>NC_089235.1:2162500-3497500 GCF_963924675.1 Phocoena phocoena | reverse complement strand
AAATTGGGTATATCAGTAGTTGGTTTCTTTTTATTCCATGGTATGGATATTCCTCAGTTTGTTTAACCATCCATTTACGGAGGGACATTTTGGTTATTTTCAGGTTTTGGTCACTGCTAATAAAGCTGCTATAAACAATTATGTACAGGTGTGTGTGGACCTAAGTTTCCGTTTCTCTGGGATAGATAACCAGGAGTGCAACTGACAGGTTGTCTGTTAAGTGTATTTTTAGTTTTTTAAGAAAGCAAAGCTGTTTTCCAGAATGTCTGTACCACTTACATTGCCGCCAGCAATTTGTGAGAAATCCAGTTTCTCCGCATCCTCCAGCATTTGGTACTGTCACCGCTTTTTATTTAACTGTTCTAATAAGTGTGTAGTGGTGGTTCACTGTGGTCTTAATTTTCATTTCCCTAAGGGCTAGTGATCTTGAACATCCTTTTATGTGCCTATTTGCCATTTGTATACCATCTTTGGTGAGATGTCATTTGCCCATTTTCTAATTGGATTGTAGCTTTACTGTTGAGGTTTGAGGGTTCTAGATATGAGTCCTTTGTCAGCTACATGGTTTTCAAATATTTTTTCCCAGTATCTAGCTTGTCTTTCCATGTCATAACAGAATATTTCATAGAACAAATGTTTTTCAAGTCCAATTTACCAAGCTTTGTTTTAGGGATCATGCTTCTGGTGTTATGTCTAAAAAACTCTTAACAAAGATCTAGGTCCTGAAGATTTTCTCCTATACTATCTTCTAAAATTTTTATAGTTTTATATACATTTAGCTTTATGATCAATTTTGAGTTAATTTTTGTGTAAAGTGTGAAGTGTAGTTTGGAGTTCTTTTCTTTTTCTTTTTTTTTGGTCTGTGAGTATCTAGTTGCTCTAGCTCTGTTGGTTGAAAAGACTATCTTCTTCCATTGAATTGCTTTTACATCTTTGTCAAAAATTAGTTGGTTGTATTTGTGTGGCTTTCTCTCTGGGTTTTCTTTTCTATTCCATTGATCTTTGTGTCTCCCCCCAGCCAGAACTACACTGTTTAATTTCCGTGGCTATACAAGTCTTGAAATCAAGTGAAATCAAGGAGAGTGATTCCTCCCACTTTGTTTTCCAATTTTCAGAATTGTTTGAACGATTCTAGTTCAGTTGCCTTTCCATATAAATTTGTCTACGTCTCCATAAAAATCTTGCTGGCATTCTGAAAGAAAGGATGTTAAACCAGGATATCAATTTGGGGGAAATCGACATCTTTACTTTGTTGAGTCCTTCAGTTAATCAATCTGGTAGGTCTTTCCATTTATTTAGATGTTCTCTTTCATTAGTTTTCAGCATAAAATTCCTGTTCGTGTTTTATTAGATTTCGTTTTTCTTGAGCTATTATGAATGGTATTGTGCTTTTAATTTCAGCTTCCATATGGTCACTGTTGGTGTATAGAAGTACAGTTGCTTTCTGTATATTGATCTTGTGTCCTCTGACATTGCCCTGCCTGGAGAGGGTGGGGAACCTCGTTCTCACTGCTGTGGCTTGAAGTCCAGGCTCCCCACCTGTGCTTCTCTAACACCACTTGGAGGAGGGGGGACACGGGGCACTTTGTCTCCACTCAACCTTGGCCTGGGGTGTGGGAGACATGTATGTCTGTAGCTGTCTGTGGTGTTTGGCTGGAGTAGGCTGGTTACTGTCCAAACATTCTCTTTCTTGTAAGGCTGCCCCTTTCCTGGCCCTCTGAGTTGAGAGAGCAGGTTTCTCTCGGGGATTTTTTTTTTTTTTTTTGCGGTTCGCGGGCCTCTCACTGTTGTGGCCTCTCCCGTTGCGGGGCACAGGCTCCAGACGCGCAGGCTCAGCGGCCATGGCTCATGGGCCCAGCCGCTCCGCGGCATGTGGGATCTTCCCGGACCGGGGCACGAACCCGTGTCCCCTGCATCGGCAGGCGGACTCTCAACCACTGCGCCACCAGGGAAGCCCGGGGGATTTTTTTTTTTTGTCTGTGTCCATTGGCATTTCCAAGTAACCAGCTTTTCCAGTATTCATTCAGGGCATTTGAGGCAAAAAAGAAAACTCACCAGGTCATTTCTAAGGTTCTCAGGTCTCTTTCTAGTCTGTCTGCCTCTCTCTGTCTTTCAGAGTCTTTGTATGTTTGTTTTACATATACTGTCCGGGGTTTTCAGCTGCAGTTAGCAGGAGGGTAGGGAAAAGTAGGTTTACTCTGTTTTCTTGGAAGCAGAATTCACTAATTCTGTTTTAGAACTACATAAAACATTTACATATTTCCGAAGTCCAATCTTTAAAATATATTCAGATATGTCTAGCCGTCATCCTAATTCTTTCATCCTCATGTCTCCTTCCCCTTTAGACAATATGTTTTCAGTTTCTGGTTTATATTTTTATTTTTAATGTAGGCAAATATACATATTTTTCAAATATATACACGCGTATATATAAATATGTAAAGTATATCTATTCATTGAGAGTGGAGACGTATATATCCTCTATTTCTTAGAAAGTGATAGCCTACCATATGCACTTTTCTTCACCTCGTGCACCCTGGGGGTAGCTTTATGTGAGTATATAGGGATATTCTTCATTCTTTTACAGCCGCCTGGTATACTCTGTATGGACATGTAGAGTTTATTCAACTCGTCTCCTACTGATGGACTTTTGTGTGGTTTGCTGTCTTTTGCTAGTTTGGCACTTTTCCAAACTCAATAAATTGATTTAAAGGGAAAATAATATCACTATTATAAAATGGAAAGCAAAGTATTCTTAATATGCAAATAAAGTAAATATAAACATGAAAGGGATAAAAACATAACATTTAAACTAAATTCTCTCCTGTTACTGTTACCTGTTAATACTTTCAGGTATAGCTTGATCTTTGTTAAAAAAAGAGACCAACAAGTGATCGTGTTAAAAGTGAATGGTAACAGTCTGATTGTATGAATGAAAAGATCATTAAAAGGGGACTAAGCTCTTGCAGTTGTGATTCAGTGTTACTAACGCTTGTCTTTGTACCATCAACATCCAACTTGTGTGCCCCTAGTGACCCGAGCTTCCAATTTTGCGAGGCTCTGTTTTGCAGCAAAAAGAGTATATAAAATACTGGGTGACGTATACTGAGTCCCTTACTCTGAGCTTGGATGCTACTGTATTATCTCATATGATGCTCCAAACAGTCCTGTGAGGTGGGAGCTTCTGTTTTTCTCGCTTCACAGATGAGGAGTCTTAAGGCTTATTGCTCTAGATCCCATCACTCATAAGTAGGGTTTGGGGTCTTGATCAGAGTTTGTGCTGACACCAAAGTCCATCCTCATCACCACTCTGCTGCATGGCCTCTCTGAGCCAGGCTTTCTGATCTCTCTCTCTGCAATGCAGGACAATGGGATGCAGGGCAGACAGACCTGATTCTGGGGATAAAAGACCTGGTGTGACTCTCAAACCTACCAGTTACTAGTTGTTCTTAGCTGTGTTGGCTTTTGAGGCTTGGTTTCCTCACCTGCAAAATTGGGGTGGTACTCCTTCTTTGTATATCCCAGGTGTGTTTTGAGAATTTCTATATTATATATTCCCACATAACTTTATCTTGCAAGCATTTTCTTATTCCTTCATTGATCCAGTCAGACAGTATTCAGCTCCACTACTTGCTGGTTGCAGTACGCGTGGGTTGTGATACAAAGGTGGATCACGCAGTTGCCCTACTTAAAGAGGCTTTCATCGGAGCTGAGATGAAGAAGTGTGAGCTCTGGCATCAGAAAGGCATGAGTTCAAATCCTCATTCTACCACTTCTGTTGTTTGAACTTGGGAAAGTTCTCTAATCTCACTTGCCTTCCTTTTTATTTTCCATCTATAAAATGCAGATAATGAGACTTAATCCTGTAAGTGGTATTGCACGGTGATTAAGTGAAATAATGAATGTAGAACCTAACCAATAATAGTATAGTTACGTAGGGAGCAGATGAGACATAAACAGCAACAAAAGGAAGCAGGGATATTTACGGAAATGTCTGCTACAGTCTTGAGGTGATGAATTTTAAGAAATCAGTATATGTACAAGTGCCAAGTTAAGATTCATGGTAATTATAAATGCATTAGAAGTTCATAATTAAAGTCAGGAGAAATGAAGTATCATGAAACTCACCCTGAATGATTAAGTGATAAACCCATCCAAAATTTAATTTGATGTTTCTGTAATAATCTGACTTTATGGAACAAATTCTTAATTTGTTAAAGCCCATAATAAGTTGTAAATGTCCTCCTAAGAAGCAGACCTCCATAACATTCTTAATTAAATTCATTAAGTAATATATCTGAGAGGAAAAACACAATCGTTACCCATACAATTAACAGTTCTTCATTAAATGTTGAGCCATGAACTCTAGAAAGAAATACATGTAAATGGAATAAAAGTAAAATATTTCCTATTCTAGAGGTCCAATATTATGGTAAAATAGTCTGTATAAGTAAATTTCTGACTCAAAGAAAATAGCTCTTTCAAAGTAAGCAGGCAGAATGAGTTTCATAACTTCAGAGCCCCAGGAAACCTCGTAATTTGTATCCTCTCACAGAGTAGTTGACTTAAAAACTAGTTACTCACTGAGAGAATAACTATATTTTTAGAAAAGAAGCACGACTTGGTAGATTTGTTTTCAAAGGTGAGTTTTGATTATATCTATACATTTGCTAGGATGTATTCCAGCAAATGTATTCCATTTGCTGGAATAATAAGGCAAATGTCTTTATTACTGCATCAGATTCTAATCCTAGAAGATGGGCAAAATATTGCAGAGTTTAAAAACATTCTGAGAAAGTCTGATCGTAAATTACTTTACTAAATAGAAAAGCTTGATGTCCATGTCAGTGTAGGTACTTTTTACGAACTGGTTGCAGAAGGTTCCAGTAAGAAAGATGGGAAGGCAGATTTATGATATGAGATTAAATGAGCTAAGATAGTTAAAGCTCTCAGCCATAAAAAGACACGAAATTGAGCTATTTGTAATGAGGTGGATAGACCTAGAGTCTGTCATACAGAGTGAACTAAGTCAGAAAGAGAGAGACAAATACCGTATGCTAACACATATATATGGAATTTAAGAAAAAAAAATGTCATGAAAAACCTAGGGGTGAAACAGGAATAAAGACACAGACTTACTAGAGAATGGACTTGAGGCTATGGGGAGGGGGAAGGGTAAACTGTGACAAAGCGAGAATGAGGCATGGACATATATACACTACCAAACGTAAGGTAGATAGCTAGTGGGAAGCAGCCGCATAGCACAGGGAGATCAGCTGGGTGCTTTGTGACCGCCTGGAGGGGTGGGATAGGGAGGGTGGGAGGGAGGGAGACGCAAGCGGGAAGAGATATGGGAACATATGTATATGTATAACTGATTCACTTTGTTATAAAGCAGAAACTAACACACCATTGTAAAGCAATTATACTCCAATAAAGATGTTAAAATGAAAAAAAAAAGATAGTTAAAGCTCATACATAGCACAGTCACACAGCAAGTGGCAATAAATATTAGAGGTGATCATGGTGTCCCCAGTGGTTCCATTCCTGGCTCAAAGCTCTCCTACTCACACAAACTCTCTTGGGATAATTGCAGTTGTTCTCATGGCTTGGAATTTAATGATTTCAAATCAGCCTCTGCTTCCCCAGGCCTAGCTCATGTGTGTCCTGACTGCTGGATATCCCATCCTTGAGGATGAAAGATAATCCTCAAGTTCAGCATGTCCACAAGTCACCTAAACTAGCTCCTTTTGTATTCTAGCTCTCAGATGGGTGGTGCCATCCTCTGTCTAGACAAGCCAAGTAACGGCGTGGGGAATAGATTCGACGTTTTCATATAACAGTCATCAGTCGCTGAGTGCTGTTTACTTCATCTCTTAAACACATCTCAAAATACTCCACTTTCCTCTATCTTCAGTACCAGGGTTTCTTATTTTGTCTGCCATCAGAGCAAATAACTGAAAACAAAAGTTAGCTTGTCACCACCCTACTTAAAACCTCTTTAGTGTAAAGTCTTGTTTCTCAAGCATCGTACACAGGACTTTGCGTGACCTGGTGGCTGCTTCATGTCTGCAACTCCATGCTGGACATTTATGTTCACTTATTTATTATTGAACTACAGTTGATTTACAATGTTGTGTTAGTTTCAGGTATACAGCAAAGTGATTCAGTTATACCTATATCTATATCTATCTATCTATCTATGTATTATTTTCCATTATAGGCTGTTACAAGATACTGAATAGGGTTTCCTTTGCTATACAGTAAATCCTTTCTTATCTATTTCATATATAGTAGTGTGTATCTGTTAATCCCATACTCCTAATTTATTCCCTCTCCCCCCTTCCCCTTTGGTAACCATAAGTTTGGTTTCTATGTCTGTGAGTCTGTTTCTGGTTTGTAAATAAGTTTATTTGTATTATTTTTTAGATTGCACATATTATTGATACCATGTAGTATTTCTCTGTCTGTCTGACTTGCTTCACTTAGTATGATAATCTCTAGGTCCATCCATGTCATTGCAAATGGCTAAACCTTCATCCTTTTCATGGCTGAGTAATATTCCATTGTATATATACGTACCACATCTTCTTTATCCATTCATCTATTGATGGACACTTAGGTTACTTCCGTGTCTTGGCTATTGTGAATAGCGCTGCTATGAACACTGGCGTGCATGTAACTTTTCAAATTAGAGTTCTCTTCTTTTTGGATATATGTTCAGGAGAGGGACTGCTGGATCATATGGTAACTCTACTTTTAGTTTTTTAAGGAACTCTCATGCTGTTTTCCATAGTGGTCACACCAGTTTACATTCGCGTTGGACAGTTATTGCTTCCCAAATGCAGGTAATGCTTTTAGTCCCGGATATTTTCCAGGCTGATTTCCTTGTTCCTCTCTCTGCTTATGCTCATGGGGTCCTCACTCCCTCCCACCTCCACTGCTAACACAACGTAATCATCCTCCAGACTCATCTCAGCATAGACCTTCCCTAGGCACTCCTACAGGTGACGCTATAGACACTGGAACAAGTAGGACCGAGTGTTGCAAAGGATTAAACGGTGATGGGTGGTTTAGGGGGCCACTGTAGGTGGGATGAAGAGAAGGCTTCTCTGAGAAATGGACATTTGAGCTAAGATTTGAACAATGAAAGGGGCAGAGTCAGGGGAAGAGTGTTCCAGGCAGAAGAAAATCAGATGCAAAAAAAAAGTGAGAATAAATTTGATCTATTGAATAATAGGAAGAAGACTCTTCTGTGGTTACAAAAGAGTGAACAAAGGGGAGAGTGGTGGGAGATGAGCTTTGAGGACCAGAGTGTGCGGTGCTTTGTGGGCCAAGTGAGAGAGATTGGATTTTATTCTGAGTGTGAGGGGGTATCACTGTAGAGTTTGTAAAACAGCCTTACTGAGGTATACTTGACCTAAACAAACTGTACGTTTTTAGAGTTTACGAGGTGATATACCTTAACACGTGTATACACCTGTTACACCATCACCTTGATGCACAACAAGATAGTGAACAAACCTACCAACCCCTCCGTAATCTCTTCCTCACCTGATTAGGTCAGGCCCACGCAGGATAATCTCCCTTTTTGGTAACTTATTCAGCTGATCAGTGATTTTAACTCTATCTGTGAAATCCCTTCACCTTTCCCATGCTCTGTTTGTTAGAAGCAAGCCAAAGACCCACCCTCTCAACAACCTTAGATCTTTCTTGTGTGGAGTTCTCTGTGGATCAAAGGAACCTGGTTTTTCTCCATGTGGTGTTACACTGTAATCTTTCGTATTCTCTGCCAACTTTCTTCTGGATCAGTGACTCTACAAAGTATTGTCTTTTGTGCCCCGACAGTTTAAAGCCTTTAGTCAAAACCTTTTCAGCTTTTTTTCTGCTTTAGAAACGGACAGTGTATGTATATTTCTGTCTTACTTCTCTTGCTTTTTCTCTGTTCATGTTGGTCTCAGGAGAATGACTTCATATGATACATTATCCAGAAGGCTTTGAGTTCATGAACTGACTGTAAGACAAATGATTAATCTACTCTCTAACTATCTGGGCTTTCATCTTCACCTCCACCCAGTCGATTAACTCACATGCTATCAGTTCAGAAGGATACATGATAGCAAGAAGAAAGAAGTGTTTTATAATCAAATCAGATATTTCACTGGCAAAGGAAAGTGTCCTAAGGAGGGTGTCTGTATGTACAGACAAGGTGTATTTGAAGACCTGATAAACTGTGATGGACAAAGTGATGGGGAAAGACAAAACTACTCAGTAAGTGAAATATCGGAGAGACGATCTTTTGAACCATTTCATCAAGCAATTGCAAAATTTCAGAGATAGCCAAGTTTGAGCTGTTAAAAGCACACATTGAATCTTGTAGTTTTCCCTAAATTACCTTATATCACCTGTTTGTGAAGTTGACTTTATGAATTATTTGATTTTGATGGAAGGACGGTCATCTACAAATCATCAAAGACCTCTATCTTAAATTGGAAGAAGATAAGAAAAATAAGTTACTGATGCCATGAAAGTTCTCCCCAGATCTGTGCAGTGTGTTCTAGAGATGAAATCAGTAGCGAGGACGCTGCACTGTGGCAGAATTGTCACAGCACAGAGCGGACAACTCATTAGCAGGTGAAGACATCCTTGGACGTCTCTCCGGGGTCTCGGGAGGGGAAAGCTGCCCTGAGTCTCTCAGTGTCTGGGCTGAACATTCCCGCTTGGTTACACAGATCCTGTAGCTGCACCAGAGCTACTGATGTGAGTACTGCAAAGGTCACGAGCAGGTCAAGAGACCGGGCACTTCGGGGAATTCGCTCAAGATACTGTGGCAGGGGTGAGGCAACAAAACAAGTAATGGGAGGGCAATGCCTTTTATTTTATTTTTGTTTGAAAATGGTCAATACATTACTATACAGCTATTAAAAGAAAAGAATGATTTAAAGAGATATCAAGAATGTACCATTAAGCATGAAAAACATAGCAGGGTAATCCATTTATCATCATCTCTTTTTCTTTTTTCATAAAAGCAAGTATCAAAAACAAAGCTTCCCTAAAATGTGACTCTAGGTGTGCATTGTTTGTGTAAACATGGACAAGGCCATGGAAAGGCTCCCACCTGGCTGTGTATTGTCACCTGGCTGGGGACATCGGGAAGGGTGCTGTGTGCCACAGGTGTTGTACTAACCAGCAAGCATGTTCTATCCCCATAAGCTTTGAAGAGAAATGGAAAAAAGAAGAAAATTAAAAAGAAAAACCAGCCTCCCTGGTGGCGCAGTGGTTGAGAGTCCGCCTGCCGATGCAGGGAACATGGGTTCGTGCCCCAGTCCGGGAAGATCCCACATGCCGCGGAGTGGCTGGGCCCGTGAGCCCTGGCCGCTGAGCCTGCGCGTCCGGAGCCTGTGCTCCGCAACGGGAGAGGCCACAACAGTAAGAGGCCCGCGTATCGCAAAAAAAAAAAAAAAAAAAAAGAAAAACCATTTTTTGCTCAAATAGTACCAAAACAACAGTCATGGACAATTTAAAAGAGCAAACAGGGGCTTCCCTGGTGGCACAGTGGCAAAGAATCCTCCTGCCAATGCAGGGGACATGGGTTCAAGCCCTGGTCCGGGAAGATCCCACATGCCGCGGAGCAACTAAGCCCGTGTGCCACAACTACTGAGCCTGTGCTCTAGAGCCCGCGAGCCACAACTACTGAAGCCTGCGCGCCTAGAGCCCATGCTCCTCAACAAGAGAAACCACCACAATGAGAAGCCCGCGCACCGCAACGAAGAGTAGCTCCCGCTCGCCGCAACTAGAGAAAGCCCACGCGCAGCAACAAAGACCCAACGCAGCCAAAAATAAATAAATAAATTTATATTAAAAAAAAAAAGAGCAAACAGCATCATCAGAGTATCAGCCCCAGCCCGGTAACCCATATCCTCCTAGTTTTCTGTTTCTTTGCTGCTTCTTGTCCTAATGGATATGTTATTTTTCATACTTAAAATCATAGTAGAAGTAAAACTTTTATGCTGTTTTCCTGACTTACCTTTGTATTAGGCATATTATTACATGTTTCTATGTTCTTCATGCTTATAATTCTTGACATATTAATTTAAAAACCAGAGAGAGGCTACACCATAATTTACTTGGTCATCATTCAATTATGGGACATTTGTTGGCAATTTTTCTGTTAAAAATATTAAAATAATATATAGGTATCTGTATAACACTTTTCCCACTTTTAAAATTAAGTAATCCCTTAAATTAAATCCCCAGATTTAGAGTTTTAGAAATGGATAAAAAATTATGAATACCTTCACTATAATACACTCTAAGGATTTCCTAATAATTTCTTTTTTTAATAAATTTATTTATTTTTGGCTGCATTGAGTCTTCATTGCTGTGTGTGGGCTTTCTCTAGTTGCGGCAAGCAGGGGCTACTCTTCGTTGCGATGCGCGGCCTTCTCATTGTGGTGGCTAGTCTTGTTGCAGAGCACGGGCTGCAGGCGCGTGGGCTTCAGTAGTTGTGGCACGCTGGCTCAGTAGTTGTGGCTTACAGGTTCTAGAGTGCAGGATCAGTAGTTGTGGCGCATGGGCTTAGTTGCTCCGTGGCATGTGGGGCCTTCCCAGACCAGGGCTCGAACCTGTGTCCCCTGCATTGGCAGGCGGATTCTCAACCACTGTGCCACCAGGGAAGCCCCCTAATAATTTTTTACATTTCACATTCTCTGAAGCATTTGGCAAACTGTCTGGCAAGAAGATGCCGCAAAGAAGTGCAGAGGTATCTCTTGGAAAAGTGTCTATTTATGGTGGAGTTAGTGGGCCCAGAGCCTTGACACTCCCAACTTGGGGAAGAATAATGGCAAATCACAGCCTCCCAGCACTTTGAGATAGGGCCTAACAGTCATTGATTTTGCTTCCTGATGATGAATTAGCCCTTGAAATTCTGAGATCCAAACCTCTGAATACCGTAGAAACAAATGTAGCTATTAAGAACTTGTCCTCAACTATGCATTAATTTTGGTACAAGCCATATTGTAACAAAAGACACATGAAAAAATTGTTTCAATAGTCTAGGAGTTTATTTCTCACTCACATCCCAGTCCAGACCTAGCCAGATGGCCCTGCAAAAATGAAGTGGCATTGCTCCAGGAGGCCGTCTTGGTAGCCAGGCTCCTTAGGTAGCTCTGGCTTTTTTTTAAAAAAGCGGCGGTGATGAATTCAGTGACGTCTGGCAGAGTTTGGTGTTGCTGCCCTGATTCGTGCCAAGCACCAGCAATTTTACCCACCATCACTTTGCCCCGTCACTGCGAATGTCCCTGCGGTGGGAAAGGTCTAAATGTTATCCCGAAACATCTTGACCTTGCGCACACCTCGAAGGGCTCTGGCACCACCAAGTGTTTGTGGAGCATCTTTGAGAACCTCCACCCACAGGAAGGGGTCCTGGGGGCAAGGAGCTCTGGGGAAGGTCAAGAGGAGGGTTCTGAACACACAAGCAGGCCATGTGCTCCAGAGCCAGTGATACAGCTGAGGGGGGCCCTGACAAGCTGATGCAAGAGGTTCCGGGAGGAAACGGGAGGGTGTCGAGGAGGACAGAGGCCAGCGAGGAAGAGCTGGGTGGAGGCAGGCAGGATTAATTATGAAGCTGGCAAATGTCTGGCTTTACCAGGCTTCATTCAGACTGTGGGTGGAGTGAGCCCTTGGCTAGAAGCAACAGGTCTGCACTGTGTTCTTGTTGATCTGTTTACCACGACGCTCTTCCCTCCAGCTGGTATAGCTTCTGGAGGGCAGGACCCATATCCACCCCGAGCCTGGCCCAAAGCAGCTGCTTGATCAATATTTTCAGAATGGATCAAGATAAATACAACATGGTTTATTATAAAACGCGGCGAGACCAGAGTCCCGGGACTGGATATTAAAGAATAACGAAATAGAATGGGTTCAGGCAGAGATCAGAAACGTGACAACCTGCAAGGAGGTTGCACAGAGCAGGCTCCATGTTCCTTTCCTTGGCCCTTTCTTTGTGCACCACCCTTAGTTTTCTCACCCTTTAGCTGACTTGCTATTTTATGTGTGCCCTTGGCAGTGAAAGGAGACTGTCAATACCAGATGAAGAGGCTGAGTCGATCCTTGTGGAACCAGAGGATGCTAGAAGATTTTGTGTTTGTGCTTCACATAGAAATCGGAAACTGAAAAATCCCATCGGCTCACCTGGACAGGAGAACAGCATAGCTTCCGTGCAGGAACGTGTGTCAATCTCACAATCCGTTAGCCCAGGTAACGTTTATTGATGAGCTATATGTGGCCTTTAGTCACATCAATATTATCTCATAAATGCGCAGTGTCCTGGTGAGATTATTTTATTGATAAGAGTAGAGGCTCAGAGAAGCTAAAGATCAAAGACGTAAAAAGTCAAGCCCAGACGTTCTGAAAGTGCTGTGTGGGGAAGGAGATAAGGGAATTTGGGGGGACTACTTTAATTTGAAATATTATCTTTGACACTAAAGAATGGCAAGTTGTATTTAATCGCTGGGAAAGGTAAGGATTTCTCTCTGTAAATAATACTTAGCAATAACCTTAGGGCTTGTTTCATGAGTCAACTGGGAATAAACTAGCTACCTTTTAGAGGTGGATGGGTAGTCACAGAATATTAGGTTACTACTTAGCTAATTGCTTTTCTGATGTATTAAATGACAGTTGATCCCCAAAGATGAGCAGCTCATTTCCTACAGACCAGTCAGATCAACCATGATATCTGCAATGATAATTACTATTAAGTGTATAGTCCTCCTGGAGAGGGGCTTGTCCTGCTAGGAGGGTGAAGACAAGCGAGAATCACTAATAAGAGTGAACGTCAATCCTTCAGGAGACCCAGTGATTACATAGCAGAGGTAATGGAGTTACTTAACGGATATTTTAATTTTTACAAGCTATGAGTTTGTAGCCTGAAAAATTATCTCCTGAATTAATAATGTACACAGAATTGATGTGCTGAGTTACCATAGAAATCACCTTTAGTACGATTGACACTGCTAATTATGTCACATCACCTCTAATGGGTTTCGTAAGTAGAAATGTTTCCGAGCAGCTACATTAATCCATGTTGCTTCATAATTTGACTCTTTCTCTTCTTTGCGTGTTTGATAAATTCTCTGAAAGACCGTCAACTTATACATTTAAGCGAACATAAAACAAAGCAGGACTCATGTTTCCCGGTAGCAAATTTCAGATCAGAATTCTATTACTTGGGATCCATTTTTCATGTTTCTGTCTTTTACCTCACATCTCTGAGACTGCTTGAAGCCGTCTGTTCGTCCATCCATCCATCCATTCTTTAACGCATTACATGAATTAAGCACCAACTACACACAAGGCTTTGTGCTAGATGGGCGCTGTAAGAGCTTATAAAAATAAATTACACACCGTACCTCCTGTCATCAAGTTTGCAATCTACCAATAAGAAGGAGATCACACATATATGTTAAGTATATATGAAAGTTTTTGGTAACTACCAGAAGGGTATGTGTATAAAATGTTACTGAGAGAAAGAAGTCACTTCTGGACAGAGGCCCGCAAGGCCACCTGGATGTTTCATACTCAGTAGGCAACAGTTTAAAGCTATCTCGTTATATACTGTTAAAGCCGTCACAGCTGTCCTGCACTAACATGAGATAGCACTTCAGCAGGACACTCGGGGGACCATTTGAAACAGTGAAATCACCAACAAGAAACACAAAAATTTGAAAATATGGTACCAGACAGAGTGTGGAAAGGACACTTTTTACAGTGTGAGAGCTGAAATAGGAAGGCAGTGTCACCTCGCTCATCCTCAGCTGGGTACCTGTACTTGCGGTGACACATTTTTCACCTCTCTGGGTGGGTCTGCCAACCGCCGTGAAGGCGCTGGGAGCACTGATGTTGGAGAGGCAAATAAATGTTAGCAAGAAGGTGAATTTGCACAACCGGAATCCCTGAGTCTTGAGGGTCTACCACGTCTTGTAACTTGAGGGTCTACCACGTCTTGTAACTGTTTACGATGACTCGAAGTGTAGGCGGTAAATTTCGTGAAGCTATGTAGTACAACGCAGTCACAATCTAATTAGAGCCGTGTGGCTCCTCGTATAAGCCCTCGACTATGATTCAGAGTCTAACCAAGTTCTGAGGCATTTCCAGCTTCAGTTAATATATATTTTTAGGAGGTAGTGAAGGACTCTGAAGGTGACAGTTAACTAAACAAACAGGCATGGCGAGGTTGACCAGCTGTTGGTCAACTTATGTCATCTTGCACAGTAAGAGCCTCAGAAACATCCTGGGTTTCAAACCAACTCTGTCTCTTAATAGCTGTGTGACCTTTGGTGGAGAGGTTAACCTCTCTGTGCATCAATTCACTTATCTGTAAAATTGGGACAGTAATAGTACTAACATTATAGAGTCCTTGTAATAATTAAATGAATTACATATGTGGAGTACGTCTAAGTAATATAGTACAGACTATTAGTATTGTTAATGTTAATATTACATGTGCGGTAACTTAAAACATGAATGCCAGAGATGTTTCTTGAGGAAATATGTATTCAGTGCTCATGTTCAGAGTCATGGAATAGAAAAATTAGAAACTAACAGTTGAACTTTTTGTATAGGCTATAGCAGCTCTGCCCAGTAGAATTTTCTGCACTGATGGAAATGTTCCACGTGTACACTGTCCAGTATGGTAGCCACTGGCCACATGTTGTCACTGAGCACTTGAAATGGGGCGAGTTGTGACTGAGGAGCTGACTTTTAAATTTTATTTTATTTTAATTGACTTAAATTTCCTGTGATAGGAAAGGTGGGCTCACCGTGTGCTGTTCATTGGCGATTTTCTAGCTAGAGGACTTAATCTTTATGCCCTTAGCATGGCCATATAATGAGTACGAGTGCGTGAAGCAGTCAGAGCTGAGGACCATTCCAGCAGGCTCCTGGAATGTTCCTCTGTTCTGACTTTTAACACCCTACAGGTCCTTCTCGTGGCCACTTTGACTCGCAAGGCGAGTGTGCCCAGCAGGGATGGACCTCTACGTGTCCCAGGGCCTCTCCTGGTTTCTATATACCAGGCTCTCTGAGCCCAGCCAACAGGGTCTGCTCCCGAGAGGGCTGCCCAGCCAGATTCTCAAGGTGACCAGGTGCGCAAGCCCTAGAACGTGTCTTGTGAAGGGGTCTGTCCCCTAGTCGCTCTTCTGGGGCAGGTAATGGGGGCCTCAGGACACCCCGGCTCCCTCCAAGGTGAGGGGCTTTGTCACCACCCCCCAAGGAAGCCAAAACCCTGGGAGGCTAAGGGACTCGTCCAGGGTGACACCATAGTACGTGTCTGAGCTGGGACCAGACCCTCATCTTTTGAGTTTTAATCCCATTGCTCATGAACTATATCTCATCTGTTACGATGGCTGAATTGTGTCCCCCCATCCCCCAAATCCATGTTGAATCCCTAATCCCCAGTACCTCAGAATGTGGCTGTATTCGAAGATAGGATCTTTTTTTTTTTTTTGTGGTACGCGGGCCTCTCACTGTTGTGGCCTCTCCCGTTGCGGAGCACAGGCTCCGGACACGCAGGCTCAGCGGCCATGGCTCACGGGCACAGCCACTCCGCGACATGTGGGATCTTCCCGCACCGGGGCACGAACCCGTGTCCCCTGCATCTGCAGGCGGACTCTCAACCACTGCGCCACCAGGGAAGCCCGAAGATAGGATCTTTAAAGAGGTAGTTAAGTTAAAATGAGGTCATGAGGGTGGACCCTAGTCCATTAGGACTGGTGTCCTTATAAGGGGAGGAACTAGGACACAGAGGTACACACAGTGGGAAGACCGCATGGGCACCCAGGGAGAAGTTGGCCGTGTTCAAGCCCAAGGGAGAGACCTTGGAAGAAGCCAAGCCTGCCCGCTCTTCACCTCTGGCTTCTAGCCTTCAGACTTGTGAGAAAATAAATATCTGCTGTTTAAACCACCCAGCCTGAGGTACTTAGTTATGGCAGCCCTGAGAAACGAATACGACTTCCAACCTCCGAAAGGAATTGTAAGCTAAAGGAAATACTAGGATAATTCTGCTGAGTTGCTTATGGTTTTAATTGAATAGGTAGCAGGTGACATTTCAGTAGCGTGTATGCTGCTCACCAATGCTGTGGAACAGATGTGAAGACTGATGACACTTGTGGACCCATCTGAAATATTTTTACTTGAGAACGACAAGGAGTGATGAGGTGACGTCAGTGACCCTTCAAGAAACAGCAACGCTTTCAGGCAAGTGAAGACCCGAAACATTGTTTTTGAGAGGGAGAGAAGGAAAATGACATAGATGGATGCATCCCAGTATTTGAAGTGATAGCCAAGTTTAGTCCTTTTTATAAATTGTACTTTAGAATATAATGGTGTTATAACGATAAATTTGCAAACCCTATTGCATTTAAACTTGTGCTCTGTTTTGCTAAGTCCTGCATTTCCTCGTCCAAGTCTTCTTGTAATAAGTTGGAATTTCTAAAGTCTCATCGACTTGGTCACTTCCTAATTCTCTCTCCAGCAAACCCACCATGGTCCAAAGGGCACAGAGGAGGTGATGGTGAGGTGATGCCCTTTATTCTAATCTGAGACTACACAGATGGTGACAGTGTTTGATCAGATTTTAGAATCAACAGATCACAGAGACAAATAGGAAACATCCTAAATGTAAATCAATGGAGGATTGGTTAAATAAATAATAATTGATCTATACAAGGAAATGCTATGTGACTGTTAAAAGTGATGGTGTAAGTCTATATTTACGGACCAATAAAGATGAAAGATGTCTGGGATACAGCTTTATTTAAAAGAAGACAGGCTAGCAAATAGCATAATAATTTTAAAAAGTCTTTTCTTTATGTGTGTTATATTTACATACCCACATGTGTATATACACACATAGGAAACATGCAACAGGATATATCAGTACATCAAAAGATAACAGTGCTTATTTGTACGTGTGGGGAATTTTGCAGGTGCTTTTCACTTTATATCTTTATGTATCTTTATGTATTATCTATAGCTTTGTCAAGATTCTGTCCTGCTTTCATTTCTAAAAAGAGAAGAGTCCAGGTGAGACCAGGAGCTGTCTTCCTGGTCTGTGGAGAGCGGGTGGGAATTGAGTCTCTGAGGGGGAGACCAGACAAGGTGAGAACAAAGTTCTGCTGTTGCAATGAAAGGTTTAGCCCGAGGTTCCAACCTTAAGTTTCCCAGTTCACACTCAGTTTTGAACAAAGGGCAGAATTTTGTGACTAGAGACTGTTTATCCCCTTTAGTATTCGTCAGTATGTCTGGAAACCTCGGAGCTCCCAGCCTCAGGCTTTGAGGGCAGGGCGAAATGAGTTGAGGCTGAAACTTTGTTTGAGGCAGTTCTTGACATCCAGGGTTGGCAAAATTTTTCTGCTGATGGAAGGCATCATATGGCTTGTACGTTGTTAAGCAATGAGCACAGGAGAGAGGCGAGAGAGACTGTGGGTGAATTGGACATTGGCGAAGGCTTCCACCAGGGTATATGAAGTCATTTTACCCCAGATGAATTGGAACCAGTAGCTTTTTCCTTTTAATCTTAAGAGAACAATTTTCTTTGTGTCCTTGTCATGACAGTCAAATCCTGAACTGCCAACTTTCAGTAGGTTTGTCTTAGGAATGAATATAAAGTAATCTATCTATCTATCTATCTATCAATCATCTATTATCTATCTATCTATCATCTATCTACACTTACGGATTTTTAACCTCTACCACCTACATAGTTTTACATTTTTATTTTAATTTAATGATAAATGATACATGCCTATGTAAAAAACTCAGACAATATAGTATAATTAAAGTAAGGGATAAAAGTTTCTATTTTAATTTCATTTCCAGCCTTTCACTCCCTGCAGGAAGTCACAGTGAACTCACCTGTGTCTCTCCAGGCACATATACCTACACCAGAATTTTTCTCCCACAAGATATTCAACATGATTAAAATAAAATCTCAATATTGTAGATATTCATGGCTGCATGAGATGGCCTAATGTGGGCACACCATCGTTTATTTAGCCATTTCCATGACAACTGATGTTTAGGTTGTCTCCATCTTTTTCCGTCTTAATACTTGAAGAACATTGTCCACACTTGGATGCTTATGTAAGTCTAGGATCCTGGGTGAAGAATTGTTGAGCCTAAGATGTGGGTGTTTGCTAGACCCTAGTGATACTGTCAGGTATCAGCAGAATTTATGAGGGACTTTGGAGCACCTCACACACCTGGGGGAGAATGTTTCTATCTCCTGACCACCCTCTTCTCTGCCTCTTCCAACATCTGGGGTCTGACAGATAAGGACATCAGGACCACATTTGTTTAACACTGAGGTCTTGACAGAACTAGGAACATGCTGTGTGTATTCAGTCCCTTCCCGGGGAGTTCCCAGAGCACAGACAGGCCCTCCTGAGAGACACCAATGTTCGTGTAAGGACTTGGGGATCTCGACAGTATTCAATAGCTTATCATGAAACATCTAGACTCAAAGCGCTGCTAAAACAGGAACAAAAGAACAACGAGCTTTGTGGAACTGCTGCTTCCCCTCAAACTATTTGATACTTTAATTTCTGGTATCTGTCTCAGAACACCACATGAGAATTTTATTTTAACATCCTGTGATAGAGAATCATTTGTCATTCAGGAGAAGTTCTCCTGGGTGTGGGCAGAGATAAAACAGCAGTCCCCAAGTGGTGGAAACATCCACCTAATGCCGAGTATGTATTCCTGTCTTGACCATGCATCGGTGTTGGGGGTTTGGGGCAACAGTCCCCTTTATGGCTTCGTCAAGATGAGTTCAGTTTACAGCGTGTAGAGCTTCACAGACAGTCTCACATGCTGTACATAACGAGGACCTGTTCATTTCCATTTTCCCTCCCCCTGGAATTGTCAGCATCTTTTGGCGATGACAGTTTCAAAGCTCGGAAATGTGTTGAAACGGGGTGGTGGACTCCAGTTGTCTAACAGAGCCATAGCTTGTGACATAGTTGTTTAATTTGTTCTGGAATAACAACATCATGGAGTGAAACCAAGAGGGCAGAACTTGTTAGAATCAGGCCATTTCAACACGGAGCCAGAGTGCTGAAGGCTAAGGAGCAAATTCATTCGTCTATAAATGTATTCACTCGAAAAAAATATAGCTAGTTCCCCAGCCAGGGATTGAACCCGGGCCGTGGCAATGAAAGTGCCAAATCCTAACTGCTAGACCACCAGGGACCCCCCCAAATATGTCTACTGTGTACCTGCTAGGCACTGATCTACATGCTGGAGATGAGGGAACAAAGCCCCTGCTCTCGTGGATCTTGCTAGAGCTGGGACACAAGGAGAAAGATGGAAGAATCCCACATCAAGGGGTTTATCATCCAGTGTGATTAAAAAGGCTGTTATAAGAAGACCTGCATGTGTACCTGAGGAGTCCAGCCCCTAACTTAAGTCCTTCCTGCTCTAATCATGTATGCTATCAATGGTGTCTTCATTTAAATTCAAAGCGGTCACAGATGAATGGATAAAGAAGATGTGGTACCATGGAATATTAGCCATAAAAGAGAATGAAATAATGCCATTTGTAGCAACATGGATGGACCAAGAGATTATCATACTAAGTGAAGTAAGTCAGTCAGAGAAATACAAATACCATATGATATCACATATATGTGGAATCTAAAAAATGACACAAATGAACCTGTTTACAAAACAGAAACAGACTCACAGACATAGAGGACAGGAGGGAGAGGGATGGACTGGGAGTTTGGGATTAGCAGATGCAAACTATTACATATAGGATGGGTAAACAACAAGGTCCTACTGTATAGCATAGGGAACTATATTCAATGTACTGGGATAAACCATAATGGAAAAGAATATAAAAAAGAATATATATATACACATATGTGTATATACATATACACACATATATATGTGTATATATTTGTGTTCATATATATATATATAACTATATATATATATAACTATATATATATAACTATATATATATATAACTGAGTCACTTTGCTATACAGCAGAAGTTAACACAGCATTGTAACTCAACTATACTCCAATAAAAAAATTCAAAGCTGTCATGATAACTGATAGGAAAGGGCACTGGCCCAGGAATCACAAAATAAGCACCCAGATCTTGTACTGACTAGTCTGGTAACTGTATGAGGCAGGAGATGCTAGCTGCTGTAACAAACAATCCCCAAATCTCACTGGCTCAACAATGCAAGATTTATTTTTTGTTCACACCGTAGTCCAGGGAGGGTCAGGTATGTACATGGTGAGGCTGTGCTCTTTCAGGCTCTGCCATCGTTTCAGGCCTTGAAGTTCACCCTGAATTCCCTGAATCTGGCAGGGGAAGATAAGGGAGAGTGTAGAGGACTAAGCAGGACTTTTATGGGCCAGCCCGGGGGACTTGAGTGTCTCTTACCCATATTCTATCCAGAGCTCAGTCACATTGTCACATTTGACTTCAAAGGAGTTTAGGAAGTATATGGGCTGTGTATCCAGGAAGAAAAAGAAATGGGTTTGTGGGCATATTGACAGCCATTGCTAGAGGAATCTTGGGTGAGTTGCCTGGATTCAGCACCTGACACCTGTGATAGCCTTTATGTTAGGTCGGTCCTATAAGGGTAACAAAAAGAATTTCACACTATTAATCCCATTGCCAAGTTTACAAAGTAGTTAGCAGAATAAGACCCACACAGAGACCATCATAAAACCAGGCAGTACGTGTTAATTGCCGGAAGTGGGGAAATGGTATAAAAAGTATTTTAGGAATTGGTGGGAGAGAAAAACCCCTTCTGGATACAAGAGAGGTTGGCATCTCCAGCTGGAGGTGTCTAAGGTAGTTTGAATTTCACACGACCCAAGTGACACACTAACATCCCTCCACACTTGTCCCTCTCTGCTGCAATCACCATAGACAAGTGGCATCAAATCCCAGACTTCCATGTTCTTAACTTTAGAGTAGGGACACTGTGTCAGAGGACTGTGGTGAGAATTCACTGAACACATTTATGGAGCATCTCCTCTTATGTTGGTTTCTGTTCTAGGCACTGGGGATTATAATACTGAAAAAAATAGACAAAAATTTCTACCTGCATGGAGTTAATGGAGCTTGTGATGCTTTATGAGCTGTGAAATTCAATGCAAATGCTCATTTTCAGGTCTTCAGCAATAGCCGTGTGATCCTGGTGTGATGCTGCCACGCCAGCTCTCCTGGCTGGGTTGCTGGGAGATCATGTGCCATCTGCACACAGACAGATGCCTCTGCTCCGAGGCAAGGAGCACGTCGCTGTGTGATCACTACGGAGAGCAAACTAACACCTGCGGCTCAGATCGCCAGCTCTTGAGACTTTTGACTTTGAGCTTTGTATTGAAAGCCACTGCGGCGTGTCTTGGCTGTAGCCTTTTAGTCCATATGCCATGTTTCTCCTAATAGTTCTGACTTCTGCTGCTTTGCGGGGTAATGACCTCTCTGTGATGCCTCTGCCCCAATTCGGAACTCTCCGAATTTAGTTGAAAAATACCCACAAATCCCCAAAACCCATCTGGCTGTTTTTGTGTCTTGTAGTGATAGACAAACATAAACTTCAGTTTATTTACATAGATGTCATTATCTTCTCCCTTTGGGGTTAGGTTCTAAAATCTGAACATAAAGTTAGCCGAAGTCTCATGACGACAAAATTGTCCTTGAAAGTCCCTGAAGAAGGGCCATGTAGGGGACTCAGGCTATCTATCTCTCAGGGGGGCCAACCCTGTGGGCTTTTCTTTTTCAGTGAGCATCTGATGGAACTGTCTCACGTTTATAGAGGATGCTGACCGAACGGCGTGTCTTCAAACAGTAGAACCACAGTGGAGGGGCTTAGGCTGTGAGAAGGTCTGGGGGGGTCTATGTTCGTTTGGCGAGCAGGCAGCCCTTCTCTGGCACCGTTTCGATGCCCCTACACCCAGGTGTGTAGTTGAACTTGTACCAGCTGCACCTGCACATAACCCGGTGCTCACCACTCCCCTCCGTCTCTACCTTTTTGGAAGCTTCAGGGTTTTGTTGTTTGGCTCCCAGGACCCTTTCCAGAACTGAGTCTCAGTTCAGTTGATGGGGTAAGGAGTGGAGATGCACATGGAGAAGCTCAGGCAGAACATGGGACTGACTTTATAAAGGGCAGGTATCGATTTTCATAAGAAAGCAGTAGGCAGAGGAATGAACGTTTGTGGGGGTGATGAGAGACCTGGAAGGTGAGATTTAGAGAGCGAATCTGGTGAGGAGGACTTTAGGGTGCAGTGCTCTGCGTCTTGCAATGGGAACAGCCCCTTTGATGTTGGTAGCAGATGGGACACTAGTTCCCATTTACTTGGGGTGGGGGGAGGGGCCTGTTGCAGTAGGGGGAGGGGCCTGTTGCAGTAGGGGCGGGGCCTGTTGCAGTAGGGGAGGGGCCTGTTGCAGCATCGAGAATGCTCTGAGCATGAGTTTGCAGGTGTCTCAAGGTTTAGGCAGAAAGGATTTTTCTTTCCTAAGGAGAAGTAAACAAGGCTAGAAAGAGCCAGTGGTGGGGAAAGTGGGATAAAGGGTGGCCTGGTTGGCTGGGAGATCAGAGAAGGGCTTCTCCGGAGCCCAGCCAATTCTCAAGGGATCTGCCTGCTGCTCCAGCTGAGGGTAAGCCAGAGTTCAGGGGAGAGGGTCTGAACCAAACTGTGGATAACAAGTTTTCAGTTCCGATTGATCAGGGAGGACAAACGTTCAACTAATCATTTACGAGGCGGAGATGGGGATGTGCAGGGTCTGGTGTTGCCATAGGGAAACAAGGGCTGTGTCCCTGAATCCGTCCAAGTCACGTGGGGTGGGGTCTCGAGGGAAGCCTTTTCTCCAGGCCAAAAGACAGGTGTTCCTTAACTTTCTGTAAAGTTCCACATTGTCATTAAAATATTTCCAGGCCTGAAAGGATTTTATAATTTTGTTTAACCCCTTCATTTAACAAATGAAGAAACTGAGGCCCAGAAGGGTTTTTCCACCGAATTCATACAAGTGGTTAAAGGCAAAAGGAAGCCCACACTGGAGGGCTCCTGACACTCAGTACTATTCTTCGAAACTTTGTGAAGATGCATACAGAGTTATGGCGAGATTCAAATGAGATATGTTTAAAGATTGTTTGGTGAGTTGAAAGCAACACATGAACTAAGCCTGTAACATCTGACCGGGACACTCACTCTCCATCTCGGCACCCGACCGCCCTCACTCTGCTCTTTTTCTTCCCAAGCACTTATGTTCTAACATACTTTATTTACTTACTGTGTTAATTTATTGTCTGTCTCTCTGCACCAAAATACAAGTTCCGTGAGAGAAGAGATTTTGCTTTTCTATTTTTTTTTTTTTTTTTTTTGGTGGTACGTGGGCCTCTCACTGTTGTGGCCTCTCCCGTTGCAGAGCACAGGCTCTGGATGCGCAGGCTCAGCGGCCATGGCTCACGGGCCCAGCCGCTCCGCGGCATGTGGGATCTTCCCAGACCGGGGCACGAACCTGCGTGCCCTGCATTGGCAGGCGGACTCTCAACCACTGCGCTACCAAGGTAGCCCTGCTTTTCTATTCTGTTTACTAACGTGTCTTTAGAGCCTAGAATGGCTCTTGGAGATTAGACACTCAGTAAATATTTATTGAATAATCAATAAGCCCAGGGAGTCTTGAGATAAAAACCTCTTCAGCATCAGCTATTTGGTGGGTATATTCAGTCATTCAGCAAATATTTATGGGAAGGCTTCAGAGCTGCAAGTGTTCTTTCAGGAACTGGCAGTCTAGTGGATCCTGCTGACATTCCAGTGGGAAGCTAGCTCACCAGCTAGTAACTGATGAACAAGTAAAATCTCTGAGGGTGACCCGAACAGTGCAGAGGATCAAATAAGGGGGCGTCCAGCTTGGACTGGGGGTCAGGGCAGAACCCTCTGCAGGTAACATTTAGGACAGGAAGGCAGCCACGTAAACCAGCAAGAAAAACACTCCAGGGAACAGCCCAGGAGAATTAGGTTTTCCTGGGATTTACATTTGCGTAGTGCTTTGTCTATGCTCTTTCATCAATATCACCTTGATATTGAGCCTCTAAGGGTTAGGTTTTTGTTATACAGTGTCTGGCTTATTAGAAAGGGCTTTAAAGTTTGTCTCTAGTCTAGAGGCATCCTTTCTGTCTATCTGAGTAGGGAAGAGAAGAGCTAACCTTTGGAATTTCTGTTTTAAGTTTCATGAAAACCTAGGTTTCTAATGAATAACAATGAATGGAAATGAATTGATAAAGGCAGACCTGATATATAAATGGTGTTTTCCATTTATGTATCTCTTCAGTGTATGGTTAGAAAACATAACATATGATCTGTACTTACTGTGATGTTGGAGAGAGGTAGATTGGTCATATCTTATAGATTCAAAATAAACCTGCCTTAATGATGATATCTATTTAAGTTTTTAAGTATATATTCTGTCTGTAGAGAAAGAAAGGGAGAATTGAAATTGGTTTTAATGACAATGTCAGGAAGAGGTTGAATCAGTTGACACATAAATGAGACTATCACTAAAAAAATGTTCAAAGGAACTTCAAGATAATAAGAATGTTCATTTTAAAAGCCTTTTTGTTTAGTGTCAAGATAGAACGGAATAATATCTTTTAAAAAGCTATACTTTATTTTCTGCCTGCATATTTGTCACATATAAACCTGGACCTTTTAGTAAAACATTTATAAATATATAAAACAGATTGATCGATACCTGATTCATGTGGAATCCCTGAGCAGCCACTGACAGGTCTGAACAATGATTTTTAAAAATTTCATTGTATTTATGAATTTAAAAAATAAATTTTTTTTTACTTTAAAAATTTTTTGGCGATGCCTCGCGGTATGGGTGATCTTATTTCCCCGACCAGGATTCCTCTTGCAGTGGAAACGCAGAGTCTTAACCACTGGACTGCCAGGGAAGTCCCTGAACAATGATTTTTAAGTTCGATTTGCAATGATGTATCTGAGACACTGTCAGAAAAATTCCTTTACCTGTTCATCAGGTATTTGTTGGGTGCCTACTGTGTACTGTACCTGGGGATACAGAAATCAAGGCTCCCATCCCTGCCCTAAGAAAGCTCACCGTTCTAGGTCAGCAAATAACATGGGACTTGTTAAGTGCTATGCCATCATGAAAAGTGATGTGTGAGCATGTGATCCCATGAAAACGCCCAGCGGTGCGGCAAGCTGGACCTCTCTCTCCACACCGGGAGAAGCGCCAGTGCCCACCGACGGGGCCCGCGCTCAGCCCAAGACCTGGGCTACCCTCTCCCGCGGGTCCTGGGCTCACCTAGGACGAAAGCAATGGGATGCAGTGTGTGAAGACTTCTAACCATGTCAATGAAACAAGAAGAACTTGCAGGACTGCCAGAATTAATACAGACAATACACCTATTCATGGTTTTATTTATAACGAAAGTGACATCTGTGTTTTTAAGAAGACACACGATCACTCTTTCCGCCTCTCCTTTACCCTTTACCTCTTCCTCCATTACCCTTTTTTCCCCTGTATTTTTGCATCGTTCAGGCCTTTGTGGACCACATTTGTTGTATGATTTTCATTCCACCCTACAATGAATTTTCTACATTTTGCAAAGAGTCAAAATCCCGATCCCTGCTCCTCCCTCAGCAGCTGGGCAGACGGTGATGTGATTTACGGGGCCAGGAAGACTGGGGCCGCAGCAGGTCGGGTGGGGCGGAGAGTTTGCCTCTCCTGTTTCCTGTGGCCTCTTTCAGTGAATACTTGCTGGTGCTGAAAGCCTTAAATAAACAAAGCCAATCTTTTGAGATGAGCCCATTTCAGGAGATGTGCTTGCACATCTGTGACCTGACCCTGGGCTCCGACAGACATCACTGGGTTCTAAGGACATTTTCCAGCAGAAAGGAAACCAGTATTGAGTTGATCTACATCCTTTGTTTCATCAAATTAAAATGCAGTACGTGCTCACACAGCTTTAAACAAATTTGGTGAATAAAACCCAGACTTCCCAAACAGATGTCCTATGTTTGAATATTTCCTATACAGAGACTGCTCTAAAAGTTTGCATTTGCTTTCCGTGGCCCATATTATTCCTTGAAATGATCTTTCAAAACCCAGATCTGATGCTTACAGTTTTCCCAAGCCTCCCCTTTCCTTACCAACCAAACCTCTGAACTGGATCGGAAAGTTCCTTTCAGCCGAACCCCAGCTCAGTTCTTCAGTAGAATTCCTCTTTCCCCAGGTGACGTCCACTCCTTCTGCCTCAGGGACCAGCCATGCCGGGTGGGTCACCCTCCTGAGTTTCCTGCGGGTCTTGCCCCAGGCTGCCTGTCTGGCCCGGTCAGGACGGGGCCGGGGGACTGTGAGATCTGGGGAGCAGACGTGTGCCGTGAGGTAAGGAGGAATCCCTGGGGGTCTGTGCCGCCGAGTACCCTCAGCACCCCTGCGGTGGTTTCAGCTAGAGCTGTGATGTTCAACCTGGTCCCGGGTCAGCAGGGTCGGCCTCACTTGGTGGCTGTCAGGGAAGCAACCCCGGGCCTACTGCTCAGGAGCTCTGGGGTGGACCTGGAGCCCCGTGTTTTACCCTCCAGGTCATTCCGGGGCCGGCTGTCTCAGGGAGGAGAGTGTGACCCTGTGGCTTAGGGCCCTCCCCCTGGATTGCACGCGTTCCATCTGTGCTTGTGGAGTTACCGAGTCCCTCTAGGTACACAGGGCACGACAGAGAACAGAGTCCCTGTGTTCCTGGAGCCTGTACTCTAGGTGGGAGGTGGGGAGATGGGGGACCAGGCACGGACATGTAGAACAGTTAGAACAGTTTCACAGTAACGCCAGTGCTCTGAATGAAATGAAACAGCATGAGCGGGAGGGAGGGAGGGAGAGGTGATGTGATTCTCCGAGGGGGGGCATCTGAATGAACCCGAGGACCAGGCCCCCCGTGTTGGCCTGGAGCAGCTGTCTCGCCTGGGGCTGTGGCTCAAGGTTGCTGGGTTTCTGACTCCGTAGGTCTGGGGTGGGACCCCAGCACGTGCTGCGTTGCTGACAAGTTCCCAGGAGGGGCGATTGCTGCCGGCTGGGGACATGTTTTGGAAACTTTTGGTCTAGAGAGAACATTCCAGAAAGAGGGCACCGCAAGCATTAAGACTGGGACTTGGGGGGTGAGACAGGCCTAGTGGATGTGATGGTCGGGATAAAGGAAAGTTACTGGTGGGGTGAGGCAGGAGAGGAACGTGGTCTCATCCGCACTCGTGAAGTATCGGTCTGGCTGGGTTTGCCGTGGAAGAATGATTTGGGGGCAGAGGTGGAAGCAGGGAGATGGTTCAGAGGCCAGGGTAGCGGCGGCCTGGACCGGGCGACAGCGATGGGGAGCGGAGAGCAGTGGGAGGGCTGGGGATGCACTCGGAGGCGGCGCTGGCGGCACGTGCTGGCGGGCTGGAGTGGGGATAGGTGACAGGAAGAGAGCAGCGAGCAGGGCTCCTCGCTCAGCCGCTGGGCAGACGATGATGTGATTTACGGGGCCAGGAAGACTGGGGCCGCAGCAGGTCGGGTGGGGCGGAGAACAGAGCGTTCTGTTCCGATACATCATGGTCTAGAGGAGGCTGAGACGTTCCCGGCGGGGCTGTCAAGGTGCCGGTGGGTAGGTGAGTCTGAAACTCAGGGAGCTGTGCAGGGCTGAGGACATAGTTTGGGGAGTCATCGATCAAAAGGTGCTGTTTGATTGAAATCCCCAACCTGGCTTGGATATCCGAGAAGTTATTAGCGCTCCTGGGTGTGTCTCAGTTCCCAAATTCTCGGTCTCCTCCCTGCCCTGCCCTGGCTTCTTCCTCCTGAAGTGGGGCTGGGCTGCCCCCTCACCCGCTGCATCGCTGGCACCTGCTAGGAAAGAAGAAACCCTCCGACACCTACCTCCTTCTCTGCCAGCTGCTGTGCTAGCCCTCCAAGGCCGGCGGCCTCTCCCTCACCCCAGCCACTCTTCGTAACCCTCCATAGTTGCCTGCTTGGGGTTTTGACCTGCCGAGTATTTGAACACTTGGCTTTTGGGCATCTGTGCCCTCCTGGGTGCCCCACCGAGCTCTGGGCCGCGCTCAGTCCTCCCCTCAGCACCACGGTGCCGGACAGCCCCCCGTGTCCTGCCCACTCCCATCCTGCCAAGCTGCCTTATCAACTGCTTTGACACTTTTCTAAAGCAGTTGAGCTTGTCAGGATTTATAATAGGATGGGCCCTTTTCACTGAAAAAATACACTTTCTAAACCTAATTTTTAGATCAGCTCTTTCAACTGGATTTTCTTTTCCCTTTTCCTTCTTTATCCAGTTGCAGTTGTCTGCAGGCCTTTTGAGAACCGCTGTGTCATTGTGCTTGTTTTCTCGGTCTGCACGTGACACCCCTCAGGATCCCTTTAGCCATTAGAGTCGCATTAAGATTGATCAGCTACGTGTTCCGCTCGCTGACTTTCTCTGGCAAACCAGAGTCTTCGAATTAAATGACCATCCGTGCTGTGCTGAAATATTCATTTGCAGGATTTGTGTTCCTGTCTTCCCTCAGAAGCACCTTTGATCCGATTTCACATTCTAGTTGCTCTTCCTGTTTAATAAGATCAGTTCAGTTCACCTTAATCTGCCCCGGACAGCTGCAGATTTAGCTGATGTCACCTGGTGAGTCGCACCTGATGGAATGGCCAGTCGATCAACACGTTCTTTCTGCACAATCTAAATTAAACTTTGGGGTCAACTTGAACAGAGGAAATTCCGCCAGTGATGGAAAATTTAAAGCCCAAGCTGTTCTTGGTCGATTGTACATAACCAAGTTGTCCCAGCTCACAGGCAAATCCTGAGAATGTCAGTGCCTTTTGGAAGCGGCGCTGTGTTTCTCAGGGGCTGAGAAATACTCAGCAGTGGAAAAGTTCTAAATAATATCTTAGTGGACTGAAAAAAATCAGACACTGTTTTTAGAGCATCTAAGTGATTACGCTCTGGAGAAGTTTACTTTATGTTAATCAGGGAAAATACGGAGCAAAGTCTGGCAGGGACAGTGGGACCTTGAACATTTCTAGGCTACATATGGTCAAATCGCTAGCTGCCTTGTATAGGAATAATGAAGTGTTATTACTTGTGTTGGTGTCTTAATGGAAATATAAGTTAGAGTTTACGGAGACAGGGATGAAACCTTTTCTGTTCAAGGTCCTTTTCCAAGATACCACTTTCCTCTTCTTTCAAGGCTCAGACACAAATAATTGATTTTTTCCCCTTCGTTTAATTAACGTTCACGGAGGGATTGCCACACAGAGGATGCTATTACAGACTGGGGGGTACAAGTGTGAGTAACACAATGCGCTCTGTCGACGAGAAGGTAAGAATTTGGAGGTGGAGACTGATGGGTAGTTAATGCAGTGTGGTTAGTATAGGGGCACCTCGAATGCGGGTGAAGCCTGGGCAGTTCTGGGGCAGTGAGAATTCCTTGAAGCTGAGACTTTGAAAAGGGCGTCATCAGGAATGAGGCCAGAGATGTCGGTGGGTTGAGATGAGATGAGAACTTCCTTGTACGTCAAGCTGGAAGTTGGATTTGATCTTCTAGGCCATGGTTAGCCATGGAATGACTTTAAGCAGAGGTGTGACGATCATCAAATTTTTCTTTTGAAAAATCATCCTGGCAGTAGTGTGGAGGATGGATTTAGGGCAGGGAGGAGCTGGGGGTGGGAAGACCAGCAGGAAAGGTACTGACAGACCCAGAAGAGAGATGGCGAGACTGTGGACGAGCGATGGGGAGAGACTGGGGTCGAGGATTAGAGGGAGTGTGAGAGCGGGTAGACACCTGGAGGGCAGAGGTGCGTGTGCGGAGTGCTCTGGGAACATCGAGTGGTTGGAAAGCCATTAGAAGGGATGGAGGTACAATCTGGGGCCTCATCTGTGGAAGTGGATAGACTCTCCCTGGAAGAAAGCTTAGAGGAGGGAATAGCAGCAGTACTAAGACGAGGGGATAAAGAGGGATTAAGAAACCATGCTGAGAGCAGCCGAAACAGAACAGAGCATACAGACGCCCCCACTTTACCATGCTTTGACTCGGGATTTTTTGACATAGTGTGGAAGTGATGTGCATTTAGTAGAAACCATGCTTGGAATTTTCTTCATAATAAAAATTGTTCCATGGCTAGAGTCTAAAAGTGTGAAAACGATCCCAGGGCGGAAGCTGCAGCCCAGCAGGGCACAGGGACTTGCTGAAGTCCCAGGTGACCGAGTGGCCCAGCGAAGCCCAGACCCAGGTTCCCTTCACATCCTGGCTGCTCCTGGGCTGCGGCTTTCAGATGCATGTCATCCTCTGTCTGTGACTTGCCACAACGGTCTCTGGAAGTAAACAGCGTTTTCACTCTCCACTTTCGTCTTGCTGTCAGTTCATGCTGCTGTTTAGACTGTTTTGTGTGATACGTGTGCAGAGGGAAGAACCAGCATGGTGTACGGATGCACCGGATCTTGCAGCCGGAGGGCACTTCGGGGCCCGCCTGCGTTCTGCGAAGGAAGGTGCCAGGGCTAAGCCATGAGCCCTGCCAGGCGCGGAGCTCGTGCCACGGCCGGAAGCCCGTTGGGCTCTTGTTTCTCCTCCTTGTAAGTCTCGGAGGTGGGAGGGGCGGGCCCCCGGCTCAAGGTCACGCAGGTGTGTGGCAAGGTGACCATGCCCGGTGACAGCCCGTCTCCTTGGCCGGCTCCCTCTCCCCCCTCCCCCCGCCCCCCCTGGCTCTGCTCCACCGCACTCCGCGGCCTGCTTCACGTCCACGTCCGTCCTGGGGCGCCTGCGCGTGGCCTGTCCTTCCCGGCACAGATCCACCTACATTCTTGACACTCCTTTCAAACGCCGCCTCCCATTCACTCGGGTGAGGGCGAAGCTGTTTGTCCACCTCTGAGCGCTCACGGCCCGGCTCAGGCCCCGGCCCCACAGCTGTCCGCAGAACGAACGGGTCCGGAACCCCCTCCCAGCACCCTGCTTTCCTGCTCCCCGGCGCTGCGATGGGAGAAAAACGCCCACGCCTCAACCTCCGGGGTGGGGCTCGGCCCGGCTGCTCACCCTTCCCGCGGTGGGCTGTCCTCCCCGCCTGGCGCCCTCTTCCCGTGCACGTTCTGTGTTGGCACCACGCGTGCGGAGCATTCAGCCTAAACAAATGTGATGCGGATTTTTCCAGATCCCAGTGTAAAAGTCACGAATCGTTTCTAACAACAACCAGGGCCCAGTGGCCCAGACACATCCAGACCCTGTGACGACACCAGGTGACACTGAAGGCAAAGTGGATCCAGACCCAGGGTTTTCTGCTACTAACTTCAGAGTCTTGTAGGTTTCCATGGTAACAGATGCTGGTTTGGCAAAAACATGATACACTAATTTTCTTTTCTTTTTTAATGGGAAAGACTGCTGAGCCCTGACCTGGACCGTTTTATTGGTGAAGGACACAAAAGAAGCTGCTGGCAGGCGAAGGAGCTGCCTGGGGCCTTCTTCTGGTGGGGCTTGCTCTGCACTTCCAACCTGCCCCCAGATTGCAGGTTGCTACCTTGTCTCCAAAAGCCAATGGCAAGCAAGACTCACTGTACAGAGGACAAACTAGTGGTTACCAGTGCTGGTGGGAGGGGCAATTTAGGGGAGGGGTGGGCGGAGCAAAACTACTGGGTGTAAGACAGGCTACCAGGAGGTACTGTGTGATACGGGGAGAAGCGCAAGCAGCAAGCATGAAACAAAGCCCAAGTAACGTCAGGACTCGTACACACTAGATTTTGTGATCCAGACTCCGGGTACTAAAAGCGTTTGAAGAAGGAAGAGATCTACAGGGGATATTAAAGAAGATGTACAGAAACTGTGACAAGCTGAGGCTGGATAGATGGGTACGATTTGGGAAATGGCTCTGGAGGAAGAAAGGTATTACCCGTGAAACAAGTCACCTCAGAGAAAGCCCAGAAGTATAAATGAACATGGTGCATTTACGTATGGATACGATATAGTTGGACCAGAGGAAAGGCATATATTGGGGAATTTAGAAATTAAAGTGGGCAGTGGTGAAACAAACAAAAAAAGAGCTCATGAAACAAACTGGTTTATTATGATGCTAGCTTTTATTTGGAGGAAATACTCTTTAAGGTTATAAAGCAAAGAAGTGACTTGCTTAAAGGGATATTTATGAAAGAGTAGACTGACAGTAGCAAGGAGGTTGGATTTACATGGGCATGTCCCAGAGTCAGGAAGGGCAGCTATTAGACAATCCGGAAGATCCAGAATTGAGGGGATGAGGGCTTAGAATAAGGCAGTGGCAGTGGGGATGGGCAGGAAGGGACACTGAGAGTGACATGGGTGGATGAGGTAACCAAGTACGTGGGGGAGAGTGGGAAGTCTGCAGTGAAGACAATTAAATTTCTGAGGGTTTCTGATGAAGGGCAGATGGTGTTTTTATGGTCAGAAGGCAGCTTGTTTGAGAAAAAGTTAATTTGAGGACATTAATTTTAAGGGGCTTAGCGTTCCCCGTCCTTGTTTAGTGATTTACGTCATAGAAGCAAAAAATTAATTTAGTACTTATTTTTGTGAGAAGCTATTCTAAGTGATAAGTTAAAATAACTGGCCCTCCTTCCCTAAAGGCTTACTTCAAGTTTGTATTATAATATATATATGTACAGAGATCATTAGTGAGAAGAGAGAATAATACAGAGGTGAAATACAGAAATACAATTTTATAACAAGTGCAAGTGAAGTTTTCGGTGTTTATATTGGGAGGGAAAGTGAGAAGACACTGAATTTCTGCTCTGTTCACATAGTATTACATCTAAATTTTGCCTAATTTTAAGCCTATTTTTCTTACTAGTAGGGAATCAATATTCATTATAGAAACTTTAGAAAATACTTATGTATTTTATTTAATCAGGGATTATTCACTATAGTATTTAGCAATCTAGTTTTCTGCTTGATAAAATGGAATTGATTTTTTTAAATCATTGAATAATCTTCTCTGGCATTTTTAGTGACTTTATAAGATCCTGTCATACTGATGCTTGATAATTGTTGCCAAGTATTGTATATTGGATGTTTAACTTACTACTAATCTTTTGTCATTTCAAATAATGCAAAGAACATTCTGACAGCTTAATCTTTGAATATATGTATGAATATTCCCTTGGCATAAGTTTCTGGAAATGGAATGCTATACAAATTTTAAGAGTTATAGTGCCAAATTTCTCTCTTGAGAACGGGAATTATCTTTGCCAATGTAATAGGCAAACATGTCATCTCATTTTTGAACTTGACTTTATCACATATTTAAAGGTACTTAGTATTTTTTTATTTTTGAGTTATCTGTTCTTGTTTTTTGTACATTTGGGGGGGATTTTTTTTGTTCTTTTATTGTTTTGTAGAAGTTTTTTTTAATCTATTAAGGGTATTAGCAGTATATATGTTGCAGACCCTTTTTAAAATTTTACCTCTAATTTTATTTTAAATATTTTTTTTACCAAATTTCTCCACACAATAGTGCATGAGTTTCTGTGAATGAAAGGATAGAGGGAAGCAGGGATAGGAGACATGAAACTAAATGAGATTATTCTATATTTTTTTGGTAAAGGGTTTTATCTTGGTGGGAGAAAAGTTCCATGCAGATTGTGATAGGAAATCAACATGAGATGAAAATTTTACCTATTTCATTCATTAGCAAATATTGTTCTATTCCACTTTAACAAGAAAATCACCACATTTGTGATTCTGATGTGCCTAGTAGATTTCAGTCCCTTCTTAGTCTTTCCATGACATTTGTTTTTGCTTTTTTTCTTCAAAAGTATTCTGATCGATGTCTGGTCATGGGCTAGTTTAGCCTCACCTGTGTTTCATCTTTACTTGTTATATAATTTACCCTACTATCATTCATGCAAGATTAGTTAGCTATTCTAGGGTCCATGGAAAGCAAAAGAAAAATGAGCTCATGAAATAAAATCTGGGAAATCCAAACTAACAATCAGTTGATGAGCAATACAAATTTACCTAAATTTTACTTTTACATCAAAATAATATGAGCAAAACTATACCCTTAATAATCAGAGATTAAAGTTTATCCCTAGTCTTTTTCTTTTCTTCGCTTCATTATAATGAGATGAAACAAAATCTTCTTTAAACTTTAATCTTGCTCAGTTTAAGCCACTCCTGGTTAAGCAAATGTCATACATTTCATTTACAGGATTGCGTTTTCCCAGACACTTCACAGTTACACGCTGAAATAGAAGCAGAAATGCTGTTTCGGTGCCTCTACAATTTGTGTACTGCTGTCTCATGATCTCCCTACCTTTAGTGGATTTTGTCTTTTTCCTAAACTCTTCTTAAAACCACTGTGGCCTTACGTACCTCCAGACTCTTCCAGAAACAAGGAATGCTTCTAATAAAAACAAAACATGTGGTTTATAATCTCTTTTAAGAACATGAAATGCATAATCTCTGCCATAGGTTTATATTAAAGTTACGTGTTGAGAGTATTCCAACATCAAGTCCAAATACAGACTTGATTTTCCAGACTCGGCCCTGAAGTGAGGGAAAATTGACCATTTCCTACTGTTCTGCACTCACTGGGCATTCTCTTGAACAACCTCTAAGCTAAGGTCACAAGAGGATGAGTTTTAGCAAAACTATTCTTTAGGATTGGATTGTTTGAGACTTGTGTGCGGTGTAAGAAAATATCTTTCCTTAGAACGATATACTCTCTTTGGTGGCCCTGGAAGTCCAGCTGCTGAAGTAGGATTGAACAGGAACGAACAAATTTCATCTGGAGCAAATTATAGACACCTTTATTTCCTAATCAGAAAATGCATAATTGGGACAAATCATGTGACTGTAGGCAGAGATTTTTTTTGCACCACTAATTTTGCTTTAAGCCATTCTTCAAATCTATTAGTCCAATAAATGTGACAAAGTGTATGGAAATCCCAGGTGCTTAGACTGACTGTCAGCCCATTCCTCTGATGGAAAGGATGCTGCTTCCTAGCTCTACACATCAGAAGAACACATTTCCTGCAGAAGTTCAATATTCTAGTCTGAATACTGGCCCTTGTAATTTGACAAAAGATTATAAAACTAGCTGCTGAGAGCTACTTAGAATGGTTCTCAGTGGTGTCTGGCTTTTAATCCTGTCTCCATGGATTCTATTCTGTGGTTATCCAAGGCACCCAACATTATTGATAACTGGGGTAATAGAGATAAAAGCTTGAAATTAAAAGACTGAAATCCAATTCTTTTACTAACTATGTAACCTTAAGCAAGTCCTTAATCTCTCAGAACTTCATAACTAAAATACAGATAAGTGTATTTGATTTTTAGATGGCTAGAATTGTTAGAAAAATTTTAAAGGTATTATCATGCTTAGGGCAGTGTTTGATACCTAACAGAAATTCAGTCAATGCTTCATGAAGAAATTGGCTTCATTCATTCATTCAACAAATATTTATGGTGGGTCTACCTGGGGCCAGGATCTTATCTAATTATTTGGGATAAGTCAGTAAATAAAATAACAAAGTCCCTGCTCTGTTGAGGTTTATGTGTCTGAGTGTCTGTATGTGTGTTTTTTCCCCACATAATTAGCAAGTAAACATATGAATAAGTTATTAGGTAGTGGTTTATGCTATTTTGAAAAAAACTGAAGAAATCGAAGAGAAGTAGAGAGTGACAAAAATAGGGTATAATTTTTAAGATACAGAGTTGTCCTCCAGGATAACGTGAGATTTTGGTAGAGGTCCAGATGAAATGAACCATATGTCTATCGAAAGCATGCTTGTTTGGGGAAAGGGAAGAGGCCGGTGGGCCTGGGATGAAAAGACAAAGAAAGTCTTGGAAGGAAATGAGATCAGAGAGGATGTGGTGGGTGAGGTTGATACAGATTATAGAGTCTCACAGGTTGTTTTAAAGATTTTGGTTTTTACTTGAGCAATAATTTCAGGCAGTGGAGCGATGCGATATGATTTACGTTTTAAAAGGAACATTTTTGTTCTACATAGTAGACCGTACAAGAGTGGGAAATAAAATTCAACAGGCTTCTGTAATGGTGAAGGTAACATATAACTATGGCTTGGACCAGAATAGTAGCAGTGTAGGTGGTGGTTAGTAATCAGATTCGGATATATTTCTAAAGGCGTGGTAAGGGTGACTCCTATGTTTTTAGCTTTGAGTAATTATAAGAATGGGGATTCATATACTAATATGACAAAAACATGGTACAAACAAATTTTGGAGGGAAAATAAATAATTTGATTTTATAATGTTACATTTGAAGTGCCTTCGTTAATTTGGCTAAGAGGAGGGTTCAGGACTAAAGATAGGAAATTGGGAGTAGTCAGCATATAGATGGACTGGGCAGACCAGAGAGGAGGTTGGAATTTTGAAGCGCTAAACTTCTCAGGATCTGGAAGATGAGAAGGAATCCAGCAAAGGAAGCAGAGACAGGATAAGAAATAAGAAATAGTCATGTCCTGGGTGCCAGGTGAAGATGTGTTTCAAGGAGAGAGTGGCTAAATGTATTGAACATTACTGATACGTCAAGTCAAATGAAGACTGATAATTGACCTCACTACCAGCCAATCAGAATAATGACCATGAGTTGATCATGCACCCTGAGACCCTGTCCCTCTCCTTGGCTTTAGATCCCTTCCCTAAAAGCCATTGAGGAGTTTTGGGTCTTTTGAGCATTAGCTGCAGTGATCCTTGTTTAGTGCCTTGCAATAGATGCTGTACTTTCCTTCCCCACAATCTGGCATCAGTAGATTGGCTTTGCTGTGCATCGGGTGAGCAGACCCAGGTTTGTTCAGTAACGTAATGATGATTCAATATAAATGAAACATGGGTTTGTGTCCATAAACATGGAGACATCAACTTCTAAAACTCAACACCCATCCTGAGACAGATAACAGAGACAGTCAGAACAGTAGTACGGCTTCTTACACAAAGCCAAGATTAAATGCAATGCTGCGTCTGTAGAGACCATTAAAATTAGCATCAAATCAAGAAGGGTTGGTATCATCACTGTTTCTTAAACATTAGCTTGGATGTTCTGTCTTCTATAATAAGACATGGAACAGAAATAAGTATATAAATGTTGGCAAGGAAGAAAACTGACCACTTTGTAGTTAAAAGCATATTTAACTTTTTATGACTAAAACATCAAAGCAATCACTTGAAAATGAAAAAAATGAAACGTGAATAAAGTGATTGATTAACATATAAAAATCAAAGGCATGCTTGTATGTAAAGAATGACTAAGGAGAAAAATGTGACAAAAGTTTAAAAGATACACTTCAATGTAGCGACAACACATCAAGTATTTGCATATTGGTAACCACTTCCTGGATCCCTTGGAGAGCACTGTGTGAGGTATATTGGAAAGTGATACCACTCTTTGCGATTTATATTGAGTCATTAAACTATTCATGCCCATTTATTATACTAATTCTATGGCTGGGAATTTGCCCTGAGGGAGTAATCCAAAATGTGCGAAATGTTATACACAGAAAAGTTTCCAGTTCCCTAAGAGTAAAGTAAGAAATTTTCAAAATTCTCAGAAGTCAAGGAATAATTAAGCAAATATGGTTCATTCTTATGATGGAATATAATCTGATTCTTTTTTTTTTTTTTTTTTTGGTGTCAGGAGTGGGATATAATCTGATTCTTAAACACGATGCTTATAAGGATTCTTGTGTAAAGTGAAAAAGCATGCTACATTTTTGTTACAGTTTTAGTAAAAGTATATAAAATATTATTGGGAAAGTATTGGAGGGGGAAAAAAAAGCTTTAGATGGGTAACTGATAATTCTATCATGCTAACACAATAAACAGTTTTCTCCTAATTTCCAAAATGTCTATAATTACTTTTATCTTAAAAAATGGAAACATACATATTTTTATTTATTTATCTGATTCATGTTTTAAAGTAACGGTACTGGAAATATTAACTTTTTAATTTTACTCTTTTTTATATCCTGCTACTACCTGAAAAATTTGAGTTAGAGTTTGTTAATTCTTTGTGTGTGTGTGTATGATATTTTAAAATATCTCCATTACATTTTACACAAGCAATAGAATAAAGCAATCTGCTTGTAAATATAGTGACCAGCACAGAAAATACAGTTTGTGAAGAGTGAGACCTCTCTTCATCATACCCTTCTCTTGCCCTTGGCAGTACCATGTTTTGCCTCAGAAGTTAACCAATTAATGCATATCATTCCAAACGTTCCTGTGAACTTATTTAAATTATTCCAGTGCATTTAAAAATAAACTGCATTGTATTATGCTGTACGAATTTTTTCTCTCTCAATATTGCAATGTTTTCTGGATAGCTTTCTCTCTCAGCACCAGCCATTTGACCTCATTCCTCTAACTGCTAGACATCGGGAGAAGCAACTTCAGCGAAATCCTGATTAATGAACTGGTGGCGAAGCAGTTAAATTCTCCTTACCACTAGTGATTATGGTTAAATCTGAGGATTTCTTCCAGAATTTTGACCAGTTTTTCTGTCATGTTTTGTTTCCTGACTGTCTTGTCTGCCTGATGGAGCGTATCCTTTATTATGTGAAAGCCCTCGTATAACTGCATTTCGCTGCTCTCTGCTTTACCAGTCATTCCTGGGTGCTGTGCCTTCCTCTGCTCCTCCTTTCTCTTGTCTATTCTTTATTTCTTTTCTTTTTTCGGTGGGGGCCTCTCTGTTGTGGCCTCTCCCATTGAGGAGCACAGGCTCCGGACGCGCAGGCTCAGTGGCCATGGCTCACGGGCCCAGCCGCTCCGCGGCATGTGGGATCCTCCCGGACCGGGGCACGAACCCGTGTCCCCTGCATCGGCAGGTGGACTCTCAACCACTGCGCCACCAGGGAAGCCCCTCTTGTCTATTCTTGATTTGGCACGTTCTAAAATTTTCAAATACTAATTGAACTGAGCATACCTTTCTATTTTCAGAATGTTTTTCTTCTAACTTTTACTCATTCAACAAATCCTTACTGAGGCCTTAGTAAGTGCCTAAGTCATCATCAAACCCACTTTTGTTACTACAGTTACTCATCTTAAAGGAGTTCAGAGTTGCTGTTAGTAGGAAGGGCAATTAACCAGCATAGTATTTCTGGTTAGTTGAAATATATGCCTATCTTAGGATTAGATGAAAACCAGTTTTTATTTCAAATTTTGCTATTGAAAAAAATTCTCTAAGTATGGTAGAGTTGGCGTGGGTCTGGAATTATTGAAAGACTGGATTCTGGCTAACTAAGGTTTATCATAAATAATAATTTCAAATCTTTTATTGTTAAGAGCCTCTCGAAGCCACATAATTCGATAGCTCTTCTTTCGTTCAGGTATTCTTCTCTCATCGGGCAGTTGTGTTTACTGACGCTGGTGGTGAATTGTTTAACCTTTTGAAACCATTTTTTTGTAATTCTAGGGTGATATTTGCACATCCCTGGCTTTTTTTTTTTTTTATAAAATAAACTATACAAAGCTTATTCCAGAATGTTAGTAAATGGGGAAAAGCAAGGAGCTGAGGGCAGACCAGCATTTTTACTAATTTGGGGGCCATTTAAAATTACAGTTTATACTGCAAACAGACTTCAAACCATTTGCTTCTAAACACTGTAACATAAAAAAGTGAGCTTAACATTGCTTTAATATCTTATTTACTGCCATATTAGGAATGTCTTTCTAAAAGATCAATTTTACTGGCTTTGAACTAGACTAGAGACATTAAAGCCCATTGGGGAAGATAGCTTCCATTAGAGCAGCAAGAAGAACATCATGGAACACAGTGTAGCAGAGAAATAGTTCAGAAATTCGCAGCCAGTTAAGATCCTTATGAGTTACTTCAAAGATTCAGTAGGGCTCCCGAAGAAGACATAGGGTTTTTTTCTTTCTTTTTTTGCGGTACGCGGGCCTCTCACTGTCGTGGCCTTTTCCGTTGCGGAGCACAGGCTCCAGACGCGCAGGCTCAGCGGCCGTGGCTCACGGGCCCAGCCGCTCCGCGGCATGTGGGATCTTCCCGGACTGGGGCACGAACCCGTGTCCCCTGCATCGGCAGGCGGACTCTCAACCACTGAGCCCCCAGGGAAGCCCTGTGCTTTTTTTTAATCCTTAAATCGCTTTTCTTCTTTTCTGCTAATGAGTGATGGAATAGTGTCTCTGACCTGGTTGCCAAGAGGCTGATGGAAATGCCTTCTGTTCTGTTGCTTTTGGAAAGTAAGTGGTATCATTACAGTAAAACAAATTTGATTTTCAGTTTAAGTTGTCATTTTAGCATCTTGGCATCATTCTTGCCAAAGACCAATCCTTGTTTATTCTCTTGCATTACAATAAAAAATGGAGATCTACTCACCAGGGAAAAGATGCCAGCGAGGCAAGACTGGAGGCAGAAACACTCAAGGATGGGTAAGTGGATGAGAAAATGGAGACAGACTCACGGCCCTCTGTTAGATGTCTTACATGTACGTGGAAGCATGTACAAAATACCTTGTGCCTTAAAATATTTTATGTTACAATATGAACTATGGATGTATATGTGTAAACTTGGAATTAGCTGCCACGTGAATGTTATGGGGACATCTGTAAAGTAAGAAATGGCAACACTGTTGGAAAGATGCTTTCCCCGTCTTAGAAGGTAGCAGGGGGATGGCTTTTTAATGGGTCTGTTTTGTTTAATTGGGAGATTCATAGAAATCACGAGCAGGTCCATAAGATGAAGGAAGATACTGTCTCTTTCATGGGAAACATGCTACAGTAGTGAGGAAAAACTGTTTTTAAGGTGTGCTAAATAATCAGACTTCACTGTCTCAGAGGAAGGGTAAAGTCTTGATTTTTGTTAATTCACCCAGGGGAGGTCTGGTTGCTTTTTATTTATTTATTTATTTATTTATTTATTTATTTATTTATTTATTTATTTATGGCTGTGTTGGGTCTTCGTTGCTGCGCACGGGCTTTCTCTAGTTGCAGCGAGTGGGGGCTACTCTTGGTTGCGGTGCGCAGGCTTCTCGTTGCGGTGGTTTCTCTTGTTGCGGAGCATGGGCTTTAGGCGCCCGGGCTTCAGTAGTTGCGGCACACAGGCTCAATAGTTGTGGCTTGCAGCCTCTAGAGCGCAGGCTCAGTAGATGTGGCGCACAGGCTTAGTTGCTCCGCGGCATGTGGAATCATCCGGACCAGCGCTCGAACCCATGTGCCCTGCATTGGCAGGCGGATTCTTAACCACTGCGCCACCAGGGAAGTCCGGTCTGGTTGTTTTCAAGTGTCAAAGCTTTGCAGTTGTTGTATTTATTATAGGAGTTCTTAAGGCATTTAAAACACACACTTCACAGAGACTTGGATAAAATACTTATTTCTCATACATGCTGAAATGCGCAAAGTTTTATTTAAAGGTCGTGTCCATACACTAGGGAGCATGTACATGTATGAGAACTTGTGAGTAGGTGGAGGCCAGGGATCCCAGTCAGGGGTGGTTGGAAGTAGGACAGATCTACTGTCCTACTGTACGTGGAAGACAGAGATGCATTTCTTGGAGGTGGTAATAGAGCAATTTAAACCACCAAATAATCTCTTGCCTACACTTTGCAGGAAATAGCATAAAGATTCTTTTACCTGAGTGATACAGACAATTTGCCTTTTCTCTCCTTCATTTGTTTTAATGAACGCAAATCAAGAACTCAGCTCAGCCACCCTAGATACATGCTAGAAAGAGAACATGGATTTAAAAGCAGTTTTTAAAAGTTAAAAAAGACTGTTCGACTACAAAGCATTTTCATTGTTCCCTCTCTGAGAACAGCTCAGCTGCCGTCCAGCGTGGGATTGTACCCAAACGCTAAACCCATCAGACTCCAGTGGAAACAGCTCTAGAATAATCTGGCCCAAGCATCCTGGCCCAGCTTCGGCGCTCCTAGAGGTTCCGCAAAAGACCAGGAGGGCTGCCACTACACTGACCAGCATTTGCTCTTCCCGGACGCACCCCGTGTTCACAGCCTTGGCTTTGAACATGGTTTGAGCTCCTCTTTCAGGCCCTGCAAACTCCTTTCAAGGTCCACCTCAAATGAAGTCTTCCTGGATCACCTGGTAAACTTGATCTCTCTCTGTTGCGTGTCCATAGCCCTCTGTTCACACCGTTGAAGCCTCTTATCAGTTCCCACCTTGGGGTCTGTCTCTACTCCGAGCACTGAGTCAAGAGGAGAGATGCTGACTGGCTCCTACTTGACATTCTCAGTCTTTATTCTGGAGCCTGGCAAGTAGGACCTGCTCAGGGGTTCCTCACTAGCTGGACTTTTATATACTTTTGACTTCCAGTTGGCTTTGACAACCAGGATGAGACCATGCCAACTTTGACCTGGATGATTTGAGTCAAGATAGCACACGTGACCTGAGAGAATGAAGGCTTGTCTTGAGAACAGAGATTTTTCCTGCTCTGTTATCCGTATCACCTACATCTATCTGTTTTACTCAAAAGATGTTATATTCTCTATAATAAATCATGTTTTGAGAAAAATGTCTAGACAGAACCTGCAGAGTTATATTCTTAATATATTGTGTCTTTTTTCCCCCCAAACACTACAAATTACTCACTCTTCTAACCAAGCAGGACCCTATGGGGGCTTCCAGGGACAGACCCCTTCTGCTGTAGCTCTTCTCTCAAGTACCCGGATAACAGTATCTGATGCACACTTCCTGAGTTGCTTTACAGATGTCAAAACCCCCCCAGCAAATGGAAGACGTTAATTACTTGACGACCATGAGCACACAGCCCCCAGGCCTCCTGGAGCCTAAGGACTGATAATGTTAAAGGCTGTGACACCGCCCTGCGACCTCACCATCAGCCAGTCAGAGAACTGTGCGCAAGCTGATCTCGTACCCTGCGACACCGCCTCCCTCACCTGGCTTTTAAAAGTGCTTTGCCGAAACCTTTCGGGGAGCTCGGGGCTTTTTGGGGCATGAGCCACCTCGTCTCTTTGTTCGGCCTTGCAATAAACCTTTCTCTGCTCCAAACTCTGACGTTCCGGTTTGCTTGTCCTCGCCGTGCATCGGGCACATGGACCTGCGCTCACACTCTGATTCCTGGATGGTACACTTGGGTGTAAATGTGAACTGGAAACACACTTTCTGAGTTAGAGTCTAGAAATGAAGGGACACTACCTGAGTTATGGTGTTTGCACTTCAAATAGCATTTATTTGGCTTCTCCAACACACAAACTGTGCGACCTTCGTATTGTTAATTACCTGAAAGGTCAGGAGGAAGAAATATGACTCTCATTCAACTTGGTCAATATGTGGGGTCGAGGGAGGTTTGGGGTCCATAGTGGAGTTTTAGTCTGTAATTAAGAGTGGAGTCGGTCTTCACAGTATTAAGCACTCAGATCAGACAGTTCAGGTCTGAAAATATCACACTGGGAACTGATTCAATGCGAGTGATTACTTACTTAAATATAGAATCTGTCTTCAAATATGGCCATTGGTTTATGGTGTTCTGAAGATTTGAAAATCAAAGCAAATCACAAAATGCTTTTACTTTCTATGTCATGCCCACTCTTCCCTATTCAGCCCCACGTAGCCAAAGCTGGTTTTTCATCTCTTTGCAGTTAATTTGGAATTTAAAGAATGAAACTCACAGTGCTTTAAGAAGACTCATCTTTTCCCTGTCCTAGGCCTTCACTTCACCTGTACACAGCACACATCTGCACGTGCGCACACGCACGCACGCACACACATACACACACACACACACACTGCACTTTGATAGAACAGCATGGGATTTGAGTAAAATTTTTAGGGTTTATTTTATTTATTTATTTATTTTACATCTTTATTGGGGTATAATTGCTTTACAATGGTGTGCTAGTTTCTGCTTTATAACAAAGTGAATCAGTTATACATATACATATGTTCCCATATCTCTTCCCTCTTGCGCCTCCCTCCCTCCCACCCTCCCTGTCCCACCCCTCCAGGCGATCACAAAGCACCCAGCTGATCTCCCTGTGCTATGGGGCTGCTTCCCACTAGCTATCTATTTTATGTTTGGTAGTGTATATATGTCCATGCCACTCTCTCGCTTTGTCACAGCTTACCCTTCCCCCTCCCCATATCCTCAAGTCCATTCTCTAGCAGGTCTGTGTCTTTATTCCTGTCTTACCCCTAGGTCCTTCATGACATTTTTTTTCTTAAATTCCATATATATGTGTTAGCATACAGTATTTGTCTTTCTCTTTCTGACTTACTTCACTCTGTATGACAGACCCTAGGTCTATCCAGCTCATTACAAATAGCTCAATTTCGTTTCTTTTTATGGCTGAGTAATATTCCATTGTATATATGTGCCACATCTTCTTTATCCATTCATCCGATGATGGACGCTTAGGTTGTTTCCATCTCCGGGCTATTGTAAATAGAGCTGCAATGAACATTTTGGTACATGACTCTTTTTGAATTATGGTTTTCTCAGGGTATATGCCCAGTAGTGGGATTGCTGGGTCGTATGGTAGTTGATTTGTAGTTTTTAAAGGAACCTCCATACTCTTCTCCACAGTGGCTATATCAATTTACATTCCCACCAGCAGTGCAAGAGGGTTCCTTTTTCTCCACACACTCTCCAGCATTTACTGTTTCTAGATTTTTTGATGATGGCCATTCTGACTGGTGTGAGATGATATCTCATTGTAGTTTTGATTTGCATTTCTCTAATGATTAATGATGTTGAGCATTCTTTCATGTGTTTGTTGGCCATCTATATATCTTCTTTGGAGAAATGTCTATTTAGGTCTTCTGCCCATTTTTGGATTGGGTTGTTTGGTTTTATGTTATTGAGCTGCATGAGCTGCTTAAAATTTTTGGAGATTAATCCTTTGTCAGTTGCTTCATTTGCAAATATTTTCTCCCATTCTGAGGTTGTCTTTTGGTCTTGTTTCTGGTTTCCTTTGCTGTGCAAAAGCTTTGAAGTTTCATTAGGTCCCATTTGTTTATTTTTGTTTTTATTTCCATTTCTCTAGGATCAAAAAGGATCCTGCTGTGATTTATGTCACAGAGTGTTCTGCCTATGTTTTCCTCTAAGAGCTTGATAGTTTCTGGCCTTACATTTAGGTCTTTAATCCATTTTGAGCTTACTTTTGTGTATGGTGTTGGGGAGTGATCTAATCTCATACTTTTACATGTACCTGTCCAGTTTTCCCAGCACTTTTTTTTTGTGTGTGATACGCAGGCCTCTCACTGCTGTGGCCTCTCCCATTGCGGAGCACAGGCTCTGGATGTGCAGGCTCAGCGGCCATGGCTCACGGGCCCAGCTGCTCCATGGCACGTGGGATCCTCCCGGACCGGGGCACGAACCCGTGTTCCCCGCATTGTCAGGTGGACTCTCAACCATTGTGCCACCAGGGAAGCCCCCAGCACCACTTCTTGAAGAGGCTGTCCTTTCTCCACTGTACATTCCTGCCTCCTTTATCAAAGATAAGGTGACCATATGTGCATGGGTTTATCTCTGGGCTTTCTATCCTGTTCCATTGATCTTTCTGTTTTTGTGCCAGTACCATACTGTCTTGATTACTGTAGCTTTGTAGTATAGTCTGAAGTCAGGGAGCCTGATTCCTCCAGCTCCGTTTTTCTTCTCAAGATTGCTTTGGCTATTCAGGGTCTTTTGTGTTTCCATACAAATTGTGAAAGTTTTTGTTCTAGTTCTGTGAAAAATGCCATTGGTAATTTGATAGGGATTGCATTGAATCTGTAGATTGCTTTGGGTAGTAGAGTCATTTTCACAACCTTGATTCTTCCAATCCAAGAACATGGTATATCTCTCCATCTATTTGTATCATTTTTAATTTCTTTCATCAGTGTCTTATAATTTTCTGCATACAGGTCTTTTGTCTCCTTAGGTAGGTTTACTCCTAGATATTTTATTCTTTTTGTTGCAAAGGTAAATGGGAGTGAGTGTTTTCTTGATTTCACTTTCAGATTTTTCATCATTAGTGTATAGGAATGCAAGAGATTTCTGTGCATTAATTTTGTATCCTGCTACTTTACCAAATTCATTGATTAGCTCTAGTAGTTTTCTGGTAGCATCGTTAGGATTCTCTATGTATAGTATCATGTCATCTGCAAACAGTGACAGCTTTACTTCTTCTTTTCCAATTTGGATACCTTTTATTTCCTTTTCTTCTCTGATTGCTGTGGCTAAAACTTCCAAAACTACGTTGAATAAGAGTGGTGACAGTGGGCAACCTTGTCTTATTCCTGATCTTAGTGGAAATGCTTTCAGTTTTTCACCATTGAGGGCAATGTAGGCTGTGGGTTTGTCATATATGGCCTTTATTATGTTGAGGAAAGTTCCCTCTATGCCTACTTTCTGCAGGGTTTTTATCATAAATGGGTGTTGAATTTTGTCGAAAGCTTTCTCTGCATATATTGAAATGATCATATGGTTTTTCTCCTTCAATTTGTTAATATGGTGTATCATGTTGATTGATTTGTGTGTATGAAGAATCCTTGCATTCCTGGAATAAACCCCACTTGATCATGGTGTATGATCTGTTTAATGTGCTGTTGGATTCTGTTTGCTAGTATTTTTTGATGATTTTTGCATCTATGTTCATCAGTGATATTGGCCTGTAGTTTTCTTTCTTTGTGACATCCTTGTCTGGTTTTGGTATCAGGGTGATGGTGGCCTCGTAGAATGAGTTTGGGAGTGTTCCTCCCTCTGCTATTTTTTGGAAGAGCTTGAGAAGGATAGGTGTTAACTCTTCTCTAAATGTTTGATAGAATTCGCCTGTGAAGCCATCTGGTCCTGGGCTTTTGTTTGTTGGAAGATTTTTAATCACAGTTTCAATTTCAGTGCTTGTGATTGGTCTGTTCATATTTTCTATTTCTTCCTGATTCAGTCTTGGCAGGTTGTGCATTTCTAAGAATTTGTCCATTTCTTCCAGGTTGTCCATTTTATTGGCATAGAGTTGCTTGTAGTAATCTCTCATGATCTTTTGTATTTCTGCAGTGTCAGTTGTTACTTCTCCTTTTTCATTTCTAATTCTATTGATTTGAGTTTTCTCCCTTTTTTTCTTGATAAGTCTGGCTATTGGTTTATCAATTTTGTTTATCTTCTCAAAGAACCAGCTTTTAGTTTTATTGATCTTTGCTATCGTTTCCTTCATTTCTTTTTCATTTATTTCTGATCTGATTTTTATGATTTCTTTCCTTCTGCTAACTTTGGGGTTTTTTTGTTCTTCTTTCTGTAATTGCTTTAGGTGCAAGGTTAGGTTGTTTATTCAAGATGTTTCCTGTTTCTTGAGGTAGGATTGTATTGCTATAAACTTCCCTCTTAGAACTGCTTTTGCTGCATCTCATAGATTTTGGGTCATCATGTCTCCATTGTCATTTGTTTCTAGGTATTTTTTTATTTCCTCTTTGATTTCTTCAGTGATCACTTCGTTATTAAGTAGTGTATTGTTTAGCCTCCATGTGTTTGTATTTTTTACAGAACTTTTCCTGTAACTGATATCTAGTCTCATAGCGTTGTGGTCAGAAAAAATACTTGATACAATTTCAATTTTCTTAAATTTACCAAGGCTTGATTTGTGACCCCAGATAAGATCTATCCTGGAGAATGTTCCATGAGCACTTTAGAAAAATGTGTATTCTGTTGTTTTTGGATGGAATGTCCTATAAATATCAATTAAGTCCATCTTGTTTAATGTATCATTTAAAGCTTGTGTCTCCTTATTTATTTTCATTTTGGATGATCTGTCCATTGGTGAAAGTGGGGTGTTAAAGTCCCCTAGTATGAATGTGTTACTGTCGATTTCCCCTTTTATGGCTGTTAGCATTTGCCTTATGTATTGAGGTGCTCCTATGTTGGGTCCATAAATACTTACAATTGTTATATCTTCTTCTTGGATCGATCCCTTGATCATTATGTAGTGTCCTTCTTTGTCTCTTCTAATAGTCTTTATTTTAAAGTCTATTTTGTCTGATATGAGAATTGCTACTCCAGCTTTCTTTTGGTTTCCATTTGCATGAATTATCTTTTTCCATCCCCTCACTTTCAGTCTGTATGTGTCTCTAGGTCTGAAGTGGGTCTCTTGTAGACAGCAAATATATGGGTCTTGTTTTTGTATCCATTCAGCCAATCTGTGTCTTCTGGTGGGAGCGTTTAGTCCATTTACATTTAAGGTAATTATCGATATGTATGTTCCTATTCCCATTTTCTTAACTGTTTTGGGTTCGTTATTGTAGGTCTTTTCCTTCTCCTGTGTTTCTTGCCTAGAGAAGTTCCTTTAGCAGTTGTTGTAGAGCTGGTTTGGTGGTGCTGAACTCTCTCAGCTTTTGCTTGTCTGTAAAGGTTTTAATTTCTCCATCAAATATGAATGAGATCCTTGCTGGGTAGAGTAATCTTGGTTGCAGGTTTTTCTCCTTCGTCACTTTAAATATGTCCTGCCACTCCCTTCTGGCTTGCAGAGTTTCTGCTGAAAGATCAGCTGTTAACCTTATGGGGATTCCCTTGTGTGTTATTTTTCCCTTGCTGCTTTTAATATGTTCTCTTTGTATTTAATTTTTGACAGTTTGATTAATATGTGTCTTGGCGTATTTCTCCTTGTATTTATCTGTATGGGACTCTCTGTGCTTCCTGGACTTGATTAACTATTTCCTTTCCCATATTAGGGAAGTTTTCAACTATAATCTCTTCAAATATTTTCTCAGTCCCTTTCTTTTTCTCTTCTTCTTCTGGAACCCCTATAATTCGAATGTTGGTGCGTTTGATGTTGTCCCAGAGGTCTCTGAGACTGTCCTCAGTTCTTTTCATTCTTTTTTCTTTATTATGCTCTGCAGTAGTTATTTCCACTATTTTATCTTCCAGGTCACTTATCCGTTCTTCTGCCTCAGTTACTCTGCTATTGATCCCATCTAGAGTGTTTTTCCTTTCATTTATTTTGTTGTTCATCAGTTTGTTTCATCTTTAGTTCTTCTAGGTCCTTGTTAAATGTTTCTTGCATTTTGTCTATTCTATTTCCAAGATTTTGGATCATCTGTACTATCATTATTCTGAATTCTTTTTCAGGTAGACTGCCTATTTCCTCTTCATTTGTTAGGTCTGGTGGGTTTTTATCTTGCTCCTTCATCTGCTGTGTGTTTTTCTGTCTTCTCATTTTGCTTATCTTACTGTGTTTGGGGTCTCCTTTTTGCAGGCTGCAGGTTTGTAGACCCCGTTGTTTTTGGTGTCTGTCCCCAGTGGCTAAGGTTTGTTCAGTGGGTCATGTAGGCTTCCTGGTGGAGGGGACTACTGCCTGTGTTCTGGTGGATGAAGCTGGATCTTGTCTTTCTGGTGGGCAGGTTCACGTCTGGTGGTGTGTTTTGGGGTGTCTGTGGACTTGTTATGATTTTAGACAGCCTCTCTGCTAATGGGTGGGGTTGTGTTCCTGTCTTGCTAGTTGTTTGGCATAGGATGTCCAGCACTGTAGCCTTCTGGTCGTTGAGTGAAGCTGGGTGCTGGTGTTGAGATGGAGGTCTCTGGGAGACTTTCGCCGTTTGATATTATGTGGAACTGGGAGGTCTCTTGTGGACCAGTGTCCTGAAGTTGGCTCTCCCTCCTCAGAGGCCCAGCACTGACTCCTGGCTGCCGCACCAAGAGCCTTTCATCCACATGGCTCAGAATAAAAGGGAGAAAAAGTAGAAAGAAAGAATTAGTAGAAGTAGAAAGAGAGAAAGAAAGAAAGAAAGGAGGGAGGGAGGGAGGGAGGAAGGAAGGAAGGAGGGAAGGAAGGAAAAAAAGAAAGGAGATAAAGTAAAATAAAATAAAGTAAGATAAAATATAATAAAGTTATTAAAATAAAAAAATAATTATTAAGAGAAAAAAATTTAAAAAAAAAACACAAAACAACAGACGGATAGCACCCTAGGACAAATGGTGGAAGCAAAGCTATACAGACAAAATCTCACACAGAAGCATACACATACTCACAAAAAGAGGAAAAGGGGAAAAAATCATAAATCTTGCTCTCAAGTCCACCTCCTCAGTTTGGGCTGATTCGTTGTCTATTCACGTATTCCACAGATGCAGGGCACATCAAGTTGATTGTGGAATTGTAATCCACTGTTCCTGAGGCTGCTGGGAGAGATTTCCCTTTCTCTTTGTTCTCACAGCTCCCGGGGCTCAGCTTTGGATTTGGCCCCGCCTCTGCGTGTAGGTCGTCGGAGGGCGTCTGTTCTTTGCTCAGACAGGACGCGGTTAGAGGAGACGCTGTGGGGGCTCTGGCTCACTCAGGCCGGGCGGGGGCGGGGGGAGGGAGGGGCACTGCGTGCGGGGCGGGCCTGCGGCGGCAGAGGCGGCGTGACGTTGCACAAGGCGCGCCGTGCGTGACGTTGCACCAGGCGCGCCGTGCGTTCTCTCGGAGGAGTTGACCCTGGATCCCGGGACCCTGGCAGTGGCGGGCCGCACAGGCTCCCCGGAAGGGCGGTGTGGAGAGTGACCTGTGCTCGCACACAGGCTTCTTGGTGGCGGCAGCAGCAGCCTTAGCGTCTCATGCCCGTCTTTGGGGTCCGCGCTTTTAGCCGCAGCTCGCGCCCGTCTCTGGAGCTCCTTTAAGCAGCGCTCTCAATCCCCTCTCCTCGCGCACCAGGAAACAAAGAGGTAAGAAAAAGTCTCTTGCCTCTTCGGCAGCTCCAGACCTTTTCCCCGGACTCCCTCCCGGCCAGCCGTGGCGCACTAGCCCCCTTCAGGCTATGTTCAAGCCGCCAACCCCAGTCCTCTCCCTGCGCTCCGACCGAAACCCGAACCTCAGCTCCCAGCCCTGCCCGCCCCGGAGGGGGAGCAGACAAGCCTCTCGGGCTAGTGAGTGCTATTCGGCCCCGATCCTCTGTGCGGGAACCTCTCCGCTTTGCTCTCCGCACCCCTGTTGCTGCGCTCTCCTTCGCGGCTCCGAAGCTTCCCCCGTCCGCCCCCCGCAGTCTCCGCCCGCGAAGGGGCTCCTAGTGTGTGGGAACTTTTCCTCCTTCACGGCTCCCTCCCACTGGTGCAGGTCCCGTCCCTATCCTTTTGTCTCTGTTTATTCTTTTTTCTTCTGCCCTACCCAGGTACGTGGGGGGTTTCTTGCCTTTTGGGAGGTCTGAGGTCTTCTGCCAGCGTTCAGTAGGTGTTCTGTAGGAGTTGTTCCACGTGTAGATGTATTTCTGGTGTATCTGTGGGGAGGAAGGTGATCTCCCTGTCTTACTCTTCCGCCATCTTCCCGGAAGCCGGCCAGGGTTTATTTTAAGGTAGATTGTTCTAAAACATTTTAGAGAAGTTCATGCACTCAAACTTTCAGGGTTATATTTTATTCTGGTGCCACATTCTTGCAAAAATTAGGGTAAATTTGTAGCTCATTTTATATTCATCCTTAAATTATAGCAGACAGGGACTTGACCAAAAATACAAGCGAACCCGGGGGTGGGGTGAGGTGAGCGGGGTCGGCACCGTCCTGGGTACCCTTTCCCACGCTCTCAGTCCAAGGTTCTCACTAGGCTTCTCTTTCCACATCTTTCCTACTAGAAATTATTTAATTAAAATCGCATTTGCTACTTCTGATCCTGGTGGTTTTGTACTAAGTGGACATCCATTTTAGTTGTTAAAATAAGCAATTTTTACTTAGAACTGTTGTTTATGTATCATTAATGTCACACTTTATTAAATTTTTCCATTGACCTAGTTACATCAGTAACTTCATTTCTAAGAGCAGAAGAAGCAAATCACAGAGCGCTGCCTTTGCACTCAAGCAGGGTGTGCTGTTCCCCCCCCCCCCCCCCCCCCGTTCTAAAGGATTTATGTCTTCTATGGCTTTAGATGCCTCAGCTTTACAATGTCCATTGGTCTTCATTACATTGACACTGTTTCAAGTTTAACAAAATGTTCTTTTTAAGAGCTATAAGTCAATTTGATGAGCAGTTGAACCACCAAGGTAAAAAAAAGTCACAAACAATAGGTAGATGGCACCTGTAGAATGTATACAGATGTGGGAAAAAGTGTAGAGAATTGAGGCTCTCTGAAAATAATAATAAAAAATGGAAGGCTCCTTTTGATTTTATACCAACTTTATCTCTATTGCTTACTACTTATGTAAATGATCAGGAAAAGGACTTAGGAACTTTAAGTGCTTTAAGGACTTAGGAACTTTATTCAATTTGGGCAAAAATAGGAGACAATAAAACTGAAAAAGAGAACACACTGGAAACCAGGCTGGGGAATGTTAATTTGTTAAAAGTGTCAGGTTACTCAAAACTGAAATAAAAATGAAAAAAGTCAAACGGGAAAAAAAAAGCTTAGGAAAGAAATCCCAGTGTTCAATACATCATATGAAGAATGATTTTGTGTGTGTGTGTGTGTATACTCAGACACATTTTAATGCAGAACTGGATAAACTACTGGCGCTGTGATTTGTTTGGGGTAAAATGTCAACTTGTCAAGTTTGTTTTCATTTCCAAGTAATTCATCTTCTCGTCTTGTGCTTTTTCTGTGGTGGCGTTCTCCCTGGAGACGTGTTAAAATGAAATGCCTTTAAATATTTATTAGAGAATCCTATACAACTTTGAAATTTCATTTCCTTTAAATCATCTGTTTCTTTTGGTGGAGTTTATGGTATTGTAACTTTAAAAATTCCCTTGTTATGATAGCTTTCACTTAACAAAGAACTTGGATAAAGTCAACTTTATTATTTTTCATTTGTTAATTAGTTATGGTCAATAATTTCATTATCTCCTCCTATAAATATTGCCATTATTTCCAGAGACATTTTTGTCTCTTGGGGAAGAAATACTGACCTTAGAGAAGTTCTTTGTGTCATTTTGTCATTTTGTTCACCTGTCCAGCCAGGTGAACTAAACCACAGGTTATAATGGGTGAGCCTTGCCTTGGGATCACACATGCAGAGATTCTGTCTATTATCAGAGCCTAGCAACTGGAATGAAGGTCAACTTCATAAAAAATTCAGTTATTATCTCCAGGTCCTATAAAAATACTGGCTTCTTGATAAAGCATGCTCCATGTTCTGGACTTTCTAAACATCTTTGGCTAACTTCCTATGTTACTTTGCCTTTGTCACCTGGAATTTGGTGTACAGTCATCCCTTGGTATCCAGGGGAGATTTGTGCCAGGAATTCCAGCGGATACCAAAATCCACAGATGCTCAAGTCTCTTGTGTAAAAGGGTATAGTGTAGTCTGGCCCTCTGTACCCTCCGGTTCTGCATCCCCAGATCTGCAGATTCACGTATGCAGAACCCATGGGCACTGAGGACCGGACAGTACTACAAAAGGATGTCATCACCATAGTTGTGAAAAATCAGTATGTAACTTTGTCCAGTGCTTTGAAACAGAAGGGACAGCCAATAGGAGTTTTTGGAATGCCATGCTTTCTTTGGTTGAGCGAGACCTAACTTGTGTGGATATATCCTTGGGGGTGGGTTGTAAGGTGAAGGTTAGGGGTGATGAAGGTATTCTGTATCCTGCACAAGAGGCCGGAGCAAAAGCCGAGCGCCTTGTCATTTCACAATGGCAGAGATACCTCAAAGAGATAAAAGAGTTTTCAAATCCACTCTGCACTGGCAGACTGTCCTCAGAGGTGCTGCTTTAGTGCATAATTTAGACGTCAGGGACAGGTGCGTCTCAGAGATTTTCCTGGTGGGTGAAGTGACAAATGCCAGGGCAAAAGGAGATTTAGGAGGTTGTATGGAGATCTGAGGGGTGGAGAGGAGGAAATACCCCAGTTCAGGAGAATAAAGCTGACAGTCAGGTTCACCCTCATGCAGATCCCACGTGAAGGATGTAAGTTTTCTCTTTGTCTTTCCCTTGAACTCAGCACTCGGTCATATTAGGCATCTGGTTTAAAAGTTTTATTTTACATTGCAATTCTCCATAGATGTCTCTGAAACTCCAGTAAAATTTGTTCCCTTACACAGGCAGTGGGGTCACAGAGGTTTGAGCACAGGTACATAAAGGAAGGTGTGGCCTCCCTGCTGGAGCCTCTGTAAGACCCTGGGCAGCAGATGGGGAAGGGGGAAGGATTCCTACCACTGTCCAGGCTGCTCTCTACAGGACCAGAGGCTCAAGGCAGTGGAAAGAAGAGGACAGAGAAGCTACCACAGGGAGAGACTCAGTGGACCTGAGATAATCTGCCTCTGTTTCCCCAAACGTCAAAGGGATGCCAAGGAGGGAGGAGAGTGCACTGAGGCATAATGAGCAGGCAGGCACCTGGGAGACAGGCCGATGGTTGAATAGATAGAGGTGTGTATAGGTAGATGAACATGGACGCGTGTATACAGGTAGAGCCGTGAATTTATGTGTGGTTATGTAAAGATGGATAGATATCGATAAAGTTACGTAGATATATTTATACGTAGATAGATAGTTGTAGAGATGTGTTTATAGATGTGCATAAATAGGTACAGATAGATAGATGCCTTCCATACCAATTGCGACAACACCAATGACTAATGCCCTCCCGCCGCCTTGGGAGAATGGATCCATGTATAAGTACGGCTGAGTCCCTTTGCTGTGCACCTGAAACTCTCACAACATTGGTAATCAGCTCTACTCCAACATAAAATAAAAAGTTAAAAAAAAATACTTTCCCACTGCCTTTAACTCCCATTCCCCAAAGGATCCCCTGGAGAAAGCAGAAGCAGAGGGAAAAAGGGAAGAGTTAAAGGACAGACCTGTCACAGGCTGGGTTTTCTGGAAGCAGACACTGAGATGGAGCATGGGAGGCAGGCTTTTTGGGGAGATCATCCGCTCTGAAACGAGGAGGAAGAAGCAGCGCCAGGCAGAGCTCGAGGCCGGCCCAAGCGAGGCTCTGCCCACCTGAGGGGAGATCCCGCTGGCGCCGCCGGGTTTGGGCCCGCTGGGCCTCCACGCCGTGGGCGGGCCAGCGGCCTCCGGAAGGGCGAGGCCCCGGGAGGCTCCCTGCTGCAGACCCTGCTGTCCACACCCCGCAGCTGGGCAGGCGTCCCCCCATCCCGGCTTCCCTGCAGGTCTCGGGATCGGGAACCCTGACACCTGGGGGGCTCTGAACCGGGTGTGAGACTGAAGTTTGCCTCTGGTTGTTTGGAAGAGTCCTGCCTGAAAGTGAGACTTCATTACCCAAATGAGATGTAGGGAGAACTAAAAGTAGAGATACGGGGAAGGGACAGGAGGACGGAGATTCCACAGAACATATTTTAAGGCAATAGCGGGAGAAAAAACTGCTTCCTGTCTGGACTCTTCAGAAGTTTGACCCACGCGAGAGATCAAATCAATGGCCTCAATTCCCTTCCCCACCGCCCTGCATGCTCTCTTCCCTGTGACTGTCCGTTCTTTGCACTGTAGATTCGAGCTGTCTCTCTCCATCCTTTGCCCGCATGGCTTGCTTTGGGCAATAGAATGAGGCAGAGGTGATGGTGTTGTTCTTCCAACCTCGATCCCAGGAGTCCTCAAAGCTCCTGCCCGGCTTTGCCCGTGTGCCATCGCCGTGAGCGGGGCCCGCTGGTGTTTGCCCACTGGTCCCAGCAGGAAAATGGGGCAGAGCCGCAGAGGCTAAGCTGCCCCAGCCAATCCCAGCAAAGAATAATCTACAGTCCCTGCAGACATGTAACTGTAGGTAATTTCCACCAACCTCTAGCCGACCCACAGATGCACGACGCATTATAGTAAACTATTGTATTAAGCCACTTAGTTTTGGGGTGGTCTCTTATATAGCGACAGATAACTGGATACAGCTCATTAGAATAAATATATTCCCGTTATATTTCTATATAACACATCAGGGTTGGTGCTAGGAGTGGAAATGTTATTTACTCTTTGTGTGTGTGTGTGTGTGTGTGTGTGTGTGTGTGTTGAGTAGTTCATTCACATCTGTGAGTTGGTTAGAGCTCTGTGTATTGAGACTGGCTTTGCGTTTTGTAATGATAGTGAACAACCTCAAAGCTACAGGATCCAACCATTAAGAAGCCCAGCCATTTTCCACTTACTTTTAAGTTGACTAATTTATTATTCCAATAAAATATTTACACAAATTTTAGTTATTCCCACAGTCATATCTGCTTTGCACGACTTCCTGAAATAATCAGAGATGTCAGCGTTAGAAGGGAAGTGGAGGGTCGTCTAGGTCAGCGATGATGAATATTTTCTTAGTTCCTTTGACAATTTAATGGAAGCTCTGCACTCTCTTCTCAGAAGGAAAATACATGCAGAAAATACTTTGCACACAATTTAAGGGGAAGGATTTCATGGAGCCCCTGAAGCTCATGTATGCACCTGGGTTTAAACACTGTGATGCTTGACCAAAAACACAGAGTGCCTTTTTACAGATGCAGCAACATTAGCCTGAAGTAAGGAGATTAAACTTAGGCTGTCTTAACAAGCAAAACACCAGAGCGGGCGATGAATTTGAACCAAATAGATTATTGTATTTGATCACTTGGGCTGAACTCTTCTTTCAGTCTGAGTATGATTTCTTCGACTCCCTACTGCACTGTGGTGGTGTAGATAGAGGTTCATTTTAATTCTCTTGGTAAAGGATCAGCTCATAAAATCAAGTGATTCTTTATTCTCTTCAGGACACTTTTCTCTGGCCCAAATTTTTCTTTCTGACAGTTTCCCGGGCAGCAACTTTACGAACACATAGGGCACCACAAACATGGATGTGGGTGAGAATCGATGCATGGAAATCACCATCTGTGGCCGGAGGAACAAGCTCCAGAGGACCTGGAACAGTCCGGGCATGTTTTATTGAATTTTGTTTTCACAGTCCAACCTGACATAATAAAATACCAAAGATCTGTTATTTTAATAAAGCTTTTTACTTTGAGATCTTTGATAATATTGCCTTGAACGACTTTTACGTCTTCTTTTATATTTTTAATATCTTGTGGTAAAAAGAAGAGCCTGTAAAAATAGAAATTTTCTTCTTAGAGGAGAAAAGACAGTCTCTAGGTAATCATTTCCCAGGGCCACAGCAGTGGTTCACAGATGTATTACGATCGTTCTCAACGTTAGACTCACCTGGGAACGTTGAGCCATATGTTCAAACTCAGCCCCACACAGACTAAGCTCTAAAGACAGAGGAAAAAGACCCAGATACTCTTTCCAGAACATCGTGTTCTAGTTCAGAGGAAATAAAGTTAGCAGCCTGGGGGCCAGTTTGGCCTTAAGATGAACAGTATCTTTAGTCCGTACAGAGTTGGTCTCCCGAATTCTAAATGGCAGCAAATACTGCTATTCCATTGCACTCCATTACATTAAGCTAATGTACACTATCCAGCGTTAAAGAAACAGACGTACAGCAACAATGAGCCCATATTGCGTATGACAACCGTGGCTGGGCAATGCTGCTCCTTTAGAAGCTGCAGACTCTCAGCTACTTCCACCTGGTCTAGACATTCATGCTGCTTGTGGGACCTTGTCAGCACTTGAGTCTGAGACATGCAGTCAAGTTGAAGGAGAATAAAGGTAGACCAAGTCAGTAAAGACGCCGTGTGAGAAAGGCTATAATAGATGCATGTGCATGAAGCCATGGAACGTGCGATGCATGTGTGCGTGTGTCTGTGGTGTGTTTTAGAGGAGTGTTTCTGAAAATTTTTTATTAATATCATACGTTAAGTGCCATTTGTTACGAGACTGACTTGTGGGTCATCGAACAACACCTCAAGAACAAAGTCTCACAGCACATCGTGAAGCTGGTCAAGCCTGACTTAGGCACCTTCCCCTTCACGTCTTCAGCCTACAATTCCACTCGCTGTCCAGAGTTCCTGCCATGTGCCATGCACTCCTGCACACGTTAGGGGTTTGAGGTATCCCAGGGACTGGCTGCAGTGCCAGTCTCTTCTTAGCCCAGGTATCTCTCCAATTCTCCCATTGATAGCCTTACTCAGCTAGGATCACACTTAAAGTGCTGGTAATGATGTTAGCTGTTGTTATCATCTCAGAGGTCTGTGGATTTTACTAGGGGATCCTTCAAGTCTGAAACCCCTATGCAACTAACAGGAATGGAGTCCTAACCATAAGATGCTCTTTATTATGACAAGTCAGGGTTTGAAAGCAGGTGCCTATCAAATTATGTCCTATAGACTTGCATATCCATCTAACTTTTGAGATGAGTCTTGGCTGAGTGCTTGGAAAGCAATATCGATGACTTGAGGAAGAGAGTGAGGGAAGGGGTAGAATAATTAGAGTATGCAGAGCTTTAGGATGCCCTGGGCCACCTGCCCTAGGTATGTGGCTGTGCAGCCATGACCATGAGGAGAGGAACATACAGGGAAAGGAATTCACAATTCGTACTGGAATTTTAACTAGACCTGACCTTGCTCCCTTGTATTCTCACTTAGCAAAAGTGATCTTCTCTGCACATTAGGGCAGTACAGTGACAAACAGGGTGTTTGCCTGTCAACAAGCTCCATGCGTGTTCGTGTTCTCCAAAAACCCAAGTAGTTAACACTGTTGCTTCAATCCAGAAGCATCGTTTAAATGACTTACATTCATCACTCTGAAATGTGATGTTGATGATTCCCATGAAATGGAAAAGGCCTAAGGAAAATGAAAGCCAAAGCATTTTCTTATTTTTCTTTGACACCAACCAGATTAGTGAAAGCAAAATGAAATGACTCTTGGAAGTAATAAATTATACAGTTTTAAGTTTATTTCCATTAAAGAAAGAAGCAATGTCTCAGAAACCTGAGAGTTGCAGATTGATTGCCCGTTTGAATAAAAATCATCACATTATTGCTTAATCCTTCATTTCATCATGCCTTGTTGAAAAAAGCAGTGTAGTCACAAAGAGCTACACATTTAATCCCATTTTTCTTTTCTTTGTAATTTATTTTTTCTCTGCAATTACTTGATTTATACCACCACTAAAAGAAAACGTTCATAGTCAAGGAAAGGACGGTGCTTAATTTCCTGCATATACAGGTGGTATTAAGTGCCAAGGCTGAATGGCCCTGCAAGAATCAGCTCTAGACTTGAGTTTAACATCCCTATCAATTTACTGGTTATCCTGAAAAAGCGGTATATTACCTGCTAATTTAAAACTGCAATTACAAAGGATAGTCGATTGGCAATGGAACAACAGAGTTGAGAGCAGCTAAGATGCAAAAGTGCCAAGAATTTCTAGGCATATCCAGAGAGAAAAAAAGCTTATACAGCATAAAAAGGTGCAAATTAATACAGATCTCCACTGCTTAGAAAAATTGAAGAAAAAAATATAAATTTACTTCGTTCATTGTAACGTCCCAAAATAATGATAAATATAATTTACTAATAAGAAAGAAAAAAACCCACACACTGAGACGTGTGTCCTTGCCACTGCCCTTCATCTACCCAATAACTAATTGGGATGCTTTAGTTATTAGTCCTGATTTCCCTCTTAAAAATATTCTCTCTTTTGTTACGATTGATTCTTAAGGCAAAGGGACTGTAATTAAAACCTTAAGAAAATACTGCTGAAAGCAAGCGATCATCACCTCCCCACCAACCCACCCACACACACCCATGGAGTGGGAGAGGGAGAGAGAGAGAAAGAGAATGAGAGCTCAAGGCAATTGTCTTAGCTTGGTTACCTCCCCAGACAAAGGCTGGGCTGAGAGCTGCGTCTTTGGAAACTTGCATGCAGAGTTTGGATGTAGATTTGAGGTGAGCAGGTTTAACAGGAGGTTGGTCTCCATATCACCGTGTAAGGGGGTGGAAGAAGTGGCTTTGGACAAACAGAGGAGTTGAACTGCGATGCGTTTGCCGCAGAGGAGACAGCCAGTCCCTCAGTGAGCTCTGAGCCTGAGACGGCCTTGCGGAGTGGTTCCAAACTGGGCCAAGGGGAGAAGCCTTCGTGCCCCAAGCCTGGCCAGTCACTGGGTATTAACTGGCCCCAAGAAAGTAGTCTATCCTCGAGTAATGCGGCGCCTCAGTCTCAAGCAGTTATCAAAGTCAGCAACGAACAGTAGCTGCAGCCCTGGAACCTGAGGGCCTTCCTTCTCTCGGGTGGGCGGGGCAGAGTGCCCCGTCATCCACGGCAGCTTGCACGAAAGTGATCCATGAGGACAGAGATGGGGTTGGGAGGACTGGGAAGGGTCAGATGGAGAGGAGGAGGCAGCCAGCCGAAGCACTAGCTCACACCGAGCTGGTCGCTGCTCTGGGCACCCAGGGCTCTTGTTGAGAGCCGCCTGGAGAACTTTGCAGAATGCACAAAAGTGTGCATCTCCGACACGGAAAATGGAGCACTTATGCATTGGCTCCACTGCCCGGTGGACAATGGGGTTGCTCCAGGGACGTTCACTCCCTCACACTTGTAGATCTGCGCTTGTGCTGGAATAGCTGAGCAGACTCCTGCAGGACCCCCACGTAACCGCCGCTAAAGCATTAGAGCCGAAAGCAAGGGCCACGTGCTTAATGTCTCTCAGGCTACACCCCTTGCCAGAGCAGGGGCCAGACAAAACAGTGGGCTGGGATGGTATCAGATAAGAAGTAAATCATAGTAGCTTTGCCTTTTCCATTCCTAATAACTGCCTGACAGAAGACCTTCGTTCTTTCTTGCTTGATTGGCAAACTCATAACTGGGAATTCAATAGTTATTGGCTTTATGCCCAGTTGTGTTTTCCCACATATATTGCCACCAAGAATAATCTGTCGTATTTGGGCAAGCATGATGAACATCTTTGAAACAATGTTGAACAGAGTCTAAGAACTTTACCCTTTATCTCCTTTAGATCGAAAGAGATTTAGTAAGAGGTATTCAAGCTTTTATATTGATCTTCATAATGAAGAGTTTGGTAGTGCGTGTTTCCTCATTTATTCAGCATCCTCGGGGAAGTATCTAGTGTACATACGTAAGTTTTCCAAGTAACTAAACTTTACAGAATTTTAGAAAGGAATGTCATACTCGAGAACATCTAATGAAATTCTCCTTATTTTCAGTTGGGTGAACTGATGCCAACGCAGACTACATCACCTTGACAATGGCACACTGTTGATTAGTGACTGGGCAAAGAGTAGAATCCAGGTTTCATGACTGCGGTTCAGTATGTTTTCCACCCAAGACTTTTATTTCCTTCCGTACTGCATTTCCCCCATATTTTCCTCCTAATCATGACTAAATGCATACATTATTTCCTAGACGCTTAAAGCAGAGTACACTAAACATAATTTATCGGTTATGTCCAATATTCTTTTAGTTGCAAGATGGTAAACTGAGCGTCAGCTGGTCTTCCCTCTCTAAACAAAGCTATAGAAACAATTCTCGTTTTGCAGAAAGTAGATACAAGCTTTGCTCAAAAATAGGCGTTTTTCCCGTGAAAGACAGAAAGAGACTTTCATCTCTGGAGCACTGATGTGGGTGGGACTGGGTAGGAGAAAAGAGTGTAGCCAGAGGGGTGGGGGGTGTCACCGGGAGAGAGCCCTGGTCACAGAACAGAGAGAAGAAGGGCCAAGGGACCCTGACAGGGTGACGGGTTGGGATACAAAGCCAGAGTAGCAGGACGGCTCAGCCCCTGCGCACTCAGCCCCGCTTCCCAGCAGAACCGCTGTCTTCCAGAAGGGATATCAGTCCTCAGGGCGGAGGCAGAGGGCGGCCCTTGGGTCCGAAGAAACCTGCCGTCTGGCAAAGGAACGGACAGAACAACTTGCCCGTCCAGCCCACGGCTCTAGGTGGAAAGATACTTCTTTCTCTGGAGAATTTGTAACCCTGAACAAGTCCTTATATAGGTTTAGAATTTAAATTATGTTACCTTTGTAGTCCAATTACAAGCTAAGGATTAAATGAAAATACCCTCACAATAAGAGTGTCCTGGGTTCTTGTGGGAAAAAAAATGACATAGTGAAATACTCTTAATTCAGCCTCCTTCAGAATTACCCTCAATAAGGTTCTGCTGGGCATGGCCGCACAGTCAAAATTACAAAACACCTGCAGTAGAGACAATGGCTGAGTGAGACTCCGAGGACACAGACATTGGAATAGCCAGATAGAGAACTTTAAAAAAAAGCAGTACTTAAAATCTTAATGAAATGAAGGATGAAATTAAAATATTAGCGAGAAACAAGATATTATCAAATAAGAAAAGGCAGATTTGAAATATGATAGAATAGAAGCTTGTAAAACGAAAAACATAATCTTTGAAATTAAATACTCAGTGGATCATTCAAACAGCAGATTAGACACATCTTAGAGGAAATTAGTAAACCAGAAAAATGGCTTAAAGTACCTACAATACAGCACTAAGAGATGAGGAAATGGAAAATATGTCAGAGAAGTTAAGAGACCTAGAGAATGATGGTCTAATAGACACTCAACATTTGAGAAGGAAAGAATACAGAACGTGAAGACAGGATATTTAAGGAAAGAATGGCTGAGAAGTTAAAGAACTGTTGGAGGACATACAAACTCATAGTCAAGAGGAACACACTGTTCTCAGCAGGGTACTTTGTTCCAAAAAAAAAAAAAGCCTTGGATAATTGTAGTTAAAGAGCTGAAAGAGCAAAGACAAAGATATTAAAAGCAGAGGAACAGCAAAGACAGATTTCTACAAAGCAGTGATACTTGGAGCAATAGCTGATGTGATTCAAAGATGGTGGAACCCAGAAACAAGTGTGGTAACATCCACAAGCGCTCGGGGAAAAGAATGGTCACTCGAAAATGATGTAGTCAGTCTCTCATTCCAAATAAGTACAAAATGAAGACATTGTCAGACAAACAAAAACTGAGGCTACTCATAACCATCATGCTGTCAGTGAAAGAACTTTGGAAGGAACTTGAGGAAAAAAGGCAGTGGCTCACAAGAGAAGGTCTGGGTGCAAAAAGATACCTTTGGAACCAATAACAGATAAGAAAGAAACAATGTTTATTTGGGGGGGATTAAAATACACCTAGAATGCAGACCTACTGCATAAGTTACAATGGTTGTATTGAATGTGCTCCAGGGTCCCTGTCTTAGCTGAGTAAAGATGTGGATTTACTTTGGAATGAAAACATGTTTGTGTGCTAGACATCTTTCCCTGAGCTCTCTCTCCATCACCCGACTCTGGCCGTGACCCCTGTGCACTGTTCCACGCGCTCTCCTTGCCCTTTATTTATTTATTTTTACATCTTTATTGGAGTATAATTGCTTTACAATGGTGTGTTAGTTTCTGCTTTATAACAAAGTGAATCAGTTATACATATACATATGTTCCCATGTCTCTTCCCTCTTGCGTCTCCCTCCCTCCCACCCTCCCTATCCCACCCCTCTCCTTGCCCTTTAGATTTCTGTTGGCTTGCTTGTGAGAGGCACAGAAGGGGAAGAAGAGTGAATAGAGGTACTTATTCCCTGGCTCCCCCCAAGCTGGGTCGCCACAGGTGGGCTGCTTCCCTTTTCCAAGGACAGCATTGATTGGACAGCGCTCTTTCAAAGCTCCTAGAGCCACATGTGTTCTTTCTGGGCTTGGAAACCACTCTCCCTACCTTGCCCTTTAAAGCCTACATGTGCTAATGACCACTCACTGGTCTTCTGCTAAACCCTGACTATACCTCAGGAAAAATCCCTTACTAAAATGTTCTCATTTGAGCTGTTAATTTCCTGAGAGCACCCTGACTTATACAGCATGTTAACACTGAGGATAACTACTCAGTAAATGAGAAAACAGTGTATAATTGGCGAAAGGGTAGAGGCTGAGGAGTGAAATTTTAAACTCCAAGTCAATCTAAAGAAAGGAAGGAGAAGTACAGACAAAGCTGGAAATATAGAAAGAAAAAGAAAATGATAGAAATAAATTCAAACATGTCAGTAATCACAAGATATAAATGGTAAACAGTGAGAAGACGCAGAATGTCATTTGGATCGAAAACCAAAATCCACCTCTTAATATGTCCGTACAAGGCATACACCTAAAATGAAAGCTCACAAAAATGTTTCAAGTAAAGGGATTAAAAAAAGAAAGATGGCGTTTTGCTAAATTATTAAAAGACGGAGTGGGCTTTCAGTCAGAAAGTATTACTGGGGATGCAAAGAGTCACTAAGTAAGAATAATTAAGGGATCAAATACATGGGGTAAGAAAACGATTCTAAACTTGTATAGTGACTTCCCTGGTGGTCCAGTGGGTAAGACTCCGCGCTCCCAATGCAGGGGCCTGGGTTCGATCCCTGGTTGGGGAACTAGATCCCACATGCATGCTGCAACTAAGAGCCCGCATGCCACAACAAAAGATCCTGCATGCCACAACTAACACCCGGCACAGCCAAATTAATTAATTAATTAATATTAAAAAAATAAACTTGTATAAATGTACAGTACTACGTCAAAAGACATAAAGTGAGGATGAACAGAAGCTCAAAGAGAAAATGACAAATTTAACGTGACTCAGTAATTGATAGATTAAGCAAACAAAAACTTTGTAATGATATTGAAGATAAGAACAGCACAATTAGCGAGCTTCATATCATTGGTACATGTAGAATCCCATATTCACTTGTTAAGAACATGTATTTTCTAGCACACATGGCTACTTATAAAAATTGACTGTGTACTAAATCTTAAAAAAACTTTCAGCAAATTTCAAAGGTGTGATATCAGAGAGACCGAATTATGAAATCAAAGTAGATTAAGTTGGAAATAAATTATAAAACTATAAGTAGGTTGTTAGCCAAAAGAAAGAAGATGAAATCAGACTTACCATCCTGTCACAAACAACTATAAAATCTGGAAAATATATTTTAAAAAACAGTGGTTTGCGGGCACTGGAAAGCAACCAGTGCAGACTTGCAATGCTGGAAACATAGGGGCACACAAGGTGAGCCCCAAATTCACCCAGGCTTCACCCTGGGGATGTGCTTCCAGGCCATTGTTCAGGGAATATGAGTGCAGAGGTCTTGCTGGGTAGAAGAGACAGAGGAGAGTCCAAGGTACTAAGGGGACTGAGATCTGGGGGCCAGATTGACAGAGAGGGTGGGCCACAGAGAAGGGCCCTCAAAATGTGAGTGGAAACTCATCTCAGGTCCTTCGGTGGCTCGTAGCTCTGTGAGCATAGAGCAGAAAGCAGCTGCTAGGAGGCTGAGCGCTAAGTGGAGATTCTGGAGAGCGTACATATCCAGGGAGACGTTCAAATTCAAGCTTAGAGTGAAGAGATTTGATGGGGAGATATCCCATACCTTCAGCTGAAACCCTAGAAAGACCACACCTTGGGAGAAAGGATCACACAGTAGGAGTAAGGGCTGTGCCTTAGGAAGAAACACAAAAGCACATCTGAACTGCCTTAGCCTGAAGGATAGAGGTGATCTGCCAGCAATTTGTCTGCCTGTCGGAACAAAGGCCAACACTCTTTAGGAGAGGATCACACAATCCACAGCTTCAGAAGGTATCACCCACACCACCCAGCATTCGATGACCAGATATTTAAATAAACAGGAAAATGTGATCAATAATCGAAAGACAGTTTGGTTAGTAGAACACCAAAGATGATTCAGATCTTTGAAATAATAGATGAGGCTCTAATATGACTGTCACTTCCATGTTAAAGAAAGTAGAGAAAAGGCTGGACAAAAATGGATTAAAAAGGAATATTTCAACAAAGAATTAGAATCTATTAAAAGAATCAAATGAGCATTACAGAGCTTAGAAAATATCTTAAATAAGAACGTAGTGAATGGTTTCATAACATCACACTGAACAGTAAAAAAGAGGACAGGTGTATTGAATATATCCAAAGGGAAAAAAACCAAAAACCAGGACAGAGTGTGCAAGAGATATAGTGGAATATGGTCAAACGATGTGACCTGTGTGTCACTGGAGTTCTAGAAGGAGAGGGAGGGGAGAGGGAGAAGTGAACTTGAAGAGATAATGGATGAAACATTCCCAAATCTAATGAAAATCTCGAGAAAGGCAGAAAGATCTGAAAATAGGATAGGAGGGAGTGTCTCAGCAGCAAGTTGTGAGTGTAGTTTTTCATGTGACAAACGCTCAATGTGCCCTTCAGTTACTGCTCCCCAGCGTGCCCACGGAGAGGAACTCAGGTATGGGAGTATCTGTCCCAAGAGGTGCTCCATGAATCCCTCAACCAAAAAGTTTTTATGCTGAATCTTCCCTTAAGCAGGTCATGCTCCTGTCAGAGTGACACAGTCTCTACATTTTCTCTTTTGTTTAGTCCTACGGCTTTACATGACTATTTAAACATCAACGACTCCTAGACTTATCTCTCAGGTTCTGGCTCCCTCCTCTGTTAACAGGACTCTATTTCCAACTGAATAAGATACTTTCATTTGGAAGCTGAGGAGTAACCTACAAGTTAACGTGGCCAAAGCATCACGACGTTTCAGCTCTGAAGCTTTACAAGATCCCACCCTCCTCCTCTTAGTAAATGGGACCCCCAACTTCCCGGTTACTTGAAACAAAGATCTGGAGGCTACCCTTGATTCCTTCCTTTCCTTCATTCCCCACAGTCACTCCACCAGCATTTTTTGTTAACCTCTAAACCATGTTAAAATGCATGTATTTATATTTCCAGCACTAGCCCAGACTCCGTACCACTATCATCTCTGCCTTGATGACATAAATGTATTTTCAGCTGGCTTTCCTGCATTCCCACACCCTTAATATTTTGCAAATACAGCAGTATGAGTAGTATCTTTGGGAAAAAATCAGATCCTGCCACTGCTCGGTTTAAACTGTGTTTGGGTTTCTCATTCTACTTCAGATAAGATTCCTTAACAAGACCTCTGAGTCCCTGGCTCCTCAGGCCCCTGCTTTCTCTGCAGCCTCACCATTCATCCTTCACCTCCCTCATTCGCTGAAGTCACTCCAGCTACTTCCTTCTTCCTGTTCCTTGAAAGAACGAGGCTGTCAGGTGTTTGTGCTCAGTTATCTGGGGAAAAAATGAACAGACATGCAGAAGCATCGAAATAAATCTTGTTTTCATAGTTCTACCCAAAGAGGTGGCAAACCTGTGCTGGTGTGTTCTCAGCCGCATTCTACACTCTCTCCACCAAGTGGCAAGGAATGCCTTTCCATGCTTCACCACTTTCTAGTTCCCAGGCAGTTCAACCAACAGGGCGTCCTGGACAAGTCTGGGTTCGAGAGGGGTGAAGAGGACAAGACATCCCTTCCCCCCCCCCCCGGCTCCCTGTTTTGCGCGGCATCTCTGGCAGTACCCACACCTCCCTGTCGCCCCAGCTCCTTTGAGCAGTCCTTCCCTCTGGGGTCTGAACTCCTTGGCAGCCCTTCCTGTGGTTTAATCTCTTGCCATATATACGTATGTTCCCAGACCGTTTCCCCAGCGTCTTCCAGTCCTGGAGCTGGTACAGATCCCTCTGTTCTCTGGCCCCCTTTCTGTCTGTATCCTGTTTCTCTCTTCAGCTCTTCTATCCTCAATGTAATAAGTTTCCTGGATTAAATATTCCTGTTTGAAACACCTAGAGCGGTATCTGGTTTTTGAGCGGACTCTGACTGATCCAGACATGTATTTCCAAGTGTTGCCATTGCTGAAAGCATTTTTGGACTCGTCTCTTATAAATGTCCTCATAACACGCTTCAAGAACCATCCAGAACAACAGTCTGATTAACTTGATTCACTACACAGGCATACCTCGTTTTATCGCACTTTGCAGATATTGTGTTGTTTTGCAGATATTGTGTTGTTTTGTTTTACAAACTGAAGGTTTGTGGCAACCTTGCGTCAAGCAAGTCTATCAGGACCATTTTCCCGAGAGCACTTCTCTCTTCCTGTCTCTGTGTCACATGTTGGTAATTGTCACAATATTTCAGACCCTCCACCAGCACAAAGATTCCAACTCACTGAAGGTTCGGACGATGGTTATCATTTGTTAGCAATAAAGTATCTTTTAATTAATATATACACGCATTGTTTCTTGGATATAATGCTGTTGCACACTTAATAGACTACGTAACTTTATATGCACTAGGAAATGAAAAAATGTGTGTGACTTGCTGTACTGCGATATTCGCTTTATTGTGGTGGTCTGGAACAACACCTGCAGTATCTTCAAGGTATGCCTGTACAAGCCTAAAAGTGATTTATTTCCAAATACCAAAAGGACATTTAAATTTTTTTAAATCCGTGATTTTTACATGTACAAAGTTTCTGAATGAAATTATAAAAGGAACAGTATTCTAATATTTTTTGAGAAACAGCAGTTTTGTTGGTATAAGCATAACCCTTATACGAATCTATGTAGTCTCTTTTTTCCTTCCTCCTTCCCTCTTTCTTTCCTCCTTACTTCCTTTTTTTTCTTTCTTAGATCAATGACTTTAAGGTTATAGCAACTCACTTTTGCCTCATAGATCCAAAAAAGTACGGTCTGTGATTAGATACTTGTATGTGTATGATAATTTAAAAAGTTGATTTGTCAGCAATTCTAGACAGAGAAATTAAGAGAGATAGGAAATTTCAGTATCACCCTATAAACTATATACCTGTTACACTTTTATATTGCATATTGGGAATCAATTTCATACTTCTGCTTCATTCTAAGAGCTGTGTATATGGAATTAATTCTGTACAGGACATTCTATCTTCTCATCAAACAAGCATAACTCGAGAAATTTTGCATATTTAAAAGAGAAACTAAAGTTATTCCATAACTTAATTTATATTAGTGTCTCTGCCAAAAGCCAAGATCATAAGCAAATGTGCCTAAAATTGGCGTCAGTCAATTGACTTGACTCTCAAAACATGAGCTGAATGTGTTTCATAGCAGGACTGGTGCCTTGTCTCTGACGAGACTTCTTTGGAACTTTCCTACAACAGGCTTCTCAAAGGCCAGAGAGTGACGAAACACTCACTTACATGCCATGCCATTCCTGAAATTGAACGCCGGAACGAGCGATGTAATACTTTTCTTCCCCAGAGAAACTAACCATCAGATCAAAATTTGATCTAGTATTGTTTACAATTTCTGTAAAAATGTAAAACCAACCAGCCGTCGACTTGGGTTACTGCCTGTGCACGCACCGAATGGTTTAAACAAGCTAAAGCGTAATCTTGCTTCAGAGCTAAATGGTGCTACTTTCATGGAAGAAACCCCTGAATTCTGATTTGAAATAATTTTCTCCAAATTCTGTCCTATGGGGGAGCTTTAGAAAATCTGTTTTCTAGCATATATATCGATGAAAGTTAACGCTTACGATACATTGATTTGTCTGTCAGTTCACAATACAACTGGAGTTGTGTGTGTCTCCGAGTCTCTTTTCTGGTCACATCCTCTCTTACTTCTGGACCTCACATAAGGCTGGTCACAGGCAACACTAGTGATAAAGTGCTCAGAGAGAGAAAGAAAAGTGGACTTAATCCTAACGTTAATTGTATTTTAAATATATTAGAGTCGTGATACTGTGTAGCTAAATGGCATCTCTAAAGTATGAAACCCTGCTTGATTCTGGTTTCCGTGAGGGTAGATGAGGATGGTGAGAAGATAAGGGAATTAAGTATGATTTCTTATTAGACTTGAAGGACTGCATCTTTTTTTCATTTCTTTGGTTACATTTGTCACATGACAAATTAGTTATTCTCTAATTCTCTTGAATTAGAGTTATTCTCCGGAAGTGCCCTAGTCATTTAGATTACAAGTGTAGGATCACTTAATCGTGATTCTAAAATGCAAAAAGCTCTAAAAATCAATTTTTTTCCCCAGAAATTAGCAGCAAGTTCGTAGGGAGGCAAAATCCGATCTGAAGTGAAGTGAGACGTCTTGTGGTGTTTATCCCACTCTGTTTCACTTCAGAGATATTAATGTTTGATTACAAGAGGGCTGCCTCAGACCTAGTGAAGAAGTTATGTAAACATGGTGTATATACCAGATAACTTTTTAAAAATATTTATTTATTTAGGCTGTGCTGGGTCTTAGCTGCAGCACACGGGATCCTTTAGTTGCGCCAGGCGGACTTCTCAGTTGCGGCATACGGACGCTTAGTTGCGGCATGCATGTGGGATCTAGTTCCCCATCCAGGGGTCAAACCGGGGCCCCTGCATTGGGAGCGCAGAGTCTTACCCACTGGACCACCAGGGAAGTCCCCAGATAATTTTTTGAAAATGTGAAAAATTTAAAATTCTAAAGTACATGCAAGCCCGAGGGCTTGATATGTGGGGTTGTGGGCCTATAATTATAAAATTTGGGCTTATGGTAAGAGGCGGTTTTATGTTACAAATTTTATCTACATTCATAAGAGATATTGGTTTGTAGTTTTATTTTCCTGTGATATCTTTAACTACTTTGATATTAGTTAATACTGGCCTCATAGAATGGTTTGGATTTCTTTCTTGTATTTTTGGAAGAGTTTGTAAAGGATTGGTCATTAAGATGTCTCTGGAGATTTATCTTGTTCTTTTGTTTTAGAATATATTACTCTGTTTCTTCATTTTCCTTGACTTTCTGTGTTGGTTTCTGCGCATTAAGGAAAACAACTGCCTCTCGCAGTCTTTACAGAGTTGTCTCATTAGGCAGATAAACCTGCCCACCCCAGCTCCTAGCTGCTCTCAAACCACTATGACAATCCAACCCATCTTCTTTGTGCTTAGTGGCTCCCAGTGTCCGAGATAGTGCCAAGATCTATCAGTGTCCCAAAGGGATGGATCACAGTCAGCACCTAGTTGTAGGCTGGTTAGAAGCTGGACCCTCAGGCAGCAGCTGGGAAAGTATTTAGTTGAACCCTTTCCAGGGAGAACCTGGGAGATGAACGTTTTTGCTCCCTGTGTGCTGAGCCCAGATGTACCGCCATGGCAGAGTGCTTCTGCGTCTGTTTAAAAACTGCTTCTTTATTTGCTATAGACCTGTGGGATTCATGAACGCAAACCCCACTGGCTATTAGAGCCAGGTGATTTAGGTGTTTATCCTTGGTCGGCAGCCGCAAAAGCTGGGCCGTCAGATGTATGTATGAGCTTGTTCCAAGAGATACTGGTGCCTTGGCTTATTGTTGGAGCAGACCAGAGGGGAAGATGGGGAAGGTGTCTGCAGGCTTCCCCAGTCTCCAGGGAGGGTTGCAGGTGGCCCTTAGATGCATGCTAACGTTAGAGGCTGGATGATCAGACAGCATCCTATAGATGCTTGTAGTTAGACCCCTTTGTGCGAAGGATGAGCAGATGGGCATTTTTGCCTGTTCCTTCCACCCTGAGCCCTGGAGGGACATTCTCAGTGAGTGCCCGTATGACTGTTAAGAGATGCTTCTTTGTTGCGGTCTTGTGGGTCTCATGGATGCAAGTCTGTTGGCTTTTAGCGCTAGGTGTTTTGGGGGCCCGTCCCTCAGGAGGGAGTCTTGGTGGTTGGGGTGCTAGTTGTGTCTTCTAAATGCTTCAGTCCTCAGGGAGAAGCTGGAATTAGGAGTCTCCTCCCAATTGTAAGGAGCTGTGCTGAGAGTGGGGACCGCGGTGAGTGTGTCTCAGTGTTTCCTGTCTGTTTCAACATGGGTATTTTCTCTTTCACCTGATATGTGGAGTCACTTAGTTTCTGGATTTCTTTCAAAGGGAATTTCTCTGTATGTAGTTGTATTGATAGAATTGGTGCATCCGTAGGAGAGAAGTTCACTAGCTTTCTTTGTTATCATTTTGGTCACTCCTGCAGGCAAGATTTTGATCTCAATGTCACAGGAATAGAAATTAATTTTAAAAATCAGAAAACGAAAAAGATTTTTTAATAGGAACATTTAAGAAAAATCAATCTCATTTAAACAGCTCTTCTATCAAAGGGAAAATATGAATCAAAATTAGAGAATCTTCTGAAAGCACAATAATGAAAACATTTTATTTAAGATCATTTGGAATAAAAAGAAAAGGGCGCTCAGAGGAAAACGTATAGCCCTAAATACTCTTACCTATTTAAAAAAGGGAAGAAATAAATTATCCACCAAATGGAAAAGTAAGAAGAAGAACAGGTTAACTGAAACGAAACAAAAGGAATTAGTAAAGTTAAAAGCCAAAATTATGGAATTAAAAAATAAAAAACAATAGAGTGAATTCAAGTTCATATTGTGAAACAATAACGATAAATATTAAATTAGGTAAAACACTTGCTAACCTATTTTTGAAGAGGGGAGAAATTTCAAATATAAAAGATAAGAAATCATAAGGAGCGGGGCTTCCCTGGTGGCGCAGTGGTTGAGAGTCCGCCTGCCGATGCAGGGGACATGGGTTTGTGCCCCGGTGTGGGAAGATCCCACATGCCGCGGAACGGCTGGGCCCGTGAGCCATGGCCGCTGAGAATGCGTGTCCAGAGCCTGTGCTCTGCAATAGGAGAGGCCACAGCAGTGAGAGGCCCACGTACCGCAAAAAAAAAAAAAAAAAAAAGAAAAAAGAAATCATAAGGAGCAAAATGAGAAATTATAGGAAAGTACAGTTTACCAAAACTGACATGTGAAAAGACACTAATTTTTCCAATTATATCCTGGTAAAAATAAGGCCAAATTCTTATTGAACTTATGCAAATAACTATATTGCATATACTATATGAAAGGTAAAGAGATTCAATAAAAGAAGTGAATTCTTGGAAAGTGAGAATGCCATATCAGTTAAAAATATTTAATTTCAGTTTATCAAAATGAAGTCTACAGAACTGTTATGGATTATAAATACTTAAAGTCATCAAAGAATGGTATGCAAGTAAATGTTTCACAACTGGCTCTCCGGAAGAAACAGAACAAAAGCCTGGTTTGAGGCATTTGCCAGTTGTGGAGATGTAGATACCCCAGCAGTACTGATTTCAGCTACTAACCCGTTACGTGGTTCCCCCATACCGATGCAACAGTCACAGCCTCCAAAGCAGAGGTTACAGTGAAACATAGTGCAGTAAGTGGCACGGATTCATTTTTAAGTATTTATTAGCTTTATTCATAATATAATTTATTTAATTGTAAGTTTATGTAATTTAACTTTTAGTAGTATCTGTTTCTAACAGCTGGTCAAAAGATTACCCAAATTCTAACAGCTGATTTCAGTACACCATTCTACCTACTCTCTGATCAAATTGTTCCACCTCTGGGAACTTATCCTACAGATGTACCTGCACACACGCCCAAGGACATGTAAGCAAAATTGCAGCATTGTTTGTGATAGCAGGAGACTAAGACAATCCAAATTTCTATTTGAGAAGGACTGGTTACATAAACTCTGATATTTCCACAAAATGAAATGCTCTGAACAAGTTTAATTATTTTAAAAAGAATGAGAAAACTATGTATCGATATAGAACTATCTCCAGTATACACTGTTACATGAAAAACGCATAATGCAGAACAATGAATATTTTTGTGTAAAAATGTAGAGAAAGCAATTTAATTGTATTTGCATAAAGAAACACCCCCCAGGGACTTCCCTGGTGGTGCAGTGGTTAAGCATCCACCTGCCAATGCAGGGGACCCGGGTTCGAGCCCTGGTCTAGGAAGATCCCACATGCCGCGGAGCAACTAAGCCCGTGAGCCACAACTACTGAGCCTGTGCCCTAGAGCCCGCGAGCCACAACTACTGAGCCTGCATGCCGCAACTACTGAAGCCCACATGCCACAAGTACTGAAGCCCGTGCACCTAGAGCCCGTGCTCTGCAGCAAGAGAAGCCACCGCAAAGAGAAGCCCATGCACCGCAAGGAAGGGTAGCTCCCGCTCGCCACAACTAGAGAAAGCCCGTGCGCAGCAACGAACACCCAACGCAGCCAAAAATAAAAAAAATAAAAAAAACAAAAAACGAAACACCCCCCAAATACAAAGGAAACTAAAAAAATCGTTTTCTTATATGAGATGGGGGTTGGATGTGGAAAACAGAGATAAGGCTACTTACAATACCTTTGTAAGTAGTTCTGATTTTTGGCCCATGTGAATGTATGAGCAAAAGTAACAATCTTTTTAAACCAATTAAAAGAAATCACTGTCCATTTTGAACTATAAGTGATATTTTCTCAATGTTTACCAACTAAACTTGATAAATTGTACTATATTACTTTCACATGTGCTATATAATCCTGTTCATATCAATTATTTTCCCAGAATTAACATATTTTCAGTATTCACTTATTTAATATCTTTCTTTGACTTGACTGTAGAATTGATCAGTCAATTCTTGCTTTAGTCGTCTGAACATACCACCTTTATGGGGGAGTTTAACGTACTAACATTGACGTAATTTTTCAAAATAATCGCCACTGCGCTTGTCTCTGTTTCATAAAATAGATTAACCACCTCTTGCACAGTAGACAATGAAGCCACGGCTCACGCTTCAGCGTCAAAGCGAACACTTGACATTCTTCTCACATTTTAATTTTACTTGTGTGACTCACCTCTGCTTTCATTCAAGCTACAGCTTTTGTGCAAACTGGGAAGGTGAGAAGATCACTGGGTAGGATTCAAATGAACAATTCTATTCCTAGCTCCTCCACTTATTAAATGATCATGGTTATGCAACTTAACCCCTCAAAGCCTGCTTTTAATTATAAAGTAGAGATAGGGTTATTCTGCATAAAGCGCAAGGAAGTTAACGTGACCAAATGAGATGTTATCGTAGGAGGTACTTTGACAAAATCAGAGGCTCGTACACATTTTTATATTGTTATTACCGTCAGCACAAAGCGATCTTTTAATATGCTGCATAGATTTTGAAATCAGAAAAAAACTGTACCTTTGAAATAAAGCTGGTTTCAAACTTTGCTGTTTTATTGAAAAGATTTGTGTGTCGGTTGAAATTTTATTTACTTTTATCTCTTTACCTACTCCCTCTGCTGTTCAACTGTCCTGGTTTTCATATTCTGTTAAACTGGGGGCTGGGGTAGGGGTCAGGAATAAAATCAAAGAGGATTCACCTCTGTGTCTCCTGAAATATTCCTGTATTGAAATGATCTATTTCTAAGGGTAGATTATTCAAACATTCTGTAATTTTTTGGGTCGTTTATAGAACTAGGCTTTGATGTTCTTTTAAAACCTCACTCTTTGGGTGTAGTCTAAAAGCTTTTAATTTTAATGGCACATGCTTTAAAAACGCTGGAAATTGAAGGAAGTCTTATAAAACACAGGAGTCAGTCAGAGACGGTGGTACTAGATTCAGGATGTATTGTGGCTTCACCACTCAGGGGAGGTTTGTTTCTAGACTCTGAGTGCTAATTGAATAATCATGAAATTTATTGCAAAACAAGAAACATTTTTGGCAAGGACTGCCTCCAAATACAAAGCTTGTTCTGAGTCTGAACTCTTTGGAGTCGTGAACTGCTAAGTTTTGTTAAGCTCAGTGACGATATTGATCTTAAAAGCGCACGGTGCTACGTAGTATTCAAAGGAATCCACCAGCTCGTTTTCTCTAGATTTATTATCCCTTGAGTGCCGTCCCTTTGCTCATAATTTTGCTTTAAGAAGTGTGTGAGAAAAAAGGGAAAGAAAATGCTTTTAAAGTCGATAAATCGAATATACCTACTGTCTCAGGTTAATGCTACCTTTCAAACACATGCTAACATTCTATCAGCATCTTTTCTGGTCCCAAGCCCGCCCATCCGCCATTGGCTTCTTTACTGTGAAATGTGCCGTATTCTTAATTCATTCAGCCAATATATGTGTTGTAGATGCTGGATACTATATGGGGGATATCAGCAGTAACGTCATTATGATTATTTATTAAGTCAAATGCTTTTCACTCTTTGCGCACAGAAGGGTGCCTTTGGTGAGGTCGAGTGAGTGAGTGAGAGGGTGACAGGGGTTTGTGTCTGTGAGAGGCCCTGGCCACACTCTGGGGTTCTGCACGGCCTCTTCTGGGCCATTTGAGGACAAGGCAGAAAGCCATTCAGGGACCAGGAGTCCCTCAGTCCCTGGGAAACCAGTTATCCCCAAAACCAGGAGTCCATCAATTCCTCAATGGACAGTGCCTTTGTAAACCTGCCCTAAATGTCCTTGCGTGCTAAGTTGTGCATCAGTGGTCACGGTTATTCCTGAGGATTAAAAGCTCCTGGCCTTTTCGTTCTCCGTTGAAACTCATGTTTTTATACATAAAGTGAAATCCTGTGAACTCTGAGCAATACGTCACACGTCCTCGTGTTTTTAAAATGGCTTTTCCGATGTAGTTCTCAGAAGCTGAGGATCTGCAGTCCTTCTGCTACACTCCAAGCCAGTGTTTTCAGGGAGCAAAGACAGGCGTGGAGAGAGGCACGTTCCTCTCCTCCAGACCCACACGGGGTGCAGTGTCTCAGAGACGGAGGGATGGGTTTAGAAAGTGTCTATTGAAAGGATCTCCAGGGGGATCCCCTTCTTACTGCGCCTTTTCTAAGCCACACGAGGAGGACACAAAGACTGGGGGAGAGACGAAAATTCCCAGAGTCTCCGTCTTAGTAGCGATGAAGACGTAAGGCATTGAATGTCTGAGACCCCACTGGTTTGACAGAAAACAAACCAAACAGAAAGAAAGAAAAAATAAATAAAAGAATCCCTTGACATTTTCATACGTTTCTGCAAAAGACTTTAGACAAATGCAATTATGTGAGCTACGATACCACTAGGAACCGCATGGAAAGTTTTGAGTCTCCTGTCTTACGGGCTGAGACACAATGTGTGTGGTGTGTGTGAACCCCTGGACTGGCCGTCTCTCCCCACAGCCAGTGAGGACACTCCTTGGACACTATCCGATCTAGTCATGACCTCCGGTGTGTGGAGCTGTTTGTTTTAACCTCACTGGAAACCTCCTAAGGGTGAAGATTGAAAGGGAGCAGGCCCTCTGCTCGGGGTGCCTGTGCGTGTGGATACTGTTCCAGGCACTAATGTTTCACCAGGACACTCCACAGGCAAGCTCTTCCCTCGGACACCAAGGCCGGGCAAGACAGCAACTTTTCAAGTTCAATCCAGGCGCTGGGAACACAAAGGATCAAACCCAAACGCGTCATCTTCCAAAATGAGCTTAGAGGAAGTCACAACCGCCTTCCTTCTCTGTGGATGCGGGTTAAATGTGCCCCAGGGGACAGATGAGCAGGTCCATGCCCAGAACCGCCTTGCAGATGGCTGAGCTCACCTAGCAGAGACCCCACGTGAATCAGGCATGGGGGTCTTGAGACCAGAGAGACCAGCACCTTGAACTCCAGAACTGAGAGATTTTAGTAAAAGTCTGTCTATAAGGTGTGGGGAGAGCTGAGTGAACCAGCAAAGGATGAGCTCGGTACCGCAGTGAGGGACGCAGGAGAGAGGGGTTCTGCCACCCCTTGACCTGCAGGGCAGAGGGAAGAGCTAGCCTTGTCGTTCTGAGAGGACGGCCGCACAGAGGGGGCCTAGGCGGGAGCTGCCCCTTCGGCGGGGGTTGCAGGCTGACCGCGGTGCCCAGGCTGGAGTGCACCGGGTAACACAGGACCTCACTCTCCACCTGCCCTCCGATCTCTCCCAGGTGCCTTCCTTTACCTTCAAACATCACAGGAGCTGAAAGCCTGGGACCTTGTCTAGTACAGATGGACCTCCACCTTCAGAGCACGCACGTCCCCCACCCAGCAGCCGGCCCAGATGGGTGGGCATCTCTGTTCCCTGCAGGGCTATACAAAGGGACTTCCCTGGGCTGCAGTGGTTAAGACTTTGGACTTGCAGTGCAGGGGGCACGAGTTGGATCCCTGGTGGGGGAACTAAGATCCCGCATGCCACCTGGCATGGCCAAAAAATGAAATGAAGTGAAATAAAATAAAATGTGAGGAATAGCCTTGCCACCCGCCACCTGACATAACCCTGTCTCCCAGGTAAGACGTCCTTCAACAGAGAACTCAGTGTCAACGTTTGTGATGCTGTATTATCTGTTCATTTTAGTTCTGACGTTCAACTATGGATCACGATCTTAACCCTATCTAATGCCCGGACCCCAGTGACGTTCTCCTTGTCAAATGTGCCACTTCACATTCCGTGTCATGTGGACACCATTGATTACCTCTCCTTCCTAAATTCTCCGTTCTCTTGATTTCTCTGAGTCCGATTCTCCTTCTCCTTCCTCTATGCCTGTCATCAGTCCCCTTTGCTGACCCCCTATTAAATGGTGTGGTTTCTGTAGCGTTTTCTCATTAGCTTGGTGTTCTCCCATGCTCACCTTGGTGCCCTTATTCCCACCCCTGGCTCTACCTGCCCCTTATCTCTCCAGCACGGACGCTCCCAGCAGTAGAGGGCCCTACATCACATACACACACTCACGTCTCACCCGCGCCTCAGACACAGCCTCGCAGAACCTGAGCTCGTGACGTTCTCCCCAAGTTGCTGTGATTGCTCCTGTATTTCCTGTTTCAGTTAACGGTACCGTCCTGCCCTTGGTCACCCAAGCACAAGCCTAAAGTAAGTCTAGGCTTACCCTCCTCCCTAACTTCCATGTTTATTCAAACCACGAGCCTTGCCAATCTAATTTCCTAAACGGTTCTCAAAACGATCATCTCCTCGCTGCTCTCTCAGCAATCGCCTTGCTTTAGCGTTGGATCATCCCTCACCTAGACCATGACGACAGCTCTAGCACTGCTCTCTCCCCCAACATGGCCCCTGCGGTCCCACCCCCACCACCTCCATCCTGCAGGCCACTCAAGCCCCAGCCCAGCCCCGCCGTCTGGGCACCGGCGGCCTCTTTGCGTCTGTCTCCCTCCAACCTCCCGTGGTTCTCACCTCAGCACCATCGCCCTGGTAACACTGCAGACACACGACCGCCACGGCCCAGCTTTCACACCTCGGCATAAGTGTTTCCGTTGCCTTTTCTTCCTGGTAAATCTTGTTCAGATGCCGGTCCCTACCTGGACGCCCACTTTTCCTCTAAGACCAGGGGTAGTCCTGACGCCTTTGCACTAATTCTGTCCAGTTAGTCCTTTGGACTAACCAGTCTTGTATGCCACGTGTTGCTTTGTGTTGCCAGACTTTCTCTCACTCCACAACCTAGGGCCTGACGTGGGAGTGGCACTGAATTTACAGATCCATGGGTTCATTTTGATCAAGAATTTCAGTGCAGGAAGTTTCAGGTTTAAATCCCTGCTCTGTGACCATGGGAAAGTCTTCACTTGCATAATACGCAGGTACGGGGCACATCAAGATGCCCTTTGGTTATAACAGTGGGTGATGCTGATTCAGTGTGAAGCTCCCCACATCTGCTCTTGTCTCTCCAACGCATTCCACTCATTAAAGATGAGTGATGTTTCCAAAACCCCAGATCTGGGTATGCCGCCCGCCCCTGCCTGACATCCTCCAGTGTCTGTTGCTCTTAGGCTGAAATCCAAGTGTTTGCGAGGGCCCAGCGTGATCTGGGCCTCGGCTGCCCCTTTATCTGGTGTCACACCTCCCCGGTCCCCAGACTCAGGTTTCCTGACCCCGTCCCCCCGCCGCCGCAGGCCCACGTATGTGTCCTCTCCTGCCCATCACGGCCGCCACAGGTGTGGCTCCTGCTGAGGACGGTCCCTTTCTTCCCCTTCACCTGGGGAACTGCCACACAGTCTTCCAACGTCAGCTTCGACGCCACTTCGTACCGAGTCGGGGTCCCTGATGCCCGGTCTTCACGGCCCCTACAGACATGTGCAGCGTGTACACCTGCAACAGCTCACAGGCTTCCTTCACGCCAAAGACAGAAGGGGACTTGAATCCGTAACATGGCAATTTGCTGACAGACATTAATCAGTAAAGTGTCTTGAGGAAGGGGCGCCATTTTTCATCTCGCACAAACTTGCTGCCTTGGCTGTCAGCTTGTCTGTTTTATTAAACACTTTTCCTCTAGAACACTTACCAGGGTTAGCTGTGTTTGTTATTACTCATAAAGGTAAAAAAAATTCGATCTGTCTCTCACACCAGATTGCACATCCTCTTTGGGAAGGGACTGCCTTTGCCCTGTTTACTTTTGGGCCCTCAAAATCCTCCCTCTTCATCATCTTCCGCTTGGGGGCATTGGGCAACATCTGAGGAGTGAAGTGACCTGGAGGGTGCTGCATTCTGGCTTTCTGGAGGCTGCACTGGCTGCACCCAGGGTCTACGCAAATGAAACTGCTCCCTTCAGCTATACACCCATTGCAGGTTTCTGTCTACCGTTGGAGACATGAGAAAGCAAACTGACACAGTTTGCTGGTGGGTTCTCTAGTCTATGTGATAGAAATGCCAAAGCACCCATCACCCAAGATGCTCGTAGCACCAATCAATAAAAATCACTGAACACACGCTCAGCTTTACAAGAGCTTTACTTGTAGTTATAAACACAGCGTTTGCATCGAGCAGAATGGCAGGTGGGGATAAAGTGCTAGTAAGTTCAATAACCTGTTTCACATCAGCGTATAACAGGGTGCGGAGTGCCAACAGCTTCTTTTTCCTTCCTATTTTATAAGCTTTACTCCAAGAGCATGATAACATTTCATGTCAACCTGACTCCACGGAGTAGGTAGCTTTCCTCTCTGTGTCCAGAGACACAGGCCAGATTCTGCTGGCAACCAGAGCTGCCTAAAGGCTTCTTAACGCTCTGCCCATTTCGGCTTCACTTTATTTTGACCATTAATTTGGTAAAAAAAAAATAGGAGTACTCAGATGAAACAAAACTACTTTTATCATAATTAGTAATTTTTTGCCTTCAAAGACTGTCCCAACTAGTAGAGGTTTCTTACCGACGATCAAAATTAGAACATCATTTTGCAGTCTAAAAGACACGTGCAGCATGTACACCTGCAATAGCTCATAGGCTTCCTTCACCAAAGACAGAAGGGTCTGAGTCCTGCATTCTGTTTCCATTAGAGAGGTATTTTTCCAGGATTCTGTTTTATTTTTTTTATTTTTTATTTTTTTAACATCTTTATTGGGGTATAATTGCTTTAAAATGGTGTGTTAGTTTCTGCTTTATAACAAAGTGAATCAGTTATACATATACATATGTTCCCATATGTCTTCCCTCTTGCGTCTCCCTCCCTCCCACTCTCCCTATCCCACCCCTCCAGGCTGTCACAAAGCACGGAGCTAATATCCCTGTGCCATGCGGCTGCTTCCCACTAGCTATCTACCTTACTACGTTTGTTAGTGTGTATATGTCCATGACTCACTCTCGCCCTGTCAGAGCTCACCCTTCCCCCTCCCCATATCCTCAAGTCCGTTCTCCAGTAGGTCTGCGTCTTTATTCCTGTCTTACCCCTAGGTTCTTCATGACATTTTTTTTTCTTAAATTCCATATATATGTGTTAGCATACGCTATTTGTCTTTTTCTTTCTGACTTACTTCACTCTGTATGACAGACTCTAGGTCTATCCATCTCATTACAAATAGCTCAATTTCATTTCTTTTTAAGGCTGAGTAATATTCCATTGTATATATGTGCCACATCTTCTTTATCCATTCATCCAATGATGGGCACTTAGGTTGTTTCCATCTCCGGGCTATTGTAAATAGACCTGCAATGAACATTTTGGTACATGACTCTTTTTGAATTTTGGTTTTCTCAGGGTATATGCCCAGTAGTGGGATTGCTGGGTCATATGGTAATTCTATTCTATTGTAGTTTTTTAAGGAACCTCCATACTGTTCTCCATAGTGGCTGAACCAATTCACATTCCCACCAGCAGTGCAAGAGTGTTCCCTTTTCTCCACACCCTCTCCAGCATTTATTGTTTCTAGATTTTTTGATGATGGCCCAGGATTCTGTTTTAATTAGAGAGGTATTTTTCCAGCAAAATCCCTCCTAACACACACACTATATATAGTGTGTATATATATATGGGAAGGGGCGATCAAGAATTTGAATTATTGGACTTGTACCAACTTTTGGACACTTCTTTAAAGTTTTTCCACTTTAAAACTTTCCTTAGGGCTTCCCTGGTGGCTCAGTGGTTGAGAGTCTGCCTGCCGATGCAGGGGACACGGGTTCGTGCCCCGGTCCGGGAAGATCCCACATGCCGCGGAGCGGCTGGGCCCGTGAGCCATGGCCGCTGAGCCTGCGCGTCCGGAGCCTGTGCTCCGCAACGGGAGAGGCCACAACAGTGAGAGGCCTGCGTACCGCAAAAAACAAAACAAAACAAAACTTTCCTTAAATCTTTTCTTTTTTGTTCTTGCTAAATATCCCCGTCTATATTGTTTGGTCTTTTGGGGAAGAGAGGCTCCTTTACATGAAATCATTCTGTTCAATCAACATATGGCAAGAGACAGAAATACCTGTGTTTGAACCCAGCTCTAACGTTACCAGCTGTGCAAGCCACCTGTGTGTGCACAAAATCCAAAAACAAAACCAAAACAAACAAAACCTCTATGTGATAAATAAGTGCAAGAGGAGGATAGATATTGTCAACATCCTTTCAAAGTGTGTAGCACAGAGGCAGTTGTATCTCAGTGCTGAATTCACAGATAAGTAGACAGACAGGTAATAGGGTGATAGATGGATAATCACGCCCGTCTCAGTTATTTTCCTTTAATGTATTATTTCGACTTTCTGACATGGATACTGCTCAGTTTTTGTGAACTTCAAACAAACGTCTTACTGGGCTGCTCTGGTGGCAGCCTGGGATCCCACCGTCAGGACGTGAGCCCCCAGACATCTGGAGAAGATTCGAGATGTGTCTGTCATCTTCCTGACAGACAGGGACCCTCAGACCCACGGAGGTCACAGCATTCCGATGTTTTGTGAAAGCAGATGTCATCTTCTAATGAAAATCTGCAGTCAGACTTAAAAGAAATATAAGATTTATCAAAACTTAATTTCAAGACTCCTAGGGCACCAGGGTTGAAGGGATGCTGCTGGACTCATATCACGCTTCCCAGAAGAGCCGCACATTTCCAGGCTGGGGTAAGACCCTGGTGGGCACGTCCCTCTTTGGGGGTCACAGTGTCTTGGAAGAGGTAGGGGTTCCCTTCTGCTGTCAGCCAGCGGATGGGATGACTGTATGGGCCATGATGGTGCCCAGGTGTGGGCACCGATGTGATCTGTAGGAAGTAAGCGAGGGCACGTGTTTGTCTCAGTAAGTCAGCCAGTCTTAGACAGGAGTCCTCCCAGGAAACTCAGGCATCTTGCCGCCAGTACCCAACTGGGAAAGGGGAACCTCTCCGGTCTCCTTGAGGCCCTCATCTCAGTGGCTGAGTCCTGTTTCCCTCCTCCAGCTGACCTCGGCTTTCCTACCTTTTGGTCGCTGTGCTGAGGGTTTCTTTTACCAGCAGAACCTGATCCTGGCACTGGCAGAGTCACCGGAAGGAAGGATGATCGAATTTCTCTGCGGGGCTCAGGCCCTCGGAGGTTTTAGAGAAAAGGTGCCATAGTTAGGGACCGTGAGGGCTGCAGAGATTAACGTGGGAGGAAGAGACACGGTCACCTACCTGCACCTACACCGAGGCCTGAGTAAGGCGGGGGTCTTGCTTTTCCGCAGGTAGCACCATGAAACGCAGGTGCTGCCTTAAGGTGCGTTCTGTGCATCGTCTCCGACAGAGGAGGCTGAAAGGGACAGAATATTCTATGTATGTATATTCAGTCATTTGAATGTTGTGATTTGGTCTCGTTCCCATTGCATAATTTCGCTACTGTATTTGGACAGGCCACTCAAATAGAAATACGATTTCCCCCTCACCTGAAGGCAGACGTGTCCTGAGAGCTGGGCCTGCAGCAGCTCTAGACACGCGGCGAGTGCCCCAGCTGCTGACTCGTCCTGGACCGGCGCACCCTTCCCGACGCCCACCTGCTCACTGTCAGGCGGCGGGGCGGCGGGGGCCGTCGGACCGAGGCTGCGCGCGGGGCCCAGGCCCAGGCTGGCGGGCCGGCAGGGGCGGGGCGGGGTCCCTGGCGCCCGCGCGTCCTCGCTGCGTCCCGGGGGCTCAGCCGCCTCCGCTCGTGGGAGCCGCGCGCTGAGCGGCGGGGACGCGCTCGGGGGGAGGCGTCCGCGGCCGGAGCGCGGGGCTGCGGGAGCGCGGCGACCCGAGGGCCGAGCGGACCCGGGGACGCGAGGACCCGCGCGGGCCGGCATCACTGCGTCGCCCCGCGCGTCTCTGGGCTCAGAGGTGAGCTTTGGGCTTTCGAGGCGCCGTGCTTGGGAGCGAGGACTGTGCTCCAGGGATCTCGTGTCCCTGGGGGCTCCGGGCCGCGGTCCGGGGACGGTTCCAAGGGTGGCGGATTTTGGGAACCGGGGGAAAGGCGGGCGCGCTCTTCGCCCCTCCTGGCATCCGCGCTCTCCGCCCCTCCTGGCATCCGCGGCGCGTCTGCCGGCGCGGGCGGCAGCCAGAGGCCAGTCCCCCGGGGTGGGCATCAGCGGGCCCTGGGCCCTCGGCGCCGCCGGCCTCGCGCGCTGGCTCGGGCGCATCCAAAGTTTGCCTCCGGGGTCCAGCCGGTTCTCTCGCCCCCGCAGCCCGCAGGTGTCCCCTGTCCTCGCCCCGCAGCTGCAGCCGCCCGACATGGAGCCCCCTGTCCAGATCTTCCGCGGCGAGCCGGGCTCCACCTGCGCCCCAAGCACCTGCCTGCCCCCCAACGGCAGCGTCCGGTTCCCGGGCTGGGCCGAGCCGGACCGCAACAGCAGCGCAGGCTCCGAGGACGCGCCGCCGGAGCCCGAGCACATCTCTCCGGTCATCCCGGTCATCATCACGGCGGTCTATTCCGTGGTGTTCGTCGTGGGCCTGGTGGGCAACTCGCTGGTCATGTTCGTGATCGTCCGGTGAGCTCGGGGTCCGGGCGCCGCAGTGGCAGCAGCAGGGAGGGAAGGTCGGGCCGGCCACCAGGACGCGCGGAGGGACGCCCGCCCGGTAATGGGGACCCCGTTCTGTCGGGCTCCTCAAAGCCTCAGAGCGTGGCCTCCTCGAAGTGAGATTTCCTGGGAGAGTTTTTGGTGCGGGACTTCGAGGTTCGCAGAGGGCGAAGCCGAGCAGCCGGAGGTGTCTTGAGGATTTAGGAGTGACCCTCCCTGCCCCCCAAACCCCTACTGAAAACCCTACGGACAGGGAGAGTGCAGGGGGTGTCCCTGCAAGGGGCAAGGTCAGTGTCCCGTGGGAGGGAAACTGGTCCGTCTGCCTGGCCTTTTGCCTGGTTGCCTGCGCCCGTTTGGAGCACTTCGTTTTGCCCTTTGCAAATGTTTCTCTAGATAAAATTCATGCCCACCTAATGCACTGAAGGATTTCCTGTGGCTCGTCAGACTGGTGTTGTGGTTTATGAGGCAAAGCCAGCACACTGTTGAGGGTTGTTGGTGTCCATCCGTGAGCCTTTTTAGTACTGATATGCCATCTTATCTGTTTAGAATACCAGTGACCTTTGTGCGTAAACCACCTAATATTTATCTGTTAACGTACAGCTGCTGGAGGGTTCCAAAAATTGTTTGCTTCTTATCTTCCACGGTGAGAACTGAAGGTTTGATTTTATTGTTCTTTTGTGGATACATTGACGTCAACTTCCAGTAATAAATATCCAGATATCCACGTATATGCAAATTTTCTGGTAAGTGAAGTGATTTCTCTTTTGGCCTCTTGCAACATAGGAAACAAGAGAAAAAACAAAAATCCTAACATTGTCTGGATGCTCTTTGAGAAGTTTCCCTTTCTGGCAGACTTAATGCTCTGCAGTTGCACCTTTGAGAGTGACTACAAAGCTGAGATTCCTTTGAGAAGTTCCTGTGAAGTAAAGGAAGGCTGCAAGTCACGCTGTTTAGGGACATTGAAAGGGTGAAGAACTAATATCTCTTTATTATGAACTTTAAGAACAATACCTGCAGTAGCATGAATGTTTCAAACACCCCTTTCTCTCTGCCTCTCTCTCTCTCTCTCTCTCTCTCTCTCTCACTCTCAGAAATGTCAGGTCTTTTATCCTCCTCTGTGCTCGGGAACTGAAAACCATCATTTAAGCTTCCGAATACATGTTATAAAGCTCTTTTCACCTACAATTAGCGTCTCTAGCTTGGTAACCTTGCTTTTCATAATTGCTTATTGCATTTTACAGGATTTCTATCAGTGATGAGTACAAGATACAGAAGGAGGAATATTTTAAAAGCACATTGTTTTCATAAGTCATTAGTAATTTTAGGGCTGCTCTCCATTGGAGGGAAGATTATAGTAACCAAAAGAAAAGAAAAGACAGCTGTATTCTAGACTATAATTAAATTTTTTAGAAGATCTTTGCTACAGCGGCCGTTGTCTTATAATAAAACATTGTTACATGAAAAGAGGATGCTAAGAGCAAACCCACTCTGCTCTTTCTCATATCATATTTAAGTGCTTGAGTGAGACAGATACATCTTATTGTTACTTGAATGAGAACTTGAAGTTTTGAGTTTGAGAAGGGCTTCTTAGTTGCTCTGCAACTTTTTATGTAGCCCTGCAGTCTAGGATTAAAAAGAATAAAGAATCTTAAAATATATGCAAAGGGAACTCCACGGGGAGCATTAGACATGTCAGAAAGAATCATTGTAGATTGACTAGGATTTTTAATGATAAATATAAAAAAGTATAATTATAAATTGAATATATCTATTCCAAAGATATCCAAGATTAAAATTTGTGTGAAGGGGATAAGTTCAGCTAAAAATACAATAGGAGTTAGAGAGTTCACATAACATCATCCTTCCTCCCACCCCACTTGATAGTAAACGAAGAGGGAAGAGTTCTATTCTCACCCTGGAAAGCCAACCTACTGAAACAATAGTTGGCTTAAATCTATGGCTGAGAGCGTTACGGAGCATTTTGTTCAAGCTGATACAGGGTCCAAAGAATTGAAAAATGAAACCTCAGAAGGAAACTTGATGGACTTGGGTTTATTTTGCTCAGGAGAAAAAAGGGCTGAAGATGGTTTGCAGCAGGCGGTGGTTTGCTCATCAGAACTCAGAGCAGAGCCAGAGTGTGGAATTCAAGTGCAGCTTTGGTGATTGACGTTGAGGGCTGACCAGTATCGCCTGAAAGATGCGGGATCACTTTTGAGAGGGACATTACATTATTTTTTTAACGTCTTTATTGGAGTATAATTGCTTTACAATGGTGTGTTAGTTTCTGCTTTATAACAAAGTGAATCAGCTATACGTATACATATATCCCCATATCCCCTCCCTCTTGCGTCTTCCTCCCACCCTCCCTATCCCACCCCTCTAGGTGGTCACAAAGCACCGAGCTGATCTCCCTGTGCTCTGTGGCTACTTCCCACTAGCTATCTATTTTACATTTGGTAGTGTGTATATGTCAGTGCCACTCTCTCACTTCGTCCCAGCTTACCCTTCCCCCTCCCTGTGTCGAGAAGGACGTTATTTTAAAATATTGTACATGCAAAAGAGTCCTGGTTGAGTTCTTTAGGAAGTCACTCTGGAGATGGAATTTGGATGCTTGGATGGCAGGGCAGGTGCAGGTCTGGGATGGCCAGCTCAGACCTGGGGAGAAAGTGAGGGTTGTGGAAAAAGCTTTGACTGTTTTTAGACCTGCCTTACACATAGCTTTTCCCACCTTGAACACCTGGAATGCTGTCCAGTATCTTCTGAAGATAATCTAGTATTTCAAGGATTTTCATCATTTAATGTGTAGCAACTGCTATAATTGCCTAATGGTAGGGTACTTTAACCTTTCACTTTGAAAACCTTAAAATTTAAGCACTCCAGCCTCCCTCTCCAGGCTTTGGGGTTTGTGGTCCTGGAGTAGGATGTTCTTACCTCAGCCCTTGATCCACGTCCTTGGGTCCTACCAACACCTTGGGGGTGCCTGTGATGTGGCACTCCTCTCCCGGAGCTGAAGCTCCCACAGTCCGGATGCTCGTTTCGGCCTGGCTGTCCCTTGACTCCCATGGGGATTTGGCATGCTGGACCAGTCTCACCTTCTCCTTGACTTCCTTCCACATCTGCTGGGTTTCGCCTCAGCCTCCATCACAGCCCCCTCTTCCCTGATGTTCCCTAAATGCTCCTCTTTTCCAGAGCGTTCTCAGCTCTCTTTGTCCTCACTTTGCACACCCTCCGTATTAGTCAGGATTCAGCCAGAGGAGCAGAACCAGTAGGGGATGTGTGTGTTGAGGGTTTATTCCAAGGAATTGGCGTACGTGATTGCGGGGCTGGCTAGGCAGGTCTGCAGCCCTGAGCGCAGGCATCAGGAGAGGCAGACTGCCCTCCCCAGGCAGAATCTCTTCTTTCTCAGGGAAGCCGCAGCCCTGTAGTTAAGGCCTTTCAACTGATTGGACCAGGCCCACCAGATCATCTAGGGTCATCTTCTTTGCTTAAGGTCAACTGATTATGGACTTTAACCACATCTACAAAACGCCTTCACAGCCGCACCTTGGTAAGTGCCTGAATATTCAGAGACTGTAGCCTGGCCAAGATGGCTTGTCAAACTGACCATCACTCTTAGTGGTGTCGTCCGTTCTTGTGGCCGTAACTGTCAGGGAAATTCTGACCAGTCCTGAGTCTGTGTATCTCTCTCCCACTTATTCATCCCCAGCTGCAGACTCAGCTGGCCTCCTTCTGGATGGCCCTATGCGATTATCTCACAGGTAGCTCAGACTTCTAGACATCTGCCTGTATTAGTTTGCTAGGGCTGCCGTAACAAAGTACCACAGACCGGGTGGCTTAAACAACAAAAATGTGTTTTCTCACAGTTCTAGAAGCTGGAAGTTCAAGATCAAGGTGTTGGCAGGTTTGGTTTCTCCTGAGGCCTCTCTCCTTGGCTTGCAGATGGCTGCCTTCTCCCTGTGTCCTCACATGGTCGTCTGTGTAGACGACATCCCTACTCTCTGTGTCCTAATGTCCTCTTGTTATAAGGACACCAGTCATATTGGATTAGAGCCTACTCTAATGGCCCCATTTTACCTTAATTTTACCTCATTTCACCTCTTTAAAGACCCTACTTTCAAACACAGTCACATTCCGAAGCACTGGGGGGTAGAACTTGAACATATGAATTGGAGGGACACAAGTCAGCTATAAACACTGCTTATCCATTTTCTGTTCTCTTTAAGAAGACACTTCAAGCTTCAGTCTTTATGAAGTTACGTACATATATTTTTTCTTTTGTTTAATTTAAAGAAAAGCTTTACTCTTATAAAGGTATGTTTCTTTTTAAATTGAGTGTAAGGATAAGCAAGGAAAAATTATTAGGAAAAAAATAACAGAAATCAGAAAATTATCTGGTGCTTGGTCTTAGGTTTTGCCTTTTCCTTTTCTCATTAGTTTTCATTAATACTTTGCTACCGTAATAAAGACCTCTGAGGATCAGCATTCTGCTGACTTTGCCCTTGGAGTAGACGACTTTGGCTTCCCTATAATTCCTCTTGGGCGGTGTTGGAATTTGCCGAAAGAGGTAACTTTGTAAGGGGCTTAGAAAACAACAGAACCACAGAAGTCCTCTGGAAATCCTTCCATTTCCTGAACTCAGATTTCTTCTCCAAAGGCAGCTAACCCCCCAAGCTTGCTGGGCATGGAGGTTGTTCCTCACGAAGGTACCTGTTCTCTGGCTCATAAATTAGGGGGCAGGGTGTTTCTTCCCCAGGCATGATGGAAGTCCCACGCTCCGCTCTGCTGAGAACATCTGACTCACTCAGGCCACCTCTGAGTCAGTGGGGACCCCATGCTTGAGCTTATGCCCGTCCTGCCAAAACTGTGCGCTATAACCAATTTGGGGAAGTATGGAAGGGGGGATGGGGTGAGCCAGTCAGAGTGTCTGCTACACTGCCTGCCTCTTTCCACGACAGGTGTCCTAGCCCCCCCTCCTGCAAGTGTTGCTTGTAATCACTGCAGTTGTATGTGCAACGTATTCCAGGTTCTGTCAAATGTCAAGGGTGGGCTTCCCTGGTGGCCCAGTGGTTGAGAGTCCGCCTGCCGATGCAGGGGACACGGGTTCGTGCCCCGGTCCAGGAAGATCCCACGTGCCGTGGAGCAGCTGGGCCCGTGAGCCATGGCCGCTGAGCCTGCGCGACCGGAGCCTGTGCTCCACAACGGGAGAGGCCACAACAGTGAGAGGCCCGCGTACCGCAAAAGAAAAAAAAAAAAAAAAAATGTCAAGGGAGCCGACCTTAGATAGTGTCACCAAGGGACACCTAGGGAGGTGTGAGAGGAAAGACAGAGGTGTGTGGCTATCCAACAGCAGTCTTACCTTAGGCTTTGGTTTAAAAAAATATGTTGTAATTTATCCTGAATCCTCTCTTTGAATCAACACCCAACATTTCCATTAAAGCAAGCATAGTAAAATAACTTCAGAAATTATTTTCAGAAGAGCCTATCATGAATTTCTAGAAGTAATTTTATTGTTTGATAAGCTCTTAAAAGAGAGAATTGGCTTCACTGCCACTGTTTATATGGATTAGCTAAATGGAATTATTTTCTTTGCTGTGGGACATCGCAGAAGTCCAAATCCTCATGGAGCTGTTTCAGAGAGCAGAGACTAAATGACTGCTAAGAAAGAAAAGAGAGAGAGAGAGAGGGAGGGAGGGAGGAAGGAAGAAAACAAAACAGGAAAAAAGAAAAGGAAAGAAAGAGAAAAAAAAAAACAACCAAGGTGGTGATCAGGTATAGAGCTCTTAAGCTTTAACAGACTTGGGCAAAATTGTAGTCTTCAAAATCCCTTTTGGATTGTGTTGCCTTTACAGTTTTTCCCAGTGCCTGTCTTAGAGTTAGTTTCAGGAGGCACTGACTTCTCGCTAGGAGAAGCTAGCACCTCTCCATTTACCATGTCTCCAGCTGTGTCTCTGGGGCAGCCAGCAGTGTCTTCCGGAGAACTGGGCAGCAGGCACCTCCTTTACTCCGGGTTAACCTGTGGACACACTCAATTGTCGCTGCTGGGGGTTGGCGGTTGAAGGTGGGAGGGTGACGGGGTGCTCTGTGCTCAGCTAAAACCCTAAAATTCTACATCCACAGGACAGTTTCCTTTCTAAGATTTGGCTTAACATGGTTTCAGTGGTGCAAGTTTTACAGGCTTAACAAGATACCGTGTTAACAAAAGAGAGTTTCAGAATAACATTCATTTATTCCTTAACAGAAAACCAGCCAATGGTTTTTTGTTTGTTTGTTTCTTTCTTTGGAGGGGAAGCTGGCTTTTGTCTTAGATAAGGAAGACTAGCATAAGAAGAATAGGTTTTAGAGTGAAGCTAATATTATAAAAGGCTTATGTCTTGTTTTTTTTTTTTTAACCCACTCCACTGGCCAAGCAAGTCAGAATTTAAATGAAAAATGAGAAAAACATAAAACATGTGATGAATTGAGTTACCCCAAAGGAACTGGTCTGCAGTTGAGCGGGGCAGCCTTCAGATTAAGAATGGCTGGAGTATGAGGCTTTAACGATCGGCTGTGGCAATAGGAGCGATTTTCCAAGGTTCTGTTGAGTATTAACTCTTTTAACTTCACAATGCAACTCTAAACTGTCTCTGCTTTACTGTGTTGCTTTCCACCTACTGTAGGGGCACTTCCTTCCCATGAAAGAGAGAGAGGAGGGTGACTGTGTCACCTCTCTGTGGCACCCTGTGGTTCACCTTAGCTAGGTCACTTTTCTGTATAAAAATGGAAAAATCACTTAAGAATTCTCTGTTCTTCTAGGTATCCAGATAGTTGTACACTAGAAAGCAACATGTCAGTCATTTGAGATTTGTAGCTTTCTACCAGGTGTGGTTGGGTGTGATAAACACTCACCCAGTGTGCACCACCGAACGCACTAGAACATTTCTTCTGGGTCTCAGGGCCGTGAGTGCAGGAAGGATGAGTAGTTTCTGGGGCCCTGGCTATTGCAGTGAAAGCATTACTTCTGCATCGGCCTTCCTCCTCTTCTCCTGCTACCCTGCAAGGACCACCTGCAGCCCCCAGTGAGATGCCTGCCCGCCCGCCCTTCTGGCTGTCCATCACTAGCAGCCTGGTACCTGCAGTCACAAGAGGCAGGAATGGGAGATACGCCCCACTCCTCTGTCTCATTAAAAGAGCTTTTGCTCTTTGCAGGTAGGAGAGTATCAGGGACCTGATACCTACGTGAATATGACTCCTTTAAAATACTATAGATAGAGGCAATTTCAAAGTCAGATCACTGGAGAAACCGTGGCTGAATTTCCCTTCTTTAAAAAAAAATTAATAAGCTACTGCCCTTGAGTAAAGAACCATAATTTCAGTAGTAAATAATCTAAAAGGATGTATAGCAAATTCATTTCATTGAGATGAACCGGAAATATCTGGAGAATTTAATGAAGCAAACTTATTATGTTTTCAAATAAGTTCTCCTGAGAATTCACATCAGTACAGCCATCATGTCTGGTTATTTTAAACATAAAATCTAGAATGCTGTGTATCTGGAAAGCATGCCCAGGAGGATGAATAAGTCATGCAGGGAAAAGAGTGCCGAAACCCATCTCTCACTGTGCTGTTCTCCCACCGCTGGTTAAAAAGGGCTGCATCTTCCCAGGTGCTGTAGCGCTGTCCTCCTCCTGAGTTTGGCGTTTGGGGCCTTCAGACTCCAGGTGCAGCTCCAGGCTTGTGGGGTAGTGGCCAGGTTCCCGTGGGGCGGGAGCCTTTGATCACGCTCGTTTTTTTCGCCAGACCAGTGTTTCTTCAGGAGCTTTCCATTGGCCGTTAGCCATTTGCTGTATTAAAGGAGTCTCTTCCAAAAAATGGCCAGTAGGGTGTTTGCTTTTTCATTATGTTGGAGCAGTAGTTTGACGACTACTCGGGAGGCTCAGATTTTAATTCCCACTGTCTCTCAAATTTGAGGAAATCACTTACTTCCTCTTTACTGAGTTTCCTCACCTGAAAAAAAATGGGTATTGCTTATGGAGAACCTGAAACACCGTAACGCGCTGGCGGCATTTGTCCATCGAGGGGGTGAGATGCTAATATTTTATATTTGCATTCCCTGGACCAGGCCCCGTTTCATCCTGTCACATGTGTTCCGCCCTCATCATGCACACTAAACAACCACACTTACCAGAATGTTTTTCAGCCTTTGGCTGCTAGAAGTAGCGGGATTCACAGAATCCCATTATCCTCTGATAAAATTTCTGACTCCTTAAGAAACTTTGGACTATGGTCCTGAATTCCTTTACTTATTAGGGATGGAGTCAGAGAGGCACTGAGAGTCATCTCTAGGGCTGCTTCCTCTTCAGAGAAAGTGGGGCTGCTGTGTCTTGCAGGATTGGAATACAGTTACTAGGACTGCGGTGGGTGGTTAACCGTGACACTAACAGCATAATAAGAGCGGCAGCAGGATGGCGACAAGGGGGGCTGGCAGGCGCTGAGTGCGTATTGAGTACCAGGTCCTGTGCTGAGCCGTCTGAGGCACCGGGTAAGGTAATCATCGTGACCCTATTGCCAGACGACATAAAGTTCCTAAAACAGTGTCTGTCACGTGAGTCCTCAGTCAATACTTAAATTGGTTTTTCTTCCTGGTGTTCAAGGTTCTCTGTGGCCTGACACCCCTTTTCCCATCCCAATTGGCCTCCCATCACCCCCAGCGGGACCCGTGGCCCTGAATAAGACTCTAGCCAGCAAACCTCCGTGTCCAAATCCCTCTCAAAGTGCAAGAGCCTATCCAGGTTCTGCCTTCCTTGAGATGTGTCCCGACCTCTTCACTACACAGTGAACTGCCCCTCTGTCTACTCCTCTAGTTCCCATATAACTTCGGCTCAGTTAGTTGGAAAGACCGTGGGGGCGGGGTCTCTATCAACGTCTTCTTCAGTAGGCTCGGGGTCCAGGATATTGCTGTGCATGCAGCAGGCATTGAGACGTGTGGAAATGATGACAAGATGAGTCTGGGGAAGCAGCAGGAGTGTGACTGAAGAGGGAGAGAGGTTGTCAGCCCGGCGGACAAGGGCGGCTAAGAGTCACAAGTAACCGAATCCGCAGAACCAAACCGCCTCTGGATTGAAAGATGTTTGGCGATTAGCCGTCAAGATTATGGCTTTATTATGCTGCCCCGAAGCTAAAAGGCAGCTCCTTCATTTAAATTAAAAGAGAAGCCCTGGGGCAGTGCAAGGCATGGTAACGATCCAAGAATGACGTCTCCACCTGCGGTGTCTGGTGTCTGCGCCCGACAGGTTCAGGGCAGGACGGGAAGCCGTGAGGCTGCAGGGTCACGGGGTCAATCAATGTTCCTCCTGCCGTCGCCTCACTTTTCTCGTGCAAGTGTCACGCTCTCCCAGAATCTCCACCTGGTGACGCTGGTTCCCAAGAGCTCTGCAGATATCTTTGTTCCCCTCGCTGTCACACGAGCATGTACGGCTGTCCCTGTGAAGAGAACCACGCCAGGAAGGTCTTGAGTCAGCGTGCGATGGGGCGTGCTGTCAGCTCGCGGGGACACCATCCGTGACGTTGCCCCGCGATGACGTCCTCGTGGCTGGCGCCCTGAGCTCCCTGCTGACCCCTCTTCCTGGCCTGCTCTCCACCTTGCACCGTCCTTGGCAGGCTTGCAACATTGCCGAGTTTAGTGGGGACGGCGCGCAGACTTTGCTTTTTTAAAATATTTTTTTCGGTTCGCGGGCCTCACTGTCGTGGCCTCTCCCGTTGCGGAGCACAGGCTCCGGACGCGCAGGCTCAGCGGCCACGGCTCACGGGCCCAGCCGCTCCGCGGCATGCGGGATCCTCCCGGACCGGGGCACGAACCCGCGTCCCCTGCATCGGCAGGCGGACTCTCAACCACTGCGCCACCAGGGAAGCCCAGACTTTGCTCTTTTATTGCCACGTGTCCTGCAGCCTGGACGCTCAGAAGTGCAGCCCCGCCCCGCCAGCCCGCCTCCAGCCGCCCCACACAAGCCAGGAAGTCCCACTCCAGTGGCGCCATTTTACTGGAAATACTTGCAGCTTCTCAGAAAGCAGTGTGGGCGGAACGGAGAATAATCTCGTCTGATCGCGCTGAGCAAGCGTAGTGGTTTGCTTTCACCAGCAGACGCACAGTGACTGGAAGAACTCACTGCTACTGTGCTTTGGTTCAGTGCGAACAATACCCAGGGGCCTCAACGAGACTGTCTTTGGGGGTGGGGTCTTTTAACCCCGTGGCCACTGGATGCAGTCCAGTGTAGCGCCTAAAAGACTGTCAACAGCTATGCGGTGAGCGCATAGTCTGCCACTTGGAATTATACCTGCTTAGTTCTCCCTTTCAGGGTTGTAGGCTTGGAAGCATGTGTCTTCCAGACCCTGGAGGAGGGGCCGTGCCCTGCTGCCTCCTCCACAGGTTCCCACTGAGCCCCTGCCTCTGCTGACACTAGGAAAAGCACTTTACTCACCTGAGTCTGCTTTCTTCAGCGATATTAGCGAAAAGACCTAAATCTCCTGGGCAACTCGAAGGGCAGTTGTTGTGAGAATCACATAGGATACGTGGAAGTCAAAATTCGGGGCTTTGTAAATTGTCAAGTGCTGGGGAGATGTAAAAATGCAGGGGGGAGTCAAACCCCTGGGTTTGAATTCCTGTAGCGCCTTTTATAACCATATTGCTTTGAGAAAGGTACAGAACTCCAGCGATTCCCAGTGGCCTCATTTCTAGAGTAGGAATGCTGGTACCTACCACACAGAGTCACTGTGAGGACTACGTGGGATAAAGCACGTGGAATGTACAGCAGAGTCTGACACAGGGAGTATTTTGAAGTAAATGGTTATTACCATTATTGCCATTACCGCGATCCACCTCAGTGCTATGACATTGGATGTTGGTGGATGCAGGGGGTACAGGAGGAGGGTGCAGGCATCTCTCTACGTCTCTGGCAGGTGCCTGTAGCCCTTGGGGTGGTAACAGCGGTAGCTCCAGCATGAAGGATCTGGGCAGAGCTTGTTTCTCGGGGAGCATGGACTTTTACTGCACTTGGTATTACGATCTGTGTAATTCATAGACATCTCTGTTGTAGCTAGTCATCTCTCTTTTTCTGAGATCTGATGACAGGATTTGAACTCTTTATAAATTCAGGCCTGAAGCAGTTTCACACATCTAACTATGAAAAATATTTCTGAAAAGCTCAGAGCGAGTTATTATTCGGCATTTTATTGCTACTTAAAAGATGCATATTCTATTTTATTGTAACTCATGTATCATTCCATTCATGGTCTTCTGGCAGTTAAGGTCCCAAGCTTCATTTTTACTATTATCTTTCGTATTCACGCTGAATGGGTAGATACAACCAGGGGTGTTGACTAGAAACTATGTTCCCCTCTGCTTCCTGTGGTAACTGGTGGCTTCCACCCACACAAGAGGAGGGGACAGGAGTTGGAAACATGAAGTAAATTACACCTAGTCTCCAAATCAGGTGCTTTCCCATAGTTATCTCAGGAACTCCATGAGATAAGTGTTATGTTTCCCATTCTATAGTTGGGAAATGGAAGCTCAGGGTTTTCAGTGATCTCTCCAAAGTCTGTCAGTTGGAGGGAAAACTAAGGACTAGAACCCAGGTCCACCTAAATGTATAAGGCAGAGAACATCAGTCTAACTTCGTAAAGAAAGAGGAGGATATCAGGTCACAAAACACGAGAGCTGAAGTCAAAGGTGTTGCCAACTCAAGTCTTTGCTAGTATCAGGGATTGAAAGAGTAGGAGCCTGGCTTGTAAGATGCATTTTTCAAACAAAGAATCATATTTTTAAGAAGACTGTATTTGAACAGATAGCATTTATTCATTAGAAACATTTGACTCGACCCTCCTACACCATTGGTGGGAATGTAAGTTGGTGCAGCCACTATGGAGAACAGTACGGAGGTTCCTTAAAAAACTAAAAACAGAATTACCATATGACCCAGCAATCCCACTCCTGGGCATATATCCAGAGCAAACTCTAATTTGAAAAGATACATTCACCCTAATATTCATAGCAATGCTATTTACAATAACCAGGACATGGATGCAACCTAAGTGTCCATTGACAGATGAACGGATAAAGAAGATGTGGTGTATACATACAATGGAATTTACCCAGCCATAAAAAAAATGAAATAATGCCAAAGTGAGAGAGTGGCATGGACTTATATACACTACCAAATGTAAAATAGCTAGCTAGTGGGAAGCAGCCGCATAGCACAGGGAGACCAGCTCTATGCTTTGTGACCACCTAGAGGGGTGGGATAGGGAGGGTGGGAGGGAGACGCAAGAGGGAGGGGATGTGGGGATATATGTATACGTATAGCTGATTCACTTTGTTATAAAGCAGAAACTAACGCACCATTGTAGAGCAATTATACTCTAATAAAGATGTTAAAAAAATATGAAATAACGCCATTTACAGCAACACGATGGACCTGGAGATTATCACGCTAAGCAGAGTAAGTCAGACAGAGAAAGACAGATATCCTATGATCTCACTTATATGCGGAATCTGAAAAAACGATATAAATGAACTTATTTACAAAACAGAAATAGAGTCACAGACATAGAAAATAAATGTATGGTTACCGAAGGGGAAGGGGGAGGAGGGATAAATTAAGAGTTTGGGATGGACAGATACACAGTACTGTGTATGAAATAGGCAATCAACAAGGGCCTACTGTACAGCACAGGGAACTCTACTCAGTATTTTGTAATAACCTATAATGGCAAAGAATCTGAAAAAGAATACATGTATATGTGTATTGATATGTAGGTGTAACTGAATCACTTTGCTGTACACCTGAAACCAAGACAATGTTGTAAATTAACTATACTTCAATTTAAAAAATGGTTTTAAAAAAAAAGAAACATTTGTCTCTGTCTCAGGAAATGCACTTGCTTAGTTATCTGTGCCTTTAAAAGCCTGTGCTCGGAGTCTTGGGCATATACATTCTAAAACTTATGGGCCATTTAATAATATTTGAGTAAAAAATGTAAAAGCAAAACATATTTTAGAATAAACCTCTCGCTCTCCAGATTAAGGCACTCTTTAGTTAACAGAGCATCAAAACGGAGGCCAAGAGATACTGACTTGGGTACAAGTGTTCACAATGCTTTCATCCAAGCACAGGCAGGAAGAGGAAACAGGCAAGGAGACTGGTGCCGAGGTGGGACCCTGAGTGCAGTGTGATCCTGTGTGTCGCGTATTTTGAGTCAGGTTGTCTCCTGCCTTTATCTCGTGTCCTGTCAGTTCGGTTTTATTGTCCTTGTTTCATGGGACCTGAAACTCAGAAAAGTCGTACACTGAGTTCAGACTCAGGACTGTCTGACTTCACATCAGACCGCAGTGCCTACAAAAGGGGAGACAAAGCTGTTGTGTCACCACGTGTCACAGAAGTGTCACGTGGACGTTTATGTATTGAGCAGCACAGACACAGTGATCAATAAATACCACTGATACTGACTTTATAGCCAAAGTAGAAGTAGTTTTCCGTAATTGGCTCCTTACAAAGAAGCTTTATAATTAAAATCAAGGCCCTAACCAGTCTGGCTCCTTGTAGGTACATGGGACCTGGCTGAATTAATTGCGATTAGGTCCACAAATGTGAGGTGTGTAGAAAGTAATTAATATATGGATTTTCCCAACATATTTTAGCATTTGGCCTCAGAAAACCCGCTGATGTACTTTGGTGCATTTCACGCCCTGCAGGTCTCTAAGGAAGCGTTCTCTAAGTAAAACAATCTTCTTAATTCAGTTTTAGTAGAAAATGGAATTGTTCTAAGCTTCATGTTAAAACTGAAAGAAATAATTTGGGCTGAAAGGCAATATTTCTGACCTATTTTGAAATTTTTTGTTCCCTCAATTGGAAAATGAAACGCATTGTGTGCTTTATAAATCTCTCAAGATGAAAGTAAAGGAAAACAGATTTCTTTCTCACCTACCATACCAGATTATGTTTTATGCTATACTGTGTATAAGGGAAGAACTCAGCCTGCTTTTTTTACATAATGCATTTAAAATGAAAAGCTAGTGGGACACTGGTAGACAAAAATCAACACTTAGTTGTGTTGTAGTCATTGAAATTGAATGTATTTAAAACTGAAAACCATTTTAAAAGACATAATTACAAAGAGTGATTTCTCAAAGTAAAGTTGGGTAAACCTTCCTCGAGGAAAAGTTGGGTATGTTTTATCTTTGTTTCACACAGTGAAAAAAAATAAAGCATTAAAAAATGAACAAAGCCAAGCAGTTCTGGGTAGGATGAAAATGAACTGTCAGTCACAAAATAAAGACCTGTATCATACGCAAGGCTGTTGAAAAGATCTATATGTATGTTCATCTGTCTGTCTATACTCGTTTCCTTACCCTTTTAAAACTAGATAGATTTTGGAACAAAGCACTTTGGAACAAAGCTAAATAAAGTCAGAAATGTTTGCCCATTTTTCTACTACCCCTAATGTCTAGAACAGTCCTTTTACATGCTAGATGATAAATACGTGAAGAATAAGTGAATGAAAAGCAAATTCAGTAACCCAGCGGCACATTTACATCATGGGTATGACAGGAAGATGGAGAGAAGTAATCTTGTTTCTTGTCTCTTAGATACACAAAGATGAAGACAGCAACCAACATCTATATATTTAACCTGGCTTTGGCAGATGCTTTGGTTACCACGACCATGCCCTTCCAGAGCACGGTCTATCTGATGAACTCCTGGCCCTTTGGGGATGTGCTGTGCAAGATCGTCATCTCCATCGACTACTACAACATGTTCACCAGCATCTTCACCTTGACCATGATGAGCGTGGACCGATACATTGCTGTGTGCCACCCGGTCAAGGCTCTCGACTTCCGCACGCCCCTGAAGGCAAAGGTCATCAACATCTGTATTTGGATCCTGTCTTCATCTGTTGGCATCTCGGCCATAGTCCTTGGAGGAACCAGAGTCAGGGAAGGTAAGGGCGGCTTTTTAAATTTCATTAAAAAATGTTGATTTTATCATTGTCCATAAAAGAAATAATTTTTGATTGACGTAGAGTTGATCTACAATGTTGTGTCAGTTTCAGGTGTTCACCAAATTGACCTGGTTAAATCGTTTCATTTTTTAGAGTATGACTTCTAATTACACAAACTCTTAGTGTGGGAGTGAGTAGGCCACATAGCTAGAAGAAAAGCCAAATGCCAACGGAAATATAATGCTAAATCCACGGAAGATGAGAAATAGAACAGTTTTGTGTTCCTTTCCACATCTAAACGTAGGATGGGATAATGGCATGACCGGAACACAGACACCCAACCTATCCCCTATTCAGAAAGCGCTTACTGGAATCTGGAGGGGTGGGGATGAAATAAGGAACCACAGTCATGTGGGTTTTTAAAATATAATTTGTTGCATCCTGGCAATTCTAAGACACACCTCCTTGCTCCGCTCCTTCCTCCCCAAAAGCACCCTGAGTCATTAGAGTCATGCTGTTTACTCTTTTTCCTTAGGGGTTAACCTCCGGGCCACTATCGTGGCAGCTTCATGTGGGCGTAGGCCATTCGAAATTAGGTTCACAGATGGATGGTAGTCCAGAGAAGCAGAACCATCAGATTTTGGACTCGTTACTTTCTACCCCATGCAAACAGGACATTTGATGTTTTCCCTGTGTTTCTAGGACAGTGATCCTGACCCTGGGACGTGTGTTGGAATCACCTGGGTACGTTAGAAAATACTGCTGCCTGGTCCCACTCTGGAGGGTCCGGTTTAATTGACCTGAGGCACAGTTTGGGTGTCAAGATGTTTAAGATCTCCCCAGGTGACTCTGACCTGTAGCCAAGGTGAGAACTACGGCTCTAGGAGCTTAGCTTTACTTGTAGAAGATGAAGCTGTGAAAATATCTTTGGTCTTAATAGAAATTCATTGGGGTGGGGGAGCAGAATGATCACTTTGGACTTTCTAAATGCTATTTATCGCTTTAGCAGTTGTCTAAGTGCTCCAGTTAATTTTGCGGGCTCACGACACCTGTGAGTACAGATAAGTAGGGACCTTCCAGGTCGCAGTGAAAAGGCAGGTGCTAAAATCGTAGCTTACCCTGCATGGTACACATTTTTAAATGAAGCCTAATCTTTTTCCTCTTAAACTACAAAATGAGTTTATAGCATGAGCACTGCAAGTGTTAAGCTATAATACTGGGTAAATTTTAAGAAAAGCCAAACTTTACCAGAGAAGCACTTTAAAATACGATCAATTGCACTCAGGATTTTGTTTCTTCATACACACAACACATGAAATAAAATTGCAGGAAACTCTCCTGAGCCCTGGGGGTTGGTGCGAGAGGAGATGCTGCGCATGCACTGGGAGGGTGAGAACGCTGGGCTGAATAGCGTAAGAAGATGGGTGGTTTTTTCCCAGGGCAAACAAAGAATTGATTTTTACGGTTATACTTGTAAATAGTTATGTTCTACTTGTCGACTTAACCACAACTCCTGTAATCATTGTCAGAAAATGACATTCTAGAGGAAATGGATTTCAGTTAGGTTTTTGAAAGGAAATGAAGATGGATGTGGGTTTTCCAGGAAGGAGGTGCTGGAGATGGACGAGTGCAGATGCGATGGCAGAAAAGAGTCCCCAGTGTCAGCAGAAGGTTAGTTTGTGTGGCAGAACTAACAGAGGAAGAAATGAGAGAAGAGTAGTCTTGTAGGAGGGCTCCATCCTTTCCGCGTGCCTTGTATTTTGTGAAGCATGCTTTGTTTATGTGATGAAAGATTGTCTCCAGACCGGCTAGCGTGCTTCACACTGCATGTCAAGACTGCTGGGTGACCGAGAAGAGTACTTTAGGTGATCTCTACACACTGTATCAGAGCTGATTGGCATTGGCTTTTTTTTTTTTTTTTGGCTGCGTTGGGTCTTCGTTGCTGCGTGCAGGCTTTCTCTAGTTGTGGCGAGCGGGGGCTGCTCTTCGTTGCGGTGCATGGGCTTCTCATTGCAGTGGCTTCTCTTGTTGCGGAGCATGGCTCTAGGCGCACTGGCTCAGTAGTTGTGGCTCGCGGGCTCAGTAGTTGTGGCTTGCGGGCTCTAGAGCGCAGGCTCAGCAGTTGTGGCACACGGGCCTAGCTGCTCCATGGCATGTGGGATCTTCCCGGACCAGGGCTCAAGCCCGTGTCCCCTGCATTGGCAGGTGGATTCTTAACCACTGCACCACCAGGGAAGCCCCTGTTCTGCTGCTCTTGAGTGAAATGTTTTGTGTATATCTGTTGAGTTCAAGTCTGCCATTTCTTTACTGATTTTCTATGTAGATAATCTACCCATTGTTGAAAGTGGGATGTTGTAGTCCCCTACTATTATTGTATTGCTGTCTATGCCTCACTTCAGTTCTGTTTATATATACTTTATATATTTAGGTGCTCCAGTGTTGGGTGCATATATATTTACAATTGTTTATCCTCTTGATGAATTGACCCTTTTATCATTATATAAAATCGCCTCTTGTAACAGTTTTTAACTCGAAGGCTGTTTTGTCTGATGTAAGTATAGCTAGCTACTCCTCTGCTCTCTTTTGGTTTCCACTTTCAGTGAATATCTTTTTCTGTCCCTTCACTTTCAGCCTAGATATGTCTTTAAAGATAAAGATGCACTCTGTTTTCCTGAAATCAAACATTTAATAAGAATGGGTGCTTGGACTTGGATTTCCTTGGTGGTCGCCTCAGTACTCTCCTTTCCCCTTGTAGGTATAAGTTCAGCTTCATGGAGGTTCCCGAGGATATTTACGACTCTATCACTGGATGTTTTCCAAAGTCCTGTAAAAGTCTTGCAGTTGATTATTTCACCCATTCATTAAACGTTTTTTGAGCTCCTACTACATGCGAGACGAAGCTGACCCTCAGAGCTAAAAGATGTCTCCAAATTATAAACGTCAGCCCTTACGTTGCCTTGCTTATCTTAACAGGTTACTCTTCCACAATAACTACTGTACTGAGTCCATATTTTCATTCAAGGGTTTCCTTGTGGTATTAATTTGTTTATTTAGCAAATTATTCTCCTCAAACACCAGGTATTCCTGCCTCCCTATGTGGCAGGGACTGAATATTATTCAAGGTGGATTGTTACCTACCCTCAGGTAGTTTACATTCTGGATGGAGAGAGAAACGTTAGGAAAGGCAACACATTATTACCGAAGAGCTTCTGTCTGGTTTCTGTCTAGCTTCTGTTATTATACAATGATAAAAGTAGAATAAGTATAATATATAGAAAATATAAATTGCAGGGAAGAGGTCTATTCACATGGGTCAGCCTCTGTATAAATGGCTCTAAGGTGACATCTAAGCTGAGGCCAGCCACAAGAAGGAGGCACTGTTGGAACACACAGAATTTAAGCAGGAAAGAAACAACCTTCAAGGAAGCCAGGTAGCAATGTGCCACCCTAAAAAGGTGTTGAATAAATGCGTTTCTTCTATGGTGATAGTGATGATTTTTTAAAAATGACTTTGGTCTTATTTCCATAAACACTAAAGCCAAAAATAAGAGAGATCCTTGTTTGTTTCTTGGAGTCTTCCTAGTAATGGTACTTTGGACAATGGCTTTATTAGGGAATCAAAAGTTACAAGTTCTTCTGGGAGCTTTCATTTACTATCGAAAGGTTTGATATGGTATTTAGTTGATAGAAAATGACTCTAAGATAGTCATCTCTATTAATTGGCCAAAATGATTATACTCTCTGTGTTTTAAAGTCTGTCTAATCGAAATTCTAAGGTTTTGTTACGATTAAGGGTGCATGAAGATTTTAGAAAACACTACTCTTAGAGCTCTTTCACTATTTGAAAAATATTCTTATACTATTTTCGAAGCGGATTTTCCAGTGTCAGAAGAAAATATTTTCATTCTAAAAATTACAGCTTAGTATTGTTCATGATTCCTTTATCTAAAGAAGAATCAGGACAAAGAGAGTTTAGCCTGCTCCGTGCTCAGTGGCTGATGCTTGGGGAAAAGGGAGCCTGGGAGGGGTAAGCGGGCCCCCAGTGGGAGTTCTGTATTATAAAATGTTCTTATCCTGCGTCTCTGCTCTTTCTAATATTATGGTCACTCCAAAGAGAATACTGTCCAGCAAAGAGAAGCAGAGCAAATAAAGCCATTTTCTAAGTAATCCTATAAACACAGTCGTTTCACCAGTTACATAGTCAACGTTGACAAAAGTAAAAAACGTGTCTGATTTATGAACTTCCTTGATGACGGTGATGACGGTGACTCTCTTCCTTCTTTCTCTCCCCCCCTCTTCCATTTTCTTCTCCTCCTTTTCGTCCTCCTCCGTCTCTTTCTTCTTCAAAAGTTTACTCATGTTTCAACAATGCTCTCAATCACAGTGACCACCACTGGTTCCATTAAATCACAACAGCTGGGTCATATTTAGACAAATTTTGTTTAAATTTTTATCGACCCACATAGTGATTTCTTGTAAGCCACTTAATGTTTTTTGGACAAGTTGGCTTTTGTTAAATTGAATGGCTAGATTTGAAATATTTAATCATTTATTACAAATAGATACTAGCTTTTGTTGTCAGAGCCTTTAATCTGGGAGAATTGTTAATGTATGGAAATGCAAATAAGCACTCATGCGATAAGTGAACGGCTTAGCTCTTCTGAAAATCCCCCGTCAGCCCATTCCACAACGCGGTAATTCGTATTGCTGGCTAATCGTGTTTACTCCGTAGCACTGTGTTTGTTAGCAGTGGATGGTGACCTTCCAGCTCCATTGTTCTACGTGCAAAGACAGCACGGTTAATATGCATGGCATTCATTCCTAACTGGTGATCTGCTTCAGGTAATAGCGTCTCACCATGATTGGACCTTTGCAACCGAAGGCACTATATAAATCGCAGGGGAGAGCTAACCACTGATGTTCCTTTCGTGGCTTTGCTTTGTCACCTCCTGCAGACATGGACGTCGTCGAGTGCTCCTTGCAGTTCCCGGATGACGACTACTCCTGGTGGGACCTCGTCATGAAGATCTGTGTCTTCGTCTTTGCCTTCGTGATCCCCGTCTTCATCATCGTCGTCTGCTACACCCTCATGATCCTGCGCTTGAAAAGCGTCCGGCTCCTTTCCGGCTCCCGAGAGAAAGACCGCAACCTCCGTCGCATCACCAGGCTTGTCCTGGTGGTGGTGGCGGTCTTCGTCATCTGCTGGACCCCCATCCACATCTTCATCCTCGTGGAGGCTCTGGGCAGCAGCTCCTACAGCACGGCTGCGCTCTCCAGCTATTACTTCTGTATCGCCTTAGGCTACACCAACAGCAGCCTGAACCCCATTCTCTATGCGTTTCTCGATGAAAACTTCAAGCGGTGTTTCAGGGACTTCTGCTTTCCAATTAAGATGAGGATGGAGCGCCAGGGCACTGACAGAGTCAGAAACACCGTTCAGGATCCTGCCCACCTGAGGGATGCTGATGGGATAAATAAACCAGTATGACTAGTCATGGAGATGTCGTCCTGTAGTTCTCCGGGTAGAGAGGAGTTCAACGATCTAGGTTTAACTCAGATTACTACTGCAGTCTGAGCTGGAAGGGCAGCAGTTTTAACAAACTTTCAGAAATCTCCTGGTCCGAGGTGGTGAGATGCAGGCTGCATTAGCGACCCAGGTCAGTGGAGACATCAGGGCTGTGTGGACAGAGCGCAAGAGGTCTGAGCAAGGAGATGCAGCCCCTGTCTAGGGAGGGGAAGCGAGGCCGACTCCCAGTTCCTTTGAGGGACCAAGAAACGAGCCTTTTCCTTCCGGTTGCCTACGTCTCGTTCAGGACCCATCTGCTGTGACCTTCCTATGCAACGTGGAGTCCAAAGCTCTGTTTAGGAAAAAAGAAAAGAAAAGTAAAGTGGTTTCAGAGCTCGCTTACCGCCGTGTGGACACGCATCTCCTGTGGCTGCAGGGTGAGGAGTTCCGCTTAAGACACCCACACCTGGGGCGTCTGCTGTTCACATGTAGTAGGAAACTGTCCTGATGTTTACAAAGTCATTTAAACGTGCAAAAGGTGGTTATCGTTTAACCTCTTGGAAACTGTGGTTTCTTTGTTTTTAGCGTGCTATTCAGATAAATAACCTCATGATAAAGCATGTCCTGGTGTCAAGAGACACAAAGTGGTTTAAATACCACCAACTACACATAGAGTTTCATCTGTAAATAACAGTGTACGTACAAATAAGGAATGGGCTTGCCTCCCCGCCAGGTGGTTTCCCGAGGGCACGCTGATGAGATCCCAAGTCGTTCAGGGTTGATGCCGAGGTATTTTCCTGCTGCATAAGCTTCTGTCTGGGGATCAGTCATGGCGCCACGACTCCCTGAGCGCCCGTTAGCCCTGTAATGGGTGTTCTGAGCCCAGAACTCATGTGTTAACAAATCAGGAAATGCTTAACTCGCTCCCAGGTTGTAGCCTTGGCAGAATCTAGCTCATAAGCAGCATCTCTTTATGAATGTATCGCTGGTACCAGCTTCTCTCTATTCATGGAAGGAGGGCGTCTTGCTCATGTAAATCTTGAGGTACTATTTTGTGGCTTTCAGCGAGAAGTAAAATTGATCCTAATTGTGGGCTGAATGAGGACATCATGTCGCTCGTGGTGCTTGGACATACCCGGCACCACGCTGCGTGAGGAGCACAGCTGCTGAGGACAATGCCAACGGGCAGCACATTTAGGGTGATTTTGCTAAAACTTCCAGATGACATATACATTCCTCTTTCTTTCCCCTGGAACGTATGGTTTCAAGGTAATGGCTTTTTCTGCAGTTTGCCTGGGCAGAAGAAAGGGCTAATTTAGAAATAGCACCCATCTCTTCTTTAAGCCTGTATGTTATTAGGGCAGCAGCCTGTGGGATTTACAGGAAAATCAAATGTATAGACTGTATAACTCCCGACATCACTGCATCGATAAGTTCTGTTCACTGAGTACTTTCTCTCCTGTGTGTGTACTCTCTCCTTTTGGAAACATACCCTGCATGGAAGAGTTTGTACGTGGTTTCAGAATTTTACTGTGATGTTGTTTGTCTACTTTGCAGGTTTTCATGGCACCTAGCACAGCTGAGCGAAGGCAGTGGGGCAAGGTTTTCCCTGATGAAAATGAGGTGTTCTTTCGAGCATTTCCTACATTTCATTGATTTTCTTAGGTGTCCTTGTATTCTTATAGCTAAAAGTATGTGGGAATGGCTTAAATACTGGTTGACATTCATCCCATGGTTAAAAATTTTGGCCATCGTATGAGAGGGATATTTAAATGGAGGGTTCCAGGAACAAACCCTGCTGTGGGAAGTATGACAATCTCTTTAGATTCACACTCCACATACCCTCATAGCATCCTGCCGCTATTGCAGCCTGAAGCTTAGTCTGAGCATCCTGCATCTCTTCGTGTCTAAGGTTGCAGCCCCGGGAGAGAGAGAAACAGCTCTCAGTGCCCGTGAGGTCACGGTGTTCCAAGCTTCTCCATTGTTGGAAGCACCAGAGTCCCCAGACCAGAAGAGGAGAGGACGGCTATGTCATTTTAGGGCAGTACTTTAAAGGATGTTGAAGTGAATCATGTATGTTAGGAAAAATATCTCTTACACCAATATATTTCTTTGTCAAAGGTGTGTATGCGTGTGTGTGAGAGTTGAGTGTATGTGTGCGTGCATTGTGTGTGTGTGTGAATGTGTGGATACTGTGTGCATACACAGTGTGTGAGAGTGTGTGTCTGTGTCCCATCTCGTCACGTTCCTGTTCTCCAGTCACGGCAAGGAGTGTACTGTCCACTGTGTCTCTTTGGGACCAGAACTGCACGTATCTAACCTTGAATTCAGCTTCCTCCATGAGCCCCTTCTCCCCTGCCTGGCAAGAACTGGAAGACAGGACCTAGTGAAGGGTCAGAAAAATGCAGAGAAATAAAACTGTGCAGGAGGCGGCAATGAGGATGAAAAACCGTAATTCCAACTGGAAGAAGAGTAGAAGTTAGTGTCTTGTGTTACTCTATGAATCTGGATGCATCCCCTATGCAGAGTTTAAGTCAAAACTCCAGGCTTAATACTAAAAAGGAAGCATAGTTTGGAAAGATAGTTTTGAAAAAAATCAAGGAAAATTCACAGAAGTCTTAAGAAAATGGTTTCATTCTATGATGCATTACTGAGAAATAAAGTTCTTAAATCTGGATAACTGTTAATCAGGCAATTTATAGGTGTTTCATCTAGTACTGGGACATAAGAATAACTGGAATAAAAGGAATACATTGGCTGGCTTTAAATTAGAGCTTTTTAAGCTCTAAGATGTGACAAGATTGTATGTCCACTCAGTAGATTTATTTTCTAAGCAAGAGCTGCCTGGAAGATTCAGCGTAAGTATGAAAATCTCTTCCCAAAAGGGCATGAACCTGCTTGCCCTAAGGCGGTTTTCTTCTCTGAAACAGAAGCATATCCATATGGTCTTTACTCTAATGTATATTCTTTATATCTTGTACTTAGAAGGTGATGATTATGCATTGTATATATGATTGTGTGCCTTGCAATAAAATTAAAACTGTACCTAAAATCACGTCAGTCCATTACTGTGCTCACTCAGTCACTTATTCTTTAATGGCTTCAATGATGCTGCACTTTGGCAAGAATGATGTTCACTGTTTCTCAAAAATATAAACTGTTGCTTTAATTTTCCATCCACGACAATGTTGTTGTTGATTAATGGAAAGGAACGGAACATGTAGGAATCTAAACCGTGTATGATTTAAATTCCCAAACCTATCAATCACTTAGGAAAATGCACTTGTTTCCAGAGTAATGCTACCAAGATCCCAGAATCCATGGTACATACCGCCTTCCCTATGAAAAGCCACTTTTTCACTATTAAAAATATGCAAAATCAAACTGTCCCACCAATAAAAACATGAAAAAATCAGACTCATCTGGAAACACAAGCAGCCCTCCCCCCTGCTCCCAATAAAATACAACCACATCGCCACGAATTGTTTCTAAACCTCAGGGTGTTTGAACACTCATAGAACAATTTAAAAAACAGTATCTTGACAAAAGAAAGATTTTTTGTAAATAAAAACAAAAACTTAGGGAAGTGAAAAGGGGAACTCCTTTTACTAATTGGGGACAATACACTAGCAAGTTCTATTCTCACTTAAAACTGCAAATTTCTTACTACTATTTATCTTTAATTGCTAACTCAATTTTTCATTAGTGATTGGAGCTCAAGTATGTTTTAAGACTCCATTTTTGGTGGATCCTTCCAAATAGAATTGGAAAAAGTCTAAGGAAGCAAATAGTTTTTCATTTGAAACAAGGTCCTTTCCTTGGGCTGGATGCTATATATTTGGTTGTAAAAATGTTGGAATATGCTGAACACGATTAGAAATTTAGTTTTTAAGGAAATTGTTAATATACTTGACTGGAGGGAAAACTCAGTATGCAGCAAGTTGTAGGCATTATGACATCTTTTCCTCTCAGTAATTAATTTACAGCACTACACATTCTGGCGGACAGCGTCCACGTTTGTGGAAACTAGTGATAACAATAACAAATGAACATTATAATTAATTTTTTTCAATAACTGGTGCTTGAAAGGGTGTTCATTCAGATTTATGCCAGGAGTCATATTAGATTCTGAATAGACAGGTAAACAAAACAGATACACTTTTGAGGCTTACAGTCTAAGAAAAACAAGCAACTAAAGAATTAATTATGATGTATTACACTGGAGGCACAAATTAGTGGAATGTAGCCTATTCTGAAAGGTCTGTCTATCCGTCAACCTAGATATATTTTTACAATTGCTCTATCCACGTCTTTATGATACACCTAAAACTACTAGGAAATTTAAAATAACAGTATTCCAATAATTGGAGGTAACTAACATGGCAGCTACTAAATAATATGAGTTTCAAATAGTCAAGGAAGCCAATATGTTGGAAATCAAATAATTTAGCAACAGTATAGTCTTGGGATTATACCAGAGGATGAGACGTTGATAATTATGAGGTGTGCTATAAAGATGTATATAAAACACAGACCAAACTACAGGGTCTAATGTAGTTGCTTTTAATATCTTTAGTGGAACTGGAGAGTACAGAGTTGAAATAGCTGGTCTGCGATCAACGCACTGCCCATGTGGAGGGAGGGGGGAGAGCGAAGCCAGGTGACTCCGCCTGATGTCTTTCTTCTCAGCGGGACCTCTGCTAACTAATGAGTTTTGCTCCGTGGGAGAGACCTTATCTACAGAATGCCCTTAGCAGGATGTCCCTGGCTAGAGGATTACTTGGAATAAACCTATAATCTATAGGTTTATGGTTTGGGGTGGGGTATAAAATGGATATGTTTCATAACCTATACACTTTCCATGCTGTTCGAGGTGATCTAAATAATAATATTATTGAGGGGAAGAGAGTCCACGTCTGATGTAAAAAGAAGGACCAGGGAAGCACACTGAAGTCTCAGCTGTCTCTCTATCACAGTTGTAGATTTCCTATATTCTTGAAATTACCAATAAAACTTGATATTTCTATGGCATAACGCACCTCAACCTGAAATTCAGGCTGAAAATATGCAGCTTAAGCCTGAGAGATGGGGAATTCCCTGGTGGTCCAGTGGTCAGTGGCGCTTTCTCTGCCAGGGTTTCATCCCTGGTCAGGGAGCTAAGATCCTACAAGCTTCGTGTCAAAAAAAGAAAAAAAAAAGGCTGAGAGCTACTAAAGGAAAAGATGGGCTAATTTCTGATTTAAAAAGAACAGTGCTTCTATGGCAATATATAGTATTAATCATTATAAAACCTTACATTTTTTGCTATACTAAGTGCTTTACAGGTCCTGAGTTAATACTCTCAACAAACCTACGAGTTACTTGTGTGAAACAGAGATGTCACGAAAGTATGCCAATGTCACGTGTTAGTAAGTGTCAGAGGTGGGAAAAAATGTGATTATTACATGCAAAGCGATGGGCTCTTTTAGGGTCAGAGTTCACGGGAGGTTGGTAAGTTGCAACAGATGCAAGTGGGAGGATAAAAACTAGTACAGACTTGGGAATTGGATTACCTGGCTTTAAATCCCAGCTCCAGGTGAGATTTGTGTGGTCTTCTGCAAGATATTATCTTTTCCACACTGCAGCATCCTCTATAAGACATTGACAGAAAGAATATCTACCACCTGGAATTATTGGGCTCATACAATACTACAGTCAATACTCAGCAAGTGTTAGTTAATATTCTAATTATTATTCTCCATTAACTTCACTGAAAACACATTGTATTCCATTATTTCTATGGTTTCTTCCAATTCTAAAGTCGTACAACTCTGAGATCCCCGTGGGCTGCATCACATCACCACGTGACAAATCTGGACACATGGTATCTAGCAGGTAGTGAGGACACGACTCACATCTACTGTCACCTCCTTCGCATCAGTCATTGCAAAATATAACGTGGACACAGCTATGTCCTGGGGAGGGGTCTGAGTATTCCAGCATGATGAAAACAGGGCTTTGTCTTCCAGCATCCTGAGAGGCCCAGTCCAAGGGCTTTGTTTCCTTCTCCAAACTTAGAAGGTATTCATTCCTGAGAAACGAACTGCCTTATCCTCATTGGGTGATCCCTCCTGTAAGTGAGGGTTTGTTTGTACTGGGAACAGGAAAGGACTGACCTGGTTACTCTCTAACCTGAAGGGACCACCGCAGCTGGTGCATAAGGCACAGGGGGCTTTGTTTGCCACGTAGCTCAGGGATGCTGAGTGTCTCAGATGATAGACATGAATGGATTCAACGCTCAAATGATGATGTCAGGGCTTTGTTTTGCTCCTCGTATCTTTGTTCTTCTGTGTTGCCTTCATTTTCGGGAAATCTCTCTCTGTGGTACTGGCAGCTCCAGGCTCATATGGTCCTTATCGCTCACGATACCCAAGGAACAGAGGGACCCTCTCTTTTCCAGCACCCACACATCCAAGGAAGGGATTCCAACTGCCCCATCCCTGCATCAATCACTGTTACCGGGGGATGCAGTACTCCAACTGGCCGGACCTGGTTTATGTGCCCCCCATCCAGCCCCATGTGTGTACTAGCAGGGAGGGACTGGGGAAGGGTAGTTTGCCTTGAACCTCATAGAGTGGATTTCCATTAGGAGGAGGAATCTATTACCAGAGACAGGAAATGGACCCTGGGAAGAGAAATACAACAGCTATCCACCAGTGTATCCATCTGGTCAAACTTTCGCCCTTTCCTCAAGGGCTCTACAGGAAGAAAGGGGACAAAACTGGCGGGAAGAGAAAAATGGAGACAGCAGCTTTGACAGGAATGTACCTGTAAAAGGTATCTGCAGGTGGAGAGCAGCAGTATAGTCCAGGGGTATACTATATACCACAGGATCCAGGAACATGGCACTCCGACAAACTACCTCACTTCTCTCCTTCTGTTCTGGGAACTGGGCTCTGGATTTACGGTTAACCAAGAAGAAAACCCACACTAAAAATATTTATATTCCTGAGTGTTAATAGCAATTAGTATTCAAATTTACACATTTTGGATTAATAAAAAAGAATAGGGTGTTCTTAAAATTAGTAAGTAAAATTTAGCACATAAGCCACAGAACAATACTTTTGAAGAGTTCTAACACTGACATTATTTTATAAATAATACAAGGTGACATTTGTTAGGAAAAAAATTAATATTTTCAGATGTTGGAATAACACTAAAAATGGCACTGCTAATACAGAACATGGTGTACAGTTGCCTATCACTGCCGACTAAATTAATGCTTTCTTGCACCTGCCATACCTTCCGTGTCTTACAACTTTTTATATCTTCCATAAAGATGACACTTTGTCATATGGTGGCTATTTATACTTAAGTTTATCCTGCAATTATCAGGTCTAAATTAGACATCATTTCAAGGAGGATGGAGCCAGGCATTACATTGCCATGGAGAAGAGATTATGATACAGGGGCGGTGAGGGGAAAATTCATAAAACGATATGTTTTCCATCAGTATACAGAGAAGAGGGCTCTGCCATTCTTCCGGTAACTGCACACAAGACTGTGACACATGCCTGCTGGAGCATGTTTCCATTTGACTGAAAATTAAGAGTGTTTGTGTGTGAGATAATTTGAGGAATAATGCACCAGTAGATACTGAATTGATTTTTTTTTTTAGTGCTGACTTTCCTTTTTGTAAACTAAAATTTTTTTTTTCCAAGCCTGTTTTCATTTTTGAGTTCTGCTTACATGAACAAACTGTGATAAGATGACCCTCTCAAGGTCATTTGTTTTTTCTCTTCCTGACTTACTTCACTCTGTATGACAGACTCTAGGTCCATCCCCCTCACTACAAATAACTCAGTTTCGTTTCTTTTCATGGCTGAGTAGTATTCCATTGTATATATGTGCCACATCTTCTTTATCCATTCATATGATGCTGATCTTAAACTGTCCTCTTTTAGAAACATTTGGGAACATGTCCCAATCCCCTTCCCATCAGCCACCTCCAAACAGCTACAGGCTCTCTGAATCCAGCTGCAGAATCTTACAGGTAATTTGTATTTTCTCAGAGGCTAGCACAGTGCTTTGTATATGGTAAGATCAACTAAGTATCTGGAACAGATGTGTGAATGTTTCCACTTTCTACGTATAAGCTACAGAATCCTGAACAGTACGCAATGATCTTAAATTAGGAACTCGGCTCTGATGTTAACTAGCTGTGTATCCATGTATTGTTTCCACTGTAAACAAGAAGGTGTGAACAAAAGTCACAAATATTTTATTCTGTGAGTGAGCCTAATCCTCGCCTCTAACTTCATTCCTGTTGGATTTACTGTGACCCAGTTGGCTGGGCGTAGGGGGGTGTTGAAGGGCAGCGGGGAGAAGGAAGGGTCGTAATGAAAGGGTTTCTCCTTGAGGCATTAGAGTCCTCATGGTAACAGGTATGTTTGTCACTCCAAAGCTTAGCTGAAAATGGTACAGCAGGAAATGGTGTTACGGCCTTGACTGGGAGAAATGGTGGCTGTCCTGCCTGGCCCTTCTGAGTGCTTTCTTAAAAAAACATCTCCTGAGAGCTACTTTTTTTTAATAAAACTTTTCTCCTTCACTCCTGTGTATCGCCTATACTGAATTTGTGATAAATGTTAATTTGAAATTTGAGAGTAAAATATTAACGCACATATTATGAGCTAAACTGTGCCCCCCCCCAAAAGTTCATATGGTGAAGTCCTAACCCCCAGAACTTCAGGATATGACTGTATTTGGAGATAAGGCCTTTAAAGAGGTACTCGAGTTAAAATGAAGTCATTAGGGTGGGTCTTAATCCAATGGAACTGGTATCCTTATAAAAAGAGATTAGGACACAGACATACACAGAGGAAAGACCAAGTGAGGACACAGGGAGAAGGTGGCCATCTGCAAGCCAAGGAGACAGCCAACTCTGGTGACACCTGATCTCGGACTTCTAGCCTGCAAAATTGTGAGAAAATAAATTTCTGTTGTTTAAGCCACTCAATCCGTGGTACTTTGTTATGGCTGCCCTAGCAAACTAATTCTACATAATAGAGCAGTTACTCTGGGTCCATTTCAGAGTGGCTACTTTCCCCTCCTCCTTTCCCTGCCTCCTTCTCTCTGCCTCTGTCTCTCTCTTCCACAACACACACACGTACACACACAGTCACATTCACACACGCAGAGAAGCAAAAGCATCTTGCTAGTTTACAAGATAAATGTCATTTGTTGCCTCCTGTGATTGCAAATGGGCTTTTAAAGTTTATTAACAGTGCCCTAAAACATGACTCTTCTGAAAATTTTGTGGAGCTTCTTGCTGTCTGAAAAGGAAGCTTGCTCTTCCAGAACATTGCACTTCGGAATAGTCACAGTCAGAAGTGCACTGCCTCAGCCTAGCGATTTGAAGCCCTCGTGGGGAAACGTTTATTTCAGGTGGCAGTCATTTCTTTGACAGCTTGTCTCATGGGGAGCCATTATCATCAACATACTTTAAAATTCTGGAGCCATTTACATTTATTTCAGAACCCTTTAATTGAATAGTAAATAATCTTGAGGTATTGGGTTAAGGCTGAGTTGACTTCAGAGGCGACAAATTTTCTACAGAACTAATCGAGGAGTGTTTAAAAATCTATTCTGGGTTAACATAAATCCTAAGACAGAAGAATAATTTTAAAGGGTGGTTTAAAAGAGTACCATGAAACAGTAGTGTATGAGCTGTAAATTTTAAGAAATTGAAATTATGAAAAAAGATGAACTCTTACATATTAAGTCAACCCTTTGATCACTACTCATAGAAAGCAAACGTAACTGAAGTGGGTGCCAACTTGGACAGAGCATACACTTTCCTTCTGCTCTTCCCCTGAGTTCACGGGTTCTAATCAAACACTTTTCTCAGAAGGAACACGTGAAGTATTCAAAGGAACAGATGCAAACTGCGCTTTACTTTGATGTTGTTGACAATATCAAGGTAACTCAAGGGCATTCGTGCCATTCAAAAATAGGGAGCTTAGATTTACAATACCGTAGAAAGCTTTTTGAAAAACGAGTCTGAACCGAAGCACTGGGTCTCTCGCATGAACCCAGAACCACAGAACTTCTCGGCAGTGGCGGCTCCTTCAGACCCCAGGCTGCAGACTGGACCAGACTTTCAACTGGCCTCCAGCAGCTCAAGGTAGTACTTCTGGGGAGACCCAGCCCATTCTGAGTTCCCGTCTGGAGTTCCTCAGGGCTGTCTAAAGTCTATTGCCTGTTCTAGTTAACACCAAGGGATGGGCCCTTGACCTCCGTTTCTTAGAGCTTTTCCTGAAAAGGGTTTACCATTGAGAATCCTTCCTCTGTGCCCTTGAGATGTGCGTGTATCTCCTACAACTCAGGAGTGCCTTTCTCAAGGACCTGAAAGAATCAGGAAGCATAGGGCCTCCGTCTTCCAGTCTCTGTGGGAGAATAAAATCCTAACTTTCTTAGCTGTCAGCCAGCAGACACAGCTGCCTGGATGCATTTACACCGACCAAGACTCTGTGGTTTTTCCCTTCCCTGACTCTACTGAGGCCCTGCTTGCCCCTCTCACTCCCTCACCCTCCCTTTATAACATCCCGTCACTCAGCGCAAATCGGAATGGGGCTCCACTCGCCCAACTGTCGGTAGTGACAATAAAGTATTCTCACCACCTTAACAAACGTCCGCTTTGTTTATCTTTGACAAAACCACCTCTGGGCTCCGGAGAGGTCCCTTCTGTAACCATAAGTCATGAAACCTCCCCCCAGCAAGAGCGTTTTAAACAGTTTTCTTGTGCTACTTCCAGTTCATCAAATTTCAGAACAAGATGTAAAAATAAGAGTCGAAAATCAACCCGGAGAGATCCAGGTTTGGCTTATAATGATTTGCATGTAAAGATTTTGCAGCCAGTTTGCAAAACAAATGTTATTTGCAAGCAATCATGCAGTAGATTTGAAAGGAAAGAAGGAGAAGCTGTCTACGGTCTTCGGGATTTTTTCCTTGAACAGCACGTTAATTGGAGGGAAAAAGACTGAGAGCAAAGCCCTCTTAACATCTTGACCTGGCACTTGCAAGAGCGCAGCGTTCCCACGAGCTTGTAAGCTGAGTTTTCCGTCCCAGGCAAATGTAGAAAAGCATCCCACTCATCAGGAATGAAGTGAGATATTATGAAAATGGAAAAGGGTGATAAAGAACTGGATCTAAAGTAACATTTAAAGCTTTTAAAAAGCTTTTGTCAAATACAACCCAACGGGTTTCCTTGGTGGTGCAGTGGTTAAGAATCCACCTGCCAATGCAGGGGATACGGGTTCGAGCCCTGGTCTGGGAAGATCCCACATGCCGCGGAGCAACTAAGCCCGTGCGCCACAACTACTGAGCCTGCACTCTAGAGCCCGCGAGCCACAACTACTGAGCCCATGTGCCACAATTACTGAAGCCCACTTGCCTAGAGCCCGAGCTCCGCAACAAGAGAAGCCCGTGCACCGCAACGAAGAGTAACCCCCGCTCGCCGCAACTAGAGAAAGCCCGTGCCCAGCAACGAAGACCCAACGCAGCCTATATGTGTGTGTGTGTGTGTGTATATATATATATATATATATATATATATATATATATATATATATAAAACCCAACATTTTGAAACTTTTCTCCTTTCATCTGCTAAATGTGTATGAAATCTACAGTATGGGACTAAGAAAATATCTTCTAACATAGTAAATTTTCACTTATCCACAAAAGTTTAAAAGCTGACACAACCAGGTATTTATTTACAATAGTATATGTTGGTAAAAGATATTTAAAAAGCCAGCTCATATTAACTCAGTAAGACTGGATTTGTTATCACTTAGGACGTGCACAAGGCAGCCCAGATCACGTGTCTCTCGGCAGTTCTTTCTTTCTGGTTTAGAGAGGAGCCTGAGAGGGAGAAACAACCTTGCTGTCTTGTGAGCTCACTTCTGCTCAGCCCTGTCTACACCCTGGGTTATGAGGCTTCTCTAGACCCTCTGTTCCCATGAGATTAGCATTTTCCAGAAGGAACCTTGAAAATGTAAGCAAAGGAAAATGAAGAAAATTCCATGAGTGCAAAGACATGGACGTGTTTGTACAGTACAGGCAATTGGGACGGCAGAGCAGGTGGAGAACACAGCCCTTATTATCTTTTCCTCAACATTATCTGGCTGAGCTGAGCTACTATCTTTCAGTTTAAATTGATTCGAACTTTGAGTCTGAGCTGATAACATCTTAAAACCAAGTGGAATCCTTGACCCTTCCTGAATCGGTTTGTCTTTAGTTGTGGATAAACTAGTTGTCCCTCTGGGCTCCTGGCTGTTTTGCTCTTCTATCCTGGAGCCTTTTTGTTCTCTTTAGCCTAGCTCTTGCCACTCCAATAATAAAAGTAATGTAAAAATAATAACATCAAGTATTTAGTGCTGACTTTGTGCCAGGAATCATCCTCACTTTCTGGATGAAGAAAGGAAGACTTACTTGACTTGCTTCGGGTCAAAATCTGCCGAGTGGTAGAATGAGATGCAACCTAGATCTGACTGCGAGCAAAGTGCATGCACTTAACTCACTAGAGAACCCCAACTTCCTTGGCTTTGAGGTTGTCCTGGCAACCCCTCCCCACTCCTAGCAGTATCTGTGGTTCTCTGCAGGAGGCCTCACCCTAACCTCCGCCCTGCGCTGCTGACTTAGCAGCTGTGAAGGCCAGCAGTGTCTAATTATGGAGGGTGCTCAGCAAGTTCTCTATTACAAGGTAGACTCTTGCCCTTTAAAGGTGGGGTGTAGAAGTGATCTCAGAGGTCTTGCTACCTAGAGCTCTTCAAGGAGGCTCAGCTGAACCTAACAGAGAAAACCTTTGTGCTTTGAAAGCGGCTCTGTCTGGGCCACCACTAAGCTACTCTTGCTGAAATGTTTCCAGCACTTGTTCATTTCCAGAGTAAGGAATAGCCAGACAAGGCTTTCCTTTGCTCGCCACTGACAGCTCTTCTCACTCAAATCCTTTCTCTCATCTGGAGGCATCTTTTACTTTTATTCTTACAACACGTGAAATTTTAAATACATCTCCATATAACACCACGTGCACACACGAGCCCCTCAAATTATCCTACCCTACCATAAGGTGAAAGTTATTTCATTTACAATATTTAAACAACATTTGATACATACCAGGTACCATGTTCTAGGTGTCAGAAATATAATAATGAATAAGAAACATACCTACATGTGAGGAATTAATAGTCTAATGGTGAGGTAGGTCTGAAAACAGCTTGATATGATTTAAGATAGAATGACAGCAGTGCTATAATAGAGTCAAAAATAAAAGTCTTTTGTGGTGCACAGAAAGGGGGATTTACTTCTATTAAATGCAAGGCAGAGTGAAAATGCAGTTTGTTGTAGGCCAATTATTTGGGAAACTAGTTGTCTTCGCGTAGCTGGCAGCTTCCAGCACAAGTAAAGTACAATTACTGGTGTAGATAGCGGGCAAGTTGGGCAGAGTGCCTGGTGAGAGGCCAGCAGCCATCACGAACAATTCATGATTAAAGACCACCAAGCGCCACTGAAGCTTCAGTTCCAAGGAAAAAAGCACTTCTATTGATTGCATGTAAAAGCATTACTTGAAAATGTTCTAGAATCTGTGGGTCAGGGCTTTGAAATGTCAATCCTCAGATAAATAACCAAGAGAGAAAACTATTACTCCTGTCTGGGACTTGTCAAATCACCTCTTGAGAGGTAAATTTTGTGTTCCAAAAAAGAACGTGTTCATTTTGCAAACAATATTCATGGGCAAAGTGGGAAGGTGACAACTGTGGCATAATTTGAGCCGTCCTCCTAAAAGCCCTCTGCCTCGCCGGGCCTCTCTTGCAGGGAAGTACCCTTTCTACCTTCTGAAACCCCACTGAAATTGAGGGCAGGGCTACACTGGCATATTTTGAAGTACATGCCGGTGCCTGAGGGGCAGTGGGAGGAACACGTGGAAAGGAAACATTTTTGGAGCATTGTTAGAAGTCTCAACTCCCCCAGATGTCTACCCTTTATACCAGAGTACCAAAACTCCTTCCAATGAATGTGTACTTGACCACAAGCGTGGCTGCAGCATTTGGAGGATGTAACGCCAAAAGATTTTGTAAGCCACACGCTATTGTAGAGTACTTCTATTTTTAAGCTCTTTTGGTTGAATAAGTATTTTTCATAAAAATTTTAAGATGCCCCCTACATAGAGGCATTTCTTCACCTCTGGGGAGAAATAGCAGAGTAAGCAAACACAAAAGGAAGCATAATAATAGGTAAATGTCATTTCATAGAGTTAGGGTTAATGTTAGGGTTAGGGTAGGTATTATGATCAATGTTAGGGTCCAAACTAATTTAAATGCATTTTTATAAAATCAAAATATGCCACCCCAACATACACCACTTTGGCATAAGGACTATTTTTAGCTGAAGACATTTGAGAGTCAATAGATGCAGAAAGATACCTTTTTTGAGCTTCCCTTATTCGACCAAAAGCAGAAACTTCTGAGAAATCAGGACCGCCATAAATCCCCTCTGCAGGGATTTTTTTTTTTTTTTATAGCCACATGGAGGACAGATGAGGTGCAGAGATGCACGTACACAAACATACTTTGCTCCATAATTTCCCCCATGTTTACCTACCCACAGTTTGTCACCCTTGGAAGCCTAAAACCTTTTCCTTTGTCTTGTCACTTCTCTACAAATGTATAGGTCTTTGGTAAGATGCTATAGATAGAAGCGCAAGTTCTAACCACCCTTCTGAGTTACTCATCGCTCACCTGTATGTATGCATGCTGCACATGTTAACAGACTTCTGTTTGCTTCTCTCTGATTAATGTGTCTTTTGTCAGTCTGATTTGCAGGGCCCCAGCTGAAGAACCTAGGAGGGTAAAAGGCAAAACCTTTTCTTCCCCCACACATTCTAATCATATAAGAATTAATTTTTCCCCAGGTTTCAAGTTTGTAAGATCATTGTTTGGCTTGATTATTTTTAAAACTTTATTATTTTTCCTTTGAATTTTAAAACTGAATCCTTTGGGATATTTATCAAGCCGATTTGTGTACATTGAAAAACAGTCGTTTTCTTATGCTATTCTGAGAATGTTTATTGACTAAAATCCTGGCATCTAAATATATTTTACTGCTTTCATATTTACTCTAATAATTTATGCTATGCCAGCCAGCATGTCCCATCTGAGAGAAAGCCTCACAGCAACCTTGGTTGGGATGACAGCCAACTCCAGAAAGATGATCTTTCAAACTAAAATATGTTTAAATGCTGTATAAGTATCAATTTTACAAACTGATAAATTGCAAAGAAGATCTGAATAATGCATGTGAACATATTATATATCTTGCATTGAAATGTTCAAATGCTAATTTATTAAATGCTACATGCAGTAAAAGGAGGACACAGAATAAATTTTTTTTCTCTGACATTGTTCAGAAAGAGCTTTTTCAATAAATTCTTAAAGTAAGCTGTAAATTTCCACTTTTATGGAAAAACCATTTTTAGATAATGATCTTTAATTCATTCTGAAAAGCAATGAATTCACGGCTTTTAAACATTTAGTCATTAAGAAATATCTAAAATGTTCCATACTTATAAGAATTACAGTCTAATGGTCAAAATTCAAGCACTAAAAATCGGGGATATTTAGGTCTTGTTTTGCTCTGATCTATTACATCAAGATGAGTCATCAATTCACCCAAATAATTTTACTTAACAACAACACCAACAAAAATAGTAACAAAATTACCTCTTCCCTGCAATATTCTTTCTCTTCTAAAGCTACTTCTCTATGCCCCCAACTATTAAATTTATAAATTTATTTATTTATTTATTTTTGGCTGCATTGGGTCTTCGTTGCTGCGCACGGGGTTTCTCTAGTTGCGGCGAGCGGGGGCTACTCTTCGTTGTGGTGCGCGGGCTTCTCATTGTGGTGGCTTCTCTTGTTGCGGAGCACGGGCTCTAGGCACGTGGGCTGCAGTAGTTGTGGCACGTGGTCTCAGTAGTTGTGGCTCGCGGGCCCTAGAGCACAGGCTCAGTAGTTGTGGCGCACGGGCTTAGTTGTTCCGTAGCATGTGGGATCTTCCCAGACCAGGGCTCGAACCCGTGTCTCCTGCATTGGCAGGTGGACTCTTAACCACCGCGCCACCAGGGAAGCCCTAACCTAATAACATTTATACATTGATTTTATATATAACTTTTGAGTGTTTCTGATTAGAATTAAAAATGATTACATTTTACCTTTTTTTGTTTTAACTTGGTAGATTGTTATTTGCAAGGAGAGGACAGAGAAAAGAGACACTGGAATTCCTGTAACAACCAGGTCAGTTTTTTAATTTATTTTTTAAAATTACTTTTTTGGCTGCGTTGGGTCTTCATTGCTGCGTGCGGGGTTTCTCTAGTTGCGGTGAGTGGGGGCTACTCTTCGTTGTGGTGCACGGGCTTCTCATTGCGGTGGCTTCTCTTTGTTGTGGAGCCCAGGCTTTAGGCCCGTGGGCTCAGTAGTTGTGGCTCACGGGCTCTAGAGCTCAGGCTCAGTAGTTGTGGTGCACGGGCTTTGTTGCTCCGCGGCATGTGGGATCTTCCTGGACCAGGGCTTGAACCCGTGTGCCCTGCATTGGCAGCCATATTCTTAACCACTGCACCACCAGGGAGGTTCCTAAACTTATCTTTTAGAATTCTCCCAGGGCTTTTCTATTCTAGTGAGCAGGTGCTTCAAATTCATCACTCTTACCTAGACCCACCACTCTCCTCATCTCCTTTGGGACAGAGAACAAAAACACAAAGGGGGTTTTGGATTTAAGTGTGCATATTAAAAGGAAGAATCTATTAACTTCTAACTGGAATAAGCACTTATTGAAGCTTCGAATGAAGGAAATATTAACTAGGAAGTTTTGCAGGAGAGGAAGGTATAATGATGTTGGATGATTTAGTGTTTGGGCATGAGCCCAAACATTTATTTTATTAGCAGTATATTTTTCAGATATATAGAAATATAATATAATATGTATTAAATTATGCACACCCAGACTTAACATTTTACCATATTTGACTTCAATTTTTAAGATATAAATAGTATCTAAATAATCGATTCCCAACCCTATATCTCTTTCCTCTCCCTACCTATAGTTTACCACTATCCTAGAGTTAGTTTGCATCTTTTTTATGTATGTTTTTAAAACTTTGTACTATATTTATATATATTCATATTGTTTACGCCTTACATTTTTCTAAATAATTGGTGTCAGACTGTGCATCCTTGCATTACTAAGTTTCATTCACATAATGTTACGTTTTTAAGGTTCATACATGTTGATAAGAGTAAATCGAGTACATTCCCACCAAATGCAATGACTGTATTTGTTTATCCATTCCCTCCTGATGGGCATGTATATTATTTCTAATTTTGAACAACTGCAAATGATGTCACAATGAACATGGAGTATTTGTCATCCCTTTACTTTCATCTTTTCTGTGTAATTATGTTTTGTGTGATTTCCTTGTAAAAAGCATATAGCTGGATTCTCCAATTGATCCAATATGAGAATCTCTTTTATTTAGTAAGTTTTATCTCTTTACATTAGTGTACTTAGAGATGTATTCTGATTTTTTTCTACCGTTTTAGTTTGTGTTTTCCACTTAGCGTGCACTAACTCCTTTTCATTGGCTCGATCAGATTTTCACTAGTCTTACTTCTCCCCCTGTGATTTGGGAGTTATAAACTATATTTCTGTATCTATCATTGATGCCCTTGACATTTAACATGGATATTTGATTTAACAAGTTCTAGTATCGTAACTCTTGTTCTTCGTGAATGTGCACTTCAGACGTGACCAAGGAAGATGGTGGAGAAGGAAGAACTTCCCAGAGGCTGGACCCAGGGGACGCATTAGACAAGAGCATGTACCCCAGAGAGCAGACCCCAGCCAGGGCACAGGGGAGTCCTGACACCCACCCAGGAGATCCCGTTACTTCTGTGAACCTGGGACTGCCCTGCGATACTATTTGTCCTTTTCCTGCATAGAGTTTTTGCTTCACTTACCTTGTCCTTGCTCTACCATCATATATTATGGGATGGGGGATGGCAGGTGGAGCACAGACCACCTGCCTTTTAGTTCATAAGTGCCAGGCTACGGGGAACTACATCAGGACCTAACAAAGAAGACGGCACAGAGATCCAGAGTTGAGCCGAGTGCAGTAGTCGGATGGGATTTGAGTTGTCTCTTAAGAGGAGGGTGAGGGTCTCACATGTATGCAGTGGAAGGCATGATGGATACTGGGGGGTCTCTGGAGTGGAAACCGTCAGCTCCTCACCAAAATCCACACCAATAGTTCTGCAGTTAAACATGATCCAGTGACTGCATTCTGTATATTGGACTGTGACCTCAAGGAATGTGGCCCAGAAGGTTCTTCTTTCTGTGCTCCCCGCCCCCCGACTTTTTCCCCTTCTACCTGCCTGGGGAGTGGCTGAGCCCCTGATCACTGCACGGAAGAAAGTTGTTCCTGGCTATGGAAATGCCACGTGAGGCCACAGCAGGAAGGTGACCACCAGTGAGCCAGGAAGAGCGCTGTCACCAGAAGACGCCCAGCCTCCAGAACTGTCAGGATATTCACTTCTGTTGTTCAGGCCACCCGGTCTACGGTGTTCGTTACGGCAGCTTGAGCTATAACTCATCGACTGAGGGAATGTTCTCCTGAGCGTTCTGCTGTGTCCATGTTTCACAAAGTTTATTCCCTGTAGCTGGTGTGAACATGAGCTACGTCCGGTCCAGTGTGAGCTCTGCGTGCTCTCCGACTGTCCTTATCGGGTGGTTCCTGCGATACTTGCCAAAGACTCAGGGGGCCGTCTGCAGCTCTCAGAGCCTCCCCCCAGAATACTCCTAAGGCCCTTCTTGTCTTAACATTTGATGATTTCACGACAGCCACATATGTGTTTGTCCATTTGTGTATTTAATGGACAGCTAAGAGATTCTAGGTGTATCAGTTGTGTCTGATCTTGAAATTCAGATTGATTTTCCTGCTAATCAGTAGCAAATTCAGGGAGAATTAAATTTTCCAATTCAAATTATCTGCCCACCCATAAGCCAGGGTGGCTCAGTCTGCTTAATTATCTATGACTCACATCTGGTGTTCCCTGATAAAACATCTCTACTGTGATATAGCACACACCAAGAGCCTGAACATTTTAAAGGATCTCAGGCCAGCAATTCTGCTGTCGACATCCCATCGGATGGTTGTGAGGAAGGAGAGGCCACATCAGTACAAATACTTCTTATGTGCTTCTCATGGTATCGCGCCATGGAATTTAGGGCGTGCGTCTTCCCTTCAGTGAAATCAGCATTTTGCGTCTGGCGTTCCAGGTTTAGAGTAAACAAGGAAGACCAGATTCGGTCGAGGATTTCCACGAGTCACTGAGCTGCTTGCAAGTTCCAGAACTGTGGGAAGTCAAGAGCCCACCAGGAACCAGCCCAGATTCCTCCTGGGTGTGGGCAGAAGGTTATGTTTCAAGGGCAAGAAAGCTTGTAGAAGCATTCCACTTAACCTTCAGCCGTCAGGAGGAAAGCAACTGACACTCGGAGCTTAGGCCACTTACTTCAGAAATAATAGGCATGTATAAGGGATTTCCCTGGCGGTCCAGTGGTTAAGACTCTGCGCTTCCACTGCAGAGTTCCATCCCTGGTCAGGGATCTAAGACCCCACGTGGTGGGCTGAGCAGCCAAAGAGAAAATAATGATAATTATAGTAAAAATAATAGGCATTTATAAGCTACAAGGACACAGCATTCCCTTGGTAACTGTAAGATTTATACTCCTGAAAACTTAACATAACAATCACCACTATAGGAAGAGAATTAGTGGTTTGGGGAAAAATAAGCCTCAAGTGGACGTAAGAATGAGGCAAAGCGATAAATGCAACACACGGAACAAAAAGCACATGAACAGCATTTTGCACCTTTGAAACAATAATGAAGGATGCAGTGTAGTTACTTTCCATTGACCTTCTCTTGTTAATTAGAACTTTGAAGGATCACTCGTCCCCAGAGTGTCATCTTGAGGCAGACAACAGGAACGCTGAGAACATCCTGGACTGTCAATCGAGTGCGTTAAAACATCACGACTCAGCTGTCGACTTCCGCTTTCCAGATCTCACTATGAGTCCAAGGATGCACAGTAACTTGAGTGAGAAGGCTGGGACTTTGGGTTCTTTTTATTTAACAAGCACTACCGAGTCCCAGGGGGATGAACCTCTCCTCCGCCCCCTCCCAATACATTCCTCCCTGGCTTCATCTTTGACCCATTTGTGCCAGAGGACTTGGACATAAACCCCCAGAACCTCTCAGTCCCTCCTTCCTCTCTAATGCATGGGGAACACATTCAAATTTTACCTCCTTCTTCCCCAAAGCCAAATTTAGAAAAACCCTCTACTTCTGCTCTGCCATTCACCAGATTTATCTTTTAAAAATGTTCTCAGTTGTTCCCTGGCGGCCCAGTGGTAAGGACTCGGTGCTTTCACTGCTGAGGCCCAGGTTCAATCCCTGGCTGGGGAACTAAGATCCTGCAAGCTGTGTGGTGCTGCAGCAAAAATAAAAATGAAGTTTTCCCTCCCCTGAGAACAAGGAAAATAAAGGGAACAGTGAACGGGCTGGAGAAGAAACATAACCTGGCCTGAAAGTTAATCACTTCTCGTTTTACTTTGTCACTCATTTGTAGTAACTAGATTTTTACTTTACAAAGCTAACCTCACTCCCTGACACGATGTAGTTTACATTCGGCACCAGTCAGCCCTGACTCTGTGTGAGTTACATCCCGTGCCTCTCACTCCTTAGCCTTATTATGTCCCCAGCACTTACATTCTATACACCCTTCATAACAAATCACCCCCTATAGTTTTTGCATTTCAAGGTCACCGGTGGATAAACCAGAGGCAAAGGACACAATTACCAGACTGCCGGACCCCAATTACCGGGCAGCCTGACGCCACCTCTGACTGTTTTGAAATAACGTAAAGGAAAGGAAGAATGCAAGGCTTTGGATCATTACTTAGATGATTATCATATACCCTGGCCTGCGAGCCCCACATATAAAATCTTCCCTGATTCCCAAGGAGGGGGGGCACAGTTCTTGAGGCGCTAACCTGCTGTGTCTTCCTTTCTGCCTGGCAGAAAAATAAAGCCATCTCTCTCTGCCTCCAAAATCCCTGTCTCCGTATTTCTGTTCGGCCTCGGTGCCCAGGGAAGCCGATATTTCAGCAACAGCAGCACAGCCAAAAAAATAAAATAAAATAAATAAAATTTGCCTTTCCAACTTAGTGTTCTTCTAATTTTATTTTTAAATTATTTTTATCATTCTTCTTTTTAAATTTTATTTTTGGCTGTGTTGGGTCTTCGTTGCTATGCGCGGGTTTTCTCTAGTTGTGGCGAGTGGGGGCTACTCTTCGTTACGGTGCATGGGTTTCTCATTGCGGTGGCCTCTCCCGTTGCGGAGCACAGGCTCCGGACGCGCAGGCTCAGCGGCCATGGCTCACGGGCCCCGCCGCTCCGTGGCATGTGGGATCTTCCCGGACCGGGGCATGAACCCGTGTCCCCTGCATCGGCAGGCGGACTCTCAACCACTGCGCCACCAGGGAAGCCCAAGGCCCCAACTTCTGAACTGAAGAGCATAGAGAAAAAAAATTTTTCCTCCTCTACAAAAAGAAGGGAGAGAGAAGGGGAGGAAGGAAGGAAGGAAGGAAGGCAGGGAGGAGAGAGGGAAGAAAGGAGAAGTTTCCAGTGAATTAAGCTTTCATATTCTCCTAATAACCAAAAAGGGAAATAGTTACTAATATAGAGACAAACAGGAGAAGATGCGTGAAACACAGTGAACTGAGAATGACGTTTATGAGAAAGAGCCCCACGGTCGGGAGGCTATGTCTCTGCAGGTGTGTCGAATTTACACTCAGCTCTTCTTCCCAAAGTTGCGTCCTGCTGAGATTTTATGGAGCTTTAAATGCATTTTCCCATAGAAACAATGTTATAAATGAACTTGGATATGCAGGCTGGCTGTAATAAATGTAGCTGTTTCTAAGAATGAGAATATTTTGGTTTTCTATGTCAACACTGGAGAGCTACCTGTCTGGGAAAAAAAATAAAGACACTCTGTACTTCCTCTGAATAGGGGAAAAAGAGCACACCCCAAATCCCAAAAGAGGAAGTTAAAAATACCAGCCTCAGGGCTTCCCTGGTGGCGCAGTGGTTGAGAGTCCGCCTGCCGATGCAGGGGACACGGGTTCATGCCCCGGTCCGGGAAGATCCCACATGCCGCGGAGCGGCTGGGCCCGTGAGCCATGGCCGCTGAGCCTGCGCGTCCAGAGCCTGCGCTCCGCAGCGGGAGAGGCCACGGCAGTGAGAGGCCCGCGTACCGCAAAAAAAAAAAAAAGGGGGGGATATTTCTAGTTCTGGCAAAGACCCTATTCCTACCAGTTCCTCCCTTTTCCAACTAAAAAACCCAGATATAATAAACAAGCATAGGAAGACTCTGGAAGGTAGAAGGAAAGAGGGCAGCCCAGGGACCTTGGATTGAGGACAGCACAGCAGCGGGTCCCCTGGGTCCCTTATCACCCAGACATGGCGCTCCAGAGCCTCTGATCCAGAACTGCCACCAGCACAGACTAAAAAGGCTCTGAGAAAAGCCTGCTCCCCTGGCCAAAGGACTGGGATGGTCTAACACTGGAAAACCTTTCTGGCAACACCCACCCTACTTCGGGCAAACACCAGCAGGAAAACTGCACCCCTTCCAAACTGCTCCACACCTGTGGTTCCCGCAGGGCTGAGCAGGGAGCTATCTTCTGCCCCACACCCGTGCCCGTGGAAGCTGAGGGCAGCACCCTGTCCTTTCATGGTGCTGTCTGTGCGGCCAAGAGAGGGCTCATCTTCCATCCTTGACTCCCCTGCCAGGGCGTCCTCAGTGGGGCTGAACAGGAGCAGCTGAAATTGTATGGCTCCTGCCACATTTACCAACCACACTCTGAAAGACGTAAGGCATACTTTATATACTCTCGCTGAGCCTTAAACTGGAGTCATAACAATGCAATCATGTAGATAAGACAGTCTGTTTCTAATTAGATGGGCAATCCTCGTCAAGGATCTCTCATGTACTTAAAACCTGGAGGTACCCTATAAATGCTAGTATCTTTCCCAAGACCCTCTTCTAGTATGTAGCCGTTAGAATTAGGATTTTGCCGTTTGGTATGGGAAAACATCCACAGTATTTTCTAAGAAAAGATATAAAATGCAGACTTCCAGAAAACAGCCTTTTGATCATAAACAAGCAATTTGCACTTTATCCTTGAGGACAGATCTCAGCCTCTTGAAATAAAAGTGCTCTTTCCGATGAGTGGCAAGTTCTCAGAAAAGTTTATCATTTATAAACATTAAAAGGCCTCTGTTGTTTGTTCCTCGTGCTTGTAAACAGTGAAAGAAAGTGCTGGCCACAACTCATCATTCCCTTCCCTGTAAGTTTTCTGAAGGCAGTCAAATAGCACTGAGCCAGAGAGATGCTTTTTCACTCTTCATCTTTTCTTTGATCTAAAATTTAAAACTTAACACTAAAAGCATGAGCAACAAAGAAAAAAGAAATAAACTGTACTTCATCAAAATTTAAAATTTTTGTGCATTAAAGGACACTATCAGGAAAATTAAAAGACAACCCCCAGAAGGGAAACCATTTTTGCAAATCATATACCTGATAAGGGTCTAGAATCCAGAATATACAATGTTTACAACTCAACAACAAAAAGACAAATGATCCAATTTAAAAATGGGCACACTTTTAGATCCATGGTGCATTCTATTTGTATGACCACCTTCCTTCAATGAAAATCTTTCTATTGATCTGCTACTCAGCTTCAGACTTCCCACATAAACGAAAATTTAGTAAATTACTCAATGCAAGTTTTAGAACTTCAAAAACGTACGTCACCGTTGAGCCTGACAGTGACATTAGGTGTAAATAGTACATACATACATACATAAAAGTGGGCAAAGGACTTGAACAGACATTTCTCCAAAGAAGATGTGCAAATGGCCAACAAGCACATGAAATCGGACTTAATGTCATTAGTCATTAGGGAAACACGAATCAAAGCTGCAATGTGGTACCACTTCATCCCCACTGGGAGGCTATGATTTTTTAAAAGGAGATAATAACAAGTGTTGGTGAGAAGGTGGATAAATTAGAACTGTTAGACTCTACCATTCGGATGTAAAATGGTACCGCCACTTTGGAAGAGTCTGACGATTCCTCAAAAGGTTAAATATAGAGTCACCATATGACCCAGTAACTCCATTCATTTTCACTCAAGAGAAATGAAAGCATGTCCACATAAAAACTTGTACCTGAATGTTCATAGTAGTATTATTCATAACAGCCAAAGGTAGCAAGTGTAGAAATCAAATGTCCATCAACTGATAAATGCGTAAATACAACACGGAACAGTGGAATGTTTCTCAGCCACAGAAAGGAATAGAGTACTAATACATATTACAATGTGGATGAACCTTGAAAACATTATATTGAGTGAAATATGTTACGTATTATATGATTCCCTTTGTATGTGACCCAAAAGTCACATATTGTATGATTCCCTTTATATGAAATGTCCGGAATAGTTAACCCGCTAGAGACAGAAAGCAGGCTGGTGGTGGCCGGGAGCTGGGGAAGAGGGGTGAAGGAAGACTGCGTAGTGGGTACAGAGTTTACTCTGGGAGATGAAAATGTTTGCAACTGGATGGAAGTGGTGTTTGCACAACTTTGTGAAGGTACTAAATACCACCAAATTGTTCATTTTTAGGTTACATTTTTGTTATGAGAATTTCACCTCAATTTTAAAAAAGAATGATAAATTAAATTATGGTGAATCTTGAATGACATGATAAAGGTTTTAGATTGGATCCTGTAAATAATATAGACAACTCCTTAAAATATTTTTTAAATCAAAGTTCACATTTTAGAATGATTAATTTCTTATGTCTGTACTGTTTACCCAAGACCAAAGCATCCAGTTCAGAAGCAGAGCGTTCAGTCAGCTTTGCTGTTCTGTCTAAACGAGGCTCCCCAGTTGTCAAGACTGATTTTTCTCCCATTTTTCCCCCCATTAATGAAACCGATAAACAGGGAGGCTAGTTCTGCATTCAGTTATATGTGATCACATAGGCTCTTTCAATCTTTAAAAAAGAATCATTTCATGAGCACCTGAGATAAAAAGGGGGTTTGGAAACAGTAATTTGTGATGACCTGGAGAGAGGATGAAGAAATTAGTGAGAAGCATAAAACTCAGGCCAGTGAGTCCACAGAGACGTGTGGGAACAGAGAGGGGAGCTGGCTGGAGTCAGAAATGAGTCAGAGGGACCCAGGGGACAGCCTGTAAGTCCTGACAGCTGCGGCCTGCAGGGAAGTGGGCGGGGCTCTGCCCCTTGAACATCCAACTGAGGGACCTTGCTTCCAGTAAGTCTCAGGCAATCGTAGCCATAACTCAAGACAAAAGCGGGTTTCTGGCTACTCAGCCAACAGTAGGCTCTGCATCTTTTAGGTTTGCCTGGGTTTACACAGTTCTCTACAGCTGTACAGTTTATGTCTCAAATTATTCATGTTCTTGTCCTCAAACTGAGCAGAGGAAGAGGAAAAAAATTCCAAGGTGAGGTCCCGAGTAACTGTGGCTGGTGACCACAGTCAAACCCCAGCCTCCAACAGTGGCCCGGGGACGTGATGGGCTCCAATGTAGGGAACCTGTTCTTTTTACCTCGAACTCTTGTTTTTGAGTCAGAAGCCACATCCATTGTCATTTATTTCTGTATTTGTTTCTCCTACCATTTTCTTTAACGTATTCATTTATATAAAGCCCCATAGGCTCTCAGTGGTAAACTCTCATCTCCAAGACAAATGGTGATGTGTGCTGTAAACCAACAGATCGATAATAAATACCCAGCTTAATGCTATAAAGTGGCTTCTTTGTGATTGAGTGACACAGCGTTTTAGCAGCTATTGAGATAAAACATGGTTACAGGTCTAGTTCCTAACCATCTGCACAGCACCTCTTACTTATCTCGGTGACATGGCATTTCACCTGCACTTGGACGTGGCCATCTCCACCATTAGACCATGAGCTCTCTGGAAGTAGGAAACCTTTCCTATATTTCTTCCTATATTGGTCAGCCTGGTGCAGAGAGGCAGAGAAGATGCTCAGTCAGTGAATATGAACTCCACGTGCGGTCCATGCGGACGGGGACCCTTCCTGCCTTACTGCCTGCTGTATCTTCCATACGAGTTCAGACCTTGCACACAGCAAGACCTCAGATACGTTATTTGTTGAATGAATGAACATGTTAATTAAGAGATGCATACATTCAGCTTTTTTCACTCATCTAAGCTTATTGTCAGTATTAAAATATCCAAATAGAAATCTAACAAAATAAATGGCCCCTTGGGAATTTTGCCCACGGATTGCCAAACATCTGCATGGTGGATATATCTAGATATTTGCTATTATGAATGAGAATGACTGAACGGTAGACTTCCCTGGCTATCTTGATGTGGGTAGGTACAATCTTTTCCTTTGTGAGCAGTAGTTGTTAGCCCTCCTCTATATAAAACTAAAAAAAAAGGATTTCTAATCTAGCTCCTTTCTAGATGAGAGCTCTTCTGTGCTGGGGAAGTCAGCGTGCTGAATGTACATGATTTCTCTGCTTTCCTTTCTTAGCTAAAATATCCTTCTACGCTGGGAAATGACCTGAAATTTCAGCTCGTAATTCGCCTCTCAGAACTTTGTGTCACCAGGGGTGACTGTGACCTGGTTTCATGCCTTTAAAGTACTTTTGATCAGAAATGTTCATATGCCCTTTTGTACCACTGCAAAAGCAACGTGCTTTCACCCTTGGGAAACAATAACAAAAGTGAGTGGGAAAAAGTAGAGTCTCTTCAGCTATAAAAACATGCATTTTTACATTTTCATATAGTAAAAACTTGCTTATTAGATACTATAGCAGGTATATTTTATTAACTAGCAGGTCAATAAAAGCACTATAAAGCAATGACAGATATTCAAACCTGTAATAGACTAGAGACATTAAGAAATTTAAAGTACCTGAGGATCATAGAAAAATATGTTATTATAGAATTGTTCAGGCAAACACTGTTTTAGCCAAAGTCTCAAGTTTCTCAAATGATTTATAGTAAACACTACTGTATATGTGTGTATATATAATGCCAACCAAAACGCTTTTGTCTTATGCCAGGAATCTGTTCTCTGGTCTGCCAGAATGTTCTGATGAATGGAGTGTATAATACTAGTCTATACAGATAATCAGAATTGGTTTTATGTGTGGTGAATGCTAAAATGTTTGGGTTCTGGTGAAAAAAAATTCCTGTGTTCATCTTGCCAAGAAGTTCTTTACCCATCAGGAATGTTTCAGGAAAATCTAGAGCCTAGATCTCTTATTCTTTTGCATTTAGTTACTGACTATTTTTGATAAGATCCTTTCGACTCTGAGCTTGCTTTATGGAGCTGTTCCAAAACTGTTCTCTTTACAAGGGAAATTTTCCTTTGCCAACATTAAACCAAATCTAGACTTTAGCTTGGTTACTATCTTATATATTTGGACAGAGGATTATAATGGGACCAAAAGCAAAGGCATCTACAGATACTGTTTCCAAATATACCGTTTCCAGCATCAGTGCTGTGAGCTAAATGAAGCAAAGAAGCAGTGGTTGCTCCATTGCTAGGGCAAAGGAGTTGTAACAACCTTGTGGGTTTGTTACTGTTGTTGCTTTTTTCTCCTAAACCTCCTTCCTTGAGAATTAAACAAAAAAACACTTATGTCATCAGGGTTGTTCAAGTGTCAACAAATGTTTAACATGTCATATCTTCATACTTAACTTCCAATCGTTAAGTATAAGTCATCAAAGAAAACCAAATGGTTATACAGATGTTACAGATTAGAGTCCTAGATGTACAACCCAGCTCAGATTCATGGGGAGATTTCTTGACTCCTTAACTGTCAGAGTTGAGATTCACAGCTTACGAAAGTATTGCTAAACTGTGCTGTGTTTGAGTATAATTTTCAAACATATGAAATCATTACTCTAGTGCAGATATAAAATGAAAGGTTCTTTTCACATAGTAATCAGTGAAGGAGCCAGTAAGCTGGTTAGTAAGGTCCAAAGCCCTTGAGCACTTACGTGTATATATGCTATTGGATAAGACAATGTTAGAATAAGATTGCTACGTTACATATAAAACCGGTATCCGCCCAATGAAACCATAGACCACAACCGCTGAGTTAACTGAACGCACAGAAATTACTTGTGTCTCTACCAGGAAAAATCTACAAGCTAATCTTTGCTTCTGCAGAGGAAAATTGTCCAGACGATAAAATCAAGTCCAGCGCTGCACTGAAAGAGTAGCCAGATCTTTTGTTTATTCCCAAGTTTCAGATAAGTTTTCTGACTACTTATTTGTAGAGATTGTGTGTCTGGGTTTTTTAAATATTCAACTAACTTATTTTACCATGTTCCTAACCCTGTGCACCAAAGGATGAGAAGTGTCCACATCACAGCGACATCAATAACCCAAAATGATAAGTGTTGCTTTCAGAGAATTTAATCAAGATTCATCCATTCAACACATGTTTCTTAGTAATAATAATAATAACAATACTAGTAACAGGTAGCTTTTTTAAGCTTTATTTTATACCCGAGGACGGTTGATTTACAATGTCGTGTTGGTTTCAGCTGTACAGCCAAGTCATAGATCTTCCTGTGTTCCAGATACCATGCTTCACCTCTGTTATCTCATTTGCAAAACTCTATGGAAGAGCTACTGTTGTGATCTTCACGGATTTTATTCATACCTGGTAAGTGGTGGAGCTGAAACACAAACCAACATCTGTGGGGAGGTGGGGAGCAGAATCCACATCCCTAAAACCCACAGAGTGTCTCCTACGTACACGGATGGTGATTGATAGACACAGCTCCTGCCTTCAGGGAGCTGCAAGTCAAGCGCAGGAGGTGAACGAACTGTTAATAGAAGATGCAAGCGCTTTGATGTGCTGAGTACAGATAAGAGGGTGCAAGGCGTATCTTGGAAGGACACTGAACCCAATTTGGGGGCCATGAGAGGCTTTGTAAGGGGATGTTGTTATAAGTATCATTTAGTTTGGTAATGTGACTTGATTTTATTGCTGTTTGTTTTCTACACTCATCAAGCCCACCATAACTAAACCCCAAATTGCAACCCATTACCAGCTTATCTCCTTTATTTATCCCTTAACTGCAAAAGAAGATAAGAGGGACTTCTCTGGCGGTCCAGTGGTTAAGACTCCACACTCCCAATGCAGGGGCCATGGGTTCCATCCCTGGTGGGGAACTAAGATCCCGCATGCCACGAGGCTCAGCCAAAAAAAAAAAAAAAATGTGAATAAGCACCCAGGTCTTGTAAAGGACCATTATTTTCATGTTATAATATAAAACCTTTTAATTTTTCAAATAAAAATTGATCATTGTAATACTTTGAATTTTAACCCCTAACAAGTTTTGGAAATGGATTATTAGACATTCCGTTTATATACTAATATCATCTTAAATTTCATAATATGGACCAGTATATCTTAGATTTTTAAAAGGAGAGAGATATCAGTTCAGAAATCACATTCAGCCCCAATGTGCATCTAAGGTACACACCCAGCAAGATTTTCTAATCTCTCTAGATCCTAATACTTTCAATTCAGAGTTTTCCTTGAGATTCTTTTCACGGAATCTTCATGATAACACTTAAGCCTTCCCAGCATCTGTTAAAGTACTGGTCTCTCTGCATTTCTACTGGTCTCTCTGCATTTCTACTGGTCTCTCTGCATTTCTACTGGTCTCTCTGTATTCCTGGCCTCTTTGTGCCACCTAGTGAACATTTACAAAGTTTTCATAGAGAAGGAAATCCAGGAAGCTTCCGCTGAAGATATGAAATTTAATAATATTTAAGGCATATAATCTTTTTAAAAAGCCATTTATCTTTGCTATTACTGAATAAATATGCCCTTTCCATAAAATTCATAGTCTCACAAATAAAGGTTTTATGAAACCTAAATAAACAGAAAATAATGTTGAAGTATTACAAAGGGGTTTTACCTTTATGAAAGAGCATTTCCATTACTTTTTACTTTTCTTCTTAAAGAGTTTTCTTAATATTCACACTCCATGTTTTTGTCTGTCATTCCCTTTACATGAATGCATAGCAGTTTCAAATAAGATAAATTTCAGTTCTTTGCTTAACTGGGGAAGAATTTCTCATTTAGATTTTTCTCACGTTCCTAGTATTTACCCAGATGAGTTGAAAACTTTTACTCACACAAAAACCTGCGCACAGATATTTACAGTAGTTTTATCCATAATTGCTAAAACCTGGAAGCAACCAAGATGTCGACAGTTCAGTAGGTGAATGGATTAACAAACTATGGTACATCTAGGCACTGGAATATCGTTCAGCACAAAAAGATATCAGCTTTCGGGGGAAATCGTGGTGGTCCAGTGTTTAGAACTCGGCAGTTTCACTGTTGGAACCAGGGTTCAATCTCTGGTCAGGGAATTAAGATCCCGCAAGCCATGTGGCACGGCCATGGAGGAAACTTAAACGTGCATTACTAACTGAAGGAGCCGGTATAAAAAGGCGACACACTGTGTGATTTTACCTATATGACATTCTAAAAAGGCAAAACTACGGAGACAGTAGAAAGATCAGTGGTTGCCAGCGTTTGGGGGGATAGGGGCTGAGTAGGTAGAGCACCTGGAACATGGCGGGGGTGGGGATGACGCTAATTCAGTAGGATTCTATAATGGTGGAAACATGTCATTACACATTTGTCCAAACCCATAAAATGTACACCACCAAGAGTGAACCATATGTAATGTCAGTGATGTGTATGTAAGTGCAGATCCTTCGAGGATCTCCAGGGAAATTGTTGCTTTCTCAGTACAGGTGCGACCTCTTCCTCTTTCTCTTTTCTTTCGTCCTGAAAGGAAGAAAGAAAAGAGGACGGCATTGGGGCAGCCACCTTGTGACGATGAAGTGGCAAGACAACAGCATATGCTAGGAATGGTGCAGGGAAGGGTTTAAAGGACCCCGGGACATTCACAGCATCATGGAATCATTGCATCAACTCTGAACTGCCGACTCCAGACTTATCAGAAAAATTGCCGTCCATAAAAGGAGTTATATGGAGACAAATGTTACTCACTTAGTTATCACTTATTAATTACTAATAGGCTAATCTATCTTATGGTTAATTACCAGGTTTATCAACATTCACATAGCAGAACTAAGAAGGTTATGTTTAAATTGACTGTATTTGGAAAAATCCAAATGTTTGAGATAACATAAAAATGATATCCAAGTATAGCTATTGTTAAATAAAACTCCTGGTGTTTAAATCCTGTAGACATAAGCATAGAATGAAAATTTAAATTTCCTAGTAATTGTATCCAAACATATTCTCAAACTCCAAAGTATACAGAAGATTAACATAATGACTTGACCTTTTCAAGCCAGAGTTATCTTAATTGTGGATATCTAAGAATAACTCTATGACTATCAACATTTTTAATTTGGGGGGTTGAACTTTGTAATTTTTGATTTACTGTATCAGACATAGTTCCATAGTCCTAAGAAGATTTTCTGTTCTGAAAGAAACCTGGTGAAATTTCTTATATCAAAGATCCAATGGACTTGAAAAATTCTTTATTTTTTTTCTTACAAAAATTATCTCAGTGCTCCCTCTGGTGGCTTTTCTCAAAAATAGACTTTCATCTGCTCTGAATTTAAATTGTTTTCAGGACTCAAAATTTCAAAGAAAATTTACCAAAACTCTAAACGATTGATATGAAAATTGGTATGAATGATAAAAGATGCAGTGAAGCTCCCCGAACCCTAACTGCCTGGATTTAAAGCTACTCAGTCATTTATCCCTCCATTCAAAAACATTCATTGAGTACCTGCTGTTAAAGATAAACTGAGGCATATTAAAAAATGTTAAGAGTTTATTTGAGAAAAAATCCGCTAGAATCAGGCAGCACCAAACCAGGAGTGGTTAGGACCCTCCCACCCACAGAAAAGACACGGAAACAAAGCAAGGAAGTTACTCGTTTGGTTGTATAAGAGGTTACCTTCTTGGGAAGGGTGAGCTGTGATTGTTTGTCTTTAGGGTTTGATTTCAAGACCTTGAGGCATTTACAGGCTTAGGTTTGGGTTCGCTCCTTTCAGGATGCTAAGGTACCAGAGCCATCCCAGTCTCATGGCCTCGTTCGTTTAATTTAACCCCATTATGTGACAGATTCCATTTTACGTGTATCACAGATTCAGGTAACTGGGAAGCACAAGCCTGCCCTCAGGGTGCTCTCACTCCAGTGGGGATGGCAGACAACAGTCAGGGAAATAAAGAAATAAAATACCTAGAAATTGTAACAGAAACAAACAGGGAGTCGAAATAGAGAACAGCAGTAAGTAGTAGGGCAAGATCTTCTGAGGGGACAAAGTCTGAGGACGAGGAGGAATTGGCCAGGTGGGAGCTGGCTGACATCGCTGGCGAGCAAAGAGCAGGTGCAAAGGCACCGCACAGAGAAGGGCTGGGGGGTGAGGGCAGCGCTGCAGGGCTGGGGGGTGAGGGCAGCGCTGCAGGGCTGGGTGAGCAGAGTGGAACCATGCGGTCCCCCAGAATACAGCAAGGAATCTGGATTTCATCCGAACTGTGATGAAAAGCTACTTAAGAGGCATATTCAGGGCAGTGAACGGAACAATTTACCTTTTCATAGCATCAGTCTTGCTGCTACGTGGATGGAAAGTGAATCAGAGAGAAGTCAGAGTGAAGTCAGGACATTGGTTACAGGGCGTTTTCAGGAAAGGGGAGTGGCTTGTGCTAGGGTGACTTCAGGGAGGAGGGAGAGAGAGCGGGAGGGAGAGAGGAAGAGGGAAAAAGAGAGGGAGAGAGACAGGGGGCAAGTGCAGAGCCCTGAGTCCTTATTCAAGATCTACTTTAAAGGCAGAAGCAAAGCTGATAAACTGGACACAGATGCAGGAAAAGGGAAAGAAACTGAGAACAAACCTCCAGAAGGGGCGAGGTGTGGATTGGGGGGGGAGGGGCAGAGGTTTGGGTGAAGCACAAACGTTCTCCTGGGGCTTGTTCACATAAGGCTGCTCTGAGACATCTGAGTACAGTCGGTGGGGAGCAGTTAGACAAACAAGTCTGAAGATCAGAGGAAATGTTTCCTGGACAGGAAATCTGATCATTGTCTCCTGTAGACAGCGTATATATGGGTCTTGTTTTTGTATCCATTCAGCGAGCCTGTGTCTTTTGGTTGGAACATTTAGTCCATTCACATTTAAGGTAATTATCGATATGTATGCTTCTATGACCATTTTCTGAATTGTTATGGGTTTGTTTTTGTAGGTCCTTTTCTTCTCTTGTGTTTCCCACTTAGAGAAGTTCTTCAGCATTTGTTGTAGAGCTAGTTTGGTGGTGCTGAATTCTCTTAGCTTTTGCTTGTCTGTAAAGCTTTTGATTTCTCCATTGAATCTGAATGAGATCCTTGCTGGCTAGAGTAATCTTGGTTGTAGGTTCTTCCCTTTCATCACTTTAAGTATATCATGCCACTCCCTTCTGGCTTGTAGAGTTTCTGCTGCGAAATCAGCTGTTAACCTTATGGGAGTTCCCTTGTATGTTATTTGTTGTTTTTCCCTTGTTGCTTTCAATAATTTTTCCTTGTCTTTAATCTGTCAGTTTGATTACTATGTGTCTCAGCGTGTTTCTCCTTGGGTTTATCCTGCCTGGGACTCTCTGTGCTTCCTGGACTTGGGTGGCTATTTTCTTTCCCATGTTAGGGAAGTTTTCGACTATAATCTCTTCAGATATTTTCTTGGGTCCTTTCTTGGTTTTTCTCTGTTAACCAGAAGTTAGTCAAATGTCTGATTAAATTACAGTTAAACATGCCACAGTGATGCTGTGTACAGTATGTGTGTATGCATACATGTATATATGTTAGAGTGCACAGTGTATGTGTATGCACACATGTATGTATATGTTATAGTGTACATCATGTGTGAATGCAATATGTGTGTATATGTTACAGTACACGGTGTGTATGTATGCACACATGTGTATATACATGTTAGAGTGCACTGTATATGCATACATGTGTGTATATGTTATAGTGTACATCATGTGTGAATGCAATATGTGTGTATATGTTACAGTACATGGTGTGTATGTATGCACACATGTGTATATACATGTTAGAGTGCACTGTATATGCACACATGTATGTATATGTTATAGTGTACATCATGTGTGAATGCAATATGTGTGTATATGTTACAGTACACAGTGTGTATGTATGCACACATGTGTATATACATGTTAGAGTGCACTGTATATGCATACATGTGTGTATATGTTATAGTGTACATCATGTGTGTATATGTTACAGTACACGGTGTGTATGTATGCATACATGTGTATATACATGTTAGAGTGCACTGTATATGTGTATGCACACATGTATGTATATGTTATAGTGTACATTATGTGTGAATGCAATATGTGTGTATATGTTACAGTACACGGTGTGTATGTATGCACACATGTGTATATACATGTTAGAGTGCACTGTATATGCACACATGTATGTATATGTTATAGTGTACATTATGTGTGAATGCAATATGTGTGTATATGTTACAGTACACGGTATGTATGTATGCACACATGTGTATATACATGTTAGAGTGCACTGTATATGCATACATGTATGTATGTTATAGTGTACATTATGTGTGAATGCAATATGTGTGTATATGTTACAGTACACGGTGTGTATGTATGCATACATGTGTATATACATGTTAGAGTGCACTGTATATGCACACATGTATGTATATGTTATAGTGTACATCATGTGTGAATGCAATATGTGTGTATATGTTACAGTACACGGTGTGCATACATGTGTATATACATGTTAGAGTGCACTGTATATGCACACATGTATGTATATGTTATAGTGTACATTATGTGTGAATGCAATATGTGTGTATATGTTACAGTACATGGTATGTATGTATGCACACATGTGTATATACATGTTAGAGTGCACTGTGTATGCACACATGTATGTATAAGTTACAGTGCACAGGGTCACGCAGCACTTAATGTCAGGTTGTCCTGTCATTAGTCATGCTAAATTTGATTCCTTGATAATACCACCAGATTCCTCCTTTATACTTGTATATCTTCTATCCTTGAAATTAGCAAGTAATCTTTGGAGCGATATTTTGACATCACACAAATATCCTTGTTCCCAATAAATCTTCCACCTGATAATTTTGTTATCTATTGATAAACCTTGCTTGAGTCAATTATTACAAAGTGGTTCATATTCTAACTGTAAAATGGTGATTTTTTTTCTAATTCTGTCATTTCTTCTGCATTTATTAGCTGTCATTTTCTGCACAGAAGAGTTTATGGCAGCTTTTTTTTTCATCATTGCAGAATGATTGAGTGCCGTAAACACTGTAAGTAGAAGGTGAATGTAGCGAATTCAGGAATGAAGGGAACAGCCTTTGAGAAGGTGGAAGGAAGGGATCGGCAGCAATGGGACGCGCTCCTTCACGTGACGGGACGGAGGAGGGAAGGTGTGGGGCTTAGAGGCTTGGATGTGAGGTCAGAAAATAAATCCACTCCTAGCCACCCCCTAAGGAAATGATAAAAAAATAAAACATACACGAACATGAAAATGCCATATAGTAATAAAAAATTATTTAAAATAAGAATAGTAGGGCTTCCCTGGTGGCGCAGTGGTTGAGCGTCCGCCTGCCGATGCAGGGGACACGGGTTCGTGCCCCGGTCCGGGAGGATCCCACGGCCCGTGAGCCATGGCCGCTGAGCCTGCGCGTCCAGAGCCTGTGCTCCGCAACGGGAGAGGCCACAACAGTGAGAGGCCGGCGTACCGCCAAAAAAAAAAAAGAAAAAGAAATGAAAAAGGAACAGCAATAGAGGAATGGCAGAGACTATATTTCCACTCTCTATAGAATATTATGTCATTAAAAATTATAATTAGGAGACCTATAGGAAGATAGGAACCCAGCAAGTAAAAAAACAAAAAAAAATCAATTCTTTTTGCTTGAAGTTTTCTGATTAAAAAAAAATAAAGCTAGTACAGCTGCCACTGCAAAGCCTGATGTTCTGCATAAATCATCCTTAAGGGGACAGGCAAGTCCTCTCTTTACAAATGCTTTAAACAAGTAGGTTTATTTTATCAATGTGGCTCCTCCCACTGAGAGTAACAAATAAAATTCATAAACTATTATTCATAAAGAGAATGTTTATTTTGAAGAATGTTATATTTCAATATACTAATGGCAGGTGGGGGAAAAAAGCACTTTGAAGTATGCCAGCAGGCCAAAGAAATAATTCTTATATGATTTTTTTTAAAAGCTCTACTGTCAAGAGATGTCTCTGCCCTGGGAAGCTGAAATAATCAATACTTTGATATTTTAAAACTATTATTAGTTACTCAAATGATTCTAGTTTATTATTGTAAAATATAACTTAAACAATGATCCGGCAAGAAAAAGTGAAAGCTTCTGAATGAGATCAATTAAAAGCAGGCCCAAATCAGTTATTTATGTAATGACAGGTGAGCAAACAAAATCTTGTCTGGTATGTCAGCTTTCACTTCAATAAGGTCACATATCCCAGTGATATAAGACGACAAGCATTTGTTCTCCACGGGGACATGTCAGCTGAGGGGTATGCTGTTGCCAGGAGCCCCTCAGGGAACCTGGCTTCATGGGTCTCAAAGGCAGCCTGGCAGTATCTGAATAGCCCTGCCGCGCCAGCTGTGCTGGGTACGTGGTGGTGCCGAATCCCACGGAGACTCAGCTCTCTTCGCGTGGGTTATGCTTTCTCGACGGACTGCATGTAGGTATCTCCAGATACCAGAATGCTTGTTGTCAGAGAAAACTAGGATTTTTTATTGCTTTTCATTCCAGACGTTCTGTGACATTTGGATGACATATCTACTTTTATACACTAAGCTTCTTCCAAGGAACTGATTTCTTACTGAGTTCCTCTCAAGAAGCAAGTTTACTAAAATTTCATCAACCTGTTACACACACACACACACACACACACACGTGTGTATATACATACCCATAGGACACATATGTCTACACACATAGAGTACAGTTTAAGGTGATGGCGTTCATGCGTATTCTTGTTATTTTCTCTTAAGCCCCTGTTATGAGAGTAGGGGAGTAATTTTTAAATGCACAAAGAGAGCTGGATCAAGGGCGGCAGAGACGAGACGTCAGCAGGTTGGAAAGGGCAGGTTCCAGGCAGCAGATGGGAGAAGTGACAACGGGGGCGAGGCGGGCTCCATCCCAGCTGAACTGCCTCCAAAGCCCCCGAGAGGCCCCAAGCCCCTGGGAGCCGGGGCAGCTGCAGGGTCCCACACGGGGGCTGGAAGCGTACAAGGAGAGCTGGGGTGCCACATCTGACGCCCGCAGCTGGGTGACTCCCCTCCCCCACCCCATGGGGGGCAGAAGTTCTTGCTCTGGAGAAACTGGACCCAGGTGTGTGCTGGACACAGGGAACCAGGCAGGAGAAGACAGGAACCAAGTGTAGGAACAAAAATAGGGAGATGGAGTAAAGTCTGAAAAGAGAATGAGGGAAGAGACCCTTTGAACACAACTAGCGTCCAGAAGCGCCAACAGCGCCCCTCCCCCCAAATCTCATAATCATCATGTCTAAGAGCAACGAATTAAACCACTGAGGTGTAAACCTGGCAACCTCTGTCCCTGCCCGGAGGGATTTCCCAAAAGAGAAATCCTGTTCTGGCGGGTGGGAGACATGCAGCTCATCCACGCTGACGTTTCTCGGAGATGCCATTTTCACTTTCCCTCCCTTTCCCCATCTTTTTCTTTTCTTTTTAATTGATGTGATATGATGTCTTTGTGTAACCTTGTGAGATACGGTACAAATAAATGTAACTTGCCCTAATTTTAAGGACAGTATCATCCATTGCAAAACTCTGTTCTGTATAAATAGAAGTGCCATTAACATTCTGTTCTACTTAAATGGCGCACCTGGGCCGCAGGTCCTTACGCACAAAGCACGCAGATTACAACGTACCTGGTGCATTGCGGTTGAACACTACGTGCAGGCAGCCCTGGCCCAGGGAATGTTGTTCTCATATAAACTTTAACAGCACCATACACTTTACTGAGTTAGGATTCAAGTTTTGTTATTAAAACTTGTCTTCCCTTTGTACCACGTGATGGAGTACTAGTAGGTATATCTTGCTTGATCCATGTTTTCTATGGTCTAATAATTTCAAATTATACATTGCAACCAATTTCATCTCTGCTGGAATGGCATGAGACAATGCCTAGAATAGGAACCAGATGGGCTCTGATTGGTCTTGATTGGTCTTTGTGGTCCTCGCCAAAATGACCCACTTCCTGTACCTCACTTTGTATATAAAATGGGAACCAAAGTGGAGACCCGAAGCCATCCTAGTAAAAGAGCATTAAGGGGAGCGTCCTTCGATGTCTTCCTCAGGTGGATAAGCGGAGGTCATGGCCATGGAGGAGGAACATTGTTTGCTGTTGTTTTCCCAGCATGCTGCTGAGGAAAGGAGAGCTTTCTGGGTCTTTCGAGGGTCTTTTTGGTGAGACTCTCTACCTTGCACACGTGTGTGCCACGTCTGTGCATTCTGTTAGCTGAAATAGTAATGTGTGTGCTGGCAACTCAAGCAGTTTCTCTTCCCTTCTCACTCTCCACACAAGCTGCTCAAAATTTCAAGAAATGAATACGATAAAAAGCTTATTATCCTTTTTCCGTCCAGCGTATGTACTAGGGTTTTTGTGCTAATCAGCAGTTTGACATCATTTTCACAATCAACCAAAATAAGGGTGGGGGGATTCATCCTCAACCGTATCCTCTCAGGTACGTCTGTTTATGCATTGCTTATCCAGTAGGTAAGTTTCCCTGAAGTCAGTATTTTTAAAACTAATGATGTGTTGGGACCTCCCTGGTGGCGCAGTGGTTAAGAATTCACCTGCCAATGCAGAGGACACGGGTTCGAGCCCTGGTCCGGGAAGATCCCACATGCCGTGGGGCAACTAAGCCCGTGTGACACAACTACTGAGCCTGTGCTCTAGAGCCTGCGAGCCACAACTACTGAGCCCACGTGCCACAACTACTGAAGCCCGCGCACTTAGAGCAAGTGCTCTGTGACAAGAGAAGCCACCGCAATGAGAAGCCCACGCACCGCAATGAAGAGGAGCCCCCGCTCGCCACAACTAGAGAAAGCCCGCGCGCAGCAACGAAGACCCAACGCAGCCAAAAATAAATAAATAAAATGAATAAATTTATAATAAAATAAAATTAATGATGCATAAATACTAAGGTGACTGAATTATGGATCCCATGTTCTCAGGAAATAGAATATTCACTCTTCACACAGACTGTTTCATCTTTTATTTTAAACAGAGCTTCTGTGCAAGGGACTAGCAGGGTTTCTGCATTTCTCAAGAGAACGCCTAAGCACATCCATTATATAACTGTACTAAGTTAAGTAAAACCAAATGGACACTTAAAAATACCAGAAGTGGGATAACCAAACAACACGGTTTACAGGAAGACTGCAAAAGTCAAACACAGAGTTAAAAGCTTTGCAATGCAATGATGTAAGTAAATTCTACTTTGGCATGGCTATCGGCGTATTTATTCTACCTAGTACCCAGGTCCTAAGAAGGAAGTCTAAGACGTACAATCTGGGTTTCTACATGCTAATAAGAAGGCAACAACCTAGAAGTAATGATACAGCAGTCTATCCAATAATTTAGAAAGCCAGGAGGAAACTGAAGTACTGGGTCCCATTTAATCACACACGCACACTAGGATACCAATCCACGCCTTGCTGGGTGGACAACGCAGCCATGTCAGTCCTGTGTTTTTCCAGCAGTCTTCTCGGTAGATTCCAAGACAGCCAGGCTGACCTGTGGGAGGGATGATGCCGTGGACAGGTGGATCACATGGCTCTCCCCCGATCTGTGTTCAGAAGATGTCAAAGTAGAGCCACGGAGTTTACGAAGGCAGATGAGGCTTCAAATCCAGATTATCACCCTCGTCTGTGTTTGCGGCCAAATATGCACTTTACTCTCCGTCCGTTACCTTAGAGGATGTGGTAGTTACACTAAGCTTACATTTTTTATTTTGAAAATATACGGAGGATTCACAAAATAATTTTGTGAGTCATAAAGAAAATCAATGGAACGTTTCCAAGAAATTGGAAGATACTAAAATGAATTCCAAGAGGCCTCTGAAGCCCACCAGCAGAGAACTGTTCAAACGCCATGATGTACATCATTCAAAATGCACTGGAGATGGAAAACCATGTTTTGAAAATTTTGCTATTATTTGTCACCCAAGGTGGGTTTCTAAATTTACGTTTTCTAAACTGATAGCTATGAATTGTCGCATTGTTCCTAATTACTCTGAGAGCTAAGGAAGCAGTTCTTATTCATGAAAATCGGCAAGGGGGTTAGCGTCTCCCTTGGGAAAAGCCCAGGGAGAGTTTTCCCTTTTCATTTATCTTGTTAGAAGTATTCGGAAGCTAAGTAACTGAGAATGTGGTTAGTGGCCGTCAAACTCGGTAAACAAGTTCTGCCAGCGACACGCATAATTCGTATCACACATAACACTGAGCCTGGGAAACAAGTACTTTGAGAAATTTTCATTCCTGTTTGGAATTTATCCCAAAGGGAAAAAAATATCTTTTCAAACACTCATTAATGACTGTAGTCTGGTTAAAGCTCTGCCCTCAGGTCTGAAGAGTAAACTGCAGATGGCTGGGCAAAGCCAATGTCAGTCCTCTCTCTTAATCCACTTTTGTCTCCCAGAAGTACAGATAAAATATAGGGTGCTGTCTGGTCTCCCCTGTGAGACCACACATCTCCCAGTTGCCGTCTGGGACGAAGAAATAAAGTACAAGTAATCCACAGTTCCCTGTGGAAAGGGAACCAGGAGAGGTTATCGTGAGGGCGTCGGTCATTTCAGCTCCCTGGGTCCCCTGAGGCGAAGAGGAATATGAGGAAGAGGGGGACGGAGGGATGCATACGCATCTCCTCATCTCATTAACTCGCCCAAAACGTGTGAGATTAGGGCACGTGAAGTTCTCGGTCTTCAAAAGCAATATGCACACTAAGAATTGCAACGAACTGCTCCAAGCTGTACTAGGTCGACGGGGGCACAGGGGCGTTGGTGTGTGTGTGTGGGGGGGGAGTGGAGCCCTCTGGAGAGAGAAGCGATGACAAGTAACCCAGCCACGGAAAGAGCGGTTTCGCGGGTACGCTCACCTGCACACCCAGCGCTGTTTTTGGATGCTCGGCTCCCGCAGCTGGCTCCGCCAGGGGGCGCCGCAACCCGGCCGGGGATCCGACTCCAGGCCCTTCCCGAGCCCGGCGGCCGGGTCCCCGCAGGGACAGCGTGGGTGGGAAAGCGGAAAGGCAAAGAAAGAAGAGGCTGGGACAGGAAGGGGGTTGTCACCGTTCTTATCACTGCTGTGTAGGCATCACAGCCAATTTCCATCCTCCTGCATCCCAAGCCCCAGCCTCTGCTAGACGCGCGCACTCACACACACACTCACACACACACACACTTACACACTCACTCCTGACCCGCCACCCGAGCTGTCTGTCTTCCCCGGCAAAGGCTCGGGCGGCCTTAGCATCTCTCCCCTCGCACCTCCGCGGCGTGGGAGCGCCGAGGGCTCCACGAAGAGCCGGGCTGCGGACGGCTGGGGCGGGAGGCGGCGGGAACCGGATGAGGGTCTCTGCAGTACTGCCCCCTTTTCTCCCCTTCCTCCCCTCCGTGTCAAGCTCGGGGGTCGCCTCGGCGCCCTTGGGCCTTAGGGAGAGGGAGAGGTCTGTGCGCTCTCCGCCGCCTCGGCCGGTCCCCATGTCCTGCGCGCCTCCGCACCACCTGGAGGGCTTGGCACACTGAAAGGGCGGGCGCAGCCAAAGCGCGTCCGAGTCCGCGGGGGCTGGGCAGGGGCCCGAGAACCTGCATCTCTAGAGAGCTGGTGGGCGGGGGGGGCGGCGAAGCTGCGGCTCAGGGACCACCCTGAGCGCCGGGCCGCTGGCTCCCGGCGCGCCGGCTCAGGCGGCGGCGGCGCGACACGCCAGCAGCTGGCGGAGGCTCCTTCGGAAGCTGTCGTCCAGGAAGGCGTAGAGGAAGGGGTTGAGGCAGCTGTTGGCGTAGCTCAGGCTGGTGATGAAGTAGGAGACGGCGATGACCACCGGCGTCTGCGGGAGGTCGGTGGTGAGCGCCACCACGGTGCTCAGGTGGTAGGGCGTCCAGCAGAGCAGGCACACGGTCAGGATCGCCACCACCAGCACGGTCACCCGCTTCTTGGCGCGCTCCAGGGCCCTGGCGTGGTTGTCGAGGCGTATGGCGCGCAGCCGACACAGCAGCGTGGTGTAGAGGACGCAGATGGTGGACACGGGGATGGCGAAGCCGAGCACCAGAGTGTAGAGGCGGCTCGCGCGCCACCAGAAGGCCTCGGGCTGCGGGAAGACCAGCACACACTGGCGCCGGCCCTGCTCGTCGTCCAGCCGGGCGAAGATGGCGAAGGGCAGCACGACCAGCGTCACGACTCCCCACACGGCCAGGCTCACGGCGCGCGCGGCGCCGTACGTGCGGCCGGCCACCCGGCGCGACTCGGCCGTGGCCAGCACCACCAGGTAGCGGTCGGCGCTCATGACCGTGAGGAAGTACAGGCTGGAGAAGGTGTTGTACTGGTCGATGGCCACGACGAGCTTGCACATGAGCTCCCCGAAGGGCCAGCGCCGAAGCAGGAAGTCGGCGATGTTGATGGGCAGCACGAGCGTGAAGAGCTCGTCGGCCACGGCCAAGTTGAGGATAAACAGGTTGGTGACGGTCTTCATGCGGGGCGCCCGCAGCAGCACGAACAGCACGGCCGAGTTGCCCGCCAGCCCCACGGCGCAGATCACCGCGTACACGACGGGCACGGCCACGGCCAGAGGCGGCGGTAGCGGCGGCAGCGGGCCGGACGCGTTGGGGCAGCCGAGCGCGGGCGCGGGGCACGACGTGTTGGCGTGCTCCGGGCCCCAGGACGACGCGTTGTGCATCCTGGCCGGGGCCAGGGCCTCGGTCCCCTCGGCCGCCTCCCTGCGGGGCTCCGCGGTCCCGGGGACCCGACCCGCGCCGGGGCGCTCGCGGCCGCGCTCCGAGCCCGTCTCCGGCCTTCCCGGGGCGGCGCGCTCCCGCCGGCCTCTCAGCGCACGGGCGCCGCGGACGCCGGAGCCGCAGAGCGGAGCGGAGAACGCCGGCTAGGCTCGTCGACGACGGGCAGCGCCGAAGGGCGGTTGCGAGGCGAGGGGGCGGCTCGCCGCCCAACCTGCCCCACGTGATCGCTCTCTGCCACCTGTTTTTTGTTTTGTTTTGTCTTTTCCCGAGGTGGTAGATTCTTTTATTAATCTTCCATGGGAATCAGCCTCCATCACCTCTCCTTCTTGGGCTTTAGGTTCCCCATGTCTGAAATGAAGAGATTAGACCAAGTCAATTCTCAGTCTCTTCCAACTTGAACAACATCTAATCCTGTAACTATCTCGGTATCTCAGTTCCTGGTCAACACCTTTCTAGTTGAGGGCGGGGATTTAGGGTCCAGAGCTTGGAGGAGGCAGAGTTTTGTTCAAACAACCACTTTCTGCCACCTGTTGAACTCTTATTCTGACCCGCTGGCTCCAGCAAACGTTACCCTCAGGGGAAAAATACAAACCCACTGGCCCAGCTCTGGCCCCCGCCCGGCCCCCGGAGGCCCCGGTCACCCCAGCGAGCCCGGCAGCGGCCAGCTTCGGGGACCCGCGGTTCCGTGCGCCCCGGGTAAGAGCGGGCCCAACAGCAACCGCTGCCTCCCCCGGCCGGTCCCGGGACGGTCGGTCCTGCGGGTCCCGGAGCGCTCCGGGGGTGGGGGTGGGAGGAGGGGCGGGGGAGGCAGCGGCGCCCGGGGGCCGCGCGGCCCCGCCCCTTGCGCGCGCCGGGAGCCGGCCTCCCGCGCCTCAGCTCGTCCCGCCCCCAGCGCCCCGCCCCAAGCAGAGCAGCCGGGAACCGAGAACGGCCTCGCCCGGAAATTAAGGACTAACTTTCTTCGTTCCGCCAGTGTGACCTCACTCCGTCTGAATTCATGAAAAGCGCTCCTGTTAAGAATTAAATGAAAGGAAAGCAAAGGTAAGGTGTTGCCGGGTCTATTTGAAAAGGAGCGCAAGGCAGTTAAGGCTCCCGTTCCAGTTTTTTTTAACACCGTACCCCCAGTGGGCTTATGTAATTTAAAATGTTAAGTTACATTCATATTGCAAGGCTATACAGAGGGAACGTGCACGCAGCCTTCAAATGCAAATCACCCGTTTTCTATGACTCTGGCCTCCACAAGTTTATAAGGTTGTTAAGGAACACGTCATGGTCGACAATCTGAGATACTTAAGGCTTGCTTTCTGGAAAAAATATATTTATTTATAAATATATACATAAAGATAAAGTGTTTCCGATTCTGCCCTGAAGAGAACTACCCCGCGGTCGCGGCAATGTTGCCAAGGCCCCGCTCCGGGAGCCTCCAAGTCTTCCTCATTTAAGAGGACCTCACCTTGGGCACCTCATCTCTGAGGACCGAGTGAAATCAGCTCAGTATTATTTCCCTCGAATTCGTGTTTTCGTCCTCCACTTTCCTTTGGGAGAGCCAGCAAATTAAAGCACGGGGTTCTATCCTGCTTCCCTCCAAGAAATTTCCCTTTCGTGAGAGCAGGCAAAAGCCCTGATAAAGTGCATGTTTGATCCTTTATGAAGCCTTGGAAAAGGAGAGGGCTTGAGACACCGAGAAAGAGACCCAAAGGAGCCAGTGGAAGGAGCCTGGAAGGGGCGGCGGTACAAATGCTTTCCTTTACCCACTCAGTCCTCCTTTTACTAGAATCTGTATAATTTTGGCTTCCCTGCAGTTTCGTGCGTCGTGTGAATAACATGTCAAGAGAGTCAATGTCCATGAGCAAAAATATGTGAGAAAACACCATACGATGTTAAGTGAAACCAAAAAGAAAGATATATATACACATATAATATATATAATGTATATATAATACACACATGGATATACATATGCATATGTCTGTGCGTATGCATGTGTATATACATATATATGTATATATGGATATATATACATATGTGTGTAGTTGCTTAATTGGCAAACATTTGGAGACTTTGTAGCTTTTTAATTATTGATTTCTAGCTTAACTGCACGTGGACACAGTACAAATAGTACGATTTCAGTTCATTGGCGTTTGTTGAAACATTGCCCAATAAATAGTTCTCTAATTTTTTATGTTTACTTGAAAATAATGTGTGTTCTGCATTTGTTGGGTGCAGTTGTTGGGTGTAGACTATTGCACCCTACAAACGTCAGCTAGTCAAATTTATTATTGTGTTGTTTAAATCTTCTCTCTGTCAGTATTTTTTATCTGATTGTTTTGTCAATTTTTGAGATAGATGTGTTAAAAAATATCCATCAATGATTGTGGATTTCTCTATGCTTCTCATTTTGTCAATTTTTACTACATAAGTTGTTGCTGTTTTATTCGATGCACACAGATTTAAGATTGTCATATTTTCCCATGAAGTGGACCCTTTCACCATTGTAAAATATTCTTCTTTAACTGGGCTACGACTACTTCTTGTACGTGGCCTCCTTTGTTTGATATTATTACAGCTACACCAGTTGTGTCTCTCTTAGTATTATCATGGAATACGTTTGGGATCTGAACTACTGTCCATCCATCAGTGAGTTGATTGTGACAGTTTATAATACAAATTTTGCAGTTGGAATTATTTGTATGTGCTTTATGGATTACCCTTTCATTAATGGTCTTGATTTTTTCTAAAGTCAGTTTTATATAGCTGTCATATACTGGGCATCATCTATGTGTCATAAATTATACTAGATGCAAGTAAAAGATGCAGAAAGAGGAACTTGCAGGCCAAAAGATACTTAAAGGATATATAAGGTTATCGTGATGTGTAAAACTTAAGTACTCTCTAAATACTTGAAAAGATTAAGAAGTGTTTGTTGTTGGGTCTTTTTAGAGCTAATGGTACTTTTAGTTTAGTTTGTTCTCCCCTTTAACAACAAAAATTTGGCCTCCATCCATAAGCAGAAGTGTCTCTGTGGAATCTGTGGAACGAAGCACCATACGCCAAGGGACCCAGAAGGAATCTCACCCACTGGTGCATCAGGTGATAGGCAGACAGACTGTGGCACCAGCTGTGGAACCTACAGGACACTGTGAGCTGGTTCCAGCCCCTCTTGGCTGCTGCCTGGGAGCTTCTGCAGAACACTGACATGGGTGGTCACCTTCAGGCAAGAGAGCTTTTGCGGAAGTCAAGGTTTCCAGAGAAGCTCCAGTACTGCATTGGAGGGGAAAAAAAACACAAGCTTGGACACATCAGAGGGTAAAAGTAACAGCTTATCTTTGCTGGCATCACCCCACACCCAAGGCCGCACAGCTTAGGGCTAACCTAGATGGCCTGTGATTTCTCCCGTGAGGGAAAGGGAGAGCCAGTGAGTGAACTCCTGGCTCCCTGAGCTGTGAAGGATGCTGCCAGAGAGACTCATTTCTCTCCTGCAGCATCCAGAACACTAAAGAGGGAGAGCCATGATGGAGGAAGGAGCAGATGGAGAGTGGTGTACGAGATTCCCTGCTGACTCCATTCTGGACTCAGGAAGCCTGCCCACGAGATGCAGGGGAAATACCACCCACAGATCCCCACTCCCCAAGTGACCCCCAGGCAGCCCCACAGCTCCTAGCACTCTGCAGTGGGCTCCCTGTGCATACAGTGGGCTGAGCAAGCTCTGGTAGGTGGGGAGCACAGGCAGAAGGCAGGCCAGGGTCTGCAGGCAAAGGAGAGATCACACACGTGCTCTGTGTGCCACCTTCAGGGAAACGGCAGAGGCTACCAACAACCTGTCTGGTGCTCAGTAGGATTGAGAGAAGACACAGAAGCTTAAGACTTCTGCCATAAGAGGGGAGGGATCAAGAAATGAGAAGCAGGGGTATCCATACAAGGTCAGAGAAAGCCTCAGCATCTACAGCAGGACTGATGAAAGGAATTGCTGCCCTGAAGGCCACTTAGTAAACACTGGAGGAGGTGACTGCTGCTTCAAATTCGAATCCAACAACGCAAAACGCCAAAGAACATGGAAAATCAAAGAAACACGAAGTCACAAAAGGTCATGATAATCTTCTAGTAACTGAACCCAAAGACATGGAGATCTGTGATTTACTTGATAAAGAACTCAAAATAGCTGTTTTAAGTAAACTCCGTGCCCTACAAGACAACAGAGAAAGACGAATGAAATCAAGTAAACAATATGCAGTCAAAAGTGAACAAAAAGATTGAAATTTAACAAAGAGATAAAAACCATAAAAAGCAATCAACAGAAATTCTGGAGCTGAAAAATTCATGAATGGAATGAAAAATGGAATAGAGGACACTAAATAGAAGAATCAGTGAGATAGAGGATAGGAACTTTGAAATAACCCAGTCTGAGGAGAAAACTAAGAATGAAAGAGAGTAAAGAAAGCCAACATGATCTGTGGGACACCATCAGAAAAACTAGTATCTGAATTATTGAAGTTCCAGAAGAAAAGAGAATGAAGGGAGCAGAAAGGTTCTTTACAGAAAGAATGGCAGAGAACTTCCCAAACCTGGGGAGAGATTTGGACATTGCAGTCCACAAAGCTAATAGACCGCCCCATTATTTTAATCCAAACAGACTTTCCTCAAGACACATTGTAATAAAACTGCTGAAATTCAAAGACAAAGACCTTAACCAAGGAGGTGGAAGATCTTGAAAGCTACAAGACATTGATGAACGAATTTGAAGAAGACACAAATAAATGAATATCTCGTGTTCATATTCTAGAAGAATTAATTTTATTAAAATGTCCATACTACCCAAAGCCATCAATAGATTCAATGCAATCTCTATCAGGATTCCAATGGCATTTTTTACACAAGTGGAAACAGCAATCCTAACGTTCATATGGAATCACAAAGACCTCAAATAGCCAAAGCAATCCTGGGAAAGAAGAGCAAAGCAGGAGGTACTATACTTCCGGATTTCAAGCTATGTTACAAAACTGTATAATCAAAACAGTATGGTACTGGCATAAAAACAGACACATACACCAATAGAACAGAATTGAGAGCTTGGGCTCTCACACACATATGGTCAACTAATAATGGACAAGGGAACATAGACACTCAGTGGAAAAAAGATAGTTTCTTCAATAAATGGTGCTGAGAAAATTGAATATTCACATGTAAAAGAATAAAACTAGGTCCCTATTTTACACCACAAACAAAAATTAACTCAAAATGGATTAAACACTTAAATGTAAGATGTGAAGCTGTAAAAATCCTAGAAGAAAACATAAGAAGAGGCTCCTTGACATGGGTCTTAGCAATGATTTTTTTGGATATGACACCTAAAGCACAAACACATTTTATATATATATATAAAATGAAGTATTATTCAGCACGAGAAAGACAAAAATCCCATGATTTGCAAACACACGATGGACCTTGAGTGTACTGGGCTAAGTGAAATTAGATGGAGAAAATTAAACACTGTGTGTTCTCACTTATAAGGAGAATCTAAAAAAGCTGAAGTCATAGAAGCAGAGAGTAGAATGGTGGTTACCAGGAGCTGTGCAAAGGGGGAAATGGGGAGATGTTGGTCAAAAAGTACAAACTTCCAGTTAGAAGATAATAAGTTCTGGGGATAGATGGTATTGTTATCAACTGATCATAGATTCTGCACTATATACTTAAAAGTTGCTAAGAGAATAAATGTCAGTGCTCTCAACACAAAAGAAGATACAGTAATTGTATGACATAATGGAGGTGTTAGCTAACATTATGCCGGTAATCACATTGCCATATATGTGTAACGAATCAACATGTTGTATACCTTTAAGTTACAGAATGTGATATGTCATTTATACCTCAATAACACTGGAAAAAATTAAAAACCGTGGCTACAAAAAAAAAAGGTTTTGAAATAGATAATGATGATGGTTGCACTATGTTGTGAATATAATTAATGTCTCTGAATTGGTTACTTAAAATGGTTAAAATGTCATATTTAGGGAATTCCTTGGTGGTCCAGTGGTTAGGGCTCTGTGTTTCCACTGCTGAGGGTGTGGCTTCGATCCCTAGCGGGGGAACTAAGATCCCACAAGCCGCACAGCACAGCCGAAAAAGAAAGAAAGAAAGAAAGAAAGAAAATGTCATGTTTATATAATACATATTTTACCACAATAAAAAAAATTTAAGTAAAGGGATGGGTAAAGATATACCAAAAGAAATCTGGAATAGCAATGGTAATTTCAGGCGTGGCAGATTTCAGACCCAGCTAGATTGTCAGGAATAAGAAACGGCATTACATAAAGATAGAGGAGGGCTTCCCTGGTGGCACAGTGGTTGAGGGTCCGCCTGCCGATGCAGGGGACATGGGTTCGTGCCCCGGTCCGGGAAGATCCCACATGCCGCGGAGCGGCTGGGCCCGTGAGCCATGGCCGCTGAGCCTGCGCGTCTGGAGCCTGTGCTCCGCAACGGGAGAGGCCACAGCAGTGAGAGGCCCGCGTACCACAAAAAACAAAACAAAACAAAACACATAAAGATAGAGGAGACAGCGCTCCAAGGAGACAGACCCACCCTGGATGTGTAGCACTTAACAATAGAGTCAAAATACATGAAGCAAAGACTAATAGAACCACAATGAGAAATAGGCTAACCCACTATTGTACTTGGAGACTTCAGCACCCCTGTGTCAGTAATTGACAGAAGAACCAACAAGCAGAAAATCAGTGAAGACATAGTTGGACTGAACAGCACCATTCGTCACCTAGATCTAATGAGCACTTACAGAATACTTACTCCAATAACAGGAGAATACATATTCTTCTCAAGCTCATGGTACATTCCCCCAAACAGAAAACATTTGGGGCCATAAGACATACCTTAACTAATTTAAAAGAACAGAAACAATATAAAGTTTTCTCTTGGGCCAAAATGGAATTATACTAGAAATCAATAACAGATTGCTGGAAATCCCAAAATATTTGGAGATTAAACAACACACTTTTAAGCAACACATGGGGCAAAGAAGAAGTCTCAAGACAAATTTTAAAATATTTTAAGCTAAATGAAAATACAGCTTATCAAAATTTGTAGCATGCAGCGAAAGCAGAGCTGAGAGGGAAATTGCATGGAATGCGTATATTCGAAAGAAAAGAAAAAAGATCTAAAATCAATAATCTAAACTTCTACTGTAGGAAAGTAGAAAAAAAATAAAAAGGAACATATTAAATCCAAAGTAAGCAGAACGAAAGAAACAATAAAAGTCAGAGTCAAAATCAATGAAACTGAAAACACAAAAGCAATAGAAGTGATACCAATTCTCTACCACCTCTTTCAGAAAATAGAAACAAAGAAAACGCTTCAGAACTCATCTTGTGAGAATAGCATTACCCTAATACCAAAACCAGGAAAAGACATTGTAAGGAAGGAAAACAACAGATCAATGTGTCTCACAAACATAGATGAAAATTCTCAACAAAATATTAGCAAATTGAATCCAACAATGTATAAAGAGTATTGTACAACATGACCATGTCAGATTTATCCCAGGTATACAAGCTTGGTTCAACATTTGAAAATCAGTTAATGTACTCTATCACATCAAGAGACTAATGAGGAAAAAGCAAATATCTTATCGATAGAAACATCAAAAATATTTGACCAAATCCAACACCCATTCATGCTGATAAAACTCTCAGCAGGAATAGTGGAGGACGTCAACTTGATAAGGAACATTTATCCAAAAAACCTCCCTCCAGGTAACATCATATTTAATGATGAGAAGCTACATGCTTTCCCCCTAAGATTGGGAACAAAGCAAGGATGTCCTCTCTCACCACTCTTTTTCAATATTGTACTGGAAATCCTAGGTAATACAATAGGAAGTCTGTCTTCTTACCTGCCCCTTAACTGCCTAAAGAACTCAGGCAAAGGCCCTGGTCCAGGAAGGGCACTGTCACCGGAGATCTGCAAAGAACACAGGTCGGGCCTGGGGGGAGCTGCACAGGGCCGGGAGACCAGAGTCCTCTGTGTGTCCCACTGTCCCTGGGGGCCCAGCAAGCATCTGTCACCAAACATCTGCTTTCCCAGCTCCGTGTGAACTGCCTTCTCCCTGCTGAATTCCCCCCCGGGCACCCCCTTCTCCTCTCTCAGATGCCACATCTGCGGCCTTATATTATGGGGCCCCTGTATATACGTAATTAAATCTGGTTTTCTCCTGTTAATCTGTCTCACGTCAATTTGATTCTTAGACCAGCCAGAACAACCTAGAAAGGGTAGAGGGAAATGCTTTTCTTCTCAAATACCACTCTTGGTATCAGTTTGCTCTTATAGCTTAGGAAGATAAGATAATAAACACAGATTGGTCAAAATGTGTCTTCATGTTGGAGCCCTGTGTGCCAAGAGCATCACTGAGACTGAGCGATGGGTGTTGAAGATCCTGGCGCCTCAAGTCTGAGGGCATGAGTGTATGCATGATGCTGGCTTGTTTACACAGATGTTCTTTGGAAGATATTTCCCACAATAAAATAAGTTGCAACATTTTTCTGTGTTCATTGTTCGGGGATAGATCTTCTTAGAGCTGCTTGGTTTTCACTGTTTTAAAATGAAATGCTTTTGATTATACTAAACATGATATGACATCTGATTTCTGTGCGTCATGCTGCTGAGAGATTCATGAAAGGAAACAGTCATCGGGGCGAAGTGGTCACCGAGTTTATTAATCAAATCTTGGGGGGAAAAGCAGACAAAGAGTGAAGCCTGATGTAAATTATGGACTTTAATAATGATTTTTCGATACTGGTTCATCAGTTGTAACAAACGTACCACACTAATTCAATATGTCCATAAGAGGACGATTCCTCATAATCATATTGGAAGGCAGGTCAGTAGCACACAGACTCACATGACAATAGAGTTAAAGTCCTGGAATGTGGTACCTACATGGACAAGGCACTTGCCCGCTGACTCATGGCCAATTCGGCGTTATCCCAGGTTGGCGTGTGAACCCACCGGCCACAGGAGGCTGGGTGCCCCTGTGACCTGGCTGACACACAGGCACTTCATCCAATAGGACGAATGCTCTAATGCTTAGTTTGAATAGTGAATCTTAAAGTTTTTATGTCTTCTTTCATCCAAGGTTTATAATTGTTCCATTTAAAGTCCTGTGGTGTTATTTATTCATCTTCCTCTCTTCTCTCACTAATAGTGGCCCCAAGCAGTCCTGATTTCTCAGTCAGCTCCCTCTGGTTGTAGCTGAATCATTTATTTCCTTTACTTCCTGATGGCCTGGTTCCAGTTCTAGCAGAGTTTGCTGGAAGAAAATACCACCAAAATGTTGTCTGAGATTTGTCTGCCTCAGAGTGTGGAGGAATGCACAGCATATACAACAATCACTGAGGAACCGTAATGCATGAGGCGATGTATAGGATACTGGGAAATAGGACAGCGAGAAAGCAGCTATTGTACAAGGCGAAAGAGTTCTGCAAGTTTGTCATAGATCATAAGTGAAAAACGGTAGAACAAGGAAGTAAAGGCCGAATAAGTTTCTTATTGCAGGTCCTCTCGGAATCCTTAGTATGCTAACGTAACTCAGGAAAATTCAAACAGCAGTAGGCAGAATTCTATAGACTTTCACTACCTGAAAACACTTTTTTATGTGGATGCTTCCAAGAGACAAGCATTCTATAGAACACACCTAAGAAAATGCAGCAAAGAATAAAGTACCAAAATAAAAGTACCAAAATAAAAGTACCAAAATAAAGACGAAGTGGTGCTGAGGCAAAGTCTGGTGGAAGTCCATGAGAAGAATTGTTCTTGCCGACCAGGGGAAATCAGGGGGGGCGTCGCTGAGGAGGTGGCATTGTAGCTGGTTTCCGAAGGATATAATGAGGATAAGATGTGGATATGTACAGTCCTGGTCAAAGAGCACAAACAAACAAAAGAATGAGGCGTGAAAGTGCATGCTCTTCCTTGAGGAGAGAGAATTTTGACATTCCTAGTCCAGAAGACCAGGAGGTTGGTGCACCATCTACCAATGATAGGGAAAAAGAAAAATAAAACTTTTGACCAGAAAGAACTAGAAGATGAAGGAAGTGGCATGTGAGAGATGAAGGTAAGGGATTATTTTGAACTTGTTACATTTGTGATGAAGAGGTTCTTGGTGAAGTTTTCACGAGACAATTCCTGGAGATTAGGACAAAGCCCTAAGGAGAGAATAAAGATTTGAGGGATCTTCTCCTATCCAACATCCAGAAATATGGGACTAGCTAAAGTAGCCTCTTAGGGATTAACCCTTGTGACATTAATCCGTATATCTGAGAAAACAAATGACTTGATGAAGATATCAAAATCACGTCCATCTTTACAGTGGCAGAGAATGAGTTCTGATCAGCCTCTTACAGGTGAAATAAACTTTCATCTTTAAGGTCGATATATGTCAGCCTCTTAAACATGAAATGACCTTGCTTGTATCTCATAATTTGCAGCACAATCAGACAGTAGGGTTTCAGCAAAATTATAGCAAAATTTAATCCTAACTCTGACATCTCTGTCACCTTTCATGTTATTTGAAAGAAAATTGGTCTGCCTTCTCTGGTCTGACAGATGATGGGAAATATTCATCTACATCAGTTCATGAGCAGTAGCTAATGGATTGGCTGAATGCATGGTAAGGGATACAGAAAGGACAGGATTGGAGGACTAGTGACAGGGAAGTTTGGGGTATCCACATACCTCTGTAGATAGATCTCTCAAATGGGGTTTGTGTCTGTATTAGTTATGTGTTGCTCTCTAACAAATTACCCTCCAAAACTTAGAGGCTCAGAACAACAATCCAGTAATGGCTTAGCCGGTCCCCTGCTTCACGGGCTGGCAAGGTTGCAATCAGGGGTCAGAGCTGCTGGCTCAAGTGACAGCTCTTCTGGGACAGGATCCACCTCCAGGGAACATGGTTGTGGGCAAGACTCAGCCTCTGAATCTGGAAGCCTCAGTCCCTCACGGGCTGCTGGCCGTGGCCCACGCTTCGCCACGTGACAGGTCGTCCTCTCCGTCAGGGCACGTGTGCAGGCGGAGTTTCTCGTCGTGTTGGTGGCATGTCACCGGTTTCCCACATTTCATTTCCTCGAAGCACGTCACTGGGTCCAGTCCCCACTCAAGGGGAGGGCGTCACACAAGGACGTACACACCCAGAGGCAGGACCCCCGGGAACCATCCTAGGAGGCTGCCCACCACACTCTCATGTGGATACTCGTCCAAGGGTATCCACTGCCGAGGAGGCGCTCCGTGGCTTCAGTCAGCATCCTTCCACAGCCCCACAGGACCTTTCCATGGACGAGAGAAAAGTATCCATGGTGATAAGGATGCCATTCATGGGCTCAGCAACACACACTCCTCCTTGCCAAGGCTGACCCCCCTCTCTGCGGCCTTATCTGCCAACAGCAGAGAGAAATAGTTTAGCCCAAAACAGGGAACAATTCTCCAGGAGGAACAACCAGCTACCTGGTTGCCGGTTGGTCGCTGGTTCGGTTCCATCATGGAGGAGGAGAGATTCATCCTCACTGGGTGTTGACTTTACAGCAGTCTTTAGGGAGCAGAGTTTTCGGCGGCAGACGACTGAATGTAAGGAATTGTTCATATGGTCTGTGACAGGGACAGTTACCTTTGGGACTGTTTGGGGCCGGTTCAGAGAGGTGAACGGAGACTTCCTCTCTGTACTTTGACTGTCAAGCACCCAGGAGGTGCTCAATAAATGTTTAATGGAAGAATCAATAAACTGAAATTACTGTATCGAAGGATGCTACCGAGTGGATCACGAACCTTCGCAGGTGATGCTTGTCATTTCAGGTATTTCAAAGAAGATGTTTCGACACGAGGGAAATCTTCAGATTTTCGGCTACTGAGCTGGGTAGTGGAGAAAACTGAAGCAAGGATGCCCTCAAATCAAACCATTTATGTGCTGCCTGTACGGCACGCACTCAGAGGTGGTCCTGGCTGTTCATCATTATCTATGTTTCTCCATGGTTACCCTCGGCCAGCCTAGTAACATGCAAGGCTGCCTGTAGGATTGGACATTTTTACGGCTTCGCTGTCAGCTCGGCTTGCAGGCAATGTAGGCATGGCTGGAGTTTCTGTCACTTAAAGGTCACGGAACTTTAATAAAAGACCAAAGGCTGTTATCATTCATCTGCTTTCTTTTATGGCCCTGTGTGAGAAACACAGAGGTAATATTGATAATTCATGGAGATTCTTATTTAGCTACTTAGAATATAATGCTGAGAACTGGAAAAGGTGTACGATGGCATGATAACCCTTGTATATGGATGGTAAGCTACTACTCAGAACTTACCATCTCTAAGCAACGTGGGTGTTTTTTCCCTCTTTGCTGTGATTTGAAAGAGCTCTGCTGCCGTGCTCCCTAGGTAGGCTCTCCTCAGGTGACCCTTCCCAGCATTGCACAGGTCTGAAGAATCAGAGACGGCGCCAGGCACACACCTCAGCTGCCCCCGGAAAAGCTCTGGGCACCACGGCCTGGTGCCCTGAGACCACACTGCACGAGAAGTTCTGAGAAGCCAGCGCTCTTGGCAGCGGCTTCGTTGGGAAAGCATCGTGTGCGTGGAGGATCTCCCCCACCCCCATTTCCCGCCTGCGTTGTAGGTGCCCGAGGGAAGCAATCAAGAAATCCTGTAAAATGTTTTTTCTAAAGTTCGACTTGTTTCAAGACTAGCTCGTGTTAAAAAATGGTCAAGAAGTCTTATATTTTTTTAACTTTTTATTTCATATTGGAGTCTAGTTGGTTAACAATGTTGTGTTAGTTTCAGGTGTACACAGCAAAGTGACTCAGTTACACATACACGTATCTATTCATTTCCCATTTGGGTTGTTACATAATACTGAGCAGAGTTCCCTGTGCTATCCAGTATTCCCTTGTTGGTTATCCATTTTAAATGTAGCCGTGTGTACATGTCAATCCCAAACTCCCTAACTGTCCCTCCCCCCGACCCTTCCCAGCTGGTAACCAGAAGTTTGTTCTCTAAGTCTGTGAGTCTGTTTCTGTTTTGTAAATAAGTTCATTTGTATCATTATTTTTTTTTTAGATTCGGCATATCACACGATATTTGTCTTTCTCTGTCTGACAAGAAGTCTCACATTTCTGACGATTAAAACCAAGATGGATATTTTCACGTCGCTGCCTGTGATAGCCGGAAGGAAAGTGGGCGTGCTTGGAGGGACGGCGGCAGAAAACTCATTCTGGTAAGACACTTAGGTTTATTGGATGTTTGTAAAGTGCCAGGTTTGCCTGTGCCAGCTCGTCTGAGTCTCAGCTTGGTGCTGTGATTACCTCCCATCCTCCCGATGAGGACACTGTGGTGTAGAGAGCATGGGTTGAAGGTCACAAAGTGGTAAGCGGATGTGGGAGAGTCCAGACCACACCAGCCCTTGCTCCTAATTACTCCTCCAGACTGCTTTTCCCCTTCAGTTATTGCTGTAGAAGGCCAGGAAGCAAAATATGATATCCAGGGACCCTTATAAATAAGTCATACATGGGGAAATTCCTAGAACTAAAAAATTACAGATCATGCAAGAAAGCATTGAAGTTGCATTCAATAAAGCTGTCCAACTTTTGCCAGATATTTTTCCAAACTGCGGACACTTCTGTTTACCAGCTAACACTTAAAATTTCAGTTCTTTTCTTTTGCGGTACGCAGGCCTCTCACTGCTGTGGCCTCTCCCGTTGCGGAGCACAGGCTCCGGACGCGCAGGCTCAGCGGCCATGGCTCACGGGCCCAGCCGCTCCGCGGCATGCGGGATCTTCCCGGACTGGGGCACGAACCCGTGTCCCCTGCATCGGCAGGCGGACTCTCAACCACTGCGCCACCAGGGAAGCCTCTAAGATTTCACTTCTTGATAGTACTCGATAGCTCTTGATAGTATGTTAGTGACATGCTAACCGTCTTGCATCCCGATTGCTTCAAGCCAGTTTGTGATAAACCAAGGGGATGACATCATAGAAACCCAGGGGCTGCTCTGTGCCCACTTGTCTCTTCCTGCTGAGCTGTCCATTTTCTTTTCATTTACCAGGCCAGGGGCAGCTGCCGATAAGGTACAGGTATAAGGCAGCCTCTCTAAAATATCACATTTTCAATTCTCTGATGAAATTTAATTTTCTGAAGAGTTTTTTCTTTTGTAGACACGTTCACTTAATTTAAGTTAGAATTTGTACTTCTGTATCACAAATGAATCCTTCATGTAATAAGCGTTTATTGCGTGCCAGACATTCTCACATGGGTCAGTTATAGTCACCACGGCTAGCGTAGTGTGAAATAACTTTTTACATTCATATTTTATGATCTTCCTAGCAAAGCTTTTAAATAAAGTTTATTTCAAATTAAAATGAAGTTGAAACATAAACTCCAGTACATGAATTTGTAATGAGTCCGTAATTCTTAGGAAATAGAATGTCTCCATTGTAATTAGTCTATTCTTTTAACTTAAAACCCTTTAAAACTAAGAAGTGGAGCTGTCTACACTTCAAGTTTGCTCAAGGCACACTCCAGACAGCCACTCGGGGATTTTTGTTGAGATACACTTTAGAGTATGTTCCAGGCCCAGCCGTAATCAAACGGCACACTCCGTTTGAGAAGTCCTTTGAGGAGTCTTAACAAGAGGACCATGAAAGGTGTAGGTGATGTTTAGGAAAATTGGTAAGAAGTAAGAAAAAATGTATCCTACAGCTGGCCTCAGTGGAGGAAAAGAAGGAGGCATCACCTCCTACGGGCCTGAAAGGATGAACAAGGGCTGGGTTTCCTGGACACAGAGAGAGCAGTCTCAGGGTCAGGGCCGTGCAGCTGGACCACCATAAGGGAGAAAGATGCAGCTGGACCTCCTGGCTCCACAGGGAGGAGACCCCAGTAAACACCCCTCAGGCCCTTCCTGTCCTCTGACCTCTGCACAGCATCCCACTGGCCAAACTCAGTGGGAAGCCAGAGGTCAAGGGGGGCTGTGGATGCAGCCCACAGAGGTCAGTGTCCCTGGACCCACACACTCTAGAGCATGGGGAGAAGGTGGGAGGGGGGTCAGAGAGGGCTGAGCAGAAAACACTACGCGGTGCTTCTCTGTCACTGTGCACTGCAGGAATTGTAAGAGCTCATGAATGAGATGGGGCCACTCAACATGTGGTTGAGAAAATTAGTATAATACTAACCTCTGGGGTTTTCTTTTTCTTTTCTTTTCTTTCTTTTCCTTTTTTTTTTTTTTTAGTGAAACAAGTAAAGTGTTTATTTGGAGGAAAAGTAGTACGGGTGAATAGACACACACGGATGGACTCGAGAGAGAGTCACGCCTTTGTGGTAGTTTGAATCACTTATGTGGGGCCTTTCTTCTGGGTTTCCTCTGGCCAATCATTTGGGTTTTCTTTTTCTCTTCTTACTTCCTTTGCTCTCAAATTAAGATAATTCTCCTATACATTCTATGCTGAAATATTTGGGAAAGAGATATGAAAATATTTTTTTGATCTACCTAAATAATTCCTCTAATTCTCTCCTCTTCACAAATTATGAGTGAAAAATACCAGAACAGTTTAAAGTAGCACAGGCCACATTGGAAATACAATTTTGAAGAAGATAAGGGGTGTGTGTGAGACGAGAAAAATGCCTCTTGTTTCTGTGATGTAAGCGTCCCATGGCACTTCCTGAAGACCGTGTGCCGAATAAGTGAATATGAATGAATGAAGGCATTGGGTGGGAAACACGACGCATAAACGCGTGAGGCCAGGATGTCACTGCTCTGCCAGGAGCAGGTCGTGCCCGTCTCCTGTCATGTTTCTTCTCTGACTGCCCCATCCTCTCTTCACCCTACTTAACTTGTTTACGCGTCTGGCTTTCTGACCAAACTGTAAATTCCGTCAAAGTGGGCGCCGTATCCTCTCAGGAGGTAGTAACTCAATTCATGTTGTTTAAATAGTCAACAAAGCAGGAATTACAGCAATAGTTTAATAGTAAATCTTAAAAATAGGTGAAATCAACTAAATTTAAGAGGCCCAAAACTCATAGAATTTTCACATGTTCCAAGTACCAGAAAGAATTGAGGGAGGGGAAAAAAGCCTTCATTCCCCACCCTCTTTATTCTCTCATTAAATTATTTTTATCTTACTAGTAGCAAATAGTGTTTCTTTTTTTTTTTTTAACTGGTGCTTTCTTCCATCTCCAAGTTGCACAAATGCTTGCATGACAATACAGGGCACCTATAACAATATTAAATGTATTTACATTATATATTTATAAATATTAGAATTCCCATAATGCTTTTTATGGAAATCTTAGTGAAGTTCTAGAAATGGGAGCTACTTAGCATAGGTGGATTACTCTCTGAGGACACAATCCCGATTCCGTGATTCTTTAAGCCTGATCAGGCAAGGGCAAAGGTTTTTCAAGCAAGGCGTCTTCATTTCTTCTGCTTAATTATGCATCTGTGTAGTGGCTGCAGAAGCCTACAAAAAAATTCTGCGTTCATAGTTCAAAAGGAGAATGCTTTCTTAATACTTACATTTTTCATGGCAAATATAACTTTTTAAAGCTTTTGATATTGAACATATTATTAACTTCTGACAAGTATGTTGAAGATGAAAGTATCTAAAGTGATGGGAGAAATGTTCACACCTTGAGGTATGGGGAAGTCGTTCTAGCTCGTATGTGATCTGTCTTGAACTTTATGCTAATGGACAGCCGGTCTTCTGGCCCGTCAGACATGTACTGTACGTCTGCTTTAAGCATTAAAGAAAAGAATGCATTGATACGTCAAAATGGGTGCTGTACAGCAGAAAGTAACACAACATTGTAAATCAACTATACTCCAATAAAAATTAAAAGAAAAAAAAGGAACTAGGCAGCTGGCTGTACTCAAACCTGGAAGAGCTGAAAATATACAAATTAAAGATGCCTCTGAAAGAGGAAAAGGCCAGAATCCTACTACAGCTGATCATGTTACATACTGATCTTTTGATCTCTGCCCCCGGGCATGAGGATTTTCTACGTCATTCATTAATACCTTCAACGAGCGCTTACTGAGTCTCCTGCACGCTGACGTTGTTATAAACGAAGCACACGCACAACTCCGTATTTCCTTTTCCACTGAATATGACACACGTTTTTGTCAAATGAAATGAACAAACACTAAATGGAGTAACCGTGCTTCAGGCATCGGAAATGGAGCCCAGTTGTCACTGTGAATATTGGTTTCAGATACATTCCTGCATCACTGAGAACTTGAATTTTGAACTGGGTCAAAGTCGGGACACCACCAGCCGTTTTCAGAGCACCATCTGGGGACAGCCGCCAGCTGCCACCTGAGGGTCTCCAGGTCTCCCCTGAGTGTGCAGCCACTTCAGACCCCACCCGATCCTTGCCTAACAAGCACCCTTGCTGCTTGCCAGCTCCCATCCTCATTCTCGACAAACTTACGTAACTTTGTGGGTTCTGCCTTTGTAAGCTCCCCCCGTTTTGTAGTCGGGCGGAACACAGCTCAAGTGCTTCTTTTTTTTTTTTGCGGTACACGGGCCTCTCACTGCTGTGGCCTCTCCCGTTGCGGAGCACAGGCTCCGGACGCGCAGGCTCAGCGGCCAAGGCTCACGGGCACAGCCGCTCCGCGGCATGTGGGATCCTCCCGGACTGGGGCACGAACCCGTGTCCCCCGCATCGGCAGGCGGACTCTCAACCACTGCGCCACCAGGGAGGCCCTCAAGTGCTTCTTGAATCTGTGTCTGCCGGGCCTATAGTTCTCAGTGTGACTCAGATAAAACTCATTTCTATTCTTATAATAGATTATTTATGGATTATTGGTGTCGACAAGAGTCAATGGGTTGTGGTTTCATTCGTTTGTTTGCTGAAATTAAAAAACACATAGAAACAAAAAACCCTGTGGCAAATACAACTTTTATCCTGTCTGCTATCAATTTGGAGAATGGTTTCTATAACTTCAACGTATAAGTTTTCTCACTTTAATTTTTAGTCAGCATTATTTTTATGTTTATACAGTAGACCGTGAACCAAAAATTAGAGCAGAAGTAGGTTGGTACTTTTGAATAGAGCTACTAATTTAATGGTAAAATGAGATTTGCCTTAATAAAATTTTGATGAAAATATTTGATTTCATGTACTCTGATATAGAAGGAAAAATTTCAGGCTTTTGCCTGAAATATCAAAATTTCTGAATGGATTTGTAAGTGGAGGTTTTACCTTATTCTTTAATTACCCCTTCGGTGTTTAATAACCCTCACTCTCAGGAAAATAATTTAAACCTGCTTAACTTCTTTCATGAAAGGTAAGCTGAGTTTCTCCTGGTTTATCTTCACTAAAATTATTTATTAGATCGTACTTATTCTTGGCACCTAAGAAAATATGAAATTATTCCAAGGCAAACTGACCGAATGCGCTTCCGATTCAAAATGCACTCATTCTTCCCTTACCTTTGAGTGACTCGGGTTAGTAGATAAGAAATGCAATGGCTGATGGTAGGCTTTCTGAAAGCAGGGCTTTCTGTCTCTCATCCACTGGTGTAACCAACCATAGGGTTTAGGACAGCCCTAGTAATTGTCCAGTTATACTTTTTGAACGAATGGATCAATCAAAGCAGGTTGTCTTTGTCTGTTTTGGCTGCTTAAATTAGAACACCACATACCAGGTGGCTTATAAACAACAGAAATGTAGTTTTCACTGGTCTGGTGGCTGGGAAGTCCAAGATCGAAGTGCCAGCAGTTTCGGTGTCCGATGAGAGCCCAGTTCCTGGTTTATACAGTTCAAAGCCGAGTGTCCGCTATAACCTCACATGGCAGAAGGGTGAGGGATCTCTCAAGAGCTTCCTTTGTAAGGGCACTAATCCCAGCACCTCCCAAAGGTCCCACCTCCACATACCATCACATTAGGGGCTAGGTTTCAACATATACATTTTCAAGGGGCACAAACATTCAATCTATAGCACAGATCTTTCATAAAAGGCTGTTTCGTCATAATTCTCTAGAAAGCAAACATTCAAGTAATAAAGCAAATAAGGGTAAATGTGGATGTTTAAAGAGTGTTTCCAACTCAAATGAATCTCAGATAAATAGATGATAGATAGGTCAATTGATAAATATTATGTTATACTAAAGTCATACCACGGTCCACACACCAAGTCTGATCAGGGTTGGGGAAAGAGAGGAACCTTTGGGGATGTTTAACCGATTAGTACATAAAACTAACTTTGACTTAGATCAGTTTTCTGCGCTTTGGTGATACGATTCACCTACAGGCTTATTTAAAATATCTTCCCAGGCTCCTCCGTAAAAAGTCTGTTTCATTGTACCTGCAGGGATCCCAGGAGTCTGCATTTTTATAAGCTCAGCAAGTGATTTTTATAATCGGCTAAGAGAGCAAAGTGGCTCTGTTTTCATAGTTGCTAGGAAATAGTTAATACAAAAGCAAGAGAAAATATAAGTAAGTTTGAAATAACAGAGCTGCAACTGTAAAAATAAGAGCTGTAAAAAAATGTGCGGTAGCTCCCCCTTATCTGCATGGGATCTGTTCCAAGACACAGTGGATGGTACTGAACTCTCTATATATTGATACTGTATCTTTTCCTATACATACATACCTGTGATAAAGTTTAATTTATAAGTTAGAAACAGTAAGTGATTAACAACTATAACTAATAATAAAATAGAACAACGATAACAATATCCTGTAATAAAAGTTGAATGTGGCCTCTCCCTTTTGAAGTATCTTACTGCACAAATTTAGCACCTTTCCCACCTTAACTAAGCCCTTGTCAGGTACCACGGTTATAAGTTTTGCAGTTTGAGGTGCTACAGCAAGACTAGGACAAATTTCCTTTTCCTTCTTCACAATTTCACAGAATAGTCATTCTTATCGTAGATCTTAGCCACTTCAGCATATAATTCTTTTCTTTCCTTATGAACCTTCACCTTTTCACTTAAAGGAAGCACTTTACGGCTTCTATTTGTTCATATTCGCATTGCCAGCATGATTCCTCTTGTGCTTTGGGGCCATTATTAGGTAAAATAAGGGTCTGTTGATCACAACCGCAGGACAGTCTACCTGATCACCCAGCGGCTACTAAGTGAGTAACCTGCAGGACGCTCTGGACAAAGAGAAGATTCACGTCTCAGGTGGGATGGAGCTGATGGTGTGAGATTTCATCCCATACTCAGAATGGCACACCATTCAAAACTTAAGGATTGTTTATTTCTGGAATTTTCCATTTAATATTTTCCGACCCTGGTTGACTGCAGGTGACTGAAACCGTGGATAAGGGGGGCTACTCTAAGAATAAAGAAAGAGGACAAAAAATAAGTACATAAGTTCTGATAAATATCAATATCTGATAGGAGAGTAATGTCATTTTGAAATAAAATATTAAAAAAAAAAAAAAAAGGAACATTCATTCTCGGGCTTCCCTGGTGGCGCAGTGGTTGAGGGTCCGCCTGCCGATGCAGGGGACGCGGGTTCGTGCCCCGGTCCGGGAGGATCCCGCATGCCGCGGAGCGGCTGGGCCCGTGAGCCATGGCCGCTGAGCCTGCGCGTCCGGAGCCTGTGCTCCGCAACGGGAGAGGCCACAACAGTGAGAAGCCCGCGTACCACAAAAAGAAAGAAACAAACAAACAAACAAAAAGGAACATTTATTCTTTACTTTTACCATAAGTGTTTTAGTGTATTGTAGCAGCAGCTTCTGAAAATGTGCAACTTATAATTACAAAACTGTCCAAGGGAGGATCTTGCCCAGGAAAGGTAACCTTTTATTTGAAAACTGAAGGGACACCTAGTGTCTGATAGATGATTTCAGGGCCATGACTAATAGGTGTAATTAAAGTGTTTCTCAGCAGGCTGGGGAGAGAAAAATCTGAAACTCTGAAAAAAGTCTTGTCAATTTAAGACCTCACAGATTTGAACTCCAGTAAGAAAGACTCAAATCAAAGTTTGGAGGGGATTTTGGGGGAAGTCCTGTTGGACACACACAAGCTGGAGCTCCCTGGGCTGTGCCCACGCAGCCTGTTCCCTGGGCACTGGGGGCCGTGGCTTGCTGGTGCAGGACCCACTGAGTTCTCTAAATTGTAAGGAATGACTCAGAGTGCAGGTCCCCCACTGGGACCCACTCAGGTCCCCCTTGAAGTTGGGCATGAGAGGCATGGGGGTGAAGAGAAAGAAAGCAATGGGTTACGACCAGTCTGGCTACAGCTCTGCAAGAACCATGGGTGTGGTCACCAGCAAACAGAAGTCACTGGAATCAAATAGATACAAAGTCTCTGAGGTTTCAAAGACGGCTGTACAGCTCCCAGCCACAGGTGGGGCTCCTTGAGAGGCACACTCTGAGTTTACAGGGAGCCCCTGCCTTCCCCCCACCCCAGGGGAAGGGAAGGGAGGAAACAGGACTCACAGAGGACAAGCCCAGCTCCGACATAGCCTCAGTGGTGGCTTCGGCCAGCCGATGGGGGCTCTGAAGCTGGCGTGATGGTGGAGGACTTGGTACCCTTGCACTGGCTGTAGGGACGTGGCTGCACTAGGAAGGGGCGTAGCCTTGGCGAGGCAGCTCCCTGCAGCTCAGGGCTAACTGATGCTGAGGGCTAACTGCTGCATCATTCCCGGTTACCAGGAAAATCAGTCCTTCAGTTCTAGATGGAGGTCCGGGCAGTGCCTGCCAGGGTCTACTTTACCAGGAAACCACAGTCTAGACTAAAAGAACCTGTGACTGGTTGAGCTGTAAAATGACCCTTGAATCCCAGCCTACATGGGCAGGAAATGAGCTCAAGTCCACAGGGAGGGGAAATTCCAGTTCCGAGATTGAGTAGATGTACGTTTCCCTGCTGTTCCCACTAAGTATAACTAAAAACCTTGGACGTTACATAAAGCATACATAAGAAAACTCAAAAATGTAGAGAGCAAGCAGACCAGCTAGGGACCTGGTGACCTGAGGAGCACAGGGCAGTTCCCTGGCTTTTCTTCTTGCCTCACCTGTGGAGCCAAAGAAACAGGCAACCTGGAAACACCAAGAGGTGCAGATCCAAAAAGTCCCCCCGCCCCACCAAGTAAAAGACCTGCTGTCTCTAGTCAAAGGACAAGGAAAACTGTAATCTCTGAGGACAGAAACTTTTAGACAATTATCATTCTACTCTAGCCAAACACCACAGGAAAAGGAAAGCGAGGAACCCAGCTTCCTGGTCCCCACCAGCCTGTGACCGGGCACCCCTCATCGCCACAGAACCAGGGACTTTCATGACTGTGTGCAGGTCATGAGACCCCAACACAGCGTCCCTGGACCCCACGAGGGGAGACTTGGCTTTCAGCCCGACCCAGCAGTAACCAGGAGACCCAAACTCTTTGGGAGACCAAATGGGGAGTTTGGACTTCTTCCTCTGCTGGCAGTGTCAAGGAGATGCACCCCCCCTTTTTCTTGCCAGAGAAGTGTCAGAAAAAAACAGCTAAAACCCAAAGCTTAAATAAGATCCAGAGTTTCATAATATAATACAAAAATGTCCAGCTTTCAATAGAAACTTACTCATCACACCAAGAACAAGGTCTCAAGCTGAAAGAACAAAAGACAGTAAATGGAAGCCAGCACCACAGCGACAGAGATATTAGAATCAGCCTACAAAAACAAGCAGCCGCGATAAAAATAATTCCGTGAGCAATCACAAAACACTTGACAAGTGAAAAACAGAAAGCCTCGGCAAAGCAAAGCAGCCCGATGGGAATTTTAAAACTGAAATAAATACAATAATGGAAATAAAAAGCTCTGTTGATGGGCTCAACAACAGACAGGAGGGGACAAAGGAAAGAATCGGTACACGGTAAAATGGAAAATTAGAAAATTTCTCATCTGAACAAAGAGAGAAAATAGGTTGAAAAATAAACAAACAGGGGAGTGGTAAATCAGAAACTTGGGATGAACACACACACACACACATACACTACTATATATAAGATAGATAAACAACAAGGACCTACTGTATAGCACAGGGAACTCTACTCAATATTCTATGATAACGTATATCTAAAAGGAAAGAATCTAAAAAAGAATGAATATATGTATGTGTATAACTGAATCACTTTGCTGTACACCTGAAACCAACACAACATTGTAAATCAACTATATTCCAATAAACTTTAAAAAATTAAAAATTAACATTAAAAATTTTTTTTAAGTAATAATAAATAAATAAATGAACAGAGCCTCAGGGCCCTTCTCCCTGTGGGATAAGAGCTACAGCTCCACACAGCACAGGGAGATCAGCTCCGTGCTTTGTGACCACCTAGAGGGGTGGGGCAGGGAGGGTGGGAGGGAGACACAAGAGAGAGGGGATACGGGGTTATACGTATACGTATAGCTGATTCGCTTTGTTATACCGCAGAAACTAACACTCCATTGTAAAGCAATTATACTCCGATAAAGATGTTTAAAAAAAAAAAGTTAAAAAAGCACTACAGCCCTTACATTCCCATCACCTCGTCTCGGAAAGGAGAGAAGAAAGAGGTGGGGCTGGAAAAGTACTCAGATAAGTAACGGCTAAAGCCAAGCGAGCAGATCGTTGGACGCTCAGAATATTTCGTCGCTCTCTGGTACAGGTCCGCAGTGCAGCACGAGCCGACGAATCACGACAGACCATGAGTAATGCTTGGCTCTGCCTCAGGTGTCGCTGGTGGGAACGACTGCTGGTGATCCACACGCACACTTTGTGTACAAGAAGGATGTAATGAGTCAATGCCTCTCTCCTACAATTTGACTTTTATGATGTGTAATCTACTTTTTGGCCTTGAAAACAGCTGCTTTCCCCTCGCCGTCTGTCACTGTTTCATACATTCCAGTCGAGGTAGAAAGAAGACAGCAACCCGGTGGTCAGAGTGAGCCGGGAGCAGAAGCACAATGACGCGGCTTCCGGCTCAGGAGCTGTCCCAGCGCTGACCTCACGGGCCGGGACCCTGGGCAAATCGCTGAACATTTCTGAGCCTCCGTTCCCTCATCCTTAACATGGGCACCATCAGAATGCCAACCTCGCTGGACAGCTGTGCAGGTTAGATGAGACAGTGGAAATTCTCACCGTGATCAGCTCCTGCAGTCAGGTCTATGAGAGGAAGGTACAGTGTTGGAGCTCGTTTATTCATTCGTTCATTCATACTCCCCTGCTGCCTCCTGGAGGAGCTGACAGTCTCGTCAGGGACCCGGACAAATAGACAGGCATGGTGATGAGCGCTGGAATAAGACATGGGCGTGGTTGGAGCCCCAGGCAGGGACCCACCGGAAGGGCTAGAAATTCTATGTGGAGCCGCTCCTTGAACTGGCACAGCAAGGTGGGGGGAGGCACTCTCCACGCAGGGAGCAGAATGGGTCAAAGCAGGAGAGGGCGTGGACGCACAGGGAAGTGGAGGGGTTTGGCTTGGCTAGAGAGTGGGAATACCAGTGGGAGAGAGGCCAGAGGTGAAGGGCTTTCGTGCAGCGATGAGGGATGCCGTTCCTTAGGCAAAAGCAAGCTTTTGTATTGTGAATCAACTATACTTCAATTTAAAAAAGAAATATATTTAAATTCTTATATTAAATTTCAGTAAACTATATGCTTCCAAAAGCTCTTGGTGTTGCGTTTGTCTTCAGATCGCTTGGTCTGTGGGTTCACCTTTTTGATCATTGCTGGCATTTCTCTGAAGGTTACAAAGGAAAAGAGTTCTTAAAAAGTTAATGAGTCTGTCTTCTGGGGCTCCAAAAGGAAATTGAGACTGTCTGTAGTTTAATGACGGTCTAGCTGCCCTGTACAAGGACAATAAAAATCACGTGCTTCCCTCATCAGACAGGTTTTGACTGGTTACCTGCTGCCCTTCCGAGGAGCTCTGAAGCAGTCAGGGAGCCTGTACCAAGCAGAACGTTCCCCTCTGATCCGTCAAGTGGCTACCATTAAGCACATATCTTGACATTTATTTTAAAGGTGGTACCCACAGCATCCTATCACTCATTTGATCAAAACCTGCTCTAAAGGGTTTATTTTAATGGCACACATTGGCCTTAGCATCCAGCACTTGCCTGTTTCAGACTCACAGATGGGGAAAAGGTAAAGGACATCTGGCTTCTTTATAATTTAATTCGAGTCAGCAATCATTTATTCAGCGCTCACTGTTGCAGCCTCCAGCCCACGTAGGTCTCTTTCCCCAGCTCCTTCTTACCTCTCACCAGACTCCCCCATCAAAGTGCTGCTCTTTCTATCCTCTTAACTTAATGGAACCACCATTTAAAGGATCATCATTTTAGACCCACAGGCGTGGAAAATAGACTTGTGGTTGCCAAGGGGGATGGAGTGGAGGAGAAATGGATTGGGAGTTTGGGATTAGCAGATGCAAATTATTATATGTAGGATGGATAAACAACAAGGTCTTTACTGTACAGCGCAGGGAACTCTATTCAATATCCTGTAATAAACCATTATGAAAAAGAATATATATATATATATATGTGTATAACTGAATCACGTTGCTGTACAGCAGAAATTAACACAACATTGTCAATCAAAGTATACGTCAATAAAATAAATTTTTAAAAAATGATCCTTGTTTACTTCACTCCCCCCTCTCTGTCTATCTCTAATCAATTATCAAAATGTGCTGATTTTCTCAAATGTCTTGCCTTCTCTCCAACCAACTACCCACTCTCAGGCTGGGTCTGTTGCAACGGCTTTATGACCCTTCTTGGTACTATCAGACTAGACCTGCTGGATTCTGGCCTTAGCACAAGTCTCAGGTCATCAGTGCAACCCCCCCTCTGCCCCTGCCACTGTCCTCGGCGCCCTTTCTCGGTGCAGGGCAGTTTCCCAGCAGGTAACACCTCCTTGACGGGAACCCGACCCATAAGTCACATCATTTTACTGCTTCCAGCCTGCACCACAGAAAGGCTTGTAGTTTTCTCTACAAATCATGCTGCTTTTTGTCTCATTTATTGGTTCATATAAGAAATATTTATTAAGGTACCTGCTCTCTGCAAGTCTGGAAATGTAATGGCGAACTGAATGTCTACACAAGGTTACAGTCTATTGGATGCCTCTGGAGATCCCAACTCCTCACCACAAATCATGGGTCTTACTCGTTGCTGGGCATCACCTTCTAGAAGAGACTTCTGACCAACCAGGCTCCCCGCCCCCACCTGCTTCACACCTGTCTCTTCCCCCGACCGCTTCTTTCTGCACACGTGAATACAAGAACAAATAGAGCTGCTCTGTAAGACCTTATAATCCATGAGAGAAGATGAGAAATATGTGCATGTCCCCATAAAAATGCAGAGAGCAGTCAGAGAAACACAGCCTCCCTGTACTAGATAACAGAGAGATTCCCTCAAGAAACACGCCCTGGGCACCTGGTGTGAAGCATCTCCTGGTGCTTGGTGACAAGAAGAGTAGGCAGCAGCCCATACATCTGAGGAAATCACAGACTGACGTGGGGTTCAGAAGTTTTCATAGGGAGGAAGCATTTGAGATGGACAGAATTTCCAGAAAGGAGAGTGAGGAAAGGGTGAGCAGTGTGGGCGTCAACAACTGGTGAGTGGTCCGTGGCAGGGGCAGACCAGGCTGGGGTTGCTGCAGGGATTAATTTCCCTGGAAGGGGAAAGGATAGCCAGAGAATTGATGTCTTAAACAAGTAACCAATCTTTTAGGAGAAGGTGTAACCTCAAATTGACTATATTTGTTTGATTCTGTTTGCATTTAAGTTTTCTGAGTCACGAGGGGATAGTCACTATTAATTAAGAGTGTGTGTCCAGGCAACAGCTAGGGATGTCAACTTACCGTGAATCATTCAATAATTTACTAGTTCAATCTGAGTTTCAAAACATTCTTTTTTTCTTCTCTCTGTGTGCCAAGCATGGATTTAATACACAATTACTGATGGATTTATTTTAGTTCTAGTATATAGATCATACGCTTTCTGAGTCATGTAGTTTCATCCTTTTTTAAAATTTTTTTTTTGCGGCACGCGGGCCTCTCACTGCTGTGGCCTCTCCCATTGCGGAGCACAGGCTCCGGACGCGCAGGCTCAGCGGCCATGGCTCACGGGCCCAGCCGCTCCGCGGCGTGTGGGATCTTCCCGGACTGGGGCACGAACCCGTGTCCCCTGCATCGGCAGGCGGACTCTCAACCACTGTGCCACCAGGGAAGCCCATCCTTCTTTTCTTTAATCTTTAAATTTGATTTGTTTAAAAGTTAAAGAGGGGTGGAGTCAAGATGGCGGTGTGGGAAGATGCGGAGTTAGCTTCTCCCCACAGTTAGGGTGCCCGCTGGCCGCTGGGGGGAGACTCTGACCCCCAAGGAGTCGGGAGGAACCCCAAAGTGAACCAGTAGGGTATAAGGGGGACTGAGGGGGGAGGAGGAGTGGAGGCCAGGCAAGATCCGCGTCCCTGAGGTGGGGGAGGTCAGGAGAGGCAGGCGGGAGGGGCCATCCAAGAGGAGCAGGAGAGGGGTATAGCCCCGCCCAGTCAGGCCAGGGGGGCTGCTGAGCTCCCAGGCGGGTCCCCTGCCCTCCAAGCCCCGCCGCCCACCGCATTGGTCCTGGGGGCATAAGAGGGAAGCCAGGGAGATCAGGAGAGGCAGGTGGGAGGGGCCCTCCCAGACCGGAGGAGCAGAAGCGGAGAGGAGGGTATCTGCCTCGAGCACTGGAGACCAGGAAGCCTGCTGGGCTCGCAGGTGAGTCCCCCGCCCTCTGAGACCAGGGTTGGGGGCACCCTGAGCCCCTTCTGCTCCTTGGGCCTAAGCCCCACTGCCCGCAGGCCCCAGGGCCTTTTCCAGCTCTGTGGGTCCTGAGCATTGGCCCCACCCACCCCCCAAACCTCGCCATTGCTTAGGCCCCGCCCTCCACAGCCAAGACCTTCCCCCCACCTTTTTTTTCTTTTCCCTCCTCTTTTTTTTTTTTTACTATTGTGGTACTGATGTACCTTTTGGTGGTTGATTGATTGGTTGGTTGATTCATCTATATTTTTATTTTCACATTCTTACTTACATATCTGTTAGTTTCCTAGTCTAATTTTATTTTTTACTTTGTTATTCTTTTTTTTTTTTTTTTTTTTTGCCACCCCACACAGCTTGTGGGATCTTGGTTCACCACCCAGGTGTCTGGCTGAAGCTCCTGCAGTGGGAGCTCCAAGTCGAAACCACTGGACTAACAGAGAAACTCAGACTCCAGGGAATATTCATCGGAGTGAGATATCACAGAGGTCCTCATCTCAGCACCAAGACCCAGCTCCACCCAACAGCCTACAAACTCCAGTGTTGGAAGCCTCAGGCCAAACAACGAGTAAGACAGGAACACAATACCACACATTAAAAAGAAAAATGAGATGGCAAAAAAATGTCACAGATGAAGGAGCACGGTAAAAACCTACAAGACCAAATAAATGCAGAGGAAATAGGCAGTCTACCTGAAAAACAATTCAGAGTAATGATAGTAAAGGTGATCCAGAATCTCGGAAATAGAATGGAAACACATATTGAGAAAATACAAGAAATGTTTAACAAAGATCTACAAGAACTAAAGAACAAACAAACAGAGATGAACGACACAATAAATGAAATGAAAAATACACTACACGGAATCAATAACAGAATAACTGAGGCAGAGGAACGAATAAGTGAGCTGAAAGACAAAATGGTGGAAATAACTGCCAAGGAACAGAATAAAGAAAAAATAATGAAAAGAATTGAAGGCAATCTCGGAGACCTATGGGAAAACACTAAATGCACCAACATTTGAATTATAGGGGTCTCAGAAGAAGAAGAGTAAAAGAAAGGGTCTGAGAAAAAGTTTGAAGAGATTATAGTTGAAAACTTCCCTAACATCAGAAAGGAAATAGTCACCCAAGTTCAGGAAGCACAGAGAGTCCCATACAGGATAAACCCTAGGAAAAACACACTAAGACACATATTAATCAAACTAACAAAAATTAAATACAAAGAAAAAATATTAAAAGCAGCAAGGGAAAAATAAAAAATAACATACAAAGGAATCCCCATAAGGTTATCAGCTGATTTTTCAGCAGAAACTCTGCAGGCCAGAAGGGAGTGACAGGACATATTGAAAGTGATGAAAGGGGAAAACCTACAACCAAGATTACTCTATCCAGCAAGGATCTCATTCAAATTCGACAGAGAAATTAAAACCTTTATAGAAAAGCAAAAGTTAAGAGAACTCAGCACCACTATACCAGCTTTACAACAAATGCTAAAGGAACTTCTCTGGCAGGAAATACAAAAGAAGGAAAAGACCTACAAAAACAACCCCAAACAATTAAGAAAATGGTAATAGGAACATACATATCAATAATTATCTTAAATGTAAATGTATTAAATGCTACAACCAAAAAACATAGACTGGCTGAATGGATACAAAAACAAGACCCATATACATGCTGTCTACAAGAGACACACTTCAGACCTAGGGACACATACAGACTGAAAGTGAGAGGATGGAAAAAGATATTCCATGCAAGTGGAAATCAAAAGAAAGCTGGAGTAGCAATTCTCATTTCAGAAAAAATAGACTAAAATAAAGACTATTAGAAGAGACAAAGAAGGACACTACATAACAATCAAGGGATCAATCCAAGAAGAAGATATAACAATTGTAAATATTTATGCACCCAACATAGAAGCACCTCAATAAAAGTGGCAAATGCTAACAGCCATAAAAGGAGAAATCAACAGTAACACAATAATAGTAGGGGTCTTTAACACCCCACTTTCACCAATGGATAGATCATCTAAAACGAAAATAAATAAGGAAACAACATTTAAATGACACACTAAACAAAATGGACTTAATTGATATATATAGGACATTCCATCCAAAATCAACAGAATACACATTTTTTTTTACTTTTATGGTAAATTTATTTTTTATTTTTGAATTTTATTTTATTAATTTTTTTATACTGCATGTCCTTATTAGTGATCAATTTTATACACATCAGTGTATACATATCAATCCCAATCGCCCAATTCATCACACCACCACCAGCACCCCCCCCACTTCTTTCCCCCCTTGGTGTCCATACATTTATTCTGTACATCTGTGTCTCAATTTCTGCCCTCCAAACCGGTTCATCTGTACCATTTTTCTAGGTTCCACATATATGTGCTAACATACGATATTTGCTTTTCTCTTTCTGACTTACTTCACTCTGTATGACAGTCTCTAGATCCATCCACGTCTCTACAAATGACCCAATTTTGTTCCGTTTTATGGCTGAGTAATATTCCATTGTATATATGTACCACGTCTTCTTTATCCATTCGTCTGTCAATGGGCATGTAGGTTGCTTCCATGACCTGGCTATTGTAAATAGTGCTGCAGTGCACATTGGGGTGCATGTGACTTTTTGAATTATGGTTTTCTCTGGGTATATGCCCAGTAGTGGGATTGCTGGATCATATGGTAATTCAATTTTTAGTTTTACATGGAACCTCCATACTGTTCTCCATAGTGGCTGTGTCAATCAACATTCCCACCAACAGTGCAAGAGGGTTCCCTTTACTCCACACCACCTCCACCATTTGTTGTTTGTAGATTTTCTGATGATGCCCATTCTAACTGGTGTGAGGTGATACCTCATTGTAGTTTTGATTTGCATTTCTCTAATAATTAGTGATCTTGAGCAGCTTTTCATGTGCTTCTTGGCCATCTGTATGTCTTCTTTGGAGAAATGTCTATTTAGGTCTTCTGCCCATTTTTGGATTGGGTTGTTTGTTTCTTTAATATTGAGCTGCATGGGCTGTTTATATATTTTGGAGATTAATCCTCTGTCCATTGATTCATTTGCAAATATTTTCTCCCATTCTGAGGGTTGTCTTTTCGTCTTGCTTTGCTGTGCAAAAGCTGTTAAGTTTCATTAGGTCCCATATGTTTATTTTCGATTTTATTTCCATTTCCCTAGGAGGTGGGTCAAAAAGGATCTTGCTGTGATTTATGTCAAAGAGTGTTCTTCCTATGTTTTCCTCTAAGAGTTTTGTAGTGTCTGGTCTTACATTTAGGTCTCTAATCCATTTTGGGTTTATTTTTGTGTATGGTGTTAGGGAGTGTTCTAATTTCATTCTTTTACACGTAGCTGTCCAGTTTTCCCAGCACCACTTATTGAAGAGGCTGTCTCTTCTCCATTCCATATCCTTCCCTCCTTTGTCATAGATTAGTTGACCATAGGTACGTGGGTTTATCTCTGAGCTTTCTATCTTGTTCCATTGATCTGTTTCTTTTTTTGTGCCAGTACAATATTGTCTTGATTACTGTAGCTTTGTAATATAGTCTGAGGTAGGGGAACCTGATTCCTCCAGCTCCGTTTTTTTCCCTCAAGACTGCTTTGGCTATTCAGGGTCTTTTGTGTCTCCAAACAAATTTTAAGATTTTTTGTTCTAGTTCCATAAAAAATGCCACTGGTAATTTGATAGGGATTGCATTGGATCTGTAGATTGCTTTGGGTAATATAGTCATTTTCACAATATTGATTCTTCCAATCCAAAAACATGGTATATCTCTCCATCTGTTGGTATCATTTTTAATTATTTCATCAGTGTCTTATAGTTTTCTGCATACATGTCTTTTGTCTCCTTAGGTAGGTTTATTCCTAGGTATTGTATTCTTTTTGTTGCAGTGGTAAATGGGAGTGTTTCCTCAATTTCTCTTTCAGATTTTTCATCATTAGTGTATAGGAATGCAAGAGATTTCTGTGCATTAATTTTGTATCCTGCTACTTTACCGCATTCACTGATTAGCTGTAGTAGTTTTCTGGTGGCATCTTTAGGATTCTCTATGTATAGTATCATGTCATCTGCAAACAGTGACAGTTTTACTTCTTCTTTCCAATTTGTACAGAATACACTTTCTTCTCAAGTGTTCAAGGAACATTATCCAGGATAGATCATACCTTTGGTCACAAATCAAGCCTTGGTAAATGTAAGAAAATTGAAATCATACCAAGTATCTTTTCCGACCACAATGCTATGAGACTAAATATCAATTACAGGGAAAAAACTGTAAAAAATACAAATACATGGCGGCTAAACAATACACTACTAAATAACCAAGAGATCACTGAAGAAATCAAAGAGGAAATAAAAAAATACCTAGAAACAAATGACATAGAAAATACACTGACCCAAAAACTATGGGATGCAGCAAAAGCAGTTCTAAGAGGGAAGTTAATAGCAATACAATCCTACCTCAAGAAACAACAAAAATCTCAAATAAACAACCTAAACTTACACCTAAAGCAATTAGAGGAAGAAAAATAAAAGGAACCCCAAAGTTAGCAGAAGGAAAGAAATCACAAAGATCAGATCAGAAATAAATGAGAAAGAAATGAAGGAAATGATAGTAAAGATCAATAAAGCTAAAAGCTGGTGCTTTGAGAAGATAAACAAAATTGATAAATCATTAGCCAGACTCATCAAGAAAAAAAGGGGGCAGACTCAAATCAACAGAATTAGAAATGAAAACAGAGAAGTAACAACTGACACTGCAGAAATACAAAGGATCATGAGAGACTACTACAAGCAACTACATGCCAATAAAATGGACAACCTGGAAGAAATGGACAAATTCTTAGAAAAACACAATGTTGCGAGACTGAACCAGGAAGAAATAGAAAATATAAAGAGAAAAATCGCAAGCACTGAATTTGAAACTGTGATCAAAAATCTTCCAACAAACAAAAGCCCAGGACCAGATGGCTTCACAGGCGAATTCTATTCAAACATTTAGAGAAGAGCTAACACCCATCCTTCTCAAACTCTTCCAAAATATAGCAGAGGGAGGAACACTCCCAAACTCATTCTGTGAGGCCACCATCACCCTGATACCAAAACAGGACAAGGATGTCACAAAAAAAGAAAACTACAGGCTAATATCACTGGTGAACATAGATGCAAAAATCCTCAACAAATTACTAGCAAACAGAATCCAAGAGCACATTAAAAGGATCATACACTATGAGCAAGTGGGGTTTATCCCAGGAATGCAAGGATTCTTCAATATATGCAAATCAATCAGTGATACACCATATTAACAAACTGAAGGAGAAAATCACAGCAAGATCCTTTTTGACCCACCTCCTAGAGAAATGGAAATAAAAACAAAAAGAAACAAATGGGACCTAATGAACTTCAAAGCTTTTGCACAAGAAAGGAAACCATAAACAAGATGAAAAGACAACCCTTAAGGATTTCCCTGGTGGTGCAGTGGTTAAGAATCTGCCTGTGGATGCAGGGGACATGGGTTCGAGACCTGGCCTGGGAAGATCCCACATGCTGTGCAGCAACTCAGCCCACGTGCCACAACTACTGAAGCCCAAGAGCCTAGAGCCTGTGCTCCGCAACAAGAGAAGCCACTACAATGAGAAGCCCACGCACCACATCGAAGAGTAGCCCTCACTCGCCGCAACCAGAGAAAGCCCACTTGCAGCAATGAAGACCCAACGCAGCCGAAAATAAATAAATAAAACAAATAAATTTTAAAGAGATCTACAAACAATAAATGCTGACGAGGGTGTGGAGAAAAGGGAACCCTCTTGCACTGTTGGTGGGAATGTAAATTGATACAGCCACTATGGAGAGCAGTATGGAGGTTCCTTAAAACACTAAATATAGAACTACCATATGACCCAGCAATCCCACTACTGGGCATATACCCTGAGAAAACCGTAATTCAAAAAGAGTCATGTACCAAAATGTTCATTGCAGCTCTATTTACAATAGCCAGGACATGGAAGCAACCTAAGTGTCCATCAACAGATGAATGGATAAAGAAGATGTGGCACATATATACAATGGAATATTACTCAGCCATAAAAAGAAAGAAAATTGAGTTATTTGTAGTGAGGTGGATGGACCTAGAGTCTGTCGTACAGAGCAAAGTAAGTCAGAAAGAGAGAAACAAATACTGTATACTAACACATACATATGGAATTTTAAAAGAAAATGGTTCTGACGAACCTATGGGCAGGACAGGAATAAAGACGCAGATGTAGAGAATGGACTTGAGGACACGGGGAGGGGAATGGGTAAGCTGGGACGAAGTGAGAGAGTGGCATGGACATATATACACTTCCAAATGTAAGATAGATAGCTAGTGGGAAGCATCTGCATAGCACAGGGAGATCAGCTCGGTGCTTTGTGACCACCTAGAGGGATGGGATAGGGAGGGTGGGAGGGAGACGCAAGAGGGAGGGGGTATGGGGATATATGTATACGTATAGCTGATTCACTTTGTTATAGAGCAGAAACTAACACACCATTGTAAAGCAATTATACTCCAATAAAGATGTTTAAAAAAATAATATGTGGCCTTGATGGACAATAAAGAAAAAAATATATGAACAAAAAGGCAAATATAAAAAGCACCCCTAATACTATTCTTCAGAACAAACTGCTCCTAACTTTTTGGTGTATATTATTTCAATCTTCCTGAACTTCTAATGACTAAAAAGTCAACATTAGTTCCTGGTAAGAACACTATTCACTCCATTAACAGGGCAAAGAAAATGGTCAAATAACCAGAACTCCAATTTTGCACCTTCAGAAGGTATTGGTGGCCATGTTTCCCCAATTCTCATGAGGAACAGGTACCCCTGCTGGTGCTGACAGTAACCCAGAGAAGAAGGAAGGCTGCAGGCCACTCCTGCACGTCTGCCTGGACACACATGGGTACCCAGCTCAGGAAGAGACATGGATGAAGAGAAGGGAGAATCCTTTCTCAAAGGCAGTCAGGAAACACGTGTTCCAGGTCACAGGGGAGCAGACAAAAGTATGACTCTATTAATGAATCCTTCCCACTGAATCCCGCTGAGCTCCTGGCTGCACAATTGTCTTAACTATGAACTTTAGGAACCTGAGAATTAAATTCACTGGAAATTCCAGTGTGCAGAGAACTAAGAAACAGGAACAGGGTCTTGGTGGCGCAGTGGATAGGACTCAGCGCTCCCAATGCAGGAGGCCTGGGTTCGATCCCTGGTCGGGGAACTAGATCCCACGTGCATTCCTCAACTAAGAGTTCACATGCCACAACTAAGGAGCAAGCCTGCTGCAACCAGGACCTGGTGCAACCAAATAAATTAATTTTAAAAATAAATAAAAGGCTCCTATACCTTTTAAAAAAAGAAAAGAAACAGGAACTGAAAAGTCTAAGCCAAATTAGTTTGCATTTCCTGTTTGTGGACTGATTTCTAAAAATATGGAGAATGGTGTGGTGAGAGGTGATGACAGTATAAACAAGAGGGGCTGAGCACAAATGTGGAAGGACAAACCGATGTGAGAGGCATCAGGAGGGAGAGCTGACGAGAGGGAGGAGATGAACAGGCAGCCTGAAGACCAAGAGAAGAATAAACACAATCAACCACAGAGTTTCAAATGCAGTAAAGGCTCAGACGTCAATGTTATGTATCTTCTTTGAAGCATTATATTTTTTATACCTAAGAAGGCAACCTTGACTTATGGGACTTTTCAAGTTAATAGATTTTGGTTAATCCTGGCCAGGTGTCTGTTCCTGATACCATTTGGATTCTGGGCAAACTGACTTAATCTCATTATAATTTAGAGCTTGTTGCTAGGTAACTACGTCCGAGGTTCTTTCTGATCCCTAGATCAAGATATCCTTGCCCAAAAGTCAGTAAGCTAATCTGTTTAGATGTATGCACATGTCATTTATGAAACTAACTCTGCAGTCAGATATTTTCCCGCAGAAGCTGAGCGTTCACCCGCTGGTAACCTTAGTCATCTTTTTAAAAACACGAGGATGCCAAAAAAAAAAAAAAAGATTCCAAATGTAGAAGAAAACATAGCACAAGGAACAGAAAGAAATTCCTCACAGTATGGCATTAGATGGTTTTTGAAGTTATTGTAAATTGTGTATTTTTTGTATTTTTCATTTTATAATTGCTTCTTGCTCCTATGTAACAGTACAGGGTTAAGCGTTAAAAAACTGTTTCTTGGCCTTAAAACAAACCGAACAAAAAACCTGAGGAAATAGAATAGGCCCCTCCCACTGAATGGCCAACAACCCTCTGTCCTTGGCTTCAGGGTTACAAAAGTGTGACGCAGCATCCTGTGAACTGAAAATACAAAATCCTCGCCTGCACCTTCTCGTGGAGGACATAGGAGGTCAGAGAGAGAGGATACAGGGGAGCAGTCTGGCGCCCAGGGGGTGAGCAGCCCAGGAGGGTTAACGTGGAGATGGGCTCTGGACGATGGAGTTGAGCACAGGGACTCTGGTCTATAGGACACAGGAAGGGATGGGGTAACTGAGGGAGAAACACAGCACCTAAAGGACACTTGAAAGACAGCCTATTCATACCATTAGTTGTCAGCCTCGTTCTAGGTCTTGTGTGGGTGATTACTGTCCAGCACCGTGAATGAACTCACGTACTGTGCACGTATTGCTCCAAAGATATCACACAGTGACCACATATGATGCTGTGAATTTATTTGACCAGTAAATAAATAAACGTCACAAAACTGTGGTGTGTCTATAAAGACTATAGAGAAAGGTGTTAAGTGCCGGTGATTCTACTGAACCCATCAAACAGGAACGCTTTGGGGACTTCCCTGGTGGTCCAGTGGTTAAGACTCCGCACTCCCAAAGCAGGCGACCCGGGTTCAATTCCTGGTCAGGGAACTAGATCCCACTTGCTGCAACTAAATAGCCCACACGCAGCAACGAAGATCCCGCGTGCCGCAACTAAGACCCAGAGCAGCCAAATAAATAAAAAAAAAAAAAAAAAAAAAAAAAAGGAACGCTTTGGAAGAAGTCACCCTGCATTGAAACAGACTTCAGTGACTTCCCTGGTGGTGCAGTGGTTAAGAATCCGCCTGCCAGTGTAGGGGACACGGGGTTCTATCGCTGGTCCGGGAAGATCCCACATGCCGCGGAGCAGCTAAGCCCGTGCACACACCTACTGAGCCTGCGCTCTAGAGCCCACGTGCCACAACTACTGAGCCCGCGTGCCACAGTTACTGAAGCCCGCGCACCTAGAGCCCTTGCTCCGCAACAAGAGAAGCCACCGCAGTGAGAAGCCCGTGCACCGCAAGGAAGAGCAGCCCCCGCTCGCCGCAACTAGAGAAAGCCCGCGCGCAGCAACAAAGACCCAATGCAGCCAAAAAAATTTTAATTAAAAAAAAACAGACTTCATAAACCATATCTGAACAAAATGTACTTGAGATGTGGCACATTTGGGGCAATAAACAAAATGAAATGAGAACACGGAAATGTTTCCCATACAATTCTGGTGGTGCATTCAGTCACTCCCTTTCTTCCAATGATATTTTTCTCGTTAAAATCCGATCTATGGCACATTTCAAGTTCTCTCCCATCCAACAGTAACACACGGGAAGCAATAAGCCGCATGTACCCTGTGGGACACCAAGTGAAGACTCTCAGGGTTCCAAGCTCCATGTGACACTGCAGTCAACAAGACTTGTCAGCCGCTGATTGCACAAATCTGACACACTGCCAGGTGGGGCTGGGTGAAATATGTGGATAATACATATAAGAGTGTTGGAACTGAGTCATACAATTTTTGCCTGTTTTATGGGGAAAAAATAAAAACAATTCAAAAATTGGGCTTGAGGGGAACTCACTTCTTCCCTGGATATCTGAAAGCCTGGGTGGCAGCTCAAACTATTCTAATTGTTCAGCTAAACCTGGTTTGCTCCCAGTGAGACAAAGGCTTTTAAATTCAACAATGTTCTTGCCTGAAAGCTCAAAAACTAATCATCTTTTTCATGCTGTTGCCAATAGCTTTAGTGTTTTGTCAGAAGTGCATCCTTCTTCCAACAGAAATCTGCCAACGAACACACACACAACCCTAAATGATTGAAGAGCTTCATTTCATCCTTATTTAAGTACCACAGGAAAAAAGTCTTCAATTTTTAAAATATACTTATGAGAAACTCATCTATCATATGAGTGAAATTAACTTTCTTCCCCTGAAAATTCTTGTCGAAAGTTAGTTAATTCTGGGCTCAGTACTGAACTTTTTGGGGAATTTCCCACGCTTCTCCCTGGCTGTGTTGTCCTTGTGTAGCACTTGCTCGCCTGGGGCAGGAATGGAGAAAGAAGACAGCTGGGGCGCTGGGGCCTCGGCCTTTAGAGGAGCAGAGGGGACTAAAGGGCCCCTGTCGTCTGGAGGGCTCCCTCACCCGTGCCGTGCTCCCAAAACTCAGATCCCGAAACCAGAACCTGCCATGCCTTTCTTCAGTTTGCACGCACACATGTGCACACACACACACACACACGCACACTTTCGCAAATACAAGCACATCCCTTGACTACTCACTAGGTCTACTTAGGTAGCAATGAATGTTGACATTTCTTCCTGTTTCGCAGTTACATGTGCCTATAGCCAAAAAGCCAGTGTGACAATGAAGTAGAGCAGTCTTTCTAAGGTGTATTCTGAGTTCATAATTAATCATTATTTCTATCCCTGGCATTTCCCAGCATCTCTCCCTCTGTTCACTCCCTTCTCAGATATCTTCACCAAAATACCCCTTATAAAGGGCTTAACTTGAACACGATTGTATTTTTTAGAAAATCATCTCTGTAAACTCATCCCAGTTCACAGGTTTTCACCAGTTGAATGATTTTTGACTATTAACAAAACAAAAACAAAGCACAAACAAAACAAAACAAAGCACCTTTAACCACATCAGTAGAAACCCACAGGAATTAAGTCTTACTACACCATGAATCAAAAGCAGATTGGGGGCTTCCCTGGTGGCGCAGTGGTTGAGAGTCCGCCTGCCGATGCAGGGGCCACGGGTTCGTGCCCCGGTCCGGGAAGATCCCACGTGCCGCGGAGCGGCTGGGCCCGCGAGCCATGGCCGCTGAGCCTGCGCGTCTGGAGCCTGTGCTCCGCAACGGGAGAGGCCACAACAGTGAGAGGCCCGCGTACCGCAAAAAAAAAAAAAGCAGATTGGTACAAGCTGATTTGCTCCAAAAAACAAGAGCGTGTGATGCTCTTGAATTATTTCCGTGCACCAATCACCCAGATTCAGTTTCATACCAAATAAACTTTTCTACTACCGCAATATTTATCTAAACATGTTCTAATCCAAACTCTTCTTGTGTTAACAAAAATTCAGCTGAGTAAATTGAAGATTCTAATGGGCTTTATTAAACAATTCATGAATCAGGCAGCATTCCATCCAGCAAGTAGAGAGGAGCTCCAAGGAGCTGCACAAGATGAAAGTCTTTTATAGGCAGAAGGCGGCAAAGAGCGGACTGTTTCAGGCTTAGGGAACCTACCTACAGGGGATAAAAGGGGACTATGAGGCAGATACCTCACTGGTGCTGACCTGAAAATTCAAGACTGACCAGTTGAGACTACAGTCCTGGGGGAGGTTGTAACTGCGGTTAGGTTAGGTGTTAAGTCTTGGTTTGCTGATGTGACACTGAGCACAGGTCACTCTGCTTAGGGCCTGTCATGTCTTTTTTAACAATTATCTTTCATTAAAACAGCTTCCCACCCACTTCTGGTAACCATATTGCTGTTATTCTATTCAACTAAGATAAAAATATTGTAAATATCTTACTTTTCCTTCATATTCAATTTTTTGTCCTAATTTTTTTTGAAAATGCCTTATTTACCTCTATCTTTGTTTCAATCCCTTTTCTCTGTAAGATTATATTACTGTAATAGCTCTCCAGTGGGCTACCCTGATCCCAGATTGCATCCAGTGTGCCAAAAAAAAAAAAAAAAAACTACAACTCTGTGTTCTGTTTTTAATAATTTCATTTATTTATTTATTTATTTTTGGTTGCATTGAGTCTTCGTTACTGCACATGGGGTTTCTCTAGTTGCGGTGAGCAGGGGCTAATCTTCGTTGTGATGCGTGGGCTTCTCATTGCAGTGGCTTCTCTTGTGGTGGAGTGCAGGCTCTAGGCACAAGGGCTTCAGTAGTTGCAGTACACGGTCTCAGTAGGTGCGGCACACGGGCTTAGTTTCTCTGCACCATGTGGGATCTTCCCGGACCAGGGATCGAACCCGTGTCCCCTGCATTGGCAGGTGGATTCTTAACCACTGTGCCACCAGGGAAGTCCCAACTCTATGTTCTGAATGTCACATCTCTAACCCCAAAATGAGTCCCATTATTTATTGGATTAAATCCAAAATACTCAGCTTGACCTTTGGGGAGCTTTCATAATACCCTCCCCCTTCCTTTCTGTCCATTGTTCACACTGGTCTTTAGATTTCATCTGACCTGACAAGAAATGCCAATCAGGGAATTCCCTGACAATCCAGTGGTTAGGACTCTGTGCTTTCACTGCTGAGGGTGTGGGTTCAATCCCTGGTCAGGGAACTAAGAACCCACAAGCCACGCGGTGTGGCCAAAAAAAAAAAAAAAAAAGAGATGCCAGTCATCCTTTTAAGCATATGTCATACTCAATGTCATCTCTGTGCCAACATTCACTGTAACCTATTGTTTAGAGAGTTGCCTCTCCTTAAAGGGCCACGTAGCTCCACCAGTAACTGCGATAAGCTTTCTTGAACCTTTTCGAGCTCTGAAAGTAATTTGTGGAGCAGATCACACAACTGCACCTCTAATTATTCTTACATTCTTACTTAAATATTGACTTCTCCTTGCATTAAATTTGTGAGTTCTTTGGGACAGGTCTGTTTCTTAATGAGAAGTAAGATAAACATGCAAAGAAAACATTAACTTTCCTATATAACAGCCATAACCTACTATAAAATGTAATAGGAAAAGAATCCCATTTATTTAGCAAAACAGGAGTATACCTAGGAATGTAACTAAAAGTAAGCATGCAGGCCATTATAAAGAAAGCTTGATTGAAGTACAGCAAAGAAAACCAGGAAAAATAGCGAGAGACAGGCCATTATTATTGCAGGAGGTTCAATACTCTAAAAAGTCAATGCTTTTTTTTTTTTTTTTTTAGTTGCGCAGCTTGTGAGATTTTAGTTCCCCGACCAGGGATCAAACCTGGGCCCATCAGCAGTGAGAGTGTGGAGTCCTAACCACTGGACCGCCAGGGAATTCCCAAAAAGTCAATGCTTCCAACAAATTAATCTCTCAGCCTAAAGACTCCCAAAAGTCTCCATATTTTGACATGCTGTTTCTAGCTCATTAAGAAAATAAAGCAAATGGCAAGAACAACCTGAATACTTTTTGGGGAAAAAAATCATAATATAAATGAACTTGCTATAGCAGATAAATATTTAATAATTATTCAATAATTAAAACAGCATTGTCTTGGAATAGCTATAGGAAAACAAGAAAAATGAGTCAAGAAGCAGAATTAGGCATAATATTATAAAATATAATAAAGTAGCATTTCAAATTGATAAAGAAAAGATGGGCTGTTTAATGTATGGCTGAGTAAACAACTTATACTAAATATAAAAATAAATATCAGATAGATTAAAATCTAAACATTAAAAAACAAAACTAACACTTCAACCTTCTGAAATTATGGTAGTGACAAAAACAAATTTGAAAAGGACTGCACGTTTGTCATGAAAGAAACAGTTTATAAAGTATAGTGTAACAGTATGCCACAGCCTTCACCACCAGAAGGAGTAAGGTACGTTTATTTGTACTGACATTTAAAGTTTCCAAGAAACTAAAAAGAATAAGGTAGACTTATTTGTACTGACATTTAAAGTTTCTAAGACATACAGCTGCATGGAAAAAGCCAGTGAAATGAACAGACATGAACCTCAATCTCATTTATGATTCTATAATGAGACACAGGGATTGTTTAAATGCACAATTTAATGAGTGAATGTGAATAAGCGAGGATGTTAGGATGCTAGGCAGTAATAGTGAACACTGGTTGCCCAGGGAGGGGAGGAGGGGTGGGTGTGTAGCCAGGAGATGGAAAAGTAGAGGAGACCTTCATGTTTCACTGCAAGTTCCTCTGCAGAGTTTAAAACTATGACATGATAAAGAGGAGAAATATGTGTAATTAATTCATACCAAAGAAATACAGGAAAAGCACCATTGTCTTTTAGTAGAGATGGCATTCCTAAAAACATGCAAACCTTTAAGAGGAAAACACGTTGGATAACCAACAAGGTCCTACTGTATAGCACAGGGAATTATAATTAATATCCTGGGGTAAACCATAATGGAAAAGCCTACAAAAATGAATGTATATATACGTATAACTGAATCACTTTGCTGTACAGCAGAAATTAACACAACATTGGTAATCAACTATACTTCAATTAAAAAAAAAACAAACGAGGGACTTCCCTGGTGGTCCACTGTTAAAGACTCCACGCTTCCACTGCAGGGGGTACAGGTTCAATCCCTGGTTGGGGAACTATTATCCTACATGCCTCATGGTGCGGCCAAAAACTGTAAATAAATAAAAATAAAGGAAAATGCTGTCAGATTTGATCACATAGAAATGTAAAGTCTTTCTAGGTCAAAAAAAAAAACCCACAAAAACAAAGTTAAAACACAAGTTGTACCTGACAGAAGTATTTTAAAATGTATAACAGATGAAGGATAAATAGTCATAATATATGAAGAATTATTATGAACAAGAAAAAGACAAACTATCCCATAGAGAAATGGGCATCTGATAGAAAAGACAATTAACAAGACACAATCACAAAATTACAGGTGGAACATACAAAATGATGTTCAACCTGTCTAGTTATAAGAGAAATGCATGTGTTTTTGTTTGTTTGTTTGTTTGTTTGTTTTGCAGTACGCGGGCCTCTCACTGTTGTGGCCTCTCCCGTTGCGGAGCACAGGCTCCGGACGCGCAGGCTCAGCGGCCATGGCTCACGGGCCCAGCCGCTCCGCGGCATGCGGGATCCTCCCGGACCGGGGCACGAACCCCTGTCCCCTGCATTGGCAGGCGGGCTCTCACTGTGCCATCAGGGAAGCCCGAGAAATGCATATTAAAATGGTAAGTTTGCCTATCAAATATATAAGAATTTTAAAAAATATTGATAATATTCAAACTCAGTGAGAGCTGAGGTTAGCAATCACTCTCAAAAGTGCTTCTTGTGAGTATAAATTAATATTATCGTGTATATGCTGGCAAGTACTTGGAGGCAACCTAAATGTTCACTGGCAATGTGATGGTTAAACAAGTAACTAGGAGATGGTGCAGTCAGTGAAAAGGACAACTATAGGCATTGAAAGATCTTCATGTTACATTGCTAAGTGAAGAACAAATCACAGGAAGATGTGTGTGCTGTACTCCTACCTATGTTGGGAAAAGACACTCAATCTACACAGAGTGTTATGGGCTGAATTGTGTCCCCCAGACTCATATGTTGAAGCGCTACCCCAGAAACATCAGAATGAGACTGTATTTGGAGACAGGGCCTTTAAAGAGGTGATTAAGTTAAAACAAGGCTGCTGGTGTGGGCCCCAATCCAATCTGACCAGTGTCCTTATAAGAAGAGGTAATTTGGACACACAGAGAGATACAGGGGAGAAAAGACCATGTGAGGACATGGCAAGAAGATGGCCGTCTGCAGGCCAAGGAGAGAGGCCTCAAGAGGAACCAAACTTGCTGACACCTTGATTTTGGACGTCCAGCCTCCAGAACTGTGAGAAAATTCAGGTCTGTCGTTTAAGCCCCCCAGTCTGTGGTGGTGTGTTATGGCAGGTGTTGCAGGGTAATACTGATAGTAAAGATTTTAGGCAGGTACATACCCAATGGGAAGTAGAGGTTGCTTCTGAAGCTCTGGAATAAGAAGGGGGAAAGGAGAAAGATTAAAAAGTATATATATATATATATAGAGAGAGAGAGAGAGAGAGAGCGAGAGAGAGAGAGAGAGTTTACATATGCTTTCATGTTGCTAGAAATGTTTAGAGCAGTTATTCCTTTTGTAGTTTTTTTTAAATTGAAGTATAGTTGATTTACCATGTTGTGTTCATTTCTGCTGTACAGCAAAGAGACTCAGTTATACACATACAGACATTCCTTTCCCTTATGGTTTATCACAGGATATTGAACATAGTTCCCCGTGCTCTACAGTAGGACCTTGTTGTTTATCCATTCTATATATAAAAGCTTACATCTACTAACCCCAAGCTCTCACTCTATCCCTCCCGTCTTTCATAATTAAAAAAGAAAAAGAAAAAAAAAGGATCACTCTGGCGAGTTGGGGAACATTTGTTGATGACACACAAAGCAATACTTTAACCCATTACACAATGTTCTAAACAGAATAGATGCAGACAGTATGTTTTGAGTTTAGTTATACAGGAATGTCATAAAGTTTATATATGGAGTATGTATTTTTGAAAAGACTTAAATTATCAGTTCTATTTTCAGAAGGTACATTTTCAGAAAAAGAGACCTCACAGCCAGTGTAATTTTAAGTCCAAAGACTGTTCATTTTCCTCGCGGCATCTCCATTACCGCAACAAGCCACCACCACATTTTGCTAAATCTAAGTTATTCCAAATTAAATAAACAACACACAAACAAAGTCAGAAACATTTCCACCCCAGAGAGGGCAGCAGAATCCACAGCAAAGCTCTCTGGCTCGACCCTCCACGGCCACGGATACTACCTGCCGGACGCAGATTCTGACAGGTTGTCTTACCCAACAGCTGGCTTCAAGAACTTGCTTTACACTCAGGTCACTAAAGGACAAATTCAAGAAAAAGAAGCAAAGGGATGAGGAAGTCACCCCGTCTCCCAATTCTGAAACTTAAAATCGTCGGCTAGAAGCGTAAAAACTCTACCACCGAAGTGCTCACTAGCTGGACCGTGTTTTAACCCGGCTCCACTGTCCACGCTCTGCCATCCGCATCCCGCCCATCCCTGGGATTAGGGTTTGGATCCATATTGTGACATATTTGTTAACCTGAATCTTATTGTGTGATTTTTGCCAGAGAAGAGTCTGCCCTGAGAGGAATGATGTTGGAGGCTCCAAGCAGAGGAACTACGTACCTAGAATTGAGCTGAAAAATGACACTGGTTGCTGTGTTGATGACAGACAAAGGAGGTGGGGGGCAAGCAGGCAGAAGAGTTAAGCATCTATTAAAATAGTCTAATGAAGGAGACGGTGGTGACAGCCCAGAGCATAGGAGGGGAGAGGTGAGAAGCAGTCAGATTCTGGATCTTTTGAAGGTAGAGCCAAGAGAATTTCCTGATGATTGGATTTGAGGGGTGAGAGTAAAAGAAAAGAATCAAGGGTAAGTTGGAGTTTGGTCAAAGACAAATGGAAGATTAAGTTGTTGGATGCAGGGGTCTTGGAGAATCAAGAGTATGTCTGGGGGACTTCCCTGGAGGTCCAGTGGTTAAGACTCTGCTCTTACACTGCAGGGGGCACAGGTTAGATCCCTGGTCTGGGAACTAAGATCCTGCAAGCCACACAGTGTGGCCAAAAAAAAGAAGAGTGTGTTTGGGCATAGTTTGGAGATTTCACATAGAACACTGGATATACGATTAGAGTTTAGAACCAAGGTCTGAGCTGGACGTACAGATTTGGGAGTGGAGGCTGTAGAGTCTGTGTCTGATGCCAATGAGTTGGGTGTGACAGAGGTGAGGTCCAAGGTCAGAGAGACGAGGAGGGACAGCAGGAGAGATGAGAGGAGGGAGAGCGTGACACCCTAGAAACCCAGATGAGGAAGAGGCTTTGAAGAAGGGAGGTGACCAAGCAGCCTTGTCCGCTGTTAGAGCAGGACGGGACAGGGAAGGGCCATTGGTTTCCCGTACTGCAGTCACTGGGCACCGTGATAAGTGCAGTCTCCAGGCCGTGGTGGTGCAAAGCACTTTTGTAGGATGACGAAGCAGATTGCAAAGCGCTATCTGCTATGTTTTTTGTTTACATCACAGGAGGAAGCACATTAATTGATAATACTATCTGGAATCAGATTACTACCAGATTTCTGGTAACATATTGATACGAATCTATGTCGGTGTGATAAAGAAGAGATGCATATACATTGAAATATTTTTAATTAACTTGAGAGGAAACCATGGAGCCGTAGATAAAAATCACAGAATCTTGCCAAAAGTTTATTTTTATCTTAGGAAAAAACCTCCTTCCTATTAAACCTTTACCAAAGCCGCTAAAGAGCGCAAAATCGACTGGCTGATAACCCACCTCTCAGCGATATTAGGTACAATTAGCAAATGCTCTGAAATAGATGCGGGACCTAGGAGGAGAAGCAATGGCCCTGAATAATCTCCAAACTGAATACTCAGCAAGCATTACAAAGCATCTGTAGTCCAGAGAAAGGTGGCCTGTATTTCTGCATCACCTTTGCCACGAGCAAGCTGCCTGAACTCTGACAGGCTACTGGCCCTTCTGGGCCTCCAATTCTTCACGTATAAAATGAGTGGGTCAGAACAGAACCTCCAATTCTAAAACGCCATAAGTCTGTACCAGCATAAAAACAGTGGTGTCTTTCAGAGCAATCTTTGAGGGTATATAGGAGTGAACTCCATTCTTCTCTACGTATTTTTAAACTCAGAAGATCATTCTCGGATTCAAACTTGACACTACTGATAGCTTTCTTTCCCAGTACCCTATTCTCTATGCAAATGGACTGACTCAAGGACGCATTGAACTGCGATGATGCTGTTGAGTTGCAACGTGCAGGGAAGACACAAATATTTACACCTTTCTCTTCCTCCCCAGAACCAGTCAATTCAGAAGGTTTAGTAATAATGAAGGATTACTGCACCCAACAGTCGTGAGCATGGAAATGGTGACGCTGTCCCCGTGGGGCCTTCAGGGGCTATACCACCAAATGAAATGTTTAGTTTGCTTTTCCAGCAAAGAGATCCTGAACATAATATTTCAAGCTTTGCCTATTGATGTAGCAGAACTGAAAGAAAAATCAAATCAAAATGAAACAAAAAACTCATTATGGTGAAAGGCAAGGGTTAGACGAAGGTATCTTTGCCTTCCAGAAGTAAGTTACAAAATGCAGATGCATGGTTTATAAACATTTACTTTTCTCATGACATAGAATCAAGAAAATCATACATAACAGAAATGCAAATCAGCACTCTAGGACAATAAAAATCTGAAGAAAGAACACTGTTGGCTTTCAAGTCTCATTAGATGTCAGAAGATATTTATTAGCAAAAATAACAAACCAGGGCTTCCCTGATGGCACAGTGGTTGAGAGTCCGCCTGCCGACGCAGGGGACACAGGTTTGTGCCCCGGTCCGGGAGGATCCCACATGCCACGGAGCGGCTGGGCCCGCGAGCCATGGCCGCTGAGCCTGCGCGTCCGGAGCCTGTGCTCCGCAGCGGGAGAGGCCACGGCAGTGACAGGCCCGCGTACCGCAAAAAAAAAAGAAAAAAGAAAACCACTACTTTGCCTAGCATTTTAAAAATATAGCTTAACGAGACTGAAAGGCAGGTCACCTTGCCCACTCCCTGCTGGGCACCCATAAAGTGTTCAGATTCCATGGTGAACAAAATAGGAAGGGGTGGGTGTGCTTCAATCGGGATAGGACATGACTATCATCAACAACACACGTATCCTCTGGTTACAGATGACTAGTTAAAACTCCTAACATTTCCGCGCCCTTTTTTAAAACAATTTATTTTTGGCTGCGTTGGGCGTCCTTTGCTGCATGTGGACTTTCTCTAGTTGCGGCGAGCGGGGTCTACACTTGGTTGCAGTGCACGGGCTTCTCATTGCAGTGGCTTCTCTTGTTGCAGAGCACAGGCTCTGGGCATGCACGCTTCAGTAGTTGTGGCATGCAGGCTCAGTAGTTGTGGTGCATGGGCTTAGCTGCTCTGCGGCATGTGGGATCTTCCCAGACCAGGGCTCGAACCTGTGTCCCCTGCGTTGGCAGGCGGATTTTTAACCCCTGAGCCCCCAGGGAAGCCCTCTGTGCCATTTTTAATTAGAGTAAACTTCATAGACTTACCTTGCTTAAACATTCATGCACAGCAACCACGTTTGTTGAGAGTTTGCTGTGTTCTAGCCCCTCATAAGGCACTGGTGTGTATATATACAGTGGAATATTACTCAGCCGTAAAAAAGAAATTCTGCCGTTTGTGACAACATGGATGGACCCAGAGAGCATCACGCTAAATGAAATAAGTCAGACAGAGAAGACAAACACCATATGATCTCACTTATATGTGGAACGTAAGACAACGACAACAATAAAATGAACTCACAGATACAGAAAACAGATTGCTGGTTGCCAGAGGCGGGGTGGGGAGCTGAAATGGGCGAGGGTGGTCAAGAGGTACAACGTTTCAGTTATAAAATAGATAAGGCCTGGGAATGTAATGTACAGCTTGGCGACGATAGTTAGCAATACTATATTGTATATTTGAAAGTTGCTAAGGGAATAGACCTTGAAAGTCCTCATCACAAGAGAAAAAAATTGTACCTGTGTAGTGTTGGATGTTAACTAGAAATACTGTGGTGATAATTCATAATATATACAAATATTTTATCACTACGTCATTTACCTGAAACTCATATGTTATATATCAACTGGATATCAATTTAAAAATTAAAAAGACAGTTTAAAAGAAAAAAAAAAGATTGGAAGGAAAATCAGAGAAGGGGATGAGAGCTGGCAGTCTCGGGGGAAGGAATGAACTCCCACCTGTACTGATTCCTAGACTAGTGGGATGGTCCAGAGGGAGTTTGCAAGGTAAATTATAAATGATACAGCAAGTGTGGGAGAGTGTAAATATTTTATTCTCTACTAGCACAACCCTGAAAAACAAATTTTCTCTAGATTTGATTACAGAAACTTTTCTTCGCTCAAAAATCGCTATATACAAATAACCAGAGGGAATGGAAAGAAACTAATTTTTTAAGAGCAATCAATCATTCGTTGTATTACTTCTTTCATTCATAACCACACAATGAGCACTGAGCACAGCTCTATTCTCTGTGCTCGGATGCTAAAGTGGATAAACACGAATTCTACAGTCCAGTGGAAACGAGGGGTGTGAATCACTCAGGGCAGGAGGGCAGTGGCCTGAGACGGGCATGCACCTTCCTGGGGTGCAGGTCACCTGGAGGACTAGAAGAGGGCCCAGGGGGTCGAGCCCAGGACCTCGGGGCAGAGACTGCGGCTGGAGAGACCCTGCACTTAGGGCGGGGTGCCGCCCAGCAGAAGGCACAGCATCCACCCGGGCTGGACTTAGGGAAATCAAGCTGACACAAGCGTCAGGAGGACAGAGGAAGACCGGCACAAATACACTGTGGTGGTTCAAGCTGCGAACCTCAGGAAGACAGAGCCCCTGCCCACCTCCAGAGGGGTCTGAGCTGACACAGAGGAAGCTCCGAGCTGGATCTCACTGAGCCCAGCGGAGAAGCACCTGCTGTCCAGACACAGCGGCGAAGGCTTATAGCTCTTATATTTGGTGTTCTCCAGACACTAGTGAATTTATATATTTGTGTATAAAGAAATACATATATCTTTTTATCCTTTTTTTCTACAAAACTTGAACCATTCTCTGCATACCATATTTTTAAAATTAATTAATTCATTTACTTTTGGCTGTGTTGGGTATTCGCTGCTGTGCACGGGCTTTTCTCTATTTGCGGCGGGTGGGGGCTACTCTTCATTGCAGTGCGCGGGTTTCTCACTGCAGTGGCTTCTCTTGTTGCTGAACATGGACTCTAGGCGTGTGAGGTTCAGTAGCTGTGGCATGTGGGCTCAGTAGTTGTGGCTCGCGGGTTCTAGAGTGCAGGCTCAGTAGTTGTGGCACACAGGCTTAGTTGCTCCATGGCATGTGGGATCTTCCTGGACCAGGGCTCTAACCTGTGTCCCCTGCATTGGCAGACAGATCCTTAACCACTGCACCACCAGGGAAGTCCCTGCATACCATCCTATAATTTTGGTTTTTTTTTAACTTAACGTGTCTTAAAATTTTTTCCATCTCAAAAATATAAATTTATGCCATAATATAACAGCTGTATAATATTACATGATATACCTGGATCAAAATTTTCCTGATTATTCATCTATTGTGAGGAATATGAGTTGTCGTTTTCTATTTTCACTCTCATAAACAAAGACATGATGGAAAACCTTGCAGTTTTCCCATTATTTCCTAGGATTAAATTCCTAGGATTGAATTTACCCTGGAACAAAGGATGGTTACTTTTGAAATTTTGATACATGTTCATATTGCTCCCTGGAAAGGTCGATCCAATCTTCACTCTCACCAATAGCATGAGATTTCCCATAAAACCATCTTGGATGCTTAATGAAACACTCCCACCTTGAGATACTAACACCTGCTATGTCACACATACACAAGTGTATCAGTTTTCTTCTCAGATCATTCATTTATCATTTTTTTGATATGGTCTAAACATATACATAACGTTTTGATTAAAAGCAATTTTCCAGTGTAAAAATCTATACACAGACCAGAGGGCAGACAGCAGAAGCAAGAAATACAATTCTGCAGCCTGTGGAAGGAAAACCACATTCACAGAAAGATAGACAAAATGAAAAGGCAGAGGACTTTGTACCAGATGAAGAAACAAGAAAAAACCCCAGAAAAACAACTAAATGAAGTGGAGATAGGCAACCTTCCAGAAAAAGAATTCGGAATAATGATAGTGTAGATGATCCAGGACCTCGGAAAAAGAATGGAGGCAAAGATCGAGCAGATGCAAGAAATGTTTAACAAAGACCTAGAGGAATTAAAGCACAAACAAACAGAGATGAACAATACAATAACTGAAATGAAAACTACACTAGAAGGAATCAATAGCAGAATAACTGAGGCAGAAGAACGGATAAGTGACCTGGAAGACAGAATGGTGGAATTCACTGCTGCGGAACAGAATAAAGAATAAAGAAAAAAGAATGAAAATAAATGAAGACAGCCTAAGAGACCCCTGGGACTACGTTAAACGCACCAACATTCGCATTATAGGGGTCCCAGAAGGAGGAGAGAGAGAAGGGACCCGAGAAAATATTTGAAGAGATTATAGTTGAAAACTTCCCTAACATGGGAAAGGAAATAGCCACCGAAGTCCAGGAAATGCAGAGAGTCCCAGGCAGGATAAACCCAAGGAGAAACATGCCGAGACACATAGTAATCAAATTGACAAAAAACTAAAGACAAAGAGAAATTATTGAAAGCAACAAGGGAAAACTGACAAATAACACACAAGGGAATCCCCATAAGGTTAACAGCTGATTCCTCAGCAGAAACTCTACAAGCCAGAAGGGAGTGGCATGATATACTTAAAGTGATGAAAGGGAAGAACCTACAACCAAGATTACTCTAACTGGCAAGGATCCCATTCAGTTTTGATGGAGAAATCCAAAGCTTTATAGACAAGCAGAAGCTAAGAGAATTCAGCACTACCAAACCAGCTCTACAACAAATGCTAAAAAGCTTCTAAGTGGGAAGCACAAGAGAAGAAAAGGACCTACAAAAGCAAACCCATAACAATTCAGAAAATGGTCATAGGAACATACATATCAATAATTACCTTAAACATGAATGGACTAAATGCTCCAACTAAAAGACACAGGCTCACTGAATGGATACAAAAACAAGACCCATATATATGCTGTCCACAAGAGACCCACTTCAGACCTAGGGACACATACACACTGAAAGTGAGGGGATGGAAAGAGATATTCCATGCAAATAGAAATCAAAAGAAAGCTGGAGTAGCAATACTCGTATCAGATAAAATAGACTTTAAAATAAAGACTATTACAAGAGACAAGGAAGGACCCTACATAATGATCAAGGGATCAATCCAAGAAGAAGACATAACAATTATAAATATATATGCACCCAACATAGGAGCACCTCAATACATAAGGCAACTGCTAACAGCTACAAAAGAGGAAATCAACAGTAACACAATAATAGTGGGGGACATTAACACCTCACTTACACCAATGGACAGGTCATCCAGACAGAAAATTAATAAGGAAACACAAGCTTTGAATGACACAATAGAGCAAATAGATTTAACTGATGTTTACAGGACATTCCATCCAGAAACAGCAGATTACACATTCTTCTCAAGTACACACGGAACGTTTCCGAATTTTTAAGAATTCCTCTTTAGGAAAGCTTATTATATCAAAGTAGTGCACAGTATTAAGCGAATTACTACAGTGATAAAATATCCCATTGCAAAAATTCTATTCTTTAAACCCTCTGTGTTAGTTCAATCTGGGGAATCATATCCGGATGCATGAAGGTGCTGGTGGGCCCCTGAGGCTGTAGGCAGGCCTCCCTTCGCATGGTTGGGCTGTAAAAATGACTGTGCCCACTGAAACCATGCTCAGTCCCATAACATCAAAGGGGAAAGTATGATTGTTCTGTGGCTTTTTAAAGTTTTTGTCAAAATATTTAAAACTCTTGGATTTCCCTGGTGGTGCGGTGGTTAAGAATCCGCCTGCCAATGCAGGGGACACGGGTTCAAGCCCGGGTCTGGGAAGATCCCACATGCCGCGGAGCAACTAAGCCTGTGCACCACAACTACTGAGCCTGCGCGCCACAAGTACTGAGCCCGTGAGCCACAACTACTGAGCCCGTGAGCCACAACTACTGAAGCCCACGCACCTAGAGCCCATGCTCCGCAACCAGAGAAGCCACCGCAGTGAGAAGCCCGTGCACTACTTCGAAGAGTAGCCCCTGCTTGCCACAACTAGAGAAAGCCAGGGTGCAGCAACAAAGACCCAACACAGCCAAAAATAAATAATAAAAATAAATTTATTTTTAAAAATAAATAAATAAAGCTGTTACTGTTATAAAGGAAAATGAAAAAAATTTAAACATTGTTAATGCTAACATTCAAATATGAATTTATATTAATTATACTAATATTCATTTAAATCCTAATTTTAAATATTAGGAACACTGAGAATAGAAATATTTTATTTCTCGAAAAACTTAAGAGCAGCTTGCACACTGTATAACTTACAGAACAAAGGGAGCATATTTTCCTTGCTTTGGTCAATTATACTCCTTTCTAAATGGATCAGCTTCCGATATTTTCTAGTTTGTGCCTTTGATGTCATGAAATATCGTCAAGAATTCCCTTAACGTGAAGCTTTCTGCCAGCGCCACGGTCTCTGAGACATTGTCGTCCTTTTCTCACAACCATGGTCCTCGTTTACGTTGATAAGCTCCTCTAGCCTGCACGACTAGGAGCTCTTGGGGCAGCGGGGTCAGCATTGCCGTGGCCCGGTCTCACTTCCAGAACTCCACTGATGTCTCATTCAGATTTCACTTCCAGCAGGTCAGTGTTTGCTTCCTCGCTGCACTGTTGTCGTCGGCGGCCAGTTTCCTTTTCTGTGTCTATTTTCCGGAAATGTCACAGGGGTTTACAAGTGGGAGACGAGGAGGCAACAGAGCTACATGCTTTGCTGCCTGTGTGTGACCGCTCAGGGACTCCTCACCAAAGGACTTTGAAAGATGTGATGACACACACCTGCTGTTTATGTAATGACTTACACGCTGAAGACCTAGCAGTTAAGTTTGTACTTTATCCACTTACAGTTCATGTATGGTGGACACTGACATTTCAACTGAGTTGTTGGGGGACTGCGTTATTGAGCGGAACGGGGGGTAAATGAAAATTCATGCATATCGGGACCAAAACCAACACAGGGGCTGCCTGTATTGTTCTTCCTTGCACATGCCAATAACTTGGAGGAAACTTAGGGAGAGAACAGGACCTAAGACCCGCCTCCTATTCCCTACATTATTTCTATGCAAGATCTTTCCTTTACCTATTTGCTACAGTAGCTAAAATCCCACTGATGGTCAGCCACCCTTTGGTGTTAATACCCTGCCCTCCTTTGATAAATATTTACTGAGTACGTCCTGTTCCACACACAAGGAACGTAGTGGGAGACGAGCAGAGAGGGATCTAAACGGAGCTTCCATTCCAAAGGGGAGAGTCAGAAAACAAAATGAGCAAATAAACCTGAAGCATGACTTCTGCCTGTGAAACTTGCTTTGGAGAAAGCAGGGAGGGCGATGTGATAGAGCTGAAGCCAGAGTGTGTGGGAGGAGGCTGTGTACGCGTGAAGGAGAGCAAAGGCCCGCTGAGATTTCAGATGAGCTGCGCCCTGCTGATGGGAAGAAGCCAGGTTTCAGAAAATGAAAATGCATTTGGAGTGTTTGGAAAAAAAGCGAGGAGTGCGGCTGGGGCCCCCGAGTGAGGTGGGGGGAGAAAGGGGACGTGGGATGGCAGAGCTGGGCCAGATCTCGGAAGGCCTGCAGGGCCCCAGAACGGAATGGGGTTTTATTCCACTTACAATGGGAAAAGGTTGGAAAGTGTTAGGCAAAGGACTGGCGTGATAAGAGCTTTGTTAAGATGGAAATATGTCTGGGAAGGGTGACAAGCTGCCGCCAGTTGGAAATAGAAATGGTAATTCTGTAGCTGAGCCGAGAGGAATAATTTGGGATGAGGGGTGCCGGCCACACCGAGTAAGATGAACTGGAACTCCTCCGTGCAGGGATGTGGATGCTCCAGGGCACCCAGGACCATCAGGAGGACAATGGGCACCCCTGGGCAGGAGGCCGACCCACGCTGCCAGGTGCTCTCCGGGCCCGGTGATCCGGCCTACAGCAGCCAGTGTGCTAGAGGTATAGACGCTGCCTGCTAAAAACGGCAATTTTCTACCCGGAAGTTTGTCATTGCCCGGCGTCCTTTTTCATTTCTTCTCTATTGTCGCTAACCCAGATCCCCTAAACCCCGCAGAGAGAAGTAGCTAAGAAAGAAAGAAGATGCATCGTGAGAGGCAGGAGGAATTGTTACTTCGCTGTGTTTCCAAGATCTCGGAAGGCAGTTGAATCTTTCCTCAACGCCTGGGGTCCTGGAAGTAAACCTGGAGTTCTGAAAACTGAAAGAAATCAGATTAAGAGCCCTTCCTATGATATTGTGAAATAAGGATCTTTTGTTAACAGAGCCTCTTTGGGTTGGGGGATGGAATAGACAGGCTTTAAAGTCAAACGGGCTTAGATTTAAATTCCAGGGGTAAATCGTTTTACGTCTGAACCTCAGTTTCCTATTTGTATGGAAAACGGGTTTTATAATCATACTGACCCACCATGCTCCTGGGCAGGTGAGATGAGGCAAATATATAATATGTCAAAATCCCTGGCCCACAATGAGTGTGAAATAAATGTCTGGTATGTGAAATACGGAATCCATGGAAGTTCCCGGCTCCGATACGAGCTCAGATAGATTAGTCATCTTCCTCCCACTCCGGCCGTTCCCCTCCCCGCCTCCCTCCCTTGAATGGGATGCATGGCAGGCCCAGACCATCTGAATTTTCTTCAGTATTAAAATATTATTATAAGGTGCCAGGATAGGAAAAAGAGGAAAAGGAAAACAGTCAGTCAACAGGAACATGCAGCGCGGAGCCGTTCTGGGGGAGCCGGAGGGCAGATCCGGGCGGCGCCGTCTTCCAGCGCTGGTTGGTGCCGCTGAGCCGGAGCCGTTTGCTAAAATGATGGGATCGCACCCCACCCCGGCCCTGAAGCATCAGCCATCAGTTCCCTGTGCACAGCACACTCGGGCGCAGCTGTTCCATGAACGGGGAAGAGGGTCCTCCAGGCAGGCTCGCAAACAGTCTTAACTTTTTAAAACATCAAGTGACTGTGAAATGGTATTGAATGCTAAACAGAACATATATCTGTATAATATATAAAATATATATATTATATGTCCTTAGTATAATATTTTTATATTATATTATATTATATATAATATATGTCCTTAATACCAGAACATATATCTGGTATTAAGGATAAGCAAAGACTCCTTACAACTTAGTAATAAAAACAAATAACCCAATGAAAAAATGGACACAAGATTTGAACAGATACTTCACAAAGAAGATATACAATTGGTCAGTAATCTCATTAAAAGCTACCCAGTGTCATTATTCATTAACGATATGCAAATTAAAATTGCGTAAGATGTCACTGCATACCCGCAGTAGCAAGTGCTAGCAAGCATATGAGGAGTAACTGAAGCCTCAGACTTTACTGGTGGGAATGTGAAAATGGAACAACTACTTTGTAAAATGACCCCGCGCTTTCTTCAAAAGGGAACCATACACCTACCCTAGCAATTCTCCTCCTGCATATACGCCAAGTATCCATCAATAGGAGAATGGAAAAACATACTGTGGTGTATACATAAAATGGAACACTAATTAACAATAAAAAAAGGAACAAGCTCTGAATACACACAATTACTGGAGGGGAACCTCAAAAGCATTATGCTGAATGGAAGCCTAACAGAAAAGAGTACAAAGCGTATGATTCCATTTACATGAAGCTCTGGAACAGGAGGAACTAACCTGGAATGTAGGAATAAACATAGCGACTGCCTCTGGGTGGGCAGGGACAAAGATTGGCTGGAGATGAGAAGGGGGGGCGAGTGTCTCAGGTGAAGAAGCTCTAAATCTTGATAGGGGTTTGGAATGCATAGATGTATGCATTCATCAAAACTCACAGAATAGTAGACAAGATTTGTCTATTTCATTGTGTTTAAGTTTTACCTTAAAAAAAAAAAAAGAAATGTAAACAATATAGAGTTTAGGGGAATTCCCTGGTTGTCCAGTGGTTAGGACTCTGCACTTCCATTGCCGAGGGCATGGGTTCAGTCCCTGGTCAGGGAACTAAGACCCCACAAGCCATGCGGTGTGGCCATGTGTGTGTGTGTGTGTGTGTGTATATACATATATATATATCTTAGGGAAAGTGTACTGATTTCTGCAACTTACTTTGAAATGCATCAGAAAATAAGATGGGTTGATGGATAACAGAGGGATGGACAGATTGATAATAGGCAATAAAGCAAATAAAATAAAATGTTAATGGTAAAATCTAGGTTGTGGGTAAACAGGTTTATAGTGTAAAATTCTTTCAACTTTTATGTGTATTTAAAACTTTTCATAAGTAAATGATGAAAGAAATGCACTTGAAAGCTTTTCTTATACTTCTTGTAAGTTTAGAGTTAATTCGGCACTATATTATTAACGTCCATCTGGAACTGTCTGCGTCTTCCAGATCTGGGCCATATTTGGCATTGCCAATCGTGTTCTCACCCAGGCACCCCTCTTTCTATTTGCACGGTTCATCGTGCCCCCGCAAGCCCCCGTGCTCTACACCCTATTCAAGTCTGTCAAGAGGCATCATAGTGATTATCCATCACGCCTCCATCTTTGTGGTCATTTTGAAACGATATACCTGTCGATCCTCTACCCCCAAACCAGGGCTGTGGTTTTCCAGGGCTTTTTACTCCATCTGATCTCTGTGCAGAGGGTGGGAGAATAGCAGTCTCCTGGGCTGGTCACTAGGCAGCATGTTTGCCCAGGTGCCTAATTTCAAGAGTCGTCATATTGAGATTATTTTTAGCCACATAAATTTTTCAGCCAGCCACCTTACACACCAGATGGCTCCCTGCTCCTTCTTTTCTCAATAGGACCTTCTAATGAGACTATGATATAGTGTGCTTAGGGTACCACAATTAGAGGTAAAATGAAGAGAGAAATCCAGGCTTTCTGATTTCACAAAGGTCCTTCCAGTGAATCCCCACCGACCTCAGTTCTGTTAAGCTCATTTTAGAAAGAGAAAGAGTAGAGATAAGGGAAAAGTTCTCCTTATTTGTGGAAATGTTTTATAGGAATACATTTACTCTTATAAAGCACAGTAGGATTTCTGTGTGCTTAGAAGGCTGGGTGTCTGCTGGCCCACGAAAGCTATCATTAGAAGGAATTAAATGGTCTGAATGCCAACAGCCAGGTGCCATCAGGATTGTCAGATAAACAGATATGGATGAGGGAGAAGATCAGATAGGAGAGGAGGAGGGAGCAGGATAATGAAAATGAAGGTTAAATCTTGATTGTAAACTTTTCAATTCTGTAAGGCCATTTTCTAAAATTCTGTCATGTTGAAATGTTACCTAATTAATGACCATGAGCACGTCTCAAAAGATTCCAAACTTCTCCGTACTCTGGTCTTTCAAAGATATTTTTTAATGCAGATCCAGACATTCTCTGTGATACTGGAGAGAGCCCTCTTGGGCAGCAGGACCCACGACCATTACCAATGCCCCAGGGAACCTCCAGTTGGGCTGCAGCAACTGGAATAATAACACCGAGCGTTCTGATCTAGCCTGCATCCTCCCTTTGGAGCCTATGGACCACCTGCCCACCTGTTCCTGTGCTTTCTATCAAGGCTACTTTCTACAGTAAGTGCACTTACCTCCACCTTTGGTCTCTTTCCTCTTGACTCGTCACCTTAGTGTAAACATGATTTTCAACAACAGGTTAATTCTTTGTATTATACCTTACTTGTCAATTTTTGACCTTAGACCACTGTTTCCCTGTGATATTCCCATGACTTTACCTATTCATATTCACACATCTACCAATGTAGATGTTCTTGTCTACGAGATTGGATCTCATAGACAAGAACACACCTTGATAGAGGGATTCAATATAGGGATTCAAGGTATAAGGGAAATAACATAGAATCTGAAATCAGGAGACGAGTTCATCTCTCAACTCAGAATCTTACTAGATGGGTGGCTTTGAAAAGTGCACAACCTCTGTTTCCTTTTCAAAAGTGAAATAATATTATTCTACCATCCTCTAAAGGTTAAGCCGATGTGGCCAAATGACAAAGTGTTTGTAAATTAGTTTGGGTCCCCCTCCCCCGTCCCATGCAGATGAGACAAGGATTTAAATGCAAAGAGTGTATTTGGAAGGTTCTGGAAACACTGGTAGAGAAGGGAAGAAGTGACACCGGGAGGAGAGAAGTGACACAGGAGAAGAAGTGACACCAGGAAGAGAAGAAGTGACACCAGGAGGAGAAGAAGTGACACCAGGCAAGAAAATTCTGGGGAAAAGTACAAAACGCAAGTCTCAGAGTCATCCAACCCAAGACGCAAGGAAGCTGAATTGTTGGGTATGGAATGTTTCTGAGGGACTTATCCTCCAGCAATATAAAAACAATTGTTTCTATCCCACCTGAGAGTTCCTTTGTAGATGACCAATAAATGGAAATCAAAGCCACACTGAGCAGCAGTGGTTTTTAATCAACTGTAAGAACTGTTTACATTAAGCACTGGTTTAGAGGATTTACTCTGGGTCTTTCAGGGTAAACACTATAACATTCTTTCAGTACATGTGCCACTAACCATGTACTAAAAAAGTTCTGCCCTGGGATAAGTGAGGGTTAGACAGGTAGATGTGTAATTTATTGTAATTTTCTGTCTGAACTGGTACACTTTTGAGAGTGAGAGGGGGTGATATTAATGGGTTATTTGTTTTATTAAGTCCATCTGTTGATGGACACTGGGTTGTTTCTAGTTTTTGGTTGTTGTGAGTAAAGCTTCTTTAAAGATCTGCTATACTAGTATTTGTGTGGACATAGGGATTTATTTCTCTTGGCTAAATACAAGAGTGGGACTACTGAATTGTATGGTAAGCATTTAATATTTAAAAAAATTTTTTTAATGTATTTATGGCTATGTTGGGTCTTCGCTTTTGAGCGCGGGCTTTGTCTAGTTGTGGCGCGCAGGGATTACTCCTCGTTGCAGTGCGTGGGCTTCTCATTGCGGTGGCTTCTCTTGTTGCAGAGCATGGGCTCTAGGCACATGGGCTTCAGTAGTTGTGGCGCACGGGCTTAGCTGCTCCGCGGCATGTGGGATCTTCCCGGAATAGGGCTGGAACCCATGTCCCCTGCATTGGCAGGCGGATTCTTAACCACTGCACCACCAGGGAAGTCCTAAGCATTTAATTTGTAAAGACTTAAACTTTTCCCAAAGTTGCTCTACCAATTTACATTCCCACCAGAAATGTATGAGAGTCACATTTGCTTTGTGTCTTTGCCAACATTTGGTATTGGAAGCCTTTTTAAATTTTGCATTCAGTAGGTATGGAGTGGCTTCTCATTTTGATTTTATTTTCCTAATAACCATGAGCAGATTTTCATGTACTAATTTGCCATTTACTTCTCAGTGAGATGTACTTTGTTATGTTTAATCTTTCTGTTTCTTTTACTTGGGCTTTGACCTGTTCGTTTTATGGTTTTCATCATATGACAAATATTCAGCCATTATCTCTTCAAACATTTTTTGTCTGAACCCCTTCTCCCTCCTTTCTAAGACTGATTATATGTATGATGTATATTAAGCTGTATTATGTTGCTCTATTCATTTTTGTAAAATCTTTTCGCTCTGAGTTTCATTTCGGTTATTTTCAACTGCTTTGTCTTCAATTTCACAAGCCTTTTTTTCAGCGTCTTATGGTGTCTTACATGCTGTTAATCTCATCCATTGTTTTTTTTCATCTCAGATGTGATATTTTTCACATCTGGAAATTTAACTTGGATCTTTTTACAATGTGCATTTCTTTTCTCTAATCCCCTTGAGCATAAGAAGTATATTTTTAATAGCTGTTTTAATATCTTGTCTGCTGACTATATTAGTTACATCATTTCTGTATCTGCATCCTGGTTTTTTCCTCTTGGTGTTGGGACATGTTTTACTGCTTAATTGTATGTCTGGAAATACATGATTAGATGCCAATGCTGTCAATTATATGCTATTGGATGTTGGGTTTAAAAAACCATTCCTTTAAATATGTTAGGGTTTCAGTTCTAAAATGCAGTTAAATTACTTGAAATCCATGTGATCCTTTTGAGGCTTATTTGTCTAGCTCTATTAATGCACACTATGAATGTATGATACCTAGCTAAATAGTCTGTTTAATCTGATTTCAATTATAACCAAATAGCTGGGGGGGCGGGGAAAGGTGGTCCTGAGAGCTAATCCAATTCCCTTTATTCCATCATGGCCAGAAGTAGAAATCTATCCAGAATCTTTTTTGATAGCAGTTCCATGAGAATATTTAAGTTCTCTTATCAACCTTCAAGTACATACTACAGTACTGTTAACTGTAGTCACCATGCTATGTACTAGGTTTCCAGAAATTATTCATCTTATAACTAGAAGTTTGTACCCTCTGAACAACCTCTCCCCATTTCCCCCACTTACTGCTACTGCTACCACCACTGTTTCTGTGAGTTCAGCTTTTTTAGATCCCACATATAGGTGAGATCATCCAGTATTTGTCTTTCTCTGATTTACTTTGCTTAGCATAATGTCTTCAGGGTTCATCCACGTGACCATAAATGTCAGGCTTTCCTTTTTTATGGCTGGGCTATATTTCGCTGTGTATTATTACCACATCATCTTTATCCGTTCATCCATCAGCGGACACTAAGGTTGTTTGCATATATTGCCTCTTATGAATAAGGCTGCTATGAACATGGGAGTGCTGATATCTCTCAGAGATTCCGTCTTCATTTCCTTCGGATATATAGCCAGAGGTTGAATTGATGAATTATGTGATGGGTTTTAGTCACTTGTATTTCTTTAGTTACCTGTTAGTGTCATTTTGTCTTATTTCCTCCTTTTGAGTTCTTCATGCTTTTCTTAGAGATTTGTATGAGCTGTTTAGCTAATAAGCATCCAATCATTTTTTATGAATATTATTTCCTACTTTATGCTCTCATTTTATTCACAGTCAATTCACAACCATTGTGATGTGTAGACATTTAGATCTTTTATAGTCAGATCTCCCTACCCTTTCCTTTCAGAGGCCTGCCATCCCTTTGATGCTTAGAAAGACTTATTTACCTACCTCAGTGAATGGCTCAACAGCCAAACCAGAAACCTGAAACATACGTTATGATGTAAAGGCCCCCTCGTTTGTTAAAAATTATTATAAGTTTATCGTTAATGCCTGAACTAGTAGTAGGCGCGGTTGGCACCAGGACACCACGGAGACAAAAGGAAAGAACATCCAGCCAGTCGTCCTGCCTCTCCCAGTGTTTCCCTCTTCACTCCCACGTCCACCATCCTAGTTCCCATCTGCACCTCCTGCCTCCGTTCATCTATGCGTTGCTCCCTGATTGCCAGAGTGATTTTCCAAAAAGCCAAAACCGTTTCTGCCACTCCTGTGTTTAAACCCCTTCAATACCTCCTTGAGGATGACGTCTCAGCAGGGTAGCTTGACTTTATTCATAGCTCATCTCTCCCCTTTGATTTAGTCACGCCCTAAATCCCACCGATTTTGCACACAAATTATTCCCTGTGGTGTTGGGAAAGTTTTAAATATCTTTTCTATTTAAACAATTTTTCTTCATTTAATACTACTGTCCTCTCTAATACACTCTACCCTTTTATGGTCATAGCCGCAAACCTCCTTGGTTCCCCAAACAAGTGGAAATCTAACAAGTCCTTTCCACATTCTGATTTGCTTTCCCTTGAAGGAAGGGTGGATGTGCAAAGGCAGTAATAAATGTATTCCCTGTCTACGTTATAATGAAATACACAAGCGTCTACAGTGCCTTTTTTTTTTTGCCGCATGACTTGCGGGATCTTAGTTCCCCCACCAGGGGTCGAACCCACGACCCCTGCCGTGGAAGCGTGGAGTCCTAACCCCTGGACTGCCAGGGAAGTCCCCACAGTGTCTTTTTAAATTTGCCTTCTCAGGGGTGAGGAAATATGCATGATGGCAACCACATAGCAAGTCAAATGAAGTAGTCGCATTCTTAAGACGAACTTCACGGTAATGATTATTTGTGACTGAAAACTGCACGCATTTTCGTTCATAATTTTTTGTGCCCTAACTTATAGCCTCTGGAGGGGCAATTCAGAAATAATCCAAAGGATGAGGGCAAGCATTCAGCCTCAGTGTCACTGGCTCTTCTGGGTGAAGGTACTGATTCATGTATAGGTTAGGCTGCTAAGAAGCAGGATTGCACTTATCATGCCTGGCCAGTGGCTTCTGTGGGGCAAGTTTGCTGGGTGCTGAATTACCCCAGCACAGATCTAACTGTAGCTAAAAGCAAACCTACAACACAGCCCATCCTTGCTTATCCTTTACAAATAAGAGAAATCAGACTGAAATTCCTGTGGTAGAGTTTCTCAACCTAAGATCCTTGCTTCTTTATTGGTAAACCCGGAATTTTGTGCATCTTTCTGGGTCAGAATGTCTGTAGCTATAAGCAAATTCCAGAAGGGGTTAATGATCCCCTAAAATGCTAAAATCTATAGTTTGGTAACCGGAACTCTATTTCCTGTATAAACCCTATCCCACCTGACCCCCAAATTGAAAAGTATTCTATCTAATCTTCAACCTGAATTTACTCTTCCTGTTGTCCTTATCCTTCATTTGCCTGTTTATTTTGAATAATAAATACTGAATTTATTTTGTTGTGGCTTAATATTCAAATAAAAATCATGTGATTGACATGAACTCAACATTTTAAAACATTTGAAGGTTTCTAGCTAATAGTGACCTCTGGTGTTACTTTGAAAAATATGCAGTATGCTATTCATATCTTTAAGATCATCCTTAAGATCTTTAAGATCATCTACTGATGGTCTACTGGCCGGAGTGGGCAAACTGTATAGAAAGCTCCTCCGTCCTGGTGACCCATGGGGTAAATAGCAAATTTATCCACGTGAAATTAGATTCTGTGCACTAAACATACAAAAGAGCAACATTGTATTAGGTAATACCTGCACATGCTATTTTAAAATTTTACAATAAAACCATTTGGGAAATAAATTCATTTTATCAACTCAAAACTATTAAAGCAATAGGAAAAATAAAAAAGTGATTATAGGAATTCAGACTTATCTAATCTAGTGGAAGGCAATATCTAAAAGGAGAAACATAGATATTTTTCAAGTGCCTTAAAATCCACAATTATGCAGAATTAGGTGTTCCCCCAAGAAGAGCAAATTTAAGAAATCAGTTGTCTATGTAATAATATGAGATAAATCTAAGTAACTCATACTGAACACTAGAACATTTATCTCTGGATATGCTATTGTAATGAAAACAAAATGTTCACCTCAAATCCTTCATGGATGTATAAACATAATTTGTTTAACTTGTCTTCTATTAATGAACAGTCCATATTTTACTACTACAAATAATATTTCAATAATTATTCTTGTTCATGTGTTCTTGTTCAGTTCCCATACGTGCAGTTATGTCTATAGAATAAATTAGAATTGACACTTTTATGGTAATATTAATCACAATGGATTGTCAAATTGCCCTCCTTTGAGGTTGTAATACACTTACACTCCCAGAAATAAATATGTGCCCACTTTCTCACCTCCGTTCCAACACTATTTTTTCCTTAAATACTACATTTTGGAGATATATATAGCTCTAGTTCATGCATTGAATAGTATTCAATCGTATAACTTAAACATACTGCTATTTATTTATCCACATCTCCACTAGTGGACAATGATGTTTTTCCCACGTCACTTTATCCTTGTCAGAGTGCCTCGTCCATGATAAATGTTTGTTGAGTGAGTGAATAAACTAATGAATCAATGAGTAACAAAGAAACTGATTGCAAAGTATGCTAGACATCTGGTATGGACTGTAGTTGAGAATCCCTACTACAAATTGCAGTGTCAAAGGGATGCCCAAGAAACTCCAAGCCCAGCTACCTGCTGTCTTTTCAAGACCTTAGAGGTGGATGGGTAGGGTTGGGGAAGAGAATAGCCTTTCATTGCTTTTAAGCTCTGTATAATTTTTCAGTTTTCATAATTGGCATTAATATCCTCAATTATCACTTAATCAAAGTGTATATTAAGGATAATTTTTCTACTTTTAAATGTAAACAGTACATTATTAGTGATCTTTTGAATTGTAGGGACACACCCAGCTAGCTACAGGCCACCACAACCTGAGTGTGGCTTAGGTTGCTTTTTGTTAAAACGAGACCAGTTATTTGAAGCTCAAGTTCGAGTTCATATATTCTGATTCACCAGCTGGTTTTTATATCATGACAAAGGGACAGCTTCCACATAAGAACTTTACAACACTGACCATCCAGTGATGGCAAGTTTTGGCATAGGACATTATTTAATATGTGGGAACGATGCATTTTGTGCTGGGGCAAAGGAACACTGAAATGTGGTCGACTGAGGCCAAGCTTAGAAATTTCTGATTCCATGGCAAAATGCCACACATCTTTCTTGCTGGTATCTAGCTTTCTACTATGGGAATAGAATTCACTCCAAAAGTTTTACAATTGTAGGTAGGAGAGAACATTTTAGGAGCATGTTAAAAGACACTAGTTTTGTTTCTCTCCTGTCCTGTATTTTAGAATTGTACTTTATCTTAATGATTCTACATCCTCTTATTATTTACCTGTCTTTCAAAATAAAATTGTGCACCAAGACTTTCCTGAAATAGCCATTTCCGGACAATTTTTCTTTGAGCTGAGTTCGTGTTGACTAGGCAAGCTACAAACTTAATACATTATTCATTTGGCAAGGGTTAATTAAATGCAAGACTAAGCATCTAGGACTTCCCTTGTGGCGCCGTGGTTAAGAATCCGCCTGCCAGTGCAGGGGACACGGATTCGAGCCCTGGTCCAGGAAGATCCCACATGCCAAGGAACAACTAAGCCCGTGCGCCACAGTTACTGAGCCTGCGCTCTAGAGCCTGCGAGCCACGACTACTGAACCCGCGTGCCACAACTACTGAAGCCCACGCGCCTAGAGCCTGTGCTCCGCAACGAGAGAAGCCACCGCAACGAGAAGCCCATGCACCGCAACGAAGACCCAACGCAGCCAAAAATAAATAAATAAAGTATGTTATATTATTAAAAATAAATAAATAAAATAAAATACATGTATGTACTAATATTTCCATAATCTTGAGACAGTTGTCTTGCCATGAAGTATACTAATGTCCTGGAAAGGTGTCCTTATTAAGAACTAAGAAAGTGCAGAAGTTTAAAAGTTACTAATTATATAAATAGTGTGCTACTATATTGTTTGGTTTTGAGAGAGCAATAATCAGCCCAAGACTGAGATAGCAACAAATCTGCCAATACAAATTATTCATGCTATTTAGAATTTTAAATAGAATTTGAGGAAAAACGGCCACTTAAGTCAGCCTGAGCTTGTATATAAAGCACCTACAATGATACCTCACACATGGTCATTCCATTTTATTAGTTCCCTCTCCTTCTCTGAAATCAGTGGTGTACCCATTAAAAAAATTTTTTTTATTGAAGTATAATGGATGTACAATATAAGTTACAGGTGTACAATATTGTAATTCACAATATACTTCATGCATAGTTATTATAAAATATATGCTATATTCCTTGTGTTGTACAATATACCCTTGTAGCTTTTTTTTTTTTTGAGGTACGCGGGCCTCTCACTGTTGTGGCCTCTCCTGTTGTGGAGCACAGGATCCGGATGCGAAGGCTCAGTGGCCATGGCTCACTGGCCCAGCCGCTCCGTGGCATGTGGGATCTTCCCGGACCGGGGCACGAACCCGTGTCCCCTGCATCGGCAGGCGGACTCTCAACCACTGCGCCACCAGGTAAGCCCCTTGTAGCTTATTTTATATGTAATAGTTTGTACATCTTAATCCCCTACCCCTGTATGACCCCTCCCCCTTCCGTCTCCCCAGTGGTGACCACTAGTTTGTTCTCTATATCTGTGAGTCTGCTTCTGTTTTGTTATATTCACTGGTTTGTTGTGTTTTAGATTCCACATATAAGTGAGATCATACAGTATTTGTCTTTCTTTGACTTATTTCACTTAGCATAATACCCTCCAAGTCCATCCATGTCACTGCAAATGGCAAAATTTCATTCTTCTTAATGGCTTGGTAGTATTCCACTGTACATATACCACATCTTCTTTATCCATTCATCTGTTGATGGACATTTAGATTGTTTCCATAACTTGACAATTGTAAATAATAGTGCTATGAACATGGGGGTGCATGTATCTTTTCAAATTAGTGTTTTGTTTTTTGGGAGTATATACTCAGGAGTGGAATTGCTGGGTCATATAATGATTCTATTTTTAGTTCCTCCATACTGTTTTCCATAGCGGCTGCACCAATTTACATTCCTACCAACAGTGTACATCCTCACCAGCATTTGTTATTTGTACACTTTTTGATGGTAGCCATTCTGACAGGTGTGCAGTGATATCTCATTGTGGTTTTGATTTGCGTTTCCTTGATGATGAACGACGTTGAGCATCTTTTCATGTGCCTGTTGGCCCTCTGCATTTCCTCTTTGGAAAAATGTTTATTCAGGTCTTCTGCCCATTTTTTAAAAGTGGGTTTTTTTTTTGATGTTGAGTTGTATGAGCTGTTTATATATTTTGTATATTAACCCCTTATTGGTCATATCATTTGCAAGTAATTCCCTTATTCAGTAGGTTGTCTTTTTATTTTATGGTTTCCTTCGCAGTGCAAAAGCTTTTATGTCTAATGAGGTCCCATTTATTTATTTTTGCTTTTATTTCCCTTGCTTTAGGAGACAGGTTAAAAAAATATTGCTATGATTTATGTCAAAGAGTATTCTGCCTATATTTTCCTCTAGTAGTTTTATGGTTTCCACTCTTATGTTTAGGTTTTTTAGCCTCCTACAGTAAAGAATTATCTGGCCAAAAATAACAACAGATTGAGAAAACCTGACTTGGATTAACAAAAGGTTTTTTGGGGGAGAAGTGTTTTATTGGAGGATTGTTTAAGATTGATGGCACATAGTGATAATAAAAGCAGACTGATTATATTTATTATTGTTAAATAATTAACATCGACAGTGCTCTACCTTATTGCCTGCACCCAGGGCCAGTCATTAGATTTCCATTAGATTTCTCCTTCTAAAGGACTGCCACTTCAAGTGAGGGCTAAATCATATTTCTGCTTTCAAAGTACTTTTAAAGCACTTCAGTGATAGTTAAGTGAACTAGAGCTTAGCAACAGGTGATTCACGTGGCTATGTTTTTCTGTTTACTACTTATCTCATTTGACTTTTAAAAATATAATTTTAAAATGTTGTGAACTTTTTATTGAAATATAATTCACATACCAAAAATTCACCATTTTGGAACTTCCCTGGTGGCCCAGTGAGTAAGATTCCACACTCCCAATGCAGGGGGCCCGGGTTCGATCCCTGGTCAGGGAACTAGATCCCGCATGCCAAAACTAAGGCCTGGTGCGGCCAAAGTAAATAAATATTTTTAAAAAACAAAGCAAAAAGTCACCATTTTGAAGTGTAATTCAGTGGTTTTTAGTATAGTCATAAAGTTTTGTAACAATCACCACTATTTAGCTTCAGAATATTTTCATCATTCCCCAAAGAAACACGCACATAATCTTTTTTAAAAAATATTTATTTATTTATTTGGCTGTGCCAGGTCTTAGTTGTGGCACACGGGATCTGTTTTATTTGTGCCACGTGGGATCTAGGGATTGAACCCAGGCCCCCTGCATCTGGAGCGTGGAGTCTCAGCCACTGGACCACCAGGGAAGTCCCAAAACATGCACATAAGTATTCATATCTCATTCTTCCCTTTCCCTAGCCCCTAGCAACCACTAATCTACTCTCTGTCTAGGAAAGTGCCTATTTGGCACATTTTATATAAATGGAATTATAGAGTATGTGACTTTTTCTGAGTAGCTTCTTTCACTTAGTATGTTTCCATGGTTCATCCACGTTGTAGCAAGTATCAGTACATTCCTCTTTATTGCCAGATAATATTCCATTGTATGAATAAGCCACATGTGGTATATCCATTCATCAGTTGATATTTGGGTTGCTTTCACTTTGTGGCTACTAAGGATCCTATGAACATTTGTGTCCCCATCTTTGTGTGGACATAGGTTTTTAATTACCTTGGGTATATACCTAGGAGTGGAATTTCTGGGTCACGTGAGGAACTGAATTTCTTGCATCACATGTATTCTACTGTGTGGATGTGCCACATTTTGTTTATCCATTGATCGGCTGGTGGATGTTAGGATTGTTTCCACTTTTTAACTGTTACGAATAATGTGGTACGAACATTTGTGTACAAGTTTTTGGTGGAGACGTGCTTTTGTTTCTCTAAGAATGGAATTGTGGGGCTATATGATAACTCTATGTTTAACCTTTTGAGGAACTGCCGATCTGTTTTCCGAAGTGGCTGCACCATTTTACAATCCCACCAGCAACATATAGAGTTCCAGTTTCTCCACAGCCTTGTTATCGCCTGTCTTTGATTTTAGGCACCCTAGCTGATATGAAGTGGTATCTTCTTGTAATTTTGATTTGCATTTCCCTAATAACTAACAAAACTGAGGATGTCTTCATGTGCTTATTGGCTATCTGTATATCTTTGTTGAAATGTACATTCAAATCTTCAGCCCATTTGAAAAACTGGGTTGTCTTTTTATTATTGAGTTGTAAGAGTTCATTAGAGAGTCTGGGTACTTGTTCTTTATATGATATGTAATTTGAAAATATGTTCTCACCTTCTGTGTAGTCTTTTCACTTTTTTTTTTTTCTTTTTTTTTGCGGTATGTGGGCCTCTCACTGTTGTGCCCTCTCCCGTTGCGAGGCACAGGCTCCAGACGTGCAGGTTCAGCGGCCGTGGCTCACGGGCCCAGCCGCTCCGTGGCATGTGGGATCTTCCCAGACCGGGGCACGAACCCATGTCCCCTGCATCGGCAGGCGGACTCTCAACCACTGCACCACCAGGGAAGCCCTCTTTTCACTTTTTGATGGTATCCTCTGAAGTATAAGTTTTTAATTTTGATGAGGTCCAGTTTATCTAATTTGTGTGTGTATGTGTATTGCCTGCATTTTTGGTGTTATATCTAAGAAACCATTGCCTAATGCAAGGTCATAAAGATTTACTCCTACGCTTTCTCATAAGAGTTTTATAATTCTAGCTATTACGTTTAAGTCTTTGATCCAGTTTGAGTTAATTTTTGTAAGTGGTATGAGGTAGGAGCCCCACTTCATCTTTTGCATATAGATATCCAGTTGTTCCAACACCGTTTATTAAGAAGCCTATTCTTCCTCCATTGAAATGTCCTGGTGCTCTTTTTGAAAATCAATTAACTTTAACAGTTCATTTCTGGACTCTCAATTCTTTTCCTTTAATCTGTCTAACCTTATGGCAGTACCACACTGTCTTGATTATCATAGCCTTGTCGTAAGTTTTCAAACTGGGAAGTATGAATGTTCCACATTTGTTCTTTTTCAAGATTCTTTTGGCTATTCTGGTCCCTTGCACTTCCATCTGAATTTTATGGAGAGCTTTTGCCAGTTTCTGCAAAAAAACCTACCTGGGATCTTGGTAGGGCCTATGTTGAATCTCTAGATCAATGTGGAAAGCATTGCCATCTTAGTAAGTCTTCTAATTCATGCACAGGGGATGTCTTTAATTTCTTTCAACATCTTGTAATTTTCAGTGTACAAGTCCTACATTTCTTTGGTTAAACTTATTCCTATTATATGCTTTTAAAATGGAATTGATTTCTCTATTTCCTTTTTTAAATTTATTGCTACATTACAGAAATCTAATAAAAATGTTTTTAAGTAAACAGTACCACTGAGGCAGACACATGAAATAGGAAAAGGATGTTTCTTAATCACTTAGTGTGGACTTTTGCTTTTTTTGAATGTGTACTATCTGCTCTGTTGAAGACATCCATTCCATAACTTCTTTAAAAAGGCTGGGTGAACTTTCAGGAAACCTGTGATTCTCAGCTTATTTCTTGGTGTTGTTGGACATTTTTCAAAATGATAATCTTTTTTTTTTTGACAGGTAAGAAGTGATTTAGAGAGAAACACACTCCACAGAGTGTGGGCCACCTCAGAAGGTGACAGCGGCAACAAAACAATAATCCTCTTGAAACAGGAGTAAAAAGTATTCTCGGGAGCCTTGTATAGAAAGGAAAAGACAAGCATTTCACACAAAGATCTCTCTTGGGTCAGCTTCTAGGAATTTAGAGGTATAAAGGAAGGAAGGGAAAAAGGGGAAGAGGTAAAAAGCCTATAATATGAATGTGACATGATGTAAAATAAAGAAATTTGGGAAATTCTTTTACGTTTTAAATGTACCTAGATGTGTGTACTGACAAACACTTTATTAATTTCAAGAACTGATGGAGTTGCATTTTTCAAAATGTATCGAGTGGCCATTATATAATTATCGTTCTGGGCCAACACAAAATGTCTTGAGTTACGGTATATTTTACATGCCCTTTTTTTTTTTTTTTGGTTCACTGCATGGCTTGTGGGATCTTAATTGCTCTGACCAGGGATTGAACTGGGGCTCTCAGCAGTGAAAATGTGGATTCCTAGCCACTGGACTGCTAGGGAATTCCCTACATGATATTTTTTTTTATTTTAACCTAGAGAGTTAATGTGGTGTAGCTACAATAGGTATTGCCAACACCATTTTAACAGGAGGAACTTCAGATCATAGATTTTCCAAATCCAAATGAGACCTCAGGTTTTCCACCTCCTAAATGCCAACAACTTTATGAACTAGTTATGTAGAAATATACACATATTTAAAAAAATTAGGGCAGGGACACATGCTTTCAGAGGGCAGGAGCTCTCTGTGCTCCCCTTTGCCTGGCAAAACAATGAAGCTATTCTTGACCAGGGGGCAGACAGAAGAAGCTAGATGAACTACAATTCTGCAGCCTGTGGAAGGAAAACCACATTCACAGAAAGACAGACAAAATGAAAAGGCAGAGGACTCTGTACCAGATGAAGGAACAAGATAAAACCTCATAAAAACAACTAAATGAAGTGGAGATGATAGGCAACCTTCCAGAAAAGAATTCAGAATAATGATAGTGAAGGTGATCCAGGACCTCAGAAAAAGAATGGAGGCAAAGATCGAGAAGATGCAAGACGTGTTTAACAAAGACCTAGAAGAATTAAAGCACAAACAAACAGAGATGAAGAATACAATAACTGAAAGGAAAAATACACTAGAAGGAACCAATAGCAGAATAACAAGGCAGAAGAACTGATAAGTGACCTGGAAGACAGAATGGTGGAATTCACTGCCGCAGAACAGAATAAAGAAACAAGAATGAAAAGAAATGAAGACAGCCTAAGAGACCTCTGGGACAACATTAAACGCAACAACATTTGCATTATAGGGGTCCCAGAAGGAGAAGAGAGAGAGAAAGGACTTGAGAAAATATTTGAAGAGATTATAATCGAAAACTTCCCTAACATGGGAAAGGAAATAGCCACCCAACTCCAGGAAGCGCAGAGAGTCTCATACAGGAAAAACCCAAGAAGAAACACACCCAGACACATAGTAATCAAATTGGCAAAAATTAAAGACAAAGAAAAATTATTGAAAGCAACAAGGAAAAATTGACAAATAACATACGAGGAAACTCCCATAAGGTTAACAGCTGATTTCTCAGCAGAAACTCTACAAGGCAGAAGGGAGTGGCACGATATATTTAAAGTGATGAAAGGGAAGAAACTGCAACCAAGATTACTCTACCCAGCAAGGATCTCATTCAGATTCAACAGAGAAATCCAAAGCTTTACAGACAAGCAAAAGCTAAGAGAATTCGGCACTACCAAACCAGCTCTACAACAAATGCTGAAGAACTTCTTTAAGTGGGAAACACAAGAGAAGAAAAGGACCTACAAAAACAAACCCATAACAATTCAGAAAACGGTAATAGGAACATACATATCTATAATTACCTTAAACATGAATGGACAACCAAAAGACACAGGCTCGCTGAATAGATACAAAAACAAGACCCATATATATGCTGTCTACAGGAGACACACTTCAGAACTAGGGACACATACACACTGAAAGTGAGGGGATGGAAAAGGATATTCCATGCAAATGGAAATCAAGACAGCTGGAGTAGCAATACTCATATCAGATAAAATAGACTTTAAAATAAAGACTGTTATAAGAGACAAGGAAGGACACTACATAATGATCAAGGGATCAAAACAAGAAGAAGATATAACAATTATAAACATATATACACCCAACATAGGAGCACCTCAATACATAAGGCAACTGCTAACAGCTATAAAGGAGGAAATCAACAGTAACACAGTAACAGTGGGGGACTTTAACACCTCACTTACACCAATGGACAGATCATCCAGTCAGAAAATTAATAAGGAAACACAAGCTTTAAATGACACAACAGACCAGATAGATTTAATTGATATTTATAGGACATTCCATCCAAAAACAGCAGATTACACTTTCTTTTCAAGTGCACATGGAACGTTCTCCAGGATACATCACATCTTCGGTCACAAATCAAGCCTTGGTAAATTTAAGAAAATTGAAATCATATCAAGCATCTTTTCTTACCACAACGCTATGAGATTAGAAATCAATCACAGGGAGGAAAAACATAAAAAACACAAACACTTGGAGGCTAAACAATACATTACTAAATAACCAAGAGATCACTGAAGAAATCAAAGAGGAAATCAAAAAATACCTAGAGACAAATGACAACAAAAACATGATGATCCAAAACCTATGGGATGCAGCAAAAGCAGTTCTAAGAGGGAAGTTTATAGCTATACAAGCCTACCTCAAGAAACAAGAAACATCTCAAATAAACAATCTAACCTTACACCTAAAGGAACAAGAGAAAGAAGAACAAACAAAACCTGAAGTTAGTAGAAGGAAAGAAATCATAAAGATCAGAGCAGAAATAAATGAAATAGAAACAAAGAAAACAATAGCAAAGATCAATAAAACTAAAAGCTGGTTCTTTGAGAAGATAAACAAAATGGATAAACCTTTAGGCAGACTCATCAAGAAAAAGAGGGAGAGAACTCAAATCAATGAAATTAGAAATGAAAAAGGAGAAGTTACAATGGACACTGCAGAAATACTAGGCATCATAAGAGACTACTACAAGCAACTCTATGCCAATAAAATAGACAACCTGGAAGGAATGGACAAATTCTTAGAAAGGTATAAACTTCCAAGACTGAACCAGGAAGAAATAGAAAATATGAACAGATCAATCACAAGTAATGAAATTGAAACTGTGATTAAAAATCTTTCAACAAACAAAAGTCCAGGACCAGATGGCTTCAAAGGTGGATTCTATCAAACATTTAGAGAAGAGCTAACACCCACCCTTCTCAAACTCTTCCAAAAAATTGCAGAGGAAGGAACACTCCGAAACTCATTCTATGAGGCCACCATCACCCTGATACCAAAACCAGACAAAGATACTACAAAAAAAGAAAATTACAGACCAATGTCACTGATGAATATAGATGCAAACATCCTCAACAATATCCTAGCAAACAGAATCCAACAGCACATTAAAAGGATCATACACCATGATCAAATGGGATTTATCTCAGGGATGCAGGGATTCTTCAATATACGCAAATCAATCAATGTGATACATCATATTAACAAACTGAAGAATAAAAACCATATGATCATCTCAGTAGATGCAGAAAAAGCTTTTGACAAAATGCAACACCCATTTATGATAAAAAATATCTCCAGGCATAGTGGGAACCTACCTCAACATAATAAAGGCTTAGATGAAAAACCCACAGTAAATATCATTCTCAATGGTGAAAAGCTGAAAGCATTTCCTCTAAGATCAGGAACAAGACAAGGTTGTCCACTCTTGCCACTATTATTCAACATAGTTTTGGAAGTCCTAGCCACGGCAATCAGAGAAGAAAAAGAAATAAAAGGAATACAAATCGGAAAAGAAGAAGTAAAACTGTCACTGTTTGCAGATGACATGATACTATACATAGAGAATCCTCAAGGTGCCACCAGAAAAACACTAGAGCTAATCAATGAATTTGGTAAAGTTGCAGGATACAGAATTAATGCATAGAAATCTGCTGCATTCCTATACACTAATAACGAAAGATCAGAAAGAGAAATTAAGGCAATAATCCCATTCACCATTGCAACAAAAAGAATAAAATACTTAGGAATAATCCTACCTAAGGAGACAAAAGACCTGTATGCAGAAAACTATGACACTGATGAAAGAAATCAAAGATGACACAAACAGATGGAGAGATATACCATGTTGTTGGACTGGAAGAATCAATATTGTGAAAATGACTATACTACCCAAAGCAATCTACAAATTCAATGCAATCCCTATCAAATTACCAGTGGCATTTTTTACAGAACTAGAACAAAAAAATCGTAAAATCTCTATGGAGACACAAAAGACCGTGAATAGCCACAGGAGTCTTGAGGGAAAGAAATGGAGCTGGAGGAATCAGACTCCCTGACTTAAGACTATACTACAAAGCTACAGTAATCAAGACAATATGATACTGGCACAAAAACAGAAATATAGATCAATGGAACAGGACAGAAAGCCCAGAGGTAAACCCACGCACCTATGGTCAACTAATCTATGACAAAGGAGGCAAGGATATACAATGGAGAAAAGAAAGTCTCTTCAATAGTGGTGCTGGGAAAACTGGACAGCTACATGTAGAAGAATGAAACTAGAATACTCCCTAACACCATGCACAAAAATAAACTCAAAATGAATTAAAGACCTAAATGTAATACCAGACAATGGGCATCATCAGAAAATCTACAAATGACAAATACTGCAGAGGGTGTGGAGAAAAGGGAACCCTCTTGCATTGTTGGTGGGAATGTAAATTGATACAGCCACTATGGAGAACAGTAGGGAGGTTCCTTAAAAAACTAAAAGTAGAGTTACCATATGAGCCAGCAATCCCACTACTGGGCATATACCCAGAGAAAACCATAATTCAAAAAGACACATGCACCCTAATGTTCATTGCAGCACTATTTACAATAGCCAGGACATGGAATCCACCTAAATGCCCACTGACAGAGAAATGGATAAAGAGATGTGGTACATATATACAATGGATTACTCGGCCATAAAAAGGAACAAAATTGGGTCATTTGTAGAGATGTGGATGGATCCAGAGACTGTCATACAGAGTAAAGTAAGTCAGAAAGAGCAAAACAAATATCGTATATTAATTCATATATGTGGAACCTAGAAAAATGGTACAGATGAACCGGTTTGCAGGGTAGAAATAGACACAGATGTAGAGAACAAACGTATGGACACCAAGGGGGGAAAGTGGTGCGGTGGTGGTGGTGGTGTGATGAATAGGGAGATTGGGATTGACATATGTACACCAATATGTATAAAATGGATAACTAATAAGAACCTACTGTATAAAAAATAAATAAAGTAAAATTCAAAAAACAATTAGGGCACATTTGAAAATGACAAGTGATTTCAAATGAATCCCTTCAACAGCACAGAGATACAGAAAGTTGTGAATGAATTAGTATTTATCTGATGAATTCATTTTGAGAGAGAGGGTAGCACTATGGATTAAAAGGAGACGGAATATTTTGTAGTACTGCAAGGGGCTGTAGAGATTTAGTCCTTTGTTTCTCAAGGCCATCATCTGCATTAGAATTCCCTTTAGACAATGTTAAAAAAGTCTTGGACCCTGTCACTGGTATATATCTAGTGTATTAAAGAGTGGATAAATTTCTAATACTCCATTTTTCCATATAATGAAATTAATTTAAGTAACAATCATGAAATAATAATAATGGCCAAAAAAGAAAGAAACATTGAAAAATTTTTTTAAGACTGAAAGTTTTTATTGAAAATTCATATAATCAAAGCAGTCAAAACTAAAGTTAGAAAATAAATATTACAGAAACAAAAAGGAAAACAATTTTTCTATAGTTTTTATATCTGCCTAAGAGTTTTTTTCTTTTTTTGCATTATGCGGGCCTGTCACTGTTGTGGCCTCTCCCGTTGCAGAGCACAGGCTCCAGACGCGCAGGCCCAGCGGCCATGGCTCACGGGCCCAGCCGCTCTGTGGCACGTGGGATCTTCCCGGACCGGGGCACGAACCCATGTCCCCTACATCGGCAGGCGGACTCTCAACCACTGCGCCACCAGGGAAGCCCAGCCTAAGAGTTTTAACATTAATCTTTTGTTAAGAGATCAACATGACATTTCGTGTAAATAACTGTCTAGCAAGTAATAAGTGAATTTTAATAAAACTGAGAGATCAAAAGATATCTTACGTAACTACTAAATCATACTGCTGATGTAATGCTTTCTTACTTGATTTTCGTTTTAAGTGGGACAACAGGCAATTAAGGACGAATTCCAATTTCAGAAGATGTTACTTCAATTCTGTAAAACATTTGCCATGTACACGAAATTTGGCACTTACCAAGGGGTCCCATGGAATGACTGAATGAGATGGTGGGATGGAGTCCAGAGCTCACCACTCCCTTCAGTAGAAGGGACAGAAGAGTGACTGTAGGGGGTACCAACAGTAGGCATCGATAGGTTTGCAGATTACTTGGCAGGAGAGCGGAGTTCTTTCTCACAGCTTCCACTTCTTCGTGATGTAGGAGGTGAGATTACTGACCAAGAGAGAGAAATTGCAAAGGAGTGGGGATTAGGGCTTTAAGAGCAGTGCAGTTTGATGGCGAGCAGAGTTCAATACTAGGGAAACAAACATAGCACAGATGGCTGAGGCAGGAATGGACACCAGGTTTCCAGACATCCAGTTTAGTGCTCTCTTTAATAAACCATATTAAAAAGGATGCCTACTGGGAAGAGTTTTACATGTATGGGCAGCAGGTAGGGTTCACTAAAACAAATGGATGATTTGAGGAAGCAGTAGTTTCTGCTTTTTTTTTTTTTTAATAGATCTAAGACAACCCAGTTCTACTTTTTGACATTTTAAGTTCTTTGTCAAAATAATGAAAGACAGGAACTCGATGTGAAAAAATGACTGTTTTGTCTCAATCTATTGGTTTAAATCTGTTGGAAAATGAAGGATGCTGTATTTTCTTGTGGGTGTCGCATTAGAAACAGCTCACAAAGCTCCTCACTAGCTTTGAAGATCCTCACTTGTAAATTAACTATCATCATCATTAATAACATGTGAGTACCAGCAGAGCAGCTGACTAGGGCAGCTTTAAGGTCTGTAAATAGCACTGGACAGATTAACTTAATAATGCCAGAAGCCTCCAAGTATTGTACGTGACCATATCTTACACACCAAATAGCTATGGTCTTCAAAACAAAGTCCGAGACTTTTTAAAGGGGCTAACTTTTGAAAATGGAAAATTATGATTCATACTTTAAGTCATGTCTGTCGTGGTTACTGCTGTTTGAACATAATCTAAAAAATCAGCCTAATGACACGAAATTGTCTGAGAAAAATCTGACACAAATGGAGAATGAAATCCCTGATCAGGCAGAGTGAACAAAATTAAGCTGTGTACCGTGATCTTCCCAATATCCTGATGTATTTTTGGTTAAAAGATTAATGTCATAAACTTGCCACTACAATGATTTTTGAATGATGCCCTGAGTTTTTGAGATACTTGAGGGCAGAAATTTTCCACAGTACCTTACCTACTCAACCTTCAACTTGAACATCTGCATAATTTATTACATTCAATATTTTATTAATTGCTAAGTGCCCAGCTCTCTATAAAGTTCTAGGAACTTAAAAATGAGTAATTCATAGTTCCTTGTCTTAAAGGTTTCAGATTTAGATGGGGAGCCAACAATTTACAGTTGTGTGATACGAAGCAGAGGTGGTAGAAGGGGGAGTGATCGCTATGTTGTCTAGAAGCTGGCAGCTGGCTGAGGTCCAAGCTCTGTTTTAAAGGATGCCTCTGAAAGATGAACAAGAGTGGAAGAACATCCCTGGATGATGAAACTCATACCAGGCATGTGTAAACGTGACAAGTGCCAGGAGATACCCTAGAGGTGGGTTGGGACCTCAGAGGTTCTTATGCTAAGAAGCTTAAATTGTATGTAAAACACGAAACAGAATCAGTGAAGGCTGCAGGTGGTTAGACAGGATGAGGTTGCTCTTAGATTGAGTAAATAACGAAAGATGAGTTGGGTGGTGAGCTGAGCTATCAACTAAAAAAAACTGTAGGGCACTGTCAACAAATGTGTGAGTGCTCACCACTGTACAGCATGCATTTGGGGAAACAGCTCCATTAAAGGACTTACATTTCAGCAGGTCAGATAGATGCTGAAAGGTACAAGGATCTAGGGGAACTATGGGCATGTCAGGGAAGACTCCCTGAGAAAGTGACAGTGAAGTTGAGACTTAGAGGAAAAAGCGGTGTTAAAGACTGGATCTGATGTGAAGTATTTAGGGTGTTTAATAGACTTTTCCTACTCCTCTTACAGACTCAGAAAGAGAACCACTGTCTTTTGCCCTCATGGGAAATCTATCAAAGGACCTAAAATGTTTATCAAATTAACGAAGTAGTGTGATGAGAACAAGAGCAAGTCTCTTATCTCTGCGCCCACAGCACCTTATATTTTCATCATTTGCATCCGTATTATAATTACTTGAGAATTTGGAAGAGGTCCAAGTAAAAGAACAGATTTAAGAGCCAAGTGGGAGACACTACAAAGGGAAGGGGGAGAAAAAAAGATTTAAAAATGTAACAGGGCAAATGGTTTAGAAGGTTCAAATTAAGTCTCAGCGTCGCCCATTTAATACAATAATTTGGGGGTCCTTATTAACCTGCAATTTCAGCAAGAAAAGTACAGTTGGCAGAAATGAGACTGTGGATCGAGGACTTCCTATCAAGAAGCTTGGGTGAGAAGGAATGCTGCATGAGGATCGTTTGTTCTTGTTTTCATTTATTAAGGGAGAGTGCAGAGGGTTTTCAATATCCTTGGTTTGAAGGAAAATGTGACTTACTGAGAACTATTATGGACACACACAGCATCAGGAAACTGTAACAGTGTTTTCTCCAGATAGCTAGATATATGTCAAAAAACGAATGTTGATACATTTTCACTTATCGCTAGGAAAGGACATGAGGCATATCAACTCTTACTATTTACACTCTGGAGAAGAGGAAGATGAGGATTGAATTAGGTTTTGTTTTGTTTTTTCCCCCAAATAAAGAAGTCGGGCAAGTAACATTTAAAACATTTTATTTAATAGATTATCATTGGCATATTCCAGTCATGATTTGACACTCTACGGTGTATTTAAGTTGTACTGCCGGACGTCACTGATAACTAAGAGGAAAGTCAAACACCAATATATTCTTTAGAGGCCTAATCCTGTGCTCCGCTTGCCAATTTTCTGGCTGAATCCCTTCTGACCACTTACTTTCTTTATGCTGGTTACGATGCTGTACCTGATAAAATCAGCTCCTTTCTTCATCTTGCCAGTTCACACCTTCCCCCAAGGCATAACAACGGTTTAGCCTCTTAATTTTCGGTTTCCTGCAGTAGTACCTTGTTGGGGTGGTGTAATGAAACTCCATCCTTAAAAAAAAAAAAAAAAAAAAAAAAAAAAGTAAAAATCACTCGCCAAAAACAAGACCTCTCCAGGATCGGCAGGAGTGTAAACTTAAGAATCAAGTGGTAACACGTCTTAGCCCGTCTCAGCCATAACTTTCAGATACCGGGTCAGCGCGATGGAAACTGAAAATCCGTAATGCTTACCAGCTGTCCGACGTTTTCTTTCAGTTCCTACCATTACAAACGACGGAGCGCAGATTTCGCTTGCCCATAGCGTGAGTTCTGCTTGGGCGCCCTCGAAAAGGGTGCTGACACGCCTCTTTACGCAATCGCAACTCAAAAGCCCTCTAGTGACTCAGCGGTAGCACCTCCAAGCTGTTACTCATACCAGAGATTCCTGGACCCAACAGGAAGCCTAGAAGTCTTACGTATTTACTCTACCTGCAACTCCCGCTCCTCAGACTTGAATACTTGCGCGCTGCGGCTCCATTGCCCGTGACTCACCGTCCTCACAGCATCAGGACCCCCGACACTGCTTTCCTTAGGGGGCTCGTGCTAACCTACTAGAGAGCTCAGGCTCGAGCTGAAAAATGCGGTGGTCGCGGCGCTTTCGACCTCCTCCCCACCGACCCAGCCTTAACTGCCTTCTTTCCCTTCCCTCATCTGAGCCTGTGCCGCCAGCGCCTTCAGGCTTGCCAGGCCCCTGGCCGGCGGCCTGCAGGCCCCCCGCCCCGGCGCCCCGTCCCCTCACGGGCCCTGGGCCGGTGGCGGGAGCCCAGGGCCCGCGACAGGCCGAGGGGGCCGAGCTCTTCCGCCCGGGTAACCCAGGATTCGTTGGGTCGGAGAGCGCAGGCCCACTCGCTGGAGCGAGAAGGTCAGGCTCACCTTGGGGCAGTCGCGCCCGGACAGCGGCCAGCACCGCCCCGAGCCGCCCAGCGGATTCTCCCGGGTCACGCGAGGACGCCAGGGCCCCGAGCCGGGAAGCACCAATACCAGCACCGGCACCAGGCGGAGCCCGGTCCAACCCTTCCCGGCGGCCCGCCGACTTCCGGACCTGCGCAGAGCTGCCCTGCGCCCGCCGCGCCGCCCCTCCCCCGCCCGCTTCCCGGCGTGCCCCGCGCAGGAAGGGCCGGAGTCGACAATAACAAACCCGCGGCGGCCGTGTCCGCGGCCCTGCTGAGCCCGGCGCTGCCTCGGCTCCCCGTCGCCCGGCCCCTCGGCTCTGACCGGCCGCGGCCCGCCCTACCCCGGCCCCCGACCCAGAGCCGAGGGGCCTGCCCGTCCCCGCCGCCCAGAGGCGGCGGCCCCGGCCGCGGCGGTTGTATCGGTTGGCGGCGCCGATGGATGGTTGGTAGCAGCCGCCGAAGACAAGGCGGCGGCGGAAGATGGTGCCGGGAGCCGCGGGCCCTGCTGCTGCCGCCGGCGGAGGAGGAGGCGCTTCCCGGTGAGTGCGGCGTCCTGCCCCTCGGGCGCGGCCCAGGGAGCGGGTCCCCGGGCGGGGGAGGCGGGGGCGGGCGGCTCCGCGGGGGCCTGTGCAGCCCCGGCCTCCCGGTGCCTCCCGCCGGCGTCGGGAGCGCCGGGGCCCAGGGACGCACCCTCGCCGCCGCCGCCGCCGGGCTGGTCCCCGAGGTGTCAGGCTCGGAGGCCGGACGGGGCGAGGGTCCCAGACGCGGCTCCGTCCCGCCGCGGAGCGCGAGGCTTCCCCGAGGGCACGATGCGGATAAAGTTACTCCCGGGAATGACTCAGCCTCCGCCGCCCCGCGGGCGGGTGCGGGTTTCACAGCTTCCGCGGCCGGAGCCGGACGGCCCTCGTGGGGAGTCATCGCCGCCGTGCCTCCCACCGCCTGCCGCGTGCGCTGCGTTCGTTGTAGATGGTTTCGTGCCCGCGTCCCCTCCGTCTGAAGTGTAGTCGCCCCGCGGGGCCCTGGGTAGGCGCAGGTGCCCGCTATTGATAAAGAGGCGCGTTGCTGCGAGACCCGAAGCCGGAGAAGAGCGTCCGCCAGGCAGGGAGCAATGATTTGGGCCGCAGGAGCAGGGCCTAACCGCCGTTTTGTATAGTTTCTAGGTTTTCGTGTGTGGGTGGTGCTTGTGTGGTTTCTCCCGAGGGTGGGAAGGTGAGCCGCTTAGAAGCAGGGTACTAAGCTTAAGCAGACAGACAGCCTGTTTGATGAAGAATCTCGCCGTTGTATGTCCGTATTTGATATAAGCAGCGCGCTTCCGATCCTGACGTTACTATGAGGGGTAGCCAGGGACCACTGAGGAAGGTGGCTGACTCGATCCGTAAGGAGACCCTTGCTGGCGAGGTGAAGATCTCTTTTTCCTTTCTGTTTTTAATGTTGCAACAATAGAATATGGTCTGGGTGAACACATTTTCTCAGCAACATTTTTGTGTTTAATATTGTGTTTAAAACCTAGAGTTTTAGAAAAGAGATGCTTCCTGTTGATAAACGTTTGTGTTGGCAAATGCCTGTTGATGGACCTCGGACATGGACTCAGACCACGGTTTTAAAAAGTAATTTTATTTCGTCTGTTTGGAACCTTTTATGTTAGTCACAGGATTAGTTTGGGGCCTGATTCTTATATGGTAATGTTGGATGACAGGGAAGGCGAGGAGGCGAAACTCGTCTCTGAGGACAGTGTTTTTCTGGCCCTTGCCAACAAGCACAAGGTCAGAACACATGGCAGATTTGACTCCTAGCAGATGAAATTCATTAAGTCAGAAGGGGCAGAGGGCCCAAGACCTTTGTTTTTGAAAAGCCACACTTTTGAACTTAAAATTTTTATTTTGTAAGCTTGAGGAGCTTTTATTTAGCCTCTGATTTTGAGACTATCTTTAATTGTCATGCATTCAAGCAAATGTTTGAACACCTGCCCTATGCTTTACTTTTCAGCTGTATATAACTCTTCAAAAAAAGTAGTGGGTAGTGAAATTTTCTCATTCAGGTAATGCTGTTCTGTAACCCCAGTTAAGCTTTCTGTGTTCAGAAAATACTGGTTCAGGCAACTCAGGTAAAAATCTAGCAGTCCCTTTCCACGCACACTCATTTAGATGGTTAGTATTTCCTTACCAAGGCAGACCGTTGAACCAGTTACTGCAAGGAATACAGGAATGTGTTCGATATTGTTTTTGCCTTTTATAACGAAAGAAAATTGAAGTCCTGTATACAGTTAATTACTATTTAAGCATTAATTGGAAATCTGAAGGAAAGACCCAAGAGAAGTGAGGAAGCTGACTGTGTGACTGTCTGGGGAAAGAAGGAATTGTAAATGCAAAGGCTCTGAGGACCTTGGCATATACAAGGGAAGGGGAGAAGGTTGCTGAGGTGGGCGGGGCGAGCGAGGGGAGCCCAGTGGGAGCGTGTGGTGGTAGCAGAGGCTCCACAGATACTCAGGTTTCGGGGCTCTGAGTAAGGAAGGTAGCGTACTCTAAGCCCCACGTGCAAAGGCACAGAGGTTTGTTCAGTAAACCTGGCAGAGCTGGGAAGCAGCTTGGGCTGAGAGTCATTCCTTTGCTCGTGAAATGTTAAACCCCAGCAGGACCCAGTTTTAGCTCCAGCAACACGAGCAGTGAACAAAAGGAACTTTATATGTAAGCTTTGTATACAAGGTTGTAGGAAATGGTGAAACACCGGAAGTTTTCAGGAAGATAAATTGCAAACGCAGACTGCTCCGAGATGCTGAAGCAGACACTGTGCTGGGGGAGCAGACTGTGGAGTACTTGCTGTCTCTATGTAGTGATGAAAAGGATGCATATTCTCATTATTACATGACTCTGATTCTTCCATATTGGGGACCTAGTAAAGCTAATTTGTCTGTAACCTGGACCCCTTGTGCAGGGCCCTGGGAGGGGGGGGCCTTTCTTCCATGGCTCGGTGAAGTTGCTGTTCGGTTAAATCTCTCTGCAGGTACGGGGCTGGAGCGCTGCAAGGGTCCCTTCCTCCGTCGGTTAGCGTCTGCTTTCACAGCCGTCCAGTGGGGACCCAGAGGGTTACGCAGTGTGTCCCCGCAACTGCCCCCCTCCCCCAATTTTGCTCTCTGTCGAAATCTCATATTTTATTGGCTTGTAATTACGCCAAGAGACGAAATAATGGTGACTCCCCCTCCTTTGGTTGCTGGTTCAGGACTACTTGCATCATGATTTCCTTCACGTGCCTCACGTAACTGGTTAGTAACCAGCAGAAATCGAAATGTTAGTCGCATCAGTACAGTACCTGTTCATGTTTCCATGGCTGTTTTAGCCGTTACACTGCAAATTCCAGATGTGCACATCCTTTTCTGATATTGCTGTATATTTACATACAGTCCTGGTTTAATAGAATGAAACTGATTCAACATTCGCTGTAAAAGATAGTTTTGGTTCCATTTTTTTACTCTTAGGATCTATTATAAATTGAAGCATAGAAGTGGAAAATTTTGCTGTAGATACTATTGTGTGAGACTTTAGAGTTAAAAAAACAATTCATATTTAAAGAAGGTGTCATAAGTCGATATTGATATTTCAAAATTGTACCACGCACAGCCCTGGATTTAGCATCATCACGATGACATTAATACTGAAAAAATGGTTGTGGCTTCCATGGTTGATATTTGGAGGCCGCAGAGCTATTTTGTAGCAGACTGACTTAAATTCATTTTAATGGTTATTCTGAGAATCTATCAAATGACACATGAAAATTTTTTAAATGTATTAAGGATGAAATCGAATGATACTCTCTTGGGACTAATTTTTTAGACTGTGTATTTAGTAATATTTCCAATCCCAAATTATCTTTAAGTCATGTGTTCTATGCAGTTTTTATGAGTGTCAGGACATCACGGTTGTAATACATTTATATGTACTGATACGGAAGGATTCCTGTGATTTATATTATTCAACTCAAACAAGTTGCACGTATGCACGATGTTATCTCATTTTTGAGAAACCAGACTGTCCACACATAGACATGTACTTCCTGCACACGTAGGAAAAACCCGACGCACCCACTCCACACTGCTGAGAGTATTCCTCTTGCCTCCATTCTTGTCTGTCGTGCTGCCCTTCAGTCAGGTGGCCCGTCTAGTTGCAGGCAAGGCATTCATTTAGGACGCCCTGGGCCTTTATGGAAAGGTTCTCTTTCGGGGAGTGTAAGGAAGATGGCTGACCTACTCTTCTTTCCTTCTTTTTCTCCTTTTCTTCTTGGCAGAGAAAGAGGAGGATCAGATGGGAATAAATCTGATCTGGAGAGGTTGAAGCCCGGTTTGCAGTCCCTGGGTAACCCGGACAACTCCATTTGTGGTGAACGTTACTAGTTTCATTGGTGTAGCACCCGTGGCCCTCACTGAGGTCCACCTGCTGAATTACAATTTGCAGAATTGCAAATCAGTTTTCCTAATCCTTGTTCTTTATGAAGCTTTTGGTCCACCTTGTCCAGCGTCATCCACATTTCCTGTGTTCTGCTAGACTTGAAAGCAACTTGAGGGTCTTTGTACTCCCAGCACCTGGCATAGTGTCTGGCTTATGTCGGGTGTTCAATAAAAGTAGGGTGAATAATGACTGGCTTTGTTCAGTTTGGGGGGGCAGAGTTGTTGTCTGGGGCTTTCCCCTTGGTCTCCCCAAGTAGGGAAGCTGATTCTGAGTTTTGAATGGATTAGACCGGTTGACAGTAAGCTGGAGTGACTGACCTGATCATGGTGGTGGTAATCTCTCAAACAGGAAATTACAAATTAATCTCCAATGATAAATGATAGACACTGTTTTTGTGAGTATGAGAGATGCTTTCTTGTTTTTATGGGCATGAAAGTACAATTGTAACACCTGTATGTCTGGGAATAAATGCAGCAGAATCAGTATTTTTAAAAATATGTCTCTCCTTTCCCCCTCATTTATAGCTGACTTTATCCCAGGAGGATCCAGAAGAAACAGATGTCCTTTCATGATGTGAGATTATCCCCCCCACCAATAAGATAATTCACACCACTTGATAGTGAAGAGCTCTGTTAGTTCAAGGCAGGGAAGGGAAGACTGTGGGCCACCTGTGACTAGGGAAGACTTCCCAGAAGGGCTTTTTTTAAAAAATTATTTATTTTATTTATTTTTGGCTGCCTCAGGTCTTAGTTGCAGTGCACGGACTTCTCTCTAGTTGCGGCCTGCAGATTTTCTCTCGCTGGTTGTGGCACGCGGGCTCAGTAGTTGTGACACAGTGGGCTTAGTTGCCCTGCGGCATGTGGGATCTTTGTTACCAAGGATCAAACCTGCGTCCTCTGCATTGCAAGGTGGATTTTTTTTTTTTTACCACGGGACCACCAGGGAAGTACCCAGAAGGGCTTTTGATCACAGTTGGATGAGTAAAGTTCAGATGAGACGAAATGGGGGCGAGTATTTTATCTGGTAAGACTATGTATAGATAAAGTGAGAGTGTGGGTTTCGTGTAGGAGAGTAGCTGGAGATACTTTTAAGAAAGACAGACTGGGGTTGATTATGAAGTCCTAGAATGTTGAAGATTACTTAAAATTACAATTGGCACCATTTTAGAAGCTTTTATTATATTCCTTACACCATAATCTGAAATGCATTATTGCTATCCCTCTCATACACTCTGCAGAAGGTATGATTTCAGTTCATAAACTGATGTGAAGAGGTGCACTGAGCGTGGGAGAGCTGGCACTCAGATACATGCATGTGGCTCTTGCTGTTTTCCTGCGAATCTAGCTTTAGGCCAGAGCTGTGGCTTCACACGTTTGACGGGGCAGGCAGAAGATGAAGTTCAGGGAGACTGTCTGTGTACACAACCGGGTCCTGCACCCAGGTCACAGACGGCGGGGCACGGTGGGCCGCTGGTGTGCCAGCTGCTCTGGCAACAGTGAGGCTCCGGGGTGGAGGGGCGAGGTGGCGTTGCCCGCAGTGTTGTAAGTGGAGGGCGTGTTCAGGAAGGGCTGGAGCCGGATGAGGAGAGCTTCCAGGCTCTGAAAGAAGGGTTATGTCGTTGGAGAATGAGGGGTTCGATTATAAAGGGGAAGAGGGATAGGATTTAGGCAGAAATAACTGAAGTCTTGGTAGCAGGAGAACCATCGTTTTGTTCGCAAAAGAACTTAGGGAATAGCTTTAAAGGAAAAGCACTGAGTTGAAATGTAGACGTGTTGAGTTTGAGGAACAGTGTGGTTTCTGACTGGAGACAGCAGCGGCCAGGCGCTGGTCCTGAGCTGAGGACAGAGGTCTGGGAGAGTTAACTGTCTTGCACTCGGTTTGCATAACCCTCCTGTGTATATTCTTCTCTGCATTCTCACAGCCTGTGAGTTGGGGAGTCTCCTTCCTTTTTGTATCAGAACAATTCAGGTTAGTTGAGGTCCATCTGCATCGCACAGTCGGTAGTGGGGGCGGGACTTGCATGTAGGTCTTCTGACTCGTGATCTCACGTTCTTTTCACAGTTCTTTTCACAGTTCTTTTCTCCCTCTTATGTGCACATCAAGACAGTGAATGAAACTTGAATGGCCATCTAGGGAAGTGTGCAAAGTAAGCGGGGTGGGTCCCCCTGGGGCCCCGATTGGGGGCCAGCCTGGGACCAGCAGGTGGGGAGGGTTGTCTTGTCTCTTAGCTGGACCAGCTCTTATAGGGCAGTATCTTCAGGTCCTTTATTTCTTTGGAACGTGTAGAGTGTTGTCTTTTTTTCTTTTTCGAAATGGAAGCAAGTATTTTTAACCTCAGATTATAAATGTGATTTTAAAGACACCAGAGAGCGTGAAAGTCCTGCATCCAGAGATAGCCTTTGTTAAAAACGTTGATGTTAAGTTGTTCCAAACTTTTTTAATGCTTGTGTCTGCGTATATATCCCTCAGTATTAGTTAATAAAATAAAAATAAAATCCACAAACAGAATCACATGATATATTCTGTAACTTGCCTTCTGTAACTAAATGATAAATATATCACTAATCGATGGGTCTAGATCTAATGAACATTTTAAAATGTCTGAGTAATATCACATTATATAGTTGAACTGTAGTTTATTTGACCGGCACCTATGATAGTCATTGTTCTGATGTTTCATTGTTAATAACGGTGTAATGGAAATCATTGAATATATACCTTTGTACACTTGCCTGGTTATCTGCTTCCGATACCTTTCAAGAAGTGGAATTTCTGGTTTGCACATTTTAAATTTTGGTGCATATCGCCAGATTAAATCTCCTTAAAAGGTATACCAATTTATATTCTTGTCAGAACTGTGCCAGTGTGCTCACTGTTACCTTGTCAGCAGTTTTATTCATTAATCATTAATAGTAATCTGAAGTGTAAAAATGGTATTTAAATAGACTTTGTTTTTCTGCATGCTGTGGATAGCCATTTAGTATAATACTTTGTTTGAACAGTTTTTACTTTCTCTCAGTTTGGATTTCTCCTATTGTGTATGTGTGTGTATGTGTTTAAAGATATGTTTGAATCTCTTCTGTTCCATGTGATATCTATTAATGGGCCAGAATCCTAGTTTTAATTGCCGTTATAGTATGTCTGATGTGTTTTGATCAATGTTCTTTCCTACAGTGTCTCAATATATGTACAGCAGGCTGGTAAGTTGTGTTCTCAACCGACAGAAACTAAAGACTGTTTATGCAAAGGGCCACATAATTTTAAGAAAATTTTGTGTCAGTGGTTGAGTTACTAACCATTTGATTTTTTTTTAAATCTAATATTGGCTTATTTTCTTTCTTTTTTTAAAAAATTTATTTTTATTTTTGGCTGCATTGGGTCTTCGTTGCTGCGTGCGGGGCTTTCTCTAGTTGAGGCGAGCGAGGGCTACTCTTCCTTGCGGTGTGCGGGCTTCTACTGCGGTGGCTTCTCGTTGCGGAGCACGGGCTGTAGGTGCGCGGGCTTCAGTAGTTGTGGCACGTGGGCTCAGTAGTTGTGGTACGTGGGTTCAGTAGTTGTGGCTCGCAGGCTATAGCCTGCAGGCTCAGTAGTTGTGGCGCACGGGCTTAGTTGCTCCGCGGCATGTGGGATCTTCCTGGAACAGGGATTGAACCCCTGTCCCCTGCATTGGCAGGCAGATTCTTAGCCACTGCGCCACCAGGGAAGCCCCTGACCCTTTGGTTTTAATTTAGAATTGTGTTGTGTTAACTTGTGTAATACTGAGTATGATTTCATCTTGTAGAAATTAAGAAAAAGTTTATATAAAAAGACATGGCAAATTTTAGAAAATCTTGACAGGTGGAAAGTAATGTTACATTATGAACTAAGCTTATATTTGATATGAGGCACATAAAGTTAGTTTGTAATTCCTTCAGCAGCAGTTGGCTTCTGTGCTGGTACTTTATAATTAATTGCATGTAAGAAGGATGTCTTTGACCTCTTTGCTTAAAAATGGAGGCAATGAAATGATAGGAGCCAGGGCACAAAAGGTGAAGCTCACCCCTCCCTGTTCAGGAGGTCACTCCTCCCTGTTCAGGAGGTCACTCCTCCCTGTTCAGGAGGTCACTCCTCCCTGTTCAGGAGGTCACCCCTCCCTGTTCAGGAGGTCACCCCTCCCTGTTCAGGAGGTCACTCCTCCCTGTTCAGGAGGTCACTCCTCCCTGTTCAGGAGGTCACCCCTCCCTGTTCAGGAGGTCACCCCTCCCTGTTCAGGAGGTCACTCCTCCCTGTTCAGGAGGTCACTCCTCCCTGTTCAGGAGGTCACCCCTCCCTGTTCAGGAGGTCACCCCTCCCTGTTCAGGAGGTCAGCGGGACGGTGTGCAGCCTTATGTAGCGAGCTGTAGAAAGGCGACGCTGGGATGTTAGGCCAAGGAGCTTAGATGATTGCGTAGATGTTATCAGGCGTTTTTAGTTTGGGGAGAAGTACAGTGACATTAAAATGAGACTAAGACTGCGTAGTTGGTGATGTCCTCCAGGATGGCTTTGACATGACTGCTGCGGGTAGAAGGAGCTGAGCTAGGCTGTTGGCCCAGGTGTGCAGTAGCAGTGCTAAGTTAGCTCGCTTCCTGGGAGTAAAATGGACAGAGGGGCGCACAGACTTGGGCTGTTAGGTCTGTGCCGGGGAGTACTTCTTCACATAAGACATGTTAAACCAAACTGATCACCACTGGTAAAAACAAAGAGGTGGGTAGGAGGGGTAGTTATAAAGAGAAGGATATCTTTAAGGTAGAGGTGATTATTACTGTTTTGTTTTTTTATTAAGGAACCTTGGAATATGTTGGCTGCTAAAGAAACTACCAAAAATTAGCTACTTGGATGTGATCTCTCTCAGTTACTATTTGAACTCTGCTTTGCTAGTAGTGGAGTTTTTGTTCGTGAGGACCTATTCATTCAACAGATAATCTTGAGTACTTTGTGTTATGTCACAAGATATTTCCTGTCCCTAGGCAGCATTTTGGAGTATTTACTGTGGAGTTGGCAGTGTGCTGAATATGCTCTTTTGTGGGCATTATTTTACTTGTTTCTACAAAAGCAGTATGAGGCAGGTATTGCTAATATCCCTGCTTTACAGGTTAGGAAATAGAAATTCAGATGGATGTGTACTGATGAGGATGTTGGGTTTTTTTTTGTTTTTAACTCTGTTTGCTTGACAGTGAAGCCATGTGGCTCATGGATTGGCTGGAGAAGATGTAACTCAGTAAAATTTTATAACTTTGATTTAGATTAAACAAAATTGGTCTTTATATAGGTCTTATGACATTTCTTTTAAAATAATTTAAAATATTAGCATGAGTAAATATATTTTGATCATTCTGTTACCCTTTTTAGAACATTTAATTTTATAACCCATACTTTTCAGTTAGAATCTGACCAGAGCTTTTATTTCGCTCCCATACAGATTCCTATTTCCATTCCCTTATTATTGTGTCCAGTCTGCAGATTATGAAAAAAATAAAATTAAATGTAGAAATAAAATCTTTCCTCTACCAAACAAACTTAGCTTGCTGTGAAGCCGTAACATGACCACCTAAAAATTAGTCATACGAGGTTGAAGTTACAGCTCAAGATAGAAATAGATTGTTTTAAAGGACTTTAGTCTTAGAGGAGCTAAGGTAAAGGAGAGAGAACTTGAGATCAGGCAGCTTTATGAGGAAATGCAAGTGGTGGAAAAGCAGGGGTCTCTGTGATACGCCTTGGCTTGGACTGGGACAGAGTGCTTGCCTGAGAGTCACGGCACATCTTTCTCGTTTACTGTTTATTTCACATCTGGCTCTTTGAATTGTTAGTTACATCTCACTTGTTACCCCTGCAAGATGGTACACCCTTCAGGACAGAGACTCAATTTTGTCTGTTTCCATGTACACAAAATTTACCTTATAGAACCTCCCTCTAGTAGGTCGGTACTGTGGGTGTCGTCCAGGGCGTCTTTCCTCTCAGGGCAGTGACAGGTTTGGGGAACTCTTAGCTCAGAAGTAATTTCATTTTTCCTGTCTGTAGTTTGAGAATAAGAAAGCCTGGACTGACCTTCATACTGTATATGGATCAGGTGTTGGTGCACAATGGAAGTTTGGTCTGTGTGTTTCTGTATATTTATGCTCACTTGTAGGAAGTTAGGATTTTCACTTCACTGGCAGTTGTTACTCTTCCTTTTAGGTAGTGAAGCATAATGTTTATGCCTTTCCATGGACACAGTGGCCACAGAGTCCCTCTGTACAGGCATTATTTGTATATTTTGCTCATTTTCATGGATTGGCTGGGAATATGATATGCTGAGAGCTGATAGGAGATGCTGGGTCCAGACTTACTTGAAAGTGGGATGAAGACTGCCTTGGAGAAATTATGGAAAAGAAAATTTCTTAGCTCTGTCTTACCACAGTGAAAGGCTGCTCCAAAAGTGTTTCAGTGACTTGTATCCATCAACATGAGGAAGGATGACCAAAAGGTGTGGGGGGAATTAAGTTTTTGTCCAGCATGAACGGTGGGAGATCAGGTTCATAATTTCTGGTGTGCGTGTAACCCTTGCACAGGCATATGTAAGTGTCATTTTGTTCAGTAGTTATCTCATGGCCAATCTTGCTTCATGTATGTTTCCCCCCCTCACTTCCCCTTGTCTCACTACTTTGATCTTGTAAATTTTGAAGAACAGATATGCCCCCGATAGCTCTGCAAGGAAGATATTATCTCTGTTTTTGAGATGAGAGAGATGTGTGTTTATTAAAGTTTTACTGACCTATCCCAGGAACACCGGTTGCTTTTCAGGAAGGTCATAATTATTTATAGTAGATTCCCACCTATAATATATGAATGCTGAATGTCTTGTGTGCTTTAATGATTACCAGTATTTTGCCAATCTTATCTATCCCCCTGTCTAGCTAAACTCTCCCCTCCCTCCCTCTCTTTCTTCCTTCTAAAATTTGCTTTTGCTAGACTATTTTAGAACATTTCAAATATCGTTTTACACATGAATTTTTTTAGAACTAATTATTTTTTACAACTATTATTTTATAACCAAAATGCTATTATCATCCAAAAAGAGGAATCATATTATGTAGATTTTTTTTTTAGTTAATTAATTAATGTATTTATTTTTTGTCTTCGCTGGGTCTTCGTTGCTGCCCGCCGGCTTTCTCTAGTCGCGGCGAGCGGGGGCTGCTCTTCCTTGCGGTGCGCGGGCTTCTCACTGCGGTGGCTTCTCTTGTTGCAGAGCACGGGCTCTAGGCGCATTGGCTTGAGTAGCTGTGGCGCATGTGTTTAGCTGCTCCGTGGCATGTGGGATCTTCCTGGACCAGGGCTGGAACCCGTGTCCCCTGCATTGGCAGGCGGATTCTTAACCACTGCACCACCAGGGAAGCCCTGTGCGGTGGTTTGGTCGAATCTGGACTTAGATGGAGGGGTCCTCACAAGACTGCTCTCACTTGGGATACCAGCCACAGGTTTGCTGGTGCCCAGGACCACCCTCACTTCGGACCAGCTGACTGCAAAGTCTGGTGTTCCCCAAGCTCACAGAATTCAGGAAAGTGCTGTGCTTATGATTACGGTTCTATTATAGTGAAAGGATACACATTAAGATGAAAAGCAGACAGAGGCAGATCCGCACGGAGGGGGGTCTGGAAGGGTTCCAGGAGCTGAGCTGTGGTGGTGCCCACCACAGGGTCGAGGGAGGCTCCGTGCTGCCCTTCCCTGCCGCAGCACAGAGTATGGCGCCCTGGGGCTTACCCGAGTCGTTGGGCAGAGTTGTAACTGAGGCTTCCTCACCTAGCGTCCCGTGGCTGGCCTGTAGTCTCTGGCTGCTCCTGGAGGCCAGACACACATCTTCATTCCCCATGTCCTCTGGGGACTGGGACTGATGCCGTGTTTCCCAGCTGTACACACAGTTGAAGGAATAAAACAGAAAAGAGCTAGCATAGATGTTGGAATTGCTTTTACTTAAAAATAATGTGCTTTTTCTTCTTCTTCTTTCGCTGTTCTTTCTGAAAGTAGATATCATGGAGTTTGTGTTTAGATATAAAATTTTCATGTTGCCCACTAAGATGTAAGCTTTATGAGAGAAGGCAATTTTATCATATTGTTTTCTCTTTATTCCCAAAGCCAAGAAAATGCCTAGGATGTACTAGAGTCTCAGGTGAATTTTTATTGAATGAATGTTATTCATTGACCTGGGTTCAAGGCCCTGGAACGTTTATTTACTACGTTTCTGCCTTCGGCAGGTTGAGGAAGCTCTGAGTCTTTTTGTTCACCTGCAGAGGGGGACAGTAATACTATAGGTATCCTGCGTGTTGTGTAAAGTGAGTGGAGTGATGCTGAGCCGGATGACCGCATATGGTGCACCCTGTAAGCACCAGCAATGATGATTTCAGGTGCCGTCTCCTCAGGACAGCAGGATAAATAGCATCTGTGGTCCTGGCAGCCAGCAGCCTGACATTTGCACGCAGACCCTCAGTGCTGTGGACCCCGGGAATGATGACTGGCCTCGCCAGCTGGGTTTTCTGCACACTGTTCAGGGGAGGCCCTTGGTGCGGGCTGACGGTGAGAGTGCGGAGTGAAGATTCAGAAGGGGGCTCTGGTTCACGCTGCTGGTTTGATGGCTGTAAACCATAGTCAGGGGATGAAAACATGGGACATCCTGTCGGGGTGGGTGGGCTTCGGAGCTGTTGAAATGAGCGGAACGCGCAGTGATGGGGTCAAGTGTGCCGATACAGTGGAGTGGAGTTCTGCTGAGTTCTAGAGCCACTGACATCAGAACTGTCCTTGAAATAGGTACCTTGTTCATCAGGTGTGCAGACAGACTCAGTCTCAGATAAGTTTTGTTCAGGTTTTTGTCAGTGTTGTGAATGACTGCGGGTCACAGGTTGAGCTGCGGCTTTGGGCGGGCGCCCAAAGAAGACTGGTGTTTGTTTGAAGGACACAGGAGCTGCTGCAGCTTCTCAGTTTCTCTCATTTGCTGCAGGTGTTGTGGAGGAGGGCGGCGACACTGAGGTCGGTCGCTAATCTCTGATGCTCCTGATTGACTGAGAGTGAGGTCGTGAAAAGGAAAAGGAAAGATGGAGTGTTCCAGATTGAAGGAGATTAAATAGAATTTACAGCTAAATGCCACACATGGTCCTGAGTTGGATCCTGTATTGGGAGAAAAAAACTTTAAAGAATATTATTGGGGCAGTAATTTGAATATTGACTGTGGATTAGATGAACAGTAGTGATCAGTGGATTTGATAAAGGTACTTTGATTATGTACAAGAAAATCCTTGCTGTTAGGAAATACACATTCTGAAATATTTATGGATAAAGAGACATTCTATTCTGTCTTCAGATTACTTTCATAGTTTAGAAAAAATATATCTAATATTTATATGTATCTAAAGAGAGAGAGGAAGAAAGAAAGAAAACCGTGCACGTAGCATGAACTGGTCCAAATGGTAAAGCAGTGGAGCACAGTGGGTGAATCTGGGCAAAGGGCAGAAGGGAGTTTTTTGTACTATTTTTGTTACCTTTTTTCTTATGTGTGAAACTATATCAAAACAAAAAAGGTAAATAATATTGAAAAGGAAACAAAAAAAGAAAACTTAGAATAATATAGTGATTATTATAAAGACTTTATGTTTAGTCTCAGAGAAATGCTGTGTCTTCCTGTAGTGCTTTCCCCACCTTCCCAGGACAGGCTTCCTCTCACCCCCTGCGACCCTGTCTAAATGGACCCACACAGAGGCCTGCTGCCATCACCCCAACCTAAAGTAGGTCCTCCTTCCTGCCTACTCTTCGTTCATTGTAATCATCACAACTTACATCATGTTTGCTTTCTTCTTGTTTGATGCCTTCTTCTCCCTCAAGACGGTGGACTCCATCAGGGCAAAGACCATATCTGTTCTGTTCACAAAATTCCCAGTCCTGGCGCCTAAGTTCATAGGCATTGGGTGGATTTGGATGAATGAATGAATGAATGAGTGAATGAATGAGTCATCTCCACCACCAGTGTTCTTATACTTCTGTTTTAGTCACATACTTCAGCTATATAATCTGTCGTGAAACAAGATGGCTCCTCTTCACCTGTAAGATAAAGTTTGTGCATTCACTGACATTTTTTAACTAATTCGCCCTTTTATCCCTGAAATCTTCATTGACTGCAGTCATGTGATCCCCTGCTTATCTCTAGTTTCCTCTCTTGATAACAGCTCAGGTCTGCATCCTTTTCCTAGGGATGCACCCTCTGGCTACTCTTTTCTTGTCAATCTGAGTACCTTTCCTGTTTCCCTATCACTCTCTACATACTTCTTAGATAGTGTTGAGATTATGGTCATTCTGCTTACTTTTCCTGGCGGCAGATGTTACTTTTTTTTTCATTGTTTCTGTATCTTCAATGCTCAGCCCTTGAATGTACAGAATCTACAGAATCTAATGTTGAGTACGTTTCTCGAGTGCTTGTCTTAGGCATTGCATTGGATGTTTATATATATATCGTGTTGCTTAATTTTTAAGCTCACTGGATAAGATGAGTTTCCATTTTTTCTGGTAATTGAGGTTCACAGAAGTTCTGGGACTGTGCTGGTCTTATTTACTGTTACATCCCACGTCTAACATAGTGCATGGTACGTAGTAGGCAACCTATGCGTGAATAAAGTCAGACTCACGAGTAATCAGAGACCGGGTTTACATGTAAACTAATGAAGTACGATCAGCAAGCACTTGAAAATAGGGTGATGGCAAGGTACAGCGACCTTGCTGACTGGGTGCATTGCCTGAGGAGTATAAATTGGTAAGAGAAGCAAGCCTAACAGCCTTGAAATCTTTGGATGCTTTGACCCAGCGGTTTTACTTCTAGGATCTACTTCATGGGAATGATCCTAAGCATAAGAACAAATGTGTACCTGTGAGATTAAAAAACAAACACCTGGAGATAGTAAGCAGACTGTGGTGAATTCACAGGTTGGAATGCTTTTTGGCCATCAATATTGATGTTTATGAAGTATTTGTAATGGTGTGGAAGGATGATTATTAAGGGATGGACAAGTAATTTAGATAAGTCAAGATAGTCTGCATAATGTTCTGGTATGAAATTCTCATTTAAACTTTCAGTGATTTTTCACATGTTTTTCTGTCACACTACAAGCCCCACAGGGGTGGGCAGGGGACCGTGCTTATTACCCAGAGACCCAGCTCTGCTGCTTGGGATGCCCTGATAATCAGCTCTTTATTTATCACTTCAGTCTGTTGGCTTCCTAGTCACTTTCCTTTATTCATTAAAAGATTTGGTTCTACTGTAGTGTAACGGGAGCATATCTCTTCGTGTAAGTTAGGTATCTGTTTAGTCGGGCTGAGCCACTGGGGTTGCATTTGTAGAGTAGTTGCATCACCCATAATCGGTAGTGGGGCGAGTGTGTTGGTGGTGGGTGAAATGCAGCCTTACTTATCCTCGGTGGAGATAAAGAACCTGTGGTCAGTGCCACGCATGTGACTTCTTAGCAGTCTCCATAATGAAATCCTTTACTGGTGTAAGATTAATCATTCATTTTATTGAGAAAGTATTTTAGAGCTAGTTCCCAGGAATACAGGGTCCTTGCTTTAAAGAAGCTTGCCGTTCAGTAGAGGTGAGAACTCTGTAAAGAAACATCACAATGTATGCAGCCTAGAAGCGCATGTGGAGTACATAGTCAGCACAGCTAATGGCAGGATTGTGTGATTAACTCTGTGAAAGACTGTGTGTGCGGCGGGGGGGGGGGGGGGGGGGGGGCAGGGGGAGGGTGATCACAGCAGACCAAGGAAGGAGGCTCTAGGCTGGGGAACAGACCTCACGAAGGCTCAGAGACTTGAAAGGGCTAGTTTTGTTCAGGAAGGTAGGCAGGGTGGTATCTGGGAGTGACAAGCTGGGGAGGGGTGGGAAGCGGTGGGGAGGCTGCGGGTGGAGAGGAAGAAGCCACGCAGCGTCTGCTGTTTTCCTGGGTGTTATCATTGTGGTTAAAGACCCGAGAAGACGGAATTGGACTGTCTGGGTTTGAGTCCTCACTTATTACCCTGTGACATTACTGAAGCCCGTAATTCTTAGTTTCCTTGTCTATAAAGTGAGGATGATGATAGTATCTGCTGTAAAGCATTCTTGTGAGGATCCAATGAAAACGTTTCATTTAGTAAAGCGTTTAGAGCAGTCGCCTGGGACATAGTAAATACTGGTAAACGGTGGCCGCTGCTGTTAAGGTCATCCTGACCCTGGTTGGTGTCCCGGAGCAGAAGCGCCTGACCACCCGGGTTGAGAACGGCCTCCCTGAGGGTGGTGGGAGGGTATATGCGGGGGTGGGGGTGGGGTCAAGGAGGTGGGGAGCCGGTTGAGAAAGTCCAGAGTCAGCGAGGGCTTGGGTACCCACAGGAACAGGGGTAGGTAGCGTAGATGTTGCGTCAGAACCAAACAGACGTGGATCATTACCGACGTTTATGGATCTGTGAGGAAGACGGAAGATCTAGGGCAGCACGTGAGAGTGGGTGAATGTCGGTTCCATCAACAAAGAGAAGCGAAAAATGAACAGTTTCAGGTGGCAGAGCGGATTCGAGAGGGGTTGTGTAGAGAACTTGGGGCCAGGGAGTGGTTCAGGCTGGGTTCGGTGGTCGGCAGTGGTGCCTCTGCAGCCCCGGGGGGGCGGTGAGGTCCCAGCCGAGCGCTAGGGAGGTGGCCTAGGAGGACGAGGGGCCCGGGCAGGCTGGCGGCGGCCCTGCCCAGCGCTGTCCTGTGGGCCTGTGGTGGGCTGCCGCGCTACCTGTCGCTGAGGAACAACTACCACGATCTTCGCTGTTTAAAACAGCACAGACGTATTATTCCACGTTTGTGGGCACGGCTCGGCGGGGTCCTCTGCTTCACGGTCTCTCACAAGACTCCAGTGAAGGTCTCAGCCCGGGCGGGGTCTTGTCTGAGGCTCAGCAGGAATGATCCGCTTCCGAGAGCTCGCTGTGGTTGTCAAGAACCGGTGGTTCCTCGCAGGCTGTCGGACTGATGCCCTTAGCTTCTTGCTGGCTGTTGGCTTCGGTTTCTTGCCACGTGGGCCTCTCCCTATGACAGTGCATTCCATGGAAGCTGGCAGGAGGGAAGTCATGGTCCTGAGTAGCCATCATGTAAGTGACACGCCATCACCTTGGCCGAGTCTCAGTGGTTAAAGCAGATCACAGGCTCCGCCCACATACAAGGGGACTTGGGGAAGCCAAGGGGCTGCCTCAGAGGCCCAGTGCTACGGGCACCATTTTATTCCTGTCTTACAAAAGAAGAAACTGAAACAGTTAAGCATGCAAGTAGTGGGGCCGTTATATTTTAAGGACTGAAAAATGGCTGTACGCTTTGACAGTGTTGGGGAGTTCTTTGGGGACTTTTGTTTGCTGTCTTTTTAATGCAGTGGTGTAGGTCAAGGTCATATGCTTGTGGTTCAGTGAATGTGCAGGTAGGAAGAGAAGCTGAGTAGAGATTACTCTTTCAGAAGGTAATGTTAAAAGGAAGAGCACTTAACCGTTTTTTGTAGTCACATTGAATTATTTCTCTCTATAATCAGAAATTTTTCTTTTCCAGTTCACTGAGTTTAACCAGTAATGCCATTCAGTTGCCAATATCAAGCAAAGCAAACATAAGCCACTTTTAATCTGCTTTTTAAGAAAGTGGTAATCCTTTTCACAGTGCCTGACGGTAAGTCACAGTTCCTGCCTTTATAACGGAGTTTTGATCTAATGCATTTAAAATAGCGATTTTGGAAACATTAATTTTAAAGCCTTATTTGCTTTTTTCTTCCCTCATCTGCTCTAAGTTCATGTGGAGAGAGCATAAAGATAGATAACTACTAGTTTCTGGAAATGTATTTGTCATCTTTCATCACTTACATTGCTATTGGGGATTTTTACCTCCAGTTGTTAAAAATAAAACGCTAGCTCTTGACATCTGTCCCTTTTATTTATAGATGAGGAAACTTTATTTTATATATGGGGTTTTGACTTGGACAACTAGGTGATGGCAGGGTTGTTATAAATATTCTGATTTCCAGACCTGTGCACTTTCTGCTGTTCCACTGTAAGGGCCAGAGTTTCTTACGTGAAGTGTTTCTAACTCAGCGTGGAGGTGGAACTCAGAGTAAGAGGCACCTGGTGGAAGGAATAGGGACTGACTCTTTCCCTCCTACTGCAAGTGGTGGCTCTTCTTGTTTGCTGTTAGTAAGTTTAACCTTAAGAGTTTTTCCTTGTTACAAGGTAGAAGCAGGGGAAGAACTTTTGGAGTTAGGATGATGTTGGACCACATTTTTAATTTTTGTTTTTCTTCTTAATGTAGGGTGGTCCATGAGAACAGTGTGAAATATACACCAAACTGTTCTAACTACTGTCTTCTTTCTTCCTCAGAACAAATTATTTTTCTTTATGATAGAAGTTACGCTTCTCATTAGCCTCATTACTGTTCATTTTTGTTTTTTAAGCAACAAGTTTACTGAATTGTCCAGTTAGCCGTTCTAGACATCAAAACCTATTCCGTATTTTGTTGCTTATGTAGTATAACTGTGCTCTGTCTTACGTGAGCATAATTGTCTTTGTACTTGCGTTTGTAAATTGACCACTTTTCTTGTCTGTTTCTTTCAGTAATCGTATCAGAGTGAGGTATAAGCTCACAGAATCCAGAGAAATCATCATGAAGTTGTACGTATTTCTGGTGAACACTGGAACCACCCTGACATTTGACACTGAACTTACGGTGCAAACGTGAGCTGGGTTTCATTGATTCTCATCAGTTTTGCATTTTGTCCATGTAAAAAGTTAAAGAAAGATTTGGTTTTGAGAATACTATTCCTTTATTAAGTAAGAGTAGCGGTATGGCGAGTCTTCACTCTTTTATCCTCAGCATATTACATATACAATTGTCATCTTCCTCTAAAGCGCTAATGATAAATTTGTTAAGTTGTGCTTTGTTCTGTTTGCGTGACTGTGTTTTTCAGAGTAAACATACTGATTTCAAACCAAAGCAGTCGAATAGAAGCGAGTTTTCATAGCTAGTTGCTCTTCTGAGTCGCACAGGGCGCTGCTGAGGGGGTTATTGCTATAGCTACGTAAACCAGCATGTACCAGCCCTGTGGTTTTTCGTCATTGTTTTTATGTGAATAAAGTCAATAGTGTTTGTTTTGTTTGCTAATGATAGAATAAAATTTCGAATTAATCTTATTTTTTAATGGAATTATGAAATTATTTTTTTGAAAGTTCTAGTTTTTATAAAATCTGATTTGACCTGTAAAGGAATGGTTTTTTGAAAGATTAGGAAAAGGAAGCGATTTCCATATGGTGTAGACTTCATGTGTTTTGTGTAATGTGATGTGGAGATTTTAACACACATTCTTTGTTCTGAGGATTTTAACAGACCTGCTGCTAATTTGAGCATGTTCCTTTGCTACGTTATATAAAGATCACAAAAATAAATGTTTCTACTGCCTGCATTTCACAAGCTCACTTTTAGGTGTGGGACACGGGTGATCGTTGACCTTCTAGTTATTTATGATTGGCTGGTTGATTATGGAATCCAGCTGCAGAAACAAGAAGCTTGTAGTTTTTACTACTGTTTTTGGGGAAATTTTTAGAGTGAAATTCATTTATCTGTCAGGTATTTTTACATAGTGCCACTTGGATAATGAAAAAAGTTGTCACTGGGCAAATGTAAATAGCTGATGTTTTGGCCCCCCGCCCCCCCCTCTTTTAAAGTGTGGCTGACCTGAAGCATGCCATCCACAGCAAGTACAAGATCGCTATTCAGCACCAGGTGTTGGTGGTCAACGGGGGAGAGTGCATGGCTGCAGACCGGAGAGTGTGCACCTACAGTGCCGGGACGGTAGGTGTCCAGGGCCTTTCCTTCCATGCAGACGCACTCCAGCTTCACGGAGGGGCTCGGGGCTCGTGGTTGCAAGGAATGTGTATCTGATTGGTGTATGGAGGGCAGTGTGCACGTTCGGTATTTGTAACATTTTACTTCTTTTTTTTTGAATTTTTACTTCTATAGGACACAAATCCAATTTTTCTTTTTAACAAAGAAATGATCTTATCTGAACGTCTACCTGCTATTCCTAAAACTACCTTTTCAACAGAAAATGACATGGAAATAAAAGTTGAAGAGTCCCTTATGATGCCTGCAGTTTTTCACACTGTTGCTTCAAGGACACAACTTGCAGTGGTAATTGTAATATTTATTTATACCTAGTACAGTTTAAAAGTAAAAATTGGCATTATTTAACAGAATAATGTCTTACTCACATGCTTGGTAATGTTTTTGTGGACTATTAGCTTACTAGGCATTGGCGAATGATCTAAAAAATTGATTGCTTCTAAAAGCATTCAAATCTTGGGCTTCCCTGGTGGTGCAATGGTTAAGAATCCGCCTGCCAACGCCAGGGACACAGGTTCGAGCCCTGGTCCAGGAAGATCCCACATGCCACGGAGCAACTAAGCCCATGCGCCACAACTACTGAGCCTGAGCTCTAGAACCCACGAGCCACAACTACCGAGCCCACGTGCCACAACTACTGAAGCCCACGTGCCTAGAGCCCGTGCTCCGCAACAAGAGAATCCACCGCAGTGAGAAGCCCGCGCACGCAACGAAAAGTAGCCCCTGCTCGCTGCAACTAGAGAAAGCCCGTGCACAGCAACAAAGACGCAATGCAGCCAAAAAATGAATAAATTTATTAAAAAATAAAAGCATTCAAATCTAAATAGCAGAGTAGTCTAAATTATAGAGGAAACATGCCAAAAACATGAAAAATAACAAACTTTGAAAAAATATTTTGTGATTACTTTGGTTTTTAAATTTCAGGCGTGTGCTTTGTTCGTCATCCTACGTTTGCAAACAGTTACAAAATCTTAGGGTGGAACAACTGTCTTAAACATGGTTTGTTTACTCTTTCCTAGATGATGGTGTGCAGTTAATGACTTCAGGACATTGCTTTGATCAGTGCAGTACCTATGTTTGAGTAGACAGACATAGGCACAGAGAGCTTAAAGAACTCTTAAGATTGTGACTTTTCTCTCACATCCATATTTAGGTCCTGGAGGAGCGCCCAGTCTCTTCCTAATACATACACCTCTGTGTTGCTGCTTGCAGCCCCCATGCATTGTCTCCCAGCCATTTGGTTTTTGTTTTTTTGTGTTTGTTTTTGACTTGCTGGTACTTTACTGTAATACTGGCTGTAAGCTATCAGTCGTGGGACACATTTTGCTTTCAGACATAAAAAAAAAATGTTATCTTTTAGAATCAACTGAGAAAGAGTATTTACCTTTTATAAAAATAAATTAATGAAATAAACTATTAAGTAGTAATATTTGCGTTTTTAAAAGAAATTTCAGAGCAGGTTGTTTTAATGTAGTACATACATTTGTGAAACTATACCATTTTTCACACAGGATATAACATAAAAATAGAATAACCTCATCTTTCTGGAATATGCTTAATAAACATTAAAGAGTCTGGAAATGATTTTTAGAAAGCAAAATTATTTTTAAAAAGACAAACTCTGTAAACTGAATTTATGTAATAGAGTCCTTGAGATTTGTTTTCTGATTATTGGTCTATAAATAAATTAATAAAACTAATAACACAGTTGCATGCCACTTAAAAAGCAATAGTTTTGATTTAATTGAAAAATATAGATACTACATGCTAATAGAAAAATGTAATATTAGATATAAAAATTATAGGCTAACCAAATAGGACGTATAATTGTTAAGTGATTAGAGTAAAAAATCAAAAGAACAAATAAAACTTGATAAAAAGATTTAAAAATCAAACAGATGAAATGAGAGAGAGGATTAGTGTAGCAGTAAACAATCTTTGCAGTATCTAGTGATGCCAGGTGACAAGTTAAAGAATTGTAAAGGTTTAATCCAGGCATGGATTAAGTCAAGTAGGAAAGAGAAGGGGGTATAATGAGTAGCAGAGAAGAGCTAGGAATGGATACTATCTTCATTAAACTAGCAAAAATCTAGATAGGATATAATAGAAATAATAAAGTGAATACTAAACATAAAAGAGTGAGATTAATACAGTCCAGTATTTGGTTATTAATTAGCCAACTTTTCTCTTATTAAAAGAAATTTTATGGTATGATCAAAACAGAAAACAACTATGCCATCACAAGAAATACTGCTAAAACAGGTTGCTAAAGTATGAGAAGAAAGATAGGCGCGGCGCTAGTAGATAGTGGTTGTTAAAAGCATTAAACAGAAAAAAGCGAAATTAATAATAAAAGATTTAATTTGTGAAAAAGCCAAGCCACATCTGTATTTGCCTATCAACACAGGCTAAAGATAACAATATTAATCCCAGGAGAACTTTTAATATAATGACGTACGTCAGTGTTCATAGCAGATGGTGGAAACAGCTCAAATGTCCAGCGGATGTATACACAAAATGCGGTATATTCATACAGTGGGATATCATTCAGCCTTCAACAGGAAGGAAATTTGTGATATAAGCTACAGCATGGAGAAACCTTGAAGACAGTATACTAAGTGAAATAAGCCAGACACGAAAGGACAAATAGCGTATCATTCCAATTATATGAGGTCCCTAGAATAGTCAAATTCATAGAGACGGACAGTAGAATAGATGTTACCAGGGACCGAGGAGTGAGGGGAATGTTGAGTTAATTGTTTAATGGATGCCGAGTTCCAGTTTGGGATGATGAAAGAATCCTGGAGATGGGTGGTGGTGATGGTTGCCCAGCAATGTGAATGAGTTCATGGTACTGAGCCATACACTTAAAGATGTGTTAAAACGGTAAAATTTATGTGTGTTTCACCACAAAAAATTTTTTAAGGGAGATTTTAATACATTTCTCTCATAATCAAAAGGATCTTGTGGACTAGATTGAATTCTCTGAATCCTAAAAATATAGAATATACTTTTTTCCTTACAGATAATAACCCAGAAGAGTATCAAAAGACTAATATATTAATAGCAAAAAGCAGATGTTATAGGGATACAAGGATGGTTCAATATTTGGATATGTATTAATATAATTAATTGTCTCAATCACTAATACTTTACAGGAGAAAACATAGAGCATCATATTAATGTTGTCTGGAAGAGGCATGTGTTAAAATTCAGCAGCTGTTCCTAATTAATTAAATAGCCCTAGAAGGGAGCAAAATAAATGTAACACAGACTTGACCAAATATAAAAAGATAATCAGCTTTCAAATAAGTGAAAAGCTAGAGTCACTTGCATAAATCAGAATAAACCTGTTCAGTATTCTTTTGGAACTTCTGGGAAATATACTGAAATAAAAAAAAAATCAAGTAAGTGGTGAAGTTAATGGAAAAGAAGCGAAAAACATCCATTTTAGATGATATGATCGCATATTTGGGAAATTTGAGAGAATTTAATAAAAGCCCACTGGAAGGAATTTTAAGGTTGATTGGGTGTTTGCTAAATATATAAACATCATTCCTCTTTCTCCATATTGGCACTGCTTTAGAATAGAAATGGGAAATAAATTGCATGCTCAATAGCAACAACAACAAAAGTCTATAAAGTTCCAGAACATAAAAACTTATTATTTTTTTAATCTTTAAAAAAAAATTTATTTTATAATGGAGCATAGTTTATTAACAATAAAACATAATCAAATGAAAAGATATATTCTTAATGTTCATGATCATATTCTAATTACTATCTGTTCACTCGCTTAATTAGTTACAGTTAATTGCTATGATGAAGCATTTTTGCTTTGAGGGGGGTGAGGGGAATTTGGTTGTTTTGTTTGTTTTACATTAAATGGATATTAAGTTTGCTTGGAAGGATCACTGTCCAGGAATAGCTAAGAAAGTGATGAGAAAGAAGAATGGGAAGTGGAGGGAAGAATGTACCTCTCAGTTTGTAACATTCACCCAGAGCTACTCTAACCAAGACAGAGACCCACAGTCAAACTGTCCATCATGTCAGCAATTAGAGGCTCGGTCTTTTTTTTTTTCTTGCTGCACCACTGGGTTTGTGGGATCTTAGTTCCCCCACCAGGGATCAAACCTGGGCCCCCAGCAGTGGGAGCGCAGAGTCCTAACCACTGGACGCCAGGGAAGTCCCCAGCCCTCTTGTCTTTTAACCATCCAGAGCGTGGTCTCCAGAGTCACATGTCCCAGTTACTTGTGTGACCTTGGACTGTTGTCTTTACTGCTAGTGAAATTAATAAGTAGAGTGTTGTTTATTGATAAACATATTTGAAAATGGACATATCACAATTACACATTCATAATTTTTAGTGCAGTTTCACAAAGTGAACGCAAATTTTAAAATACGGTGTCACCCCAAAAGCCCCACTTCATGCTTTCTCCCTTTCAGGACCCATTATTTCTTTCATGAAGTTAACCAATATCCTGACTCCTAAAACGGTTTGTTTTCTTTTGTGTCTGGCCTCTTGGACTCAGCATTACGTTCCTGAGACTCGTTCATGCAATCACGTGTATTAGTGGTTTGTATTCATTGCTGTGTAGTATTCCACCATAGAAAGTTCACAGTTTTACTTTTGATGGTTGTTGCTGCGTTGCCCTGTGTGGACCTCTAGCCGCATTTACTCCCAGGAGCAATGAGTTCCTCCTCATTATCACGGCAACAAGCAGGAACCAGAAACGGAAACTTTCCTGTAGCAGTGCTTCCTTTGAAATGAGTTCAGAGCACATTCATGCGTGTACGTAAGTACACATATGCAGACGTGCACACAAACATTACCTTCTTTTACCGATTATTTCTTCTTTTCCAATATAGGAAATGTATGAAGTTGCCAAGAAACTTTGCTCTTTCTGTGAAGGTCTGGTCCATGATGAACATCTTCAACACCAAGGCTGGGCTGCAATCATGGCCAATCTGGAGGATTGTTCAAATTCCTACCAAAAGCTACTTTTCAAATTTGAAAGTATTTATTCGAATTATCTGCAATCCGTAGAGGACATCAAGTTAAAACTTACTCAGTATGTATGCCATTAAAATGGATAATAAGATGTTTGTTTAAAATACCTTTGCAATTTATCAGTAGTTTTAGTAACAGTAATTTCGTTCCTAGTAGGCCATATATTTATTATAATTGAGGTTCATGTTTTTGAGACTTTTATGGACTGTACAATTTTTAAAATTATGGACAGTTTTATCCATATATTTTATGAATCTGCCATGTTTCTTTTTCTTGTATTTTCCTTATGTAAAAGACTCAAAATACTTTTGAAATCATTTAGAAACCAGGAACCTTTGTCTCTTGCCTTGCTACCAGTTTTACCATAAAGTAAAGCAAAATGCAGAAATAACAATCTAATGGGAGTGGAAAAGTTTTCAAACATTAGTCAGTCAAGGAAAATTATATTTTTCTTCTTAAATATTGCCATATGATGAAGGCTTGCTGAGATGGAAAAAAGCCTTTGTGTTCTGGTTCTCATTTAGATGTTTTTCTGGTTCTTTGCATATAAGCCCATCTGATACCCATTGGTTCTTTTTTAAAAGGGCTATAATGAATGTAAAACAATATGGCAGTAATTCCACACAAATGTAGCCCTTTGTTGTGTGTGTGTTTGTGCTTTCAGTGTTTTGTATTCATTTTTTTGGGTTCTTCTTAAACTTTTTATTTAACTAGAGTTGGAGGGAAGTATTTTCTTTTTCTTCTTTTAAGTGAACTTTATTAATTCAAGTTTCTCTATTTTGTGGCATGAATGTTTAGAACTTTTTGGCCTTAAGTGGACAATGGGGTGCATCTTGGGAAAGAAGGAATGATTAATGAAGACTGGAAGGAGCATTTACAATTTTTATAACCTGAGATTTCAAGTAACTGTGTTTTGGGGGGTGGGTAGTTCTCTCAGATGTTAATTTAATGTAGGATCCTGGATCATTTTACATAGTTTTTACAGAAGTCAAATCATCAAGATATCATCTTTTCCCCATGTTTGTTTTTGTTTTTGTTTTTGTTTTGTTTTGTTTTTGCAGTATGCGGGCCTCTCACTGTTGTGGCCTCTCCCGTTGCGGAGCACAGGCTCCGGACGCACAGGCTCAGCGGCCACAGCTCACGGGCCCAGCCGCTCCGCGGCATGTGGGATCTTCCCGAACCAGGGCACGAACCCATGTCCCCTGCATCGGCAGGCGGACTCTCAACCACTGCGCCACCAGGGAAGCCCCCCCATGTTTTTTTGACAGCATACATCTATCTACCTGTTTATTTTCAGGGAGTGATGAATGCAAGAGTTAACCTTAATCTCTAATAAGAGTGTTAATTTTATGCTTTGCTTTCAATATATCAAAAATGTTTTATCTTTAAGCTAGTCGAACATTAAACTTTCTATGGTAAATCTTTTTTATAAGTTCCAATTTTTTATACCTTAAGGTTTGTTAAAAACCAAGTGTCCACATGTCTAGTGTAAACTTGCTATCTTTAGAGGGTGTTTCAGCGTGTGAACGATATCCTCCTTCTCTGTCTTCTTTTAAAGAACACCTCATGGACTACTTAGATGCATGTAGTGTTAACAGAGAGGTGGTGAGATTTCTGTGTGTGATAATAACATATTATTTCTTTCAAAATGCTAACCTCTGACTAGAGCAGTCCCATTATTTTACTGACAGGTCTTTTGTACTTTAAGTTTAGGAACTGCGGTTTCAGTCATGGCCAAGATTCCACTGTTGGAGTGCCTAACCAGACATAGTTACAGGGAATGTTTGGGAAGACTGGATTCCTTGCCTGAATGTGAAGGCTCAGAAAAGGCCGATATGAAAACCTCCACTGAACTGGTGCTCTCTCCCGATATGCCTGCAACAATGAACAAACCCTCCTTGACCTCATTTCACAAGTCCGTGCAGCATGTAGCCCCAGACACCACAGATGCTGAAAGTGGAAAAGAAATGAGGGAACCTTGTCCAAGTCCTGTCCAGCAGGACGAAGCTGCAGTAGATGCTAAAGACAGTGACCTGCCTTTTTTTAATGTTTCTTTGTTAGACTGGATCAATGTGCAGGATAGGCCTAATGATGTGGAATCGCTGGTCAGGAAGTGCTTTGATTCCATGAGCAGGGTAAGAGTCATCTGATTTTTCTTGTCATTTAACCACTTGAAATTATGTTACCTGTACTAAATATTTTCTGTACAGTAATGGGAGAAGGGGCGGGGGTAGTACCATGTTATAGCGGAAATAATGAGCCTTGGAATAAAACTTTATAACCATATCTAAGACTTTGGACAAATCAAATCATTTAATGCATAACCTTATTTATGAACTGATAGTAAATTTGGGAAGATGATTAGAAGTAATATAGGTAAAATCTCTATGCAGTGCCGAGCCTTGAGGTGTCCACTCCAATGGGGATGGTCTTGGTGGTGGTGGTACTTTGAATTTTTTTCCCCTGATTCTGTAATATTGCTTGGACTTTTTCATATCTCCTATCCTCTAATTTGTCCCTACAGTTAGGCTCTTTGATCTGCTGGGTAAAACTTGGACAGTCTTGCTGGTTTTCATTATTGCGCCTTGAGTACTGAGCACTCTCTACAAGTAAATCTACAAGTAAATGGATAAAATGATAACATTGGGCCATCGCTGTTTCTTACATTAACTTAATAATGATTCATATGTTCACATTTACAGATGCCGTAGAACTTTCAAGCTTTTGGGGGGAAAATATTAATGATATAATTTCGTTTTTATCTATAACAGTTTTTTACGCTGAGAATGATTGACGTTCGATGAAATACACAAGTCTTGAGTGGTTAGTTCACGGGAGTAACCAACATCCAAAGGCAGATACATTGAACCTTTCCACCTCCCGGAAAACCCCCATGGGCCTCTTTTGCATCACTCCCCCGCACCCCACCCCCTCCCAGGGAACTCATCTCTGAGGTTTAAAAGAAGTAATTTTAGATACAGTATCTGCCTGAGATATTTTAAAATTCAAAACCTAGACATCGTGTTTTTAGTTTTAGTTTGTAACCATAGTGACTTGTGTTTTGGATTAAGTTCTCCCCCAAGTATACTTATAAAAACTTTTAAACCTGGGGAATAAATCTGGAATAAACCTCTTCAGATATGATCAGTAAGTGGATAGAGAATCTTTGAGGCCTGAGAGGAAGTTGTTGAGGCACATGCGTCAGTGATGCAGACCATATGAAACAATATTTTGAAGGCTGCTGTTGTCTAAGGGTGATGGGCAGAATACTTAAACTTTTCTCAAAGGTAAACTTTGACTTGGAAAAGAGGCTTATAAATCTTTGGTTGGTTATTGGGGGAAAGGCAGCACACTGTCTGGGATGCCCGGAAAATAGCAGCATGTTTTCTCGTTTAAGTTGTTGGACAGTAGAAATGGAATGCATTCCAGAGTTTATTCTTAATTCTCTCAGTACACCCATTTCCTTGATGACATCCTTTAGGCATTTCTTTCATTTTGACCATTTATTATTTGTTGTCAAAGAACGCTTCAATTAAGACATTTGCCAGGGCGGGGAAGCATGGAATATATTGTGCAAAGATTACTGCCAAAAATGAATGAAAACTAGTGTTCCTATTCAAACTGTTGACATTTTAGTAGCCTAAAAATTCCATCTGTGATTGTGGAAAATCAACCACATGATTGTGATAGGGTGATTGAAGCGTCATTTTTTATAATTCCGCATGAATCAGAGAACAGGGCTCTAGGCCACGGGAACCACTTTTTTAAAGGGCTTGCATTTGGCTTTGTGTTTGCATGTTTAAATGAAATCTAGCAAAGCCATAAGTTTTATTCACTTTATATGACAAGAGAGAAGAAACAGTGATCCTTTTCTGGCTTAATAACGAAAATTCACAATAATTTATACCTACAGAATTCAGTGAATCTTAAAATATTCTTCCATGCTTGTCTGTGTAGTTGTGTTGTACTCTGAGTGAATTATGAGATACAGAAGCATTAGAACCAGGAGCCATGGTTTGGAGTTTGTTTTTTCTTCCTTAAATCACTGCTGTGTTTTACGTATAGCTGTAATTTGGCCCAGGTTGAAATTTTGAATTATTTTAGTCATCTTTTTTAGCCTTTTATCACCCTCATAATTTATAACTAGTCAATACTTTGGATTGGAAATGTGTGCACATTGGACTCACCATGGAAATGAGGAAATGTTCACATATGCACAAGTTTTAGTTAATATTGTGTGAAGCAGGTGCTGCCCGTGTTAAATAATGGCTGTGTTAACTTTTTTGTGATGTTAGAAATGCAGCTTCTTATTGACTACACTGAATTCTTGAGAACAGTTCATTTTTAACTGCTTTCGTATGTTGTCTGTGAACCTAACACTGTACCTAAAATGAGTAATTTACAGTCCCTTTGTGGTGATCAGGGAAGACACGAAGGAGGTGGTATAGACTAGGCCCCTCACAGGGAGGCTGAGGTGGGCTTCAGCAGCTGGCAGGACAATCCGTGTGAACAAAAATCAAGCTAGAGAAATAGCATTTGTCTGCAGTTCAGTGTTCTGTGCTTTGGGGACACGTCTGGGGGCCGAGGGAGCCGTTTCGGGATTCCAGCAGAGGACAGCTTAGCAATCACGGCCGATGTCCCCGTGGAGGTGTGAGCGGGCAGGCAGAAACCCGGGCTGAACATTTGTGAGAAGGACGAAGGGTTGGACAGGCGCGGGGAGTTCACCTCCTTCGAAATCCTGTAAGAAACAGTAAGGATGGGCCATAGCACAGAGTCCTGCGGGATCTTGCCTGTTTATGGAGGAGACAGAAGAGGAGCCAGACCCAGCGGAGGGGACGCCCGAAGCTGCGAGGGGTGGTCTCCCTCCCACGGGTAGGTGGGCTACACTGTGAGCCCCACCGGAAGCCAGTGCACGGAAGACGCCAGTGTGCAGTGTTCTTCCGGGGGAAAGTGGAGCAGGGTGGAGAGAATTTTGGGGGTTCCTTGAATTACCTAAATCCCAGAAATCTTGGAGAATTAAAGCCCGGGAACAGGAGAGATTGCAGAGTAAGAGAGTGTAGTTGATCAAGCAGCTTCCTTGAGGAGCTGCAGGCTGAGAATAAAGGTCTCTCCAGGAGGGAGGGAGGTTTGAAGGTGTTGCTTTGTTTTAGGGGGAAGTTGATCGATCAGACAGGTAATGACCGAAGAATGTGTTTTCGTTATTAGTTCTGCTCTACTTCATAAGACCTTGAAAATAACATTTTTGGTGGGATATTGAGAATTGAATGAATTGTGGCTTGAATTGAAAGGTGTAATGCGGCTTCCCTGGTGGCGCGGTGGTTAAGAATCCGCCTGCCAGTGCAGGGGACACGGGTTTGAGCCCTGGTCCAGGAAGATCCCACATGCCTCGGAGCAACTCAACCTGTGCGCCACAACTACTGAGCCTGCGCTCTAGAGCCCGCGAGCCACGACTGCTGAGCCCATGTGCCACAACTACTGAAGCCCGCGCGCCTAAAGCCCGTGCTCCGCAGCAAGAGAAGCCACCGCAATGAGAAGCCCGCGCACCGCAGCAAAGAGTAGCGCCCGTGCGCAGCAGCGAAGACCCAACACAGCCAAAAATAAATTAATTAATTTTTTTAAAAAGTTTAAAAAAAAGTGTAATGCCTAGAACTAGATTCCTACTTATGTATCCCAATATAATCAGTAATAATTGTGTTTTACTAACACCATCGTTACCCTGTTCTTGACCTTCTTGTGGAAATATAACCTTGATTTCTCGTGCTTTTGCTTTTCTGTATTTTTCACTATTACTGTTTTTCATTAAAGCTGTGTATCAAAATAGTGTGAAATACTTTTTAAGCTATTTGCAGAAAATTTCATTCGCACGTGTTTCCTTGTCATTCAGCTTGATCCACGGATCATTCGGCCCTTTATAGCAGAATGCCGTCAGACTATTGCCAATCTGGATAATCAGAACATGAAGGCCATCAAGGGGCTGGAGGACCGGCTGTACGCCCTGGACCAGATGATCGCCAGCTGCGGCCGACTCGTCAACGAGCAGAAAGAACTCGCTCAGGTGCTTGTCGCAGACTTCTCTCAGGAAAAGGAATTCGCGGTTTTCTAGACCCGTCTTTTATGTCAGTTGCTGTGCACCGTGTTTTCACTTCACCCATGAATGCTGTTCACGGTATTACTGGTTCCACGTAGTAAAGGTGGAGGCCAGTTCTTCGCGTTCGGGTTTGAGAGCACCACGTGAGCTGAGGCTGCGGAGGGTGACGGGGAGGCGGCCCGGAGATGCTGTGAGCGGCAGGGGAGACCCGCGCACGCGACAGCCCCCTGCTCCCTCCTGAGGAAGCCGGGAACCTCAGAAAATTTAGGTCTCGTTTAATGCAGTGTTCTAGGAGCCCTGTTGCCAGGTTAGGTTGATGACCTGAAGAAGGTGGTGGACTCGAGGGGAGTTTTCCACGTGGTGACTGGCTGTGACTCCCGACTGCTCTGTGTGCCCCTCCCCTGGCGAGAGCACTCTGTGAGAACAGCCTGGAGCCAAAAGAGGCCACTTTTCTAACCTTGCCGCTCACACACGCTTTGCTGCTTCAACTTTCCCTGCCACCATTTTCCTCTAAATGTCTTCTTTCATTAGAACGTCAGAGTGGTCACTTTAATGGGTACGAATGTTGTACTTCACCTGCGTGGCCGAGGACGTGTAGTATCGGGGAGGTAGCTAAAGCGTGTAGATAGAGCCTTGCTGTGTTCTTTTTAAACATGTTTAAAATATTTATAGCATTTTTATAGTTTACTGACTGAATGCATCTTGTAATTACCAGATTCTCTTTTTCTGTCTCTTGATTTTGGATCCGGCCCCCGTACTGTGAACTGAATTTCTTTATCTTGTGTTTGCACCGAATGGAGCCCTCCCAGTGTAATGCTAAGATAGATGTGATACTGGGTGTCCTTGGTTAATTCCTGATCTGTAAAAATGATCGACATTTCACCATTACAGTGTTCGTAGTAGGTTTTTTTTCCTCCTTGTTTTAATAGAAACCCTTTATCAGATTAAGAAAGGTACGTTCTGCTTCGAATCTTGGACCATCCTTGGATTCTTGGAATAAGCTCAATGTGGTCATAGTATATTGTCTTTTTAACGTATTAGCTGTATTCCTTTTAAGGAATGCATACATCCTTGATGTATTAAAGTCTATCATACGTTAAAATATCCTTTAGTATTTCCTTCCAGGGGCAAATGCAGGTTTTGTCATTTGAAAATCCTTTGTTTCTGAAGGATATTTTCTCTTAATAGAGAATTCTAGGCTGTTACTGATTTACTTGTAGCACTTTGCCTTTGGTTTGGGTTTATGCAGTTGGACTGTGATATGGTGAGGTGTGGCTTTCTTTGTATTTCTCCTGCATTGGGCTTGTACGTCATGAATTGTGGATTGATGCCATATTTTTCTTGGATTCAGTAAAAAGCAATTGAAAACCTATTAAGATTTTATCAAAGGAGAATAAAGCAGTAAGTTACTTTTTAAAAATAGATTAAGTTACAGAAAAAGCACAGCCACGGTTAAGCATGCAGGATATTGAAAGAAAAGTAAGATGTAAAATAATTACTAAAATTATCTTACTTTCATATATTGAATCATCTCGACTTTTTTTTAACACACATCATTTAAACTTAAATATTTTCATGATATTTAGAAAAAACATGAAACAGAAAAGAGAGAGAGAACTACCAGAAAGTAAGAAGACACACTTGCTGTCCTTTGTTGGTTGTGTGGTTGAGCCCTACCAGGATAATTACCTATAGTAGCAAGTGCGACAGCGAGATGGGTGTGCAGATCCTAAAACTTCTGTAACATGGTAACTAGTGAGTAGAGTAGGGAAAAAACCTGTGAATACAGTGATCAGCAAGATGTCTCATCAAGATGTCTTTGGACATTTTTTTTTTAAGTGTTTGCTCTTGGCTTTGGCACATCTGTCTGAATTAATCTATAGCCTAAAAACAATCCCTGCCTAACAAAAAGATGCAAGGTTCACCTGTGAAAATAAATAAGGATAGCTAATAAAAAAGTGTGATAATTACTTTTCCTATGAAACAATAAAATACACTGTAGAAGTCCTTGTTCTAAAGATAATGAGCACAGATCAGTGGAACAAAGTATATAATAGCCCAGAAATACCAGAGGAAGGAATGACTTTTCAGGGAGTAGTGCAAAGTCGATTGATTGATTTTTATTGGGGGAAGTATATAATATGCTATTGAATATCATTGATTAGATTAAATCTGTTAGTTTTCACAGGGCTTCAAGTCAGTGCCCCTGTTTTTATTTACCTGTGCTCTGACTGAACTGTGGTGTAACAGGAGTTTGCAGTCATAGGTTCTAGTTCTGATTTGCCTGCTGTGTCCTTGGATATGTTGCTTTAGCTTCCTGGGTCTCATTTTTTTTTCTAGCACGAAAATGGAACAGAATTAGATGAGCATACATTTCTTAAGAACTCTGAATCTTTGCTATGGACACACCTACTACACTCAGAAAAGTAGGAGATTTTAAAATCTTATTTGAAAGTAGAACAGTTCATGTCTAACGTAAAGCTTTTCCTCTTAAATGAATGCTCATGGTTTTAATGAAAGTTAATATCCTTTAAAATATTTTCTCCCAAAGGGATTTTTAGCTAATCAGATGAGAGCTGAAAACTTGAAAGATGCGTCTGTGTTACCTGATTTGTGCCTGAGTCATGCAAATCAGTTGATGATTATGTTGCAAAATCATAGAAAACTGTTGGATATTAAACAGAAGTGCACCACTGCCAAACAAGAACTAGCAAATAACCTTCATGTCAGACTGAAGTAAGTGATTCTAGGGTATCTAATTTGGGTTGTTGAGAGTTGATTTTTTTTATTTCTCCCACGTGATGGCGTAGTCTTATCACCATGTTGACATACTCCACTGGTTGATTAGCGTGGGCTTGGATGATGCTTACGGAGCTGTGTGTCTCGATTTCATTCTGTAGGTGGTGTTGCTTTGTGATGCTTCATGCTGATCAGGATGGAGAGAAGTTGCAGGCTTTGCTCCGCCTCGTGATAGAGCTCCTAGAGAGAGTCAAGACCGTCGAAGCTCTGAGTACAGTCCCTCAGGTGTACTGCTTAGCTGCTGTTGAGGTTGTCAGGAGAAGAATGTTCGTAAAACACTACAGGGAGGTATGCAGGTTGGACTGTACTTTGATTGTGCCGGAGCCTCAGTGACTTGGTGTGTGACACTAACAGAGGCTTTCCTTTTCTTAGTGGACTGGTGCTTTAGTCAAAGACGGAAAGCGATTATATGAGGCTGAAAAGTCAAAAAGGGAATCCTTTGGGAAGTTATTTAGTAAGTGTTCTTTATTCATAACTTACACTTTTTAAGAAAAATGCTGTTTTTATTTCATAGATATAAATAGCATTATATAGCATGAGTTGTAAAATAACCATATTGTTCATTTCTTTACACAGGGAAGTCCTTTTTAAGAAATCGTCTGTTTAGGGGATTGGACTCCTGGCCCCCATCCTTTTGTGTACGTAATTTATTTTCTAATATGACTAAATCCTGTGTGTGTTCAGACCTTTATTTCAGAAGTAGAGATATTTATCAGAAACAAATTTTTTATCAAAATGGTTTTGGCTTTAAGATGAATTCATAGTTTTTGGTCAGGAGCCTTCACTGCATGGGACGATGGAGTCCTACTACACTGTCGAGCCTACGACAGTGTCGAGATGGGTGGGAACAGATTCTCCCCTTCACCTTATCTGTCTCCACCCCTCCTGTCCCTGCCGCCCTTTCCCTCCCCTCCCCTCCCCTATCATTCGTGTTGCACAAATCAGAATAGGGTGACCCATCAAGTCATCTTCATTGAAACAGTGAAAATTAAGGTTGCTGTATTTCTAAACCAGAGGGGTCTGGGGACCACTAATTTTATTACATGAAACATATGATTCCATGATCAAAGAAGTCTTGGAAATGCTGTAGGTTTGTTGTTTTCTCCTCAGACACACTGCTTAACTGTTAAACATGTGTTTGTACTGCAGGATTCCTTAGGGCTTTAAATGTATGTGCTTTTATGTATCTATGAATGAGTGTTGTAATAGGCAGGATTTCCCACACTCCTTTATCTAGGAACCCTGCTTAATGAAGGGTGTCTTGATGTCTCTAAATCTGCGTTAAGTGATGACTCAGACCATTGGAGTTATCCTAAAAGGTGCATTTCTTGGCAGTATTTATAAAGAAATGGTAGATAATTTTTTTATGAATCTGAAATCGGCTAAGACTTTGTATTCTGGAAAATGTAATGAAAAGGTGAAGAAAAGGGCAAGGAGGAAGTTTTGCGTAAGAAAAAACGATCTTTACTGCATTAAAACAACACAGCACGCTAGTAGGTGACAGGAGTAGATACAGAGGGCTGGGGCTGTCCTCACGACTGTGCTGTTGGTCAGGTAGAAACTTGGGAATAGCCTGTGTAATAGCGAGACAAGTGGGTTCCTTTAATGCTGGCGGGAATACCAGAATTCCCATGAAAAGACGCTGAGAACAGAGAAGTGGGGAGTGAGCACGGCAGTTGATCACCAACAGCTTGCACGTCCCTGTTATTTCAGACTCAGAAAAGTGGTCTCCGCATCCTCACTGAATAGTCCTTCATTTGCATTTTATTATTTTATTCAGTTTCTTAGGTGTGAGTAGATCATTTGAAGCATTTTTATTGGTTATTGAATTTGATTATACTAAGAAATCAGTTACAAAATTATACTGTATATTTTTTTGTAAATTACTATTTTTTTAATATAGACACAGAAGCCTCGAAAGTTTGACTGTGAACTTCCAGATATTTCATTAAAAGATTTACAGTTTCTGCAATCATTTTGTCCTTCCGAAGTCCAGCCGTTCCTCAGGTAAATACAGTTCATATTTTTAGCTTCAGTTACTGTCTTGGGATGATTTCGTTGCTCTGGAGCCGTGGGAAGGGCAGCAGCACCGCGAGGGGTGCCGGAGCAGAGGAGCACGTCGTGAGAGCTGGCTGCTCATGGCTGCTGGGAAGTTTCTGGGGAGTATAAAAGTGATCAGAAAAAAATGAAGAAGATAAACTAGGAGGGAATTAATGCCTTATATGAAGTTAATTCTTTTCTGGTAGTGATCTGACGTTGTTGCATACTGTGAGAGATTTCTGATTTATCACTTTTATTTACTATATTTATTTATTTATTTATTTAATTGGAGTATAATTGCTTTACAATGGTGTGTTAGTTTCTGTTGTACAGTGAAGTGAATCAGCCATATGTATACCTGTATTCCCTCCCTCTTGGACCTCCCACCCATCTAGGTCGTCACAGAGCACTGAGCTGAGCTCCCTGTGCTTTACAGCAGGTTCCCACTAGCTATTTATTTTACACACGGTAGTGTATATATGTCAATCCAGATCTCCCAATTCGTCCCACCCTCTCCTTCCCCCCCCCCCCCCCCCCCGCCGCCCCGTTTAATGATATGTCTTAGTCTGCTTAAACTATTCCTGGTATTGACTGAAAGACGATGGTGAGTTGCTTTTGACATAGATTTTAATATTTGGTTGCGGTTATCCATTTTTCATTGAGAAATTAGAAATCTAATTTGATTGTGCTCTGTTTCAGGGTGCCCTTACTTTGTGACTTTGACCCTCTACACCAGCATGTACTTGCTCTACATAATTTGGTAAAAGCAGCACAAAGTTTGGATGAAATGTCACAGACCATTACAGACCTACTGAGTGAACAAAAGGCAAATCCCGTTCTTTCCAGTGGTTCGCCCGTTAGCGTAAATGCCTGTGTTGCTGCAGCTCTGTAAGCCTGTCCCTCTCTTTTCCAGGCATCCGCGAGTCAGACGTCCCCACAGGCGGCTTCCTCACCCCGGATAGAAAGCACGACAGGAATCACAACTACTACCTCACCCAGAACACCCCCTCCACTCACTTTGCAGGGCCCCTTGTGTCCTGCAGTCTGTCCCTTAGAAGAATTGTCTCCGGATAGCATTGATGCACATACATTTGATTTTGAAACTATCCCCCATCCAAACATAGAACAGACTCTTCACCAGGCTTCGTTAGACTTGGATTCGTTAGCAGAAAGTCCTGAATCAGATTTCATGTCTGCAGTGAATGAGTTTGTAATAGAGGAAAACTTGTCATCTCCCAATCCTATCAGTGATCCACAGAGTCCAGAGATGATGGTGGAATCCCTTTACTCCTCAGTCATCAATGCCATCGACAGCAGGCGAATGCAGGACACGAGTGCCCGAGGTCAGGAGCAATCGGGCCACCACGCGTCTCTCGGCGTCCAGCTGGAGAAGTGCCGTGTCACTGCCCACGACTCGCACCTCAGTGTACAAACCATAAAGGAGGACCTTTGCCACTTCCGAACGTTTGTGCAGAAGGAACAGTGTGACTTCTCAAATTCTTTAAAGTGTACAGCAGTAGAAATAAAAAACATTATTGAAAAAGTAAAATGCTCTTTGGAAATAACACTAAATGAAAGACACCAAAAAGAACTACAGTCTTTAAAAAGTGAATATGAGGGCAAACTTGCTGCACTAGTAAAGGAGAGTGAAGAAAATGAAAACAAAATCACAAAGCTGAAAGGAGACTTGGTGTGCCTTGAGGAGGTTTTACAAAATAAAGATAACGAATTTGCTATGGTTAAACATGAGAAGGAAGCTGTCATCTGCCTGCAGAAGGAAAAGGATCAGAAGTTGTTAGAGATGGAAAGTGTAATGCGTACGCAACACTGCGAGATGGAAGAACTGAAGCAGTCACGGGAGACCGTGCTAGCAGACTTAAAGAGGCTCCGCGAGGAGAACGATGAGAAGCTCCAGCTGTTGAGGGCGGAGCTCCAGTGCCTGGAGCAGAGCCACCTGAAGGACTTAGAGGACACTCTGCAAGCCAGGCACAGTCAGGAGCTCAAGAAGGTCATGACCGGCCACGAGGTCTGTTTGGAGAAATTAGAAAAGGAAAATCAACAGAGAATCGAGCAGATGCAAGATTCTCATGCCACAGCCATCCAGGAAAAAGAACAGCAGCTCCAGGAATTAAAACTCAAGGTTTCTGATTTGTCGGACATGAGATGTAAGTTAGAGGTTGAACTTGCCCTGAAGGAAGCAGAAACGGATGAAATAAAAATTTTGCTGGAAGAAAGCAGAGCCCAGCAGAAGGAGACCTTAAAATCTCTCGTCGAACAAGAGACAGAACATTTGAGAACAGAGATAGGTAAACTAAACCAAAAGATTCAAGATGATAATGAAAATTATCAGGTGGGCTTGGCCGAACTAAGAACGTTAATGACAATTGAAAAAGATCAGTGCATTTCAGAGTTAATTAGTAGACAGGAAGAAGAATCTGATATGCTTAGGGCCGAGGTAAACAAAGTGACATCATTGCATCACCACGCATCTGAAGTAGAAAAAGGCCTGAAAGAAGAATTGGCTGAACTGCAGAGTAAACTGGACTCAGAACTGAGTGCTCTTGAGAAAGAAAAAGATGAGAAAATCACCCGGCAAGAAGAGAAGTACAGGGCTATTATCCAGAACCTTGAAAAAGACAAAGAGGAATGTGTCATGTGGCACGAACGGGACCGAGAACAGCTGATTCAGAGGCTTAATTGTGAAAAAGAGGCAGCTGTTGAGACTGCCCGTAAAGAAATGAGCTTGGAAAGGGAAGCTGTTGAGAAGGAGTTGTTAGAAAAAATTAAACATCTTGAGAGTCAAATAGCAAAAAGGTAAGGATGAACTTTAGTCTATAATCATAAAATTAAAGTCTCAGTGATGGAGATTTTAATTGTGAGTGTAATCACAGTACCTTGATTTACTCATTTACCTTAGGTAATACCTTAGGTAAAGGTAACAGTGGAGATACTTTATGAAGTAAAAACGTACTTCTGAAAGTAGTGTTTCTCACAGACATCTAAAAAAAATTAACAGGCTATGTGAATCCATTAGGAGGGCTTTTAAAAATGGATTCGTATTTTGGATTTTGAGAGGAATAATTTTTGAAAATTTCCTATGTGTTCGGGATCTTCTTATTCCTTTTTTAAGTTATAAATTTCCTTTTGGTTTGTTTGTAGTTCTTTCCCTAAACTCTTCATTTGAAAGTTACTTATTTTCATTCTTTTAAAATACTGTATGTATGTATGTATAAAGAGCAGCAGTTAGTAACTTCTGGGTTGGTGCTGTGTAGCTTTCTGGTGGTTATTTTCTTGATATTACAATTTCAGTTATTTCCTCTGTGATTCAAAAGATAGTGTTAAGTGCTGGGTTTATACAGTGGTGAGGGTTTTCGCGTTGTTATTGTTGCTGCCGGATGTTACTGCCTTGGCTGAGAGAAATTGGGCTTCCGCATTTCCACTCGTTAAAATTATTTGAAGGGGTTTGTGGCCTAATAAACAATTTCTAGAACGTTATCAGTTGGTGCTATCATTAATTTTTCCAAGGGAACATATGTATAGGTATATTTGCATTGGCTATTTTAACCTCTGGCCGGAGGTTAAAGGGACTTTCACACCGCCTCCTGGATCGACTGTCCGCTGTGTGGTGTTCATACCCTGGTGTGCCGTTTCACCCTCCGCGTCTGTTTTGAAGACAGAAAGCCTTTATGTGTTCTGGAAGGATGGCGGGCTCTTAGAGGAACTAGGCCATACTCGAACCTTCTCAGAGCTTGGGGGACGCCGAGGTCCCGGCAGTCACCGCAGAAGGCCGGGAGGGCACCGGTGACACAGCAGGAGGACAGACGCGGGCGCGCCCACCGCGGCTGGCGGCCGGCGGGGCCCCGGGGACGGCGCGGCGGCTCCGGGCGTCCCCGCGGGGCCCAGCGATGGGCTCGGGGTGCGGCTCGGCCCGGGACTGTGTTCCTGGATGACGGGGAGCAGGCCCAGCCGCCCTTCTCCTTCCGGACTCCACGCTCGTCCTCCTCGTTGGCGGATTTCCGGTTGCAGAGGGGGTTCCGGGAATAATCCGGCGCAGGTGAGGCTCTGGCACTGGGGTGGGCACAGCACGGCTGGCCGCCCGGCCCCGAGCACCCTGGCCTCCCGCGGCTCCCGCGTCTCTCTCACCCGCACTGACCTGCCGGAGCCAGGCTCCTGCGACGCGGCCTCTGTCCCCCGTCTCCCCTCCCTGGAGCGCGGCTCTTCGTTCACCTTTCCACACGGACGGCCTCTCTCCCATACTCTGTTGGCCGGTCCTCCCCCGGGGCGGGCGTCCTCGAGTTCACTGCTGATCATGGGCGCCCCTGCCCGCCGGGCTCTCGTCCTGCCCCTGGGCTCTGGAGCCCGGGCTCGCCGTGGCTGTGATGGAGGGAAGGGAAGCACCTCCTGTGCCCGCCTGGCGCCGCTGGGGCTCGTGTGGGCCCGCCTCGCGTCCACCACGTCGTCACCAGAGTGGGCGAGACAGTGTCCTCTTCCTGACAGGCGGCTCGGGTCACGCGGTAACTGGGGAGAGCACGGTCAGGCTCTCGGCCTCTACAGACCCAGGAGCGAGCCCTGAGCCATCTTACGGAAGGGAAACGCTCACCTGCTTCAGGCTCCTGAGGGCCTCAGCCGCGATTCTCCTGTAGGACTTGCCGAGGCTCCGTACACTGCCCGTTTCTGCCGCAGACACGTCTGGCACCCGCTGGGAGACGGGCCCCGCCGCACGGCAGCTGGCGCGGGTTGCAGGGGCTCCCACACAGCAGGAGGCTGGGCAGGTGTCCAGGAGGAGCTGAGCGTACTGGGTGCTGCCCGCAGCCCTCGGGGTCCTCACCCGCACCCTGGACGGGCGTCTCGCAGGCCTGGACCGCTGGGCACTCAGAAATCTCGCTGTGCTGACAGGCTTGTGGGCTTCCACGGCCCTCATTGCTCACCCCACCGGCACTCACGTGTCTTGCCCTGGTCGCTCAGGTAGTGGCTAACTCCTGTTTACCAGGCCTGAGGAGCATGTTGCCAGAAGTGGGTTGCATTAGTGTGATTTCTTGAGGGATAGCAGGAAGATCGGTAATGCCTGCCAACGAGACTTCAGCAGAGGACCGGAGAGTTGATCTAATCCTGGATAAGACAGAGTCGATTGCGGTCCCTATTGGTGAAATCACACTGCTTCCTGTGGTCTCTACCCGGGATTGATAGTCTGTGGCCTGTGGGAATCCAGCCCACAGCCTGGTTTTGTAAACACAGCTGTATTGGCTCACAGAGAGGCCATTTCTGCTTTGTGGCTGCTTTCAGCAGAGTTGAGTAGCTGTGACGGAGATTGTCTGAGTCACATTTATACTATTCAGTATTTGTCTTTACAGAGAAAAGTGTGTTTATCCCTGGTCTGTTCTAATAAGAATAAAGGGGGAAGAAATCACCGAATCAGTAGCTACATGTCAGGTAGTAGTGGTCTTGTTAATTTGCTCCAGTGAAGAGGTTATGTATGAAATAGCAGTTTTATTGGAGTCACTACCTGATTAAATTATGATAACCCGTTGCTTGTTTTTATATGTTTCCGACAGGACGCATACTTAAGTTGAGCGAGATTGTGGTAGAAATCTCCTCTGTGTTTCAGGGATTTTATGGCTCTTTCTGCCGTAATGGTCCTCGTTCCATCAGTAGGGGGACCAGCAGTGATTCGCCAACAGTTGCTTTTACATCTGTTGCATTTCAGATCCTGGATGGAAGGACGCGTCTCTCGTGTATGGTTGTCAGTGGTGTCCTGGGGGACCACAGCGGCATTAGAGTCACGTGAGAGCCAGTGCTCAGGATTCCCTCAAAAGTTGATTAGTTACCTTCCTTGAATACACGCTCAGCCTGGAAAATGGCCGTGGGTCTCTTTGAAGGTTAGAAAGAAAACTCTGTATAAAATTTTGGCATTGTAGTTGGTGACTGACTCAGGTCTTGGAATTGGGTGAAAGATGGCGATTCTCTGGAAGTTAGATCTCTGAACGCCAGCTACTGGGTTTTTTAAAAGTCAGTTTAAAAGCCTTTATCGGCCCATTCTGTTAGAGCCCTAGTGACAGCCACTGCCGGAGGTTCTTCTGGGTCAGACTTTCGGTTGCTCTGGCTCTGCTGCCTGTGAGGGCACCACGTCCCGCATCTGGTTAAGTGGTGCTGGTCGGCCTCTCCCCTCCAGAACCTGTCCTGCCTGTGAAGCTCGTTGAATTTTACTGGCTTGTCCCGCCACTCTCCCCGTCCTGCAGGCGCCCTGCAGAGCCTTTGGGGTGGTGTTTCTGAAAGCCTTGGTGAAGGGGCATTCTCTGGGCCCTACCAGGGGGCATATAATAAAGCCCAAGATTTTAGTTTCTTTTTAAAGTGTCACATGTTGTCAGTGGTAACAAATTATGTCACTTATTCATTGAAGTCATGTTGATCATTTTTGAGTAAACATCTATCAAAAACGCAAGTCTAAATAACCAAAGCTTGTCATTTTTCAAATAGAAGTAGCGCACCGTGAAAGAAGGTGCTCCTTCGGCGCACGCAGAACAGCTGTGCAGGTGCTTTGCCGTGAGACAGACGCACCTCGGGATGCAGAAGGGCTTCGTAGGTGCTTCTCGTTTTGTCACACAGAGGAGTAAAAGACGTAGGCTCAGTGGTCAGGATCCAGTAATATTAATAATGTTACTGCATCAAGGATATTCCAAAGTAAACCTGCCTTCACTTGGAGCGCCTTGAAGTGCAGGATACACTGATTGAGAGTATAGTGGGTGCTACTGTCTCTCCATTAAGGGGTCAGCAGTTTTATCATCTGTGCGATGCCAGCAGGGAGTAAAAGACAGCATCTTGGCGTCATCGTGTGCGTAGTTCTGACCTTAGTGATCCCTTGACAGTGTTTTAGTTACCTCCAGGTTCTGTGGATCACCCTTTGAGAGTCACTGGTACAGAGAACCAGTTGGCAGTTTCTGTGAAGGCTTCCTTTTCAGTATTTTAGGCTTTGTGGGCTAAGTGGTCTCTGAGCTGTTTAGCTTCGCTGTTGTATCAAGAGGAGTGAGAGAGGTGAACGAACAGGCGCGGCTGTGCTCCGGTGAAGCTCAACAGGCCACAGGCCGGATCTGGCCCGCAGGCCGTGGTTTACCCGTTAGGTCCACGTCTCAGGCAATCACCATAGCAAACAGATAATAGCTAATATTGAATCTAGAATCTCTGGTCTTTACATGCACGCAAATTTTGGCCTGATTCTTCCTGTTCTAACTCTCATTGGATCCATCCGTGTACGTACTTCCTGTGATTCTGCCAACATAAATGAAGAAAATCTTGCAATTGTATTTTCTCCTTGGTTAGATTTTTAGCTCCCCTGGGATCTGGGGATTTGAAAGCCGTGCTGGGTCTGGTAGTAGTGAAATGGTGGGAGAGGTTGTCGAGAAGGAAGGTCAGCTTAACTGAGAAGGGACCTCAGGAAGGTGATCCTGATCTCTCCAGGGAAGGGGGCAGGGGAGTTTGGTGGGCACTGGGGGCTCCGCTGGATGTCTCCAGACTCTCGCTCCCGGAAGACACAGCTGTCCGGTTCTGCAGTGGGGGCCTGTCTCCACTGGAGCGCCCATTGCCCTGGCGCCAAGGTGGTTGCTGCCTTCCGGTTGGAGCCGGTCAGAGAATCAGTTCCAGGTCCCTGTCTTGATGGTTTTCTCCCCTAGGGTCGTATTTGTATCTGTCTGGTATGAGCTTAGAAAAATAGAACCTCTTTTAAGTATTCCAAGAATAAAGGGTTTAATACTAGGTTTAGAACTTGTATGAATTTGGGGAGGGCTGGTGGAGCGAAGGGTAAAGCGTTGCTGCTGAAGGGCTGGGAACTGGTAGGTTCACAGTCACCTTAAGTACAAAGCTGGTGGCTCGTCAGGAAACCGTTACAGATTCTTTGGTGATTGCTGCCAGGTGTCTACTGCGACGTCGACCCAGGAAACCCCTTGTGACCCTCACTGCCCTCCTGTCTGGTCACAGCCCCCTCTGGAGTCATAGACTCTTTAGCACTCCTTCATGCAGGTAACTTTTTGTTGCCAAACTTGAAACCAGAGCTTCCTGGGAAGGGGATTCTGGATAGTGTCGTTCTCGGCTGCCGTCGCACAGAGGAAACCCTCGAAAAGGAGTGAGGAGACTTGAAGGGAGTGGTGCTGATGTGACGGCACCCGGGCCAGCTCCTCTCCCAGCCGTCCCCACTCGGCCGGTTGTCCATCTGCCAGCAGCAGCGTTGAGAGGCCACCTGCCTGGGAGAAACGTTGGCGAGATATAAATGGGAGTATTAATTATGTCTGTAATGTTAGAGAGGTCCCGCAGATCGGAGAGAAAAGGGCAAACAATCCATGAGAAAAATGGGCAGAGGATGTGAATCGACAGATAGAGAAGACGGGAGACACACAGCCAGGATGCGAATGGCTGCTCCGTCTCCTTGGGATTAAGGAGATGCAGAATTAAAAGTGGGTGCCTTTTCTCCATATCACTGGGAAAAATGAAGTCAGTAGTATGTATTATTTTGAGAGTTGAGGGCAAGGGCTTTCTCACACCCCGTGTACACGGAACACGCATGCAGGACACGTGTGTGTGGTTTGCACGTGTCGGGAAGCCTGCCTCCCGTGCCGCTCGTAGGCGTGTGTCCAGGAGCAGTTGCTGTGGGTCTGCCTGGGGACGGGAACACTGGAATAGGGTGTCGTTTCGAATCTCTTATTCTGTGATCTCAGAAGGGTTTTTAAAAACCCACGATCAACTACTCGGTTACTAGGCCCAAATCTAATACAGTCACTGATGGGGGAGAGGCCACTCTGGCGTGTGTTCAGTGCGGGTTTCCTAGTTACTAGGAGCACTGGGTGTAATAGCTTTGCTCGCACACACTGGTTCATGGACGTGGGGGAACCAGAGTTGCTCTGTTTCAAGTTCTGTGTGATGGGATGACGTTCCCAGCTGGTAACAGATATACCTTGCTTCCTTCAGTTTTAAGTTCAGGGCCTTTTTAAGGTTTTAAATTAATATATGGAAAGATAGGGTTGTGTAAGTTTCTCTTTTGGGGGGAGGGCAACCTTTATTGATAAATTTCTTAGATTTCCATGGTAGTACCGCTGGATCAGAAACAGCTTTAACTAAATTGTGAGATACTGGAACCCTTTTTTATGTCTTCTCCCCACACAACACAAACATGGCTCCTAATTCCCCAGAGGAAGCCAGCCAGTGATGCTGTTTAAAAAACTACTTAAACTATTCAGCTCTTACTTACCGCTCAGTTTGCTAGGGTTAATGCCCCCTGAGGTCAGAGCCGTTTGGGGCCTTAGAGTCGTGCAAACTGAAGCTGAATGATGGGGCTGGTGGTAATCTGGAGCGTTTTCTATGGGAGCCTCCGGCAATGTGACACAGTGTGTACTTTGGGTCAGACTAATAATAACAGTCCCTCGATGCCATGGGGATTGGTTCCAGGACCTCCCCCAAATACCAGAACCCGCTGAAGCCCAAGTCAGCTTGTATAGAGTGGTGCGGTGTTTGCATATAGCCTCCTGAGCACGTCAGAGCATCTCTAGATCACCTGTAATACCTAACAATGCAGGTGCTGGGTAAATAGTTGCCAGCCCTCAGGCAAATTCCAGGTTTGCTTCCTGGGACTCTCTGGGATATTTTCAACTCGTGGTTGGTTGAATCCGTGGATGCGGAACCCAAGGATAAGGAGGGCCGCCCATAAAGCCACGAGAAGCCCTGCCCCAGCACAGCATGGTTCTTGATCATTCTTTGTGTTAAAAGCTCCCTTTTTTTGTTGTTTTTTTTTTTGGCTGCGTTGGGTCTTCGTTGCTGCGCGCGGGCTTTCTCTAGTTGCGGCGAGCGGGGGCTGCTCTTCCTTGTGGTGCGTGGGCTTCTCATTGCGGTGGCTTCTCTTGTTGCGGAGCACAGGTTCTAGGCGCACGGGCTTCAGTAGTTGTGGCACTCAGGCTCAGTAGTTGTGGTGCACAGGCTTAGTTGCACCGCGGCATGTGGGATCTTCCTGGACCAGGAATCGACCCCGTGTCCCCTGCACTGGCAGGCAGATTCTTAGCCACTGCGCCACCAGGGAAGCCCCGTAAGCTCTCCTTTCTTTGTTTTTACTGCCAAAGTGTTCACCTTGTGGGTCAGCATATACCCTGTGCTGATGTCACGGGTGCTCATCCTGGGTGTTGGGGATGACCGTGTGTTTACAGAGTCAGTAGTGTCTGAACGTCCTTGTGCCTGAACTGTCCTTCCTGCCTCATCCTTGCATAGCACTGACCCTGAAATAGAAACAGCACTCCCCTCGGTGCACTGGGCAGCGCACAGGTGCAGGGCACCTAGGAAGGAAGGTCCTTCCCGCCTGTGCACGCACACGTGATGTGAGCGCACAATTGCACTCCTACAGGATTCTTATTACTTAGCGTCCTGTGTCAGCTGAAACCTCTCATGCAGACATGCCCCAGTGTTCTGACCAGGATCTTTACAACAAGTCTTTTAAAAATCTAAATTCACTATATGACATTCTTTCTAGACAAAATTCTTCAGTGACTTTACATTGTACTTAAAATACATTTGGTTACTTTTTTAAAAAAATTTTATGGTTGAGAGTCTGCCTGCCGATGCAGGGGACACAGGTTCGTGTCCCGGTCCGGGAAGATCCCGCATGCCGCAGAGCGGCTGGGCCCGTGAGCCATGGCCGCTGAGCCTGCGCATCCGGAGCCTGTGCTCCGCAACGGGAGAGGCCACAGCAGTGAGAGGCCCGCGTACCGCAAAAAAAAAAAAAAAATGTTATTGAAGTATAGTTGATTTACAATGTTGTGTTAGTTCTGTGTAATTTTGAAAAAATTAATGCTGTATTTAATTTTTAAAGTCATACCATTGAATCTACCAAAGAAGATTCTTCAAGCCTAGTCGCTGAACTTCAAGAAAAGCTCCAGGAAGAAAAAGCTAAGTTTCTAGAACAACTTGAAGAGCAGGAGAAAAGAAAAAACGAAGAAATGCAGAATGTGCGAACATCTTTGATTGCTGAGCAACAGGTTTGTAGGTCTCCCACCTTACTGCGTTCACTTTAGGTCTAGAGGAGATGAACATACATTGACGAGTAAAATTTCTTTGTGTAGCTGAGGTTTCTTGTATCTTAAATGTGATTTTCCTACATTGATCCTGACGGTATTTATTATTATATATCTTCTTCGTGATAGAAGCATTTTCTTTTTAACGGTCATTATGTCACATAGGTGCTTCAGAATGAAGCAGTGCTAGATTAGAAATGAGGAAGTGTAAATTCTGTTCCTTAGCTACCTATGCGATCTCATAAACATCATTTAACCTCTTCACATCAGTTTGTTTTTTTTGCAAACGAAAGTGTTTGTACTGCTGCATAGATGATATTTGAATTTTTTTTCTAAGCTCTAAAATTTTATTCTAAATTACATGCTGATAATTCTTATCCATGTGATAGGCTGGCGGTAGGTTATGGTGGAATACTGTTGAACTTTGGTGATTCCCTTATTAATATGGATCAGTGGTGAGAGCTGACGCTTGTGAGGTCAGCAGCGGCCAGTCCACTGAGGGTCAAGATGCCCTGCGAGGGAGCATTACATCAGCTAAGGTGCCGGGCGGCAGTGGGAGAGGAAATAAAGGAGCGACACGGTTGGATTTCTACGTAATCAGGATCGCTGGCTGGGGCGCGGGGCAGAGCGAGGGCTGCCAGACCAGACCGGTGTGAGAGCAGGTGTCAGTCAGGCCAGGGGCAGCACGACATCCTTTTTTGTCCCGAGGAATACGTTTCTGAGACTGGTAGGCGTGTTACAGTCAACGTGCACGTTTAATGTGGTGTGCTGCAGTTTTCCTTTTCTCACTGTCTTTTTAGAGTTAAAAAAAATGTCAACCACAGAACAGAAAGAAAATGTAGAAGTAAAGCTCCAAACACTTAGGAACCTTAAATGTTAAGGCCTGGGGAAAGACAGAGGAGCCTGGAAAAGGGGGGATGAGAACGAGTAACCAGAGACAGAGCGTGCTTCACGGCAACCAGGGAAATGAACTGCCCAGGGCTGGGAGGAGCCACCAGGTTTAAAGTGAAGAGGCCATTCAGCTCTGTTTTTAGAAGTCTGAAGTTGTGCATTCTTTCATGTCTCCTCCTCCGTGAGCTAGGTCTTTCTCTCCCGCTTTCTTGCTGCCTGTCTCTGTGCTCCTGTGAGCCTATGCAACTGCAGACTTCCAGCATTAAGGGGGGATGCAGTAAGATGGAGACCAGCGTGGAAAGCTGCCAGCCATCTGATCCAAATGTAGTTCTTCTTTTAATAGCTGTCAAACGAGAGGGCAGGTGACTCCTAAGGTACCTGCCAATTTTAAGTGGTGTTTGGATGTCAAGTGGTAGTTACTTGAGTTGATTTGTAAATGGCTTTATAAGGGCTCCTTGGGCCTAGTTGGCTCTTACATTAACTAGTCTTGTTTCTAATGTGTGTATTATAAATTGTGTTAACTTTTCTGAGAATCCATTTGATATTGCAGAAACAGCCAGCGGTTATGAAAACAAAGTAACTAATGTACTATTATAAACATTTGTTAATTTTCTACCATAAATGATACAGAGCAATGGTTTAATACAAAGGCATATCATAAATATTCTTTTTGAGGGGATCTTCCTGTCTGCTTTCTGGCTAGAAATGAGTTTAACTCAGTATTTAACAGATTCACTAATTTTGGCCCAAGAATGCCACGTTCTTGTTAAATGTCTCTGTTTCTAGCATCATTGGCATTAATGATTGATTGGAGGATCTTTGACTCTTAATTGTGGAAATTGGCTCATGGGATCTCTGCAGGCAGCTGGTATGTATGAGATCCGCAGTGAGAAGGCTTTCCTAGAAGTCGAGGAGTGGCAGGTCCAGCCATTATAAACCAGCAGATATCCAGATGAGAGGAGGAGATGGGATACGGTCATGTCCAAAATGTGACTGTGGAATCGAGATTTAGCTAAGGACAGAAGGAAGATTCCAGAGGCAGGGAGATCACTAAAAGGAACAGTTAAGTATATAACAGCACTGGTTAAAGTGTTGGTTATTTTATTTCTTTCCCCCACATTTAAGACATATTTACTGATGCTTTTCCTCTGACAATAAACATGTGGACAATAATGTGAGAATAGCATTCCTTTTCAAGATATTAAATTGGAACATATCTTAATACAGAACTAGGAAAATACAATCGAATGTGTTTACCACAGCGTGGCATTTTTATTTCAAAATAAACATCACTTGTGAATTAGCTTTTTCTTCTCCCCATAGAGACGCACCGTGCAAAAATAGACGTATTTTCTTTAGCTCTGGCTGCCCCGTGCATGCAGATAATTTAAGTAGTTATCGTTCTGTTGTTCCAGACCAATTTTAATACTGTTTTAACAAGAGAGAAAATGAGAAAAGAGAACATAATCAGTGATCTCAGTGACAAGCTGAAAAGCACGATGCAGCAGCAAGAGCGGGACAAAGGTCAGTGACGCTTCCTAATGCAGCGTTGTTAGTTCCGTGTCACACTCAATGATTGTAACGCTCACGTCCGCCCGGGGCTGCAGATTTGATCGAGTCCCTGTCCGAGGACCGCGCGCGCTTGCTGGAGGAGAAGAAGAGGCTGGAAGAGGAGGTCAGCCGGCTGCGGGGCGGCGGCCCTGTCCCCTTCCCGGGGGTGGCCGCCGCCCCCGAGCTGTATGGGGCCTGTGCGCCCGAGCCCCCGGCGGAGGCCCCGGATGCCCTCGGCGAAGGCAGGCCGGACTCAGCGCTGGAGACCAGCACGATGTCTGTCCGGTGAGTGCCCGTCCTACTCGCCGGGGGCCGCGGCCCGTGGACCTGAGAGCTGCACGTGTGAATTCTCCGTGCCACGGCCTGTGATAGCGCCACTGATGGTGTGTGGGAATCCACTTCGGCGCGTTTTCATACCGTGCCCAGGTGCCACCGCAGCGTGTAGGCGGCCGGGCGGGGATCCTGCAGTGGGGTCCAGGCCTTGAGGCCATGGCGTCAGGGGCGCAGGGCTTCCTTAGGGTCGCCAGTGCGTTCAGCGTGCTGAGGCCGTACTGTGGGGAGGGAGTCGTCACTTCTGTGTGGAAACTGAAGTAAAATCAGAAGTCAAACTCACGGAAGCAGAGAGAGCAGGAAAGTGGCTGCCAGGGGCTGGGGTGGAGCATGGGCGGTGTTCTCACCGAAGAGGCGGGTAAATGACGTGAGGTGATGGGTGTGTTAGTTAACTTGATGGAGGGACTCCTCCCACAGCGCGCATGTGTATCAGGCCATCACGCCGCGCACTTTAGATGTATTACGGTTTTACTTGTCGGTTCCGGCTCAGCTTAAAAGAATGAAATAAAAGCCTGCGTGCTCTTGCTTGTTTTCTTTTCTGGTTAGTTTCTGACTACCTCAGTGTGATGGGCAGATTCACACGTGACAGTGACTAGCGCTTTGTAGACATGTAGGAATACTTTTGTAGTCTTTATATAGATTTGGTTTGTTCTTTATGAACTGAAGCTTTGAGTTTTATAGCTCACTCAAGGACTTGTGGCATTTTGTTTGTTTCTAGTAATGGTGAAGCCGCCCAAGAATGGCCGTTTTATCTGTAACATGGATAAGAGGAATGGTCCATGGGAGAAAGCTTGAAATTTCAGACATTATCCCTAGAAAAATGCATGCACAAAGTTTTGCTCATAATTTCAAAAGGTTTATCAATCTAGGTTCAGGATCTGTGGTATAAATTTTATACCATCCTACACCATCAAAATGTGTCCTAATTTAAACAGGCTGCTTCTGAAAATTTAGTACAAACTCTTAAATCTGTAAAGTGCTCTGTATTAACAGTTACGTTTCCAGAACCTTATTGGAGACTGTGACGTCCAGAATTTTAAGACCTAAACTGAAATAAGCCCTCTTCTCTCTTAGAGAAAAAGCCCACACGCTCTCTGAAGAGAGGCGGAGGATAATGCTGTTGGAACGCGTAAGTGCATCGTTTCCTTGGAACACAGGGTTTAATAAATACGCTCACTCCGGGATGCAGTGAAGTAAACCTTACGCTGAAAGCAGACTTGATTTGTGTTTTTAGATTAGGGTTTTTTTTTTTCTTTTCTTTTCTTTTTTTAAATTAATTTTTTTGTCTGCACCGCGCGGCTTGTAGGATCTTAGTTCCCCAACCAGGGCTCAAACCGGGCCCTGGCAGTGAAAGTGCTGAGCCCTAACCACTGGACCGCCAGGGACTTCCCCAAATTAGATCTTTTTTAACGGTTATTTTTGTGGTTACTTTCGAGAAGTCCTGTCATCTCTGATCCGAGTGGCCAGGAACAGTTCAGGATTCAGCAATGCAATAGAAGTGTGAATTTCACATACTAATTTCAAAAAACAAAATATTAACTATTTTCCAAAATAGGGCACAAGTAGAATATGTGAATAATGAAGAAAAGTTCGGGTTTTTATAGTGATTAATTGGAGTGAAGAGAAAAAAATGGTAATAAGGGGTTTCTTCTCAGCTGCAGACTTTACACATCTTTGTTCAGAGACCACTTTTCACTGCTTAGGCTTTGAAGATTTTTAACACTTTAGCTCCCTACAAGATAACCGTCTGATAAGGACTCGGAGTCAGAATTGTACAGATTTGTGCTCTCGTGCTGCGCGTGTGCTCTTGTTAGTGAAGCATCTGCTGGCATGAGTAGTATAATTGCAGATTCCTCCTCTGGGGCCCGACCTCCTAACAGAGCCTCTGGGGATGCATCTCAGATAGCTACTGCGTATTTACAAGGTCACAAGTGGTTCTAATGCATATTAAACTTTGAGAATCCTTGGCTTAAGGAAATAAACCTAAAATTGTTCTTATTCTCTTTTAAGCCAGTAAATAAGACAGTTGGAAAGGATTCCTAGAAAAGAATGTCCCCACAAACCTTTTACAGTAGAACCAGACTTGAGCACGCAGACTATATTTTCGAGCATAAACCGGGGGTCTCTCTTTCCCACCCCTGCAGACACTACAGTTGAAAGAAGAAGAAAACAAGCGGTTGAATCAGAGACTGGTAAGGTCTTCTCGCCCAGTTGATCTTGACATTTAAACCGTTTGCATTGCATTTCGTTATAAAGATCAGGAGGCTGTGTGGCGTGGTTAGTTCTTTCCTGGTAGTTTTCGTCGAGCTGCGCTGGTCACTGATGACAGCTGACTCTTAAGCCTGACCACATGCACTGCCTCAGTCTTACGATGTTAAAAGCAGCCGGCAAAATCCAGATTGTCTTTTCCGATTATTAATAAGCTATAATCTCTTCGGATTGCATAATGTGTTTGTAAGGTCAGGTTGGGGCTCTTGGTTAAGTGCGCAGGTAGTCAGAACGGCTCCTCACGAGGCTCTCATCGGCGCGTCCGCCCGGAGGTGTGTGGAATCAGCACGTTCTGTCCGTCACGGATTTTTTTCTTTCTTTTTTTGACTCAGGGTGTTTGAACCTGACACCTTGCCTGAGACCCTGCGTGGCCCTCTGAATTGCCTCGGCGTCCCTCTAGCCTGTGACTCTAGCCGCGTGCTTGATGAGTCAGTCTCACAGTCAGTCTTACCTGCTGAATAAAGCAGTTGCTTCATTTTTCAGATTCTGATGATGACAGTTCACGAGGAAATAGGAACAGTTTAAGGCCTGTGTTCAGGACTTTTGAAACATTTTAAGGTACAGATTAGAATTGAGTTTTTTTTTTTAAATAAAGTGTCTTGTAGGGAGACATCTGTGCTTTCTTTCGTTTGCCTTTCTTAACTTGAACAGCAAAAATGACGTATTAATTCCATGGCTCTGCCAGACTGTCAGTCATGAATTTATCACCCAAACAGTTTTTTGAAGGCTATTTGCTGTTTCCGTGAGTGAAGCAAACCCTTTTCAAGGAGCCTTGGAGGAGTTGCCTGCAGCCACTGGGGACGCTGCACAGAACAGACAGGCTCCACGTGTGCTCCATGCAGCGTCCCCAGTGGGATGGACGCTGTGCTGGGCGAGGGTTTCGGCGCTTTGTTCACAGGTGTGCTCCTGGCACCCGGAATAGTAGGCGGTGCACAGCACACAGTAGATGCTGGGGAAAGGCTTACGAGGGAAAGGGTCTGGTCCTTCAGGTCTAGAGCGCACCCGCTCCCCCGCGAGCGGCACCTTTCCTATCGATTGCCGGCTGTGTTCAGCCAGGGCTCCCTCACGTCTAAGCCCTCGTTTGTAACAAATACGCGGAGAGCTCAAGCTTTTTTAAGAAAATCTAAACAGAGTTGAATACGGTCTGAAAAATGGATCATTAAACTTGTTCTCACTGGCAGCATGTAGACTATTTGGATGATTTTGAAGACAGGTTGGAATATACTTTTAGGTCTTTCTAGTCAGTATTTGTTGTTTTCTTTCTCTTTTGTTTTTAAACATTAATTGCGACCCTTCGTAGTGTTCAAAGGGAAATGGAAGAAATTCTGAGCGTCAGAATTAAACTTAAGAACGAAGAGAAATCCATTTTTTCTGTCCCTGATTTGTGTGGTTATAATTGGGTCCACGCTGCTTGGGAGGGATGCCTTGAGACCCGTGTCCCGTGTATCATGTGACATGGTGAGAAATGTGCTGAAGCCTGACTGAGGAGTGGAGAGTCCTGGCTGAGCTGAGGCAGCCACAGACCAGTTAGCCTGTCCCGTCCCGTCGTGTCCCCTGCGATGCTCACTGTGGGGGGGCAGCCCCTTCCTTGTGTCATGCTTGCTCGGAAGAGTGGGTTTTAAACTCTTCTCGAAAAACATGTCTCCTTCCTAGTGATATTTTTTAGGATTAAATATGTATTTATAAATGAAATTCTATATTCAGTCTTTAATCCAGCCAAACCTGATTAAGAAATAACATAAGTAAAAGTGTAGGTAAATTTGTCCGCTGAAAGTAATTGTTGAAGGAAAGGAATCACATTAATGGAGCAGAGAAGTTTGGACCCTGAAAGCTGGGACACAGACGTGAATGTGTGTCGCGTTGGAAGAAACGTTTGCAGTGTGGACCTAGTAAGTGCATCGAGAGAACGTTACTTGTGTAAGCTTTGTGAACTGTTCTCTTTCTAGATGTCTCAGAGCATGTCGTCCGTGTCCCCAAGGCATTCGGAAAAGATAGCTATTAGAGAGTAAGTATTTGATTTGTATTTTGTGCTTTTTTCTGTGAAAATAATGTACTGAACTGAGTAGTATTGAATTGTCAATGAAAATGTATTTCAATGGCTGTAATCTTTCAACTTCAGGTTCAGTCAGCTGAGTGTTTTGTACTCATTCGTAGTTAACATTTTTTTTTATTGAAAAGCAAGGTTTTTCTAAATTATTTTGGGAACATTAGGATTGTACTCGAAGTCCTTCCTATCATAGCTTTAATTATCACACATACATTCCTGAAGCCTCTTCAGCTGGTGCCACCTCTCTTAAATCCCATTTATCACCTTAGTCTTTTTCATTTTAGATTGGAGAATCTTGGTATTTGAAGTTGGAGTGTTTCTTCATTTTTATTTCTCAGACTTCATTTTATTGATATGCTACAAATCCATAATACGCTGTTAAAATTATCACTTGAATAACTTAATAGACAATATTCCAGGACCAAATTACCCCATAGTAATGTATTGGTTTTTGGCATGGGCTACTGGAAAGGAGGGTGTCTGATAAAGCATTGTTAGCAGCTCGTGAATACTGGTCATTTCTTCTCTACTTGTCAGGACTGACTTAAAAATAAATGAGACCCTCCGTTTTGTCCGTAATAGATCCATCGACCATATGTCCGGTTATCAGGCACTCCCAGTTACTGATCTCTAACTTCTCATTAGACTTTTATCTTTTCTCAGTGATTTGGAAGGGCTGGGTGTATCAGTCTTTAGCTGTACTGTCAAGTCAAATCAATATAAGGTTTTTCAAAGATTAGAGAGAGATGAGCTTAAAAAAAAAAAAACAACTGCCTCAGAGAGGCCCTATCTTCCTTTTTTAAGGTATTATCCTCCAAAACAGTGCCTGTCACATCTTTTTAGGCAGGCAGTTAAGTGTAGAATAAATAATCAGTGGATGATAGACTGTTAACTTTTTAAAGTTTCCCCAGTGATGTTAATGACTTATTAGGTGTAGGACCCACTAAGTTATCTTAGATCTAGGTTAACTTTGAACTGATATTCCAAACGACACTTCCGAAGGACCCTGGAGAGACAGACACCAGCTGAGACACCCTAGGCGGTCACACCTACTCTCTCCTTCTGCTGCCTCCTTGCTGGCTTCACCCCGAGTCGGGCTGTTGACTTGTTTGAGCCTGAGTACATGCAGCTGGTTCAGTTGGGTTTTCTTTCAGATTGAGGAGACTGCTGGGAGACCGGAGAAGTAGTATAAGGTAGTTCTTTCCTTCCCACTGTGACCAAGTTTGCTCCCCAATTTATGTTTTTATTGTCAAATGAAAGATGAGGATGAATGCCTTCTTTCTATAGCTAGATGCACTATAATGGGTATTCTTTGTCTCCCCCTCACCCAAGCCTGTTTTGGGCTGTGCTCTTCTAAACGGTAGATTTATTGGAAATTTTATGTTTAAAAATTTGGGGTCTTTGGCGGTTGCTCGCATTAGCCTTTGAGCGTCTGTGTGTCCAGCATTCCTATGAGGGCCTGGGTAGAGTAAAAAACAAATCATGTAAGTATGAAATTTCCTACTGCATTGTTAATTGAATGTTTCGTTGAACATTGCAGAATCAGGGTGACTCCTCAGATCAATGAAATCATTCCTTTGTTCAGTTTTCAGGTGGGAGATCTGGTCCTCATCATCCTGGACGAGCGCCATGACAATTACGTGCTCTTCACCGTGAGTCCCACCTTGTACTTCCTGCACTCAGAGTCGCTGCCTGCCCTGGACCTCAAACCAGGTGAGGGGGGTAAGTGTCACATCTGTAACCAAAACAATAAACCTAGAGTGGAGAGAATATATGAAAGATTTTTCTCCCACGTTGTCTAATGATGTCAGAATTAAATAGGTGAGCAGGAACTCTGCCTTATCAGGTTTTTGTTTGTTTGTTTTTCTAAAATCTTCATTATCCAGATGATTGTTCCTGGATTCTGCTGATGCAGTTGGGTCAAGTATCTCATACTCTAGCAATAGCAGAGTTACACTGTTAAAATTCTCATACCTATTTAAGCTTCAATATAACATGCTCATTTGTTTATAAGGGCATTACTTGTTTTGGCAAAAATAAATTCTTTTAAATTATAAGATGTCTTTTCTCTCCTATTTATCATCCTGTTTCTACCTTTTTCTTTCATTGAACTTGTCAGTAATTTTTTTTAAAGAGGCAATAAGCTTTTTTAAAGTACACTAAATTACAGTTAGTATATTACTATCATCTATTACATTAATCTTTAAAGAACTCAAAAAGAACAGAATAGGTACCCTGGGATACTCAGGCTAAATAGAATTATTCAGAAACAAGACTGTGTGTCCGCTTGGTTTGATGTTCCTGTTTGAAATGACTTGTGAACATGGTCATATGCCCGTTCTCTGAAGTAGGCCGCACGCGATCACGCCACCATGGCTGTTGGTGGTGGGTTATGTAGAATGTGACCATGAAAAATGAGAAGAGAAGCTTGCAATTTAATTTACTGGTTTTGTACCTTGAAGACAATGAACTTGATTTTTTTTCTTTAATTTTTTTGGTAGGTTTTTTGGTTTTCATTTATTTAGACTAATTTGAAAATGATTTTTAAATTTACCAAAAAAGTTGCATAAATAAGGACAGTATAAAAAAGCCCGATATCCCTTCGCCCAGAGTCACCTGCTGTTAACGTTCTGCCCCATGTGCATTACCTCTGCCTGTGCACGTCTAAATGTTCTGCTCCACAGCTGTACACAAGCAGGACATCCTGCGCCTTTAACTACTTCACTCTGCATTTCCTAAGAACAGGAAGAGTTCAGTGTTTACATCTAGTAACCGCTCACCGTCTACCACACGCATTTGCATTGTGAAGACTCTCACAAGTCCCACAGAAAAGAACTTATTTAATAGTCTTACTTTACCACAGAACTCAGGCCCCCTTTTTTCCTCTTCCTCCGTCCCTCCCTCCGTCCCTCCCTCCCTCCCTCCCTCCCTGCATACGTACATGCATACATACATGCATACATACGTCCGTGCATACATACAGAACAGGATGCCAGTTGGGGTAATGCTGCCTACCGACTCCTTGCCCTGGGGGTGTGTGGGTGACCAGGGCGTTGTTATGCCCATGACGGGGACTCATCACTCCTTGGATATGAGTGTTAGATGATTCTTTTCTGAAATCGTGAATTATCCTTGAGGGGCTCTGTTAGTCCTTAGAGTAGACTTGCCATATCCTGTGGTCCAGGAGCTTTTTTATCTTTGTATCACATGGTAGTATCTGTATGTTCATTTCAGATGGTTTATTCAGGATATCTTTTTTGTATATCGTGCCAAGTAAGGTTTATGGAATAAAAAATCAGTTTTAGCTTCTCAGAGGCTTTACCCTTAACAGATAATTTATTGGTCGAATACTTTTGGAATCAGCTCTTTTATGACAACTTCTCTTCCGATGAATTTTAAAAGAGAATGAGTATTTATCTCTTACATACTTTGCCGTGTGATAACTAGCTTTTTCGTCGTGTCTCCTTCCACATTTTTTTATCTCCCCTCCACACAAGTACTGCCCTTTAGACTTTCTTTCATCCTTAATCCTTATTTGTTATTTATTGTGCACTGACTGGGTTTGCATTGCGGTGCCAAAAAAAAGAGAGAAGACAATGCTTTGCTTTGAACCTAGAATATAAATTCTGTCTGTGTAACGGTCTGCTTTCAGTAGCAGAAAAGGTCATGTATTAGCACTTTCAGTAGGTGGCACTGCTGAGCTAATTTAGAGTTCCTAGATTTATTTGTTCATGATTTGTACTCAGATTGTGTTTTTGTTTCTTGAACTTCGTCAGTTCCGTGGTTTGACTTACCATCTGCACTTAATGAGTAAGTGAAGCCAAAATTAGTGGTTGAAAAGTAAGGCGAATTCCGTTTTGTTTTATAAATCGCTATGCATTTCTGTGATTTCACTCTCAGAACGTCATTAAACTGTTGTGACTCGGGCAGTTACGTTTTCATGAATAATTATCGTTGTACTTTCAAAAAGAATTTAATGGTTTGATTCCATAGCTTCAGGTGCATCTCGAAGACCATGGGTCCTTGGGAAAGTGATGGAGAAGGAGTACTGTCAGGCCAAAAAGGTAAGCCCATCGTGGGACATGGACCTAGGAGTTTAAGAAGATTCTCAGGATGCTTTATGCAGAACAGTGCTCTTCTTGGCCTTCTAATTCACTTGAACTAGGCCTGAATTTAATGAGTGTGAGTTTGCACCAGCAATTCTATGAATATTTATGTGATTTACCTTCCAGTAGTAGAGGTAGATGGCCAACAAGCTATCCACATATCCGGGAAAACTACAACAAGTTTCTGTTCTGAGTATTAAATTACTAGTGTTTTCATGTGCAAAAGAAGGAACACAACATAACTGGTGATTGATCTGTTTGTAGGTAGAGCTGATGTTTCCTTACTTTTATAATGCTACCCCCAGTGAAGAAAGGTAATGTGAGATATCGATGGCTCAGAATGCACCTGACTGATGTCGGCAGTGTCCGTGCTGTAGAGTCAGAGCAGTGAGCGGTCTTCCTAGCTCGTTTGTGGACCCTGTGCGCCAAAACAGCAATAGAACTTGACCTGTGTGTTGTTGAGGTTTCTTTGATGTTTAAAATAATAACATATGGCTCACTTTGTACTGTGTTATTTAGCGGTGCTTACCGAGCCTTCCGTCAGTATTAGCGGCTCTTCTGTTATATGCCCATCGGCTGAGGGGCGGATCTGCGTCCTTTGATAAAGACGCCGCTCTTCCCACAAGGATGGAGCATGGCATAGTGTGGTAGGATGGTACCTCTGTAGTTTGGTTTAATCACCCTTTTCTTTCTGTCTTAGGCACAAAACAGATTTAAAGTTCCTTTGGGGACAAAGTTTTACAGAGTGAAAGCTGTGTCATGGAATAAGAAAGTATAATTTTGGAAGAAATTGAGACATTGTGTGACGTTTTTCTGATTTGTCCCAACAGTGCTCATTCATCACTCCAAAAACAGCAGGCCATCTTTTTATATACAAGTCAACACGACAGCATACTTCTTTCGTGTATATCATTTACTTTCTACCTGGCTACATTTTAGGAACAATAAATTCATCAAAACCCTTGGCTGAGTTAAAATGGTTTTGTTTTTGTTTTTCTACCCAAGTAACTCTAGAAATGCGGACCAAACTAGTTCACTTTCTCAAAGGGCACACCCCGTGCACTGTGGTTTATGATCAGCCATATTCTTTGCCTGTTACATATACCTTAGCTTGAACTTAGATATTCAGTGTTAGTTGTTATTACCAGCATTTGTCCTTTTGTGAAATCAATATCAGAAAACTTGCACTCTTTAACACATTCTTTATAAAATGTATAAATTCTTCAAAACTATTTAAGGAGGAGTGTCACTGCATGCAGATAATCATAATTTCGAGTTTGCCTCTGTAGATTACTAAAACAAATCGTTTCATTTATTTTTTTAATGCCCTTTGATGTTTCCAAACAAGAAGGAACTCTAATTTGATTGACTGACTTTACGATCAGCCATAATCAGCAATCTTCAAAAGCACTTTGAACAGATTGGTCGCCTGGGTTCCACAGGGGGGAGTGTGCTAGTGATGGTTTCTCAAGCAGCACACAGACCTTCCCAACACTTTATTATTCTGTTTAGAATAATCATATTGATGAAGTCGTAATTCATGGTTCAGTTTCAGAAAAAACATATTCATTGTACATTAACCATTTAGAGGTCATTTAAATATAACAAAATGTTGTATTGTAAAAGACATGTAGAATTTTAAAACAATAAAGATTTGAACCTGTAAGTGTGTGTGCCTTTTAAAGAAGGATACATTTTTAATATATTTGAGTGATTGCTGGGAAGTGTGAAAAACTTGTTCTGTATCATATCAAAAGAGAAACGTGTTTATTACAAAAATGTTCTTTAACTATATGCTATGTAACAGGGTAAAACAGTGTTACGTAGAATAGAGTTGTGTGAAGCCGATCTTTAGCTAAGTGGCCATGGAGCGGGGTATTTAAATGAGTAGTTGAGTTGGTTGAGACTTGTTTCAGGTTTGTTGCTAGAGAACAATAATAAAGTGATTCTTTTTTTCAGAAAATATTTAATTTCTTCGTAAAAATAAGTTAAATATTTTTTTAAATATGTATGTCTAATAGTACAGAAAATGGAATAAACACCATAGTGTATAGAAAACTGAATTTGACAACATATCAATGAATAAATGAACAAATGATTTCACATGTTTCTATTCAATCCTTCCATTACATCTTCACGCAGAGAGTGTCAAAGCACTGAAGAACTTTACATGCAGAGCGGTCCTGCTGAGCAGATGCGGTTGGTCTGAATGAATCTGCCGGGGGCCTGTTTGACTTGAGATTTCACGTGGTCATTGTGCCGTGGGGCTGTGGGCTGGCGTGTGACATCTCAGGAGTGTCGCTCTTTAACGGTGGCTTCCGTCGCTTAGAGTTTTTCTTATATCCCATTTCACATCCGTGCTATCAGTGGTCACATAAACCTTCACAAAGCGAACAGAAAGAAAATGCAGTTTCTGTAGTTAAAAGGAAGAAAAATGAAGCCTGGTTGAGTCCTTACCATTGGGTCGTTGAGGTGAGCCTTGGCATCAGAATGTCCACGCTTCAGTCCCAGATCTAACTTTAATTTTGGCCAAGTTGCATAAACTCTGAACCTCAGTTTTCTCATGTATAAAATGGTGTAATAATAAGACCTACCTCGTAGGGTTATTTTGAAAATTAAGTGATGAAAATTATAAAGGGCTTTGAACAGTTTCAGATAAACAGGTCAAGTACTGAATAAACGTTAGCTATTATAAAGATTTCTTTATCAGAATCTGTAAATTCACTATTCAAACTCGAGTAGAAATGTAGCTCTCTTTATTATGAGAATGAAAGTTTAAGTCACATTTAACTGCAAGTAAACTTTAAGCGTACGTGAGTTACGTGGATAGTTTTATTTTTGCAAAAGTACTTGGATATCCTAAGAACAGAATGAGCAAAAATTATACAAACTTTCATTTTTATTTATTTAAAAAAATTATCATGGTATAAAACATGTACGTGCTTTTAAAAAAATTAATATGCCCTTAAACCCCTGTCCTATTTCGCAGTTTTGCCACGTGGAAATAATTTTGCTTGTTTGGCCTTTTTTTTTTTTTTATGTGCCAGACCATACGACTATACTGGTATTTCTCGATAAATCAATTTATATTATCAGTTTACTTTCTCATAGGATACGAAGATTTAGTTACATCACAAGAACCTTTCCTGAACTGTATATTACTTTCTAGTTGGTTCATTAGCATTTACATTATCATGACTTTTTTTTTAGTAGCCATCCTAAGTGGGTGTTTTATGTGCTTGTGGGGCATTTGTATATCTTTGTTGGAGAAGTACCAGTTCAAGCACTTTGCCCATTTTTTTCAGTTGTCTTTCTGTTGTTGAGTCGTAAGAGTTTTTTATATATTCTGGATACTAGGCTCATATGATTTACAAATATTTTCTCCCATTCTGTAAGTCATCTTGTCAGTTTCTTGATAATCTCCTTTGATGTGCAGAAGTTTATCATCTTGATAAAGTCCAATTGAATTTTTTTTTGCCTGTGCTTTTGATGTCATATCTAAGAGCTTTGCGGTATGAACTCATATTTAGACTGTTGATTCATTTTAAATTGACTTGTGTATTTGGTGTGATGTAGGCGTCCAACTTCATTCTTTTGTATGTGGATATCCAGTAATCCCAGTACCACCTGAAGAAACTTTTTTTACTCCAGTTGAATTGTCGAAAATCATTTGACCATTGACGTATGGGCTTATTGCTGGACTCTCAACTCTGACTAAGGTTATGGGGTGTGCGTGTGTGTCCTTAGTACTGCAGTCTTTACTGTATTGAGTTTTATAGTAAATTTTGTAATAAGTTTTAAAATCTGGAATTATGAGTCCTCCAACTTTGATCCTCTTTGAACATTGTTTGACTCTTTAGGGTACATTGAGTTTCCACATGATTTCTTTTTTTTTTTTTTTTGGCCACGCCGTGAGGCATGCAGAATCCTAGTTCCCTGACCAGGGATCGAACCTGTACCCCTTGCAGTAGAAGCATGGAATCCTAACCACTGGACAACCAGGGAATTCCCTCCATATGAATTTTTGAATTGGTTTCTCCATTTTGGAAGAATGACTTGGAATTTTGTTAAGGATTGCATCAAATCTGTAGGTTACTTTATGGCAGTACTGCCAATCATTTTTTTTTAATTAATTAATTTATTTATTTTTGGCTGTGTTGGGTCTTTGTTGCTGTACGCGGGCTTTCTCTAGTTGCGGCGAGCAGGGGCTACTCTTCGTTGCAACGTCCGGGCTTCTCATTGCGGAACACGGGCTCTAGGTGCGTGGACTTCAGTAGTTGTGGCATGTGGGCTCCATAGTTGTGGCTTGCGGGCTCTGGAGCGCAGGCTCAGTAGTTGTGGCACGCGGGCTCAGTAGCTGTGGCACACGGGCTTAGTTGCTCCGCAGCATGTGGGATCTTCCTGGACCAGGGCTTGAACCCACGTCCCCTGCATTGGCAGGCGGATTCTTAACCACTGCGCCACCAGGGAAGTCCCTGTATTGACAATCTTAGTATTGTCTTTCAGTTCATAAACACATGATGTCTTTCCATTTATTTATATCCTCTTTATTTTAGAAACATTTTGTAGCCTTTGGTGTACAGTCCTTTTTTAGTTAAATTTATTTTTAAGTATTTTATTCTTTTGGATTTTGTAAGTGGAAATGCTTCCTTAATTATCAGATTATCTGCAAATAGAAATTGTTCTACTTCTTCCCTTCCAATTTGGATGCCTTTTATTTCTTTTTCTTGCCCGATAGCTCTGGCTAGAACATCCAGTACTGTGTTGAAAAGAAGCAGTGAAAATGAGAATCTTTGTGTTCCTATTTTAGAGGGAAAGCTTTCAGTCTCTCACCATTATGTATGCTACTCACTGTGGTGGGTTTTTCACGTATTGCTTTCATGTTGCGGAAGTTCCCTTCAGTTTCTAGTTTGTTGAATGTTTTTAATCACAAAGCGGTGTTGAAGTTTGTCAAATGCTTATTCTGTATTAACTGAGATGGCCATGTGTTTTTCTTGTCCTTCCTTCTGTTAATGTTGTGTGTTACGTTGATTTTCATATGTTGAGTCATGCTTGCATTCTGGAGTAGACCTCCCCACCCCACCCGGTGGTCATTTTGTGTAATCCCTTTCATCTGTTGAATTCAGTTCCTAGAATTTTGTTGAGGATTTTTGCATCTTCAGTGGAGGGACACATTCTCTGGATACTAATCCACCATCTTTTGTGACGTCACTATTGGATTGATCCTTTTAAAGACAAGAAAACAGGTTTGGAGTGGTTAGTGACTTGGCCAATGTCTCAGAATTAGGAGCTCAGTGAGAATCACGTCATCACTCCTGACTTAGCATAATGTTCTTCCAGTTGAGGGAGAGAGAGGAAAACCCCAAAACCCCGGGTTTATGGCTCAGTTTATTCCGACGGTTGGAGTTGTTTACATGAATTCCATTTCTTTCAGGCATTGGCCTGAGAGAACACACACAGATGGAAAGAGATATATTTGCTAGAAATTAGGACTATACATTTATCATAAGTGCTCTGAAGTGGATCGTTTATATTCTCCTTCCTGCTTACTCAAAGTTGGGGGTCGGGAGGTCTTGTTTATTTTTAAAATGTCTTTGTGCATATATGTTTATCAAAGTACAACCCCCTTAAAAATGCCGTGGGTTTCCTATAAAACTGTTTGGAGTTCCCTAAATGTCCTTTAAAAGCTAAATCGTGATTCACACAGACGTCTCTGGAATAGTGAAGTGCTCTGGGGAAAATCTCTTAAGATGCTTAAGAACTCCTTTGTGGAGCTGACAGGATTTTCTAGGTGCTGGCGTAACCCTGAAGTCTTAATAATGGGCACAGCAGTTACAGTCTTGATTTGATCATATGATCCAGGAACCATTTCATACTTCGAGAATCTTCAGCTCTGGAGAGAGTGGACCCAACCTTACAGGTCCTGCGTATTCTATATTTTTGCTGAACTCTTCTTGCAAATGAAAAGTTTCTTCTCTCTTTCATGTGCCTCTTCCCATGCCTCATACAGAGCTGAAGGAAACCAGTGGACAACTTGAACATTTCTTAGCAAGTTTCTTAGCCAAAAACACACATTTGCTAGTTTTGCCAGTTGTTTTGCTACTTAGAGATGTAACTCACCATCTTTCCAGCTTCCAATAGCAGTTTTGCTTTTCCAACCTTCACGGACAGTTAGTTCCCTGTTCTCCCAGGCTTGTCAGGCAGTGCCAGGTGTTCTGGGTTTGGGGTACCAGTTTCTGTGTCAAATACATTGTAACTGCGCATTCAGTGAGCAGTGGCGTAAAGTATCGTTCATTGGCTTTACGTGGCGTGGCTGCAGTTGTCTGTCAATTCACTTCAGAATGGCTGACATCGCTCAGTTGGCTGGAACTGAGTTAGGGTCACCGGGGATGCCTTGGTTCCTTATGTGTCCTGTCAAAGTGCCCCAGTTTCTAAACAGCGGCTGCAGGGCTGCAGTATTCCTAAAAGAGGGGGCAACAAAGTCGGAGGCTTGGAAGTCAAATTATGTCACTTCTACCGCAGTCTTTTGATCATAGTGAGTGAGCCACAACTCAAAGTATAGGAGTAGCTATTGGCCTTTAATGTTAGGTATAAATGTCCTTGAAGATTTTTCTTTTTAAAGCATGTGATTTAATGATGCCTAAAGCCACAAAACTGAATACTGTTTCGTTTTTTAAGATTTTTTTGATGTGGACCATTTTTAAAGTCCTTACTGAATTTGTTTACAGTATCGCTTCTCTTTTGTGTTTTGGTTTTATGGCCGTGAGGCATGTGGGATCTTAGCTCCCCAACCAGGGATCGAACCTGCACCCCCTGCATTGGAAGGCAAAGTCTTAACCACTGGATCGCCAGGGAAGTCCCCAATACTGTTTGCTTTAAAATCTAATTTTCATAAATGTACCCTTTTACTTAAACACTTACTAGGGATGACTGGGAAGCAGTTTAAAATGTTATTAATGTCCATTAATTGATGGCTTTTATGTTAGTCATACTCTTAGAATATAAACAAGCCATCTTTGGCCAATTCTGAAAAACACTTTGTATAATTTATAATCTTTAAGGGTAAGATGGAAATTCAAACAATTCCTAACATAGTGGTAATGAGACATACTGTCAGCTGTAAGCTATTTGGTTTACATACTTCTTAGGTGTCTCAGACACCACTGAGGTTGAACCCCACCTGATTGTTTCCTTCTCACCTTAAGATAGATGAGGCTTAGTTAGCAGCATCACTTCCAGTGTTAGCGGAAACAAGCCTCCATATAACGAAATGGACTGTCAGTCCTCTACATACCCTTATGGTGAAAGCAGTACACGTGTGTGTGTGTGTGTGTGTGTGTGTGTGTGTGTAGGGACACTTCTGCCCGGGGGTCTCTGCCTCACTAAAATGCTGGGCTGTCAAACCACTTTAACAGATGTTACCCTTTTCCTTCAGAGCAGGGCACTAGGCAGGAATCCTCCGTCATCACTGTCACTAGAGTTTAATGGCAATTTAGGAAATTCCAACACTTTCAGTGGCTTTCAGGGACTATTTTTACAAACGTTATGTGTCGCTTCAGAAGGATCTCTCCAGTTTTGTGGACCCTAATAGCACAGATGCTTCTCTGACAGTCTAATTCTGAATTGATGCTGTAATACTTCTTAGACCGACTTAGGAATGCCACCAACTAATTCCCCCACTGGTCATAGTAGTAATGTTACTCAGTGAATAATTAACATAGGTGTCACTCGTAATCTCTTTGGAATTCTGTTTGGCCAGTGGGTGTCTGCTTAACCAGCTTAGGCTTTTAACATGAACTTGGTTTCTTAAAGAATGAGTTCTTAAATAATTCCTACAGAAGTGTAAGGCCTAACCTTACAAGCATATATGATGCCTGAATTCTTGGCAATTTCAGTCACAATCATACACAAGCTTATCTCTTCATCCTACCTGTTTGAGAAGTATGGTTTCTGGAGATGTCACTGTCTATATAGGTGGTGCTGCTTTTTTTTTTTTCCTTCTGCATTACACGGGCCTCTCACTGTTGTGGCCTCTCCCGTTGCAGAGCACAGGCTCCGGACGCGCAGGCTCAGCGGCCATGGCTCACGGGCCCAGCCGCTCCGCGGCAGGTGGGATCCTCCCGGACCGGGGCACGAACCCGTGTCCCCTGCATCGGCAGACGGACTCTCAAGCACTGCGCCACCAGGGAAGCCCCTAGGTGGTACTACTTTTAAAACAGGTTGTACGTGGTCTAGTCGAAATGCATACTTTTCCCTATGTTTTCATGCCACCATGTACTGAATTAGGTCCTTCTAAAAAAGTAACATTTTCATGAATGTTACTCAGATTTAGGCTGTAGCATTGAAGAATACAAGGGAGCATGAATGGCAACTTTTTCAACTATGACAATGGCCATTTACGCTCTGGAAATCTTCCCAGAGGGCTCTTCTTACCAATTAGCACTAAAATCAATTGTGCATAATTTAAAATATTTTGAGATGCCTTACAAATAATAGTATCATTATGTAATAAGTAAGAGCATTCAAAAATTATACACTCTACAAGAATTCTCTCATCACTCTGGTCCTGATTTTTCCGTGGCGATCCAGAGTGCTAGACAGAGGCCACCTTTCAGCCTAGGTGCCTGACACTTGCCAAGCATTTCTGTATTAACCAGTGATAATATGAACCATTGTGTACTCCTTAAGACACTGGAGAGGCTTTTCAAACCATGACGTTTTGATTTCTTGAAAAACTAACTGGCCATTTACTGTTATCAGTAATCATGGTATTCTCAGCTGAGGTAGCTGAAACCTCACAGCATGAACTAAATGATAATTCCTAGTGGGTAGAGGCTTCTGGATATAACTGGAACGTCAAAACAGTTTCTCCACTTTCGAAGCATAAACGCTGTCTTCTTATTCCCTTTGAATTACTTATCACTTTCCTTCTTTAAGCATGTCAGTGCTGCTGTCTTCTAAATACCTTTATGCAAAACTGTTTCCTAAATAGATATATGTATACACACACACATAGATATATATATTTAAGAATCAGTAGTACCAATTTTTCCATGATTATGTATAAAGGCAGACCATGTCACAGGGGTCGTGGTTCTGGTATAAAGCAAAACCATGCTGATTTGTGGTGAGTAATATAGTTGCCAAGGGAACATAGGATACACAATGGTCCAGCTTAACTTTTCGACTACCATGTGAAAGCGATATGCATTCAGTAGAAACCGTACTTCGACTTTTGGATTTTGATCTTCTGGGCAGCGAGATGCGGTGGATCCCCTCGTAAATGCTGGGCAGGGCAGCAGCAGCTCCTGTCACCAAGAGGTCTCCAGGGTGATCCACTGATGCACTGGCAACCCTTCTGTTTTTCGCTTTCAGTACAGTGTTCAGTAAACCGCATGAGATAGGCAGCGTTTTAGTATAAAACAAGCTCTGTGTGAGATGATTTTGCCCAGCTGTAGGCTAACGTGAGTGTTCTGAGCGCATCTGAGGGAGGTGAGGCTGAGCTACGGTGTCCAGTACGTTAAGTGTATTCAATGCCTTTTCCACTTGAAATACCTTCGACTTAATGCTGGGTTTATCAGGATGTAAACCCCATGTAAGTCAGGGAAGATCTGTACTAATAGATGAAGTCTTTCTCTTGTTGGAAGCCACACATCCACAGCCTCTAAGACTATTTTTCCAGATGACTAATGCATTTTTTCTCTAAACTTTTCTAATTTTACTCAAGTTCTAGGGATGCCTGCATGTGTTCTCTGCAGTGTCCATTAGAATAAGCAAACTCAAATTAGAAATACACAGATTATTCACAGAAATCTTGACAATTCCAACACTTCCGACATACCAAAATACCTGCTCAGTGCTCACTGCCATATTATTTCTATTTCGTTAAAAAATTACAGAGCTTGTCGCTAAAAGTTTATGATTAGAATGAAGTTCAGAAAGTTTCCATTAAATAAATGCCTGACATCAAAATGATTCTGCTCTTCAGGCAACAGCGAAATTCAAAGTTTGATTGGGGTTAGAAGGACCAAAGCCAAATGCCTTCTACTTCACGTGCAGCGTTACTTAGGGGGGTGCAGTTGCTAAATGGGAGATGACTGACATTTAGACTATCAATTTATTACAATTACTTAGCTCAATATTTTCTCGTATATTTTTTTCAGTGTTTGGGGAGCCTCTGTATTCAAGTTTCCCATAATAACAAAGTTGGATGTTACAGAAAGTGATGCGTGGTGGCTGTGATCCTTTCTGGGAGCAAGTTCTGTACGTTAATATAAGATCACAAGCAGACCGTGTAAGGATAACGTTTGTCCGACAAGAAGTGTGTTGACTATTTCCTGCTTCATAATCCTTGTGAACTGCTTTGCTACGGGGAGTCTTCCCGAGTGAATGCAGGGAGAGGAGGAAACAAGAAATCCATAATTTCACCATTAAAGTCACACATACTGCTGAACCTATGTTTATGGGAACCAGGTGCATTCTGAGATGGACTTAGACATTTTCACAAGGTATTAAGTATTCAGTGACCAGGTACTTGTAGAGAATTGAATTTGGTAAACTAGTCCCACTGGGTGCATCAGAGAAACTGTGATCAATACTTACATCAGGAGGTTTTTTTTTTAGTTATCGTATGAAGAATATGTGTAATTTTATTTCTTAAAAATATCACAGCCAAAATAGACACAAATATTTCTTCTTGTAGCTGTTGTTGCCATTCACGATCAAGAGCTAAAAATGTGCTTTTTTAATTAAAAGATAGTTTATAATTGGCAGTGCAAACACAGATAGCATGAATATCTATAATTATAATAAATGCCAAGATTAAAGACAAATGGATGTAATATTTTTTTTTACTCATAAAAGGAAAAGGAAAAGTTAAAATCCCAGGTTATAGCACTAGCTGTTATTTATTTCCCTGAGATCTCATTTGTAGAATATTTCTAGTAGGTATCCATATATACAACCAGGAATATAGAAAATGAATTATGAACAATGCAAAATAAAGGCTCCTTAGGCGTTCATGTAATTTCACTTTGTTTTCTGGATACTGGGTTAAGGGACATATTAAATTTTGTATTATTTTTTCTATTAGAAAAAGTAGATATAATAGAATTTATAGTAAAAAGTGTCTGGATCACCATGGCCATTACATGGCCTGCAGCTCTCTGCCGTCTTTGGCCTTATAAAGAGATGGAAAGTAAGTCAGGGAAAAGAATCAAAAGAACTCTACCAGAGCAAAAGCATTCATGTCTCCACCTAAAAATAGCATCTTGGGAAATGACTGTCTCCGGTCTCACAATCCAGTTACGGTTTCTGCTCACAGGGTAAAATGGAAAAGAAACAGAGTCCAGAAATAGACTCACATATATACAGTCACCTGATTTACTAGAAAGGCACCATTGCAATTCAGTGGGGAAAGGATGGTCTTCTTAATACAAGATACCAGATGCAAAATAAATGCACCTTGGCCTTGACTGCAGGTTATGCACAAAATGTATTTGAAACACACAAAAAATGTATTTTGAAATGGATCATAAAATTAAACATAAAAGGTAAAACAGTGAAGCTTTTAGGAGGAAAAAAATAGAAAAATATCCCTTTTTTTTTCCCTCTGGGGAAGAACCAAAGAAAACATTAAAAGAAAAGATTGAGACATTGGATTTCATTGAAACTAAGAACTACTAGCTATCAAAAGACCCCCTTAATTAGAGTAAAAAGACAAGTCACAGACCGGGAGAAGATATTTGCTCTACATGCGTCTGACAAGGGGCTAGTATCTAGAATATATAAAGAACTACAAATCGATAAAAAAAAAAAAAAGCTGATTTAAAAGTGAACAAAAGACTTGATGGGTTCTTCACAAAAGAGGATAACCAATGGCCAATAAGCTATTAACAAAGTGCTTATATCATTAATCATCAGGAAAATGCAAGTCAAAACCACGATGAGGTGCCACTACACACCCACTCGACTGACTTAAATTCAAAAGACTAACAATACCAAGTGTTGACAAAGAAGTGAGACAATTGGAACTCTCATACACTGCAGGGGGAAGAGATTTGAAAGCACGGCAGTATCTTTTGAAATTACACACTGCACTGACTTGGTAATCCCACTCTTAGGTATTTACCCAAGAATAATAAGTGCATATGTTTATCAAAAGATGCATACAATAATGTATAGAGATAAAACCTGGAAACACCCCAAATGCTTTTCAGTAAGAAATGGATAAAAATTGTGGTATATTCACACAGTGGTATATTATGTAGCAATTTATAAAAGAATGAGCTATTGGTACACATAAAAACATAAAGAAATATCACAGACGTAACAATGAATTAAAAGGACAGATACAGAGATTTCACGCTGAATGATTCCATTTATACGAAGTTCAAGAATGGGCAAATGAACCATGCTGACAGAAGTTAATTTTGTAGAAGGGCCCTGAGGGAGACTTCTTGGGTGCTAGAAATATATATTTTCATTGGGGTGGGGTTATGTGGGTGTATTCACAGACTTTACTAAATGTGTGTTTCACCTCAACTTTTTAAAATAACTGCAATGGTTGATTTATGTATTTCTTCTCACTATTTTGCCATATGTTCTGTGTATTTTTAGACTGTATTATTAGGTAGATCTGTTTTCATAATTGTTACATTTTCTTGATATATTTTCCCATTAACCTTTATACAACATTCTTCTTTGTTTAGTATGATGCTTTTAGTTTAAAAAAGTATATTTTGTCTTATTTAATAGCTACCCTTGCTTTCTTTCAATCCATATTTGCCTGACATCTTTTTTCGATCTCTTCATTTTTATCCTTTCCTGCATTTTGTTTTACATAAGTGTCTCTTGTAGAAAATATATTGATGGATTTTTAGAAAACATTTACTTTAAATATTGTTATTTTAGGACTTAATTCTCTTTCCTGATATTGGCAGAATTTTACTCTGCTTCCTTTTTATTTCTACTTATGTAAAAGTTATACACTTAAAAAAAATCTTTCTGGTGATTGTCTGTAATTTATTAAGACCCACCTATATGCTTCATTTTCCCATAAGTGTCTAAAGCTTTATTTATTTATATTTATTTCTATCTATGCTTTTCCCTAAATAAAACCTTTCCTCTATATAAAGTCTTAGCACGCTCATTAGTCCCTTTTGTTTCTCTTGACACTGCCTGTATTAGTGATGTTCAGAGGTTTTTCCCCAAGTTTTTAAAAAATTTATTTAATTTATCTTGGCTCTGTTGGGTATTCATTGCTGAGTGCAGGCTTTCTCTAGTTGCGGCGAGTGGGGGCTACTCTTCGTTGCGGTGCGCGGGCTTCTCATCATGGTGGCTTCTCTTGCTGCGGAGCACGGGCTCTAGGTGTGTGGGCTTCAGTAATTGTGGCACGTGGGCTTCAGTAGTTGTGGCTCACGGGATCTAGAGCGCAGGCTCGGTAGTTGTGGTGCACGGGCTTAGTTGCTCCGCGGCATGTGGGATCTTCCTGGACAGGGCTCGAACCCATGTCCCCTGCATTGGCAGGTGGCTTCCCAACCACTGCGCCACCAGGGAAGTCCCTTTCCAAATTTTTTGACAACATATTTCTTTCCTAGAAGTTCAAGGATTGAGCTGAATCAGAGAGCCAGGTTTACCACCTTTTCCAACCTCGAAATAAATCTCTTTCTCTGTTTTTACACATAAGGACAGTGATACTCACAGGGGTTAATGGAGTAGCTCAGGGTCAGGACCACAAATTCTGTCAATCACTCACCGGTTCAGCAGTTACAGAGAAATGGAAATACTCGCAATTACCTCCTTTTCCTGGCTTCCCATTTCCTACCGCAGGCAGCCTCACTCCGCCTTCTCCCTCTCACTCCCACTGGGAGGTCCATGTGTCCCTCAGACCCTTGCTCAGTACTTACTATACGCAAGTCATCATGAGGGTGACGGGGTATGCCGGGGAGAGTATGTGTCCCCGGTGGACACGACCTTCCCGTTGGTCCCCAAATTCAAACGTAGTAAGCATCCTATTGGACCACTGCTCTGAGGTGTTCAGTTCTCATGGAGGATGTCTTAGACTTTAAATTGTATTGTCTGCCCTTGTATGTCTTTGTCTCGCATTCATCACCCTGCAGGCTGTGAGCCCCAGAGAGGCAAGAACGGTGCCTGGCAGAGGTGCTCAGAGCAAGTTTGCTCCCTTCTCCTCGGCTTGGGGAAGTCCTTTACCTCAAGTCTAAATCCAGCCTGACGCAATTTTATTTTATTTTGTTTTATTGAAGTCGAGTTGATTTACAATGTTGTGTCAGTTTCTGGTGTATAGAAAAGTGATTCAGTCATACTTTTTTTTTTTCAGATCCTTTTCCATTATAGGTTATTGTAAGACATTGAATATAGTTCCCTGTGGTATACAGTAAATCCTTGTTGCGTATCTATTATATATATAGTAGTGTATATCTGCTAATCCCAGACTCCTTATGTATCCCTACCCAACCTCCTTGGTAACCATAAGTCTGTTTTCTGTGTCTGTGACTCTATTTCTGTTTCGTAAATAAGCTCATGTCATATTTTAGATTCCACATATAAGTGATATCATATTTGTCTTTGGCTTACTTCACTTACTATGATAATCTCTAGGTCCACCCATGTTGCTGCAAATGGCATTATTTCATTCTTTTTTATGGCTGAGTAATACTCCATTGTATATATGTACCACATATTCTGTATCCGTTCACCTGCCGATGGACACTTAGGTTGCTTCCATGTCTTTGCTATTGTAAATAGTGCTGCAGTGAACACTGGGGTGCATGTGTCTTTTTGAATTAGAATTTTCTCTGGATATATGCCCAGGAGTGGGATTGCAGGATCATATGGTAGTTCTATTTGTAGTTTTTTAAGGAACCTCCGTACTGTTCTCCATAGTGGCTGCACCGATTCACATTCCCACCAGCAGTGTAGGAGGGTTCCCTTTTCTCCACACCCTCGCCAGCATTTGTTGTTTGTAGACTGTTTGATGATGGCCATTCTGACTGGTACGGGGTGACCTCATTATAATTTTGATTTGGATTTCTCTGACTGGTACGGGGTGACCTCATTATAATTTTGATTTGGATTTCTCTAATGATTTGCAATGTTGAGCATCTTTGCATGTGCCTGTTGGCCATCTGTATGCAACCTCATGCAATTTTAGACTGCCGAACCCTTGGTCCATGTCTACTCACAGGAGGAACATGGTCAGAGAGGGGAGTTCAAAGGAAGACAATGGGGGAGGGCCGTGAGTTTCCTGTCGCCGGTACTTTATGGAGCATGCAGTGCTCCGTGGCTAGCGTGCCCGGGACACTCGGGGCTCAGGACAGATGATCTTGCCCGATTCTGAGATTCAAGTTAAATCAAATTCAGTGGTGTAGCGTGAGCCTGTAGGAGGTGTGTGCGTGAACAGGGAAGGGCAGATCCACATCCGATGATGGGAAAGGACAAGAGAGCAATGATTTATTTTGCATTTCTAAGCCCCTCCCCACATTGAGGGGCCTCCTTGGTCACTGCTGGGTGCCTGGTAGCACCGGGTGGAACCCCACAGAGTGACCCTCGCCAGCATCTTGCGTCTCAGTCCTTGAACAAGACCTCTAGCAGCTCTCTTTGCCCTCGGCTAAACCCATCACCCAAGGCTGAAACACACCACAAGGGAAGAGCTGAGTCCCACACCCCTTTATAAAGCAGCGGAGGAAAGAGGCCCATTTAGCCAAACCAGCACACTTTATAAATGTAGGCAGCTGGCTCGCTTGCAAAAAAAAAATGAACCTAGTTTCCTGCCCAAAATAACATCCAGAAGAACTGAAGATAGAAAATGTAGATGCCATTTAAAAAGCAGCCCAGGGATGGAGTTAAATACTTGTTACCACCCTGGAAGGGAGAAGACTTTCTAATCTTACGAAGAGAAGAAATCACAAAGGAAAGGAAAAAAGCTAAACTTGTCTGTGCTAATGGAAAAGTATCTTCGGTGAATGGAATAATGGCCAGCAGCTCACAAAGAAATATTATTTCTACAGTCACGATAAAGACTTATTATCTTATGTAACTATAAATAAATACAAATTAATAAGAAAGTTACAGTCCATGAATGGGTGCAGTTACTACAAAAGATGCCAAGAAATTTTCTAAACAAATTGGAACCTGTTTTACTTTTTACCTTTTAAAAAGAGTGTATTGAAAGAGAACGTTGAAACTAAAAACGGTCTCCGTGGCCTAAATCACACACTGTATACCAGCAGCTTCAATAGTTTAATCCCACCTACTTCTTGGTGGGTTTTAATTTCTCTTTCAGGAGAACTTCAACTTTTCAGACACATCAAAATTGTTCTATCAAAATGTTTAGTTTTATTTCTGTTTGTGACTGAAAAGCCTTGGATAATCGTGAGTTGTTATGTATGGATTCAAGCCTGCCCTTCGCCTGCCGTTTTCTTTCTTTCTTCCTCCTGATCTGTGTGTTTCCGCGTCGCGCTTGGCGTGCTTTTGAGCTCCCTGCCTAGTGAGCACTCTCGGTGCATCGGGTATGGATGCTTGTGGGAAATCTCAGAGCTCCCAGCCCGAATTTGGACAGCAAAAAGTATAAGTAGATGTCAGTAAATTCAGCATACGCGGCAATCTCGTGCAACTTGGGTTAATCTGTCCAGTACGAGTTGTTAAGTCATAACCCTTGAAGACGTTCGGGAAACTGCCTTTTTGCAAGAGGGTCGAATTCCCCAAACTTGAAGAGCCAGCAATTACAGGTCTCTCTACTGAGCTCCAATGACGGACCTTCCTGGGGGCCCGGGGCTGCATTAAGTGCACTGGGGGACGGTGCCCAGGCTGTCTCATTTGCTTGCTGTCTTTGGAAATTTCGTCCGAGGCCTCTTCTTTCACACTCGGCTCGTTTCACTGAATTCGCCAGCAGCCCCCTTGCTGACTAAAGAGGCGCGGAGAGCAGAGGCGGCTTGCAGCGCAGCTCTCGACGGCCACCGGCGGCGTCCCCGAAAGGGTGCGGGAGAGTCCGCGTCGCCCTCACGTTAAGGATCAGAGGCGCTGTGCTTATTCCTGCGTGGCTGAAGCGGGCTGCGCGTGCAGGGCTGACACTGAGCGTCTACGCGCCGTCTGTTTTCTACACGTCCCGTGTTGTTCATGAACGGTCTTTAGATTCGTATACTTAAGACTAAAATTCTTAAAAATTGCCTTCAATTAGGAAATCATGCCATAAATAGATGCTACCTCATTAGCAGCTTCGGGGCAGGAACAAGAGGACCATCGGAGGCCGTCCGGGGGGTTGCCGAGGTCCAGGCGAAGGGCTCCGTGTGCCCTGGTGGTGCCGGCCGTGCCCGGGGGACGTGGAGGAGGGCTGCTGCCAGCCGACGCTGCCTCCCAGAGGGCCGCCGTCCTTCCTTCGGCCACTGTCCACGGTGGCCCTTTCGGGGCTGCTGCATCCTCACAGACACCTCTCCGCGTGGGGAAGCGGGAGTGCGTTATCTCAGCAGTTACGTAGAATGCTTGCAGCCAAGCCAAGGACCTAATTGCTGATTTTGTAGAGACGCAGACGTGCTGCCTGGAGAGGGAAGCCAAGCTCAGAGCAAGCTCCGCGCACCTCCCCAGACAGGTCAGAGCCGGAGCCTCCTGACCGGCGAAGCTGGTGACGTCGGATTTGGTTCAGGTGATTCTGTTGGGTGGATGAATTCGTGTAGAAGGAAGAAACAGGAAGGCGATGGCGTCGGCTGGGCACAGAGAGCGTGAAGTCTGGAAGTTCAAGTCCTGACTCTGCCGATCACGAGCTCTGACCCTGGACCAGTGACCTTCTCCAGGATTCAGTCTCTCCATCTATACGATGCAGATGGGGCTGGTCGTAGTATTAACAGCTCATAGGTGGCCGTGAGGACTAAAGCCGTCATCAGATGTAAAGGGCTTGGAACGAAGCTGGCGCGGTCTACACAGTGGATGTGAGCTGTTGTCATTGCGTGGCCTCCGTCCTCCTCGCTAGCAGGTGTTTATCTTCCCTGTAGTGAGCACATTACCCCCGAAGTCAAACATACTAACAAGAGAGGGGATAAATTACGATATATTTCAGTAAAAGTACTTAATCCTCTTAGGGAGTTATTAGTACTTTTTACTGGTGAGTATTGATTATTTCAAGAGTATGATCTATTAGAAATTGTGACCCAGAACCAGTGGCAACAAGCCTTAGCAGCCTTAGCAACTCAGTTTTGTTTCATCAGACTTAATACTGACAACAGTTTGAATCAAACATGATCTAAGCAGCCATTTATTCTTTAAAATGACACCGTTTATGACCCTAAAGATGTTCTAAACCATGTTATAAGGCAGGATTTCTCAAGCTAGTGTTCACAGCCATATTCTCATGATTCCATTAAAGAATTCTTTGAATTTAGAGGTGATACTTAAAATGAAATTATTTTAGCAGTAATAATGACTAAACATCTAGTTGATAGGGCTACATCACAGTTGAAAGATATTTTCATACAAGAAGTTTACATTTAGTGCTTCTAAGACAGCTTTTCTTTTTTCTTTCTTTAATTCTAATTTCTTCTAAAAGGCTGAGGATCAATTTACAAAAAGGCCTTAAATGTACATTCCAAAGTATGTTAGCCTGGAGGTACAATAAAGGCCTCAACACCAATTGCTGACAGCATCAGGAAGAAAAAAGCTCATGTATTAGCAACTGAAACAATATCCTGTAACTTAGAGGTGCCCTCAGTGACGTGATTTCAAACCCTAACCCTAACCCAACCCTGAACCTAACCCTAACCCTAGCCAAGTAGTCTGAACTCCTCTAACAGTACAATAAGGACAAAGATAAGAGAAAGGGCATTTAGGGTTTGAGTGATACACCTAGGAAACACATATTATTACTCACCATCTGCTCCTCTAAAACATGCCTGGACATGATTCCTAGTGACAGAAGGTGAGACCAGGCAAAGTCTCTCAACTGTCGAGGATGGTCCCACTGAAAACAACAATCACCATCTTGCTAAAGTGACTGTGGTGTTTCAGCGACTGGTCAAGTTTATGATGCGCTATTTCCTCTCTTCCACTTGACATCGATGAGTACTGGTTATAAAGGTGGCAACTGCTTTAGTAATTAGGGCACCAAAAGAGCATGTGAAATTAACCGTGTTTCTTTGCAACTGCCTAGTATTTACATGCAGGGTGCAGCAAGGCCTCTATCATACAGCTACGCTCAAGTCTCTGAGCTGAGGAATAATGGATGAAAACATCTAATATAAACCTGGAATTTTTTCAACTATCCAGACCTCATTCATACAATAGGTATTTGATGGAGTCTTCCTGCAATTAATGACTTAAAATCTATTCTCTTCATTAGTTGGCAACTTCTTAGGAAAATCAAAATTTAATAGATGATTCCTTTGAATAGCATATGAGCTTTTCCACCGTGATTTGGATACAAAGCATGAATTCAGTTACCTTGGCTCCAGTATTCTAAAATTCAAACCTATTATAACTCATCGGTAGAGTTGTATAAAATCAGAAAATATCAATATCAGAGACTGCCAAGGCCATCATCACCAAAATCCGAAACGATGCTTCTTGTCTGTAGCATATATGAATTTCCTAGGGCTATCCAACTGAAGGTTGAATTGCTCCAGAGATGCAAAATTTACTACCACCCAGGACAGGGTTGAAAAAGTGTAAACCTTTACTGTAAAAGTAATGTCTGAGCAGATCAGAGGAATGAACGTCTCAAACTAAAGCGCAGGGCTCTCAGCCCTGAGGTTCTGGGCAGAGTGGGAGGTGTAGAAACACCTGTTCAGTGTGATAGAAGGCGGCAAGGCTACTTAGCAGTGACACGGCTCAAGGGACAGAATCATTGTCGTCGCTGCATAAATTTTTAATTTCCCCAAAGAGAACTGGAGCATAGAAGGAAGGTCTTCTCAGGTGAGATGTCCGTGGCATGACCTTGGGATCTAACTGTGAAGGAGGCAAGCCTGGGGCGAAGGCGTCATCTGTGGAGGACACACAGCTCAGGTTCCGGCCCCGGACTGGGAATGCAGGAGCATCCCACGGATGCCCCAGAACGCCGCTGAGCAGCTGGGAGGAAAAAGACCGGCTGTAAAGTAGAAAGTAACTAATACCGTCATAAAACTGTCAAAAACCCTCTTTGGACAGTGGGTTTTAGTAATCATATTAATCGCCCTCACGAGGTTTACAAGGTTACGAGCAGATAAATAAGGTCACTTGTTTCCTTAAAGGGTTTGGATTGGTTTTATAGTTAAGACTGTTTCAGAAGATAGAAGATGGAAATTGAAACAAACTTTACAGTAAGTTTAAGGAGCGCAGCATCCCTGGACAGCTGGAGATTTTCCCTCTCGCTGCCTTCTCAGCCCAACCTTCGACCTCACTCAGAAAACATTCATTGATTTGACTCGTGGCACCGAGCCCATTCATAAGAAATAAACCATCCTGTGAATGGTTTGTTTAAAGCCAATATTTCTATCTGTATACCTCAAATTACATTTTTCAATTTTTTAATAAATGAGCATTCTTTCTGCTGCTAGGAACAGCAAGTAAGTCAATAGTCCTTTGAGTCATAAAAAGCCATTTCCCTCATTCTCGTCATTTGTAAGCATTTTAATCGAAGTAGGAGGTACTACTTTCTTCAGAGGACTCAAGTAACCAGAGTGAATTTCCTTCATTGCTCAGGATGGCAATCAATTAGTTTGTTTATGGCTCGTAGTAACAGAGTATTTACATGAGTTATTGCAGTGGAAGGAAAAGATGCTCCCCGGCAGCCCGATCTCACGGAACCTCTTCCAGTCTTTGTGAAGTTGGCACAAGAGATAAGAGGGCTTCTGCTGACGAGGAGGTCAAGACTCAGCTCGTTAGCGATTTGCCCAAATTCACACGCTCGGAAGTGGAGAAGCTGCTTCTAAACCCTAGTGTGTGTTTTTGGTTTTGGTTTTGGTTTTGGTTTTTGCGGTACGCGGGCCTCTCACTGTCCCGGCCTCTCCCGTAGCGGAGCACAGGCTCCGGACGCACAGGCTCAGCGGCCATGGCTCACGGTCCCAGCCGCTCCGCGGCATGTGGGATCTTCCCGGACCCGGGCACAAACCCGTGTCCCCTGCATCGGCAGGCGGACCCTCAACCACTGCGCCACCAGGGAAGCCCTGTTTTTGTTGTTTTTTAACCAAAACTTCAAATCGACTCTCTTTCCTGACTTCCTGTGTCAGGTCCTTCTTTGGAATGAAGTCAAAGTTACACAAACATACATACCACTGCTGTTGGGTCTACTTAAACATACTAACTTTTTACAGCATCTTGAACTACAATAATGTGTTTTATCAGTTTTTCTACGATGGTTCCTTATACAGCAAGCCTCAGGACATCCAGAGCTCTCCAAAGACTAGGATTAAGAAACAAAAAAGAAAAACAAAACCCCTTTTCCAGTACTGCTAAGAAGTCCTGGTGTTACAATCTTGAATGAAAACCAGTGCTTCTTCGTCCCCCACAAATGCTTTCCTGCAGTGGGCAGAGAAGCTGATGGGTCCTGGGGGAGTGATGACCCTGAATGAAATAATTCCCCTGATGCTTCAGGGGGGAAACCCTTCTGAAGCAGTGAGACCACCTGTCGTGATTAGAACGGTGTCAAAGTGATTGACGGTGTCAAAGTGACTGAGAAGCCCTCGTGCCAGAGCAGCGGTTCCCAGGTGTGGTCCTTGCTCACCTGCATCTCAGTCATCGAGCGGCCACAGTGACAAACGCAGATTCCAGGCTGCTGTCCTGAGCCAGGTTCTCTGGAGCTGGTCTCTATGTGTGTTTCCTAAGCAATTCTATAGGAGCGCCTGGCGGATACCAGAAATTCAGTGATCACCTCAGCCTGATACAGCAGGCTTGGGGAAAATAAGGGATGCTAATCCATCTCACCTGGGTCTGATTAATAAACTAGAATGTTCTCAAGAGCAGGGACTATATCTGACTCACTTATGTGTCTCAGAGCTTAGAGATGGCCTAAGTGATCACAGAAGCTCAGTAACTTGGCTGAACACATGCTAGAACAGAGTTTCTCAAACGTAGACAAGGAATTGAATAAATATAAATAAGTATGGAAATAAATGGGAGAGAAAAAGCATCTAAAAAAAAGAGTGGATATATGTATATGTATAACTGATTCACTTTGCTCTACCGCAGAAACTAACACAACATTGTAAATCAACTATACTCCAAGAAGAATTTTCAAAAAAAAACAAAAACAAAAAGGAAAACCAAAACCAAAAATAAATAAATACATAAATGGGGGAAAAAGGCTGGTTCTACCTTAAATACACTGCCAACTAATAAATGCAGACTATTGATAAAAGTGGAAAATTACCATTAAGCAAACACACAGGAAAAATTGTTGCAATCAAGAATCAGCAATGGGACTTCCCTGGTGGCGCAGCGCTTGAGAGTCCACCTGCCAATGCAGGGGACATGGGTTCGTGCCCCTGTCCGGGAAGATCCCACATGCAGTGGAACGGCTGGGCCCGTGAGCCATGGCCGCTGAGCCTGCGCGTCTGGAGCCTGTGCTCCGCAACGGGAGAGGCCACAACAGTGAGAGGCCCGCGTACCGCAAAAAAAAAAAAAAAAAAAAGAATCAGCAATGGATGCTAAAATTAGATGTTTAAAGTATGATGAGAAACAAGATATTTGGTCAAGAAGTACCTCTCTGCAAGATACCTGTTCATTACAAAGGGAAAACTAGTACATTTACAGTGGGGATGTCTGTCAGACGAATGATCAAAGATGACAGCAGTAATGAGACATAGTCCCCAAAATATAATTTATTCATTGTGAAGTCCCCTGCTTTCATTTTCCTTGTTATTCTTGAAAGTTGCTAAGACAGTAGTATTAAATGTTCTCACCACACACACACACAAATGGTAATTAGGTGATGGCGGTGTTAACTAACCCTGTGGTGGTAGTCATTTTGTAATACATGTGCATCACATCACCACCTTTAAACTTACACAGTGTTATATGCCAACGTATCTCAATGACGCTGGAAAAAAATTATACACAATCTAGGTTTCTGTTTAAATAAACTGTTTAATTTAGAACGATTTTAGATTTACAGAAAAACTGTGAACATAGTACAGAGAGTCCCCGTATACCCCACACCCAGTTTCCCATATTATACCGCCTTGCATTAATATGGTACACGTGTGACAATTAATGAACCTGTATTAAACACTGTTATTCCTAAAACTCCATCCTTCATTCAGAGTTCCTTAGTTTTTAGCTGCTGTCTCTTTCCTGCTCAGGGTCCCATCCAGGAAACATTGTGTTTGGTAATTGTGTCTCCTTTGCCTCCTCTTGGCTGTGACAGTTTCTCAGACTTTCCTTGTGTTTGATGACCTTGGTGGTTTTGTTCAGAATTTTGTAGAATGTCCCTCAGTTGGGGTTTGTCCAAGGTTTGTCTCATGACTGGGTGATGGGTTTATAGGATGAGGACCACAGAGGTGAGGTATTAATACCGTTTGACGGCATCCCATTGGAGGTGGGATATGTACTCTCCTCGTGACATGTCTCTTTCTGTTGACCTCACTCAGCTGTCTGAGGTGGTTTGGTCAGTTTTCAGTAATTATAAATAAAGCCACTGTAAACATTTGCATGCAAATGTGTGGACATAATTTCCGGATCAGTTGGGTAAATACTCAGGAGTGTGATTGCTAGATTGTATCTTAAGACAATGTTCAGCTTTGCGGAAACTATCAAATTGTCTTCCACATGGCCGCACCCTTTTGTATTTCCATCAACAATGGATGAAAGTTCCTGTTGCTCCAGGCATTGATACTGTGTGGGGGGGGAGGGTTTTGTTTGTTTATTTGTTTGTTTTTTGATATTCTGATGTGTACCGATATAGCATTATTGTTGCAGTTTGCAATTCCCTAATTACAAATGATGTTGAGCACCTTTTCGTACGCTTCTTCGCCATCTGATTATTTTCTTTTGTGAGGGATCTGTTCAGATCTTTTGTCCATTTTAAAGTTAGGTTGTTTGTTTTCTCATTGTTGAGGTTCAGTTCTGTTTTCTATCAGTCCAGTTTTCTATCAGATACACGTTTTTTAAAATGTTTTCGCCTGGTCTGTGTCTTCTCTTTTCATTCTCTTACAGTGTCCTCTGCAGAAGTTTTAAATTTTAATAAGGTCCAACTTATCCTTTTTTTTTTTTTCATGGACCATACGTTTAGTGTTGTATCTAAAAGTCGTCTCCAAACCCATGTTCATCTGGATTTTTCTACGAGGCTATAGCTTTGCATTTTACATTTTAGGTCTATAATTCATTTTGCGTTAATATTTGGGAAAGGGGTAAGATCTGTGTCTGCTTTCATTTTTTTTTGCATATGGATGTCCAGTTTCTTCAGCACTAGCTTTTGAAAAGACTGCCTTTCTTCACTGAATGGCCTTTGCTCCTTGGTGATGGTATTGGCAAGAATTTCATAATCAAGAACAGTGATCATTTGTTCAACTTTTCAGCCGACCTTTTGCTCTCTCCCAAGAGCACATACATTTCCCTCCTTCCATCTGGAAGCTCACAGTATTTTGAAAGAGAGCACATGTCTCTCATCTGATCTTGAAAACCACCTAGCGGGGTAGGAAAGCCTTAAAGAAACAAAGTGCTGAGGGAATAGGGAACTGGGAGATCAATCCCAACAGAGCAGGCACCAGGGAGTGAGTGGGAATATAAGGATACATACAGGACACCTGTGCTTGAAGAACAATTGAGGAGACTAGTTTAGCCAGGTAATAAAATAAGAGTAAAAATTACAAAGGCCCCAGACAGTGACCATTTGAGAACCAGGACGATTGTTTGGACTTGGCACTGTCAGCCATGGGGAGCCCCTCCACGCTGAGCAGGGGCTGACGCGATCAAACCGGCTTTTATGAACATGATTTAGTAGAAATCCCAGAGAAGGCTTAAAGAGTTGAGACAGAGAAGTCTAGCTGAGGGAATTCCTACAACTGCAACTGTTCTGACCGCCATAGCTTAGGGCAGCGGCAGACAGAGCTGAGAGAGATGGGGAGGGCTTTGGGGCCCGGTAGAAAGCACAATGCAGGGATGGAAAATGAAATTGGGCACTTGGGGCAATTTACTGCCTTTCTGGTATAATCATCTGTCCAGAAATTAAGTCACCACTGCCATCTATTGGTGAATAAGCCGCCTGTTCTAACCGTTGTCCTGCACAGAAATATACCGACAAGAATCTTGTTGATTTCTCTCACTCCAGTCAGCCCACCCCAAAATACTATTGAGCTCTGTTCCAAGTACCGAGGGGAGTGAAAAATAAATGCCCTGTGTTCAGGCTGGGAGAGTTTAAGGTATGGTTTAAGAGATAATATATGCAAAACAGCTACCTACTCATCTGTTTAAGTGCAAGGTGAGGCCCCAGGGGAAGAATTGGACGGGAGTAATTTAGCTTGCTGTCGGCTGAAACGGCGGTGGAAGGTGGCCCATCCAAAAAGGACACACGCAGACGGAAGCTTTACATGTGGTCTGAAAGGGGAGTCCCCAGGTCCAATGCACCCTAGAGCAGGGGTCCTCAACCCCAGGGCCGCAGACTGGTAGCGGTCCGAGGCCTGTTGGGAACCAGTCCACACAGCAGAAGGTGAGCGGCGGGCAGGTGCCGCTCCCCACCGCTCCCCACCACTCCCCACCGCTCCCCATCGCTCCCCACCGCTCCCCACCGCTCCCCACCGCTCCCCATCGCTCCCCACCGCTCCCCACCGCTCCCCATCGCTCCCCACCGCTCCCCACCGCTCCCCATCGCTCCCCACCGCTCCCCATCGCTCCCCATCGCTCCCCACCGCTCCCCATCGCTCCCCACCGCTCCCCACCACTCCCCATCGCTCCCCACCACTCCCCACCGCTCCCCATCACTCGCATTACCGCCTGAGCCATCCCCCACCATCCACCTCCCACCCTCAGAGAAAAACCGTCTTCCACGAAACTGGTCCCTGGTGCCAAAAACGTTGGGGAGCACTGCCCTAGAGAACCGTCAGCCTCGGGCTCCAGTGGCATTTCTAACAAGCAGGTTTGAGAGTTAATTGTCCCAGGCTTTGAGCCAGCTGTATTTTTCCAAGATGTATGAGATGCTACGAGGAGAAGAACATCTCCTTTCTTTAAAGACACCATTTCCAGGCAAGAGCCCGCTGTGGCCACCTCCTCGAAAGGAGAAGACCCAGATGCATCCAAAGAAATGAAAACATTACTCACATCACTAGCAAAGGACTGAAAATTGTTCGTGCTAAACTAGAGGATCAAATGGCAGCTGGTCTCTGGCTGTCCCGGGATTTGTATTTACTTTAAAGGAGACTAAAATTAAGTCTAGCCTAGATGTGGCCATCACCAAAAGTGAGTGGGAGACAGAGGCTTGGAGAGAGTTAGGTACCCCTAAGGTCACACAGCTATGAAGTGCAGAGCTGGGATTTGCATCCAAGGAGGCTGATTTGGGACCCCTTTTTCTGGAAATGTCACGTTAGACCGTTTCCTCGACTTTTCCGAGTTAACTGCAGCTACTTGATATGGCATTATTAAATTGCTGGTACCATGAACTATGACTAATTTGTATTATTTTAAGCACAGTCTAACAAACACTATCTTGTTTTTCCATGAAGATCAGAGTAGTGTCTTATCATTTTTCTCCGTATCATATTTTACATATAAAACTTTATTACTTTCAAATTCCAGTCTTTTACTTCTTTGAATTATTCCCAATCACTTGGATGGTTTATGTCTACTTAGCCATGACATAAATGTTTTAAAAGTTTGTAATGATTCAAATATTTACCTAAGAACATTGCAATTTGTTTCTTTATCTTTCTGAATATCTCAACTCAAAAATATGAATAGAATGCACTATGATGCCCTTGCTAGAGAATTACGTCTACTATCTTTTCCTCCTACTGCATTTAAGTATGCTAGTTAGGTGATTCGGAATCATAAAAGTGACATAAAGGTAGCTCAGACTAAACATGTATGAGAGAAAGTACACAAATTAAGCTTTTTATAATTGTTGACATAATTTTTACCATCTTTAAAGACCCCCATGTGTTCAGAGTGACCACCTTGACAGCACTGTCACGTGTGTTTGCATGATGGACCCAGAGCCGCTTTCCTGTGTTGCCTTCTTTGGCAGAGACCATCAGTGTGGAATCAGGAAGCATAGGTCACCAAAGAGAAACGTGTAGTACAAATATACTGTATAATTCTCTTCTGGCGTTGACTTGATTAAAAGGGACATATGGGCAAGGAATCTTTTAAGAGTTGTGTGAGAGATTATAGTTAAAAAGAGAAAAAGGTAAGTGTGAAATGTAATACACCAAGTTCTAGAGAGAAATGAGCTTGAAAGATTTTATTACTATCAGAAAGGGCTTGATTCCACGAACTCCATGACACGCTTTGTCTTGGAAGTTCCCCCAGGTTTTTGTGTTACAGTCCTAACCTGTTCCCTGAATTCAAAACTGAATTGGGGTCCTGAATTTCTAACAGACAACCTTGAATCGATAATCGCAGCTGACATGAAATAGGACTTGTATTCACTTTGCTCAGGAAAAATAATCTTGTTACCCAAGAAGGTACAAAATACATATGGAGGGCACCTTCAAGATGACAGAGGAGTAAGACATGGAGATCGCCTTCCTCCCCACAAATACATCAGAAATACATCTACACGTGGAACAACTACAGAACACCTACTGAACGCTGGCAGAAGACCTCAGACTTCCCAAAAGGCAAGAAACTCCCCACGTACCTGGGAAGGGCAAAGGAAAAAATAAAAAACAGAGACAAAAGAATAGGGACGGGACCTGCCCCTCCAGGAAGGAGCTGTGAAGGAGGAAAAGTTTCCACACACTAGGAAGCCCCTTCACTGGAGGAGATGGGGGGTGGCCGGGGGGAAGCTTTGGAGCCACAGAGGAGAGCGCAGCCACAGGGGTGCAGAGGGCCAAGCGGAGAGATTCCCGCACAGAGGATCAGCGCCGACCGGCACTCACCAGCCCGAGATGCTTGTCTGCTCACCCGCCGGGGCGGGCAGGGCTGGGAGCTGAGGCTCAGGCTTCAGAGGTCAGACCCCAGGGAGAGGACTGGGGTTGGCAGCGTGAACACAGCCTGCAGGGGGCTAGTGCACCACGGCTAGGCGGGAGGGAGTCCGGGGAAAGTCTGGACCTGCTGATAGAGGCAAGAGATCATTGTTTCGGGGTGCGCGAGGAGAGAGGATTCAGAGCACTGCCTAAATGAGCCCCAGAGACAGGTGTGAGCTGCGGCTATCAGCGTGGACACCAGAGACGGGCATGAGACACTAAGGCTGCTGCTGCCGCCACCAAGAAGCCTGTGTGCAAGCACAGGTCACTATCCACACCTCTCTTCCTGGGAGCCTGTGCAGCCCTCCACTGCCAGGGTCCCACGATCCAGGGACAGCTTCCCCGGGACAGCGCACGGTGCACCTCTGGCTGGTGCAATGTCATGCTGGCCTCTGCCAACGCAGGCCTGCCCCACATCCGTACCCCTCCCTCCCCCCGGCCTGAGTGAGCCAGAGCCCCCGAATCAGCGGCTCCTTTAACCCCCTTCTGTCTGGGTGGGGGAACAGACGCCCTCAGGTGACCTGCATGTAGAGGAGAGGCCAAATCCAAAGCTGAGCCCTGGGAGCTGTGAGAACAAAGAAGAGAAAGGGAAATCTCCCCCAGCAGCCTCAGGAGCAGCGGATTAAATCTCCACAGTCAACTTGATGTACCTGCATTTCTGGAATACCTGAATAGACAACGTATCATCCCAAAATTGAGGAGGTGGACTTTGGGAGCAACTGTAGACTTGGGGTTTGCTTTCTGCTTCTAATTTGTTTCTGGTTTTATGTTTATCTTAGTTTAGTATTTAGAGCTTATTATCATTGGCAGACTTGTTTATTGATTTGGCTGCTCTCATCCTTTTTTAAATGTATATATATATATATATATATATATATATATATGTTTCTTTTTTCCTTTTTCTCTTTTTGTTACTGTGTATGTGTATGCTTTTTTGTGTGATTTTGTCTGTATAGCTTTGCTTCTGCCATTTGTCCTAGTGTTCTGACTGTCCGGTTTTTTTTTTGGGGGTTTTGTTTTTGTTTTTTTTTAGTATCGTTTTTAGTGCTTGTTATAATTGGTGGATTTGTTTTTTGGTTTGGTTGCTCTCTTCTTTCTTTCTCTTTTTTAAATTACTTTTTTATTTTTCAATTTTTTTTCTATTTTTATAACTTTATTTTATTTATTTATTTTGTTCTTTTTCTCCCTTTCTTCTAAGCCATGTGGCTGACAGGGTCTTGGTGCTCTGTCTGGGTGTCAGGCCTGAGCCTCTGAGGTGGGAGAGCTGAGTTCAGGACACTGGGCCACCAGAGACCTCCTGACCCCACGTAATATCAAATGGCAAAAGCTCTCCCAGAGATCTCCGTCTCAACACTAAGAACCAGCTCCACCAACCAACCAGCAAGCTACAGTGCTGGAAACCCCATGCCAAACAACTAGCAAGACAGGAGCACAACCCCACCCATTAGCAGAGAGGGTGCCTAAAATCATAATAAGGTCACAGACACCCCAAAACACACCACTGGACACGGCCCTGCCCACTGGAAAGACAAGATCCAGCCTCATCCAGCAGAACACAGTCACCAGTCCCCTCCACCAGGAAGCCTACACAACCCACTGAACCAACCTTACCCACTGGGGGCACACATCAAAAACAATGGGAACTATGAACCTGCAGCCTGTGAAAAGGAGACCCCAAACACAGCAAGTTAAGCAGAATGAGAAAACAGAGAAATACACAGCAGATGAAGGAGCAAGGTAAAAAACCACCAGGCCAAACAAATGAAGAGGAAATAGGTAGTCTACCTGAAAAATAATTCAGAGAAATGATAGTAAAGATGATCCAAAATGTTGGAAATAGAATGGAGAAAATACAACAAGGACCTAGAAAAACTAAGGAGCAAACAAACAATGATGAACAACACAATAAATGAAATTTAAAATTCTCTAGAAGGAATCAATAGCAGAATAACTGAGGCAGAAGAACAGATAAGTGACCTGGAAGATAAAATAGTGGAAATAACTACTGCAGGGCAGAATAAAGACAAAAGAATGAAAAGAATGGAGGACAGTCTCAGAGACCTCTGGGACAACATTAAACTCACCAACATTTGAATTATGTGGGTCCCAGAGGAAGAGGAGAAAGAAAAAGGGACTGAGAAAATATTTGAACAGTTTATACTTGAAAACTTCCCTAATATGGGTAAGGAGGTAGACAATCAAGTCCAGGAAGCACAGAGAGTCCCATACAGGATAAATCCAAGGAGAAACACACCAAGACATATATTAATCAAACTATCAAAAATTAATACAAAGCAAAAATATTAAAAACAGCAAGGGAAACACAGCAATTAACATACAAGGGAATCCCCATAAAGTTAAGAGCTGATCTTTCAGCAGAAACTCTGCAAGCCAGAAGGGAGTGGCAGGACATATTTAAAGTGATGAAAGGGAAAAACCTACAACCAAGATTACTCTACCGAGCAAGGATCTCATTCAGATTCGATGGAGAAATTAAAACCTTTACAGACAAGAAAAAGCTAAGAGAATTCAGCACCACCAAACCAGCTCTACAACAAATGCTAAAGGAACTTTTCTAGGCAGGAAACACAGAAGAAGGAAAAGACTTACAATAACAAACCCAAAACAATTAAGAAAATGGTAATAGGAACGTACATATTGATAACTACCGTAAATGTAAATGGATTAAATGCTCCAACCAAAAGACACAGACTGGCTGAATGGTTACAAAAACAAGACCCGTATATATGCTGTCTACAAGAGACCCACGTCAGACCTAGGGACATATACAGACTGAAAGTGAGGGAATGGAAAAAGATATTCCATGCAAATAGAAATCAAAAGAAAGCTGGAGTAGCAATTCTCATATCAGACAAAATAGACTTTAAAATAAACAGTGTTACAAGAGACAAAGAAGGACACTACATAATGATCAAGGGATCAATCCAAAAAGAAGATATAACAATTGTAAATATTTATGCACCCAACATAGGAGCACCTCAATACATAAGACAAATGTTAACAGCCATAAAAGGGGAAATTGAGAGTAACACAATAGTAGTAGGGGACTTTAACACCCCACTTTCACCAATGGACAGATCATCAAAATGAAAATAAATAAGGAAACACAAGCTTTAAATGACACATAAAACAAGATAAACTTAATTGATATTTATAAGACATTCCATCCAAAAACAGCAGATTACACTTTCTTCTCAAGTGCTCATGGGACATTCTCCAGGATAGATCATATCTTGGGTCACAAACCAAGCCTTGGTAAATTTAAGAAAATTGAAATCGTATCAAGTATCTTTTTTGACCACAATGCTATGAGACTAGATATCAATTACAGGAAAAAAATCTGTAAAAAATACAAACACATGGAGGCTAAACAATACACTACTAAATAACCAAGAGATCACTGAAGAAATCAAAGAGGAAATTTTAAAAAATACCTAGAAACAAATGACAATGAAAACGTGACGACCCAAAACCTATGGGATGCAGCAAAAGCAGTTCTAAGAGGGAAGCTTATAGCAATACAATTCTACCTCAAGAAATAAGAAACATCTCAAATAAACAACTTAACCTTACACCTAAAGCAATTAGAGAAAGTAGAACAAAAAAAAAAACACCCCAAAGTTAGCAGAAGGAAAGAAATCATAAAGATCAGATCAGAAATAAATGAAAAAGAAATGAAAGAAACAGTAGCAAAGATCAATAAAACTAAAAGCTGGTTCTTTGAGAAGATAAACAAAAGTGATAAACCGTTAGCCAGACGCATCAAGAAAAAAAGGGAGGAGACTCAAATCAATAGAATTAGAAATGAAAAAGGAGACATAACAACTGACACTGCAGAAATACAAATGATCCTGAGAGATTACTACAAGCAACTACATGCCAATAAAATGGACAACCTGGAAGAAATGGACAAATTCTTAGAAAAGCACAACCTCCCGAGACTGAACCAGGAAGAAACAGAAAATATAAGCAGACCAATCACAAGCACTGATATTGAAGCTGTGATTAAAAATCTTCCAACAAACAAAAGCCCAGGACCAGATGGCTTCACAGGCCAATTCTATCAAACATTTAGAGAAGAGCTAATACCTATCCTTCTCAAACTCTTCCAAAATATAGCAGAGGGAGGAACACTTCCAAAGTCATTCTATGAGGCTACCATCACCCTGATACCAAAACCAGACAAAGATGCCACAAAAAAAAAAAAAACAAACAACTACAGGCCAACATCACTGATGAACATAGATGCAAAAATCCTCAAAAAATACCAGCAAACAGAATCCAACAGCACATTAAAAGGATCATACACCATGATCAAGTGGGGTTTATCCCAGGAATGCAAGGATTCTTCAATATATGCAAATCAATCAATGTGATACACCATATTAACAAACTGAAGGAGAAAAACCATATGATCATCTCAGTAGATGCAGAAAAAGATTTTGACAAAATTGAACACCCATTTATGATAAAAACTCTCCAGAAAGTAGGCATAGAGGGAACTTACCTCAACATAATAAAGGCCATATATGACAAACCCACAGCCAACATTGTACTCAATGGTGAAAAACTGAAACCATTTCCACTAGGATCAGGAACAAGACACGGTTGTCCACTCTTACCGCTATTATTCAACATAGATTTGGAAATTTTAGCCACAGCAATCAGAGAAGAAAAAGAAATAAAAGGGATACAAATCAGAAAAGAAGTAAAGCTGTCACTGTTTGTAGATGACATGATACTATACATAGATGCTACCAGAAAACTACTAGAGCTAATCAATGAATTTGGTAAAGTTGCAGGATACAAAATTAATGCACAGAAATCTCTTGCATTCCTATACACTAATGATTAAGAATCTGAAAGAGAAATTAAGGAGACACTCCCATTTACCATCGCAACATAAAGATTAAAATACCTAGGAATAATCCTACCTAAGGAGACAAAAGACCTGTATGCAGAAAACTATAAGGCACTGATGAAATAATTAAAGATGATACAAACAGATGGAGAGACATACCATGTTCTTGGTTGGAAGAATAAACATTGTGAAAATGACTATACTACCCAAAGCAGTCTACAGATTCAATGCAATGTCTACCAAACTACCAATGGCAGTTTTCACAGAACTAGAACAAAAAAAAGTTCACAATTTGTATGGAAACACAAAAGACCCTGAATAGCCAAAGCAATCTTGAGAAAGAAAAATAGAGCTGGAGGAATCAGGCTCCCTGACTTCAGACTATACTACAAAGCTACAGTAATCAAGACAGTATGGTACTGGCAGAAAAACAGAAGTATAGATCAACAGAACAAGATAGAAAGCCCAGAGATAAACCCATGCACATATGGTCACCTTATCTTTGATAAAGGAGGCAAGAATATACAATGGAGAAAAGACAGCCTCTTAAATAAGTGGTGCTGGGAAAAGTGGACAGCTACATGTAAAAGAATGAAATTAGAACACTCCCTAACACCATACACCAAAATAAACTCAATATGGATTAAAGACCTAAATGTAAGGCCAGACACTATAAAACTCTTAGAGGAAAACATAGGCAGAACACTCTATGACATAAATCACAGCAAGATCCCTTTTGACCCACCTCCTAGAGAAATGGAAATAAAAACAAACATGAACAAATGGGACCTAATGAAACTTCAAAGCTTTTTCACAGCAAAGGAAACCATAAACAAGACGAAAAGACAACCCTTAGAATGGGAGAAAATATTTGCCAACGAATCAATGGACAAAGGATTAATCTGCAAAATGTATAAACATCTCATGCAGCTCAACATTAAAAAAACAAACAACCCAATCCATAAATGGGCAGAAGACCTAAATAGACATTTCTCCAAAGAAGACATACAGGAAGAAAGAAAGAGAGAGAGAGAGAAAGAAAGAAAAAGAAAAAAGCTCTGCACAGGCAAAGGAAACCATCCAAAAAACTGAAAAGGCAAGCCACTAAATGGGAGAAAATATTTGCAAACTATCTATCTGTTAAAGGGTTAATATCCAAAATATATTAAAAACACACACAATTCAAGACCAAAAAACCCCCTAAACAACCTGATTAAAAAATGGGCAGGGGAACTGAATAGACATTTTCCCAAAGGAGGCACACAAATGGCCAACAGATACATGAAAAGATGCTCAATGTCACTAACCATCTGGGAAATGCAAATCAAAACCGCAGTGAGATATCATCTCACACTTGTTCGTATGGCTGTGATCAAAAAGACAAAAAATAGTTAAGCATTGGTGAGCATGCAGAGAAAGGGGAATCCTTGTGCACAGTTGGTTCAAAATTAGTGCAGCCACCATGGAAAACAGAACTACCATATGATCCCGCAGCCTCGCTTCTGGGTTTATAGCCAAAGGAACTGAAACCGTATCTCAAAGAGATTTGTGCACTCCCATATTCATGACAGCATTATTTACAATAGCCAAGGTACGGAACCTCCTAAGTGTCAGTCAACAACAGATGAATGGATAAAGAAGACGTCACATACACACACACTGGAATACTACTCAGCCATGAGAAAGAAGGAAATCCTGCCGTTTGTGACAACTTGGATGAACCTGGAGGGCATTATGCTAAGTGGAATAAGCCAGACAGGACAAATACCGCATGATATCACTTACATATGGAATTTTTTAAAAGTCAAATTGATAGAAACAGAGTAGAAAAGTGGTCGACTGGGCTGGGGAAACAGAGAGAGGCTAGTAAAAGGACAGACTTTCAGCCATAAGATAATATGGTCTGAGGGTGTTTTTCCCTGACGGATAATTGATGGGGAGTCCCTGCCCCACGGTCGTTTCTATATCCTTCTTCCGCCAGCTCCGAGCTGGGGGCGGGGCGAGGGGCTGGGGGCGGGGCTCGAGCTCAGGGGACCCGCACCTTCCCTCCCAGCAGCTGCGTCTCCGCCGCCGCGCGCCGCTACCGCGCCGCTCCCCTCGGTCCCGACCGCGAAGTTGGTTCTCTCGATCCCCGTGGGCTGGACGGGGCGGCGGGCAGAGCCGGCCTTGCGCGGGGAGCCCGGACACCCGCAGAGCCGAGGCGGGGCCGTCGGGGAGGCCGCGCGGACCTGTGAGCATCTGCGCGCTGGGCCTCGCCCAGGTCCCCGGGGCAGCCGCGCGTCCCCGCCCGTGTCCTCGTCCTGCGTCCCTCCCCGAGGCGCGCAGGTGTCGCCCGCCGTCCGTCTTCGGGGCGTGGACCCTCCGCCTCCGCCCGAGACCCGCCTGATCTCCCTCCGGCCGCTCCCGCGCGCCCATGCGACCGGCGAGGCCAAGCGCCTGGCTGCCCGCGCTGCTGCTGCTGGCGCTGGTCCTGTCGCCGCGCGGGACCCAGGGGAGGCCCGGGGGCCGCAGGGGCGCGCGCGTCGCGGGCGAGGAGCCAAAGCCCTGGCTGTCCCTCCCCGCGGCCTCCCGGAGCGCAGGTAAGCAGCCCCGCGCCCGCGGCCCCGTGCGCCGAGCCCAGGGCGGGAGGACTCGTGCGGCCGGGAGAGGCGCGCGCTCGGGGCGGCCTGGCTCGCGCACCGCGGGAACAGGCCGGCAGCGCTCGCCGCCGACGGCGGGCGCTCGGGGAAAGAGGCAATGAGCTGGTGAGACGTACCGCAGCCGAGACGTTAAGAATCCAGAAACCCATCTTGCGGAGGAACCGGCTCGATGTGCCTCTTCCCCGTGAGAGAGGCCGGGCCTCGGAAGCGGGGGCCCGGAGCCCGAGGACATGCGCTTCAGTCCCAGCGGCCGAGGCGGGGCGGACAGGTTAGCACCTGGCGGCGCCTCTTTCCGGGCCAGCCCGGGTTTGGGGATTGGGTCAGGGTCCTGGCGTCGCGCGCCGGGACGCCCCTTTGCGCCCCCCTGGAGCTGGCGCAGGGCCTGGGTAGCTGAGCAGGCTCCACCCGCCGCCGCGGCTCCCGGATCAGCTCTGCGCGCCCAGGTTCCTGGCGCTTCGCTAACCAACGAGTGGTGGGGATGAGAAAAGGGAGAAAAAGTAGCCGACACGAGGGGTCCTGAGACACCCCAAGGCGGCGAGGACGGCGGCCGAACGAGGAGTAAACGTGAGAAGCCCGGGGCGAAGCGGCCCGACGGGGCGGCGGGGTTGCGGCTCGCTTAGGGCAGGAAGGCCGGGGCGGGGCAGGAGGAGGGAGCCGCTCAGACGCGCCTCTGCTGGGAGCCCGCGCACCTGCGGAGCGAGGACGCGCTGGCCGCCCAGCCCGGCAGCAGTAGGCGCCCCTCCCCGGGGCCCAATGGCTGAGGTCGCAGCCCACGGCAGCCTTGCTGTCATCTCCTCGCTCTTCTGCCTCTTACTTCACTTTGAACAAAGCAGAGAGGGGTTTCTTAGGACCGTTTTTCTTTCATGATAGTTATGATATAAATATATACACATTCACTGCACAAATTTTCATCCAGTACTTGCTGCGTGCCAGTCACCATGCAGAGGCCGAGGCCACCCAGGGGAGCAGGCAGTCAGGTGTCTGCGCTCTGACGGCACGTTCTAGGTGGGGAGGCGGGGAGGCTGGCGCACAGGTAGACCCAAAGAGGAGGCCAGTGACGGGCTGAAGGGGAGGCAGGGGATGGAGAAGGTCCAGGAAGCTGAGACAGGAGGACCCAGGACCTCGTCCAGGGCTGGGCAGGGCTTTCCAGCGTGGTGGGGACACACAGGGCTTTCCCGGAGGGGAGCTGGGCAGGAACGGTGACCACCGCAGTGATGCAGTGACGGCCCCACACCCTTCGCATCCTCGGACTTGCAACTTCTTGGCCCCAACGTTTATCTCAGAATGGAATGTCACTTTGGAAAGTAAAAGAGTGGAAGAAAGTCTCCAACTACTGAACATTTGTGGTAACATTAATTCAGACCTGTGTCATTGAAGTTTAACAGATCTTTTCTCTGTAAAAGGCTGAAGCTCTACCGAAGTGAGTTTCTAGGGAGAAAGAATATTTTATTAAAAGTTAAAATGTAAGTGGCAACAATCCGAAGTTTAAAAAAACAACACAGCCCAGCAGAGCGTGATCTGTGCACCACATCGGTTGCTTTCTCCAGCTGTTTGTGATGTAGTCTTTGGATGACGTGAGGAGGAAGGGTGACTCTTTACATCCGTATCTGAGTCTGTGAAAGTGAAGGGGACACTCGGACATGGGTCAGGGACCAACAAGGATGTGAGCTGGCCCTATCCAGGTGGTCCTCACAGGCACACTCGGGTGTGGCGGGGTTCACAGCTCATTGAGGAGGAAACATCTCCCAGGCTCTGGAGGCTAAGGACTGTCATCCCTGCCAGGTACCTCGGGAATTCTGACCCCGTGATTCTGCGACATAGTAAACACCATCACCCGGGCCTTCGCATGCGCTCTGGGCTCTGAAACCCTTGCTGCACCTGCGGCTGCGGTGCCTCCCTTTTCTGTAGGTCAGCGGCTTCCCTAAACACTCCCGTGAGGCTCGAGGTGCAGGGATCGGTCCACGTAGGGGAAGCAGTAAGTGGGGAAGCCTCGGGTGAGAGGGTGACCAGCGAGGATGCCGTTAGAATTGGAGGGGGGCACTGGGAAGGAGGAGATGCGAGAGGTAGGTACCCATCACCCTCAGGATTCACCATCCCAGGCCCCCCTTCCTCCCCGCCCCATGCATTGTTCACGTATCACCCATCCATCAGTTCATCTAGCCACTCACAGCACACACCTGACGTGCTCTGATGGGCATGGGAATACGAAGTTAACCAACATTATTGACTCGTGCTGAAGGAGCTCAGGTTAATGACCAAACCCCACTCCCCATGTCTCTACAATCTGATCCTTCCTTTTTATCGTCCTGCCCATCGCCCTGGTTCAAGCCTCAGGACAATGTCACACTGTCTCCCTAACTCGGGTAGCGCCCCCTGCTGGGCTGCCTCATTGGGCTAAGCATGGAAAGTGTGTGTTTTCATAACCTGTATCCCTTCTCCCCTCTGTTGTCTGACCATCACACCAGCAGAATGGAGCAAAGAATCGTTCCCAGAACTCTGCAAAAGAAAGGGAGCACTGCGGTACTCGTCACTGAAATGAAAACAGAGTCAGATGTCTGAGAAGTGGCAGCGGTGGGGCTGGAGAGGGGGGTTGGAGGAATTTGGGACAGAGAAGGAATTGGTGTGAAATTCGGGAGATGGAAGTATAAGGGGGACTTTTAGAAAGTTTTGATGGAAAAGCTTTGCCTTTTCAAGAGATGTCACTGAACATTTACATTCTTCTGCAGGCTTCATGGAATCAGATTTGTGTTGCTGGGTTGTTTTGGGTTTGTTTGTTTTTAATGTAAAGCCTTGCTGTCATGAGGCTTAAGGCAGGAATGTGAAGACCATTTTGGAGAGGTTCTTACAAACAATTACAAATGAATATTCTTTTTTTGAGATTAATACATCATTTTAATTGTATTTTTAAAATTTTTTAATTAAAAAAATTTTTTTTGCGGTATGCGGGCCTCTCACTGTCGTGGCCTCTCCCGTTGCGGAGCACAGGCTCCGGACGCGCAGGCTCAGCGGCCAGGGCTCACGGGCCCAGCCGCTCCGCGGCACGTGGGATCTTCCCGGACCGGGGCACGAACCCGTGTCCCCTGCATCGGCAGGCAGACTCTCAACCACTGCACCACCAGGGAAGCCCCTTTGCTCATTTTTAACAAGAAGTAGGTACAAGAGATAAGCTTGCCAACATTATATACATAATATGCAAGTCTGTTCCTTTAAAAATATGTTATTGTAAACTTAAAATTGTTGAGGGTGGCAGATGGTAACTGGTTTGGTTAAATGAAAACTAGAAAATTTCATAAATTGGACGAATGAGATGATAGGTTATTCAAGTTGTTCCAGGATAATCATCAAGCATTACCTAGGGATCCTTTTATTTATTTTAACTATTTATTTATTTACGGCTGCGTTGGGTCTTCGTTGTGGTGCATGGGCTTCTCATTGCAGTGGCTTCTCTTGTTGTGGAGCCCAGGCTCTAGACACGCGGGCTTCAGTAGTTGCAGCACGCGGGCTCTAGAACACAGGCTCAGTAGCTGTGGCACACGGACTTAGTTGCTCCGTGGCATGTGGGATCTTCCCAGACCAGGGCTCGAACCCGTGTCCCCTGCATTGGTAGGCGGATTCTTAACCACTGTGCCACCAGGGAAGTCCTGGGATCCTTTTATTTTTAACCCATGTGTACATGTAATCTATACCGTTGTCCTTAGATACCAGAGGGGTGAAGCCTACATTCTATTCTTGTGCCATCCAGCATGGTAGCCACTGGGTACCTATGAGTACTGAACACTTGCAGTGTGGCTGGTCCAAACTGAGGTGTGCTGTGAGTGTAAAATACACCTTGGATTTTGAAAACTTAGTATAAAAAATGTAGACTATCTTACTAGTAATTTAAAAATATTGATTACATATTGAAAGGATAATATTTTGGATATAATGGGTTAAATAAAGTATTAATTTAATTTTAATTTAATTAAAATTTTTAATTTTTCAACTTTTTTTTTACTTTTTAAAATGTGGCTACTAAAAATTTTTAATTACATATGTGGCTCCCATTTCTATAATGGAAGCCGATTGTTAAGACTGTTTTCCGTCAGAGCTCAATCGTCTAATTTTTTGTTGGGGGTAGTTCTCTCTTATTGAGTTCTTCATTTAATATTTTGTTGATCGAAAGTTATCACCAGGGCATCTAATCCCTAAATACAGATTCATTTTCAATTAACTAGTTGCTTATTGAAAAATGAAAACAGATTTACGTTGAAAAAAGTTGAAGTTGGACTTCTCTGGTGGTGCAGTGGTTAAGAATCCGCCTGCCAGTGCAGGGGACAAGGGTTGGAGCCCTGGTCCGGGAAGATCCCACATGCCACAGAGCAACAAAGCCCGTGTGCTACAACTACTGAGCCTGCGTTCTAGAGCCCACGAGCCACAACTACTGAGCCCGTGAGCCACAACTACTGAGCCTGCACTCTAGAGCCCATGCTCTGCAACAAGAGAAGCCACTGCACTGAGAAGCCCGTGCACTGCAACGAAGAGCAGCCCCTGCTCGCCACAGCTAGAGAAAGCCCGCGTGCAGCAACCAAGACCCAACGCAGCCAAAAATAAATTGATTAAAAAAAAAATGTTAATGAAAAGAGTATGCAATGAAAAATCTCTCTTCCCTCCCACCCTCAGAATCCTTGTCGCTGTTACCTCTCTGTAGACAATTGCCATTTTAGCTGAATACAAATATGATGCTACAGAGCAGGCACTGGCCACCTTGCTCTATTTCAAACATTTTTAAAATATTTGGGGCTTGGTGGGCCATACAATCTCTGCAACAATGTCTTGCCCCTGCATCGTAGCCTGAAAGCAGACGTAGGCCACACGTAAATAATGAGCATGGCTGTGGTCCAGTAAAACTTTATTTACAGTAACAGGCGTGGGGCAGGAGGAGTCCTGAGGGCAGTTTGCTAACCCCTCCACAGGCCAGCGCTGTTCGACACATGCACTACGACTTCTCTGTAAACCCTTTATCTCATCTCTGCATCTGCTCTCGCCCCTCCGTACCAGACATGATGATCTTTAAAAATGAAGCTCGATGGTATCACTCCCTTGCCTAAAAATCCTTGCCTTCTCCTCACCCTTAGACAAAGTTTATAAAGATGGTGAGCATCCTCCCTGTCACCCTGGCCAGGGCTGGACATACAGACTTGGAATCAGCTGCGTGAACAACCACAAGCTCATGTGTTTAGTGCTTGTCATTATAGTCTACTTGTAAGGATATTAAAACTATTTTATTGAGGCAAAATTGACGTACAACATTACCTTGGTTTCAGGCGTACAACATAATGATTCGATATTTGTATACGTTGTAAAATGATCACCACGAGAAGTCTGGTTACCATCCGTCACCGTACAGTTAACTTTCAGGGTTTACTCTTGGCACCGTTCTAATGTGCTCCACAGTATCACTGACCATATCCTCATGCTGTCCATCGCACCCCCATGACTTATTTATTTTATAACCAGAGGTCGGTACCTCTTGACCGCCTTCATCACCTATTCTGCTTCCTCCCCAGTGCCCCTCCCCTCCGGCAACTACTGTTCTGTTCTCTGTTTCTGTGAACCTAGTTTTGTTTGTTCATTTGTTTTGTTTTTTAGATTCCACGTGGAAGTGGAATCATATAGTATTTGTCTTTCCTGTCTGATTTATTTCACTTAACGTGATTCCCTCTAGGTCCATCCATGTTGTCACAAATGGCAGGGTATCATTCTTTCTTAGGGCTGAGTGCTATTCTGTTGTATACATATATACCACATTCATTCATCCATCAGTGAACAGTGAACAAGCACTTAGGTTGCTTCCGTATCCTGGCTGTTGTAAATAATGCTGCAGTGAACACCGGGGTGCAGATATCCTTCTGAGTTAGTGTTTATAAGGAGATTTTGTAATGATGGAAATGCATTCAAGAAATTCTAAAGTTTTCTTTTTCTTTTCAGAAATATTCCCAAGAGATTTGAACTTAAAAGACAAATTCATAAAGCATTTCACAGGTAGGCATGAACTTTATCAGTGATTCAATTAAATGAAAAGATTGTAGCACATTACTCCATGAGGCATTGAGGACATGAAAATAAATGTCTGTTAGAGGCTCACAGTCCTGTCAGGGAGGAAGGCAAAGGCTACTAGCTTGTTTTAATGGTGATGGGAACCAGATCTGGGTGAATGATAGAAGTGTAAACAGAATTTTAGGGAGACACAGGAAGTGGATGGTTTTGCCGAGAACTACCAGAAAAGGCTGTCGTGGACACGATATATAAGCTGGGCTCTAAGGATGAATAGGGTTTTCCCGGATGAGAGAGGCATCCTGGTCAGAGGCAATCCTTTGGACACACGGTGTGGTTTGGGGCAGGACCGGGCGGCCAGTCTAGGCAACGGTGTGTGTGGCCACTGGGCAGAGCGTGGCTGGAAGGCGGGTGGAGTCGTACTGCGATGAGTCCTCCGTGGTGTGCTAGGGATTTAGCTGTGCTCCCGGCCGGCGACACAGAGGAAGTATTTCTCACAGGGCAGGGCAGATTCCCTTCATATGTCACATGGTAAGCACTGGTGGCTTTCTCTCCCACGACACTCCTTGGTTCTTCGAATCAACTTGGTGCATCATTACATCTTGTGTCCCATGTTCTAGCAAATCACTTAATTCGAAGCGTGCACCCTGACCTTTACTCTGTTCCTAGTCATTCCCCCGCCTTTCCCTGTTTTACATCTCAGGCCAATAAGCTGGGAAAGATGTGGGTTCCCCCTTGACCAAAGCCCAGGGCCACCTTGTTAATTAACTTTCGAACGAGGGGCTGAAGGCCCTCCTGAGGCACCGGGAAGTGTAAGAAATTTCCTGATATTTCTAGAACCCTGGTAGTGGCACTGTGGGCTCCCCTACTTCTACCACTTCCATAAAAAGCAGACTCCAGATGTAGGGATGAATTTTGGTGAGGACTGTCTTGGGTTTGTGGGGAAAAAAAGGGAAGTCTCAAGACCCTGTCCACCTTACAGTGGTCCTTGACACAAATCACTCTAAGTAGAAAGTGGAATAAATGTCTCTACATATAAACATTCACTCCTATTAAATAAAAAACTGAAGAACAGAAAGTGGAAACCGTGGATATTTATTTTTTCTTCTTTCACATCCGCTTGATTTGCTCTCTGCAGATTTTTTGTTTTTCTGTCTAGAGCTTTTCCCTCTTACTTATTCTGAGGAGTTCTCCTGAAATCGACTTATGTTCCATTATGTGAGATGTTGAGAATGTGGAGTGAATTTCGATCGTTTTTCACAGATTACACCTCACTGCCTGCCCCAGAGTCTGGGGGAGCAGACGTGCCCCCAGGCAAGGTCTTTTAAGGGCGTGGAAAGATGTAAACCAGTTATATTATCTCTATCCATAAAGCGCTGGCAGATTTTATTGGAAAACACACCTATGTGTATGTAAGCATTCTTTTCCTGTCCAATAGGGCCGGTCACGTTTTCAGTCGAGTGTAGCAAACATTTCCACAGGCTCTACCACAACACCAGGGATTGCTCAACACCAGCTTGTAAGTAACTTGGGTCATTTTTGTCCTTTTTAAAAAATCTTTATCCAACAGTAAATGCACGTGATTTTAAACTTCAGCTGTCTGTGAGTGGGAAATAATAGACTAAACATTGTATGACGTGCTGTTTATAATATTGACGGTGCTTAAATTTAAGGTGTGTGCGTTCTGTTGACACCGTGAGGAATGAAACCACATTCTAATTGGGACTATTTCAGACAGATCTGAAAATAGCCAGATTTCCTTAAGGACCACAATGTCTCTCAGGATTTATCATTTGATAAATGATAAACCTTTGATCATTTATCAAATTCCTTGGCATAAAGAAGGCACTCTCTTATATAAATGGAAAAAAAAAAGATGACCATGAAGTGCAAGTCAAAATTTCCCCCTAAGCTTTTACAAGTAGTTTCATATCGCATCATTTCTATTCTGAGTGATAGACCTTTCTGAATAACGGTAGCGTGCGTTTTAAAGGTTACCTAAAGAATTCTTTGGGATTCTGAAGTTACTGAACTAAATAGCAATTCCAAACATTATATTTAAATGCTCCCCTTTAAACTGCCCAAATCATCATTAAGTGTGGTAACTCAGTTGGCTAATTTTAAATTCCTTTCTAAATCTAAACTTTCTTTTGAAAGAAAATGAACTTTAAACGTTTTGTATTTTTTTAAACTAAATTGGTCATCTTGAGGGATATTTAATTTTACTTGGGATGTTCAGTCAGAGTTGTTATGATTTTTTCAAAAACTACTTGTGTTTGATGACTAGAGAAAATGAACCTTGTTGGCATCTAGGCAGAATGATTAAGTGGTAGCGCAGCATATGGTGGAGAAACTCTGGGCTTTGGAATGAAACTGCTTACTAGCTATGAGACTCTTAACATTTTGAGGCTGTTTTCTCATCTCTAAAGTGAAGATGACAGTAACATCTTAGCTGCTTACATCATCAGGAATGAGAAAATCCAGGTTAAGTACTTGCTATATTAGATGTTTATTAAATTATGGCTATCATTATTAAGAATTAGCGACAATAACTTAACGTGGTTTTCCCCACATTTGTAGTAACCATGTACACAATTTACTTTTAAATGTTTCTCCTAGATTACAAAAGATGTGCTCGATTGCTCAAAAGATTAGCAGTGAGTCCTCTGTGCGCACAGGCATAGAAGACCTACGTGTGAGTATGTATTTATTAATTTTTCTGATTCTGTTTAACAGCCTGACTCTCTTAAGAAATTCTGAACAATTTAAAAAGCCCAGGAAGCTGATTTTAGCACCACCAAATAAATTTAACCTGCGGATTTTCCACTTAGTGTTAAAGCTTGGTCTAAATGGTTTATTGAATTAATAAAAAAAAGTCCTCAACAGTGATTGAATTAATAGAAACAGCTTTTTGGCAGCCTTACGAGTCCTCGGTGATTTTTTAAAACATTTCAACATTTGATGTTATGTCATTATTGTGCAGAAACCGTATGCATATACACATTAGATGAACAAAACTATTTAAAGGTCTACCTTCTTTTTAACTGGTCAAAGTATAATAAAAGTAGATATAATAAAAGTAGGGCCCTAAAGTTTTGATTTATGCTATATAGGCTATAATAAGAGAGGAAGTATTAGAAGAATAGAAGAAAAAGCAAACAATCAAACATATAGTGAACGTGTAAGCATTTTGCCAGAGTGAAATTAAGTCAGAATTTTCATTCTGGCTAAATGACCCTTGGAACCCTAGAGCAATAAAGTATTTGTATGACCTAGATAAATCAAAAGCAAATTCTCACATTTATTTACAAAAGTAGAGTCTATACAAAAAGACTGAAGGGTGTTCATTTCTTTGCAAATATCTTTCTAATCAGGGGTTCTTTCTGGTGTAGTACAGAGTCAACATTTGGGGGCTGGGAGCGGGGAAGGGGGGTGTCGTCAGCGTTCCAGTACCCCGGACAAGTCCCTTTTAAAGTTCCTCAGCTTTCTAGGGTGGAAATCAAAGTCTGGAGAACCTGTAGTCTGGAAGTATCCGTGAATATCTCGATCTGGCCAATGTAACTTAATTTATCCCAATAACGGCATGGGGATGTGAGAGGATCTGATAGGTTTGCTGGGACAATTACTGAGACAATTCCGGCCTATTGTTGATGTTGCTTTTCTTATTCTTACTGAAAAAGCAATTATAAATTCATAATAATAATTGGCACTCAATTCTGCATATTTAAATTTGCTGAACTAAAATTTTTCCCTTTTTTTTTAGATTAAGAAAATCAGTTAGATCATTTCAGTGTTCAGTGGCAAGATATTCAAATCAGTTACTTTCATCCCATCTCAAACCTTTTGAATAATGCAAAACATGAATAAATCAAGAAAACTCATTAGTTCTTGAAGTGACCCAAGTCAAGCCATGTTTAAAAAGGAAATCAATCAATCAAGCCACGTTTATCTTGTTCTTTGTTTTGATATATTTTATCCAAATGAGGAAATGTACATAAAGTCCAAAAAGCAACCTAGTAAGTGGAAAACTTCTCGAAAAAACAAGTACTGTATTATAATTTAAAATATCTTACACAAACTTACATTCTCCTGGGACAAGGTTCGTAGAGGACGGACCTGATAAACAGGCCCCTTTAAAATTGCAGAGTTTGGAGATTTAGTGAGTGTTATTCCAGAGGCGTCATCTCTGATAGTATCTGTTTCCAAGTATTTAACAAGGAATTCGAGTATTACAGATGAATAAATTTTAGGAATATTTTTGAGTTATTTAGGTGATGTCAAGTTCACTTTTTGGCTTATGCAGATATCTTAAAACTTTAACGGTGGAAGTCATCATTTAAACTTTCTAAAAGTACTGATCAATCCCCTCCCCATACACATTCATCTACATTCTCAGGATTTGACTGTAAATTAAAAGCCCACAGATTCTTTAAACAAAATAAAATAAAATATAACTATATTAAAACTATGCATATGTTTAAATATGTTAAAAACCAGGTCATAAGTGACATTTTTCTTCTTCCCTCCCACAGGTATTTCTTAAGAACGTAAATCTAATTCGAAGGAAAAATAGTACCTGGAATCGTACTAACTGTAAAAAAGAGATAAACTTCTAATTTTATGGTGTATTAAGACGAGTAAAATAAGAGACTTCTCAGAAATAACTGGTGAGCTGTGTCCTAGCATAGGAGGCGATCTTCCTTGGTTTATTTTGGTGTATATAGTAATTTGAAATTTTTTAATACAAAGCTTAATTCACCTATTGCAAATAGAATATTAAAATTTATGCTATTCTACTTTATTTTTGCCATATATATTATTTTCTTGTATGGTTAACATTCCATAGATGTATGGATTATATATTTAATTATGTAAATTATGTCTGAGCATGCCAAAGAGAAATGATATTTTCGATATGATTTTTTGTAACATGTTTGTTGAATAATCATGTACAAGGTCCCCTTTTATAATTCTAATTTAATAATATTTAATACATTTATTCAGAATTTGTTACTTTTATTTGCATTCATCTGAAAGGTGAATTTTGTTCAAACTGAAATATGAAAAATCTGTGTTTTTTTGAATTAAAGACATTTGTAGCAGAGCTCATACTATTGAAATAAGATTACCATATACGTATACATGTGTAAATATTCATTTTCTGAACTGATAGCTGAGATCCTGAGACCATTTATGTCTTTTTGAACTTGGAGCATATGGTATTGCTGCCTTAAATAAGAAGAAGTCCAAATGAACTTGGTGGGGAGAAGAATGTGTGGGCACCCGGGAGCTCTGTTTAGAAAATCACAACACGCCTGAGGCATTTAATCAGTTTCATTTAAAAACAATGATGTAAAAATGAGAAACCTAAACAAAATAATAGGAAGCCCCACCCTTTTAGAGGTCCTCGTGCATGACCCCGTGCAGGCTAAGAACTGCCGACTTAACTGACGTGAGCCCGGAGATCTACGGATAGTGTGAGATGCAGAAAAGGCCTCAGACAGCCCCCGGGAGCAGCCTTTGGAGGATGGAAATGCCGCTGATGCTATGGCCGTGGTGAGTTTGGGGGAAGAGGTCCAGGGTGGTGACTGGGGGGTGGACGGGGACGAGGCGTTCAGGCCAGGAGTCCGATGCCTGCGGGCGAAGCTCCAGCGCCCGGGCGCCCGGCGGAGGTGAGGGCAGAGGCTGGGAGGGGAGGGCAGGTCCAGGGAGATCTTTGTAAGATACCAGATGCTTGGGGCTGTTTAAATATCGGTGAGAGAAGCACAAGATCAGGAGCCCCGGCTTCAGAGGAGGTGGGAGGGGGTGGAATCCGGAGCAAAAGAGGAAAAATTGAGGCTCGTCGTAGACATTTGAATAAACGAAGTTAACATATTTGCCGTGTGCATTATGGGGGACCACGTGTTGAATAGGTGAATTGTTAATGGCTGCATGACCTTGGGGAGTCCCCAGGCCCTGGGACTCCATCCTCTCGTCTGTGTGGGGTGGAGAGAAACAGATCGCTGAGAGTCAAGTGCTCGGAGAGCTGCCTGCAGCCCAGGAGTCCGCGTGTTGTTAAAGACCGAGATCCCCGAGCCGGCCGGCTACACCGTCACCTGCCGTTAAGGTCAGAGAGAGGAAAGGACACCCCCCGATAGAATTGAAGTGGAGTCTTGTTAAGGGGACTTTTGAGTTCCTTAATTATCTGTCCCCAACCCAACCTAAAACCAGCCTCTCTCCCGACTTCTAACACTGCAGGTTTGCTTTGTTTCTTTCTGGACTTTCTATGCACAGAATCTCATAGAACCTCCTGTTTTGTCTCGGCCTTCGTTTGCTCACCGCTGCGTTTATGAGGTCTGTCCCTAGCGCTGCACACCACTGTCATTATCACTTACAAAGTGATGCGCTTTGGCTGCCTCGGATGGGACACTTCCCCACTCGCTTCTCAGTTGTCTTTCATCTTTCGTCAATTGTCTTTATGGAGGTTATAAGCCAAAGTCACATATTTTTCAGGGAAAAGATTGGCACATAAACGTCTGCAGTAGCTGTAAGGAAGTAGTGTGGAGTGGTGGTTTAAAAACGTGGCTCGCGATGTTCGGTCTTGAATTCTGCCACGGCAGCAGGTAGCCCTGGGTAGCTGTTTATCCTCTTTGGACCCTGGGTTTCCAGTCTGCAAATGGAATGATAACCCTTAACTCATAACGCCTGCAAACCCTTTAGCCCACTGTTGGGCACACAAGCGCATACACAGATGGGGGCTCTGATCATACAGCCTCAGACTCTGTTTTAAAAAATCAGTTTATTTCTCTTCTAAAAAAATGTAATCATGGCTATTCTGTTTAATTGGAATGGAACTAGCTGTCTATTGAAAACTAAGCATAAATTAGTTGTGTGGTTTGCGTTTCATGGGTTGGAGAAAATTCAGCTGAAAATTTTTCTGCCTGCTCGTGGATTTTCATGCCAAGACAGAAAGAAACAATCTCTAATTTTTGCAGCAAGATATTTCAAACAAATAAGTGCTAGTTTCTTTTATTTCATCAATATATTTGTGTATGTGTTCAAAATTATCTAGTTTTCTAATAACAGAAACAACAAATTTTATTTTTTTATTTTTATTATATTTTTCTTTTTGCAAAGAAGATGTTGGGGGTAGGAGTTTATTAATTAATTTATTTATTTTTGCTGTGTTGGGTCCCCGTTTCTGTGCAAGGGCTTTCTCTAATTGTGGCAAGCTGAGGCCACTCTTCATCGCGGTGCGCGGACCTGTCACTATCGCGGTCTCTCTCGTTGCGGAGCACAGGCTCCAGACGCGCAGGCTCAGTAGTTGTGGCTCACGGGCCTAGCCGCTCCGCGGCATGTGGGATCTTCCCAGACCAGGGCTCGAACCCGTGTCCCCTGCATTGGCAGGCAGACCCTCAACCACTGCGCCACCAGGGAAGCCCTATTTTTTAAAATGTTTATCTTATATTGGAGTATAGATGAATTACAATGTTGTGTTAGTTTCAGGTGTACGGCCAAGTGATTCAGTTATAATATACACATATTCATTCTTTTCCAGATTCTTTTCCCATATAGGTTATTACAGAGTACTGAGTAGAGTTCCCTGTGCTATACAGTAGGTCCTTGTAGAAACAACAAGTTTTCGATTAAACAAAGAAAAGGCCATTTATGGCAGGATACTAGGGTAACTCATGGGTTCCAACTTTGACCTTGAGACAGACAGGCATCCAGGGGCCCTGGACCTTAACAGTAAGAATTTATGATTAAAAACATTCTACTCCAATGAAGATATTGAAAAAAAGAATTTATGGAACTGCCCTCGAGAAGACCGCCACTGATGAGATTTAGCTTTTTAAAATGCTCAATTTCCATGTTTTTCCATTCAAATGTTAAAGTTTTTGATAAGGAGGACCTGACTAGCCCAGATTGGACCCTGTGCTGACATCAAAGAGTGAGCTTTTTTTTTTTTAATCTTTTTTTCTTTATTTTTTTAACATCTTTATTGGAGTATAGTTGCTTTACAATGGTGTGTTAGTTTCTGCTTTATAGCAAAGTGACTCAGCTATACCTATACATATATCCCCGTATCCCCTCCCTCTTGCGTCTCCCTCCCACCCTCCCTATCCCACCCCTCTAGGGCGTCACAAAGCACCGATCTGATCTCCCTGTGCTACGCGGCTGCTTCCCACTAGTTGTCTGTTTTACATTTGGTAGTGTGTATATGTCCATGCCAGTCTCTCACTTCATCCCAGCTTCCCCTTCCCCCTCCCAGTGTCCTCAAGTCTATTCTCTAGTAGGTCTGTGTCTTTATTCCCGTCTTGCCCCTAGGTTCTTCCGGACATTTTTCCCCCTTAGATGCCATATGTATGTGTTAGCACACGGTATTTGTCTTTCTCTTTCTGACTTACTGAGTGAGCTTCTTTATGGGGAAAAACAGTCTGCCACTCACTGGCTGTGTTGCCTCCTAGCGGTTCCATATTTTCAACAGCCTGTCAAAGCTTCTCACTTCTGTGAAACATTGAACATCTCTTTAATCCGTTTGCTTGACTAAAAGCCAAGAAGAGAAGCTACAATAGGGCTGAAGAGGAAGGAGCTGAGTTCTGTTTATTCTGCTAATTCCGCTGCCCCACTGATTTATCACCAGTGCGCAGAAGGGCCTTCAGTGATTCATGGAAAGTACTTGCTTTGCTGTAAAGAATTAGACTCTACCTCCATCACTGTTGGGGTTCTGTCATTTTATTAAAATAGCAGCCTCCAAAATTAGAATTTGAGTTCATCAGCTCCAAAGCACTTGTGGAATGACTTTAACTATGAAAATATCTATAAATTAAAGATGTTCTGAACTGGGTTCTAATGGAAACTATTTCATGTGTATGAGGGTGAAACACAGACAGTAACTATTTATTTTTGAATGTGGGTTGTGTGCAAAAGATTAGACTGAGCTGTTTCTCACGTTTATTTCATTCTTATAAAGTTAAATTATGAGGTAGGGAGCATCAGTGTTCAGCCTTATTTTAGAGGCAGAGGACTGAAGCGTCACGGTTTTTAATAACTCCCTCAAGTGTGTGTGGAGAACATGTAGCAGAGTGAAGACTTGGTCCCGGGTTCTCTGACTCTAAGTCTGATATTCTTTGGATGTTACCACATGACTCGTAGCGTCTGAGTGCTTCCCGTTGTGTCACACGAGCCCACTGGGTGTGTCGCCGTCCATGGAAGGGAGCTTGGGTCCTGGTGTCTGCAGGGCAGACCTGACAGGAAGGGGGGCTCAAGAATCAGTTTGGACAGAGAGGATGAGTTACATCAAAAGCCAAAGTCATGGACTTCCCTGGTGGCGCAGTGGCCAAGAATCCGCCTGCCAATGCAGGGGACACAGGTTCGAGCCCTGGTCCGGGAAGATCCCACCTGCCGCGACACAACTAAGCCCGTGCGCCACAACTACTGAGCCCGCTCACTTAGAGCCCGTGCTTTGCGACAAGAGAAGCCACCGCAGTGAGAAGCCTGCGCGCTGCTGCAAAGAGTAGCCCCAGCGCGCCGCAACTAGAGAAAGCCTGCACTCAGCAATGAAGACCCAGTGCAGCCATAAATAAATAAAAAATTTTTTAAAAAGACAAAGTCATCACCAGAAAAGGCAGAAGCATGCCCCCTTAAATGTGAGCCTAGGATACAGCAGAGACAGAAGCTTGGTGTCCAGGAAGTGCAGAGAGCAGAGATTTATGGGGCCTTTAGTTTAGACATTTACGAGACAGTCTGTGAACAGGACTAGAGCAGATGTATTGGGTGCACAGGAGAGCGCTGAGTGGGATCTACTGCTCAGAGGAGCTCCGTGGAGCTGGTGTTTCCTTTCTTCCTATGTCCTGTAACTTGCCAAACTACACAGAACCAGGATTTCTCTGGGGCTTTTTGGTGGGAATCCATATTGTGTCTGGAAGCTTCTATGAAATGAGATCCCAGATATATGTCTCCAGCCACAGTTGTTTTGTTGAATCAGGTACTGGACAGTATCGCCTGTGGTGCTTGGGAGCTAGGACCTCTTATTCCAAGGATTTTGGTTGTATTTCCTAATAACGGGGTGGGTCCTTGGACCAAGGACCCACGTGGTTCCAAGTATGTTGACTAAGGCAAGAGGTGGTGAAATGGGTTTGATGTGGATGGAATGCGAAGTTATAAGCTGTTGGCTGTGCAATTTCAGATATGTAGGCTGTCCCCAAAAACTGATGCTCCGGACGGTCAAAAGCTGCTTCCCGTGGCCTGAACCCAGACACTTCTGGCTTAAGCCCATGTAACATGCAGACCCATTCACAGAGCAGGTAATTCTTCCCAGCTTCTCTCTGATGGTTGAGTTCTACACCTGGTCCCTACCATTCCAGAATCCCATTACTCCCACTAGATCAGGTACATTAACTCCACTGTAGTGTCCGCCACCACAGTCTCTGCCTACAGAGCTGGAAAGCTCTTCTTGTTGCCTTGGTGAATGGCGTTTCTTCACAGCCCTCATAAGGGGTGGCTAGCAGATTGCCCCCAGTGGAATCATATAAAATTCCCATTTCTCAGAACCTTCAGGATCCTCTTCATAGTTCTCCTGATGTCCTGGCATCTGACCTCTTTAACAGCCGTCCATGGCTAAGTTCAAGCTTCAGTTAGCCAGAGGAACAGACTCATACCATTCAGAGGGGCTCAAACCAACCTAGTGAATCGCACGTCCCAGATGAGATTGACTCACGTCAGTGAATTCAGAGAGGCTGAGTCTCCCATTCAGGCCTCCTTGGTCTTGCGTCTGTAGAATCCATGTCCACCGATGCTCGCAGGCTCTGTCAGCAAGCTCAGCCAGGCCTTTGGACCCTTCAGTGTACAGACGATCTCCCTGTAGAGGAGGTGTTATTCCTCCCCCTCTGGGATATCTGGGGATCTAACTCATCAGGGCCTAGAGGCAATGGGAGGTCGTGGGTGTGTGTCCTGAGACGAATGGGCATTAGTTTGGAAGCCAACATTTATGACTGTATCACTGAAAGACTTGTATGCCGAGGAGGACGGATTTTCTCAGAATGGGGTGAAGAGACAGAATGGGATTTTCAGTGAACTTAGAAGCTCAGTTTTTAACTTGATCCATGTCTGACTTAATGTTCCCATTCTGTGATTCAGAGTCCCACTACACTTATTTTAAAATAGTGCAACACACCTGAAGGGGTCAAGCATTTCCTTGGTGCCGTAACTCCACTCACCCTGTAATCAGCCTCTGGCTTAGTTATGTGTCAGTTCTATCTACTCTGTGACTAGGGGTTGGGGGACCCACTCAAAGCTGTGTGGAGGGTTTTCTGGTTCTCTCAATATTCTCAGCGTGTTCTCATATTCGTATTCATGTTCACATTTGAATTCATGCTTTATTTTTCACTTCCCCTTTCCCCCGGTACGCTTGCTCTCTAGGGCCATCGGGAGAAGTAGCCTGGTCCCACCACCTTTACCACCACTATTGTGTCCACAGCGCCACGGACACCTGCTGTCCTAGTAACTTGCCCTCCATCCTCACACCGCGTTATTCTACCTATAATGCCAGTTTGAGTGATCCTGACACGTGGAAGCTTGGCTAGGCCGTAGGCCCGAGTTACTCAATCCAATATTAATCTAAGTTTTGCTGTGAAGTTGTTTTCTAACTATGTCAAGGATCTTGAGATGCGGAGATGATCCTGGGTTACGTGTAACTGCAAAAGTCCTTAAGCAGGGAGGAAAGAGGGTCAGAGTAAGTAGTAGGAGATGCGACCTTGGAGTGACGCAAAGAAGTGGCCGTGAGCAGAGGAACGCAGGGGCCGCTAGAAGCTAAAAAGACTTATATCTGCCTTTCACAAGGTAGCCTGAATTCCCACCTTCTGGGCCACTTGTCTCTAACCAGCCAGCTGATTGGTCAATTAGGTTTTTTTTTAAAAAGACCCAAACACCTATGTTTCTTGTAGCCATTGCATTGCATTTTTAACTCCTCACTAACTCATTATTATTGTGTAAAAGGCACTGAAGTGCCAAATGCAAAGTAAATACCGGGAAGAAAAAAAACAGACGTAGAGAGTTTAAAAAATATAGTATGCTCATGTTAACTCGTAGCAGGAACTTGTCCTAAGAATATGAAGTCTTTCTCTTAATACGAGGAAAGGAAGCAAAACAAAATGCAAACAGCAAAAAAATTGTAAATAAAGACTGGAAGTCTTATGACTGCCCGATGACGGGTGAGAGGCCCCGTGGTGGTCAGTTCAGAACCGACGCAGCATTCAGACGTGCACGTTTGTTCTTTCAGCCGTCTAGAAGAGGAAACCCTTTCTACAAAAATAAGGGTTCTTAGGAGTAAAACTGCATGCTAAGTGGTGCAGGGCTACTCACGCTGCAGCTGCGAGCTGGTCTGCAGCATTTACTGCCCGCGAGGAGGACAGAGGTGAGAGGAAGGTGTAGGAAATTTACAGCGATTGGAATCTGAAAACAACCTTCTTTGGATGCTTTGTGCATTTCGTATATGTTAAAAAACAAGACAGCAAGCCCCAAATGAAGTTATACTGAGCCCCATGTCACCAAACTGAGACCTAATTTCATTACAGTCTCTGCTCTCCCAGAAATGGAATCTTTTTTCTTTTTTTTTTAAGTTGAAGTATAGTGGCTGTACCAATATCATATAAGTTACAGGTGTACAATATAGTGATTCACAATTTTTAAAGGTTACACCCCATTTACAGTTTTTAAAATATTGGCTATATTCCCTGTGCTGTGCAATAGGTCCTTGTAGCTTATTTTATACCTGATAGTTTATACCTCTTACTCCCCCATCCCTCTAGTGCCCCTCCCCCTTCCCTCCCCCCTTCCCTCCTCTCCCCACTGGTCACCCCTAGCTTGTTCTCTGTCTGTGAGTCTGCTTCTTTTTTGTTATATTCACTAGTCTCTTGTGTGTTTTAGATTCCACATGAGATCATACAGCATTTGTTTTTCTCTGTCTGACTTACGCCACTTAGCACAGTGCCCGCCAAGTCCACCCATGTTGCTGCAAATGGCAAAGTTTCATTCTTTTTTTTTTTTAAATCAGATATAGAATCTGAAAGCAGTCAATCAGGAATGGCCGTCCAGCACCAGCGAGGTCATGTGCCTGGTAGACCCCGGGCGTGCCCTGAAGGGAGTGACCTTGACCCAACTAGCCTGCTGTTTGCTGGCGTAACCTCCTTGCTCCCTGCCTGTAAAGTCTCACTGTGTGCAGCCCCTCGGAGCGCCTTTCCGTCCGCTGGATGGGATGCCGCCCCATCCATGGATCCTTGAATAAAGCCAATAAGATCTCAAAATGTACTCAGCTGAGTTTTAGTTTTTAACCTGTTTTCTCCACTTTATTTCCCTGAAACTTCATTGTCTTTCACCAAAGTATTCTTAGTCCGCGACAGATCGGAGGACAAATAAAGCAAACCCCCGCCCCAAAACCCCTCGAAACCTTGTCTGCCCCCAGTGCTACTTTCATGCAGTGCTCACCTTTGTCCACCAGGCGTCGCCGTAGCGCCAGAGTTGCTCCTAAAGGCGGGGGCATCCTGGGCGGGAGAGGCCGAGGGGGGCTGCCCCGCTGCGGTTAAAGGGTAGAAGCGGAGGCCAGCCCTGAACAGCACAGTAGATCGCCCCCTGGTGTAATTCTTTATCCTCAGCAGGCGAACGGAGGCATGGTTCCAGTGACGAGGCACATTTCGGAGTGTCCCCGGGCCACTGCTCTCATGCCGAGGCAGTCACGGCCGATGGATGGCGCAGGGCTGCCTGTGACGTCGGGGGCTGGCGGGCCGCTGGCCTCCAGACGGAGGTCTGAGCATACGCCGTGGGCCTGCTTCTCAGACCCGAGTACCTAAGAATCACCCACAGGGCTGGTGGGCGCCGTGGAGGCTCTGACTCGGCAGGTCCGACACACTCTGGGGACCACTTCCCCAGAAGTGCCCCTGTCCTGTGACAAAGCGCTCTGGCCTTGGCGTTAGACCCCGGCTCACAGCCAAGCCCTGCCTCTCAGATGACCGAGTGACCTGGGGCAGGTGACCTGGGGCCATCGCAAGCCTCTGTCTCCTTTACATTTATACGGAGTTGCTGAACCACGTGGGGCAGCCCGTGTGGCAGTGGTCTCCAGGGAGAACCTGGGTTTTTGTGGAGCCTGAAGCTTATACAATTTTGAGAACGAATACTAAAGTATACACAGAAGTGACTGCCGACTTCCTAAATGCATCCCACTAATGCCCCAATACATGTATACCAATCTCAACTTCCAGTTAGCTGTGTCCCCAAACTGTTGTCATAATAAATTACAGTTAAAATATCCCATTTCACACATTGTATGAAAACATGACCATGTGAGCCCAGGGCTAGGACCCTTCTCAGGGCTTCCTTAGGAGGGGGCCCAGGAAGGGTCGTGAGGCTTAAACTTCCTGAGCTTTATGGCTCAGCGGCCTCTGCCTGGAACGTTCTAAGCCAACGGTTACTCGTGATTATTTGCTGGGCTCCTAATTCCAGAATGTGGCATTCATCTTCGATACGTTTAAATGAGCTGAAAAAAGTGCGAGGAATCATTAGCTTTTGTTACTACTTGGAGGCAGTGTTAGTAGTATACTAAATATATATGTATAATTTTTTTTTTTAATGAAGGGGTCACTTCTATCTGAAGTCAGAATTGAATTGCAAAACGCAGGGACTTTGGTCTAGACCGAGTATTTTTTAAAAACTGTATTCAGCTTCCAAAGACTTATGACAAACCAGGAGCATTAAGTCAAGCAACAGATGACGAAGAAATGTGGAACCTGTGATTTACTGATTTACTTATTTCAGCACAGAACTCCATTTTGCTCGACCCGGTGGATCTTTTCCAGGCGTCAAGACAAAGACCAGATGACGAAACACCTTCTGTCAACATCGGAAACCAACCACAATCTCGGTGAGTCACCAAAATTCAGGGGGGAGAGGAGGACTAGGGTGATGCCACGAAGGTCTCCCACCCTGTCACTCTGCCAGCACTGCTGTGTGTTCCCCCAGCTTCCGTAAACCTTGACTGTTCTCCAGAGCTCTGAGAAGGTTGATCTTGACCGTCTTTGCCAGGTTTCTCAGTGTTACTTGGGAGGGATGGCCTCTGGGTGTCCCTCCTCTGCCAGTTTTGCTGACATCACTCTAAAGATACATTAAATTATACTTTTAGTATCCATTTTCTGACCTACAGTCAGTCCTAGCATGCACTGAACAAGCCAGCATAGCGCCCAACTTTACATTTTACACGGGGACTCCACGGACAAAAATCTGACTGAGGCTGTACCCAGATGTATTCCACTGTCAATTCAGCTAGGGCACTGATGTGCATCTCCTGACAAGACTTCTGTCCTTTATTCCTAGGCAAATCAACATTTATTACTGATTTACAGAATTTCTTCATAAGAAATTTAAAAATCTTCACTGATTTACAGGCATTTCTTCATTAGCTGTTTGATTTAGTTAATCCTCATGTGATCCCATGCAATGGATATGAACTCACTAACAAAAATACACAGAGAAAGAGGAACTGTGTGGAAAGGCAGGTGGGAATAGGCAATTTCAGCCTTTCTGGAGCCATGCGGTGGAGTCTTTCTTGCCTTTGAAGCTCTGGGAGAGAAGACGGTAGTTGTGTTTAATCCTGTGGCATGTTCCTCGTTCAAGGCACACTCAGGGCCACCAACGTTGCTATGGGAAACGTGAATCCCTGGGATGTGAGGCTTGTGAAAAGCAAAACATCTTCACAGAAAAATTTCCATGTTAATCTGAGTAGCCTTTTTTATCGTCACACTGTAACACAAGGATAGAATGGAGGCGTTCGGAGCAAGAAGCCAGGACGTTTGGGGTCGAGACTGTTACTAACAAGCTCAACAGGTCACGCCCCTCGCAGGTGTGGGAGACGGAGATTTCCTGCCGTCCATCACCTCTTCAAGGACACAGGCATCACATCTTTTGCTCTCCTGCCAAGTAACTACATCAGTGTTTCACACTAATAGCTGCTCAATCCGTTTTCTAACAATAATAATACAAAATGACATTATATATGGTATACAATAATATAACAACAGTAATACATGGTTAATAGCTGCTCAATACGTTTTCTAACAGTAATGATATATATGTTATACAGTAACAACAATAATACATGATTAATAGCTGCTCAGTACATTTTCTAACAATAATAATATAAAATGTTATTATATATGTTACATAATAATATAACAATAATAATAATAGCTGCTCGATACATTTTCTAAATGCATGAATATGCCTGAATGTCCTCATTTATAAACAATAGAGTTTAGATTTAATGATCTTGGAGGTCTTTTCTGGTTCTGATATCCTAACACAAATCATTTAAAGCCAGTTAATCTAATTCATTTCTTACATATTCAATAAACATTACAAATTCTTCTTCTTTTATTTAAGAAACAATATTAAACATATGGAGAGGGCATTGCACTGGCTCCTGAGTCGGGCCTGACCGTGACCCCTGACTCCACCTTTACTGCTGGAAGGCTTTGGCCACAGGCCGGGATCATACCAAAGTTAAGAGTATCACTGTGCTGACTGAACAGCAGCCGTAATCACAATGAAAACAACAGTTAGTGGGTTTTGAGCCCCTGCTGTAGGCCAGGAAACAGACACACAGTGTAAGTTACAGATGTACACAGTCGGTGCTCCGTATCCACAGGTCCCGCACCCGTGGATTCAACCAACTGAAGCATCAATAATAGGGAAAAAAATTCCAGAAAGTTCCCAAAAGCAAAGCATAACTTAGCCACGCTGGCAACCACTCCCATGGCCCTTATGTTGTATTAGGTATTCTAAATGATTTAGAGACGATTTAGAGCCTGGGAGGATGTGCACAGAGCACACGTAAACACTAGGCCATGTTACAGAAGGGACTGGAACATCCAGGATTTTGGTGTTTGCTGGGGGGTCGTCCCTGGAACCAGTTCTCCGAGGATACTGCGGGACGACTGTAGTGCGCGTCATGTATGTTGTAGATGACGCATTTGTGTCATGTGGCCCACTCTCGCCCCGTGAGCAGGGCTCGCCGAGGCGTTGGTAGTCTGGGCAGCCAGGCCTGCGCAGGTGGGGTGGGGCACAGGTTAAAATGAGGCTCTACAAGCAGTGGGTGTCCCCGGTGAGAGTCTCTCCTGGCACCACGGCAGGGCTGCCCCAGCCAGCAGGCGGCCAGCCGGCCCCTGAGGACCCCTGGTAGGGGAGACAAACAGCTACACCTGAGCACCTACCCAAATGATGTAAGGAAGGAATGATCCAGCGCAGTTGGGGCATCTGGCCTGGAGGAGCCTTCCCAGGACGTGGCCGCCAGAGGCGCCTGGGAGGCCCTGACAGGTGGACAGGAAGGGCACGGAGGGCGCAGGGCGGCGGCAGCGCAGAAGCAGAAATGCTGAGGGCACCGGGGGGCGGGGCTGCAGGAAGTGAAGGGGGCGCACGTGGCCGGGCCTGACTGTGAGCCGCGCAGGGCACGAGGACGATCTGGATGCTCGCCTGCGGGTGCGGCCCGAACAGCATCTCGTGTGCGTTCCGGATGCTCCTGCCTTCGGCTGGGCCGGACCCGCCGCAGCTTTTGGCCGGGGATCCGAGCGGAAAACAAACGGCTGTGTGTGCAGAGGCGGCCAGGACACGCGGGCAGCCCCGGGTGGGAGCCCGAGCATCTGGTCCTCTCGCGCGCTCCCCCGGCAGCCCCGGCCCGGCGGTTCGAATCCCAGCACCGTTCGGTCGCATTTGCCACCTGCCGAGCAATCTGAAAGTCAGGAGCTGCTGTCGCCTCAGCCTGCCCCTCCACTCCGCGCAGGCCACTTGGCTTCATAGAGTCATTTTCAAATGACTGCGCGTTCCATCTGCTCCGCGCTCTCGGAGGCCTGGCGCCTTCGCAGGGCCTGGGAGCAAGGTGCACGCCAGGACAGGCTGGGGGTGCCACTGCGCGTTCTCTCCTGCTGCCCTGGACCACCTTCCCATCCATCCTTCCGCGCAGGACTGAAGGCCACCTCTCCTGCTGGTGAGGCCAAGCCTTTGGCTAATTCTCACATAAAGAGAAAGAAATAATATGGACCGTCTTCCCATTACTATCAGTGTGGGCCAGCACGACGGTCCTAATAGACACCCAGGAACGTGTCACAACACACACGCACGCTGCAGTTCAAAATAAATCTTCCATAGGTACAGCTCGCTAAAGCTCTGTGTGTGAAAGCTTATTTCTGTACATGTTATTTTTTAAAAATAAATGCCAAGCTAAAATTCATGATAAAAATCGTTCTCGCTTAAGAGATGGAGAATCAGTTCGTTCACAATGCGAAGAGTCATCAAGGTCGTGTGAGTGAAAATAACTCGGGGGTGCAGGTAAGCTTTGGGATTCTGTAGAAGCATTGACAGGTGTGCATTTGATCACTAGAGTTTAAGGACCATCATCAAAGAGAATTGGAGTGTTTTGGAGTGTTTTTGAAATAGAAATATTTAACTGAAGTTTTAAGAAACTCACAGCTTTATAAGCTGCTGTTAAAAAATATTATTCTTTTGAAGGTATTTGTCATGTTTAATTGCCTGCAGATATGCATATTTTTTTGCCTTCAACAGTAATACAACTTTTATTCAAACTATCCTAGATTACCATCCTTGCTTCTTTGATTTAGTAAATTCTTTTCTTGAATGTTTTAATATTTGCATCGGATGTCTGTGGAGTGTGTGTTGTGTTTGCCAATTGAAGTAGAAAAATTTAACACAGCTACCAAAGGTCTCAGTCGGCAGCTAGCAAGAGCTGTCTTTTATTTTATAGTTGCAGCAAGAACTCCTCCTAGTGGACTTTCTCCGAATTATTTACTGCATTTTCAGAAAAAGACACAAAGAAAAGAAACAGCATGAAATCAATAGGTCATAACAGCTGATATCTTTCGCCAGTGGTGCAGAAAAATCTCTTTCTGTCTTTATGGAATAAATTGAACGAACTTACAAAGTACGTAAAACAAGTATGGTTAATCAAAAAAAAAAAAAAAGAACCTAGATTCAATTTCTGGTTATTATCTACGTTACACCATGCTATTTATTTGGGAGACATAATTCTAATTACAGAATTCCAATACAACAGAATTCTGATTACAGGATTATTCAGATGAGTAGACGAATATGTTTGCATTTACTAGGTGTTCTCTGGACGTTTGTGAAATTGCTTGAAAAGGTGTTTTTAACAGCTATACAACAAGCTACATGTTAAATGCCTGATTTTTAAAGAAGAGTATGTGCATGGTGACGGCTAATTTTTACCCAGTCAAAAATGTACACTCTGAACATTTCCTAACTGCCAGGCAACACAAAGCAAAAGCTTTTCAAAAATAATTTGTGTCAAATTATAGCATTTTAATGCACAAGCAACAAACTGAAGTCTATGAGTAAAGAAGATATTATATATGAGATAACCTCTCGTCTGTTTACTCTGAAAGCAAGAAAAGAATTTAGCAGAAGATAACATAATGGCAGTTACACAGCTGTAGACACAAGGCACTTTTTACTTCTACTGGTCAGATCCTGTTTAGCTTCTTCCCAGAGCTCTGCTGGCTCTCTTCTCCAAAATCCTATTTACTAAATATACACGTGAAGTAAAATCCCAGGCAGGACTGTGGGTCCTTGACTATAGGATTTACTTTGACTGTATTTACTACAACATTGTTGCATTAACTTCTTTCTTTTTTTACTAGAAGTATAGTTGCTTTACAATGTTGTGTTAATCTCTGCTGTACAGCAAAGTGATTGAGTTGTACAAATATATACATTCTTTTTCATGTTCTTTTCCATTATGGTTTATCACAGGATATGGAATACAATTCCCTGTGCTCTAGAGTAGGACCTTGTTGTGTATCCATTCTATATGTAATAGCTCACATCTGCTGACCCCAGACTCCCACTCTACCCCTCCCTCCACTCCCCTTCCCCCTTGGCTTGTAGCTTCTTTCTTTTAGTATCTGCAAAATGATTCTTGAGTAGGGAGACACTTAGCCTTAAACATTATTACGAGCTGAATAAACACAGATCTTATCAAAGAGCTTACTTAATAAATAATAAAATGAGACATTTTAAAAAAAGCTAGATCCCTCCAGCTCACTAAAATGAAAAAGACCTTTCACTGGGGCGCCGTGCTTCCTTGTCATCCCTCTTACGCACAGATCAATTATAGTCCCTGACACGACCCCAAACGTTCGGATACCAGAAGCTGTAAGCCACGCCTCTGACTCAATGATTTCTTATTGGTTGTTCAAATGGTGCAAATGGTTTTCTGAAATGAAGCTTTTTGTGATTAATGCACCTCAATCCTGCAATTCAATGAACTCATTTTCATAGTTTTTATTACTAACTGTAGCTCCTCTTTAACCATGAGACACATTCTGTACGTGGAACATACTGGAGGCACATATTAAGCATTACTGCTCTGAAACCTGTTGGCTTATTACCACTTTCAAAGAGCGCGCTCTTTTACCCAGGCTCTGAACAAATTTATCATTTAATTGGTGCGGGTGGAGTGCTAAATGTGAACTAAACAAACATAACACCGTCTTACGTGGTCTTTGTATCCCCGGCGTGATTTATTCAGATGGTTCTGTTTTAAGGAGGAAACAACTGTTCCATCCAGGCTGGATTTTCCCTGGGGCAGGAGAACTGTGGGTACATCGGTGGCCGGTGGTTACACAGGAATACGGCTTTACAGGTACCCGCCATACAAATGTGAGGGACCAGTGTGGCAGGGTGATTGCGGGCTTGCTTTGTTTATGACACATCTTACTTTCCATACGTTACCTGCGGTCCCCCCGAGGCATTGCGTGTGGTCTGGTTCCCGGATCAGAGGTCCTGAGTGGACCCAGACCCCATGGCTCTCCATCTAGAGCTGGGAGGCCTTGTCAAAGCAGGGGGTGCTGGGCCCACCCCGGAGGGCAGGGTGGGGCCTGGGAAGATGCATTCCTAACAGATTCCCAGGAGATGCAGGTGCCGCTGGATCGAGGAGTTTTGAGGAGTACTTGTGCTATCTGAATATTACCTTCATCAGGCCCAAGCTAAACCCCACGTCGTCCACATGGATCTCATTTTCTTACTTTTTTAACCAGGTTATGGGGTTACAGGGTGTCAGGGCCTGAGATGGGTCTTCCCCGGGAGATCACATCCGTTCTCACAAAGGCTTCGGACGCAGTGGGAAAGCGTGGAGCCCCGGAGAGCGGCGGGCGTCCGAGGCTGGGAGTTGCAGGCGAAGAGGTACGCAGCAGAGCACAGAGTCAGGAAGAGCTGTCCCCTTGCCAGGGTGTGGAGTCTCGGAGGGCAGTTCCCGAGCGCTCCTGTCTCTGGGATTCTCATTTCAGGAGCCAGTGAAGAACCCCCTCCAGGCTCCCACTGACCTGGGCTGGAGCCCGTCTCTCCACTCACAAGCAACATCACATTTGGCAAATTACTGGATCTCTCTGAGCCTCCATTTCCTAATTTCTGAAGTGAGGGAATACAACAAACTCAGGGATGCTGTTGAAAATGTAGAGAAAAATGTCAGGACACTTCCTGTGATTCGACACAAATCCCCAGTAGCTGAAAACACCACGGAAACAACAAAGTGATAGAGACCTTCCGTCTCTAAATCCTCCGAGGTTACACTAAGGCCAGTGTAAGGTCTTGCTTCACGTGACTTGTCCCATCCGTCTTAGTGGGAAGCAAATACCTTTAATGAGCTGCATGGAGTAGCTTGCTGCGTGCTACAATCTTGTCAATATTAGAACAGAAGTCACGCCACCAGACTTGCTAATCCCCTGTTGTAACAGTTTTAGATGTTTTCCATGTAGTGTGATCAAGAGAACATTCACTGAACAAATATTTATTGAACACCCACTATGTGCCAGGCTGTTTTTCAGCCTCTCTGGCTACGGCGATGACACACAGTACACCTGTTCAGATCGGTTTAACTTCCTGCAAGCAGCGTCCTTCATGTGCGGGAAAGTTTTGGTGACGCCTTGTGAAGGACTTGAATTCCTCAAATAGTTATATATATTTGAAATACCTGCAACGGTTTTAACACAAAGGCAATTAGGGTCTCACAGTGCTTTAATATTATTTACTTGATGGTAAGGAACAGATAGGGCTTAATATGATTTATTGGGGGCTCCTTTATTTCTAAGGCTAGAGCTTCCCAGGCAGTGGCAGGCTCGGGAGGGCCGGGGGTGACCAGGGATCATGGAACAGGGCCAGGGGAGGGGGCAGGCCGGCCCTTAGGGCTAGCGGTTCTGCACTGAACATTGGCCTTTGGCCATTGGCTACATGGGAGCTGCCTGTCCTATGACCTGACCCACCAGCAAGCTATAGGTGACATTTATTCTGCCTTAGGAATTGTTTCTTTACTTTCCACGCCCTTTATTTGTGTATCTTCGTCCTGTACCTTTTCTTAGACTGTTTTGCAGATAAAATTGGGCTCCGTGAACAGGGGCTGTTTGGAGGCTTCACTGGAAACTCTCAGAACAAAGTTACGTTGCAATGTATCCTTTAGGTAACTAAGGCCCCTCCGCTGCCTTGCTAAGATGGGTGGTGAAGTGTAAGGACATGGGTGGTGTCTGCTAATGCTGGTGAGAAACGTGCTTTGAGCCACGCCCTGAATCCCCAGGCATCCTGGTATATATGTGTATATTTTGAAATGGTTAGCACGATAAGTTTAGTAAATAGCCGTCCCCTTATAGATATAATTTTTTTCTTGTGACAACTTTTAAGATCTTAGCAAGTTGCAAATACACGGTAAAGTGTTGTTAACCGTAGTCCCATCCTCTACCTTCCATCCCCAGGACTGACTTACCCACTCTCCACCCCCGCCTCTGGTGACCACCAGTCTGTTCTTTGCATCTATAAATTCAGTTTTTTTAGATCCCTCACATAAGTAAGAGCATACAGTATGTCTCTCTCTGTCTGACTTCTTTCACCCACCATAACGCCCTCTAGGTCCATCCGTGTTGTCACAAATGGCGGGATTTCCATCTTTTTCATGGATGAGTAATAGCCCATTGTATATACACGTCAGGTCTTTACCCATTTATCCGAGGTGGGGGGAGAAGCCCAAGTGGAATGTTGCCCGGCACCCTCCCTGCCCTGGGGCAGCCTGGCAGCGACATCAACCCATCCACGTTCTCAGATCAGGTCAGTGACGTGGGGTAATTATTCTAACAGAGGTGCCAGCTTGGAGCTTGCTGCAGGTACTATTCTCCTATCATGCATGTTAGAGCATTAAAAGCACTGAGAAGTCCTGCAGTAGATACACTTGCTTAACTTCACTTAAGCCAGTGTGTTTCCCAGCTGTGTCTGGCCACAGGCCACTTAATCAGGCCCACAGATCTGAGGACCACGGCTCTGTGGGGGAGGTCAGGGTCCCTCACCTTTCAGGCATCCTGTAACCTAAGCAGGTACCGACCGGCTGGAGTTGCCCGGCTGTCAGAACTGTGCATTCATTCGTCCATTCATCAGTTTGTACCGAGGGCCCATCCCGCCCAAGGACCGTTTCAGGCCCTCAAACGCCCTCAAAATGTCCACTGCAGGAGGAAGCAGCAGGTGGGGGCACAGGTGTCTGACTGCAGGCAGAGAAAGATGGGTGCTCCTCCTACCCGGGCTGAAGGGAGGCCTCTGGACGGGTGGTGGGTGAGCAGAGGAGGAGGAAGCCCCCAGGAGGCCTGGGAAGAGGCTTCCAGGTAGAGGGCGTGAGAGCAGCGCCAGCCTCACCTGCCCTAGGAATGGGGGAGGGTGGTGACCCGACTGCAGGAAGGAGGGCAGTGGTCTGCGAGGGGCCTGGGGCGAGACAGGCCCCCAGGCCACTGCAAAGGCCTGGGACTGGACCTCAGAGGTCGTGGATCCACAGGAGGGCCCTGAGCAGGTTGGCAGGTGGCGTCTTTGCAGGGATCCTGTGGCAGGTGTGTGCAGGGCAGAGGCAGGGGTGGAAGCAGGGCAGGGTTCAAGGCTTCCACTAATCCAGGCAAGAGGCTGTGGCCTGGGCCAGGCTGGTGGCAGTGGCCACAAGGAAAAGGAGCTGAAATCTGCAGCTACCTCTCGGGTTGAGCTGAGGGTTGGCTGATGCGTTAGGCGTGGAATCCATTTAAGATCCCAATGTTATTGCCCACAGGAAGTTCGACATGCAAACAGATGGTACACACTCGCTGGGTTCCCAGCACCGCTCTGGGTCGCTCAGGCTCTACCACTGACCAGCTGAGTGTTTGCAGGCTTCCCCTTGGAGTACCACTGCCCGGGGTGAGACTGGACAGGACGGGTCCAGGGCCTAGGACCCCGGCTCCATGCCCATGATTTCCAGCATCCGTAGGAGGCTATCTGGACATGGAAAGGCATTATTAACCACAATTAAGAACATGTATATCAATTAAATACATATAATTAAAGAAGTGGATATTGGGAAAGGGGAAAAGCTTGATCTTTCGATAGAAGTTTATTCTGATACGTGAACATGGGAATCCAGATGCTCCGGGGACGGAGGACATGGGGGAGGCGTCTGCCGGGACCCACATCCAGGGAACTCGTGGCGTTCTAAGCAAATGGGCAGCCCCAGGTGGGCAGAATTCAGCTTTTGTTCGGTTGCCTGGAGGCAGTGCAGGAGTCATCGCTTTAGAATCCTCCCCCCCTGTCCTGTGGAAGCTGGGTGGCCAGGTGTCCTCAGTCTGAAGTAATTAAACACCCCTCACTCCAGTGGCAGAAACTCCCTCCTTGAAAAACAATGCCAAGCTCTTGGAAGAGAAGTGCTAAGAAAGGAGGAGAGAAAATAAGCGACCTCGGTGAGGTAGGTTTTCTTGAATCAAGGTGGGACGCACTGTGGTTCGGTGACCTCTGTCTCGGGGTGAGATGCCCTTGGGGAGTTCTTCCCGGGAGGGGCCGAGAGTGGGTGGATCAGGCGTCTTGGGGGGCCACACCCCGCCATGGTGAGCATTCACGCTGCAGACCTGGTGGGCTTTGCTTGGCTGGCAATCTTGGTGGACAATGCAGTTTACGAGCCTGGCACGCTCTTCAGATGTGGACTTTACCTACGTCAATAAAGCCATCTGTCGGGTCAAAGTTTTGTTTTGTACTGAAGTGGCTTCTCAGGAAAACGGCTAAGTGTTCAGCTGTTTCAGGAGAAACAAGAAACACCGGCTTGCTTTTCCTTGTTTTATCTTTAAGGAAAATAACCCCCTTAAAAAGAGTGAAGAAAAGTCTCCAGAATTCAAGTCAGCAGAATGCACCTTTATTTTAAAGACAAATGCTGGGGTGGTTTGACGATTTTTTAAAAAACTGGTCTAGTTTTTAAAGTGTGGTACAACCATGGAACTAACAAAAACTATTTTTAATCACATATTTACAGAAAGCCATGTTATATATAATTTATCTATCTATAAACTTTACAAACTGATATAACCACAGTTAAACATTAAATATTAATTTGCCATACTCTGCATTGCAAATTAAAAATTTCTCTCCCTGGACTAATGTATTTTAAGATTCTTTAAGTCATTGTGTGAAGTGGCTGATAGGTTGTTCTCACACTTCGTGTCATTGTAGATTGAGTGAGGCCATAAATCAAATATAGGAAGCTGTGGTAAGCTGCTCAAATGAAAACCAAGACAGTTTTCATTTTCGAATTGAAATTAGCTTATGCTAAATTTTGATTCAAAATCAAAAAGAACTATTTTTTTAAACTCAGGAAAATTCAAGCTTCAAAGTTATTATGAAAACTTAATTTCTTTTGGAAATTAGAATATCCTGATAATATAAGGCTAGAAATAAAATGGCAAAAAATATTATTAACAAAAGCACGTTTGAACAGACCCAGATTCAGTTAGTTGGATTAAGATTTTAGGTATCTAACTTCTTGATCAAATAAAAGTGACAAACAGAAAATTTGGTAACTTACCTAAATTATTTAAATTTTGTCAGCTTCCAAAGAGAAATAATATTGAATTGAAAAGAAAATCTATTGAGGAAAGTGATTTTTGATGAGTCTTTAAATCCACATAGATATCTTCATTCTAAGTTGATAATTTTATATGCTGGATTTAATACATAGTTGTTCAACAGAATGTTGTCTATTTTATTGATATATATACAATTATGAGCTTTTATAAATTACGCTTTGCATCTTTCTTGAGTCCAATGCTTTATGAAGTGATGGGAAAGCTGAAAGAAGGAAACATCACACTGGGTTGGATAAATTGGCTTCGTGCCGTAGAGAACCCATGTCACCCTGACTGGCACGTGGTCACTAAATGGCAAGAAAAACTGGTAGGAGATTTTGTAGCATCGTAGCTTTGAGTGTTATTCAGAAGGGGCACAAAAGACACAAATAGAAAAGTGAAGCATTAGAAGGCTGATCTGGAATCCATCCATTATGAGCTTTTTAAGTGGATCATTCACAACTGTCGACACTCTATTAGTAACAAATTATTTGATGCTACTTGGCTTTGTGTGCTACAATGGGCTGTCACATATCAGCGTGTCTGGATTTCATGGGTGAGAACCACTGACTTAGACAAGCCACTCAATCTTTTTTGCTTCAGTGTTCCTTCTCTGTGTACTGAGTCTCTCTGGGGATTTTTTCAGTGCGTGAAGTTGTCGATTTCACTATTGAGTATTGGAGGACTCACTATTTTTTTTTAAATTTATTTGATTGAAGTATAGTTGACTTACAATGCTGTGGTTAACTTCTGCCATTCAGCAGAGTGATTCAGTTATACATGTATATACATTCTTTTTCATATTCTTTTCCATTATGGTTTATCACAGGATATTTTATATAGTCCCCTGTTCTATACAGTAGGACCTTGTCGTTTATCCATTCTTTTTTTTTTTTTTTTTTTGTGGTACGCGGGCCTCTCACTGTTGTGGCCTCTCCCATTGCGGAGCACAGGCTCCGGACGCGCAGGCTCATTGGCCATGGCTCACGGGCCCAGCTGCTCGCAGCATGTGGGATCTTCCCGGACCCGGGGACGAAGCCGTGTCCCCTGCATCGGCAGGCGGACTCTCAACCACTGTGCCACCAGGGAAGCCCTATCCATTCTTTTTTTAAAATCTAATTTAATTAATTTATTTTCTTTATACAGCAGGTTCTTATTAGTTATCTATTTTACACATATTAGTGTATATATGTCAATCCCAATCCCCCAATTCATCCCACCCCACCCCACTGCTTTCCCCCCTTGATGTCCATATATTTTTTCTCTACATCTGTGTCTCTATTTCTGCCCTGCAAACCGGTTCATCTGTACCGTTTTTCTAGGTTCCACATATATGCATTAATATACAGTATTTGTTTTTCTCTTTCTGACTTACTGCACTTCATATGACAGTGTCTAGGTCCATCCACATCTCTACAGATGACACAATTTCACTCCTTTTTATGGTTTCCGTTCTTTATATACTAGTTTGCACCTGCCAATCACAAACTTCCACTCCATCCCTCCCCCCTCCCCCCAGCAACCACAAGTTTGTTCTCTATCGGAGGACTCACTATTGAATGTTGATTATTGACCAACTGAATTTTGGGTGCAAGTTAAACTCATTTTTTCCCTTGTTCTTTGCTCTGAAAATATCCATGTAGGAGAGATAAAGAGTGGACTTTATGGGTCAAAATAACCAAAAGATTCTTAAAGATCATCTATCTGGTCTATCCCTCTCTCTCCAGTCTACATTCTATAAACTATTTAGAAATAGTCTGCATCATGCTTAGTGCTTTAGTAACTTTCACTTTATTAGCTGCATTATTTTAAAGCAGAAACAAATGTTTTGTATAGGTATTAAGCAATTTTCTCTCTCTTGTAAGGCATTTCCAGCTATGAGTAGTTTCGACACGCAGGCAGGTGGAAAGTGCTGGGTCAGTGGGCTCTGAGTGCCTCGTGCCCTCAGCTGGGCGGGTGGTGTGTAACAGAGATGTCTAGGAAGGTAAACTGGATTGGGTTATGGAATGGATTTATCACAACTTGTAAAGGTGTGGATCTTATTCTCCAGGTGGGTGACACGTCTACCTCGTTGCTAGCTCTGGTAGCGGGAGGGTGAAAGGTGAAGAGGTCGCAGGTCGATTAGCAGGTTCTTGCAAAGTCTGGCAAGATATTATGAGGGCTCAAATCACGGCAGCTGAGATGAGAACCAGCAGAGAAATTTCTTTCATTCATGAATCTGTGGGATTTTATGGCAAATTCAATGCTGAATACAAAGGAGAAAGAGAGATGGAAACCTCTGAGGAGTTTATCGTGGTTACACGATGATGTCATTAGCTCCAGTGGGAGTTGATGTGGAGTAATATGGAAGAACTGGGATGAGGATGACATAGTAATGTGAAAACTACCCCAGAAGTGCCGCTCCGAGCCACGAGCTGTGAGGTCGCACAGCCCTATCCAAGGTGTAGCCAACACCGAACCACTTCCTCCCTTGCATTTCACTTCTTCATCTCAAGTCGAGACTGTCTACCTCCTGGATAGAGATTCATGTCAGGTCTTGCAAGAGTAATGAAACTAAACGGCAGCTTTTACTGACAAAATGCCCACGGTGGAGTAGACTGGGTTAGAATCCCTGCCTTTAAGTATTTATAGCGTTTGAGTCATGCCAACATTGTCACTCTGAACGTTGTTTCTGGGTTTAGCAGACGGAGGCTTTGGAAACCAAATAGTCTGTGTTGTCCTCTGACAGACTCGCTCATCTCACAAACTCATTTCAAGCACCTCCTGCAGGACTTCTCTGCAGTGGGAGAAAGTTTGCAATATTTATTGAGTATCTACAGCATTTTAACAATTCGGAGAGAGCATAACATAGGTTATATTTTGCTATCTGTGTAAATTCGTGGCAATTTTACCAAATGTTAAAAACTTTTCTGCAGTACGTTAAAAGATCAGGTACATTGCTTCGTGTTTAAATTTATTTAGGTGTCGTTACATTAATTTCCATACTTCCTTAAAGGCTGGACCATTTCAGAATGTCACTATCAAGGTAGTCATTGTCTAGAATTCTCGTGAGCTGAATAAAAAAAAATGACGAAGGTTCATTTTGACTATCTGATTTAATATTTATTTTCCTGCGTATGATGGAATTCCTGTTCCTAACCGTGTAGCTGAAGGGATGACTTTGTGCATGTAAACCAGTGCAAAGTTACTCATGCAAATGTTGTTGAAATGGCTACAGTATTACTCTGGCTGGTTTGACTGCTATGCACTTGCGTTCCAAGTAAATTTCCAAAAGTCAAATATATCTCAGGTTTAACACACCTATTTTTCCTTGATTCTAAAATAACACATTCTCCAATCTATTCTGAGTAATGTTTCAAAGGTATTTCAAGCAGGATTCAGAATTTCAAGCCACATTTCAGAATTTATGAAGTCTGTGAACCAATTTGAATCTTTGCCAACAAGTGCTATAAAAGTTGACCTTTAAAGTTTTACCACTGTTCAGTTACTTTTCCGCTCTTTCTGATTGTTGCTCGAAGCAGAAGACATTTTCAAGAAAGAGTCTAACCAAGACGTTTTGAAAGAGATCCCTATGATTCTTGCTTACGTTATTTCTATAGCAACTAGTGTGCCAGGGTATTTGCTTTTCAAATATATTTGGTTACAGGTAGTAATACACCCCAGAGCTGGTACAAACTGTTTAGTCCTAAAACTAAACATAAACACCTGTCCTAAACTTTAACGGTAATAACTTTACATTGTTATTTTCTAGACTTCAGAAGCAGGACAATAAGAACTTGCCATTGAACGGAGGAAAAAATGAGTTGCTGTATTTTTGGTAAATAAATCTTCTGAACGCAAGTTGTATGACCCCCGGGCTGAGACCGGTGGTAGATATTTTTCTATTGCCGTTTTCCTAGCGATTACATATTTTAAGTTTGTTCAACATTGAACAAACTTAAAATTGAACAAACAAAGAAACGGCTATTTTTAATACCATGGAATCTAATTAGAAGACCCCAGACTGAATTCTTCGGTTTGGCTTTTAAGGACCTTCCAGTTCATTTGCTTGTTATTGTATTTAAATCATACTCTCTACTATTTTTGGGTTTTTTTGTTTTGTTTTTTTGCGGTACGCGGGCCTCTCACTGCCGTGGCCTCTCCCGTTGCGGAGCACAGGCTCCGGACGCGCAGGCTCAGCGGCCATGGCTCACGGGCCCAGCTGCTCCGCACGGCATGTGGGATCTTCCCAGACTGGGGCACGAACCCGTGTCCCCTGCATCGGCAGGCGGACTCTCAACCACTGCGCCACCAGGGAAGCCCCTCTCTACTATTTTTGAAAAGTAAATTTAACATAGTTTTCATAATCTTTCTGCAAAAGTGGTCTTAGATTTTTTAAAAAAATGGTCAAGGGCTTCCCTGGTGGCGCAGTGGTTTAGAGTCCGCCTGCCGATGCAGGGGACACGGGTTCATGCCCCGGTCCGGGAGGATCCCATATGCCGCGGAGCGGCTGGGCCCGTGAGCCATGGCCGCTGAGCCTGCACGTCCAGAGCCTGTGCTCCGCAATGGGAGAGGCCACAACAGTGAGAGGCCCACGTATCGCAAAAACAAAAACAAAAACAAAACAAAAAGGTCAATAAATTTCATTAGAGATGTAAGTAGATATTTGCCACTCCACTCCATTGTGTACACTTACAACTGGGGCTGGGTTTAAAAAAAATAATGTGCTTTAAAAAACAAAAAGCTAAGGGAAGACTTATCTTTAGCTTGTTGTTCCTTCCAAGAAACTCCTTGCATATTTTGACCACTTGGATTGTGGTTAAAAATCTTTATTTACAAAGTCAAATTTATCAGCAGACACAAGCCTGAATCTCATACAGCAGAAGCAATTTTTTAAGACTTTAATTTTCTCTCTTGATTATTCATGTAACTATACTACAACTCTACTGATCCTTTTTTTCTTTCCCTAATCTCTTTTATAAATTTATTTTTAATTTATTTTAATTTTTAAAATTGAAGTATAGTTGATTTACAATGTTGTGTTAGTTTCAGGTATATATGTTAGTTTCAGGTGTATAGCAAATTGATTCAGTTTTATACACATATAAAAGAATGTAGGACCTTGTTGTTTATCTATTTTATATCTAGTAGTGTGTATCTGTTAATCCCAAACTCCAAATTTATCCCTCCCCCCTTCCCCTTTGGTGACCATAAATTTGTTTTCTATGTCTGTGAGTCTGTTTCTGTTTTGTAAATACGTTCATTTGTACCATTTTTTTTTAGATTCCACATATAGGTGATATCATATGAGATTTGTCTTTCTCTGTCTGGCTTACTTCACTTAGTATGATAATCTCTAGGTCCATCCATGCTGCTGCAAATGGCATGATTTTGTTCTTTTTTGAAGATGAGAAAGGGATTTCTATATTAACCCAAGTAGGACATGGTTAAAACTAGTTTGAAACATATTGAACCCAGAGACCACATTATGGTAGTTGGGCATGGATTTAGTTTGTTTGTTGTTGTCTTAGTTTTTAGCTTTTCCATGAACACTAATTTCTAAAATAAAACTTATCCTAGTTCATCTGGGGCCCAAATACTATTTAAACTCGGTAATATATGTATGAATTTTGCTTCTTTCATAATAGGTTCATGAACTAAAGGTAATGTAAAGGCCAATGTTAAATACTTCACCGAATAGTGCTTTATAAATAAATCTTTCCGGATTCTGTATGTTATTTTTCCCTGATGTGCTCTGCTGCTGGCCCCTCCCCTCAGAAGGCTCTACTCAGAACCTGGGGAAGGGGTATCGGGGGTTGCTGACTGACATTCCCCCTCTTGGGTTTTCATTTACTGTCTATACCATTGACCAGTAATACCCTCTGATGAATTAAGTGGCTCTAATGGTGAAGATATAAAGAGCAATTAAGTCTTTGCTCTTTAAAATGACAGATGAGAATCTTTGCAGTCGTTAACAGTCAGAGAAAAGATGTCCAGCTTTTCACCAAAACATGTTACTTAGTTTCTGATTGTCTTACATGAAGAACTAAATGCAGACCACCTGCCCATGATAAATAAATCTGTGTACATTAGCATGAAAGTTTTGAATATGAACAAACAGGGGAAAAGGAGAACTTACAGCAGGACTGAAGTTGAAGTCACGTGGTCTCAAAGTTTGTGGAAAGTTTTTTTTCCTTTTTTCATGTTCTGTGTGTGTGTCAAGGAGTCAGAGGTGAGTCCTTCAAAGTTGGCAACTACGTTTCTCTGGTTTGGAGCTGATTTTCCAACTGCTTTCACAAGTAAGATTTTTAAACAATTTTAAAGAAATGATACTCTGGCTTTTTTCTTCAAAATTTAAATAGAAGTGCAGTTGTGGTTTCCTTGCTAAGAATTCTCCTTTTTCTGCCTCTCATTTTCTTTCTGATACAAGTTTATTGGGACATTTTAAAGTTTTACTGCCTGGGTAAGAAATGGTCTTTCTTTGTAGTGTAAGATTATTGATGTTTGGTTTGGGATGCTTTTTTTTTTTTTTTTTTTTTTCTGTGTTATTTTTGACTAGTTTGTGCTGACTTTTAAAGGGAACTTAATAGTCACTACTTTGTATCGTTTACACTTGGTGAGTAAAGTTTGAAGAAAATTGATAGGTGTGTCCATAAAAGCATGTATTTGTGCTGCATTACCTGATCCAAGCTGGGGACGGGGATGTGAAAGTATGTCCAAAATTTTGCTACTCTTATAAAATTAGGAAATTGATATTTTTTCCAAATCTCAGTGAGTCACTCACCTCTCGTGGAACTGCGCTGTGTTGCTCACCAGCACTTTGGCCACAAGGCTTCCTAAAATCCCAGGACACTTCCTAAGGCACAGACCCCAGGAGCCTTACTGGGCTGGTCCCCTACCCCCCTCCTCCCCCAGACCTTGTGCTTCAAACTCAGAGCCCCCCACCACCTCTGGTTGTGTGTCTCTTCACATGTGGCCTTGGGCATTTCATGGATTTGTGTTTTGGCTGCTCACCTAAATTTAAGAACCTCTTGGGACATATATTGTGTTGTCTTCTTCAAAAGTGGTTTTTCATCGCTAGCTATCCTGAAGTGATGTCGTGTTGAGTTAAAAATAGACATTCAAAGCATTATTGCTAAAGGGATGAAGTTAAATGTCTCTTTATTTGTAAACAATTATTGTTATTTTTTTGATACCATAAAATTCTCTTATGAGTTCTGTTTATTTTTTGACTCTGATGGTGGAATATCTGTCCCATAATCCATGTAAAGTTTGTAGTAAAAAATATCTTCTGTCTTCTGCAGAAGAAAAGGTGTGAGGTGGCTGCCTTTTCCCTGAAACAATAATTCACAAAACTAGTTGGTAAAGACCCTTGTGGTGCATGATCACCTACACTCATTACTAGTAAACCGTAAATCCACTCTTTTCTTCATCTGTTATGGAGATAGTAGAATCATGGGTTGCTCAATGCTGGTGATTAAATAAATTTATATTTAGTTGGATTCCAGGGAGTCAGCAGAGGGTGACATTCTGTGGACATTTCATATCTTTCCTGCTTAGGCAAAGACTCCAGAGTTCCCTGCTGAAATATTTCCTGATTTCTTTAAAATGAGCCTGTCTTTGATTTATTTTGGTTACTTCGAAGAGGTGCCTGAAATTATTTTTATGGTCATAAAACATAAAATATAGTATCAGAGATATAGAGCTAGTTGAACAGAGAGATACTAGTGGTAAACAAATTAGATGGTGATCACTAATGATTGTTTTAAAGACAGAAACTATTATAGGGGCTAATCCGAGTTATAAGGAAACAGCTGTCTCGTTGAAAAAAAAAAAGATAGGGTCCATTACAATGAGACACTGACTCTAGCTTTTAAAAATGCAGTTAGAAAATATGGGGAAGGGAAAAGAAGTTTTATGATTCCAGGGTGCTTATCTAAGAGTACTAATTATCACTTTTTGGGGGGCCATGCCCCATGGCTTTTGGGATCTCAGTTCCCCAAGCAGGGATTGAACCCCGGCCCCGGCAGTGAAAGTGCAGAGTCCTAACCACTGGACCACCAGGGAAGTCCCGGGGTCACTTCTTGAAGTGCAGGACAAATTTGGCTTTGAGCTTCCTGTTGGCAAATAGTTATCATGTTCACACTATCCATATAAAAATAAACCAGCCACTAAGGATAAGTAAAGCTTTTCCTGAAAATGAAATCAGTGGGTGGCTATCTTGGGTTCTCATAATTTGGACACTGAATGACACTGGTCTGTGGGATCAATACATCCTTATAATATTTACAGTAACGATTTCTTACACGTTTCTCGTAACATGCTTCAGTTGTTCAGAGCACAATGCCGGTTCTAGGGAGAGACCATAGGATAGTCTGTCTGCTATTTTGATAAGGCTGTTTTTAGATGTATGAGACTCTGGTTTGTTCCAAGGATCTATGTATCTTTCAGGGAATGAATCTTTTTTTTTCTAGTAGCAGCAGAAAAAAAAGCTCCAGTTTTTTTTGTGAGCTAATGTTTTTACTTTGAAAAACTACAAGCATATCACAAAGTTGAAAGAACTTTACAGTAAAAGGCTGTTTACCCACAACTGAGATTCAGCCATTAACTCTTTATTACGCTTGTTTTTTTTTTTTTTTTTTTTTTTTTTGTGGTACGCGGGCCTCTCACTGTTGTGGCCTCTCCCGTTGTGGAGCACAGGCTCCGGACGCGCAGGCTCAGCGGCCATGGCTCACAGGCCCAGACGCCCCGCGGCATGTGGGATCTTCCCGGACCGGGGCATGAACCCGTGTCCCCTGCATCGGCAGGCGGACTCTCAACCACTGCGCCACCAGGGAAGCCCTATCTTTTCTTTTTTTAGATGCTGAGTATTATTCCATCCTATGACTATATCACCGTTTGTTTATTCATTCTCTTACTGAGGGCTGGTCGCCTAGGCTGTTTCCAGATTTGGGCTATTCCAAACAAAACTGCTTTCAACATGCTTGTTTGCATTTATTTTGGATAAATATCTGAGTGTGAAATTGTTGGGTCAGAGAGCAGGTGTATATTCAGTTGTATCAGTAACTGACAGTCTGCAGTGCAAAGTGGTTGTGCCATTTAACTGTCCTGGGGCTTCCCTGGTGGCGCAGTGGTTAAGAATCCCCCTGCCAATGCAGGGGACACGGGTTCGAGCCCTGGGCTGGGAAGATCCCACATGCCGCGGAGCAACTAAGCCCGTGAGCCACAGCTACTGAGCCTGCGCTCTAGAGCCCGTGCTCCGCAACAAGAGAAGCCACCGCAATGAGAAGCCTGCGCACCGCAACGAAGAGTAGCCCCTGTTCGTGGCAACCAGAGAAAGCCTGCGTGCAACAACAGCGACCCCACAGCCCCAAATATATTAAGTCTCCCACCAACAATGTAGGAGTTCCACTTCCTCCTTACCTTCACCAGCGTTTAGTGTTGCCGATCTTTTCAATTTTAGACATTCTGGTTTTCATTGTATTTCCCTGATGACTAATGATGTTGGGTGCTTTTTCACATATGCATTGGTCACCTCTACATCTTTTCTGAAGTGTCTGCTCAAAACTTGTCCATTTAAAAAATTGGGTTGTCATAGTCTTAGGTAGTAGGGATTCTTTATGTATCCCAGATGCTAGTTTTTTTTGTCAGAGAAATGTTTTTGAATATTTTCTTCCAGTGTGAGAATCTCATTCATTCTCTTAATGGTGTCTTTTTGTGAACATGAAGTTTTAATTTCGATGAAGTCTAATTTATTATTTTTCCTTTCATGATGATCACTTTCTGTAAACTGAGAACCCTTTGCCTACCCTCAAATATGGAAGCTATTCTATGTTATCCTCTAAGGGCTTTATGGTCTTAGCTTTTGCATTTGGGTCTGTGGTCCATCCTGTGTTAATTTTTGTGTATGGTGTGAGGTATGGATTGAGTTTCTTTTTTCCCATACAGACGTTCAGTTATTCTAATGCCACTTTTGGAAAGATGATTTTCTTTCTCCAATGGATTACTCTGGTGACATTTTCAAAAATCAGATTACAATTTAAGTGTGTGTGTGTGTGTGTGTGTGTGTGTGTGTGTGTGTCTATTGCTAGGCTTTCTATTCTTTTCCTTTGATCTATTTGTGGATCCTTATTTAAATGCTATGCTATCCTGATTATTGGAACTTTAAGGTAATTCTTGCAGTCAGGTGGTTGTGAGTCCTCCAACTTGGTTATTCTTTTACAAGATTGCTTTAGACATTTTAGGTCCTTTATCATTTCGATAAAAACTTTACAGTCAGTCTGTCAAATTTTACACACACACACACACACACACACACACTCACAAAGCCTGCTAGGATTATGTTATGACTCTTTTGACTTGACAGATCAATTTGGAGGAGAATTGACATCATATAGTATTGAGTTTTGCAATTCTTGAACATGGCATATCTCTTCATTTCTTTAATTTTACTCAACAGTAATTCTGAAGTTTTAAATGTAGAGGTTTTGTCCATTTTCTGTTTAATTTATTCCTTATTATTTCATATTTTTGGTGGTATCGTAATTGGATTTTTAAAAATTTAGTTTTTATTTGTTTTCTGTTAGTATATAATCTGGTATCCTGCAACCTTGTTAATATCACTTATTAGTTCAATAATTGCTGGAGCTTCTATAAAAACAATCGTGTTTTGTGTAAATACTGTTCTTCTTTCTCTTTGATCTTTATGCCTTTTATTTCGTTTTGCCTCTGCCATGGCTAGCACCTCTAGTACAATGTTGAATAGAAGTAGAAAGAGTGGGCATTCTTGTTTTGTTCCTGATCTTTGGAAGATAGTATTCAGTGTTTCGCCATTAAGTTCGGTTTTAGCTATAGGTTCCTTTAAGAACCCCTTTATTAGATTGAGGACGTTTCCTTTTATCCTGGTTTGCTGGGTATTTTTTAAAAATCAAAAATGGAATTTTTGTCAAATATTTTTTGTGTGTCTATTAAAATGATCATATGGTTTTCAATTTTATTCTTCTAATGCGATGGCTTACATTGATTCTCAAATGTTAAATTGATCTTGCATTACTGGGATTAACTCGGTCACAATTGCTGGGTTCAATTTGGTAATTTTGTAAGGTATATTTGCATCTATTTTCATGAAAGATATTGGTCTGCAATTTTCTTTTTTCTTTTGTAATCTCTCTGTCAGATTTGAGGATTAGAGTTATACTCACCATATATAATGAGCTGCAAAATTCCTCTTCTGTTTTCTGAAAGAGTTTATATCAGATTGTATTGTAATTTACCAGAGAAATAATCTGAACCTGGAATTTTCTTTAAAAAAATTTTGTTTTCTTAAATAACTATAGGGCTGTTCAGATTTTCTGTTTCATCTTTGTGTCAATTTTTGGAAAATGTATTTCTCAAAGAAATTTTCTATTTCATCTATGTTTTCATATTTAGTGGCATAAAGTTGTTCATAATGTTATAACTATCTTTTAATGTTTGTAGCAATTGTATCAATAATGTCTTTCTCATTGCCGATGTTGAGAATTTGTATTCTTTCACTTTTTCCTTTTCTTCTTCAATCTAGTGTATCAATTTTGTTGGTCTTTCCAGAGAACCATCTTTTGACTTTGTTAATTTCTCTATTTTTTTTTCCCTCTTAAAAAAAAAAATCTATTGATTTCTGCTCTTCATTATTTCCTTTTTCCTATTTACACTGGGCTTACTTTTACCTTTCATAAAGTGGAAACTTGGTCATCGATTTTAGAACTTTCTTCCTTTTAATATAGGCATGTAAAGCTACAAATTGCTCTCTAAATATTTTAGTGACATCTCACCAATCTTTATATTTTTTATTCTGATTTAGTTAGAAATATTTTCTAATTTCCCTTGTGATTTATTCTTTGATCATTGAGAAGTGTGCTGTTTGATTTTTAAATCTGTAAGGATTTCCTAATTATCTTATTGATTTCCAGTTATATTCTGTTGTGATCAGACAACATTCTCTTTGGGACTTTAAACCTTTTAAATCTGTTTAGACTTGTTTTATGGCCCTGCATATGGCCTTTTTTTTTTTTTCCGTGTACTGTGTGTACTTGAAAAGAATGCGTATCCTGTAGTTGTGCTATAAATATCAATCAGGACATATGGTTGATAATCTTCAGATCACCTGTGTACTTACATTTTGCCTAATTGTTTTTATCATTTTGTAAGAGAAGAGTGTTAAAAGTTTTGAGTATAGTTATAGATAGAATGATCTATTTCTCCTTTTACCTCTGTCAATTTTTGATTTATGCATTTAAAAATTTTGTACTAGGCACATACACATTTATGATTGTCTATCTTCCTGATGAATCGACCCTTCCATCATTATAAAATGTCCCTCTTTATCTCTGTTAATACTTTTTGTCTTTTTTTTTAAGTCTCTATTGAATTTGTTATAATGTTGCTTCTGTTTTTTTTTTCTTTTTTCTGTTTTTTGTTTTTTTTTTTTATGTTTTGGTTTTTTGGCCATGAGGCATGCGGGATCTTAGTTCCCCGACCAGGGATCGAACCCACACCTCCTGCATTGGAAGGCAAAGTCATAACCGCTGGACCCCCAGGAAGTCCCAATACTTTCTGTCTTGAAGTATGTTTAATGTGATGTTAATATAGTTATTCCAGCCTTCTTAAGCTTATTGTTTGTACGGGATGTCTTTTGCTATCCACTGACATTTAACCTATCAGGGTCTTTATTTTTATAGATTGCTTCCTGAGACAGCATATAATTGGTCTTGCTATTTTTGTCTTCTGACAACTTCTTCCTTTTTGTTGGAGTGGTTAATCCAATAACTTTAAATGTAATTATAATCACATCATTATTAATCATGTATTATTTAATCTTCTACGTTTTCTATTCCTTTGTTCCTCTTTTCTTGCCTTCTTTTGGGTTTTTGAATATTTGTTAGAATTCCACTTTAATTTGTCTATTAAGTTTTTTTAATCTTTACATATGTGTGTGTGTTTTTTTAAATGGCTGTTCTAGGGATGTATCTTCTTAACTTTTCACAATCTACTTAGAACTAGAATTGTAGACTTCATGAAATGTAGAAACTATAACCACTTAGGACTATTTCCCATCACCCTGCTATTATTTATGCTGTAGTTGTCATATGATTACATCTACATACATTATAAGTCCCACTAAATGGTGTTATAATTTTTGCTTTAAACAGTAAAATGTATTGTTTTAAAAAGTGAGAATTTGAAAGTCCTTTTATATTTACCTAGATTTGTACTGTTTCTGGGCATCTGAGTTTCCTCAGGCATTATTTCCCTTCAGGCTGAATAACCTTCTGTGGAGTATCTTGTAGCACATGTTCACTGTCAGGATCCTTAGCTTTTGTCCTCCTCCCCTTCTGCTTCTCTTCCTCTTCCTTCTTCTTCTTCCTCATTAATGCTTTATTTTTTCTTCGTTCTTAGAGGATATTTTCAGTGGTTTGACGGTTTGACAGTTTTTTCTCACTTAAAAGATGTTATCCCACTGTTTTTTGGCTTCCTTAGTTTCGGATGAGAAGTCAGTGATTATTCAAACATTGTTCCCTAGTACGTAACGTGTGGTTTTTCTCTGGCTGCTCTTAAGATTTTCTCTTTGTCTTTGGCAAATTGGCGATACGCAACGAGGCGTGGCTTCGTACGTATTTATCCTGCTTTGGGTACAGTGAGCTTCTTGAATCTCTACATTCATGTCTTTCACCAAGTTGAGAAATTGTCTGGCCATTATTTCTTCAAATACTGTTCTGCCCCACTCTCTGTCCTGTCTTTCTGAAGTTGTATAATATGCTATTATAGTATATTAGAATTTTGGATATTGTCCCACTGGCCTTTGAGGCTCTATTATCATTTCTCTCTCTCTCTCTCTCTCTCTCGTGATCGGGTAATTTCTATTGATATGTTTTCAAGTTAATTGACATTTTACTCTGTCACCTCCATTCTGCTCATTCAGTATGTTTTTTTAAATTTCAGAACTAAAAACAGCTCTGGAATTTCCATTTAATTCTCTTTATATTTTTCATCTCTCCGCTGAGTGTTCCTGCCTTCCCATCCCACTAGAGGTAAATAGGCATCTGGGAGTAAGTCGCCTTTTCTTGGGACCATGGCTTTATTATCGCACTCATGCTGCTGCCAGTTTCCACACGGAGAGCCACCTTCCCGCTCAACATCTTTCTACCCTCTACTGCATCCCAGTTATCGTGATGGGATGAAGTATCAACACCTGAAACTAATGGAACGTTACAGGACAAGTATATCTCAGTTAAAATAATTGATGCCTGGAAAAATCATCAACCACATCTGCCAATGTGGAAATGACCTACGAAAACCCTCAGGCTACTGATTGAGAAAAGACTGTGACAATGTTGATAGGGATAAGTCACAGGGAGTGACCCTCCCCATGCTTCTCATTGAGGTTATTAGATTGTTTCACCCTTAATGATCTCCTGGGTCTCCAACCCAGGAGTCAAAGAGGCATAGGTCAAAGAGAACAGTGAGGCCAGAGGGTGAGGTGTGGTAAAGGAGCGTGGCTTTTAGGCATAGAGGTCTGTACATGACTGCTGTTATTTCGGAGGGGGGAAAAGGAGTACCAAAGTTCATTATTGTTTTTCTTAGATCAGTGTTTTCTGATCTATCAACAGATCATCCTCACAGACTCAGATGCTTGTAGTGGTACTAAGGGAAGGTCTTACATACTAATCTTTAGCCTGGGTGCATGGCAGGGGGTGGGGTGAGTGGGAGGGCAAGCAAAGGAGGAAGTCTTCCTGTGCAGGTACAGTACGCCATTACCTCACTTCAAAGGATGACCAAGATCTTGTTCCGCTTATTACCCTATTTGATAACCAGATTTCTAATAATTTTCTAATACTAGGAAGTCTCAATACTTGTATTTTGTTTGTATCTTAATTGGTTGGAATATATTTCCTTTTTTTTTCTCAAGAACACATCAGGAATATGCTTTCTAAGCCTTTTCTTTTTTTTAAATTGAGATATAATTCACATACCACAAGATCCATCCTGTTAAAGTGTGCGAATCAGCGGTTTTGGGTATATTCCCGAAGTTGTGTACCATCAGCAGTGTGTAATACTATTTATTTATTAAAAGTACCATTTGGATTTAATATAGAATGATGTATAATAAAACTTAAATAAGCAATGTTTTTAGCCATGGTAGGAATAAACATTTATTTCATAGTTTTGGCTCTGCTACCAACCAGCTGTGTGACTCTGGACCAATGACAGTATCTTTCTGAATATCCAATTTCTTTTTCTTTTTTTTAATCTAATACTATTTAACTCCAGAACATTTCCAACAGCCCCTAAAGAAACCCTATACCTATTTGTAGTTATTCTGCCTTCCCCTCCCCCCAGCCCCTGGTGACTTATAATTTAGTCTCTGTCCCTACAGATTTCCTTATTCCGAACATTTTATCAAAATGAAATCATACAATATATGACCTTTTATATCTGGCTTCTTTCACTTAGCATGTTTGCAAGATTCATCCATGTTGTAGCTTGTATGAATATTTCATTCCTTTTTATGGCTGAATAATATTCCATTGTATGGAAAGACCAAACCTTGGTTTCCACTCATCTGTTGATAGACATTCGGGTTTTATACTTTTTGGCTATTATGATAACGCTGCTATGAACATTTGTGTACAGGTGCTTTGTGTAGATATGTTTTCATTTCTCTTGGGCATGTATCTAGGAGTGGAGTTGTCGGATTGTAAGCCCTTCCTTAGAATTTTATCTGTTAGTGTCACACATGAGAGATAACACAGCTAATGATAATATTTGGCTTTATAACTCTTTAAAAACAAAGTGGATATTTCCCCGTAATCATTTTCTCCTTACATAGATGTACAGAGAAGTTTTTTCTTTATCACAAATTCAGGGAGCCTACATGGGTGTGGCCTTGGGGAGAAAAGCGGCTGCGATGTGCCTTCTGAGAGCTCTCTGTCCGCCAGCCTGTGTGTTGTGTGTGTGTGCACGTGTGTGTATGCTTTCGTTTTGCTTTCATCAACCTTACTTTTAAAGTGGAAAAATAAGTCTTTTTCGTGAAAAGACTTCTAAGATTCTGGTACTAGGTTTTAGAAATAGCATAAATGTTTATATTTTCTTTTCTTTTTTTCCTGTAGTTATTTTATGGGAAGTTGAAAGAAGCTGTGATGGGGCATCTTAAACAGATGCTATTGAAGATAAATATTTGGGTCCCTCTCTTTTTCTGAGGTTAGTCCATGCTCTGAATCAAATAGTGAACTTATACTTACAGGGTTAAGAAGAGTCCCAACAAGCTGGCAAGAAGCAGAGCCCACGCCTGGGCCAATGTGGTAGCAGGCAGTTTCCAGGGATGTTTGTTTGGTGCTGTACGAGGGCATCGTACTGGGACCCTTTTAGTTGCAGTTGACCTTAGTTTGTAAAATCCGCGCAAATAAGCCTCCATGATGGAATGTGAGTTTCTGGATTCTTAGCCACCAAAGGTCTGCCATTAAACATAGTTTGAAAACAGTACATTCGTTAAAAGGGTGTTTGGGGACAAGGAACAAAGTCACTGCATTATAGTGCTCTGTGCAAGGCGTGGTGGACACACACCTGGGAAGGACAGAGCTCAGGAGGGCTTCTGGTTGCTGACTGCCCTTGGCTGGAGAGTCTCAGTCAGTCTGGGACGTTAAGTTCTTATTTAGATTTACTGAGCACATTTATTTCGCTTTCCCAGTAGAAGTATTATTTTTAATGTCCTCCTTTATTACATTAGGATATGTCAGATGCAACTACTAGAAAAAGAAAATGCGTCTTGATCTTTACCACAGTTTTCCATATCAGATGTTGTATAATCTATATTTTGTATCAGTATGGAACCCCTTGAGGAAAATAATCTTCATCTTTCTACGTCTGTGTCTTCAGGGCTTGGTATATTGCCTGCTCATTCCATCCTAATAAATGTGTTTGCTAATTACTCACAACTTGCCAGTCCCTGCTGTAGGCCCTGGGGTAGAAGGTTATCAAGATCGTCACAGGACAGTAGCGCTCAGCCACCTGTCTACCGGGGAACAGTCAGGGGAGTCTTCCTGGAGGAAGCGTCATTGGTGGTTTGAAGCTTGCGAGTGGGAATCAGTCAGGTGAAAGGGGCAGGGAGGCTGTCTCAGCTGGAGGGAAGGGCACGAGAGGGCTGGGCAGGTTTGGGGAAGCGAGGGTGTTCCAGTGTGATGGGAAGAGGACATGGTGCGGGGCGCAGAGGGGAGAGGGCACAGAGCCCCAGGCCGGGGGCGGCAGGGTGTGGAGATGGCATGTATGTAAGAGCAAGTCTGTGAGAAATGTTTTAATCTGGGATGTGATGGGCTCCGTCTAACATTTGAAGACAAGACCACTCTATTGTGAGTGGACAGTGGGAGGGCGAGGTTGGAGGGGACACGGCCCATTTGCTGGGCCGGCGGCTGAAGCTCCAGTGACAGCAGGAGACACGGAGAAAACTGGACAGAGAGGTAGATATTTCAAGGCATTCTGGTTGGAAATAGCAGAGCAACGCTATTTATGGCCCCCAAATGAATAAAAGCAAGAAAGAGATGGTGAACAAAGAAGAAAATCTCAGTTTTCATAACCTGAAGTCCTAAGTCATGAAAATATCTGACAAATGCAGTAGAGTTTGGGCAGAATGAAGGGAGACACGTGGAGTGGAAACATATTTCTGAAAGTTCGTGTTAGGTCACATTTTCTGGCAGGAGGTGGCACCGATCGGACGGGTGTAATCCATGACCCTTCCACGGGCCAGCAGGGTCAGGGGCCCCTGGAATCTGCAGGGTTCCTGACTCCCCCCTGCCAGGCTAGAGTACAGGGGCCTGGGGCAGGCAGAAACCCCAAAGACGTCTTTAGAAGGAACAGGCTCCGAGGTGCCAATCAGCTCTGGGGCCGCTGTTCACAGTGCATACATCATATGCACCTACACGCAACAGTTCAAGGCCTGTGCATCAAGGCACATGGAACTTCACGAGGGTGAGAAGCCCGCTGTCACCAAGGGGAGGCAGGAAGGGCAGAGCAGACCCTCTAACCGAGGCTTCCTGCCCCCTGAGATCACTCCCTTTTTTTTCCCTCTCAAAGCAAGTAGCTTGGCTAAGAGTAATGGATCCCATAAACTATGAATAAAAATTGGACCAAAACCTAGCCTGGGACCTAGATACCAAAAGGCAAAATAAAGCAGAAATTTACAAAGCAAAAACCATTTCAAGAACACATATGAAAGGAAACTGCTAAAGTGTGGATACTTGATATTTCTCCACAATACAGAAGAATTATAGTTTGTCCTTATTTAACAAGATGAGATGATAAAACAGTGGAAGAAAATGTGAAATGAGTTGGCAGAATTCAGGAAAGAACTGGAACTTAAAAAGAAAATCTTAGAAATGAGAATCACTTATAAAGATCAAGAGGATTTGATACTTTTGACAAAACAGTTGTGGTCACGAAGGACAGATAAATACAGTGGCATGAAAAATAATAATGAAAAAATATTTGGACACACACGGAATGATGGGGAGTGAAAGAGAATTCTGGAGATATTCCTGAAGTAAAGATTTTTTTTAAATCTACACAAGAACATTCAAATACACAAGAGATCACCCTTAATTTAAAAGTCCAAGGACTCCTCAGTGTTGGAAGCAAAATAACAATGTCTTCTGTCCCCGGAGAGGGGACTTGCTAGCTCCAGACCTGGGGCAGTTTCCCTAAATCTCTGCATCTCATTTTCTTCTCCTTTAAAATGGGAAGCACAGTAGTACCTTCGTCACAAGGTTCAAAAGACCAAGCTCATTCATTTCAATAAGGTGCTGGGATTAGTGTCTGGAAAATAACCTGAACTCTTCTTTCTTCTTCTCCTTCTCTGTTCCTCTTCCTTTTTTTCCCTTCTTATCCTCCTTTTTATTATTGTTGCCATTTAACAAGTTCCCAGACGTTTGGGGCCAAGAAAAGAAATAAGCTATAAAAAGATTGGAAGGAAGTGAGAAAATGGTCCTTATTTGCTGCTAACTTGATCTACTTAGAAAAATCAAGAAAAAGATTCAGCCAGATTTCCAGACGTAAGCGAACCCACGAAAATCAATCGTGATCATACACACCACCCTTGATCATCTAGAAGAGTGACTGAGATGTTTTCAATAGAAACAGCAATACAACCGCAGTGTTTGTAGAAGATTACCTAGCAAAGAATGAGCCATACCTTTAGGGGGAAATTTAAAACTGTTTACAAGCATTTTAGAGAGACTCGAAAAAGATTTATAGTATACTCATGGATAGGATAACTAATAATGATAAAAACGTAAATTTTTCCAAATTATATATTCAATTCAGTTTCAAATAAAATCCCAGCAGATATTTGAGGGCACTGAGAAAACTGATTCTAAAATGCATAGGAATGAATAAGGGCCCACAAAAAAGGGTGAGACAAAAGTCGGTCTTAAAAGCTCATTAATCAAAGAACAGAATTAAGCATACAACTATTTAAAAGAAATAAGAACATAAAATAATGGTTTATTTAATCAAAGTTAGGGAGGGGTGGGAAAGGAGGGGAGGAACCGTGATATGCAAAACTACTGATTTTTCACAGTGAATCTAATGCTGGAAAGTCAAGAAATGGAGCTTAAACGTAGGTTGCTGCACGTTCAAACAGTGACCACTGGAAGAACTAGAACCAGACAACGGGAACAAGCCTAGGGAAGGGAAGGAAGTGGTGGTCATTCAGCAGAATTTCAGAAACAGTGATTTCAGGGGCACTGCCCACTCTTCTGGTCTATACATGGAGATAATAGGAAACTTAAGCTTCTCACAAACCTTGACGGAATGGAGATCGTTTCCTAAGGTGAGTGCCTCTGCGTCAACTAATAAAACGTAACATCCCCCTTGATTTGGGGGCTCCTGGTGTAGCAGACAGAATAGTTTCTGATCGCCAAGCCGTTCCTGCCTCCAATGTCTTAAAACGTAATCAAACCAGGAGGCAGGTGTTTGAAGCTGAATGGTGTTTTCTTCTGGGACAGCAGGATGAGATAGCAGGAAGGGTCTCTAAGAAATGACAAGACAGGGCTTCCCTGGTGACGCAGTGGATAAGAATCCGCCTGCCAATGCAGGGGACACGGGTTCGAGCCCTGGTCTGGGAAGATCCTGCATGACGCAGAGCAGCTAAGCCCGTGCGCCACAACTACTGATCCCACGTGCCACAACTACTGAGCCCGCACACCTCGAGCTGGTGCTCCGCAACAAGAGAAGCCACCGCCATGAGAAGCCTGCGCGCAGCAATGAAAACCCAACGCAGCCAAATAAATAAATAATAAAATAACAAATTAAAAAATAAAACCCAACAGGGTTTGCTGATGCCTTGGATTGAGGTTTAAGGGGAGACAAAAAAGGATGACAGGGAAGGTTTGGAATAATGGAATTGCATTTCCTGGAACAGGGGAAACTGGGGGAGCAGATTGAGGGGATGGGGTGTGTGATTCAAGAGTGAGAACTGGGCTTATTCAGTTAAAAAATGCCTGTCAATTATTCAAGTAAACATATTCAGCCAAGATGCAAAATATAGATGTATTTGAAAATATGGTCTTAAATGCCTTTTCCTGTTTGATATTTCAATGCAGTTAATATATGCACCTCATTTTTTTTAAACACCTTTATTGGAGTGTAATTGCTTTACAACGGTGTGTTAGTTTCTGCTGTATAACAAAGTGAATCAGCTATACGTATACATATATCCCCACATCTCTTCCCTCTTGCATCTCCCTCCCTCCCACCCTCCCTATCCTACCCCTCTAGGTGGTCACAGAGCACTGAGCTGATCTCCCTGTGCTATGCGGCTGCTTCCCACTAGCTATCTATTTTACATTTGGTAGTGTATGTATGTCCATGCCACTCTCTCACTTCGTCCCAGCTTCCCCTTCCCCCTCCCTGTGTCCTCAAGTCCATTCTCTACGTCTGCATCTTTATTGCACCTCATATTCATTTGCCTGGAAAATTGTCTTCAAAATGACTCACGGTACATACATATCCTGTGGGTCCTTATGAGACCAACGGCTGCAGAGCAGCCTCAGGCCGGGGCTGCTCACAGGGAACCGACGGTGAACAAGATGACGCTGTGTCCCCCATCCATCCCCCCAAACACCAGCAGGAACCCACACAGGGCTTTTATACTAAAGAGACATCCTAAAGAGACGTTCTTTGAGCGTAAAGAATGTGCCCCAAGAACAGCTTCACAGCTCTGGAAAGTGGTGGGCGCCTGCAGGGACTCTTCATCTTGGGAGACATAAGTTGGTTTCAGTTTTGATTTAAGGCTCCTCATCATATTAACAGTTCATCGGTTTTGCCCTTGACACTTACTTGTAGGAAGAGAACTTCTGTGTCAGTGTCTGTAATGACTACTCTTTGGATCTATCATCTGTGAGGCAGTGAGTGAGGGGAGAGCAGTAGGAAAAAATAGGGACATGCACGTTATGTTTTTAAACGGAGATGCATTAGACTTACTGAACGCTTTCACTCTTTCTCTGAGTCCGAAGAGACTTCAGGATTTGGGAGAATCTCAGGGTCTTACGAATAGCGGTGATCAGTGAGTCAGGAAAACCCTGAAGGATGGATTAGAGGGAGGTCAGGCAGGAAGCTGCTCATGACAGTGAGGCTGCCCTGCAGTCCTCGGAAAGCCTCTGAAACAACTTTTGGCATAAACCAGAGAATATTCTTTATTTTCCAGTAAAATTTTAAAAAATCACCTCCTCCACAGAATTACTTTCCCCTCAGATATTTCTCTTCTCTTTTAGGAAGAGGAATGGTCAAGGTTACGGATTAAGCTATTTAATAAACTACATTTTCAATGGGCTTTTGAATTATAACTTTAACTGCAGGTAGACGTCTTGAGTCAGTGGCTCTGACTGACCCCGTACGTAGAGGGCTGTGTTGACTTTTTTACAGCGTCAGGATGAGAAGCAGAGCGAGGACTGAGCTTTGCCAGCCCTGCCTCCTTTGTTGCTTTCCCCTCAAAGCCAAAATGACGCCATAGTATTGCACCTGGGATTAATTTTTATTTGAAATCTAGTTCTGAAATAAACAAGAGGGGCAGTTTGCTTCCACTTTGAGAAATTTGGTGAAGGTTAAGTTACCCGCGATTCAAGCCAAGCCATGTTAGACACGGTTATTCAATTGATAGAAACGGTCTCCATTAAATTTTTTTTCTGTGGGCTGCTAATTGCTATTTTCAGCCTCCAATTTCTTGCAGATGATTTGTTTGAAACCATGATTGTGGCTTCTGCTAAATCCTTTGAAATTCAGGCCTTTAATCCGATGCTTTACGAATTGTTTTAAAAGTACTGATCTAATTAAGCAAATTGATGCAAACATCCCTTGCCAAGACCAAATTTTTCTTGTCTAATGGACACTCTTTGTTCACATCATAACTTTAATTAAACTCGTGGATTCTGACACGCATAGGCAAGTGTGTCTCAGTATTCCGTAGCATCAATGTCCGTGAACCTGGAGGGGACTAGGGTTCCTGGCACAGGGATGGCTCGGACGGCCCAGCCTAAAAGGACGATTAACATTGTGCTCTTTTTGTTTGTGGAGCCGCCGGAGAGCTTTGTGTTTATGAACAAAGATGGTCCAGTGACTTATATTTCGCGGTTAGAATGATACACTGAGGAATTATCACAATAGTATCCTTTATATTCACCCAACGTATTTTTCATTTCAGATGAGGTGTTTTTTTGATCACCAGAAATTCTGCATGGGTCTTCTTTATATCTTCCTTTTCTCGCTAAATCATGCTCCTGTTTCCCTCTAGGTTCTTAAATATAAGAAACATTTAAAAGAGTTATTTCAGTGTTCCTATCTGCTAATGCCATCATCTCCGACATTTCTGAATCTGTTCTTTTAATTAATGCATCTCTTACTAATGGGTCACTTCTCCCTGTTCCTTTCATGCCTGGTACATTTTTTCCCAGCTTTACTGAAGTGTGACTGTGTATATTTAAGGTGTACAAGGTGATGTTTTGACATATGCATACATGGTGCAGTAAACACCACAATCAAGCTAATTAATGTATCCATCTCCTCACACAGTTAGCTTGTTTCCTCTCCTGTGGTGAGAACACTTGGGATCTACTCTTTTAACTGCTTTCAACTGTATAGTATTTTATTAACTACAGTCACCAGGCTATACGTTAGGTCTCCAGAATTATTCATCTTACAACTGAACATACCTTTTGACCAACATCTCCCCATTTCCCCCACCCCAGCCTCTGGTAACCAGCATTTACTCTCTGTTACTGTGGGTTCAAGATTTTTAGATTCCACAAATAAATGAGATCAGAATTTTTCTTTCTGTGTCTGGCTTATTTCACTTATCATAATGTCTTCCAGGTTCATCCATGTTGTTGCAGATGGCAGGATTTCCTTCTTTTTAAGGCTGAATAAGATTCCATTGTGGGGGCTTCCCTGGTGGCGCAGTGGTTGGGGGTCCGCCTGCCGATGCAGGGGACGCGGGTTCTGTGCCCCGGTCCGGGAGGATCCCACATGCTGCGGAGCGGCTGGGCCCGTGGGCGTGGCCGCTGGGCCTGCGCGTCCGGGGCCTGTGCTCTGCAGCGGGAGGGGCCACAGCAGTGAGAGGCCCGCGTACCGCAAAAAAAAAAAAAAAAGATTCCACTGTGTATGTATATATATCACTTTTTTTTTTAATCCATTCATTCCTTGTTGAACACTTAGGTTGTTCCCTGATCATGAGTACTGTGGGTAATGCTGCAATGAACATGGGGGTGCACATATCTCTTTGAGATACTGATTTCACTTCATTTCCTTTGACTATAGAACAAGAAGTGGAATTGCTGGATCATATGATAGTTTTATTTTTTAAGTTTTTGAGGAACCTTCACACTGTTTTCCATAGCGGCTGCACCAATTTACATTCCCACTGACAGTACACAAGGGTTCCCTTTCTTCACATCCTCACCAAGACTTTTATCTCTTGTTTTTTGATGATAGTAATTCTGACAGGTGGGAGGTGACATCCCATTGTGGTTTTGATTTGCGTTTCCCTGCTTATTAGTGATGCTGAGCATCTTTTCATATACCTGTTGGCCATTTGTATGTTTGCTTTGGGAAAAATGACCATTTGCCCACTTTTAAACCAGGTTATTTATTTATTTTTGCTATTGAGTTGTATGAGTTCCCTACATGTTTTGGATATTAACCCCTTATCGCATATATGATCTGCAAATATTTTCTCCCATTGTGTGTTGTCTACTCACTCTGTTGATTGTTTCCTTTGCTGGGCAGAAACCTTTTAATCTGGTGTAGTCCCACTTGTTTATTTTTGCTTTTGTTGCCTGTACTTTTGGTTTTAAATCCAAAAAATCACTGACAAGACAAGTTTCAAGGAGATTTTCCCTATTTTTTTTTTTCTAGGGGCTTTACAGTTTCAGATCTTACATTTAAATCTTTTATTTTGAGTTGATTTTTGTGTATAAGGGTCTAATTTCATTCTTTTGCATGTGAATATCCAATTTTCCCAGCACCATTTATTGAAGATACTCTCCTCATTGCGTATTGACACTTTTGTCAAAGATTAGTTGACTGTATATGTCAACTAATATCATATGTAGTATGTATTTGGGCTCTCTATTCTGTTCCATTGTTCTATGTGTCCTTTTCTATACCTATACCATACTGTTCAGATTACCGTTTAGATAGCTTTGTAATATATCTGAAATCAGAAAGTGTGATACCTGTAACTTTGTTGTTCTTGCTTGAGATTGCTTTAGATGTTTAGGGTCTTTGTGGTTCCATACAAATTTTAGGATTTTTTCTATTTCTGTGGAAAACGCCATTGGAATTTTGATAGGGATTGCATTGAATTTGCACTTCACTTTGGGTAGCATGGACATCTTAACGATATTAATTCTTCCAGTCCATGAATATGAATATCCATTTATGGAAATTTCTTTCACCAATGATTTATAGCTTTCAGTGTACAAATCTTTCACCACCTTGGTTGAATCTATTCCTAAGTATTTTATTCCTTTTAATACTTTTGTAAATGGGATTGTTTTCTTAATTTCTTTTTTTGGACAGTTCCTTCTTAGTCTTTAGAAAAGTAACTGACTTTTATATGTTGAATTTGTAATTTGCAGCTTTATTGAATTTGTTTATTAGTTCTAACAGTTTTGTTTTGTTTTGTTTTGTTTTTGGTGGAGTCTTCAGGATTTTCTATATACAGAATCATGTCATCAGCAAAAAGAGACAATTTTACGTCTTCCTTTCTGATTTCAATGACTTTTATTTCTTTTTCTTGCCTAACTGCTGTGGCTAAGACTTCCAGTACCACGCTGAATAGAAATGGTGAGAGTTGGCATCCTTGTCTTATTCCTGGTCTTAGAGGAAAAGCTTTCAGATGTTCACTGTTGAGTATGCATTAGTTGTGAGTTTGCCTTGTAAATTATGATTAGATGTTGGCCATCATTGATCATTGTGAATGACATTGGGGACCAGATTGTGTTGTATTTCATTAAATAGTGTTGGAGTTTCTTCTGGAATGCAGTTCCTTGTAGCAAGTTGGATGCTTTCAAGGCTTGCTTTTATGCTTTAGGGAGGGTCTAGAACAGCCTTTTGTCTTGAGCTCATTTAGTCCCATTTTTAAGGCAATGTTCTCCTGAGAGCTTTCCTCTCAGGCATGCACAGACCAGCAATCAGCTGAGGATTCGAGGGGAGTTTATTTCAGTCTGCAGGTCTGAGGGGCTCTCTCCTTTCCTCAGTGCAGCCGACCACCCACCTTTCCCGTCAGGACCCAGATCTGTGTCTTCTCCACAAAGCCAAACCCTCAGGTCCTGGGCTGTGGCTTGGAAGGTGCTTCCTGTCTGTGCTGCATTCAGCGTTCCGTCCTGCGTACCCAGGGCCCACGCCCCAAACTTGTTATTTCGTGCGTTTGTGTGGTTTTCTAGCTGTTTAAGGTGGAAGGGCAAATCTGATCCCCATTAGTCATGGCCAGAAGAGGTAGTTATATGCTTCGTATCTGATCATCCGATTTACATATTAAGGCTGTATGGACAGCCATACTGGTGAGCATTATCCAATATACAATTTCAGCCACAACTACAAGCTACATATGTAATTAAAAAAATTTTAGTAGCTACGTTAAAAAAAAGAAAAAGGTAAAAATTTTAAATACTTTATTGAACTCGGTATATCTAAAATATTAACATTTCAACATCTAATCAGTATAACATTCATTAGCAAGTTATTTTACCTTCTTTTCTTATTCATGCCACATCTGTGAAATCCAGTGCATGGTTTACATTTACCACACATCTGAGTTTGATGCACATCTCAGGTGCTTAGAGGCAACGTATGCGGGGCCCACCATGTTGAACTGGGCAGAGATCACAGTCACTGGACACTCTGGGGTCCACGGACACCCTGGCATTATTGGGAGCTGGAAATTCTCTTGCACTTGCAGACGTCTCAAGAAGGGTTCAATGGGAAATAATACTGAGGCCCCAGTATGTACTTTGTGATGCCCAGTGTCCCGCCCTGGGGACTGTTTTGGCCATGAGAGAAAAGAGCCTTTTCGTTCCTGTCACCCGGGTCCAGGTGAGGAGCTCGGCTCCTTCTATTGCTTGTGCAGAAGCTCCTTCACGTGCGGCTCAGGTTACAGCAATGCGTACTCACCCAGTCTGACCCTGAAGAGAGATGGAGTGGGGTATTTTGCTAGATTTCAAGTTTATCTTTACGTTGAGTATGTTGCAGTCATTGAAACTGGCTACTCCAGCAGCAGAAATGGCAGGGTGTGTGTGTGTGTGTGATTCGTGCATTACGGTAAGTGAAAGATGATATTTCTAGTGACGGTTTCTGGTAGAACATCAGGAACAGCCGTGGATCAAGCAGTGCTCCAACGTGATAGGATAACCCTGACCCACACCCTCTAGTGATGGCTTCGCTCTGCGAGCCGGCTTCGTTGAATTCCCAACAAGGTTGACTTTCATCCCAGGCAGCCCGTTTTTTTTCGTTTGTTTTGTTTTGCTTGTTCGTTTTTTATTGGAGTATAGTTGCTTTAAATGTTGTGTTAGTTTCTGCTGTACAACGAAGTGAAGCAGCTCTATGTATACTTATATCCCCTGCCTCTTGGACCTCCCTCCTACCCCACCCCCCATCTGACCCATCTAGGTCACCACAGAGCACCAAGCTGAGCTCCCTGTGCTATACAGCAGCTTCCCACTAGCTATCTGTTTTACACATGGTAGTGTATTTATGTCAAGCCTAATCTCCCAATTCGTCCCACCCTCCCCTTCCCGCCATGTGTCCACACGTCCATTCTCTACGTCTACATCTCTATTCCTGCCCTCGAACTAGGTTCATCTGTACCAGTTTTCTAGATGCCACATACATGTGTTAATATATAATATTTGTTTCCTTTTTCTGGCTTACTTCACTCTCTACTGGGCATGTACCCTGAGAAAACCATAATCCAGGCAGCCTGTCATGCCTTCGAAAGAATGTGTCTTTTAATCTGACACTTCCGTTGTGTAGCTTTTCAGTCTTCCTTTCAGCAGGGAGGCACTGAGCATCCTCATGGAGCCTGGATGCTATGGGGGAGGCAGGAAAGAACAAAATACAGCTTTTGCCTTTAGTTTACTCTCTAGAGGTGGGAAAGAAAGGATTCCAAAAGCAACCCTTGCTGGAGTTGAAGCAAGTGAGATCGCAAGTGGTTTTCTAGTTAATCCTGATGTAAAGAACATTTCTTTTTCTAAAAGGTGTATTTTATTTAGAAAAACAGTAAAAAGGAATTAGCATACAGTGGTTACTGGCTCCAAACGTATATAATTTCTTTCTGTCTTTCTAATTGAAGTGTAGTTGATTTACAGTGTTGTGTTAGTTTCAGGTGTACAGCAAAGTGATTCAGTCATACATACATATATATGTATGTATATACTTTTCCATTACAGATTATTACAAGGTATTGAATATAGTTCTCTGTGCTATACAGTAAACCCTTGTTTATCTATTTTACATATAGTAGTGTGTATCTGCTAATCCCATGCCCCTAATTTATCCCTCCCCCGCTTCTCCTTTGGTGACCATAAGTTTGTTTTCTGTGTCTGTGAGTCTGTTTCTGTTTCGTAAATAAGTTCATTAGTATTATTGTTTAGATTCCACATCTATGTGATATCATATTTGTCTCTGTCTGACTTACTTCACTTAGTATGAGAATCTCTAGGTCCATCTGTGCTGCTGCAAAGGCCTTATTTAAAGAACATTCTGATTAAAGGTCCCAAAGACCCTCAGTAAGGGTAGTGTCACAGGGTCACGGGGTTGGAGACCTACAGCAGCTAAAACGTTTTATAGCTTCTGCCAGAGGAGATAAACAGTACACAGAGCAAAACGGAACACCCAGAAATAGATGCAGATTCAAAGAGAGAATCAAGATATTAAAAAGGGCATTTGAAATTCCTGGGGAAGGGAGTGTTTGACGGTTGGCTGTCTAGATACTTGGAGAAAAATGAATCTTGATCTCTGTCTTGCTTCTTATGTCAAAACAAACCCTCGCTGGCATGTAAGTTCCATATTACAGGCAAAGAAACAGACAGAGGCTCGCTCCTGATGTGTTTAGAAAATAACACATAAATTAATCAGGCTGCACTCTGAGATCAAGACCCAGAGTCCTGAGAAACAAGAGCGACTGGGCAGAGAGGGGCCGTCTGTGGATCGTCTCACCTGCCGGGTTCCGGAGCTGGGGTTCCAGCTGTTGGCAGTGGTGGGGACCAAGGACGGGGAAAATGGGGTGCTACTCCCACGTGCATGGGTGCCTGACATTCTCACATGGTGCCGGGGTTCTCCTCGGCACACCATCTTAGAGTCTCTCAGCCACGACACTGGAGCCTTTCATTTCTCTAAGGGTTGGACACATACTTTCCTTCCCTTTCTCCACAGCTCGAATCTACTAGCGCCTCTCCCCAGAATCTTTTCAACGGTTCTAACTCAGTCCATCTGAAGTCGAGCTCCAGCACTGGTTGCTTTCAAAAGCTCCCAGGTAGCTGTAACGCAGCCCTGGCCTCAGCGCTAGACCAGAGGTCCCCATGCTCAGCCCACATCAGGGTCACCTGGGGCCTTGGTGGACCATGGACTGCTGGGCCCCATGGCCAGATGCTCAGAGCCAGCAGGTCTGGGTGGGGCCCAACACCTTGCATTCCTAACAGGTTCAGGTGCTGCTGAAGGTGCTGCCCCAGGGGCCACACACTGAGGACCGCTGGCCAGGATGCTGTGATTCATAATAAGAAATATATATTTGGTCCATTTGCTGGCACAGAGCTTCCCAAACCCTTGGAAACAATAAGAGCAATGGGAGTATTTTTAAAATAATATTTGGTCTCTTGTCTTTAGTTCCTGAAAATGCTTCAGAACCATGAAGGTGGAATGGGTGTCTTGTTATTCATAACAGGCTCCTTTCCAACACCACTGAGTTAATGGGAATGAGGTGACTCTTGGAAACCCCCTAAGGATGAGGCTGGTTGTCAGGGGAACCAACCATGGATCAGAGGGTCAGACTCTCAGTCCCACCCCCTCCCAGACCTCTGAGGAGTGGAGAGGGGCTGGAGGTTGAATCAATTGTCAGTGACCGGTGGTTTAGTCAATCAGCCAGTGTAAGGAAGCCTCATAAAACAACTGCTATGGAGGTTCCTTAAAAAACTAAAAATAGAACTACTGTATGATTCAGCAATCCCACTCCTGGGCGTATATCCTGAGAAAACCCTAATTTGAAAAGATACATGCACCCCAATGGTCACAGCAGCACTATTTACAACAGCCAAGACACGGAAACAACCTAAATGTCCATGAACAGAGAATGAATAAAGAAGATGCGGTCTAGGGACTGCCTTGGTGGTGCAGTGGTTAAGAATCCGCCTGCCAATGCAGGGGACATAGGTTCAAGCCCTGGTCTGAGGAGATCCCACATGCCGTGGAGCAACTAAGCCCGTGCACCACAACTACTGAGCCTGCGCTCTAGGACCCGCGAGCCACAACTACTGAGCCCACGTGCTGCAACTACTGAAGCCCACGCGCCTAGGGCCCCTGCTTCACAACAAGAGAAGCCACTGCGATGAGAAGCCCACGCACTGCAATGAAGAGTAGCCCCTGCTCGCTGCAACTAGAGAAAGCCCGCACACAACAACAAAGACCCAACACAGCCATAAATAAATTAAAAAAAAAAAAGATGAGGTCTATATACAATGGAATATTACTCAGCCAAAAAACAACAAAATAATGCCATCTGCGGCTATATGGATGGACCTAGAGATTACCATACTAAGTGAAGTAAGTCAGACAAAGACAAATACCATATGACAGCACTTTCCCTTACTCTTAATTTCAGTGTCTTTAGCTTTAACTGTTAGCACAGTCGTAGCATGGTGTAACCGGGAGAAATCACCTGGCTTTGATATTGCTTTCGGAGGACCAAGCCATCAGTCTAGATCTCTCTGGTTATCTCATCCTATTTGCATTGCTCCTTAGGTTGAAATTTAAACCCTTCCACCAGCTCGAGGACATTTCAGGTAGACCCTGGACAAGCCAGGATCTAAATAAGGACATAATAATAAGGAAGAGAGAAACTGTATGGGGGTTGGCTGGCAGGAGAAGATCTGGGAGGTGAGGTGGAGCCCAGTTTAGTAAGCCCTGGCCTGATCCATAAAGTAAGGAGCGCACCCACCGTGCCACAGCACTAACGACAGCGAGTACGCAGAGCAGCGGTCCTTCCGGTGACCGTGTGTCCTCCTGCTCTTGGGTGGCACTGCCCTCGTCCCCCTTGTCCCTCGTCCCTCTTGTCCTGTCCTCTGCATCTCTACGCCCTCTGCCCCTGTGCTCCTGGCCCTACAGCACCCGCAGCGGCTGCTGTTCTCAGCACAGGGTCACGGGGCTGTGACCCCCGCGTGCACTCGTCAGCTCCGGCTGCTGTAACAAAACACAAGGACCGGGAAACAAACAAGCAAACATCTGTTTCTCTTGGTTCTGGAGGCCGGAAGTCTAACATCAAGGTGCCGGCAGGTCCAATGTCTGGTGAGATCTCTCTTCCTGGTTTGCAGGTGCCATATTCTCCTTCTGCCCTCACATGGCCAATCCTTGGTTTGTGAGAGACGGAGAAAGGTATTTTCCTCTGTCTTTCCCTCTTTTAATAAGGATATTAATCCCGTCACGAGGACCCACCCCCATGACCTCATCTAACCTAATCACCTTCCAAAGGCCTCACATTGGGGTTACGACTCTAATGTATGAATTTGGTGGGGGGGGGGAAGACACAGCATTCAGTCCATAGCACTGAGTTTCTCGTCTTAAAAAGGATTTAGACTCTAAGCCTGTTGAGAAAAGGAATAGGTGCTTAGTCCAGGGTCTGGCCCAACGGAGCTCTTTGATGGATAAACAAAGGACTTTGAAATCAACCTTTCAGAGTTTGTCCTGGTGCTTCATTAGAGACGAGTCACTGCTTAGTTAAAGACTTGCATAGCCATTATCTGAGCCAGATTTATACCCATAATCCTAACAATAAAAATACAGGTTGGATGTTCCTATGGCCCAGAGGTAGCTCCAGGATCCTTATACTTATTAACTCATAACAGGTGCTGTTATAACTCCGTCTCGTGGATGAGAATACTGAGCACAGGCTCCCAAAACCTGAGTCCGACCTCTGCCTGCCTGATCCCAGAGTTCTGTCATTTATGTCAAATATAACTGGAGACAAATGACCTGGGCCTTTCCTTCCAGAAATCCCGAATTTAAAATGTTCTGTTCAAATGCTCCCTGTCAGTACCAAGTGGCAATTCCTCACGTTTTGAGTGATTTTTATCATCTTTGAAAAATCCCTCTATTTTTGATGTACCCAGGACGTTCAGGTGTGATTACAGAGCACGCTGCATTTTGCATGAACTGTCTGTTATGTGCATCGCCTCTACCTTGGCTTGTGGCATCATTTTTTTAAAAATGTGTACAAAGCATGAGTTAAGGGAAGTGCTATTAAAAACCATGCTCAGTAAACCAAGGCATTTACAAAAATAATTTGCTCCATTTCAGAGAGGTCCAGCTTATCAAATACGAGGATGGTAATTAATGCCTATTGTCCAAACGGTCCCCGAATGATTACAGGCTCCCGGGAGGGAGAAATTTGAAGTGGCCACATTTGGTACCAGGTGTTCGAGTGAAGGGTGTTATTTGTCTTGAGATGTAATTGGTGTCAGCCACGCAATAAAGAGGTTTAAACTTTATGCCTCGGCTGTTATCACTGGGCCAACCCAGCCCTTTCATCAAACTCTGGCTCCGTCACCATCACCGACAGTTGTCTCTTGCTGGGAGTCATCAATAAGATGATAGCTGTTGTTGCAATCCCAAATTACGGACTAAGCCATGCGAGCTGAGCAGCTGCAGGCTTACTCGTTCAGCAAGACCCCGGGTGTGAGAATTATAGTAATACGTGAATGTATGTACGTTAAATTACGTACCTACGCACAAGGATGGTTTTCTGTGGAGTTTTAAGAAATTGTTCAGCAGTATCTGGAGGTAGAAATCACTTTATCAGTGGAAACTATGCAAATTGGCTACCATCCTCTGCTAAAAAATGCCATGTAAAGAAGGGAACTAGGTAGTTTAAAACACAGAAGTCGTGGGACTTCCCTGGTGGCACAGTGGTTAAGACTCCGTCTGCCAATGCAGGGAACATGGGTTCAACTCCTGGTCGGGGAGGATCCCACATGTGGCGGAGCACTAAGCCCGTGCGCCACAACTACTGAGCCTGCGCTCTAGAACCCATGCACCACAACTACTGAGCCCTCATGCCTAGAGCCTGTGCTCCACAACGAGAGAAGCCACTGCAATGAGAAGCCCATGTACTGCAACGAAGAGCAGTCCCCGCTCGCCACAACTAGAGAAGGCCCATGAACAGCAACGAAGACCCAATGCAGCCAAAAATAAATCAAATAAATAAGTTTTGAAAAAAAACCCCAAAAACCCACAGAAGTCATAAATAACATTATCATGCTAAATTTATATGTTACTTTCCTATCTATGAATATAAGACATATACAAATTACATATAAATGATGACTAATAATTGGAGATTTCAAACTTGGAACCATTATATAATCTGAGTCAAATTTTGAAGAAAATAATGTGTAATTGTATCAGTATTTCTTCAGCTGCTCTCTCAGTGACATTTTACCATTTTTAGTTTTCTAACATAATATGGAAATCTGGAGTGTGTTTATCACATATCTGTTAGTATACGGAGTATAATCGTAATGATAGAGATTCCCTTACTATACAGGTCATGAAAACTTTGCTTAAAGTTTTATGGTTCATGAATCTCTATTCTGGAAAACCCTCTATCCAGCTAAGATTATTTTAATAGCTCTCACTTTAAACTAAGTCTTCACCATCTGTTCTTCCTTTATTCTAAATGCTAAAAGAAATTAATTCAAATGCATCATGAAAGAGCTATTTTATGTTTTTAAATCCCTGTCTTTAGCTTAACTCGCAGGCTAAATGTGCACTGGCGATCTCTGAAAACATCTGGAAGAAAACAGCTGTCTTCTGACATCTCATTTGGAGTATTTCCCAGGGAAGAAAGGAAGTTGTCCTAAATGGATGTATTATTCTCTTGCCCTGTCTGAAGTACACCATCACTATTAAGCTGATAAAGGAGGGGCAACCTTTAATATCGGGCTACCATAGTTTTATAAATAAACTGAGTTTTTAATACACAGGTGAAGTTTGTACTCTCAGCATTTTCTAAAATGTTAGCACTTGTTATTTTTTCTCGATTGATTATATTTTCTTCTTTAGCCACAGACCTTATGAAATGCTGATCTGGCGTGCAGAGAGCGGTGCTGTCAGACATGGGCTTTACAGTCACGGCAGAAGATTTCAAATAGCTGAGAAATAACACGGGAAGGGGAGTCCATGCCTCCCACAGCTCAGCCCCTGACGGCTTAGGAAGCAGGCAGCAGTGGCTCACCCTGGAAGGTGTTTATTTCCAAGGAGGCAAGGACCAGAGCTCAGCCTACGCGGTGATTAGCGCCAAATGTCCTTTTTGGTGTCTTTTTTCTCTCTATGCTAGGTAATCACAAACTGAGACAGGCTGCAGACAACATTAAAGGGAATGGCATTATTCTTGCACAAATGATGCCGTGGCAAATCTGACTTTCTAACGACGGCTTCTGGGAAGAAACGCGTCCGTCCGAGGCTGTGGTTATGCTGTGCGGGGCAGTGCGGACGGGATGGATGCTCTGGGGCAGCAAAGCCCCGGCACCTCCTTCCTGTGCCAGCAGCTGCCCCTTGCTCTAGGCACCGGTGTGTCTGTGCTCTCAGAGCTGTGGATGCCGGCTTCGTTTCCAAGTTCGGCACTCACATCACGGCGTTTCTGTGGGGCTGGCTTCAGGGCTTTGCATCCTCAGTTCTTTCCCAAAGGATTCCAGACACCCAGGGACACTCACTCCATGCAGTGGCTGTGATGTGGGAGCAGTTGTGTCACCACCTCTCCTCAGACCCTGGTATTTCTCTCTGGGCTTTCTCTGGAAACACAGTGGCCTGGAAAACAGTGACTGCAGCTACTAGGAATAGGAGGGCCGAAAGTCAGGCATAATCACAGGAGTTTGGAAGAGAAGACGTGGAGGGGTGAGATTGTTTTTTGTTGAAGATCATTGAGTTAGAAAGGAAAAAATCAATTGATGTGACATGCATAAGAGGAAATATAGTGAGTTTTTAAAGGTGGCACATTAAATGCCTAACCAATATGATTTAAAAGTAGACAACAGGGAATAGGATGTTGTATCAATAAGTAGAACAAATACTACGATAAAAATAGTATCTTTCAGGCTTCCCTGGTGGCGCAGTGGTTGAGAGTCCGCCTGCCGATGCAGGGGACACGGGTTCGTGCCCCGGTCCGGCTGGGCCCGTGAGCCATGGCCACTGAGCCTGCGCGTCCGGAGCCTGTGCTCCGCAACGGGAGAGGCCGCAACAGTGAGAGGCCCGCGTACCGCAAAAAAAAAAAAAAAATTGTATCTTTCGTTAAATATAGAAGGGGTGGTGAAAACAGAAAGATTTGGAGAAAGAGGATAGAATCGGTCTTGGGAAAGTAGAAAAACACACACAAAGTGGTGAGAAAGGGACAGGAGTAGAGTGTCCCAAAGGAGGAAAGAAGGAAAGGGGGCCACTCTAGTGAGAATTAGTTAATTCACTTTAAGATTTAAACCAATTGTTCGCCTGGACTGTGGCCTTCAGGTTGCTCTCACTTCTTAACTAAAAGATGTTGCCTTTGGTAGGTTAACTTTCCTTACAGATACTGAATTGCCCCCAACCCTACGTTTTGGAATAGACATGAAACACACAAAGCCTTCAGGGGCCAGGTAGGAAATGTAAGTGAATTAAGCTGCCTGCAAGTAAAAAACAAAGCTAAACAAAAACCATCCAATTGCCAGAAACTAATCACGTTTCCTTTATTTTCCTGAACTGTGATTTATACATAAGCTCCAACATATATGCACACACACACACACACACACAGACACACACACATAGACACACACACACACACACAGACAGACAGACACACACATGATGTTTGTTGCTTGTTTGGTTAAGAACTGGAAATCTGACCTGTTTCTTCTACGGCAAGAGCTCGGTGTTGGGCCTTATGTTCTGCATGGTGATGTGAGTACAGAATTTGGCTTTGACTTCTTTACCTGGGAGATAGATTTAGATGAATTCACATTCAGTGTTTGCAGAAGCAGATCCTTACACGTACAGAGCCTTTGGATACTAATTTTTACTATGGGGGACTAATCCTGAGAGAGTTGAAAATTCTGGTATTTCGATGTCACCATATTTGCACTTTACTATTTTACTAAAGTTTGGCAATTTCCATTTCATACCTTTTTTTCACTGTTTCCATATGACTTGAGAAAGGAAAAATTAACCTATTGGTTCAATAATTCTAGGTAAGAACTTATTAATTTCACAAAATGATGCACATTTGTTACAAACCGTAGCAGCTTTACTTTTTGGTGTTTTAGTCTTAAGAACTAGAGAGTTTTCAGTTCAATCTGATCATTCTTTTTGGTAAACTGTGTCTCCCTCTAGTGATACAAACCACTATTCTTTTAAAAATACAGTAAAAGTTGGATCCTCTGAAAGAAATATGTGCTTCAATCCAGAAAAAAAGCATATTATTAAAAAAAATAAACACACCTGGAGTTTACTTGACTGCTGTAGCAAGAGGCTTGGAGACTTTTTCTTTTTTTTTGGCTGCGTTGGGTCTTTGTTGCTGTGTGTGGGCTTTCTCTAGTTGTGGCGAGTGGGGTCTACTCTTCGTTGCGGTGCGCGGGCTTCCCATTGTGGTGGCTTCTCTTGTTGCGGAGCACGGGCTCTAGGCGCGCGGGCTTCAGTAGTTGCGGCACGTGGGCTCAGTAGTTGTTGTGGCGCACGGGCTTCGTTGCTCCGCGGCATGTGGGATCTTCCCGGACCAGGGCTCGAACCCATGTCCCCTGCATTGGCAGGTGGATTCCTAACCACTGTGCCACCAGGGAAGTCCCAAGAGGTTTGGAGACTTTTATTTTCATGATGTTTTGAGGTAGGTGTTCTTTCTATTGGATTATGGTCACTTTAGAAAAGTTGTTATAAAGCACAGTTTTCCTACTGTATGTGGTTTTATTAAATAAAAGAACTTAGGCAAATTACATACTAATTGCTACAGTGGAAAGAGGGAAGTCCAGCAGCTCCCCAGACCCCAAAGGATGGGAAAACCCCCCAGTTTACTCGTGGCCCATCACAGTGTGTAATAATTACTGAGGCAAATCCCATCCCTTCATTCCTTCGTTCCTTCCTTCATCCCTCGAACCTCTCCAGAGCGCTGTGAGCTCGGCACTGAAGACACTTAGATGAATAAGCCACAGTGACTGCTTTCAATGTATTGTCACACCAAAATCCTTGTCTCAAAAAGCATTTGAGACAATTTCATACATTATTCCAGCATTTGAATGTTTTTGTCCAGAGTATTTATTTTGGGGGTGGGAACACGCACCTTAGCTCAGGACAGGCAAGCTCAGGAGGAAAGGGGCATCTGCACGAAGGAGAGCTTCCCAGGCCGGAAGGACAACTGCCTACAGACAAACCAGGAGGGATGTGCAGGCCCTGGATGCTTCCAGATCCCACAAGGTGCAGAAACACCAGGTCTAAAGGTGAAAGAAGATGGTTTCTGAAGGGAAAGTAACAATCCCCCTGGCCTCCAGAGCCAACTTCAGACACTCCCCTCCACCTGCCGGAAGTGAACCCAGTGATGGGGGCTGGGTGGGGAAGAGGGTAAGACATCCCCTGCCTGCGGTATCAAGTGGCTGCCCGAGGGCTGAGCCCAGGCCATCCCGTCCAGGCCCGGATTTCGCCATCAGACCCCACCAGGAATTGTCCAACACCCGCCAAGGCAGATTCCTGGGCCCAGGACCAACCTGTTGAACCAAAATCTACTGGGAGTCGGAGATTGGGGAGGAATCTACATTTTTCTACATTTTTCACAAGAAATCTGCAGGAACTTTTATGGCCAGGAAAATTGGAGGATGACTAGAATTATTCTGTAAAATTGAACTCTGCTTCCTTCCGTCCCTGATTCCAGCGTTTAACGGGCTTCACTATCTCAGGGTCGGGCTTTTGGGGGGAATTAATTCGTTTATTTAACCAATCCCCACCAAGTAATATTGCTAGGTTCTGCGGGTTTACATGGATAAAGCAGATGCAGAACTTCTCTTCAAAGACCCTACTACATTATGTTGATATGCTGAGGTTTTAAAATGTTCTTTCAAATGAGAAGTACCGGTGCCTCATTCTGTTTTTAAAGGTTCTCTTTTCCTTACGTGTGAATGCCTCGCTTCTTTGCTATTCAGGAATGGCTGTATAAATCATGTATTTTAGTTAACTCTCTTAATTTTCTGGAGGGAAGATGAATAACACGCATTATTATCTACAAATAATGGAACCTATGTTTTTGAGAGAGAATAGTAAAAAAAAAAAAAATGTGTGTGCCAGCTGCTCTCTCACTCACGACTTTATGTGGGTCTGTGTGAATGTACTTAAGCGTACAGGTGCATGCGTTTGTGATCTAGTAAAAACGCTAACCCTCTCATTAAAACAGTTCTTTAAAAAAACCCCATCGTTCTTTTCACCATGAGTAAAAATAATTTCACTAGCTCCTAACAGCCTCCTTCCAAAAATTTTCCCAGAGGCACGAGGCTGCCTTCGGCTCTGCACCCCTGGATTCCTTCCGGTTGGAGGTGGTCCTGGCACGCGGAAGCACAGGGCGGTGCCGGGCCTCGCACGCGAGGCGGCCCCTCGGACTAGTCCCGGCTGATGCCTTTGCCGCGGGTCCCGTGCTGAGCGCCCTGTGCTTCCAGGGCCTTTTCCAGGATCTCGCGGCACCATGGAGACCCCACTCCCGTTCGCCCTCCCCTGTCCTCCCTCTGCAGCGAGGACGAAGTTAAACACACGAGGAGACGTCAGCCGGCATCCGTGACCTGGGGCGGACGGGAGTGAAGCCTAGGAGGTGATGCTCTCAATGCGTAATTCTTCCCGCTTTACCGAGTGCTGGTGGGGAGCGGGGCTGAGGAAGTCGGAGATGGAGCGTTTTTGCCCTTTTCCTGAGCCCACCTGGACGGGGACATGGGCGAGCCCCGCTGGAGCGCAGAGTGTGGGCAGGGGGACCGTGGTGGGCACATGGCCTGGAGCCCACGCGCACACTTTGTTTTGAGGCAGGCTGATCGTTAGGGCTTTGCCTGGTGTGGGTGTCTGTGTTTAGCTTTCTTGCTTCAGTTGAGAGGGAGTCCGTTAGTCGGACACGTGGCTCAAGTCCCTCTGCTCACCTGGCTAGTCGGTGGCAAAGGGCCCAGGACTCCCCTCTGAGCGGGTGGTGAGGCTTTCCCATCGTACCCCGAGTCAGGAGCTCTGGGCTGTTAACTTCTTTCAGAGGCAACGTGAATGATCTGAGCTACGACACGTCAGTAAGACAGAAGGAGAACCAAAGTAAAAAGCCTTTTGTAGCAAGGCTTCTCCATCAGCTTCAAGTATCTACGGGTTTTGACTATGATTCAAAATATTACATATTTGCCTTCCATGTGTTGGTCATATTTTTAAGATCTTGAATGAAAATCTTAATCCATCACCAGGATGACTGAATTAGTCTTTAAAAAAAAACTTCATTAACAAGAGATCTTACAAAAAAGGAAAACAAACAGCCATTTTGGAAAATTTTAATGCATTTAAAAAAATTAAAATGGTGTGGTAGACTGGGGGCAGGGGGTTCCTCTTTGGGAGTGAAAGGCAGAAATTCACAAAATGCAGGAAGGGAAGGGGAAGGCCCAGCCTAGGTTTCTACATAGGACTTTGTGATCTTGTGTTACTGATAAATCACGTTTAATTTCCCCTGGAAACATTCCCTGAGGTCTGGCGTTCTGTACTTGGAGGGAACACTTAGCGAGAACTTGGAACAGACGTACAGGTGAGGCGACCCAGCCTCCGACGTCAGGAGGCCCCACGCTGCCAGGAGCCCAGCCTTTGCTCTCGACCTGGCTGCCACCCCTGCCGCCCGCTGTCCCTGGACTTTCACCTGCTTCCCCAGACTCCTCTTGTCAGGGCCAGCCCTGCCCTGGCCGCTTCTGACCGCTCTTTGCCAGCTCAGATTAAGCGTCCGTTCTCCAGGGAGGCCTTTCCCACTTCCCCAGAACCAGGCGGAATCCCCTTGCCGATCCATCCACAGCACCTTCTGCTTCTCTTTTCCAAATTCACCTCCACGTCCTATTTGTTCCCTTTCTGCTGTGGCCACTGGGCTGCAAGCTCAGAGTGGTGGAGTTCGTCCTTCTCACCAGTGAGTTTCCAGAACCCTCCGCGTCGCCTGGCACACAGGATACGCTGTGTACATACCGGGTTATCGACTGACTGATGCACCACAAAACCCACCCCTCGGTGGCCAGGCTGCCTCGGACTCAGCGCTGTTTTTGAGCAGCCCCGCTAGATCCGTTAGTTCAACGCATGCTAAACCTGAAATCGGTGTTTGGTTCTGGGCTGTTCTAGAAGGAGCCCGAATAACGCGCGGTCTTGGAGTTCACGGGCTCGAGGGCTCTTTGCCAGAGGGGAGGATTTAGAGCACTTGCAGGGTGAGTAAGAGGTTTCACAGGCTGGACTCATCTTAATGTTTGTAATCTAACAAACGTCTAGACTCATTTACCGTGTAGCAGGCACTTTACACGAATTAATTCGATTCCCGTGACAAAGCTACGTGGGAAGTGGGGATTTATCACTTGGGGAAGCCGAGGCTGGGGGGCCGTTCCAAGGCCCATGAGGCTGCAGTCAGGCCCAGAGTCACGCTCTCATGAGTCCAGCCAGAGCCTCGCTCATCACAGCCACCTGGATCTTGCAGGTTTTGGGGTCACGCTTCGGCATTTAAGGAAAGGCTCTACTTCCATAAAAACTGAAAAATTGGGACTTCCCTGGTGGTCCAGTGGTTAAGACTCAGTGCTTCCAGTGCTGGGGGTGTGGGTTCCATGCCTGGCTGGGTCACTGAGATCCCACATGCCATGCTGGGCAGCCAAAAAAACACACAAAACCTTGAACACTGCCAGTGCCAGTAATCCCTGACGCCTAAGGTCTTCTCAAGCACAGTGGGCTTTTATCTTAGTGTCCTGGCCCTGCTCGAGTTTCCCCTCCGGTGTCGGTATGGTCTGTGCGGAGGTGCCGCACTGCACGGAGTTGGAAGCAGGTCTGGCCTGAAGAAGAAGGAGGACAGTGGGCTGGACACCGTTGTCTCTGGTTTGGGAGACCCCTGAGTCCTCCCCAGCTCACCGCAAGGGAGGTGAGCCTGCACTGGGAGAGGTCCTGGGTTTTGAGAGCCAGCAGGGGGCCTGAGAAACGGGTTCCCTCCTAAGTCCCCTCCTCCCCCGCGGGTCTTCTCCCAAACATCTAAGAGCAGATACCACCCAGGGCCACACTCCTGACTTCAGGCTGACCCTGAAGAGGGCAAGCGTGTGGACAGGTGTGGCCCCTGGTACGCTGTGACACCAGCGCTGAAGCCGGCCAGTCCTGCGGTCACCAGCCTTCCTCCCAGGTGCCCTACCTTTCTCAAGGTCGATGGCATTTGCGGAGGATGCATTGGGAAACAGCGGCACTTTCTGGATGTGTCGAGGCAAACTCGCTTCGCCACGCAGAGTTTGGTTTCACAGAAGGAGGCGGGAAGTTAGGAGGCTTTTTGAAAGATTTAAGCCATCCAATTGTACATATAAAACAGAGATGAAACAACATTGTAGAGCGGCCCTAATCACTTTTTCTGACCCGTTGTGTTTTAAAAATATTTACCGCGCGCAGAGCACAGCCCGTAGGCTACATGCTGAGCAGTGGCCGTGTGGTTGATGGTAAATAGTCAGGCGGGTCGGGGGGCGTCTCGGTCTCGTGCTTGGCGCCAGCATCGGGGCGCATCCTGGTCTGCCCGCAGGGGATGCGCCCACAGAGGCGTGGGGCCCCGCACTCCGTTCCAACACCATCTTCTTCCCTTTGCAGCTTCCCACTTCCCATCTGTGCCCACCCACTGGTTTCTCAAAGAATAATTTAAAAAACTGGCACATGGTTCAAGGAAAAAGAATCAGAAGCCGTGGGCTCCCTGGTCCTTGGTTCATGGTGTCGGAGACGTGCGGCCACAGGCCCGGCCGGCTTCCCTTCCTCGAGGCTGTGACCCAGCCTGACCCACCCGGCCTGTGCACTGTTGCCGACCGCGGACACCGGAGCGCTGGTTGTACCCTGCAAGTTGCCAGGGAAGCGTTTTCTTTTTCCTTCGTCTTTGCCAGTGTTGCCTGCAGACTCCAAAAGACATCTTCAGAAAGCTGATAATTACAGAGATGGGATCCGAGCATGAGTCAAATCGCTCCCTGTTTCGCTTGGGCGCAGTCCTTCGGGGAGGATGACGTTCTCGCCAGTAATTATTAGGTTATCGCCTCGTCATATTACTCCTTCTGGAGCCTCAATTTGAGGATAAACGTTAGGCCAACCTTTGCCGTTCGATCCTCCGATTCAAATAAATGTTGTGTTCCAGAAGGAAAAAGAACCAACAAAACTAGAAACCCTAAGAAGCAGTTATTTCTGAGTAGAACCAGCTATATGACGGTTGTAAGGGTAGTGTAAAAATGAGTGCTTAGTAAAATGGCACTTGTATCCATTAATGAACACTTGGAAGCAGCCAGGAGTTCACATCTTCACAGCACCGTTTGTGGAAGGATGTCCGGACTCTGCCATCTTGCTAGAATGCTCTTGTGAGTGGACCTGTATGCTCTGTAGATGGAGTACTGCAAATTCAGCTTCCCCAGAGCACAGAGCCCTAAACCCTAGGTTCCTGTGATCTCGTGCTTTGTCCGTGTGCTTTGGAAGGGGGGAGAGAGTTGATGGACAAACAACTGGGATTTGCCTCTGGACTGACAGACAGGTCTCTTTATTTGGGCCTTCGTCTCAAAGAGGAGACAAAGAGGAGAGAGCCAGGGAAGAGCTCAGAACAAGCAGACTCCCGGAGTTGCCTTCAGGAAGAAGGCCCTAATGGGTGCTTCTCCCCAAAGGTGGTGTCCCCGGGCGTGGCCCCAGGGGAGATTCCTCGGCTCTTTTTGTGAAGTGTACCTAGTCCAGGGCCTGGAAGTTAGCTCCTGTGTGCAAAGACACAGGAAAGCAGACAGTGTGAAGGGGATTCCTTAAGGAATGGATGGCAGGCTTTCAGTACCAAAGGGAGTGAATCGTGAGTGTTTCCCTGGCCCCAAAGGTGGGTATTGGAATGCCCGTATCTTCGACACCCCTTACCCCCCAGGGTGCACACAGCCATTCTCAATTTGAGGAAGGGTCTTTGCCTCAGCTGTCCCTGAAACTTCTTGGGCAACACCGTTTTTGTTCTGGATCCACATTCCATAAAGTAAGAACCCCACCTCTCCAAATAGGCTCCCAGATGATACATCTTCCCTTCACAAAGGAAAAAAAGAGTTCAAAATTATATGTAGGGAAAACCTTCCCATGTGAAAATTTGCCGCAGTAGAAGTTGGCCTTTGTTGGAGTTTGTTTTGGGTAAGCAGCAAGCATATTTCCCCGGGTTGGTTCGGCAACAACATTCGGAGATGTTGTGTCCAGTTGTCTCGTGAGGGATGAACGGCATGTTGTGGATTCCAGAACTGAGTCTGCATCTGCTGTACCCAGACCTGCTCCGTTTGGGAAGCTCGCAAATAGGCTGGCCTTTTTTTTTTTTTTCTTCCCCCGAGTTTCTCTTTTGGCCAAAGAGAAATTGTTTCTGTGCCACTCAAAATGCTCAAACTTCCCCGCAACCCAGAAGAGAACGTAGCAGGGAAGGCCCTTCTCAAGAATTCATCAGCACGGGGGGTGGCATGAAGGTAGATGAACAGGGAGGTCACAGAAAGTTCTGGTGTCATTTCATCCCCCCCGCCGGAAACAAAGAATCGATGTGGATCTAGAAAAAGCAGCTCACGAGATAAATTGCAGGTGGGTTTTCTGATGCACCTTGAGCTTCTCAGGTGAGCTTGGCGAGGTGCTCTTTTTCATTGGTCTTCTTGGGATTACCGACAATCAAAACTTGCACAAAACTCAGCTTGGGCCTTCTGTACATGGAATGACGCTCTAGGTATGTGAGGTTCTCTGAAAGTGAGGGAGCAGAGAGAGGTAGCATCTGGGGCAAGCACAGAAAGGAAAAAAGAATTATTAGTAAGAATGTCTTAGAGGTGATCAAAAGGTTTGTGAGAAAATATATGCATCTAGATTTCTCTAGAAAGACCAAGATGAACAGGAAGGCTTCAAGTAAAACACCCAGCTAAGAACAGGTGGGGCAGCTAGTTGGTTACCACGGGCCAGGTGCCGCATTAGCCTCTGGGGAAACCTCATGGAACATGAAATACAGGGTCCCCGATTCCTGGAGCTTCTGGTCTGGTAGAGGAGTTTATCATGCGTCACTTAAGTAACTGGTATGTTGAAAAACCACTATCCTTGATGGAACCAAAATACAAGGTGCGCTTTTCCCTACGGTTGTCAACTTTGTTCACTGGGACCAATGCCCTTGACCCCTGGGTGAACTGTGGCAGCTCCCCCAGCTCTACTGCTTGCTCTCAGATGATACAAAAGCTCCTCCTCGCCACTGTGAGTCACAGAAGTATTCTCAGTTCAGCCCTTGAAACGTCGGGTCCCGTGCACTGGCCAGATGCTGGCCTTCTCTTAGCTTTACTTCATCCCGCCCTCCTCCCGGGGCCTGTCTGCCTGCAGCCGGGCTGGGGAGGCCTTCTGCTGTCTCACGTCTGCTCCTTCCCCATTTCACTGCCCCGGTCACAGCTGTAGTGTGTGTGTGTGTGTGGCCTCAGAGGTCAGAGCCCCAACCCTTTCTCCACCTGCTGGCTGGTGTCCTGTGTCCTGCCCTGGCGGACGGTTTGAGCCAACCCTCTCTCCATGGACTTTCTAAAGCACCAAGTCTTTCGAAGTCCCAGGCGGCAAGGGTCCTCCTTCTCTGAGTCTCCTTGATCCCCGGGGGGATGCCTCTCACTTCCTAGGTACCCCCCCCACCCCCGACGGACGTGCCTTCCTCAGCCGTGCCTATCCCGTGGCCGCCCTCCAGCCTCTTCCTGGCCGGGCCTCCCCCGCCCTCCGAGGTGCCCCGTTGGATAGATTTCTCCTGCCGGCCCTAGGGACACACATCTGGGCCTGGGAACGCTCATTCACGCTCTGCCCACCCCAGACGGGCGCGGCCCCAACAGCCCGCATCCCTGCGCTCTGCGCTCCTGCTCAGCCTCCAGAGCTGTCTGCGGCTCCTCTGTGATCCCAGACGGGTTCTGGGGGTTCCAACGGGCCCCCTCGCCCCTCCCCAGCGAGCGCAGGGGGCGTGCAGAAGCGCCCTCGCCGGGGCCGGGGGTTGGAAGGCAGCGGGCCCACGGCAGCTGCGCGGAGCGCGCCCGCAGTCGGTCCGCGGCCTCCCGGTCCGGCCCCCTCTAATCGTTCTTGTATTCCTGCTCCGGGGCGGGGTCCCGAGCCCGGAAGAAGCCCCTGGGCCCCGTCCGCGCGGCGGCGGCGGGCGTGCGGGGACCGCGGCGGAGGTGTGGGCGGTGGAGCCTCGGCGGCCAGGCTCCCTGGAACCCCGCGGGCCTCCGTCCCAGGCTCGGGGTGATTTCACCTCGAACCGAGCAAAAAGGGCGCCACCACGAGGCTCGGGAAACAAAAGAAACGGAAGCCCACGAGGTTTAAACGAGCGGCCCTGAGGCCGCCGCTCAGCAGCAAGGCCGGGCCTCAGCCCCAGGCCCCGGGGGCCGGGGTCCGCTGAGCCGGCCGGGCAGAGGGCCGCCCCCGCCAAGTGCGGGGCGGACAAGCGGGGCTCGGGGCCGAGAGGGCGCCTTCCCGGCCCGCGCCCGCGCCCCGCTCACAAGAGGTCCTTGTAGGAGGCGGCGGCCGTACCACGCGGCGCCGGGGATGCGGCTGCGCTCGGACATGAGCCCGCTTGTTCACCCGCTCTCCGTGAAAAGAGTTTTGAAATGAGTTCTGAATGGACAGCATTTTCTTTGTGCGCGTGGTAAATAACCCAGAGCAAAGTTAGCAAGTTGCAGCTTCTGCATTCTGACTCCATGGAACTTTTTTGTGGGGAGAAGGGCAGGATGTTTTTTACAGACCGTGACCTCCCTGGAGCGCTAGAGGTAAGGAGAGAACGTTGTTGAGACGGTGCTGAGTGATTTACATCTTGGAAGACACAGCTTTTAACAAAGCTACAAGAGGAGAGGAGATTTCTACCCACCACCCCAAACCCATGCCTCACGGAGTTTCCCGAGGTGCTCTTCCCATGGCTTTGGCAATTCTTTAGATCTGATTTAAAAATCAGTGATTTTGTGATGATCGTTTTCATGTGCACATTTTTTTCTCCTGTAGAAAGCAATAGCATCTCTGAATGGGGCCGCGTGGAGAAACCCTAAGAGAAATAGCATAAGAGCCTTTTGGAATATATCCCGGAAAAGATAACTCTCTACACATCGGCAGAGATTCTCCAGGTAAAGGTAAGAAAAGAAAATGCTGTGAAAAATAGATTCAAGTTATTTCATGTCGTCACACGGTGTTGAACTTTGGGAGGAGCCCACAGAGGCCGACGCAGGATGGACGTGTGGGTGAGGGGCTGAGGACGGGCCTGTAGCCCTGGTCCCCTGTGACGGTGGCGGTCCCCGGGGGCCGTTTCAGAGCACACGTGGACGGGGTAGGGGACGGGAAGGATTGTGGTGTCCGGCAGGCACGTCTCCTAAAACGTCAGTGGGTTGAACGCTGCAAATGTTACTTGTCCAGTATGGAATTCCTTTTAGGTTTATAGTTGTCCTGGGACTGACTCGTTTTCTGTTTGGGATTCTTTAAAAATCACTTTTACGGTGCTCGTATGAGAAGTACATAAGTTGCTTACGTATCATAAGCATCAAACATGAAGGCATGTCTCCTGCTGGAGCTGTTTGCTCGTCACTATAGGGGACCTGCGCCATCCGCACTCTGTATGTTTCTTTTCTGGAGTCCAGGTGCCGAGGGAAGCTTTCCGGAGCTTCCCTTGAGCAATAAGAGCTTTTCTTTTTTTTAATCCCCAGTTAATTTCGGTTGCTAGAAATGAGCAGCATTTAGAACTCTCCAGCGGGTGCTTTGGATGAAGTTCAGAGGGTCACGTCGTGGCTATTTGGGCTTCTAGATGCATTTCTGAAGCAAAGCATCTGTAACACTGTTACTTGTTGGCAGGTTATATACACGTAACATTAGCGCTGTAACGAGATTGTCCTTGCAGCAGGCTTAAAGGTCAGGCTGGGGCTTCCCTGGTGGCGCAGTGGTTGAGAGTCCGCCTGCCGATGCAGGGGACATGGGTTCGTGCCCCGGTCCGGGAAGATCCCACATGCCGCGGCAGCGGCTGGGCCCGTGAGCCATGGCCGCTGGGCCTGCGCGTCCGGAGCCTGTGCTCCGCGGCGGGAGAGGCCACAGCAGTGAGAGGCCCGAGTATCGCAAAAAAAAAAAAAAAAAAAAAAAAAGGTCAGGCTGTTGGTTTTCAGGACCGTGTCCCTTTTTTTGTCTCCTGACGGTGGATAAAACAAAGAAGTTATGACGCAAGTAGAAGTTGTTATCTTGCGGGCGTTGTGATGTGGTCGACTCTGGTTTTTGAACAATTGGTGGGATGCATTTGTCGTATACAGCTTGGAGCCTTGATCTTTCTATTTCAGATAAATTGCTGTCATATTAACGGCAATGACTTCTTTAGGTCAACATAGAATACAACACAAAAGCAGTGATTCTTCTGTAAGCCATGGTGGTGCAGTTGAGGTAAAATGATGACATTCCTCATAAAATCTTCCTCGATTAAATAAGTTCACAGTAACACTGTTTTCTTTACCAACTTTATAACCATTTTTTTTTAGAGGAAAAAATGTCCTCAGTTTGTCATTAGTGTGTTACTTGTGACTGTGTACGTTTTCTGGGAAAAGCTTTACTTCCAACGTGCGATAAAACTTAAATTCATAGACCCTGAACTTATAAAAAAAGTTTTACCTTAATTATTTCTTTAAACATTTAAGATTAAAATACAGCTTTGTACATCACCATCAGAAATAGGGCCCCTTGAACAACGTGTGAATTCAGGTGGTAATGTGGGGTGGGTAGAGGCCTGAGACCACTTAACAGGACATCACCAGCAGAGGGCAGCGCAGAGCAATGGACTCAGAAGGCTTTCTGACCAGATGTCTAAAAATCTGAAGTGAAAATGTCTGTATGAAAGTGGTACTTTTTGGACAGCATCCTCCCCCGAACTCATACACCTCTAAAATAAATTGTTAAAAGGCCCAAACATGCCAATCTCTAAATAACCCTCTCACCGTGAAAGTGTTGAGGTGTGAGGACAAAGTTTGATTTCCTTTTTTTTTTTTGCGGTACGCGGGCCTCTCACTGTTGTGGCCTCTCCCATTGCGGAGCACAGGCTCCAGACACACTGGCTCAGCGGCCATGGCTCACGGGCCCAGCCGCTCTGCGGGATGTGGGATCTTCCCAGACCGGGGCACGAACCCACGTCCCCTGCATCGGCAGGCGGACTCTCAACCACTGCGCCACCAGGGAAGCCCTGTGATTTTACTTTTGATTGATTTTGTTACAAAAGACTCTGTGAATGCAAATACCAGTAATATGCACACATTTTCATTATAAAGCTTTTCAGGGTGATTTTTCTGTTGAAAAATATTGAAAAAAATCATAATTCAGCCTCATGGAACAACCCCTTTCAAACTCAGCATATGACACAAAATGTGGTTTTGGAAAGGTTTCCATTAAATGCATATTTCCTTGATGAAAATGATAGCACATTGTTCTACTTGTTAAATTTTTTCTCCTCCAAATGACTACAGCAAACATTTGATGTTCTTTAAAAAAAAAAAAGCCCACGTGTAATATGCAGTATTTGACAAACGTTTTACGCTGGAAATCCAGAAAGAATAAGACAGACTAACCCGGCCCAGAATCCCAAAGAATTTAGAGGGCCAATTTTATGAAAACACGTCCTGTTTCATCACAGGGTTATTATAAAACCCTAGTCCAATCGTCGAGGCATAAATGTTGAGGGAATCTCAATCTCTGTATAGAGTTTTCTCCTGTAATCTGGAAGTTAGCATTTAAGGTGGTCATTCTTATCAGCTGCTTAAGTTGCAAAACGCTTTTCTCTTCCCCACAGTTCCTGAGCACATATGAAATTGGAGCTGCTCTCACAAGCCAGGTGTCCCTCTTATGCCATTGGCTTTCTTGGGGTTACCTTCTAAATGACTTTGCCTCATGTTGACTTTAGATATTTGACATATCAAGTATTGTTGTCTTCAAAGGTTTCCCAGGCAACCGCCACAATTCATCTGGTCCCAGTCAAAGTGCCCTTGAACTCCCAGTCACTTCACTTCTCGGTGTGAGTCCTGTGTGTAGCGGAAGGAGAGACACCAAAGGCTTCGTGTCACAGGCTTTTGGGAGTGGTTTGGTGAAGAGATGGATGGATTTCACACAGAAACATCCACTTGGAGGTTAAGACTTCAGCTGGCTGCCTGCAGGTTCACTTTGTCAAGCTCTCATTTTAGCTTGGGGGACCACAGTCAGCACCCCGTGTCCTGGGATCTGCTTCACTCCTGCTTAAGGCTCCTGCACAGACTTCTGAGCCCCAAACTCTTACCCTACGTCACCCCAAGAACACCTTCAGGTAACAGATTTCTGGCCCCCAGGAAACCACCACTGCTGGCCTGAGTGGCACCTCGGGGTCCCTGTTGGCTGTCACACCCACTGACCTTCGAGAGGGGGCCCCGTCTCAGATCGTGTTTGCTTTGACCCGTCGTGAGGCCACGAGTAGGGTCTTGTTCTGCTGGGCTTATTTCCAGCCCAGAATCGTTCCTGAAGAGCTGAGCGGGAGGGAGAAATCGGAGTCACTGACCCTGTGGTCTGTGAAGGTTCCTCTGTTCACGTTGATTCATTCTGTGTTTCGTTTAAAATAAAACATTTCGCCTCATCTAGGCAGACAGCAGAGTTAGAATATTCTTTTCTTTCTTTACCTTGCCTCTTGTCCACACAACCGACTGACTAGTGGCTGGACTGATTGACAAATATGGCAATAGAACATACATCCTGCACATCCCGCCAGTGGAACTCTTTTTTTTTAAAGAAGATGTTGGGGGTAGTAGTTTATTAATTAATTTATTTATTTTGGCTGTGTTGGGTCTTCGTTTCTGTGCGAGGGCTTTCTCTAGTTGTGGCGAGCGGGAGCCACTCTCTCTTTATTGCGGTGCGCGGGTCTCTCACTGTCGCGGCCTCTCTTGTTGCGGAGCACAGGCTCCAGACGCGCAGGCTCAGTAGTTGTGGCGCACGGGCCTAGTTGCTCCGCGGCATGTGGGATCCTCCCAGACCAGGGCTCGAACCCATGTCCCCTGCATTAGCAGGCAGATTCTCAACCACTGTGCCACCAAGGAAGCCCAGTGGAACTCTTTAAGTGGGAGCAGATTGCTGCCCAAGTATGGGGCTTCTGCAGACGTCTCCTTGCCGGCTCCACGCTGCACCCAAAGTCCAGAGAGCTGAGCGGTTAGTCATCTGTTGTCCAGACCCCGCCATAAAGGCAGAGCCTCCACCCCTTCCCCAGCCCCTCCCCTCACCATTCCGCTGTCCCTGCGTTTGTTATATTTTGTTCTGTCTGATACACTCACTGGGACATGAACATCTCATTGCCGTGTATCTAAGTAAGCAAATTTTGAAAAAGCCACTTTCATGGGTCTGTAAGAAATTTAAATAAGGATTTTATATATATATATAATAAGAATGTATGTATTTTTAACTATGTATATGGTAGCTTTAGCTACCAGCCCTTCCACCAACTACAGTTACTACTGTGGTTATCACTTTGAATAATAACCCTTGGCTTGTTAAAATTAATGGAGATAAATGTAATTTTATAGTAGGAAATGTAGTTTTCAGGGTGTGAAATAATAGTAATCAATTTGAATAAATATTTGCTATTTGTTTTCATAAAAGTTTAAATACTCCAGAGAGAACTCTGACCACAAGAGGAATAGAGCAGGGTTAAGGAAACAGGTGGTCTGAGTCACATCGCTGGCTTTTAATTAAAGGATGCTGTGACTGTTGGCATGGACCGCCCATCAGCAGTTTCAGAATTTCTTAAGCTGAAATTCAGCTGGAGAGTTCTTAATCAGGGTGGACTTATGTTGGTCATTTATAGTCTATCTGTGCATTGATGAGCATTGGTGAGATAGTTTTTTTTTGGGGGGGTGGGGGTTCGCGGGCCTCTCACTGCTGTGGCCTCACCCACTGCGGAGCACAGGCTCCGGACGCGCAGGCTCAGCGGCCACGGCTCACGGGTCCAGCCGCTCCGCGGCACGTGGGATCTTCCTGGACCAGGGCACAAACCCATGTCCCCTGCATCGGCAGGCGGACTCTCAACCACTGCGCCACCAGGGAAGCCCGGTGAGATCGTTTTGATACCTAAATCACAGTTTAAAAAATTCAGAGAGGCGTGTGAATCCTCAGGCTGGGACATTTCCCGAGCCCAAGGGTTTTCGTGCAAAGCTAATACGTAGAGTAGAAAATCAGTCTTTCACTGTACAGTTTTGTCATCCTATTCCAATAACTGAATGAATATTCTGAATTAATAAGCATAACGTTTGTATAAGCTAAAGACTAGTCTAAGCTCTGCATTCATTGATGGGAGCCTTAAGCAAATGTTTCTTTTCATCAGCTTGTTCAAGAGGCATAAACGTAATTACGGTTCTGAGGTCATAACATACAAACTGGTTAAAATAGTAACTGGCCCTGGAACACGTAGCTTAAAGTCATGGGTTGTAAGTTGCTTTGAACACTGGGAAGATCCTGAAAGACTGTTTTTTTTCAAATATGTGTATATTTATACTTTTATCTTACAGAAAAGAGTGAGCATTAAAATATATCTATAGGATTGAGCTCATTTTTTAATTTTTTTTTCTGTTTAATATTAAAAAATTTTTTAAATTGGAGTATAGCTGATTTAATGCTGTGTTAATCTCTGCTGTACAGATTCAGTTATGCACACACATGCATGCTTTTCCAGATTCTTTTCCATGATGGTTCATCACAGCGTATTGAATATCGTTCCCTGTGCTCTACAGTAGGACCTTGTTGTTGAATTTGTTTTGTTTTTAGCTAACGTTTTGGTTAAAAATGAAACAGGAGTTGATATTCTTATTGTGATGGAAACTATAGAGAAGTGGTAGAAACATCAAAGGATGAGTTAGCATTAAGCTTCGCAAAGCGCCAAGAGGGACAGCAATGGGAAGACGGACTTTGCTTGCTGTCTTCTCCCACAGCTCTGCTCGGTATCTTCTGCTAAGTGATGAGTTTTGGGGATCACACCTCGTTTTGTCTTCCTTTCTCCCACTTCTTCTGCATCCCTGGGGCCACCTGCTCTGTATCTGTTAAATATTAGGGTGTTATGAAGCCAGAGAAGTAATGAGAGGCGCATTTGCTCCACGGGCTGTGAATGCCTCAGACTCCTTCCGTTCCTGCCATTCATTCGTTCAACAAACATCCCAGCCCTGTCTTGTGTCAGGCATGGGTCTCATTTTGCTGGATTATTTCATTTAATTCTCTCAGAGCCCTTCAAGGTTGTTATTATAATCTCCTTTGTACAGGTGACAAAACTGAGACTTTTAGAGAAGTAAGGAACATTTTCAAGACCATAGAACTAGAAAGTGCTGGAGTTGGGATTAAAGTCCCAGCGCACTGTCTCCGAGACAGACCGGTCTCTAAGGAGGCCTTGCTTCAGTGCTGACGGTTTCAAAACTTTTTACTTTGAAACAATGTCAAACTCAGAAAAAGCGCTAAGAATCAAGAATTCCTGAATACCCGTCCCCAAGATTTTCCAAATTTGTGAACGCTTTACCGAATTTGCTTTCTCTCTCTCTTTCCGTATTTATGCATACGTGCGCGCACATGTACACAAATTATTTTTTCACGAAACGTTTGTGGTAAGATCTAGACATGACCCCCTTTCCCGCTGACTACCATAGTGTGTATTCCAAAACACGGATGTTATCTGATCTTCCCATGATGCCAGATCAAAAACATGCAATTAATAGGGATCCAATCCGCGAACTTTATTCAAAACTTGCCAGGTATCCAGATAATGTTCATTACGGCAAAAAATAATAATAATAATAAAAAAACTGTGCAGGATCCAACCCAGGGTTCTGTACTGAACTCTCGTGTGTCTTCAGTGTCTTTTAATCAGGAGCCTCCCCCCAGTCTTTACGTCTCCTGACCCTCATACGTTTGAAGAGTAGGGGCCAGTTATTGTGTAAAACAGCCCTCGGTTTGGGCTTGTCTGATGATGGTTCCTCGTGATCTGATTCCAGGTGTCCATTTCTGGCAGGAAAACCGCAGAAGAGGTGCTGTGTCCTTCTCAGGGTATTGTGTCAGGAGGCAGGGATGCTGACTTGCCTCATTACTGCTTAGTTTAAGTGGGTGAGGTGTTCTTCACAGAACGGCTACTGCTTTTCCCTTTGTAAGCGTTAATAACTCCTGGGGAGATGTTTTGAGACCATGTAAAGATTCTGTTTCCTATCTGATTTTTTATCTCACTGGTTTTAACATCCCTTGATGATTCTTGCCTGTATCCCTTATTACGATGATGGTTGCCAAGTGGTAGCGCTTATCTTTTTTTTTTTTTTTGCGGTACGCGGGCCTCTCACCGTTGTGGCCTCTCCCGTCGCGGAGCACAGGCTCCGGACGCGCAGGCCCAGCGGCCATGGCTCACGGGCCCAGCCGCTCCGCGGCATGTGGGATCTTCCCGGACCGGGGCACGAACCCGCGTCCCCTGCATCGGCAGGCGGACTCTCAACCACTGCGCCACCAGGGAAGCCCAGCACTTATCTTTTTTGATCTCCTTTATTCAGTAACTTACTATTCGTCTAGAGAGATACGGTATTGCTAGTATTTACCCTAGTCTGTTGTGTGGTTTTATTATTAATCTGGGATCACACACCATGGTTTACAATTCTTATCTCTTTAGAGCTTCACATCCCCCTAGGTAGACACTATTATGTCCACATTCTATAGATGAGGAAACCAAGTAGCCAAAAACCAGTTGGCAGCCTCTTCTGGAAGAAAATATTAAAAATGGATCTTTAAGGAGCTTCCCTGGTGGCGCAGTGGTTGAGAGTCTGCCTTCAGATGCAGGGGACACGGGTTCGTGCCCTGGTCCGGGAAGATCCCACATGCTGCAGAGCAGCTGGGCCCGTGAGCCATGGCAGCTGAGCTTGCGCATCCGGAGCCTGTGCTCCACAACGGGAGAGGCCACAACAGTGAGAGGCCCGCATACCGCAAAAAAAAAAAAAAAAAAAATGGATCTTTAAAATTATCATCGAGGATATTCACAACAAGATAATAGAGTGAAGTATAAAAATTACAGAAGGATCGTATGTAACATTGTGCCATGTTTTTAAAGCGTTGAGTGTAGAAGCCAGGGAAGGAGACCAGACAACCTGACCCTCGCATTTGAGCAAGGTGTGTAGTGTATGGAACCCAAGGGATCTTATTACCTTCACAAACACCAAAGGGAAGACGTGGACAGCGCTGAGAAGTGAACTTCACTGTTCTTTTCCTCGACTGAACGGGAAGATGGAAAGGGAAGACAGGAAGCTTAGAGGCATCCCAAGCTAACCTTTATCTCAGCAGAAGATGGAGATTTCACAGAACAGGAGACAAAAGAGGAAAGGAGATGCAATTCTCTGGGTAGCAGGAGCCCCGGGATGGACAGGAGGTCGCCACGGGAAGCCCTTCTCTCTCGCTGCAGACTCAGCCCCTCGCCCCTGCGTGTTCCCTTCTTGTTTTCCCACCAGTGAGGGGGACGGTCCTGGGAGGATTCCTGTAGTGGGATGAATGGATGCCTGGAGTGCATCGTGTACCTCGTGGCTCCACTGAGCTGGGGACTGATCCAGGGGCCTCTTGGGAGGTAGACTGATCACTGATTCGAGATCTTTAAATTTGGGATCCTAGCCCCCCAGCCATTCACCAGCTGCATCACCGTCCCCGCAGGCATCAGCAGCTACTTGCCGACACCACTCCTTGATGGATACTGGGCTAAATTCTTCACATATATGTTCTTCAACACTGTATACACCCTCTGAGGAAGGTGCTCTTAATTTAATGATGTCCGAACGCCAAGTCAGAGCTTGCCCCTTATAAGATCCTCAGTAATTACGTGTTGAGCACGTTTTAATTTTGCGGACGAGGAATCAAGGCTCAGAGAGGCTAATTAATTTTCTGAGTTCAAACAGCTAGGCTCTGGCGGATCCAGAATTCAAAACGACATGTGGTCTGCTGCCTCTCTACCACTCCCTAAGCCCGCCCAGTTCCACACCACTGCTTATCCTCTTCTTGCCACGGGGGTGCCCTTCCTCCTCTCTTCTGCCAGTCAGAATCCTGCCCAGAGTCCTTCCCATCTTCAGGCCAGAGTTCACATTCTGCTGCTTCCCTAGGGTTTTTCAGATCTCGCCATTTGGGACGGACCCTCCTGCCTCTGTAGTTTCCTGGCCGTTGTCTTGCGCTTTGGCAGACCGCTGAAATGTCTGTACTTGCCTCCCAGTGTCTGTGTTTGCGTCCCTCACCTGCGTGCCAGCAACACGGCTGAATTTCACAGCTTTTTCAAACTCTCACCTCTTGTTTAGCACGGTGCTTTGCATTCTAGGTGTTGAAGAAACATTTGTGAAATCGGGAGAGTGAGTGGAGGCTCTGAGCAGGGTCTTGGCCGCAGGAAGAGGGCCCTGACACCTGCTGGGACAGAGAGGGCGCAGCAGCAGGGCGGCCAGCTGGCCGGGGGGGGGGGGGGGGGGCACCCAAGATAAACTTCGCCTCGTTCACAATAGGCGAAAGGCCGGTCCTGGGTACACACACATCTTTTATAAATAAAACTGTTTCATTCATGGTGAACCGGAGAGAGGAAGAAACAACAGGTGCTGAAGATGAATAGACTGTTGTCAGCCCGTTTGTTGATTGGAAACCAGTCCTAGATTTTAATTCCTCCTGTTCTATCGAGTGGCCTCTGCCTGCGTGTCATTTTTGCTTTTTAGTACTGTCTGCACCTGTGGCCTTTGGACCCGGTGTTTATGACAGATGGGCCGGGCCTGAGCCGTTCGTGGGTCGCCGTCCTTCTGCAGCGCTCCGTTCTCTGCCAGCCGTGGCCGCGTCCACTGTTCAGCTCCTGTCCTCGGGGTCCGGGGCTCCGAGTTGGGCCCACTTATGGCCATCCTTCCTCTTTGCTGCCAGGCCACTGCCCCTCAAAACTGAGTGCTTGAGGGCAAACAAAACGTTGGGGATATGGGGACCTTCCCTCAAATGTCAGAACTGGACCCATTTCTACCGCTTTTTCAATCTTTCTTTATAGCTATTGTTTTCAGAGGTTTCCTGATTCTTTTTGCTTTCCCTTTAACGAAGGTCTAAATACACCTGGTAAAGGGACATGTGGGAGGGGAGGGTGTCTTTGTTCTCTTGAAAAGTAAGAGTGGTGTGTGCGTGAAAGACGTACTTTGGCCTTCCTTAGGGAGATTCATCTGCTGGCGTCTTTGCTCTTCCTCCTAACAGACTGATAAGATGGATTTTAGCCCAGCAGAAAGCAAATGTTTGTCTAGTGCACAGGGAGATAGTCGTGAAGGGTCCAGTCTCACCTTGAGGCTGTGCCAGCCTGGAGAAACAGACTGGGTGTCAGAGTCCAGACCACACGCCCTCCCCATCCTAACTTCTCTGCAAAGCATCATGCTTGGAGGGGGAAACAGGCCCATTTTTATAGCATCAATTAATTTTTTCCTAGAATGGCACACTTGTCATTCAGTCCCTGTGTCTAGACCCCCAGAAGAGGACACGAGAGGAGAGCGGCAGATACGTCTGTCTATATATCACCACGCCACAGGGAGGCGGGTGCACAGCCAGCTGGGACAGCTTTTCCAGGGGCTTCCTCACCCCGTGTGCGCACATGGGCAGGAGGGGCAGAAGGTCGAGCTCTCCAGGGTCCCACTTAGCCACTTCCTTTTTTTTTTTTTTTTTTTTGCGGTACGCGGGCCTCTCACCGTTGTGGCCTCTCCCGTAGCGGAAGCCCTTTTTTTTTTTTTTTTTAAGGTTTTCAAAATAACATTTATTTCTTAAAAGTTAACATGTGCGGGCTTCCCTGGTGGCGCAGAGGTTGAGAGTCTGCCTGCCGATGCAGGGGACGCGGGTTCGTGCCCCGGTCCGGGAAGATCCCACATGCCGCGGAGCGGCTGGGCCCGTGAGCCACGGCCGCTGAGCCTGCGCATCCAGAGCCTGTGCTCCGCGACGGGAGAGGCCACAACGGTGAGAGGCCCGCGTACCGCAAAAAAAGAAAAAAAAAGTTAACATGTGCATAATAGGAAACCAAAGAACACAAGAAGCAAAGAACACAGTCATCCATCATCACAAGCAGTTTACCATTTGATGTGTCCTTCTAGGTCTCGTTTGTGTATTTAAACACAACTAAGCATCCATTTTTGTGTAATTAAGATCATACAGTTATGTATTTGCTGCGTCGGGTCTTAGTTGCAGCACACAGGGATCTCTTTGTTGAGGTATGCGGGATCTTTCATTGTGACGTGCGGGCATCTCTCTAGTTGTGGCATGTGGGTTTTCTCTCTCTAGTTGTGGCACGTGGGTTTTCTCTCTCTAGTTGTGGCATGTGGGTTTTCTCTCTCTAGTGGAGGCACGCGGGCTCAGTAGTTGCGGTGTGTGGGCTTAGTTGCCCCGTGGCATGTGGGATCCTAGTTCCCCAACCAGGGATCGAACCTGTGTCCCTTGCATTGGAAGGCGGATTCTTTACCAGCGGACCACAGGGAAGTCCCTCGGCCACCTTCTAGGTGCACGACACGAGCACCTTCCTCTCTCCGCGCCTTCTGATGAAGCAGTTAGTGTGTGTAAAGCCCACAGCAAGTCTCGGAGGCTCTAGGGAGGACCCTGATGGCGATGGGGTTTGTAGGGATGTGAAGTTGGCTCCCGCATCCTCGATTTCTGCGTTCCTAGCGTTGTTACGGTCCATCATTCACAAGACCTTATCCAGTCCATCTCTGAACTGTGTCGCCACCTGTCCAAGAAGAAGCCCACTCTCCTGCACACCTGCTGAGATGGGTCCCCGTGGGCCCCTGCTCCCACCTCTTTCCTGTCCAGGCACTGTCCACACGCCCCAGAGTGCTCTGAGCGGAAGAGTGTCACCTTGCTGCGCCCCTGTTTAGCCCCTGTTGCTGGGTGGACATTGGCATCACCTGTGGACTTTCTGTGTTAGAGATGAAGGTGATTGATATTTGTGCATCTTTATGTACCTTTTGGATTCTTCCTCCATGCTCAAGTCCCAGGTGTGGAATTACTGGGTCAGAGGGTGTGACGGGCCAGGAGGCCTGTGAGCCTCAGAGGAGGCGTGGACCTCTGAGGGCCCTTTCCTAGGACACGGCCACGAGAGTGACAGATTTTCCTTCTTAAGTGAGGAATCTCTACCGCAGCACCCTGGACGGGGCCCCTCAGCCTCTGCTGGAATAAGTCCAGCTACTGAACCGTGGTTCCCTTCACTGAAATAAATACAAATAGTGATTACATGTTTGCTTTGTCAGATTAGCTTTGGGGTGGTGTGCTTTTAACACTCGGACTAGAAGACACCCCACTTACTCCATCTGTTTACTGGTGAGTTAGGTGAGGGGTCCAGGGAGTGGGAGAAGCGGGGCGGGGGTGGGTAGAGCGGGGGCCCCAGGATTCAGTCTTGCATCTTTTTCTCTGTACTCTGAAGTATGGTGACTGCCCCTTCTTGGGTAGCTGTGTCGGACATACACAGAGCAGTAGCGGTCAGCTGTGCATTTCTCGGCCGTGATGGGGTCTTATGTAAAGAGAGCCATTTCATCCCCACCAGCTTCTACATACATTTTTATTTTCTCTTTCCAGTTTAATCGGAACCCCCAACATCTTAGATGTCAATTATTCTACAGTTAACCTCTTTTTCTAACTGAAGTATGGTTGATTTGCAATATTACGTTAGTTTCAGGTGTACAGCATAGGGGTTCAATATTTTAGTGCAGTACACTCCATTTATAGTTATTGTAAAATAATGGCTATATTCCCTGTGCCGTACAATATCTACTTGCAGCTTATTCATTTATACATAGTAGTTTGTATCTATAAATCCCCTAACCACGTTTGCCCTTCCCCCCTCCTCTCCCCACTGGTAACCACTGGTTTGTTCTGTATATCTGTGAATCTGTTCTGTTACATTCATTCACTTGTTTTCTTTTTTAGATTCCACATATAAGTGACAATATACAGTATTTGTCTTTCTCTGTCTGACTTTTGTCACTTAGCATAATACCCTCCGGGTCCATCCGTGTTGCTGCAAATGGCAAAATTTCATTCTTTTTTTTGGCTGAGTAATATTCCACTGTGTATATGTACCACATCTTCTTTATCCACGTCTCTGTCGATGGACATTTAAGTTGCTTCCATATCTTGGCTATTGTAAAGAGTGATGCTACGAACATGGGGGTGCATGCATCGTTTTGAATTAGTGTTTTTGTTTTCTTCAGATACATACCCAAGAGTGGGATTACTGGATCATAGGTAGTTCTACTTTTAGTTTTTTAAGGAACCTCCATATTGTTCTCCATAGTGGCTGCACTAATTTACATTCCCACCAACAGTCTAAAAGGATTCCCTTTTCTCTACATCCTCACCAACATTTGTTATTTGTAGACTTTTCGATGATAGCCATTCCGACAGGTGTGAGGTGATACCTCATTGTGGTTTTAATTTGCATTTCTCGGTTGATTAGTGATGTTGAGCATCTTTTCATATGCCTGCTGGCCATCTGTATATCTTTGGAAAAATGTCTATTCAGGTCTTCTGCCCGTTTTTTAACTGGGCTGTTTGTTTGGTTTTTTTTTGATGTTGAGTTGTATGAGCTATTTATATATTTCGCTGTTTTATATTATATACTCAGTCATACCATTTGCGAATATTTTCTGCCCTTCAGTACAGTTAACCTCTCTGAGTCTCACTTTTGTATCATTAAATGGGTGAAGGGTTATTGGGAGATTAAATGTATCCAACGTAAGGCGTTAGTACTAGTAACCCGATGTTTCTCTTCAAATGAATTAAGTAACCGCAAGTGCGGTTTCTTTCATATTCTTCAACAATTCCGGGTGTATTTACTGACACTCTGCTCTGCTCACAGCACTAAGATGTCCACAGTGGCTGGTGACACGATTTGCATCTGTAAGGGCTCTAGCGATGATGGTGATAGACACACACACGTGGAAAACCAAGGTGTTTGGTAGAAACCGACAAGTGTTGCAAGAGGGGCATGAAGGTGCAAAAGTTAAAAAAAAAAAAGCACTTGCAGTTACACTTGGGGAAGGGCAGCTCCGAGATGCCTCCACTGAAGAAGCAATAATAAGTTAGTCATTGAAGAATGTGTAGGCTTTGGACAGGCTGTTGGGAGGACAGAGGAGGCAGATGCAGAGGTGACTTGGATTAAGGTGTGTGGGTGTGAAAGCGGATGCCTGGCCCGGTCAGGGAATACAGGGGGGCAGGTGTATGTGTGGGTGTGTCTGAATGCACGTGGTTGTGTGTTTGAGTGTATGAGACTGTGTGTGTGTGTGTGTGTGTGTGTGTGTTGGAAGGTTGGGTGACATGAGCAGGAAGGAAAAGAGATGGAGTTGGAAAGGGAGTCTGGAGCCAGGTCGTGGAGCTCCTTGACCGCCTTGCTTCTGAGAATTATCTATAAAGTGTCTGTTAAAATACTAGAAATAAGTGCTAACATCCAGGAGGCACTTACAGATACCGCTGCTAAAATCAAGGCTTTGCTTTGATGTGTACCAAAAAGAGCCATGATGGGACATTCGTTTCCAGGAAATAGAAATGAGTAATAATGACGCCCGCGCGTTTTCGACATTACTCTCCCACTTTATGTTTCTGAAATTTCAACCCTGATTTATAGCCTTGACGTATCCCGAGGGTAGGTGTGTTAACCATACTCTAAGTAGGGTATAAAGGCCCATTTCTGTTGTAAACAGTGGTTGAAGCTTAAAAATCATCAAGCGGAGGTCTGCCAGCTACGTTTCGCAGATCTTTTTATTTGTTTACAGATTTAGCCGAACGCAGGGTTAACTTTTCAAAATGTTTCTTTCTGTGTATCCTTCCTGGAGAAAGAGCAAAGAAAACAGTTGGGAATAATAGGATGTGTTCTTTTTCTCTGAGTGACTCAGGGACAGACGCACTGAGCACGGCACCTGCCTGTTTATCTTCCTGATGTGGTCAAGTTGATGCGAAGGCCGAGCCCTGAAATGCAAGCCTTCCCTTTGATCGTCAAAATGTAAAAGTTAAGTGCCCACTGCTGGTTCACTGGTAGAGGACAGCACGTGGGCTTCCCGATGGGCGGGTTTACTGGAAAGCAGGTGCTTCGTGTTACTAACAAGCGAGATGACGAGTTTGCTCTGAGAGCCTCTTCCTGGGAGGCTGGCAGCTGGGTTACAGGCCGTGGTTCCCCGGGTGTGTGTCCCCTGCACCCGGCTCTCCCGGTGCTTCTGTGCTGAGCCTCGGGGTCCTTTCCTTTCCTGAAACACTCTCCTGGTCTCTATCTGTACGAAACAATAACGATGATGAGGAGGAGGATAATTATGGTGATAATAATAACAACAACAGCAGTAGCGTAAGTCAGTTTCCCTGGAGGAGCCTCTCCCCCCGACCCTGCCCTCCTGCCCAGCAGTATGGAGACTCACTGGATTGTTTTCGCTTCCTGTGAAAACCTCCTCTTCTGCTTTTCTGCCCTTTCATCTCTGTTCTTTCTCTTCTCAGTCTTTTGGACAAGACTTCTTGTGTCTCAGTGATTCCAAGCAAACAAGCTGTTCTACCATACAAAAAAAATAAAAATAAAAAGTAACATGCCTCCAAACACTATAGTAGGTTACTTGCCTTCAAGATTAAGCTAAAATGTTTCCTGGAGCTTCGCCTTCAAGTCTGAACATCCCACCCCTTAACTAGATGATAACAGAGTGTTTCTAGTTTCTTTTCTTTTTGCCGGTAAACCGTATCTGTACTAACCCAGGGCCACCTTTCGGTGAGGATAAAGCAGGAGGCTGCCCTCTGCCATCCAAACACGCCTCTAGCCCTGTTTATTTATGAGACGCTTTTTGTACTGGATGCAAACTGCTGTCCGTGTGATCCAGCTTTGTGGCCCACATCACATGGTCCTGGTAATCTGATAGAAGGCTTTAAATGGATGGGCAGCTCTGCCAGCTTTGTGCGAGAAGGTTTGGGGCTTTGAAAGGAAGAAACAGCGAACAAACCCCAAATCAGAAGCTCTAACTGCGTTTAATCACAACGCTCTAAGAAACAGCTGAAGTTTTACCAGATGCCTGGGGTGAATTTATACATTTTTTTTTGTATTTAAAAAAACGCAAAGTGTATAGCCCTTAAAATTTACTTAGTATGTTCATATTATTATATTTATTTTAAATTTCATGATTTTTTTTCATGAAGAAAGCACAACTAATGAGCTCTTTGGACGTGACTGATTTGCATTGTTGGTGATGTGCTTCGAATATAGAATTCCTGGCTTGGGAGGCACTTAGAGAAAGATTTAAGAAAACGCATACGGGTTGGCCTCAGATGGGAGAATGCTTGTCCTGGCTATAGCAAGAACACATACACCAATAACACCCAGTGCCGATACTAATTGATTACATTCCAGGATGTGGGACAATCTGCCCAGCAGAGTATGGTAGTTATTCACGGAATGAATTGTTACGTTGTAGTTATGAGAAGAATCGAAAAATCTTTGCTTTGGTGGGGGGGGGAGGGGGGGTGGCACAGACAGTATGGCCAGTTTAGAATATGTGTTGTGTGTACCTAAAGTAGGTTGCATGAGAGGCTGTTTTGATAGAAACCAATCCACTTGTACATTTTTTAGGTGTTGTGAAGTATTCGATAAATCCTGGGAGATAAGTGGTACAAATTAAGATCCGTCCTTCCAGGAGTTTCTGTCTAGTTTGGGAGGCAGATCTACACAGAACAAAACAGGGAGAAGCATACGAGGCAGACAAGTAAGCTCTGTGTTCCAGTGCCCACTGGACGCGCTGGTGCAGAGAGGTTTGGAGTCATCCGATAAGAGGTGGATGGTTCCCATCATTGGAAAGGAGCTGAGTACAGGTTCCAGAATCACGTGACGTGTGCTCATTCCTAATCCATGGGGAGATTCGGCAGCCTCCCTCCTTTTCTACCCTACTGAACGCCCCCGAGTTTCTGGGTAAAGACAATTAGACTTCAGACAGCAGAAAAATTTGGGAGTGGACAACTGCTAATTATTAGAGAAATGGAAATCAAAATCACAATGAGGTATCACCTCACACGGGTCAGGATGGCCATCATCAAAAAGTCTACAAACAATAAACGCTGGAGTGGGTGTGGAGAAGAGGGAACCCTCCTGCACTCCTGGTGCGTGGGAGTGTAAATTGGTGCAGGCACTGTGGAGAACAGTATGGAGGTTCCTCAAAAAACTAAAAATAGAGCTAGCATATGATCCAGCAATCCCACTCCTGGGCATATATCCCGAGAAAACCATAATTCGAAAAGATACATGCACCCCAATGTTCATTGCAGTTCTACTTACAATAGCCAGGACGTGGAAGCAACCTAAGTGTCCGTTGACAGAGGAATGGATAAAGAAGATGTGGTGTGTGTATGTATGTATATATATATATATATATATATATATATATATATTCCTCAGCCATAAAAAAGAACGAAATAATGCCAGTTGCAGTGACATGGCTGGACCTAGAGATTATCATATTAAGTGAAATAAGACAGAGGAAGACAAATATCATATGATACCACTTATATGTGGAATCTAAAATATGACACAAATGAGCTTATTTATGAAACAGACAGACTCAACAGACGTAGAAAACAAATATAGTTACCAAAGGGGAAACGGGGTGGGGGAGGGATAAGGTAGGAGTTTGGGATTAGCGGAGACACACTACTATATATAAAATAGGTAAACAGTAGGGTAGAGCACAGGGAACTATAGTCAATATTCTGTAATAAACCATAATGGAAAAGAATATGTATATTTATGGATAACTGAATCACTTTTCTGTACACCTGAAATTGACACAACCTTGTAAATCAACTCTACTTCAATAAAAAAAAGGAAGAGGAAAAAAGAAAAGTTGGGAGCGGAGAACTCCACATGAGCACATCAAGCCCCCACCTGTATGAACCCCGCCTACCACCCGCTTCTTCCCTCAGCACCTCTTCTGTGTGCAGGTGGGGAAAGTACCAAAGGGCATGGTGGTCCCGGGAGGGGGCCCTCCAGGCCGGGCCACAGCCTGCCCTGCACTTCCTTAGGGCTCCTCATGCATCGATGAAATCGCATCGAGTCCATAGGCATTGACTGAACGTTTCTCCCCTGTAGAATTGTAAGCCCTGAAAACCACACTACCTTGTGCCCTGCTTTATCCCTCATTCCTGACACATGCCTGACCTGTAGCAGGAGGTGGATGTATATTTTCAGTGAATGAATCAGGCGTTGGTGTATCCAGACCGTCAGATTCTTCTGCCAGCTTTGGCTGGTGTGTCACGTAGAAGGTGTGTCCAGTGCTGAGATTGGGATTCACCCCTAATGTTTGGATCAACGATAGAAAGAAGAATACAGAGGGAGACTCAGAGCCAGAGGCCAACGTGTTCCTTCTCTGCAGTTGGCCAGTGTCCTTCAGTGCCCGATCGGGAAGGTAACCTGTTAGTATAAGCTCGTGTCCCTTTCATTTGTAGAAAGAGACTTTATTTTTCCTTCAAAGGACAGTGGGCATATAGCACTATTTGCTATGGCAACCTTTGATCTGAAGCAAAGTTCCTAATGAAATATAATATATGGAACACAAGAGTAGTAACACAATCAAAAGCATGACGAAGGACACACGCAGTGATTGCTTATAGCAGCTCATCATTCTTCCATTACACCTGCTCATACAATCGAGGCCTGTTGGCTTGACATGTTGGTGTCAAACATTTATGTTGAAACTATATCGAGAAAGTGAAGGTGAAATGTCTGATGCATTCAATATTGGAGTGACATTGTCTCATTGAAAAATAATTGAGAGGGAGTTCCCTGGCGGTCCAGTGGTTAGGACTCTGAGCTCTCACTGCCAAGGACCCGGGTTTCATCCCTGGTCAGGGAACTAAGATCCCACAAGCCACTCAGTGAGGCCAAAGGGAAAAAGAAAAAGAAAAAGAACTGGGAGAATAGCATTTTAATTTTCCAAGTACTCTTTCTATATTATCATCTAAAAGTGTTCAGATTAAGTAGTTACCCAGAGGAGTTATGGTGCAAAATGCGTTTCACCCTGCACAGTGTTTGAGGAAGATATACTGGGATGGTACATATTTTTTTCTTCCTTGGAGACTTTTATAATATATATCGTATCTGTCATATGCCTTCCAAATATATATATTTTAAAGGCCTCCTAGGTGTGTTCTATGGATCCTTTAATGGGAAGTACACGCTGAGCAGGGATGTCTTCAAATCAACCATTGTCCGTTCTTAACTATTCTTTCTTATAACAAAGCTCAGGGCCTCCCCCATGCTTGCGTGGGGGAGGTTGTTTGGAAGGAACAAGATGCTTGAAAGAGATTTAAGTTTAATCCATGCCTGAAGATCTACTTCTCTTTTCTGCATGAATGCCTGCCTTCCTGGTTTAACTGGGGAAATGACACAGCACTTTGAGAACATTAAAAAAATACGTTGTTTTCAACACACATGCCCCTTGCTTTTCCGTTTAGCACAGACAGTCTTTGTAGGAACTGATGCCCTTGGCGGAAGTAAGTAGCTCTTTCTAAGGTTGACCTTCCCTAACGGGTCCAACATGAAACTTGGTCCCCTTACTCTTTCATCTAGTTTACTTTCCCTACACAGGACAGTAACTAATTAAATATCCTGGTTTATCAATCACCAGTAGAATTGTAAGGTTGTGTTGCAGTAGATGAGTTATAAGGAGTGGCATAAATGCCAGGAAGAGCATTACTCGAAGTTGTCCTGTGGGTTCTTTATTGATTCTTATTTGAATAGCTATGGCCAGAATCTAGTTTAGGTAATTACACTGTTTTCTAAGTTAAAATAGTTTAACCACGTCGAATGCAGCAGTACGTTCTGGCCTTCCTCACTTATTTTTTTTCTGTGTATTAATAGAGATTCGAAGTATATTTTGGCCCTGGTGCTGTGCTCCCTTGGTCCGCCTTCAAGGATGAGTGGCATCTTTGTTAGATGAATCTGTTGTCTCTCAGCGCTAACCCCAGACGGACCATGGTGGGATGTGAGAGGAGAGGAGAAGTACATGCAAAGTCCACTCCTGATGTCTGACTTGAGCAACTGGGGGGGCTGCCGTCTCTCAGTATGGGAGAGGCTGTGGGTGGAGCTGGTTTGCGGCAGGGAGGGCACCTGCAGCTTCTGGTCCAGCACTCTGATTTAATTGTGAGTTGGGCGTCCCAGGAGGATGTCAGATAGGCATTGCTGTTAGTCTGGAGTGTAGGCAAGAGGTCCTGGCTGGCGAGCTACATATGGAGGTTATTGGGATATAGAGAGTATTTAGATCTGTAGGATGGAGGAGAGAGAAGAAAGGGGACCGGTGGGGGGGACATCCCTCTGGGGGCTTCCACAGGTGAGGACTGAGGAAGCAGGAAGGACCAGTAAGGGGCTGAGAAGAAACCACCAGTGACCGAGAAGGAGAGCGAGAGCGTGTGTTGGCCGGAAGGCTAGGTGGGGAGAGCGTAGTTCTAGAGAGTGTGGAGCAACGGTGCCGGGGTGGCCTGTGGGTCCAGTGGCTCGAGGGCTGAGCGTGGACGGCTGGGGAAGCCGACCGAGAGCCCTGGCGGCCTTGGCAAGAGCAGCCGCTTGGCCCCCAAAGCCTAGCGGGAGTGGACCTGAGGGACCGTGGGAGAGAGGGTGGGAAACGGGAGAAGAAGTGACTTTGAGTTTTGCTGCAAAGGGCAGCAAGGGAAAGAGATGCTGTCTCACAGGAAAGTGAGGGCGAGTGAAGTTTTTATTTGGTTATTTTGGTTTTCAGATGAGAGAAATAGCAGCATATTTACATGCAGTTGGGAATGAATGAATGATGAGTGAGAGAGAGGGAGAAGTGATGCCCTCATGGGTGGGAGGAGATGGACCAGGTTGACAAGAGGGCTGGGCTTTAACCGGGAGTCTGGGTGGTCCGTTTGTGTTGACAACTGGGGAGGAAAGTCTGCGGGGTCAGGCGCTGTGGATACGCGGTGTCAGCCTGCGTGAGTGGGGGCGTCTGTTCGTGTTGACGAGTGGGGAGGAAGGGCTGCGGGCACAGGTGCTGTGGACGCGGTGTCAGCCTGCGTGAGTGGGGGGTCCGTTCGTGTTGACGAGCGGGGAGGAAGGGCTGCGGGCACAGGCGCTGTGGACACGCGGTGTCAGCCTGCGTGAGTGGGGGGTCCGTTCGTGTTGACGAGCGGGGAGGAAGGGCTGCGGGCACAGGCGCTGTGGACGCGGTGTCAGCCTGCGTGAGTGGGGGGGTCTGTTCGTGTTGACGAGCGGAGAGGAAGGGCTGCGGGCACAGGCGCTGTGGACACGCGGTGTCAGCGCGTGAGTGGGGGGTCCGTTCGTGTTGACGAGCGGAGAGGAAGGACTGCGGGCACAGGCGCTGTGGACACGCGGTGTCAGCGCGCGAGTGGGGGCGTCCGTTCATGTTGACGAGTGGGGAGGAAGGGCTGCGGGCACAGGTGCTGTGGACGCAGTGTCAGCGCGTGAGGGGGGGCGTCCGGGGCTACTGCGTAAAGTACCGCAAAGTGGGGCTCACGTAACGGAATTTTATTCTCTCATAGCTCCAGGGCCCAGAAACCTGAAAGCAGGTGTCAGCAGGGTTGGTTCCTCTGGAGGCTTGAGGGAGGGTCTGTTCCGTGCCTCTCCCCGCAGCGTCCGGTGGTTGGTGGTGATTCTCGTGTTCGATGGCTTATAGGTGCATCCCTCTGTTCCCCGCCTGTGCTGTCACAGGGCCTTCTCTCGTGTGTCTCCTCTGTATTTCTTGTCTTCTTGTAAGGATACTAGTCCTCTTGGACTTAATGCAGCCTGACCTCACCTTAACTTGATTACATCTGCCAAGATCCCATTTCCAAATAAGGCCATATTCACAGGTTCTGGGCACACGTGGATCTGGGGGAGACACTCTCCAGCCGAGACCCTCTGGAGGGTCTCTTCGGATGCTTGCATCTTCTCGGGAAGTAGAAAGCAAGGCCGTCAGCTTAGAGCGAGGCAGGTGAGGAGGTGTTTGAAGGCTGGGGGTGAGGCGGAGCCCGCGGGGGCTGAGCAGGCAGGGCTGCGTGTCACCAACGCGGCTCGGCTGCATGTTTAGGGGGCCGGGGAGGTCCACGGGGGATGGAACTGGGCGGTTTTGCCAGCCGGTCCCACCAGATGTGGGAAAGGCGAGGGGCTTGGGGGCACACCTAAGGCTCTCTTAGCATAACTGACCGCGGACTTAAATTAGGGAAGGAGGAGAATGAAGACATCAGGATCATGGAGGTTTCGTGAAAATGGCCAGACGTGGGGAGGCAGGTGGGCGGACGCCCTGTAGGAGGTGACAGCAGGGAGAGCTGAGAGAGCGTCAGTCCTGAAAGCGGCTGGTGGAGAGCCTGCGGGCTTTGACTCGAGATGGGGCGGCTGGGGACAGGTGGGTGACACGGTCCCTGGAGGAGAGGACTCGGGACAGGGCAGGGGTGGGAAGCATTGTTCCCACTTGTATTAAAGGCAGGTGGTGATGGGCAGAGGGACCGTGAGCCAGGAGCTAACCTTCTAGAAAGGAAGGGAAATGATTCGGAGCCAGTAGGTAACAGCAGAATTGAAGGCGATACAATCTGATGTCATGAGATTCGAAAGTGTGGGCTCCTGGCAGGTGGGAGGGCTTGTGATCGGGAAGTGGTGAAGGGAAGCGCAAGGGGGCCGGGTCAGTTATGCGGTTCCTCCCCGCCTTCCCATGTAAACGACCCCTTCCCTTAGAAGAGGTCATGGCGGGGTGACACTGGGTGCAGGTGGGCAGAGAACTCTAGCCCCTCTGCTTGCATCCCCGAGGCGCCTCTGCAGGGACCCATGACCCCAAACATGGCACTCTCCCGGAGGGAGTGTGAGGAACCAGCTGAACCACACTTCCCCTGGGGTTCCTTTTTATTTTTTAATGATTATTTTGAAAAAATTCAAGTAAACACTACACCGTAAACATTCACGTGCTCATCACCCAGCTGGAGGTTGTTCAAGCACATCATGTCACACCCTTCAGTGTGCGGCAGAAGAAAAGCCCATTTTCTTGCATAATTGCTGTATCATTATCACACCTCAAATCCAGAGTGATTCCTTGATGGCATGCGCTGCCCCGCTGTCTCGTCAGCCGTACTCCACACGCATGATCTGACACAGCTCTGAGGGCATCCTTGTCACACATGGATGGGTCCAGTGAATGTTCGACAGTAACCAGATGTCCAGCAGTAATCACCTGGCTTAGCTCTGAATAAATGGGTGTATTTTTAGCTGACACTTTTTGGCCACTTTCTAAGTGCCAAGGGTTATTCTCAGAACTTTTGTAAGGATTAGCTCTTTAAATGCTCTCACTCATATTATGGGGTCGGTGCTGTTTTAGTCCTCTTTGGCCCAGGAAGCTGAGAGTTCAGAGCCCGACAGCTCATGGGCGGAGTCGGAGGTGACGTAGCCAGTGGGGGGATGCATGGCCCCTGAGAGTGCACGGCCTGGCTTCGAGTCCTATCTAAACAGCAGAATGACAGTAGAACCTACCACGTGGGATTGTTTTGAGAACTCAGTGAGTTAATCCATGTGTAAAGTAAGGGGCACATACACATTGGCTCCTGCTGAATTAGGGTTTTAATCCACTTGTGACAACAGACTGCAGGCATGACTGTAGTATAAAAATACACTGTATTTGGTAAATTAAGACATAGAAACAGATTCCTGTTTTTCGATGTGACTGGATCAGTTCGCTTAGGTTAGCACAAAGAAAAAGATTCGGTGGGTGGTTTATACGGGCAGGAAAGTAGGCCGTGTGGTCACCGGCAGCCTCTCAGTCCCCCGGGGAAAGGGCAGAGAGTAAGGAGGATGCTGGTAAAAACCATCATTCCTGGGGACCCAGCCGCCTGGAGACTCAGACTGGAGACCTGCATGCTCACTGCTAGGGTCGCGATTGTTCAGTCATACCGAGTTTTAACTTCATAATCTGCAGACCTCGAGTGATGTTTTATCTAAGAAAGTTCCAGCAAAGCCGAAACGTGCATGGAGCTGTGGCTCCCCCAAGACCACAAGAGGCCGGACCACTGGGTGAGTCATGGAACGTGGCTGTGCCGTGGTTTCCCCTCTAAGGGCTCACGTGAGAACGCACACGTGTGCACGCACGCACACGCACTCACGCGCACACACGCTTGATGAGTACCCTTATCAGAGGCCTTTGCTCCCCGCCCTCTTGCCACGTCTCTGGGCCCAGTCTGCGCCGGCCTCTCATCCGACCATCCTTGGGTGGCGCTGGGACCCCCACCCTGGATGGTGACAGTGCTCACAGCCCCTCCCAGCCCCCAAGTCAGAGACGGAGTCATGCACCTGTCGTGGCTGCGGGTTGGGCTTTGGGTGTGGTTCAGACTGAGCATCAGTCCAGTGGCTGACCTAGAGGTGGGTGCACGTGTGCGTCTGTCCGTGAAGACAGGGGAATCCCAAGCAGTGAGCGGGATTGGGAGTCTGTGTTGGGCTGACCAGGTCAGCATCCTTGGCCTTCTACCCCAGGGGGACACAGAGAAACCCTCCAGGACGTTTCCTGGCGATTGTCTACATTACCCAAGGGGCATCTTATGTGAACTTCATGAGAACGAAGTTAGCCCCTGAGCGGGTTGCCGATGCCTTTCACTATCTCACCTTAAACATGCTTAATGAGTTAATATCACATTGTGTGATTAGAATCAATACATTTATGTTTTCTATCTTTGGCCACACTCCTTTCTTTCATTCCCTTTTTATGGCGTTTTGAATGTTGAACTGGGGATGAACAGAATTCCATATTGTTTGCCATATGTATTCATTATAGGTTTGGCATCTGTAATGGAGATTTACAAAAAACAGTGATTTAAACAAGATAGAAGTGGATTTCTCTCCCATTTAACTGTCGGCACACGTAGGCTGGTCTGTCATCGGATCTGTGCCCCTGGGGTTCTTTTGCTCCCTGGTACAGGGTTCGCCTGCAACAGCGTAACCCCAGAGGGTTTACCAGGTGCTCGGCTTATGCCGTTTCAGTTAGGGGAAGGGATGTAAGTGTGAAGGAGGGAGAGAGTGACCCTATACTCCGTAAGATCATGACTCAGAAATAGTAAACCCACTTCCCTGCGCCTCCCTTTGGCCGGAACTTAGTGACAGGATCACAGCTAATCAGAAGGGAGTCTAGAACATGTGTCTTTGGGAGGCCATGGAAGTGGTTAAAATTCAGGGGTCTAGTATAAGAGCAGTACGGGAGAATGGATCTGGGGGATAGTTAGCAATCTCAGCCACATCATAGAACTAGAACTCCTTTCGTTTAGATTCTGATGGATATTAGTATCAAATCATGTATATCTTTTCCTTTCTTTGCCAGAGATGGCTTTTGGCCACTAGACTCTGTTTTCCCCTTTCTTGGTGATCAGTGGTCACTGATATACATGGTTGTCCAGCCAAGGACTGCAATTACTCATCCTTCTTGCTGCCAGGTCTGGTTGGGTGAACCCTTCTCGACGGTGGAACAAGGTGTGAGAGGAAGGGGATTGGTCCAGCAAGGCTGAGGATGCTGAGTGTCAGGCCCCTGCTTCTCGGTCTCCTGTGTTGTCTGAACGCAGGAACGAGGCTCCAGGCTCTAAGGGATGGTGGGACCACGTGTGGAGGAAGCCTGGATCCTTGAGTCACCACGTGGAAGTGAGCTGCCCACTGACCAGGAACTCTTGCTGGGACTGTTTCATGAGGAAAACGTAAATGTCCATTAGGCATGATGTATTTGGGGTCCTTTAGTTAATGTCACTCTAGCCCACCCTCCCTGATGCACTCTCTCTTTTTAGGCCTCCGTTTGCTATTGTAGTCATTGTGCTGTGGAACTAGAGGATCCACAAGAAACACCAGAATTTTGAATTCTAAGCAGCTGGTGAACATTTCTGGGTTGTAACATTTCTCCAAATTTTGTTGTTATTCACGAATTCTCCATTTGTTTGTGAATTTTGTTCTCTGTCAAAACATTTAAGACTATTTTCCATCTTTTAGAAATTGAACAGCAGTTTTTCTGACACTGGTTTTTCTGATGATAAATAGTTTTTTTTCCTTCTATTTTTGCGTGTCAGGACGCTTAACGAAAAAATCAGTGTGCACTGATGGGCAGGGATTCCGTGTAACACTTGTCACAGTATTTCCTACAAGAGATTGGCATTGGAACTCATTCTTAGAGAACAAATCGCGTGCAGCCAGGCCATATTTAACTTCAGGGCGGAATATATGATCTGAGGCCTTCTAACGTAGAGAAGCGGCCAAGACCCTATCTATCTTAGCATGAAACTCCCAAGTGAAAATGATACTATAATTCTGCAGAAACACTAGCTCAGATGTCTTCTCAATAAGTTTCACAAGGCTACTAATTTATGCAAAGTCAATCAAAGTGTTTCCAAAGTCAAGAAAACATTGTAGTCATTTGTTTTCCTCCTCCAGACCTGAGTTCCTGTCCAGGTTAGGATCACAGGCTGGGAAAACAGAAGGCACCAGTGGCCACTGGCTCAAGCACCATATTTTAAAGGTCATTCCCCTGCTCCAAAGGCTACCAGTTTAGTAAGGTTTTTTTAAACTTACTAATTAACTTCAACTACTAGTCACATTGGAAAAAAGCCCAGGAGAGATGGCCGAATACTAATTGGTCTATGGGTTGCATAGTCTTAAGCCATTGCCCCTTTTTTTCTTTTGTTGGATTCTATAATGTTTTTGACAATTAAAGTGTGATATAATCCTCATCACACAATTTTTTGGAAAGTTTCAATGACCTTTATATGCTTATGCCCTTTGATCTGGTAGTGATTACGGTTTCTGAATATCTATCCTGAGGATATTTGAACTCTGTAATTAATCCGTTCATTTAATCCACACTATGGAGGCTCATATTCTCCAGGTACTTTTCTAGGGCTTGGGGATAGAGTATAGTGACTGATAGAAAATTTCTGCCCTCACGCGGTTTCCTTTCTAATAATAAAATGATAAACAAATCAAGAAATAAAAACAAAAACAATAAGATAATGTCAGGTAACATTAAACTCAGTGACAAAAGCAAGAGCAGGGTGAGGAAATGGCCAGTAATGGCAAGGGTGTTGTACACTTCACATGGTTGCCTGAGGGGTCACAAAGGCCTTTTTTTTTATTTTTTGCGGTACGCGGGCCTCTCACTGTTGTGGCCTCTCCCATTGCGGAGCACAGGCTCCGGACGCGCAGGCTCAGCGGCCATGGCTCACGGGCCCAGCCACTCCGCAGCATGGGGGATCTTCCCGGACCGGGGCACGAACCCGTGTCCCCTGCATCAGCAGACGGACTCTCAACCACTGCGCCACCAGGGAAGCCCAGACAAAGGCCTTTTTGAGGAGGTGACGTGAGCAGTGACCCACATGAAGTGAGGGACAGTCCTGCTGAGTGTCATTGGACGGGAAAGAGCAGGTGCAAAGGCCCTAAGAGAACATGCATGAGGCTTATTTCAGGAGTGGCAGGAAGTCCAGGGCCAGCTGGGACAAGTGTGGGGGTGGAGAGGAACCTGGGGGCTGTGGGAAAAGGTGAGCTTGGGGCTCCCAGCCTGAGTGCAGAACCCACTGAGGCTGAGGTCCTGAGGCAGAGTCCCTGAGTTCAAGTCTCACCTTGACCTCCTAGAAACAGAATATGATTCTGGACACGTTACACACTCCCTCTGAGTCCCATTTACCTCGTCTGGAAAGTGGAAACAGTGATAATCCCTTCACGGCTATTATGATGTCGAATGAGACAATTCATGAAACACACTTAAAACTGTGCTGGGCACTTAGTAAGTATTAAGTATTTGCAAACTACAATCTGTATTGATCTGTTACAATATAGTCATGAACATAATCCAAGGGATTTTTAAAACCAGTTTCTGTCTCTAAAAGAATCACTTGCTATAAGGAAACTTACTATTATATACTATGTTTAAAACACTTTTTAGGGCTTCCCTGGTGGCGCAGTGGTTGAGAGTCCACCTGCCGATGCAGGGGACACGGGTTCGTGCCCCGGTTCGGGAAGATCCCACGTGCCGCGGAGCAGCTGGGCCCGTGAGCCATGGCCGCTGGGCCTGCGCGTCCGGAGCCTGTGCTCCTCAACGGGAGAGGCCACATCAGTGAGAGGCCCGCGTACCGCAAAAAAAACACACAAAAAACACTTTTTAGTCATATAATTTTGGCGGGGGGGGGGGGGATTTTTTGCCAGGAATTCCTCCATTTTTTTTTTTTTTTAACTTTAGAGTAGTTTCCCAGCTCTTGATTCCTGGTTTTTACTCTAAGGTGATAAAATCATGCCCTCCAGTTTGGGGCTGGTTTGTAGTAACTGGGTAGGAAGAATGAGTCTGTGGAACCTTGGTTCTTCCTCCAGCCCAAGTAAGTCACTTAGCTTTGTTGAGATTCACACTTCACGTCTGCAAAACATGGACTCCAACGCTCCACTGGCGGAAGCTGATACATGTGCACCTCATAGGGAGCATTTTGTAAATGTTGGGTTTTATTAGTTTGTGTTCGTTCTTCTATCATCATATTTTTGTGCACATATGTGAAAAAAAATGTCTGAAGGAACTTTCTATGGAAACAAACGACACTTGAAGAAACGTAACACCACAGGTCCTATGGGTGGAGGGTGACACCGGTTCTTCACACCACTTTGGGACAGTTACCATCACCACCACCATAGCTGCCACATCCTTGAGCAAGAAACGATCATAAACTCACTTAACAGCCGTAACGTGTCTGGTGATACCTCTCAACTGAGTGGAAGAATGCATATCGGTGTCAACAGATTTGGTCAGAATGACAACAGAACGTTTTGAAATGTCTTCGTCTCCTCGGCCAGAGTCCATCTGTTACTTCTTAAAAACAGTGTCTGAAGTGCTTCTGCACAAATGAGCGTTGCCAGGTTTTCTTTCTGCAAGTGTGTACGGACTCTGCACACCCATCTGAACTCAAGCAGTCCCGGGGAGGAGAGAGTTCAGAGGTCGTGGGACACAGTAAGGAAGGCATGCCTGTAAACACAACTGTATATAAAGCAGCTAACCAACAAGGACCTTCTGTACAGCACAGGGAACTCTGCTCAATATTATGTAACAACCTAAACGGGGAAAGAATCTGAAAAAGAATAGATACGTGTATATGTATCACTGAATCACTCTGCTGTACACCTGAAACTCACACCACATTGTAAATCAACTCTAGTCCAATGTAAAATAAAAATTAAAAAAAAAGAAAGGCATGTTGATCCTCAGACTTGGCTCCAGCTAGGCCAGGAGCCAGAGTCCTTTTCCTTTCAGAGCTGGTCTTGTGAAACCTTTTACTATTTCCTCATTTCATGGTCTTTTTTCAACATCAGCAAGTCTACTAGTGGATGAGAAGAGAGAAAAGCAAGGGTGAGCAATTAAATTAAATAAGGAATGGATGTGTGGAGACACCCATGAATGACAAGGGTTATAATCGAATTGTCAGCGAAATTTTGCTTCAGGCCTTGTTTTACCAGCTTGGTGAAGTGGGTAAATTGTCTGAAACTGCAGCTTAAAGACAGCTTCACAGGTCTGAATAATCTGTCACGTCCACAGAGCTGTAAGGGTGTGATGAGAAGTGAGGGCTCCACAGAAGGACGTGCCTCTGAGTCCATCAACCTTCAGCTTGTGAATATCTTGGAGGAAAACGCCAGGCTCTCCCACATTGTGACTGAGCCCCGTGATTTTGCCAGCAATTCCTATATAACCCACTTCATAGAGCAACCTTTGCAGGGTTGTACCTAAGGCCCAGAATTGGAACCAGCTTTACTTTTATTAAACTGGATCATGGCTGCTATAAAAGTTCTGAAATCAGAGAAAAACTACACGCATACGAGTAATGTCCCCCACGATAATATTCAGGATGTATAATGATGTAACCCTAGAAAAAAACTTCTGAATGCTTCTCCTTTACTGGGTTATAAGCAAGCTGATGGCCAGGAAGGGTCCTTGTATGTGTTTCTCATCTAGCTGAGGCCTAGAATGTGTTTAATAAATGTTGAATGCATGAATAAAAAGGTAATGCTCGCCCAAATGTTATAAACCAATTCCGATATTACCATAAAAACACGATGCTTGGGGCTTCCCTGGTGGCACAGTGGTTGAGAGTCCGCCTGCCGATGCAGGGGACACGGGTTCGTGCCCCGGTCCGGGAGGATCCCACATGCCACGGAGCGGCTGGGCCCGTGAGCCATGGCCGCTGAGCCTGCGCGTCCGGAGCCTGTGCTCCGCAACGGGAGAGGCCACGGCAGTGAGAGGCCCGCGTACCGCAAAAAAAACAAAACACCCAGGAATATAACGGCACATTTAAAAATATGCAGCCTTGAGCCCTCTGTGGTGTATGCAGTTCAAGCAGAGCCAGAGATAGTAACGAGCCTGATACAACTGTTTCGTTATTAACGAATGGGCTGAGTATGAAACAGAGATACATAAGAGACGAAAGGGGAGCAGCTTGGAAGAAAGCCCTAAATGACCCAAAGATGAGCTAATTCACCAGAAAGATGGAAAAATGCTGTCTACACTCTTAACAACACAGCTTCAAAATATATGAAGCAAAAGATGGCAGAACATACACGCGGTAGTCACTGTGGGAGACTGAACCTGGGTCTCTAGGAACTGACAGGGTTGGTCCCAGAGGCGGGCTTCGGAAGAGAAGGATGCCGGATGCTGACGTGGAGGATGCAGATCTCGGGTACCAAAGACATCGAGTGCAAGAACAAGTCTGCGAGATAGTCTGTGTGCTGCTGGCTCCGAGTGCTGGAAGGAACAGCCCTTGAAATCTACCAAATACTTTGAGGTTGAATAACTAAAGTTTAAATAGCCATGCATCAAGGATTGCTTGTGTGCTCCGCAAAGCACGAGGATGGGCACTGAAAAACTATATTTGCAGAATTCCCTGGGAAAAATTTGTCATAATAATATCTAACAAGGATTGAACTCCTACTGTGTCTAGCAGGCATTGTCCTAAGAATTCCCTAATTTAATTCACAAAACAATCCTATGTTTCTAGGTCAAGATTTCACTATAATTGTGGAATTTTATAGATAAGGAAACCTCGGCAAACAAGATAAATTTGCCTGATGACAAGCTGAGAGGAACAGCATTTGTACTGAAGCATCCTGACAGCAGTGGGTACCCACCTAGCTGTGCTAAAAAACAGGTATTTCGTGATTTCACTTGATTTCGTGCAAACTTGCTCAATGACCTTTATTTTATCCACCTTTAAAAATATGGTAGCTTGCATTATTTATATTTATGCGATGTACGATCCGTACCGATATGGAGATTTAATTCTCAAATGTCTGAGAAATGGCACCACATTATTTGGAAAGATGACCGTCCTGGCTTGAATTGACTGGGAAAACATTCCAAGTTCATACAACCCAATCAAGTAAGCATGAAATAAGGTCTGACTTTATCATCTTCCTCTTTTGATAAATTAAAAGCCAGGTAATGTTTTCAAAATTCTGAACGAGAATATTGATTCAAAGTGCTAAGAATAGAAATATAATTAACCTAAGACTGAAGCACAACCTGTAGAAAAATCATCTTCAGACCTACTGGATTTCATCCTGAAAGGAAAGAAGAAACACTGAGGTGAGAGAGCAACAAATACTTGGGATTGCAGGGATCGCAGTCGAGAACTGATCCTTAATCAGTGAAAATGATCACCAATAAGTGAAATCTAGAAATAGTATCCCACCTCTCAGCATGCTCTCAAATACCAGCTTTTTTGCATCATTAAAGAATTCGTTCTTGAAGACGTTAACTCCTCCATCCTCTTCGATACTCCTTATGCAAAATATTAAGATTTGAAATTAGGTGAAAAAAGTTTTTAAAAGGAATAGAAACACGTGGAAAGAATTCATACTGCTCTATGAATTATAGAGAAGTCTCAAAAACATGAACAAAAGGCATCACTTAAATGTCATCCCATTTAAATGGTGAATTCTCCAAGCCGTGTTTTTCAGTGTATTGGCAGTGGGTGAACCAAGCGACACGGCCCCCTGTTTTGCATGTCCCTTCTCTCTTCTCCCACTCTCAGCCGCCTTCCAGGACGTCCATATGCCTGGATCAATCTGTTGATTTCACTAATACTTTCCCCTCCCCCTTCAAGACTAGTGAATCATCTTAGACTCCTTGGTATGATCAGAAACTAGGAACCTTATTGATCGTATATTGTCTTTTTGACACATATTCCCCTGATCCACTTCTCGCTTTTCCTTGGATTATTGAAGGTAGATTAATTTCAAGAGCGTCGTGGCCGGGAACAATTCATTCTATAGCTAAATAAAGGAAACTGCATAGGCTTCAAAATACTGCAAGGGAGCGTTCTGGGGAAAATATACTGAGGTATATGGAGACCAGGATTTGATAAAACACATGAGTATCTTATATTCAGGATGTGGTTTTCGATTCAGGAAGTATTCAGTGGCAAAAGAGAACTCACAACGGAAGGCGTTACCATTTTTCTTTTGAAATCCTCATGCACTTTAAGAAGATGGGAGAACACACATTTCAGCAGGCTTGGCAGTCACTCAAACTTGTGTGCTCCAAGTGTAGAACCAAACTCAATCTGCCCCCTGTTCAAGTTCTGTTCTGTGCTGGCAAAACACCACTTGCTTGTTCAGAGCGAGGAGGAAGGTTTGCTGGACATTAAGGAACTCCTCGACCGTTATATTACTCTCAGCTTAAGGAAGATTGAATTAAACACACGTGGGTGATATTTTCCTTGTAACCCTTGGGCGTAAGATAAATGGAAAAATATATAGCAACACGTATTTGGGCTTTAGCAAAAACTCAATATGCCTAAAATTTGCCTAAGTTCCCTTGCTTTTTCCAAGCTTTTATTTCTATTTATTTCTGTTTTGTCATCACCATTTCCTTTTATATTTTGAGGAAATGTTTGTTTAGGTATAGTGATCTTTTTTGCAGCATTTGAAATCCAAATATTGCAATATTGTGTTAAGATGCAAAAGCTGAAACGTGGAAAGATGTACCATAATCTGTTTATATTTAATTATGTAGACTGAATTAAACATACACATAAATATTTGAAACATATATATACACACACAGATATGCTTATTTAAAAGTTCCACCTAAGTATTTATATAAATTTTGACTTTAACTTATTTTGCACACCAACTCTTTGAAATCTGGTAAGTAAATCTGGGTAGCTACTGGTAAAATATCCTGAAAAGACTGACAGTTTAAGACTAAGAGGATTGGGGTATAAGCAAGGTACTTAGCTTCTCTGAACCCTTTTCATTAAGTAAAGAAAGGTGGAGTTAGACTTGATAATATTTAAATTTGTTTCTTATACTAAGTTTATGTGAGTCAGTGATTCCAACAAGATGTTTGAAAAGTACTTGATTTTTTGGTTAACAATGCTATAACTTTAACTGCATTTGGTTACCTATGTGTTGCTATATCCATGCTTATCTCAAGTGGATACAAGCCAAGCTGAACATCTCATGTCCTCTTAAAACCCTTCAGACTGTTTGCTGTGTACTTTTATCAGTCTTAATGTGTATCAGTCAGATTTAATGATAGCAATCGAAATGTATGTCTGTAGGATACTTAGGAATTCCAGCAGTGCCGTCTCCATACTCTGCTTTATTCACATCCCCCAGTGGACAGCACTGTATAGGATAACAGTTAGGAACAGAAACTCTGAAGTTAGACTTTTTGGCTTGAAGTCCTGGCTCTGCCACTTCATAACTGCTAGACTCTGGGTGAGTTGTTTTATCTCTCTGTGCCTCTTTTTTTTTTTTTTAACTGTCAAAAGAAGATAACCTATTTCATTGTATAGTTCTGAGGATTTCGTGAATTTGTACTCAGAGTGCCTGGTGCCTAGCAAAGTTTCCACAAATGTTAGTTATTTCTTTGCTTCTTACGTGTTCACCGTATTAGAATTGAGGCTCCGTGAATGCAGCCGACGTAGTTGTGACGGCTTCAGCTCCTCCACCTCCTCCTTTCTTTAAGTTGAAGTAAACTTCACATAACGTGTAATTCCATTTGAAAGACTTCAGTTCAGTTACGCTTAGTACCTTTACAGTGTTGTGCAACCGTCGCCTCCGTCTAGCTGCTTAAATGTCCTTTCTCACGTGGAGGAAGTTTTCTTCTGTTCCTAGTTTGTCGAGTGTTTTTGTCATGAAAGCACGTTGGATTTTTATCATATGTTTTTTGTACGTAAATTGAGATGATCATATGGGTTTGTTTTTCACTTGTTAATGTGATGTATTATATTGATTGGTTTACATATGTTGACTCCTGCATTCCTGGGATAAATCCCATTTGGTCATGGAGTATAATCCTCTTAAAATGCTGCTAGATTTGGTTTTCTAGTATTTGGTTGATGAATTTTGCATATATATTCGTAAAAGATATTGATTAAGAGTTTTCATGTGATGTCTTTTTTTTTGTTTGTTTTTTTAATTTACTTTTGGCTGCATTGGGTCTTCATTGGGTTGCGCGGGCTTCTCATTGCAGTGGCTTCTCTTGTTGCGGAGCACGGGCTCTAGGCATGAGGGCTTTAGTAATTGTGGCTCTCAGGCTCTAGAGCACAGGCTCAGTTGTAGCACATGGGCTTAGTTGCTCCCCGGCATGTGGGATCTTCCCGGACCAGGGCTCGAACCCGTGTCCCCCGCACTGGCAGGAAGATTCTTAACCACTGCACCACCCAGGAAGCCCTCCTGTGACGTCTTTATGGGACTTTGGTATGAGGGCAATGTTGGCCTCAAAGAATGAGTTAGAAAGTGTTCCCTCCTCTTATGCTTTTTGCAAAGAATTTGGGAAGGATTGGTATTAATTCTTTAAATGTACCTGGAATTCATTGTCATCTGGTCCAGAACTTTTCTTTGTTGGGAGGTCTATTTTGATCACTGATTCAATCTCTCTGTTAAAGATCTATTGAGATTTTGTTTCCTATTGAGTCAGTTTTAGTAGTTTGTGGGTATCTGCGAATTTGTCCATTTCATCAAAGTTATCTCATTTGTTGGTATCTCATACAGTTATCCAAAACTTTCCCTTATAATTCTTTTTACTTCTCTAAAGTGAGTAGCAATGCCCCACTTTTATTTGTGATTTTAGTAATTTAAGTCTTTTCTCATTGTTTCATTGTCTAGCGAAACATTTACCAATTTTGTTGGTCTTTTCCAAGAACCTGTTTTTGGTTTTGTTGATTCTTTCTGTTGCCATGAGCTGGGCAATTCCATGGGCCCAGTTCAGAGCATGGTCCAATGGGGAGGGCACGGGCTCCCAAGTGGAAAGGTCGTTTTGGCCCCATAGACCCCTCACTGAGGAGCAGGCAAGAGGGTGAGCACCGAAAAGAGGCCTGGGTCTTTCCTGAGTGTAAGGGTGGGATGGGATGTCCCCGGTTGTGCACACAAGACCCCTACGTGTGGGAGGAGACGGGGTGGCCCGCTAGCCCTGGACTGAGCTCCCTGTAGAGCCCTGGGGAGTCTGAAAATTTGTGATTGGACCATGGTCTTCTAGCCTCTTACGAATGTATAGTTCTCAACGCAGGAAAATAGAACATACTTTAATTACGTCTTTGAACTTCTTTACAACTTTCAAACATTTAGGCACACGGGGAGGCTGTGTGTGTTCTTACCCTGGCCACTTCCAGGGTTAGAGGTGGGCTGGGAGAATGTGTGTCTGCTCTTCCGAGCTCTGGACACCCCTGAGCTCCCTCCTCCCTCACTGGCGACTTGTTTCATTGTCCTGTGTTTATCCCCCTTGTCCTCTGCATCACCAAGTAACGCTGGGGGCTCTGGGGTGCGACCCTTGGTGCTTGTCTCTTTCCTACATTTATATTGTTAGAGCCCCAGCTCAGACTTGCCCTGTGAAGGCAAACACAGTAGTACGGTTACCAACCAGAGTTCTTGGGCTCCTTATAATAGAAATTGATCAGGGGCCAGACAAGAAATTCAGGCAAGGCTTTATTGGGGCCCCTGCTGCAGCGGGGTGGGGAATGAGAGCACGGAACAGGTTCCCTTGCTTGGTTCCTTATATGGGGTGAGTGTAGAGGTGTGTCCAGGGGTCGGGCCGGGGGGGTAGCTTAGGTGGTGGTGTGTGTAGGGAGCATGCCCTGTACCCTGCTTTTGCTCCCGACACCCCGTTTTTGCTCCTGGCTCTTTGGAAGTGGCCGTTGGGTTTCTGTTCTTTTTGTGTCTTGTCCAGAATTTGCCCCAACTGAGCACGCACGCAGTTATTTTTAGGCCCTTATAGTTTCTTTATATTTTGTTGCTTGAGGAGAGGTTTGTCTAGGTGCAAGCATTTCAGCACTGCAGCAAAGGGTCCCAGGTCCCAGCTCCCAGCCTGACTCAGTATATCCACTGCCTACTGGAGGTGTTCACCTGGCTGCCTGGTATATTCTTGGCTTCCTCTAATAGATACCTGTTCCATCCCAGTTAAGGACAGCCCATCCTTCCAGGTTGTCAGGCTTAAAATATGATCCTCGACTCTTCCCCTCCCCTTGTACTTCACCGCCAGTCATTCCGGAACGTATCTGGGCCCTGCCTTCGAAATGCTGTGTCCTGATCTGACCACTGGTCGTAGCCCCTGCCACGGCCCTGGTCCAGGTTACCCGGCTCAGCGGGTCACTCTGCAGCTCCGACTGGTCTTCTCACCCTGCCCACCACAGACAGAGTGACGCTTTCAAAACTAACTCGGGTCGTGGGGTTCCTCCTCTCAGAAACCTCACATGGCTCCTATTTCATTTAGAGTAAAAGCAAGGCCCTTTTCGGTGGTTAGTGGCTGAACGTATAACCCAGTTCTGGCCAGTGGGAACCAAGCCTGTGACAGTTATTCAGACTTGTGAAAGGATAGGATCTCTCTTTGGTACTGGACTTGGTTCTGGGAGACTGGGGCCTGGATGTGGAGAAAGGCATTCACCAGGCGGAGTGGACCTGCCCGAGAGAGGGACCAGAGGAAGAGGCCTGAAAAGTGGAGAGGTGTCTTCTGCCTCTGCAGCGACCTCACAGACCAGTAAGGAAGCTGTTTGGTTTAACGCAGACGGAGGAGCTGTGTTCTCTCTCTCTCCTGTGATCAGGAGTCTTCAAGGAAGCAGGGTGAAGGGGACAGGGCAGGAAGTGACGTCACCTAGCACTGCCTTTGGCCGGCACCGTGCTAGGTGAGTGACACCGATTGTTTTATTATAGTCAGTCCTTCGCCTCTTGTTTGTTTACAGGTTTAGTCCATTTCCCTTACCTATAATTATCTTTCCATTCTTCTCTGGCAAATGCTTTAAAACACCTGATCAAAACTCATATTTCCATCAAAATACCTTCAATTTGCCTCCCACTAATATGTACGTAAATCGTTTCTCCGTGTTAATTCCTAGCTGCTCCTACTTTTGTCTGTGTCTGTGAGAGCGTGTTTCTATTTGGACTAGAAACTTTCTGGCAGCAAACACTATCTCTTCTATTTCTTCTTTATGTCCCCTCAGCATCTAGTACCATTATTTATTGTTCCCGATAGACTTTTAGTGGCTTAAAAATAGTATTTGCAACAGGGCACTAGATTATTTATGGTGAATTCAGAATAATTTACTTACAATAAGGCATCTAAGAAAGATGATGCTTTTTTTGTAGTTTTACAAATTTAGACAAAAACATGTACAGTGTTTAGAGCAGTGCTAGGTATATTAGTCAATCCTCAGTCAGTGGTATTCTGGTTATTATTATCTAAGAACTCTCCCATGCTAGCACATTCAGTCTGCCTTCAGCCACGTAATGCTGTCTCATGATACGGTCGTTTGTGTGCACATCTTACTCCCTTTAATATCCGAGAGGCCCTTTGGCCGGGCCGTTTGTCCTGTGTGTGTGTTGGGAGGGGCGGTGTGGGGCAGAGGCGGGAACGGGAGTCCAGATCGGACTGGACTGGCTGGCGCTGAATCCACCATCAGTGCTTCATCCCACCCCCAGCTTCAGTTCGCCGCTTGTAGAATGGTGTAAAATTTGCCCAGTTCTCGGCGTACTTGTGAGGGGCTTTTACATGAGCCCAGTGCTGGGACACGCTGGCTTCTCAGCTGATGGCCCGTCTTCTCCCAGGGCCGCTCGCGGTGTCTCCCCGGCAGGAGTTTTGACCTCCTCAGGGCCCCACTAAAAATGCAGACTGAACAGACTCCAGGTTTATTTATTCGTCCCCCTGGGGCGTGGGGACCCTGTCTTAGTCACTGTGTCCTCTTCACATCCTGGCAGACAGGAGATGCTCCCTGAATTCTAGCTGATCCAACCCTCTCCCGTGTCTTATGTCCGTCTTCACCTGGAAAATGATGCTAGACTTGTCTGAACGGTTCATTCGGCTGCCGTTCCTTTCACTTAGAGTCTTAAAAGTATAGAAAGGGGATGCCCAGGTTGATTCTGGGAATAATGAGCTCTGTGGATCCTTAAAACCCTGAACACTCTTGGGGTTTCACGGCCACATTTATGCTTGTTTAATTTAAAAAGATATCCCCTTGAAGGTGCTGATTTGCCTTTGCGCCCACCCTGTTGCCCTCAAGCAGTTGACGCCATCTCACCTCCCGAGACAAACACGTGGAAAAGACAGGGTCCCCGGCCTGGCCGAGCCAAGCCCTGTCCAGGCTGACTTGGTTGCCATTGTCTCTCCATCACATCTCCCTCTCAAGAGTGGCTCTTCGCAGACGTGACAGACCGTGCCAAGGTGTATGGGTGCACAAAGAGGTGAGGGCAGGTGCTCCATCTGGCGTCCGAACCTGCCAAACCGACTGCGTGTTGCATTTCTGGCGCTTCCATCCACCGCATTTCCAACTCTACGAGCTCCGCGGGTTTGGGTTTTCGTCAAAGGCACAGGTACATTGTTTTTCTGACTTCTCCTTGCAGCTCCTTGCATACATTTTTTTGGATCCCTGTAAAATGGATTCCACTGTTTGACATCTATTTAAGCCAGTGATTCCTCTTCTCAGACTCTGTGACTGTATAACGTGAACATTATTTGCTTTTCTACACATTCTTTAGATTCTAGATTTCAAATTGACTGTTCTGTGTGGCAAAGCACACAGAAAGTCGTGCCATTCGTTCTTCCTTGAAATAACTCAAACCTAGATCAATGGCATTCTAATTTGAAGATGAAAGAATCTGGTCCGAAATCTGCATTCATTTCCATACACGTAAATAATGATAAGTATTTGAAGAGCCTGTTTGACATTTTTAAAGCCTTATTCTCTCCCCCACTGGAGGTGGTCTAAATAGCATTAGTTCTGTTTGACAGGGCAATCCGGCCTGTGTTTGCTTCCGGGATTTCAAAGAAGATATTTGAAAAGATGTCAAAGATGGCGATTAGAAAAGATGTCCTAGATACAAGGATCCTAGTATAGCTCAGCCTCATTGATTGGTTATCTATTGAGATGCAAAGCACAGGCAATTAATCTGTTGTCTTCAAGAAATCTCTTAATAATTGTGTGGTATGAGGAATAAGTAGTGTGTAGGAAGAGTTACAAAAAGATCTGAAAGGCAAGTCAGCATAGCCGAGAGATCCAGCAGAGATAGCACTTTTAACGAATTATGGAGGGCTTCCCGGAGGAAGCATCACTTGAGTACATTTGTTTTTTTAATAGCATTGAAAAAATATGGGACAAAGAAGGTCATCTTCATCTGAATATACACAGAGATTCATAGAATCCTTGAATTAGAAGAGGTATTTGAATTTTAGTGCGATTATTTTTGGATTCCCCCAAGAAAAAAATGTCTGTAGACTCTGAAAATGGCAGTTTGTAAAGCAAACCATACCTCATTCTAGGTGTACCTCCAGACACATAAAAGAACTTTTGGACCCCAAGGGGGAGGTCAGGTTTTCAGATAAAATGTCCTCAAGAGTCAGTCAGTATATCCAGGAAGCATCACTTGAAATGAGAGTTTAGTTTACCCATCTCTTCAGAGTTGACATACTTGAGAGTGATACTGAGTTGCTCTGAAATTATCCATTTTGCGCCAAGTTAGCCTTATACCAAATGGTATCTCAGGAAATGAATGTATATTGATATTTCTTTATTTAACAAACATTTATTGAGCATTTGCTAGGAGATACCGAGACATATTTCCTGTTATTGTTACCAAGACACTCACATTTCTTGGGGGCAGCAGTTGGAGAGGAATTAGATTAGACAGTATGATGGGGCCACCAGGGGTAAGTGTTATGATGACATGTAATTAGGGGGTGTGATGGAGGGCTTTCCATCATTGTTTCCTCGCCAGCCCACCTGGGCACATATAGGGTTGGTTGGAGTCTCGCTCAAAAATCTGAAATGAATTTTCAAGACTTAGAAAATGACTACATTTGGTTTGTTATTGTCGTGCTTTCCAAATTAAGGATGATGTCGCGTGAAAATGGTGACGGTGACAGGGTCCCTCTGAGGTCTTCGCGATGCCCGGTCCCCTGCCGTGTGGGTCTCCGCGCTCTGCATCGACGCTGCGTTGTCATACCCCGGATATCACGGACTAGCTCGTCTCAAGGGCAAACACAGGATGAGCACAGACGTTCATCCCTCCAGGGTTTTAGAGGACGCTGTCTGGTACAGTGACCCACTGCGTACCTGTGTCCCTAGTGGACGTTGAGGATTGGGATGTCGAGGAATGGCTTTGGGCAGAATAAGTTATTTTTCGTAAGTTTACAAATTCGTTAGGTTAGAACTTCAATAGGTATTTTAAAATACAAACTTCTGGCTTCCTATTCTCTTGGGAGGATGGGGTGGATATTGTCCCTCCAGATCCATCCTCCACACTGTCGCATCTGCCCCTTCCCCACCTGCCTTGCCCCTTCCCCGGACTTCAGGTCGGGTTCAGGGGCTGCAAGGCCCTGGGGGAGACCAAACGGGGGAATGCCGTGAGGTTGGTGTGTTGGACCCCGAGTGCCTCCAGGAAGAGTCGCTGTGGGGTTAAAGCCACAGCTCCGGTCAGGGGCCAGCCAGGAGCTACCCTCTTCCCCCCGGGTGCTGGGAGCCCTGGCTTGTTCATCCCTCTTGGGTCCCCTGCCCTGCGCACGCCTCGGAGGACAGCCTCTCTCTGTGCGACACTCCGCACGTTTCCTGGTCTGAGTGTGAGACTGTTTGCCACCAGGGCCCCGGAGGATGCACAGGAAGACTATATTAGTGAGCTGAACTACTTAATTGTGCTAGAAACCATAAATCTGTTTTACTTTGTTTTGTGCAAGTCCATTTCTACTTCATATTCTTCCTTTATGTTCGTCCCAGAAAAGAGTTAAATGAGAATTTCGTTTCAATTAAGAAAGCATTATCTTACACTAGGAGATCATGACCAGTTTTTAGAGGGCTTGTTTGGGACGGGCTCAAACTCTGTGAAACATACCTTTGAGTAAGCTACATTTAAGAAAGGTCAGAGTAATACATTGACATATTCTGTTGGTTAGCAGTGGACTCAGGGTGATTTAAGTTCCGTTCTGAAACTGCCACATTTTAGCATTTTGGGCTTCTCATCTGTAAATGGGAACGACAATAACAAGAAATACAAATACACCTTAGAATCAAATGACAGAATAAATGTAAAATGCAGAACGTGGTTCTTGGCACGTGGGAAACCTTCCATAAACATTAGCTTTATTATTAGCCACGAAATCCTTTTTACTTTTAAAGCTCAGTATATTAACTCCAAAGTATTAATACTTGCAAGTGATGTCCTGATGTGTTACTGAGTAAGATCCTCTTTCATTAGAAGTGGTAGTTATTACGTGGGATTTTAATCAGAGTTAAGATACTTCACCAGAGACGTAAGGTAGTCTCCAAGGGTCTTGTTCAGAATTAAATTATTTTAACATTTCTCTACATTTAAAAAAAAGTTAAGACTCTAATACTTTGCTGAAGAAACTGTACGAGCTTTGGGGGAAGAAGGTAAGGTTGATTTTATGATATCTGACTCTTTAAGATTGGCTCAACTATTTAGAATGCCTTGGGGCCAATTAAAATTATACATAAAAGGAGTCTTAACAACTTTTTGATAATAACAAAAGTTCTGACTAAATTTAAATTGATTTTGTGCCTTAGTATTAATAGTGGTACAGCTATTATATAGCTGTTAATGGTGATACAGCTATTATAATTACAGCTATTGTAATTAATGAGGGAATTATTTTACTGGTTAACCATTACATTGTCATCTGCAGAAAATGGTAATTTTTTTGCTCCTTGAAAATACTTTAGCATATCCATACTGTGCGTTTATGCGAGCTAAGAAGAGATCACCCTCTCAACAGGATGTATTTCCTCTTATTTATTAAAGGAAATAGTACTTTCACGTGAAGAGATAATTGGCTACTTAAAATACATTGTAAAGTATTTTACGGATGCAGAGTCAGGATTTTAAAAGAAATCTTCTGCAGATCTGTAATTAAATAGGTAATCTCACTGTTCACTTAAGTTCTCAGCTTGTGGAGTAGTATCTGTCTACCCAAAATTGTTGATTCACGGCCATAATTTTAATCCTTTGCTGTACCTTTAATTCACTTACAAATGGCTCTGTGTGAAAGGTCACAGCCACTCTGTCCTTTGCAGTCAGCGATGCTTCCACGGTGTGTTTGGGATTCGGCTTTCGTGGCGACTTTGCTCCCAGGACTTAATGGAACTTTTATAAAAGCCAGCATGGGCCCTCCCCGTTTGTTCTTCGGGGAGATTTTATAATCAAGCTTTAATGATAGAAACGTCTATAGTTGGTACGTTCAAGGACATCGTTCCCAGCTCTGTGAATAAAAGATATGATCACCTCGTATAAAGTAGGAAGGGGAGACAGGAGCGTGATCCTGAACTGGGCACCCGGGAGCAGTTCCAGGCACCGCACTTTGTAAAACACGGTCGTAAACCCGGCGCTCCTGGAGCTTTATTGTCTCTGGCGGGTCAGTTACGGGCCTGGTTTATTTCTTCCACTCCGTGCTCCTGCCTGTGCCCTGGCCGGAGGGCTTTCCTTCACTGAGAGCGGATTTCAAGCCTCCCATCCCTGGTTTCTGGTGGGTCTGCTCCCACATCCTGCTGACAAATAAAGCCCCTGCTTGCTTAATCAGTGCGAGCGCTGGAAGCTGCTGGCATTTTGAGTCCTTCTGCTTCGATGAATGTCGGTACCGCGTTTCCAGGTCTCCACCCCATCCATATGTCTTTCCCACACACACAAATGAAAATACACCTTGTTCTTGAGTTTTATCAGCCCCCTTTTTATTATACTTACAAAGGTCAGCATCAAAAAATAGGATTGCCTTGTGCAGTGTACAGGAGTGACAGGGAACATAGCCCGTTGCAGGGATTTTATAAACGATCTCAGGAGAACTGTGGTGAAATGAGGTGGATGAAACAGGCCGTGAGTCCTGGGTCCCAGCCCTTTACTCTTCAGAATGCGGTCCCTGGGCCGGCAGCCTTCATATCTCAGAGCCGGCGGGACATGCAGCATCCCGGGGAGCCAGAGCCGACTGAGTCACGGAAGGTGGTCCTGGAAATGTCATTTCCGAGGAGAGATTTTACAGTGTAATAGAACAGCACTCGTGTTCTCATCCTCAGAGCGGTCTGGAACATCGCAAGCACTCCATGAATGTTTGTTGAATGACTGAACAAAAGGCCTAGATTGCCCTGTAACAGCAGCCGTTGGTCTCCCAGGTTGCTTTGTACTCTTTTGGGGGGTGAGAGTTACATAAAGTCTTCCTCTCCTTCTCTCGGCTTCATTTTTGTTCTGGGTTCCTCCCGTAAATACCATCTCTCTCTCTCTCTTTTTTTTTTCTTGGTTGGCCCTGAGTGCAATGTATTTCAAGGTGCATGCTCTTTGGAAAGCCATTTCCTTAAATAAAAGGGGGGCTCCCCGCCCAGCAGTACAGCTCTGGGGCTGAGCTGAGCCCTGGGTCTCCCCTGCAGTGATAAGGGAGGGGAGCCAAAATCTCATCAATCCATCAGGTGAGTCTCAGGGAGCCTGAGCCTGTATCCTTACTTACAGCAGAATTCTGACCACAGACTTTTGGGGAACAACCAGATGATCTGAGCAAACGTCTAAGCATTCCTCCTGTGGCCCCGTCCTCCCCTTCTAGGGACCCTTGTGATATACGGTGCACACCTGGACAGTCCAGGCCACTGCCCCCATCTCCAGGTCAGCTGATGAGGACCTTAATTCCATCTGCAGCCTCACTCCCCTTTGCCGTGTAAGGCAACCTGTTCACAGGTCCCAGGGGTTAGGACACGGACGTCCTTAGGCGGCCATTATTCTGCCTGCCTCGGATAGATGAGAAGAAAGGATCTCAAAGTCTTAGCAAGTTGTTAGATATTTTTAGGTTATATCCATTGGTTTTCTAAAAAGTCGGACCTTATTATTTGCTTCCTTTTCAAGTCACAGTCAAATAGTTCGTCCTGGTGATTTGACACATGAAAAGGCTTTGACGCATCTCTTTCTGTGTGTCTACAAAGTAAAAACAAAAACCACACTTTTGGAGGATAGTGGATTGCAATTCATTTGTGTGTAAATCTGAGACGTCCATGTAAACTACGCCTTGCCATGCGTGCTGTAGGGTGAAGTTAGGTTGGGGTAGGAGAGAGCAGACTTTCATTTCATTCAGTGTGATTGTGGGCACTTGCCAGTCTAATGCACACTTACGTTTTTAGACTTTTGGTCACAGGACTCCAGGGAATCTTGTTTTCAGTTGCACCTCTTTTAAATTCAGGAAGGTGCTCTAGAAATGCTCTGTCTTTGACTTCTTTTGTGGGGTCTTTCCCAGAACTCCCCCTTCTCCTAGTTTCTAAGGTTCCCTCTAGGACACTTTGCTCTTTGTTTTCTCAGTTCACAGTTAAGATGAGTCCAAAGTTGTGCTTTGGAACAAAGTGGAGAGCAAACAGCATCCTTCTACCCCGGTGCAGAGGGCACCAGCGTGTCTTAAGAAAAGTGGGTCACATTTTGCAGAAATTGCGTAGGTCCATTTCCTCTGCTCCTAGGTAGAAATGGATTCCATCCATCGGATCGCAAAGGTCACAGACGTGATGAAAGAGGTGAGGGCAGACTTTCTGGACCGTGTAAAGCATGTAAACCTGCTCTTGTCCACTCTTTTGATGTCCGAGAGCTGCGTCCGGTCTCTGCTCTTCGGCTGCGGGAACTGTGCCCCAGGGGTGAGAACCACAAGAAAGAGTGAGGGTCTCTATTCACAGGAGGCAGAAACAGATCCACACCTCAGAGCATCTCAAAAGGACACCAGTGAAGTGTGGCAGGATTTGAAGACTTGTTCTAGTGTTGACGATAAGAATTCTGTGTTTCAGCTTCACGGACAGTTTGAGAGAATCTCAGCGTTGGAAAAGTGTCCTAACTCCTTGCTGGAGTTGGTGCTCGGACTCCATGGGGTGAGCACACCCTGCTGTGGGCCAGAAGATGGAACCTTTTTTTTTTTTTTTTTTTTTTTGCTGTACGCAGGCCTCTCACTGTTGTGGCCTCTCCCGTTGCGGAGCACAGGCTCCGGACGCACAGGCTCAGCGGCCATGGCTCATGGGCCCAGCCGCTCCGCAGCACGTGGGATCTTCCCGGACCGGGGCACGAACCCGCGTCCCCTGCATCGGCAGGCAGACTCTCAACTACTGCGCCCCCAGGGAAGCCCCTATGGAACCATTTTTAAAATCAATTTTGAATTTCAAAGAACGTGCAATATGAAATCGCCTCTTCTTTGAGTTCATAACCATAAGAAGAAATAAGACTTCAGATCTAAGGAGGCCTCCAATCTCATGTGTAAAATAACCTCGTTCCATGCAGCTTGACACTTTATGGCAAAATTAATACAGGGTTAAAGGCAAAGCAAGGCAACTTACAGAAAACAGCAGTGGGAAAACATTATTTGGCAAATTATTTAAAATGTTCCTAATGCCAATATCAAAGGGTGAGAAAACTTAATAGGCGTGGGAAGAGGAGAGCAATTAAAGGTGTCGGAAGATCCACACAAATGAGTAACATCCAGGCAACGAAAATAGAACCGGGGAAGAGGTGGCGGAGGAGGGGCGATGCCAGCCGGAGCACAGCCTCACGTGGCCTGAGCCAGCTGCCCAGGCCACCAGGAGCCAGGCAGGGGACCTCGGTGATGGAGGGGGAGCTGCGCTCTCCCCAGGCCTGCCTCAGACCTCGGCATTCAGACCGGTGCCCTCCACTGGGATGCGCTGGAGTCCAGACACCTGGGGAGAAAGCCAACAGGTGAATCTGTGGACATGGGTGTTCCTTGATAGATTTCAAACCATTTCAGAACCCTGTCTCCACATGAAGGTTTGAAACAAAATGGTCCATGGCCCGCATCCCTGGGCCTGTGACCAGGATGGAGCGCATCCTGTGACCAGGATGGAGCACGCCCTGTGACGAGGATGGAGCGCGTCCTGTGACCAGGATGGAGCGCGTCCTGTGACCAGGATGGAGCGTGTCCTGTGACCAGGTCCGGTTCTGAGGCACAGGGGACCTTAAGAAGAGACTGATCCTCCATGGGCCTGTGCTGATCCCGTGAGCCCTTTAAATTCAGATCTAGAGGTCAGAGTAGCAGGAAACGGTCCTGTGTGAGATCTTCTGCTGTTGACTTTGCAGCTGGAGGAGCCACGTGGCAGGAACCGAGAGTGGCCCGTAGGAGATGACAGCCAGCAAGGGACTGGGGACCCCAGTCCTGCAGCCCCAAGGACTTCATCCTGCTGCAAGGTGGGTGAGCCTGGAGGAGGCCCCAGCCCCAGACGTGCCCAGTCTTGCCAGTGCCTGAGTTTCACTCCTGTGAGACCCTGAGTGGAGACCCAGCCACCCTGTGTGTGAAATTCTGACCCGAAGAACCTTGAACCCATCAACACGCATGGTCTGAAGCTGCTGAGGTTGTCGTAATCTGTCAGTCTGTTCTGTGGCCACGGAAAACCAGTACACTCTAAGCTAATTGTATAAAGAAATGTCTCAGTAACAGAGTTCATGAAACTGCTTTTCCTTCCTGAGTGCTTTTCCTTCCTACTGTGCTATGACTAATTCATAAGATAGTTTAAGTACAAGTTATACATTTTAATTGTGCACTAGGAATCACTAGAAGTTATGCTGTTGAAAAAGAAAATTCCTTGACATTGATATAGCCACGTTCTCTACATTTTAAAAATGTTCACCTCCTATAAGCTGTTATGTATAAAATAAGCTACAAGGACACATTGTACAGCACAGGGAATATAGCCGATATTTTTATAATAACTATAAATGGAGTATAACCTTTAAACAGTGTGAATCACTATATTGTATACCTGTAACTTACATAATATTGTACATCAACTATACTTCAATTTAAAAAAAAATGGAAAAAGAAGTTCACCTTGGCGTTTTCCTTTGGAAGACGCTGTCCAGTTCATCCTGACATTCTTACAACGATAGATACTGCACATGAAGGACAAGGAGTATAGTTGTGGGTCCATTTGGCGGTAAAGCTTGAGCCACAGGAAGAAACGCACTAGGTATAGCTGGTTCCACTTGAACAGGTAGCTGTTGATCAACGACCACCTGGAGGAAGCAGGGTTTATAACCTCCTGTTGCTGAGGCCAAGGGGTCCTGGGACGACTTTACTGAGGGCTTCCATGCAACTAGAGAAACTTTGGCATCTCTGTGACATGCCCACTCCACCAGCAATAAAGCGGATGGCTTACCCTGAACAGAGGGCTTCCAGGAGATCACACGATGTGTCTCTGGGTCCCATCCTTGCCCCTCATGGTGCCCTCGGGGACTCTCCTGCCCAGGTGGGTTGACTCAGTCATGGGGCAACTGTGTAGTGAATGGGGTGAAATGGATCAGTAGCCCTCTGGGTGTTTGGAGTCAAAACTGGGATTGTTTTCTTTCTAAACCCGAGTTCAAAGCAGATCTGGCATATTTCTTCTCTCCACTCCCTCAGGGTGGAGAGACAGAAAGAGTACTTGCAGTTTCCACTAGTAGACAGGCATAATAATAATCAAAGAACACGAAACCGAAGCCAAAACCTTTGCCAGACTAAAAGAAACAAATTGCACAGAGAAACCAGCCCAGACTTCCTGGCTGTTGCAGTGGCAGCTCTTGTTATCGTATTTCTCAGCCCCATCTTTCTGTTTTTCTTATATGGCAAATGTCAGATTGTTGACTTTCCATCATGTAATGTCACAAAGAATGATCATTAAGCAACCTTTTGAAAAACAAACATCTTTACTTGGTTTTGAAAGGTTTGCAACAAAGGAATGTCTGAAAATGACTTCCCCAGAGTTCTGTGGAGTGAGCCCCTGAAAGTATGTTATTCTGACCTGGTATAAACTGGTTGCATTGCCTGTAGGTCAAAATGCTGTAAAATGAAGGTATTTTAAAAGCAGGAAACACATCTTATGCATGACTGAGGATTGTGACGGCGACTGCGTAAGGGGGCAGATTCTTAAAATGAGGCCAGATGATTCCCTAGAAGAACGTCCTGTGGACTCTAGGAAAAAAGAAACCAAATCCAAATCCTCGAACGTCAGAAAACGTCCACTGCTGATGTATATTCTTTCATGAGAACTTTACCTGTATCGTGTAATAGAGGAAGACACGAAACCTCTCAAAGGGCTTTTCCCAGCTCTTTTCTTCTCCAGCTAACTTAGTTCATCTCACCTGTATGTTCATCTTACCTTTCCCCCTGATGAGGGAAGGCAGAAAATTCACACCTGGCTCCTGAGAGGACTCTGAATCTTGTCATATTTTCACCTAAATAATCTAAAAAGCAAGGACAGTGTCGATGAGGAATTCCATTCACTGCATTTTTGTTTACTGGTGACTCTTGAGATAGGAGTTACCTGGGTGAGGAGGGCGGGGAAGGGTGTCGTCAGAAGCGTGGACACGGGGGCTGCAGCCGGGGGGACGGGGGCGCGGGGAGAACGGGACAGGAGAGACAGCAGGGGCCAAGCGGGCATGACCTGGTGCCCCTTAAGGATTATTGTCTTATTTGAACAACAGTGGGGGAGGTCCCTGAGGGATGTAAGTCTAGGGGCGGGTAACAGAATCAGGTTGGTGCTGGTGAGATCACCTTGCTGGCTGCAGCATGGAGAATGGATTAAAGGAAGGGACCTGGGAGCTCTGGAAAATCAGGAGGATTTCGGAAGTCCCAGCAGGAGGTGGTGGATACAGAGAAGTGGCCAAGTTGTAGCACTATTTAGGAATTCGTATCCAGATCTGTGACAGGCCGACTGAGGCTGATGGCAGGAAGGGACGTGTCCTGGGGTTCGGGGATGGTTGAGCTCTTGCCTGGAACCTAGAACCTTGGAAAAGAACTATTTGTTTTTTAACTTTGTTTTGTTTTGGATAGAGGCTTGCATTCCATTTTAGATGTAGTAAGTTTAGGGTTCATTTTAGGCAACCAGGAGATGTCCAGGGGGCATCAGATAGCTGACATGTATATCACCCAGTGGGAAAAAAATTAAGAAAATAAGGTAGAACGCTAGAAATAAAATGTTATAGTATTAAGTCAAAATAAAAATCAGAAATTTGAGAACTCCAGTTCAATTTTCAAGATACCCTTTCCAAATAGTGCAATTTTGTTCTTTATCCAACAGATGGTGGCAACATTTTAATTTCTCTGACCTCCGAGAGAAGAAACCGGTGGTGGTAATAGAGGGCCGGCAGGATGAGCTTGGGAACAGATCTGTGGGTTATGATGTGAATTGGGAGGTCTGCGGGTTGGAGGGCTCCTTTGGGGTCCTCAGAGGTTGCCGAGGGGAGCAAGAAACACGGGGCATGTGGGCTGGTGTGAGCCAAACCTTGGAACTGTAGCAGCCTACACGGGGAAATATAGAGCAAGAGGTAGCTTGGGAAAACGCATGTTTCCACAGCTCTCTTTGGAAAAATCCTAGAATCCCTCATAAGCCTCAATGCTTGGGGACATATTTTAACAGATTTTAAACTGAGGCCAGATGATTCCCTAGAAGAATGCCCTGTAGACTAAGAAAAAAGAAACCAAATCCAAGTCTAGTATTTGTCTGTATATCATTGACTAAATCAAATTCTCTAGCCGTATAATCACAGGATCCAGATTTCTAGGAGAGAGAATGGTCGGTCTATGAATATGCAAAAAAGTGAGTTATACATTTGGATGCTTTCCTTTTTCAGTCAAAAATGCACTTTTTGTTTTGTTTTTTTTTCTGGCTGCACCACACAGCTTTTAGGATCTTAGTTCCCCGACCAGGGATCCAACCTGGGCCCTGACAGTGAAAGCGCTGAGTCCTAACCACTGGACCGCCAGGGAATTCTCTTAAAAAAAATCTTCTTTTATTTTTATTTTTATTTTGCGGTACGCAGGCCTCTCGCTGTTGTGGCCTCTCCCGTTGCAGAGCACAGGCTCCGGATGCGCAGGCTCAGTGGCCATGGCTCACGGGCCCAGCCGCTCCATGGCATGTGGGATCTTCCCGGACCAGGGCACGAACCCACGTCCCCTGCATCAGCAGGTGGACTCTCAACCACCGCGCCACCACGGAAGCTCCAAAATGTACTTCTAACAACTTAAAAATCAGGTGAAATAATATTTTTCCTTCCCATTTTAAATCATATCATCAATGGAAACACAGGAAAATTAGAAAATAGATTTTGTCAGATGTGATTTTTTTTTTTTTAGTGAAAATTTATGTTTGTCTATGTATTTATTAAATCAGAGCAGGAAGGAAGCAGGTAGAAATGAGCTAAATATTGTTCACTAAAGTGTGGAGGAAGGATTCAAATTATTTTTACTAAGGTAGGTATTCTGCGACATCAAATATTTTGCAGAGAATTTAACATTTCAGAGGTACAAGAGGTGTTTGTCTTTGGGCCATCTAAATTCCTTTTTGTTGTCCTCCATGGGAGGCACATGGCCTCTCTGGTGATCTCTGAGAGGTACCCTGTAGGATAAGGGCCTCTCCTGGGATGGGGTGACCCACTCTCCAAAAATAACTCCCTTTCACAGACACGGACTCCCTCAGCTTCCTCTGAGGCCTTGCAGAAACTTCTCTATTTGTTTGCTCTGATGAAAATCACAAGGAATGCAATTATTAATAATCCATACACCTGCAAGCAAGACATTCTGTTTGGTGTGGCCAAGTTTCAGCAGTAGTGGGAGAAGCATCCTTTCCTGGGACTGAAGGATTTACATATTGTACACAGTACTTTTCAGTGAAAGTGACCACAGTTTCAAAGTTTATAAAAATGTGAAGAAAGAACTAGAAGAGCGTGTTCCTCTGTCTTTTCTGGAAGCTGTCTTTCTCGTCTTCAGTTTTTCTCCTCCTCCCAGCTTTCTCTTCTCTGACTTCACTTCGGCATTATCTTTTTCTGCCCTTCGCTCTTTTCAAGAATCCTATCGTTCTCATCATTCTTTTCTTTCAAATCATCTTCTCCTGTCTCCTTTCAACCAAAACTACAGCCTGTTCATTCAGCCCAGTGGCTCCTGGCTGAGAAACGAGTCTGACTGATAGGCTAATACAGGCGCCCCTGCCCAGCGGGTTGCTTTCTCTAAAGGGTTCTCAGTGGGGTCCTCTCAGCCACTTGTCTTTTCTATTTAACATTTTTTTTTCCTTTTCTTAATACAAAATGCTAAGTGAGTCTTGTTCTGGTAGAATGATTAGTTACACAAGAAAACACAGAAAGCTTACCCTTGAGAAACATTTCGGATACCCTAGTCGGAAGACTTCCCTCTTTAATACTTCAAAATGCGTGTGTCACTTGTCACTTTACAGTGGTTGAGCATGGTTGGCTCAAAGCAGAGCTGGTTCTCCCCTGTGGCCGAGCAGGTGGGACTCCGGCTGGGTGGATGAGAATTTGGGCTCTAGGATCTGCTTCCCTCGTTGTGGTTCACAGGCTCTGTGTTTGGGGGCAACTCTCCCAACTGAGCTCAGAACCGGTTTCCTGCACAGTGGAGATAATACCAAGGTCCTGTAGGATCGTCGAATGATGTGTTCCTAGCACATCGGAGGGTCTGTGGAACTTTGGTTAAAAAAATAATCTCCGGGGCTTCCCTGGTGGTGCAGTGGTTGAGAGTCCGCCTGCCGATGCAGGGGACACGGGTTCGTGCCCCGGTCCGGGAAGATCCCACGTGCCGCGGAGCGGCTGGGCCCGTGAGCCATGGCCGCTGAGCCTGCGCGTCCGGAACCTGTGCTCCGCAACGGGAGAGGCCACAGTGGTGAGAGGCCCGCGTACAGCAAAAAAAAAAAAAAAAGCTCCGTTAAGTGCTCCTTGGTGAAATGGTAGCAGTATCTTTACCATACCGTCTAGCCTCAGGAAGGATGAATGAGTTCTAGGTCTGAGTGAATGTTTTGTTGTAAGAAAATTCCCTTCTCTTAAACTGAATGTGAGAAGAAACACTGAGTAAAGTTTAGGGATTTCAAGATGTTTCTCAGAGAAAAATTTGTAATCCAGTTCTTAGAAGTGAAAAAAGAAAAAGGTACATCAAGACAGTATAGATTTGGACCACAATCAAAATTAAGTCAATCAGTGAAATATTTCTGCCTTATGAGAAATATTTCTCCACAATATTAAATCTCTGTAGATTACTAAGCATAATATTTACTGTACATTTATTTTTAACACGTAACAATGCGTAACTGTACTTTAGAGTGGAAGACAGCTCATTTTGTTATATTTGTCACATATATTTGTTACACATTTTGTATAAGATATATGCACATATATATGTATATATACACACACACACTTTTTAACATAGAATTATTTATCAATACTCTATTTTGGTGGTTTGGTAATGTGAGAGGAGCAACCCTTCCTTTTCTCCCCACCCCCAAAAATACTTACTGAGCGCTAGCTGCATGTAAGAGGTCACAGTGGTGACTATTAGAAATGAGATGACTGTATTAAGACAGCTGCTCACCCATCACATAAAGTCATGACCCCAAACCTATGTTTCCTGGGCCTTTGCTCTGCAGGACACACATTTGTCTCCTATTTGGTCGAAGTTGTCAGTGTAACGATGTGTTACCATTCACTCACTCACGAAATGTGCTGTGAAGCTATGATTTTTCAGCCATTTTGCCAGGTTTTATACATGTAGACATAAGTGTTCTACCTAAAACTTATGCTTCCTCCTTCTTCGTTTCTCGTTGCAGAGATAGGTTGGGTGTGTCGATATGTGGTTACTTGTGTACACGTGTGTGTACATATGTGTGTGTAGGTGTGCAAAGTGCTGAGGGAGTGACCTCTTCATAAATCCATGTTTAGTCATCTGGACCTCAAGTGATTTAGGAGATGCGTGTATATTATGTAACGTAAATATGATACACACACATAAATAAACATATAAACATAGTATACAGCCATAAATAAACACCTCAGTTTAGATAGAGACATATAGGTTATAATTACATGCAGTTATCTATCTCTACCCCAGAGCCTCAAGTGGACCAGGGTGGCGCGATGCCCAGTGTGCTTGGGTGCGTCCCTCCTCCAGCCGAGGCGGTGGCTCCTCGATGGCTCAGCAAACAGGAGGTTAACAGAGGGGGAGGGACAGACGAGGAGGAAAATCAAGGCCGCTCATTGCAGGAAGCAGTTGCACGGCAACCGCAGCCAGGGAAACAGTTCTCAAGCAGCAGCCGGTGGAGCGGGGCTGAGTTCACCCCCAACCCCCAGTTCTGGTTCTTTCTGTCCCGTCACCCCCCCCAACCCCGTCCCTCTCCTTCTCTCTCTGCCTCTCGGTTGCTCTGTCTTGGTCTGAGACGTACCACACACGGTGGTTGGCAGGATCTGCACCGTTCATCCCCCCAGACCTTTGCCCATCACCAGACCCTGAGCTTATGTACCAGGAGGTCAAGCTGGGCTGCTTTCTTCCCGCCCAGGTGTTACCTGTCAGGTGAGCACAGGGCCCGTCTGAATGTGACATCACGATCCGTGGAAGCTGTGTTGAATCAACACAAACTCCAGCGTAGCCACCAGCGTCTCCTTTATGAGGGAGACTGACACAGATGCCATATATTGTACCAGAAAGGGACTGGGCCCGCCATTTATTGTAACTTTATCCCATATCACGACTTCTGTATCAGCTACTCTTTGAAAAAGGACACTTGATATCAGAGTTCTGATTAGACTTTTGTTACAGAAGAGGTGTGTTGGCCGACGGCCTAGTAGACTATTATTTTATTCGTCTCTCAAAGCTGGACTGGCAGGGGATTTCCCAGTATTAATTAATTAACTTCAGGCTCTTTTGGCAAAATGCCTTGAAAGAGATGGCGTGTCCTGAGTGACCCTCACGTGTACTTTCTGCCAGGGATCATTAAAACGCAAAATCGTCTCACCTGGTTCCTTAGTACATTAAATGGAGATAACAAGAATAATAAACTTGCATATTAACATAAAGGAAATATTAATCTACTAGACACATAAAGAAAACGATGTCAAATTCCTTCTGGATCCTTGGGCAAATGCAGATTTTAAGATCATTTGAACTGTTCGCCGTCCAGGATTCAGTGAGAGTCTGGAGATGAACAGGGCTCTGTGACACTCAGGCATCTAGCAAACAGGCAAACACACAGGACAAAGTGACACCTCACAACCCTACACAAACGTTCACTAGTGAGACAGCCCGCTATTAGCTGGGAGGGCAGCTCTTTACCGTTTAGACACGGGGAAGCAGAGGGGTGAGAGCTGGACCGCACTGCGCCTTGGGTGGCAGCGGCCATGGCAACAGGGTTCCCTTAGAGATGTCACAGAGCGAGAGCATCCCTAGGGAGGGCCTGCCCTGTCACAAATGCCTGCATTTAGAGGAGCGCCAGGCTGGGGGGTGCCTGCACCCACACCCAGTGGGAACTATTAACCCCTTTAGCTCTGAGAGGCCGGGTCAACCATGACTTACCATTGCCCCGATCACAAACGCAGGTACACACTACCCACAGAAACAAATACATACACACAGAGCATCCCTCTAAACAGATTCTCCCATTTTTTCAGTCACTGGGATATGTTCTGAGACGCAGAAAGCTAAATTGATACCAAAGGAAGAAACGAACTGAAATAAATGAATAATTGGGGCCCGAAAGGCAGCATTAAAGAAGCAATGAAGGGCTTCCCTGGTGGCGCAGTGGTTGAGAGTCCGCCTGCCGATGCAGGGGACGCGGGTTCGTGCCCCGGTCCGGGAAGATCCCACATGCCACGGAGTGGCTGCGCCCGTGAGCCATGGCCGCTGAGCCTGCGCGTCCGGAGCCTGTGCTCCGCAACGGGAGAGGCCACAGCAGTGAGAGGCCCGCGTACCGCAAAAAAAAAACAAAAAAGCAATGAGGTGTGGGAGGGAAGCTCTCTTTTACGAAACAGTCCCGTCCCCACTGGACGGATGTGGCGAGACTGAGACTCCTGTTTCTCGGCAGCTGGACCGGCAGCCCTGCACCCACACTCTGTCCGCCTGCCGGGTTGTCATTCTTAGGGATGCGTGAAGTCGCGTGTGCCCGGGGCCGGGTCGCGTCCAGTGGGCTGGAGGCCTCCGTGCTGGCGAGCGCAAGCTGCAGGCCTGACTTCCCCAGATCTGGGCAGCAGAGCGCTCGTGTTGTGATTTAGAAATTCTCAGGGGTTTGGTAAGTCCTGGAGGCGGGAACTCCATGTCCCAAACCACGGATGTCAGCTGCCAGACACTTCATGTCTCAAAGCAGCCAAGAAATGCCAGTGGTTAATATGACCGACATTGTTATCAGTAGATGGAAGGGGAGGTTGTATCAGGGGCAAACCTGTGTTGAGCACCTACTCTGTCCAAATCTCCTAACCAGGTGATGGGGACGCTTTGTCCTTTTCATGCCATTTTGCACAGAGCAGGTTAGGTCTCTGGCTAAGATCACCCTGTTAAGAAGTCCTCGCTCCGTTCCTACTACTCTGGGTGGCGCATTTTCGAGCAGCTTGGAAGACAGGAGAATTATTGGGGCCTGATTGGTGCAGGGTTTGTGTCTGCACTTTCCACGTGTGATTCAAGTTTAATCAAAAACCCAGAGTCGAGTGAAGGGTCAGAGACGTTCTCCTCCCTGGGGCTGGTCTCTTACTTTGCTGAGGCTGTAGGATGCACCTCAGCTTTGTTTCTCAAGTAAAGATTATCCTCACACTCGTGAAAGAAAATGTTGTTATTCCCATTTTCCAGATGCCACGTGGGTACCCACACCCAGTACAGTTAAGTAGCTGATTGCAAAAGCAAGATCTCCGATCGTGAATGAGTGATCATGGCTGAATCTCCCCACCCAACGTTTCCCTACAGGGGCATTTCAGGGGCCTGAATCGCAGCTGAAACGGGCGCCTTTGTGTCTGCTCTGTGGGAGGGTGGTATCGCATTGAAGCAAGCCTTGGCCCAACTTCAAAAAGAGAAACCTGGATACTGATGGGGTTTCTCTTTGATTGGATTCTGGAACTTCCTGTACTCATCTGGGTGCTGTCCAGCAACTGGGTGGCCCTGGCAGGGGAGCCTGGCTTCTGCAACAATTACTGGTCAATTGCGAGTGATTGTAATGGCAGCGTGTCTAAAACAATACGGGGAAAAAATGCTGCCTGGGAAACGTGAAACGGCGGTCCTCCACCAAGTGGCCAAGCAGATGAGAGTCACCGCTCTCGACCACAGGAAGATCTCACAGAAAAAAATCGTGGTGGTGTATTTTCTTCTCCCAAGGCAGGCAGAACAAGGCCCAGTGGGTTCTACACACCCTGTCTCTCTTGGTCAGTGGAGATGGTTGGACCGACTTCAGGAAAGAGCAGGGCTGGTCAGTTTCACCATATGAATCCATCCAAGACCTGGGAAGAACCGACAGAGAGTGTCTTACTGTAGCTAACGTCCCCTCCACCAAGAGGGACGCTGCGTGGTCTGGGAGAATGCAGACTCGCAGAGATGACTGCGTTAGGGAACATTCCTGGGCTGCTTAAGAATAAGCCCCTCAGTATTCTGTAACAACCTAAATGGGAAAAGAATCTGAAAAAGAAGAGATACATGTGTATGTATCACTGAATCACTTTGCTGTACACCTGAAACTCACACAGCACTGTTGGTCAACTCTACTCCAATATAAAATTAAAAGTTAAAAAAAAAAAAGACCTGGGCGGGGTATGGGTTGCTCTGATACTTGCAGGTAACAGAGAAGTGCGGCTGCTCTTCCCCTCATGCCCTTTGTTGCCTGCGTGTCACGCGGCTACAGGATGATACAGGCAAGTGTGGACCAAGCCGCTGCGCCATCAGGCCCGGGCGGAGCCTGCGGGTCTCCTTCCCGAGCCCCCCAGGCGCGGCGTGCGCCTGCCCTCTGAGGCTGCCTTGCTGGCTTGCCCAGGAGTGCTGCGTGCACTTGGCCTGGGCTGGTGGACTCTTCCTGGGCCGCTGATCGACTGCCACCAGCCCTGTGTCGGTTTCCTCACTCCTGTGAGAAACTGTGACATATTCGCTCTTGGCAGTCACTATCTCAGGCGAAAAATCACTCTCCTCAAATTTCCCAAGTTCTGACGCATGTAATGGGCTTGGTGGGTGATTTGCAATCATTCTTTTTCAGTATTTATGAAAGGCTTCTGGGCCTTTAAGCTGCCTTTTAGATGCCTCTCCCATAAAGTTTCCATGGTCATCCCTTTCCAGCTTGGAAATCTGAATCTTTATGTGTTGTTTTGGGACAAAGGACGTGCCGTTGATTTGGCCTTATGTTACTGAATTTGTAATGTGTCTATAGCCTCACCTGACTAAATATATAGCTCGCTAATGGCCATTTTAATACAGAATGAATTTCATAGCTATGCCTCTTTCGTGACTGCAAATGTAAATCCCGTGGTTCTACCCGAATGTGTAAACCATACACTAAACCAAAGGTCATACCAATGAATGTTTTCTACACGGTGGCACCTCGTATTGCCAGGAAAGTCTTGCTTTTAGCATTCTGTGCCTCTGTCTGTAGTAAATCCCTGTTCATATAACCGCCGTTGGTCCACTCCCCTACTGCTATATGCCGAATCCAGTTGCCACCACTGTGGAAGTGGGAATAGTGGTAAGGCCGGCACTTGCCAATCAAATTTTAGTCTCTTTTTTGGAATTTGTGCTAAACTGTTAGAAGCGTAAACGGTTGGAAATATGCCTGTTGTGTTTTGAGAAGTGTAGGGGTTTCTGAAATTTTGTCCTGTGCTTTGTATTTATGTGTATATGACCCCAGGTAACTAAGTATGAGAGTCTGAAGTCTGGTTAGGGTTTAACCTAAAGCTTTTATGACAAAATGACCAGGTGTTCTTTGTGCTATTTCAGAAGTTCAGTGCTGCTATTCTGATACATTGAGAAGGAACGTTGGAGAGAAATTTAAGGCTTGTTGAGAATTCCAACCAACAAGTACTGTGTTGGCCAGGGGTGACTTGTGCATATTTAACTCCTTTGGGAAGTAGAGTGGCCTATGTGGACTTTTTCTTTTGAGACCTTCAGTTATTCCTAAATGAGGTTGGGAGGGAGCAGAAAAGGGAACAGGAATGCAGAATCCTGTCTGGAACAGACTGGGTGAGGACTCCTAGCTAATGGTATCTGGGAATAGGGAAATGAAAGAACCAGAGACTTTTGTATTGGAATTTTAAGATAAAGGTACTGAAGACCAGGAAAGTTTCCCTAAGTTTCCAATACAAGGGCATTATTCTCTGTCCTCTTACTGTCTCCTTTTTGAAAATTACACTGGTATTAATTTATTAGTGTGGTGTAATAATAATTAAAATAATGGACAGACACCGTGTTGTAATTAAGCATTCAGGATGCTTACCTATAGTACTTCCGGGGACTGTATTATTTTTAGAGATGGTAATACCAGAACGTAACCACTCTTAGGTTGGGTCCAGCGCACACATACTCCTTTCTGTTCTGTCTTAAGCAGCACGGGGCCGGCACTTACAGCCTCTCTAGGTTGACGTGCTGAACGAGGTTTCTGTCCCGTAACCCCCTCAGGACTGTCTTATTTCTATTAGTGGTGCCATCACTTTCCCAGTTACTCAGGGTTGGAGCTACTTCAGATTAGTCACTAAGCGTTACCGTGGTTTCTTTTTACTCTTATTTATCCTATTTTCCTTTTCTCTTTCTTTCTACACTATTTCCACTCCCACCTTGGACTTCTGCTGTTGTAATCATTGTTATTTCTCTGCCTCTCTGTTTCTTCGTCTCACAATTTGTTCTGTATTTTGCGGGCTGGCTGATCTTCGTAGAGTAACACTGATCACGCTACCACTCTCTTTATAGTTTCTATTGGTTCCCTGTTGATTAAAAACTAAGCCCCATGTCCTGGCATTCAAAACTTAAAAAAAAATTATGCCCACCTTAATTTTCCAAACGTATTTTCGCGTGCTTTCACAAAAGAGGTCTAGGTTACTCTTTTGGCTCATACGTGTCTGGGCATTAAGCCTAGTTTTGTTACAATCAGTTTTATTACTTAGAACAAGGTTCATCATCTCTATAGTTAGTGCCTTAGAAAAAGAGGTGATATGGCTTGTTCAAGTAATAAAACTGATACGTGACGAAATTGGACTTAAGGGTCAGATCAAATGGAGCATCTGTGGTTAAGGTAAGGGCGGAAGTCAAGACCCCTAGCTCCCTGGCCTCTCCTGGCTTCACGTGAATATTTTTAAAAAATCATTATTCTGGGCTTCCCTGGTGGCGCAGTTGTTGAGAGTCCACCTGCCGATGCGGGGGACACGGGTTCATGCCCCGGTCCGGGAAGATCCCACATGCCGCGGAGCGGCTGGGCCCGTGAGCCATGGCCGCTGGGCCTGCGCGTCCGGAGCCTGTGCTCCGCAACGGGAGAGGCCGCAACAGTGAGAGGCCCGCGTACCGCAAAAAAAAAAAAAAAAATCTAGACACATCGCTTTGGTGTCTAGACCCCAGCTCTCCACCCGCCCCCCAGCAATCCGTGGAGTTACTGCATCACCACCGTTTGTAGAATGTGATTCTTGGCCAAAGGTCCCTTCAAGGAGCTGCCTCTTGGGAAGACTGCAGCAACATCACTGCTCCAGAGCCCTGCCCGGCACCTAATCAGTGCTCCAGAAACAGCTGCCAACTGATGGGTTAGCGATAGCTCCCGACCCCTGTGGCGGTACAGAAGAGGCAGGATTTTCAAGATATTCAATAACATCCCACGTCACTGGCTGTAGTTATCAGCATTGTTGTAAAATGACTCTTGAGTGTGAGTATTTTCTGTGCCTGAGGATATGACTTGCTTTGCTTATTGGCTGGTTTTTAAGTAAAATGAATTAGATTACAAAGGTGACGGTGTATTCTTTGATGTTAAAATAATTAGTGCTTTATTTGACTTACTCTGCTAGAAAGAAATGCCTTCAGGTGAAGGAGCCAGGCACAGTTCCGTAATACACTGAACTCTGAATCAGCAGTAGGACTACTTAATCCTTAGAGGGGAGACACCGGGTTGAATGACATTTTATGGACGCGTGTCCAGAAGGAATGCCGTATATCTTCACATTAACTTATTCTTTATTGTATAATTGAAGTAGCTGTTTGACTAAAGTTGTTTTCATGTAAAGAAAATTGATCAGATATCAGTGTCCCAATTTTGATAATTTTTTTTTGTTTATGGTACATGCAATCAATGAAACCCAGTAAGAATATTCATTAAGGCTGTTTATTACAGGTTACATAAATCCCATCTGAACAAACTCAAGTAAATAGAAAGGGGAGAGGGAACCATGGGGGGAGCGTTCGACTAAACACTGCTTAACTAAAATTTTCCACAAATAAAAAAATTACAGGCCATTTCCCTTGACAATTAACAAGAATTTAGAAATCTACAATAAAAATATGGTCAAAATTTACATATACCTAAGATTTCTAAATAACTCTCACCGTGAGGAAAGTCAAATGGAGATGACAAACCATCTAGAATTAGAAACAATTAAAGCTGTGTATTCAATCCTGTTGAATATGGCCAAGCTAAGATGTAGGACAGGAACTTTATAGCCTTAAATGAACCTATTAGACAAAAAAAAAAAAAAAAAAGATTAAAAAATAAATGAATATTTAAGGGGCTTTTATTTTAAAAGCTTTTTTATAAAAAATTAATTTATCTTTTGTCTGTGTTAGGTCTTCATTTCTGTGCAAGGGCTTTCTCTAGTTGCGGCAAGCAGGGGCCACTCTTCATCGCGGTGCACGGGCCTCTCACTGTTGCAGCCTCTCGTGTTGCGGAGCACAGGCTCCAGACACGCAGGCTCAGTAGTTGTGGCTCACGGGCCTAGTTGCTCCGTGGCATGTGGGATCTTCCCAGACCAGGGCTCGAACCCATGTCCCCTGCATCGGCAGGCAGATCCTCAACCGCAGCGCCACCAGGGAAGCCCCGGGGGGCTTTTATTTTAGAAATTCAACACATAATTCCAAAGAAAGTGAGAGGAATGATGGCAGAGAGAGGAAGAGTGGGTTGAGCACTGTGTTGGTTTCTAAGCGCTGATGTAACAAATCACACGCTGAGTGGCTCAAAACAACAGAAATGTATCTTTGCTCACTTCTAGAGGCCAGAGGTCTGACGTCAAGGTGCCTCCAGGCCACATTCCCTCCTGAGACCCCAGCAGAGGACTCTTGTTTTTCCTATGTTCTGGCGGCTCCCAGCACCGCTCCAGTCTTGTCCTTTCTCTTCCAGGGCCGTCTCCTCTGTGTCCCTCTCTTTTCCTCTTCTGCTTCTTAGAAGGACACCTGGCATTGGATTTAGGGCCACCAGATAATCCAGGATGCTCTCAGGTGAAGATCCTTATGCCAATTACATCTGCAAAGACCCTTTTTCCAAATAAGTTCACATTCCCAGGCTCTGAGGCTGGGATGTGAACATATCCTTTGGGGGCGACCATTCAACCCATGAGAAATAAAATCAGAAGATGGTTTTCTAAAATACTAACAAAATTCACTGAACTAAAAGAATAATTACAAAAATATAACACTAACTCATGTTAAACATTCTTTGTGAGCTGGGAAGAGAAGAAATCTTTCTTCACTTGATAGGGGTCATCTTCCCAAATTCCCAATCAGGGTGATACTTTAGAAATATCCCCATTCAGTAAAAAACAAACCTATGGTTACCAGGGGGAAAGAGGGGGGATAAATTGGGAGATTGAAATTGACATATTCACACTACTATATATAAAATAGATATAAAATAGATAACTAATAATAATAGATATAAAATAGATAACTAATAAGGACCTACTATATAGCACAGGGAACTCTACTCAATACTCTGTAGTGAGCTAGCTGTATGGGAATAGAATCTAAAAAAGAGTAGATACATGTATTAATATATGTATAACTGATTCACTTAGTTTCTTTACAGCAGAAACTAACACAACAGTGTAAGTCAACTGTACTCCAATTAAAATTAAAAAAAGAATATCCCCATGCAAGTCAAGAAAGCTCACTGGCACCACTACTTCTCCAATGGTCCTGGACATTCTCACTAAAACAGTAAAATAAGAATATCTTGAACAGGACCTGTACTGTGCTGCATACGAGACGGCCCCCACTAAAAAGACAAGTAGAACCAAATGACAAACTCTGCGAAGAAGACGTTATCAAGGGAAAAATGATTAGCTTTTCTATAGATGGGTGATAGCGACTTCGGCAATGTAACAGGGAAAAACGATTATGCTCAAAATAGTAACAGCAAGTAGAAAGTGTCTACAATAACAGCTAACCAAAATAACCGTAGTCTTTATGGAGAAAACTATAAAAAATTAATGAAATCCATAAAATAAAACTTAAATGAATGTAGAGCTCTATTCTGTTCATGGGAAGGCTCGGTGTTATAAAAGTGTCCATTCTACTCAAATTATAACAATTTTTGCAGAAATGATAAAGTTTGTGAATGTCAAGGGGAGTTGAGGATCTGGGCACAGACCTGCTGTGTGCCGCTGAAGGCAGTGTAAGCCAGCACGTGCACCCGGACCGCGTTTTTATAGTTTTCTCCATAAACACCTCGAAAATCTAAAGTGTGTATATCCCATTGCCTGCAAATTCCACTACCTGCTATTCACACTTAGGAAATATTTGCGCGTGCAGTTATCCTTCAAACAACAAACAAACAAGCTTGTAGAAAAAGAGATCAGATTTGTGGTCACCAGAGGCGGCGGGTGGGAGGGAACTTGGATGAAGAAGGTCAGAGGGTACAAACTTCCAGTTATAAGTACTCAGGATATAATATACAACGTGATAAATAGAATTGACACTGCTGAATGTTATATATGACAGTTGTTAAGATAGTATATCCTGGGCTTCCCTGGTGGCGCAGTGGTTGAGAGTCCACCTGCCTGCTAAGGCAGGGGACACGGGTTCGTGCCCCGGTCCGGGAAGATCCCACATGCCGCGGAGCGGCTGGGCCCGTGAGCCGTGGCCGCTGAGCCTGCGCGTCCGGAGCCTGTGCTCCGCAACGGGAGAGGCCACAACGGTGAGAGGCCCACGTACCGAAAAAAAAAAAAAAAAAAAGGTAGTATATCCTAAGAGTTCTCATCACAAGGAAATTATTTTTTTCTTCTTCTTTTATTTTGTGTCTATATGAGATGATGGAGGTTCACTAGACTTCCTGTGATGATCACGTCACAGGGTATGTAAGTCAGATCATTATGCTGTACACGTAAAACTTACACAGTGCTAGATGTCAGTTACATCTCAGTAAAACTCATAGTTAAAAAAAATTTGCACATGAACAAAGGAAGGTGTAGTCAATGATGGTATAGCCAGACAGCCTAAATGCCCATCATTAAGGGAATGACTAAAAACGAAACTGGTATATTCACACGATGAGGTTCTAACTAGCAATTTAAAGTTTGCCTCCATGATCTAAACCATATAGCGTGCTTGAGACCTTTAAGTTGTAGAATATGTTCAGTCTGACGCCTTTCACTTAAAAACACAAAACACCAAGATCATTCTTAATGGGTCCATCTATGGGTGTGTAAAAAAGTAGAGCAGATTCTGGAGGGGTACCCATCAGCCTTCTTACAGTTCCAGATGATGTCAAATGTTAGTATTATCTGTAACAATTTTTTAAAGGAGGATTTATTCTTGTTTGACTTGAGTACTTGAAAAATAATAGAAGAAAGAACAAATAATGGGGATGCACATACCCAAATGAACAGGGGATAGGTTTATAAGTAAAAAGATACAAATTTAAATTTTCTTGACCGGAACAGCCAATGTGCAGTTATTTGTACAATATACTTTCTTCAACAAACACTTAGGAGCCCCGCTCTACCCCGGCTACTGCCCCCCGATGCAGTTTTCAGTAGAATGTGCAGGTGGAGGAACAGCCGTGTGACACTTGAGGGTTAGTGATGTAACTCCTTTCCCGAGGTTGGCGGCTCAGTGAGGGGTTGTTATGAGAGTTTACATTTATTTATTTATTTATTTTTTGGCCGCGTTGGGTCTTCATTGCTGCGCGCGGGCTTTCTCTAGTTGGGGCGAGCAGGGGCTACTCTTCGTCGCGGTGTGCGGGCTTCTCACTGCGGTGGCTTCTCTTGTTGCAGAGCCCCGGCTCTAGGCACATGGGCTTCAGTAGTTGTGGCTCACGGACTCAGTAGTTGTGGCTCGTGGGCTCTAGAGCGCAGGCTCAGTAGTTGTGGCACACGGGCTTAGTTGCTCCGCGGCATGTGGGATCTTCCCAGACCAGGGCTGGAACCCGTGTCCCCTGCATTGGCAGGTGGATTCTTAACCACTGCGCCACCAGGGAAGCCCGGTTATGTGTGTTGTCTTTACAGTGAAGCCTCTTAATAGTTACGTCTTCTATTTTATTTATTTATTTGTTAATAACATCTTTATTGGAGTATAATTGCTCTACAATGGTGTGTTAGTTTCTGCTGTATGACGAAGTTTTATCAGCTAGACGTATACATATATCCCCATATCTCCTCCCTCTTGCTTCTCCCTCCCACCCTCCCTATCCCACCCCCCTAGGTGGTCACAAAGCACCGAGCTCATCTCCGAGAGATATACCATGTTCTTGGATTGGAAGAATCGACATTGTGAAAATGACTATACTACCCAAAGCAATCTACAGATTCAATGCAATCCCTATGAAACTACCAATGGCATTTTTCGCAGAACTAGAACTAAAACTTTCGTAATTTGTGTGGAAACACAAAAGACCCCAAATAGCCAAAGCAATCTTGAGAACGTCTTCTATTTAATACTGTATCCGAGCAGAGGGTCACCATCGAAGTATGGCAAAGCCTTACTCATTTCCTTATTGCGTAGAACCCGTTTTACTTCTTTACAAGGGTGAAATAGAATATAATTAAATCCAACACTTTGACCTTATCCGTCTGTTCTCCCTCTAGATAAGCAAGGTAGAATCAGAGCATTGGCCTCTGTGAAAGGGGAACTCTGATGTCTCTTCACAGCGGAGGCGCTGCCGGCATCTCAGTTTTATGAAGGGTGCTTTGAGGCTTCCCCTCGGCACTTCCACGCCTTCACCGGTGTGAGGGGCCGGGGTGCACCCCTCCCTCTCCCCTCCCATGCAGCTTCACTCTCTTCGGGAAGGGTGGTCTCTGCATCTTAGTGAGACTCACCTGCTTTGACATCGGGGCTGGTTGCCTTTCTCAGGGGACAGCGTCTCTCCATGGTGTGAATGTAGTGGCTCAGACGGGAGGACCAGGCCGAGGAAAGACAGCCCCGCAAGGGGTGGGAGGGAAGGTGCCAGTGGGGGACAGTGGCGGCAGGTGCATGCTGGGCCACTGGGGATGGGGTGCTGGGAGGATTTTAGGTGACGCTGGGGCAGGAGAGTGGCGGTTGGCTGGAAGGTTTGAAGTCACGGGCATCGTTAGGACGTTGGAAAACGGTCACGGCAAGAGAGGAGAAGCAAGGCGGCCAGTTGTGACCCACGGAACCAGACCTGAAGCAGGACAGCTTTAGTTGGCAGCTCAAAGGGCAGGAGGTACAGGACTCCACCCAGGACCTGGGGCGGGGGGCAGCTGTGACGTCACCTGCCCTGCAGGGTGGGCAGGAAATTCCCTGCAGGTCCGAAGGGCGGGTGGCACGGAAGCATGTTCTCATCCCTCCATCACGTTCCCGTCCACGCACCATCACCCGGCACCTGCGTCCGCCCTGGAAGCTGAGGCCGGGTGGTCTTGGGGAGGAGGGTGGGCAAGAGGTTAACCGGGGGTCCAGGCCTGCGAGAGAAAGAAGTGGGGGAGGTGGGATGGGGCGGGGGCCCGGGCAGTGCAGCTGCAGCCCCGGGAGCTCAGGCCGCTGCCCCGCTGCCCCACGTGGGGTGGTCGTCTGCCGGGGCCTGGACCCACTGAGGGGCCCCCGAAGGCATCAGAGGAGCTGTGGGCTCCGGACCGCACGCCAGGAGGCTGAAAGGAAGCTCTTTCCCGAAAGGGAGGGGAGCTGACCCCTGCGCGCCGCGCCCCACACCTCGGGCCCTCCCTCTCCGGGCAGACCCTTGGAAGGGGTTGGCTGGGGGAGCAGCCGCAGCTCCGGCGGCAGAGCCCCTGCCCAGCTCCTCTGAGCCTCAGCTGTCAGCGCTCCAGTGAGTGGCTGACCTGCTGGCCTGACCCAGGCCCCTTCCTGAGGGATGCATAAGGTGCATCCCTTACGGAGGAGACGGGCCAGGTGGACAGAACCCGCCAAGTACTCCTCTTACAAACAGCTTGGGCGCTTTCCACGCTTGGGTCATTCAGCAGATGCCGCCTCGTCCCTCGCCAGTCCAAGCACGAGTGCGATTTGGGGGTGCCGCAGGTAACTGGTAGGCAGCGTGGTTTCGGGTCCAGCTCACGCAGCTCACCTGTGCCCTGAGGTCGGCCCGGGGCGGGCCGCTGCTGCGGTGGAGGACCCAGGCTGCGCCGGGGGTGGGTGCAGGCACTGGCACGGGGGCCCCTCTCGGGGGTCCCTGCCAACGTCAGCCTGTCCTTGCTGCGAACTCCGGGACCCAGCCTTGAGCTTCTCCCCTGGGGCTTGACGTCAGCTTGTCTTTTTCACCCAGGAAGAAAGTCTTCGCCAGAGGTCTTGGGAGGCACCTTGGGCGAAGGTGGGGTGAGGCTTAGCGTCACAGCAGCCTTAGAGTAGTAAAGGCTTTTCAGGTTTCGGGACAGGAAAGTAACAGGGGGAGCCGGGAGGTGCCCTCACCCCCTCAGCTCTGCTCTGTCCTTTCCTGAGCCCGCTGACGGCCTCAGAGAACCTACCCGAAGTATTTAGAATGGTGCCTCCTCCACGCCTGCACTGCTCGCCCACTTGCTCGGGAGAGGGGCTGGGGGTTTCTGTCTTTCTGTCATCCCTATATCCCATCCATCCTTCAGTGCTCACTCCAAAGGGAGCCTTGAATCTGACCACTGCCCATCCCCCAGCTCCCCGGCCACCCGGGTCAGTGACTCTCCTCCCGACAATGCAGAGGTGTCCCTGTGGCCCTGGTGTACACTGCTACACGCCCGCCCACGTCCCCAGAGCCTCTGGGGACTCTCAAGTGCAACTCGGTCACATCGCACCCTTGCTCATGGCCCTCAGACCCCCTGCTGCACCTGGCTTGAAATCCAAGCTCCCAGCCGGGGCTCACCTGCTCACCTGCGGTTAAACCGGAGGTGGCATGATGGGTGAGCCGGGAAGAGGGGGTTGGGGAGTCTCACCGGTGTCCTGGAAGCAAGACATTCACGGCCTTGAGAACACGGTGGGCAAAAAGTGGGTTGACTTTTCAAAATTCCATTCATTTTCCCTCAGAATTGATTTCTTTCTTCAGCAGTTTTTTTTCTATCAAAAGCGAGCACAGAATAGGACTGTCAAACAGTCCCCCGCCACCTTGCTTGCTCTCGATTTCTATATAATTCCAATTAAAACACAAAATCCAGCTGCCACAGAAACCAGAGTTTCTAGTGGAAATACTGAGCCGCCTTCAATTAGAGAGAACGAAGGACACGCCAGGTACGCAGCCCCAGTGCCGTGCACAGCGCATGTGTGTAGGTGTGCAGAGAACTTGATTGTGGAACTGTTGCTATTTTATTGTCACAAACAGACACGGCCCAGAGTCCCAATTGCTTTATCTGTCTTCTATCTGTTCCTATCACTGGTGATATCTATAGCAACCAAGATGCATAATTGCCATGTCAGCACCACACCCGGTAAATGGTATGAAAGAAAAATGAGGTCTCGTTCCTTCTCTCTCATCCATATCTTAAGCGTCGCAGTGTCACGGGTGTGGAACGTGTCACGAAGGTGGGATTGAAAATGTATACAGATTAAACACTAAGTGAGGTTTTGAATGACTAAGCAACCAGACTGGGGGTCTCTGAATTCAGGACGCAGAATAATCACCCGATCGGTGTCTTTCCATCATCCCCGTACACGGTATACGTTAGGAGTATAATGTAGAACGTGAGGCAGGTTGAAAAGGAGTTAACAGCATCCAGGTTTTTATATGAAGGGCTTCTGTTTCTGAGTCCTGGGCGGGGAAATTAAAAATGGTTTGCTTTAAGGGCTCGAGCTGCCGGCTGTGAAATCCATCCTGCCCCGAGACTTACGGGGCAGTGGTGGTCCCTCTGTAGAGACCTGCAGACCAGAGAACAAGGCAGAAGGGTGTGGTCAAGCTCCCCCTTCCCTACCCTGGATGTCTGCCATCGGGGGCCTACTTTGCTAATTATTTTATATCTACGCATCACTTTACTATTATTTATCAATATTTTGATTTCAATAAACTCACTGTTTAAAATAAATAAATGTTAGCCTCACACTGAGCCACGATACCCACCTATTAGAGTTCAACGCACAGCCCGTGCTTCTGACACCATTAAAAGGAACACATAACTGACCCGTCCACCAGAATGGCCACTGCCTGCCCCCATCCGCATTCCCTGGTTTTTCAGGCCTATCAGTGCCGACCCTTACGTTAGGTCTTCGTCTGTACCTTTATGGCTCACCAGAAGGAGGACTCCCGCAGCGACGGTACCCGGTAGGCACTCTGCTTGATATTTAGTGAAGTAGCGTAGAAACACAGTGTGCTTCCCTGTACCACGGGTAGTACTAGCAGATCTGCGAAGTTCAGGTAAAGTGTCGGCGTTGATACTGACTGGTCACCCACCCGCATCCCCTGGAGCCTGTGCAGGAGTCTGGACGGGAACGTGGTGTTGCGGTGACCGTGCTGACCCCCCACCCCGCATCTGTGCTCACTCATGCCCAGGCCTGGGCAGCCTCTGGCTGATCTCGGGTGACTCCTCCCTGTGCCAGGAAAGGTTCAGAAACGTCGGCCTCAGGCACCCACCCTCCAGCCACGGTTACCCTTTCAGAAGGGAGAAATGACTCGTGTACGGCAATAAAGCTCAAGGAGGGGTTTCTGGGAAACGTTCTTACTCTCTAGAACCTCTAGGCAATCAAGCATTTTTCCTCAGAAATAGCGTCGCAGAGAGAATGCTGGGAGCCTCTCTTCCCCCATCACCCTGCTGATGCTGCTGGGCTGAGTGAGCCTCAAGAGGTCCTGCAGCCTGTCTGAGCCACACTTGTCCCCAAAAGGGAAAATAATACAGTTAGCTGCGCTTTCAGATTCACAGAGGTATTTCCGAAGTTAACTAAGAAAAGTCATAGTAAAATGTTCTACAAAGTCGAAGAGGCAAACGACATCCTCTGTCTTGTTTGTGTCGACGTGGTTGGAAGGGTCGGGCTTCGTGAGAGCGTGCCTGCACTCACAGCCTGTGTGGGTTTGTCTGTCTCCGTCTGTGGTGCGTTGGGCCCATCTTGGTTTGGAGAACAGACGAGCGTGAATGTGTACAAAGATACACCGAGAAGCGGCGAAGGACGGTTGGGGTTTGACGTGGCCTTGTTCCTTCTACCTGGGTCTTCCTGGCAGAGATCCAACGGCCTTCCACACGGTTTCAGAGCATGTCACGGTGGTAATCGAGTAATCAGGGGGGAACCAAAAGACCCGAAGGTTACTTTAGAAAACATTTTACGTTCCCTCCTCAGGAGGCAGAGGGTCCACACCACCCAAGTCTCTGTTTTCTTCTCTCTTTACCCTGTCTCACACACGGAAACTTACCCTTTCAGTAGAAAACATCAGAATATCTAACATGAGAGAAGGCTTAATTAACTTATTGTACACACAGAAGGTATTATGCAACCATTATGTGATTCTTGGGAAGGGTTTTAACAACAGGGAATCGCTTCTGCTGCTATAATACGAGAAGAAATGCAGAAGATACAGGAGCGCCAAAGGGCACGTAAAAACTGGGTGTTGCATGCACACACAGCATACGTGCACGTGTACACACACGCCCTCACATGGGACGTAAGATGCAAGGGCCACATTGAAATCTTAGCGGTGGTTATCTTGGTTGACAAGATCAGAGGTGGGTTTTTTACTTCATCAAATGTTTGCAAGTGCCCATTTGTTGTTTCTATAATTCTGAAAAAACTACAATTGTGAAAAGTGAAGTTACAGCAACGAGTGAGGGAAAATCCAATGGTGAAACTATTAGGCCATCTAATCGACATAGGTCTTACTGGGTCCCTAGTTACTAAGGATTACTTTTGACATGGAATTTGACAGAATGCCCTGGAGTATGATGAAGATGATGGACCTCCTCAAACCATCCGGAGGGTGGAGCAGTGGTCACTGTTTGCTACCACTCAGGATCTCATTAGGATCTCCAGCTTTGGACCTTGGAACTTGGGCAAGTTCAGAGAGCTTCACTTAGGGAGTTACTTTCTAGGCATTGGCAGCTTGGCATGGTTTATGGTCCAGAATCACCCAGTGTAGTTTCTTCGTAAGTCCGCACCCCGGCAGGCAGCACACATCCTGAATTTTGCTATTGTTACAGCCCTCACTCAGGTTGAAAGCTGTGCTTAGGAGACACACAGATCCTGGTTCGTATTTCAGATAAATCCTGGACTACCTAATCCAATAAATCCAATATCTAAATGTACTTAAGCATATTATATCTATATGTATATATATATATATGCATAATAAGATTATATATATCTAATATAATCTATCTAAATGTACTAAATATAGAATCTAAGAAAGGTTGCGATAATTGATCTTTCTAGCGCTTTAAACTATCTTTTACGTGTTTGACAAATAGAAGGAAATCCAAGAACTCAGCTGTAATTATTTCCTTAGGCTTTTGTTTGCCTGTTTTGTGTTTTCCTTGTTAATCGCTGTCATTCCAGGGTCAAGAACCTGTACTTGAAGGACATTCATCTTCCATGAAAATCCCATGTACTTGTCAAGCATCATTCTTTCTCATGAGGCCCCACATTATAGCTCCAACCTGATCCCATTCCTCAGCCCCAGAGCCACGATTCCAACTGCCTTCTCTAGATCTTGATTGGGATTTCCTACCTGTACCCGACGCTCTTAACCCAGAATCGTGCTTTGAATTACCCGTCCGGAGAGCTCTCTCACCGAATCCCTCTGCGTTCTTGCCATCACCATCAATGCCTGGGAAATATGTTTGATGTGCGGTACCTCTTTCTCGTTACCTATATTATAACCAATAGTTAAATTGGGCAAATCCAGCTTCCATCGCCGTCCTATTTCAGGCCTCCATTTCTTCTTTCCTGGGGTACTGTATTCCAGCAGGTGTCCTGACGCTTTTTCTCCTGTTGGACTTTATTCTTTAAGTTGTTACCACATTAATCTACTTAGAGTACAACTCCATCCCATCATATTTTTAAAAGCATCTTGCATGGATTCTTCCCTCCCTCCCACCCACCAAGGTGAGTACAGGCTCCCCACCTTGGTACCCGATACCCTTCACATTTGTTTTCCTTGTATTCGTTGTTTCATCAAGCTTACTGGCCATCTCCTCCGTGCCAGCCATGTTCTGCACATCAGTCAGCACAGTAACAAACATCCCCGGCTTTAAGGAGTTTGTGGTCCAGCTGAAAGGCTGGAGAATAAGCATAAAAAATAAGTGAATTTCTAAGCATGCTAGGGTGTGATTGTTGTAAGGAGGACCCATGGTGCAGGGGAAGAGGCATCAAATGAGCATCTCAGTTAGGATGGCCAGAGTGGGCGTCACTGAAAAGGTGGCCTCTGTGCAGAGATTTGAAGGTGATGTGGGGAAGGCCATTCTGGGCAAGGGGACTGTGGAGGGTGACCTGTGTGTCCAGCCCAGAGTGGGTGGGCAGGAGACAGGTCATGCAGAGCTGGTGGGTACAGATGAGGGCTCTTCTCTGAGAGCCTTGGAGAGCCACTGGAGGGCTTGAGACGTGACTTATCTGGGAAACTCTAGAAAGAACACTCTGGCAGTGATGTGGAGAAAACCAGGGAGGAGGTGATGGTGGAGGTGAGAGTCCTGCCAGGAGGCGTCGCAGTAGTCCCCCGAGAGGTCATGGTGCTTGCTTGAGGTGGTGGGCAGGCGTCATGGAGGGGGTGACAAGTGGCCTGACCTGGGTAATAGGTTTGAAGAAAGAGCTTAAAGACTTGCTGACCGATTGGATATGGGGAGTGAGAGAAAGAGAGGTCAAGTGTGCTTCTGGGATTTTGTGCTGAGCAGCTGGAAGGGTGGGTCGTCATTAACTAAGATGGGGAGACCGAGGATGGGGCAGGAAAGGGGAAGTGGGGAGGAGAATGTGCCATCAGGAAGTGTGATGTTTGAGGTGTCCACTTCCCACCCCGGAGGAAAAGCAAGTTTGGAGGTCGGGGGAGAGATTCAAGCTGGAGCTACAACTCTGAGAGCCATTCACAGAGAGATCATGCTTAAAACCATGAGACCTGTTGATATCAATACAGGAATGAGCATAAATAGAGAAAGGGAGGTCCTGAGGACCGAGCCCTCACAACCCCCCCGCCCCCCCAGATAAAAGTGTGATTGCCGTGGAGAAACCAACAGAGCAGGCGCAGCCATGGCTACTGAGTCAGGAGGAAAACCAAGTGAGTTTTCCAGGAAGCTAAAGCGAAAAATCTTCTACAGGAGGAGGGTGAGGTGCTGTGTTAAATGCACCAGTCTACTCTGGTGTAAACCATTTTCTAGCCATATCACCTAGACGTTACCTAATATGTGTATTTTATTCTTGAACCAGATGGGTCTAGCAACTTTCATGAATCATGTTCTAAAAATTCCTATCTGTGTTCCAGCTTTATTTAAAAGAAGTCATCTTCTCTCAACATTTCGGTATGTGAGATACTTCTTACATTTTTAATTACATGTGTTACCTAATTATTATATACTCATTAAGAAAAAAGAGTAAATTCAAATATAGCATCCTATAGACTGAATGTTTCTGGCCCCTTCTCTCCCCAGTTCATAAGCTGAAATCTTAAACTCTCAATGTGATGGAATTAGGAGGTGGGGGCCTTTGGGGGTGATGAGGTTATGAGGGTGGGGCCTTCATGAAGGGGATTAGTGCCCTTATGATAGAGATCCCAGACAGCTCCCCTGCCCCTTCCTTCCTGTGAGGAAACATGGGAAAGTAGGACCTTGACAGACACCAAGTCTGCTGGTGCTTTGGTGCTGGGCTCCCAGCCTCTAGAACTGTGAGAAATAAATTTCTGTTGTTTAAGCCACCCAGCCTATGATATTTTATTATAGCAGCCTGAACAGGCTAAGAAAAAGCAGAACAAAAAAATCATCCTAAATCCAACAATATGGTTATGACCGTTCACTTAAGTTGTTTATAAGTTTTGATATGATAAATATAATTTTTGTGAGCATATATATATATATATATTTGAGTAATATAAAATCATTTCCTTCAGGTGAATTTCTAGAATTAATGTTTCTGGATCCAAAGGATTTGAAAAATTCCATTTAACTGCTTAAATTCATATAATTTGTATTTTAATTCTCAGATGTTAAGTTTCTTTCACTATTTTTTATTTTATAAATATAGGTGTGTGTGTGTGCACATATATGTTCTCACACACTGATGTTTTTCAGATTTACTTGGTATGAAAAAATCTTGTTGGCATTTTAATTGGACTTGCTTAAAATTTACATAATTATTTCATTTTTAATATACATATTTCCCCATCAAGGAACATTATGTGTTTCTTCATTTAACTAAGCTTATTGTATGTTCTTCAGTTATTTTTTATCTTTGTGTCTTTTTCATGCTAAAGTGATGATGAATTTTTTTTGCTTTTTTGCGGTACGCGGGCCTCTCACTGTCGTGGCCTCTCCCGTCGCGGAGCACAGGCTCCGGACGCGCAGGCTCAGCGGCCATGGCTCACGGGCCCAGCCGCTCTGTGGCATGTGGGATCCTCCCGGACCGGGGCACGAACCCGTGTCCCCTGCATCGGCAGGCGGACTCTCAACCACTGCGCCCCCAGGGAAGCCCTGTGATGATGATTTTTAAATAATTTCAGACTTACAGAAAAGATGCATGACGAATACAAACAACACTTTTTTCCAGAGCTGTTTTAGAGTCAGTTACATACATATGCCCCATCACCTCAAATACTCTAGTAATTCCTAGAAGTAAGGACATAATCACAGTACAGTAATTTCCCATCAGAATCAGGAAATAAACTTGTTAGATTTCCACCATGCAATCCATAGACCCATTCAACTACCGCCAATTGTCCCAGTGATGTGTTTTATAGGAAAACAGTCAAATCCAGGATGAAGCATTGGATCTAGTGTTGTGTCTTTTTAGACTCCTTCAGTCTGGAATAGATCCAAGTTTTTCCTAATTTCCACGACCTTGACACTTTTGAGTATTGTAGACCTTTTTTTATAGATCATCTGTCAGTTTGAATCTCAGTTTCTTCATGATGACACTGAGTGTGTGGGCCGTTGGCAGGAACATCACAAGAGTGATGCCACATCCTTCTCATTGTCCCATTGCTGATGTCCACTTTGATCTCTTGAAAAGGTGCATTTGTGGGTTGGATTATCTTTCCCAAGAGGGTATGGGAAATCTTAAGCCCTGGTACCTCTGAGTGTGACCTTATTTGGAAATAAGATCTTTGAAGATGTAATCAAGTTAAGATGAGGTCACGTTGGATTAGCGAGGGCCTTAAATCCAATGACTGGTGTCCTTAGGAGAGAGATTTGAAGACACAAACACAGAGGGATGAAGCCACGTGATGACGGAAGCAGAGATTGGAGTGATGCAGCCACAAGCCAAGGGACACTGAGGACGGCCAGCTGCTGCCAGAAGCTAGAAGCGCCAGGGAGGACCCTCTCCTAGAGCCTTCTCTGGGCCCCTGGCCCTGCAAACACCTGGACTTTGGGCTTCTAGCCTCCAGCATTGTGAGAGAATAAATTTGTGTCATTTTTTTTTTTTTTTTTTTTTTTTTTTTTTTGCAGTATGCAGGCCTCTCACTGTTGTGGCCTTTCCCGTTGCGGAGCACAAGCTCCGGACGCACAGGCTCAGCGGCCATAGCTCACGGGCCCAGCCGCTCCGCGGCACGTGGGATCTTCCCGGACCGGGGCACGAACCCGTATCCCCTGCATCGGCATGCGGACTCTCAACCACTGCACCACCAGGGAAGCCCAATTTGTGTCATTTTAAGTCACCCGGTTTGTGGTAATCTGTTAACTGCAGCCCCAGAAAACTAATACAAGGTAGTATCTGCCAGATTCCTCCATAATAAAATTACTTTTTCCCTTTATAGTAAGTAAGCTTTTTTTTTCCTGAGGGGAGTCCTTTGGGAGTAAGTAAGAAAGTCCTTATAAAACTTTTACTCGCCAGTTTTTAGGATCCATTGATGATTCCTGGCCTAATTAATTATTACTATCACGATTGCCAAATGGTGATTTTTCTAATGGAGTCATTCCTTCCACGTATGTTTGTTGGAATTCTACTCTAAGGATGAGGAAAGGAAGGAAGGAAGGAAGGGAGGGAGGGAGGCAGGGAGGAAGGACACACTGTGTCTCATCATTTTTCAATTGCTTCTCTTAGAATTTCCGAGTAGATCATAATAACATTGGTAAATAATGATGGATTTTCTACTAACTTTCTAATATTTCACTGAATTGCATTTCCAAGAAAATGTTGAATAATGTGAGGCTAATATATTTTTTCTTAATTAGAAATGTTTCTAGAGTTTCAACTTTGTGCGAATATTGGCAGTTGGTTTGAGATAGACTTTCTTACAATAGAAATAAGTATCGGTTCTTATTTTACTTAGTTTTTGTCAAGAATGAATGTTGAATTTTATCAAATGCATTTTTGCGATATATTGAGATATTAGTTTGACTTTTTTCCTTATGATGTTGCAGTATAACCAAACATATTAATAAATACCAATACATTCCCACACTTTTGGAAAAGACACTAATTGTTTAAATCATATCATTCTTTAACTATATAGTTTTTTAAAAGTCATTATTTTTCAGGAATTTTGTATTATTGATTATGTGGTCTTTGTCATATTTTAGTATCAAGGTTATATTAATTTTGGAAAACATCAAAAAACTTTCCTTTCTAATTTATGCTTCAAAAGAGTTAACTAAAATAGAAATTATTTGATTTGAGGTAACTGGCTTATAAAACATTAGCGCATATGGCCATTTTGAAGGGAAGGAGGTATGTCTCTGTGACAAGTTTAAGCATTTCTTCCATTGTCAGCAAGCTATTCAGACATTCTACTTCATCCTGACAACATTTTAGTAATGTGCATTTTTCTACAAGAAAATTTGTTGGACTTTTGCACGTTTACTTTCAAAGAGAACTGTAATGTTTAAAAGTCTTTTCTATATTTGTGTTTATGTTCCTTTTTAATGTGTGTTGTGTATCTCTACTTTTTCTGTTTTTCTTTCTCTCTCTCTCTCTCTCTCTCTGGCAGTTGTCAACGGTTTGTTTATTTCGGGCTCAGCAGATTTCCCTGTAAAGGGCCAAGGAGTAAATATATAGGCTGGGTGAGCCATACGGCCTCAATCACAACTATTCAGCTCTGTCATTGTAGCATGAAAGTAGCCAGAGACATAAATAAATGAGAGTGACTGGGTTCCAATAGAACTTTATTATGGACACTGAAATTTGAACTTCATTTACTTTTCATGTGTCACAAAATATTATTCTTCATTTTCCCCCAACTATTTAAAAATCTAAAAACCATTTGAACTCGAGTGTCATACAAAAACAGGTGGCAGGCAGGATTTGGCCTGTAGGCCATAGTTTCCCAAACCCTAGTCTAGTTTACAGATTTGGGCAAAACACGAAACCCAAAAAAACACTTAAATTTCTTTATCATATCTATATCTAATTCTTTGTTCTCTAAATTACTTAGGATTTTAAGAATTTAGTCATCCCTGCCATCTACTTTTTTATTTTAATATTTATTTTTTCTATCTCCTTGAGTTTAATGCTTAGGCTTTTAGTTTAGTTTTGATTTTTACTGTTTTTCATGAATGTTTAAGTATACAGCAGTCTGTATAATAGTATAACAAACCACCATATCCTCATTACCATGACTAACAAGTAAGAGATTACAAATACAGAAAAGCATTTCTATGTTTGGCAGCCTGGTGGACAAACTAACTTTCACACTCTCCCAATGGAAATCACTTAAAAAAAAAAAAAAGCTGGATTAATTGTTTTGAAATATGTCACTGAGCTAGAGAACAGAAGGAGTCAGCAGAAGGCTGAAAACAATTTAAAATCAGAGACCTCACAGGACAGATTAAAAAGTGTCAAAGCAACTTTGGCCTAAGAGGGTTATCTGCCAACTCTTTGGGATCCAGAGCTTCTGCTGTGGTTCCTAACGGGACACAGGAGGGAAGGCATCTCCCCCGGTCTCCAGAGCAAAGAGCAGGCGCCTCGGGGCTCCACCTCAGGAAGGGATGAGCACGGAATTCAAACTGCGTGACTTGGGCTGGGCCCTGGGGGAGAAAAGTAAACTCCCATGAGCATTTGTAACCCCGAGGGGCTGTCACTCCCACTTGTCACCTGAATTCATACTCTGGGGTTGAAAAGCTGAAATTGAGAATTTACTGTAAAGTGGTCTCAGGTTGGGACTTCCCTGGTGGCACAGTGGATAAGCCTCCGCGCTTCTAATGCAGGGGCCCTGGGCTTGATCCCTTGTCAGGGAACTAGATCCCACATGCATGCCACAACTAAGAAGCCACCGAGCCACAACTAAGGAGCCCGCCTGTCGCAACTAAGACCCAGCACAACCAAATAAATAAATAAATAAGTATTAAAAAAAAAAAAAAGTGGTGTCAGGTTGATAATGCCTGCATGTGATCGGCAGAAAAGCAAATAAAAACATGCTCGGAAGAGATACTACTTCAGGTAGATCTGAAAAAAAAATTTCTACAAAACACAGGGGCTCACATTTTAAAATCTCCAAAGGAAAGAACAGAAGTAGCAAAGCAAACCTCAGCCTGAACATGATCAGGAAGTGTAATTATCTGATTTAAAATGTAAACTGAGTAGGTTTAATATGTTTTAATATAGAATAGAGAGGCTTGAAAATATGAGAATGAAGCATGGTATTTAAAACTGACATCAAAGACTTGAAAAAGAACAAATGAAAAAACTAAAAATGAAAAAGATGATTAAAACTTTTCAACATTACGGGTAAAGAGCAAATTAGGCAAAACCAAAGAGAGAATTGAATCCATGAATAGAAGATAAACTCAAAATGCAGCCCAGAGAGAAACAAAGGAATGGGAAATATAACAGGATAGCTAGGAGACAAAATGAATGAGAAGTTATTATATATATTATATATCTAATATATATGTCTTTATTAATATATATGTATATATACACATATGTATATGTGTGCGTGTATATATATATATATATATATATATATATACACACACACACGTATATAAACACACGTGTGTATTTATATATCAGAGTCCCAGAGGGAGAAAATAGTGTGAGGATGAGGCAATATTCCAAAACACAATGACTAGGAATTTTACTGAACTGATGAAAGATGCCAAGTCCCAAATCCAGGAAACTCAATTCCAAAGCCAGATAAAGGACGTCTACACCCAGTAATAACACTTCAGAACACCAAAAAGCATGACCAGTTAGAAAAGAGGAATCACTTACAGAGAAATAGATATTGGACTGACAACAGAATTTCTGGCAGGATAGTGGAGTCTGGAAGAGAGAACAGTATGTTTAGTGAGTGGAGAGAAAGACCCAGCAAGACAGTGTCTCAGGATGGAGAGGAAACAAGACAATCATCAATTATCTATCTGACGCTGAGCCAGCATCTCACGTGGGAAGTTTGAGATGCAGAAAGCACATGTTTGAAGGAAATGGCACATGTGTAGACACAATTTCGTATCATTCTGTGACTCCATGGATGTCTGTTTTCCAGAGTTGGATAGAGGATTTGAAAGCGGGGCTCAAATCTCCATCTGAAAAGGAAAATTTCTCACTCTTTTTTTAATCTTTTAAATAGATGTAATGCATGCTTGTTGCACACCATTAGGAAAAGAGAGAAAGTAGAAAAGCAAATGGAAGGTATCCATAATTTATCAATTGTTAATATTTCAATATATTATAATACTTTTAGTCATGTTTATTAGTGCTTTTTACTTAATTAGTTTCATGCTGATATGACCCATTTTTGAATCACTACTACAAAATGAGGCTTTTTCCGTAACATCGAATATTCTTCAGAAATATCACCACTGCTACGGAACATTCCACGGTCTGAATGTAGCATAATGTAGCTGAGATCAGCGCCCTGCTTGCCAATCCCATTTCCTCTGCGTGGGCACACAGATTGTTTTTCCCAGGCTTTGGGGCATTAATTTTGGGCCAGTGACTGTGTTCTGACCAGTGAAATACGTGCAGAGCTGAAAGGTACCGTTTCCAGGCCCCGAATTCCTCGTGGTACCCTCCTCTGCCTGCAGGCAGGGCGGGGAGGGTTCTGGTGCCCCCCAGTGGGCGGCCACGAGTGGGGGGCTCCATCTCCTCCCGTTGGTGTCAATTTAGAAGCGGGCAGCTGGGCCCAGAGAACACGAGAATGAGGTTATAGAAGAAATCACCATCGTCCTTTGGGAAAAACAGCTGAAAAAAAATGTATACAGTCGCCGATGACTTTCAGAAGAGAAACCCCGGTCTTCGATGACTTCTGCATGCAGCTCTCATTAACTCAGGGAGAGATGGTTCACTCGTGGTTTGTAATGATCATACCCTTTCCTGGGCATATATAGCAGGTGTTTTAGAAAAAGTGGCTTCCTTGATATGTGACTTTTTATTTTCTACCCTTTGCCATTTTACTGTCGCGTTTAGAATGTATTTTTTAAAATTTTATGTGCTGTTTATATATTACAGGTATGCTACAAATACTTTCCAGTTTGCCGGTAGCTTTTATAATGTATGATATTTTTGATGCACTCCCTTTAACTTTTTAAATCTTATGAAGTCAGATCCATTTTTTATTGTTGTTGTTTATAATTTCTTCTGCTGATTTTATTCTTAGACTCTGAGCCCTCCTAGAACAAGCATATTTTTTAGACAGATATTAAGTTCTGCATTAAATTTTTTACTTTGCAATTCATTTTATGTTTACAGGTGGGAAATAACACTTAACATTAACTTTTTATTATTTTTTTTATTATTATTATTTTTTATAAATTTATTTATTTATTTATTTTTGTCTGTGTTGGGTCTTCGTTGCTGCGCGCGGGCTTTCTCTAGTTGCGGCAAGCAGGGGCCACTCTTCATCGCGGTGCGCGGGCCTCTCACTATCGCGGCCTCTCTTGTTGCAGAGCACAGGCTCCAGACGCGCAGGCTCAGTAGTTGTGGCTCACGGGCCTAGTTGCTCCGCGGCATGTGGGATCTTCCCAGACCAGGGCTCGAACCCGTGTCCCCTGCATTGGCAGGCAGATTCTCAACCACTGCGCCACCAGGGAAGCCCATCACTTTTTAAAAAATAATTGTAATAAAACAAAAATGTAATTATGCCATTTATCATGTGCTTTTCGAGCAAGTGCTAACTGTGTTACATGCACAGCTTAATTTAATCCTTGCAACAATGCAGTGAGAAGGTACTGTTATGAGCATCCTAGTTGAGAGATGAAGAAGAGAGCTGAGTAGCCTTAAGTATCTAGTCTACGAAGATAGAGCTGAGAAGTGGGAGACCCCGGTCTGCGCCCAGGCCAGCTGGCCCTACACCCCCACGCCTGCAGCCTGGGGGCCGGGTATGCTCTGGCAGCACCGTTTTCTTGCAGGTGTGAGGGGGTATCTGTAGAGTCAAGGTGATGATCCTTATTGTACACAGATTCTTATAGGAATTGAGGTCTTGCCATGGGCTATCAGTTCTGTTCTATTTGTCTCTCTGACTCATGCATTATTATCTTACTATTAAAATTTTAGTAATTCTCAAAGAAATCATGTTAAATGCCATTCTGCATTTAGCTTTTGCCTTTCCTCAGCTACTTGCAACTTCATCTTTCCTTACATTTCAATTATACCTTACTGATATTTTCTTTTAGAATTCATTCTTGGAAAAATGTTACTATTCATTCTATCTTATTTATTACTTCTTTGCACACTTGTCTTAGATCCTGTACTAGACAGCACTCTTTTAAGAGAGGGATATTTATCTGTGGCACTTACACTGTGATTTCTCATGGTTGCTCAGTAAATGTCTGATTTGATTCTTTTAAAATGGATCATGTGGATTGAATTTAGTGTATTTAGCACATGCTATAACAGCACCTCCTACGGGCCAGGCTTTATTCTAATGCACAGGACCACTTGGTAAGGCAGGAGTGATTACTGCCCCATTCTAGAGGTGGGGAAGCTGAGGCTTGGAGAGGTCACACAGCCTGGCAGCCTCGGAACTCAGGCCAGCTGAGAGCTGGCTGGCCCTGCTGCAAGCTCTTTGTTCACTGTGCTACTTGCCCCCCGATGACTGGAGTGTTAGGTGGTGAGAAACAGGTGGTATCTGAAGTTCCCCCAGACGCCTTAGGTCTCCACTTGGATGGGTGGTGGAATCCAGGTAGGCTGAGAGAAGGAGTGCACACATTCCCAGCAGAGGAAACAGCTTGCATAATGTGGGAAAAGCAGAAACAGGCCATTTGTGGAAATCAACCAGACTTCAATGGCAAATTCTGTTGAGAAATCAAGTAGGTTTTTCTTTTGGGGGGGGGGGGGCGGGGAGAAGTGGGGAATATGTTACAAACAAGTCATTGTTATTTTAAAAATAATTTTTAATTAGGGATTCTTTATCAAATCTAAGTAATTAAAATTTCCACTTTCCCCTAGCATTGCACTAATTTTTTTCTATCATATGGACTATGTTACATCAAAAATGGTGCCAAGCACAGTGGTTGAGCGTCCACCTGCCGATGCAGGGGACACGGGTTCGTGCCCCGGTCCGGGAAGATCCCACATGCCGCGGAGCGGCTGGGCCCGTGAGCCATGGCCGCTGAGCCTGTGCGTCCGGAGCCTGTGCTCCGCAACGGGAGAGGCCACAACAGGGAGAGGCCCGCGTACCGCAAAAAAAAAAAAAAAAAAAAAAAGGTGCCAAGCAACAGAAGAATTTACATGTTAAGTCTGGCTTGCATTTTCCAGGCAGGGTTTGTGTCAAGTTGGGGAAATTACATTGTCCCCGTCTTTTTCCAACAAGACATCAGAGGAGGTTATCTGGCTGCCACACGCATGGCCGTGCAGCTGTTCCCCTGTTCTGTTTGTCCCAGCCTCCCCCCAGCTCCACAAAGTCAGGTGCAGAACATACTGGGGGGGCAGGCGGGCTTGCCAGTAATAGGGTTGACATCCAGGCAGGAGGCCGGCAGGACGGGGGTGCAAGTCCAACTTCTGCAACCGATTTCCTGTTTGCTGTGTTAACACACAAACAGGAGCTTGTGTCCTTTAATTCAGAAGAAGAGAAAAAGCTTTTTTGCTTGAGCCTCAAAATGATCCCCCAAACCCCTCTCCTTCTCAGGGTTTGACCTTACCAAAAAAGCACCATAGCCATCCCGTTTGAAAAAGGGGGCAGCCAGCGAGATGTCAGAGAGTGAGAAAATGAAATTTTGCATCAGGCAAAATTTCCTCACCGATATTTCAGAAGGCTTCATAATTCTGTGACTGTGTACAAATGACCCATCTTCTTAATCTGAATTTCTAGGGTCATTAACATTTTTTTCCTCTGCCCTGGAGTAGTTTATTACTTCGAGAGAGAGGGGGAAAAAGCCAGTTTAAAACCAGGTAAGGGAAGAAAGCTGACAAAAACATAAATTAGAGGAAGAACTTAATTTAAAAAGTGTCAAAAAGGATAGATAGTCTGAGTTCAATAATAAAGCCTGGTTCGAGAGCCTTCTATCTTTAAATAAAGCGCTCCAGCACTCTATTACCTGTGTACAACCCATCTTTGATTTCCAATTTAACTCTATTTTTGCTTCTCGTGAGTAGCATACAGATGTGAGGAAAAGAAAAAGTGGTTACACGCGTGACGATTAGCACATGCCTTTGATTTGAATGTCAGTGTTTTGTCAGGCTAGAGGTAAGGAGATGAAGGGCTGTTTGCGGGCTCCGTCGAGCTGGATCTTGTCTGAAAATGACTCCTATCCCCCTCCTTTTATTCGCATGCTAAGTTCATCACGCAAAATGCAAGTAGAAGCGTATCTTTGTTTGAAAAGAAATGAAGGACCACAGCACGCAGCAAGTTGCTAATCCGTGGGAGGGAACGGCGGGGTTGGTGCTCGTCTGGGCCCTTCCCTTCTCGCTGCACAGGAGCTTGGAGTCCAGGGATGGGGTCTGCTGGTCGGGGCTCTGCCCCATCGAGAGCCATGTGCCGGATACGGCGGATGGGAGGGCCGAGTGTTGACACAGTCTTTCCTCGGCCACCGACCCGGTGCACAGGAGGGTAGAGGCCGAGGGAACCTTCTCCTAGTTTTACCTCTGAGGATGATGTTGAAAGGCACCACCTGTCCTTGGGCTTCATGAGGATGGCGCCTAATTTACTCTTTTTAAAAAAATTTTATTGGAGTACAGTTGAGGTACAGTGTTGTGTGAGTTTCAGGAGTACAGCTAAGTGAATCAGTTATACATGTACATGTATCTATTCTTTTAAAGATTCTTTTCCCGTTTAGGTTATTACAGAATACTGAGTAGAGTTCCCTGTGCTGTACGGTAGGTCCTTGTTGATTATCCATTTTATATATAGTAGTGTGTGTATGTTAATCCCAATCTCCTAATTTATCACTCCCCCCCATGTTTCCCCTTTGGTAACCATAGGTTTGAATTCAAGATCTGTGAGTCTGTTTCTGTTTTGTAAATAAGTTCATTTCTATCATTTTTTATTAGCTTCCACATATAAGTGATATCATATGGTATTTGTCTCTCTCTGTCTGACCTACTTCACTTAGTATGATAATCTCTAGGTCCATCCAGGTTGCTGCAAATGGCATTATTTCATTTTTTATGGCTGAGTAATATTCCACTGTGTATAGCACATCTTCTTTATCCATTCCTCTGTTGATGGATGCTGAGGTTGCTTCCATGTCGTGGCTGTTGTAAACAGTGCTGCAGTGAACGTTGGGGTGCATGTATCTCTTCGAATCATAATTTTCTCCAGATATATGCCCAGGAGTAGGGTTGCTGGATCATATGGTAGCTCTATATTTAGTTTTTTAATTTATTCTTGTGGGAGCAGGGGGTAGGCCTACGGTAGCTACAGTAGACTTCAAATTCCCTAATAATGTTGCTCAGAAGCGTCCCCTGCCAGATCCCTGCCTACCAGAGTCCTTGAGTCCTCCCCAGGAATCCTCTCAGAAGAGAGGGTCCTTGACCAGGGGGGCTCTGCTTGCCTGCCGGCACGTGGGTGGGCTTCAGTCCCCGTGTGCAGGCTGGCAGCAGTGGAGGGTCGCTGCCGTGCCGGTGGCTGCTGACTGATGGCCCCATTTACATCAAAGGCAGTTATTATGCATGAAGTCGCTCAAGCATCATTTGTTTCAGGGAGTCCAACCAGTCCATCTTGCAGTTCCTTTCTGGTTCATGGTCAGAAGCAAATGACGGATCTCAGGCTGGCTTCATTTGGGGCCGGTGAGGCTTTCTCCCTTATAGATACCAAATTTAAACAACTGTCACACTTACGACATGTGAAAAGGTCTTCCCTCGTGCCAGTGTGAGGCTCCAGGGGAGCTGTAACAGGGCTGGAGCCCCTGCTAACATTGCACCCAAGTTCATCTGGACAGATCACCTGGACGGTCAAAGTCACACACCTGTGGCCATGTGCAAACGTGCACAGAACACTGGGCTCTGGAGCACTGTCCAAACCCCAGGTCAGCTGCAGTGTCACTTGAACCTGAACTTAAAGGAAACAATCCCTTTCTACTTTGAGATGAAGCTTCAGATTCCATTCCGGGACAGGAAATGATTGATACGGCTTTGGAGTTCCACTCAAAAGATTACTAACATTTGGGCAGTACTTTATAGCTTTAAAACAATCTCTTATTTGTACATACTGAGGAAGGTATTATCCCCACTTCTCAGTGAGGAAACTGAGTCTCTAACTAATTTAGTCAAATTTCATAGACAAAATAAAATAAAGGAAGCAACGTCACAAAAAATGGGAAGAAAACCAATTTTTTCCATGTAAAGAATTCAGCAGGGCTTCCCTGGTGGCGCAGTGGTTGAGAGTCCGCGTGCCGATGCAGGGGACACGGGTTCGTGCCCCGGTCCGGGAGGATCCCACATGCCGCGGAGCAGCTGGGCCCGTGAGCCATGGCCGCTGAGCCTGCGCGTCCGGAGCCTGTGCTCCGCAACGGGAGAGGCCACAGCAGTGAGAGGCCCGCGTACCGCAAAAAAAAAAAAAAAAAAAAGAATTCAGCAAAATTCATATTCTGGATGCGGGAAATGAGAACCAAAGTGCTATGACAAATGTAGCCCTGGCTGCTGACCTAATGTATGGAAATACGAGGCCAAAAGCACCTGACTTCGTCTTTGAACGTGGAGCAAAGGAAGGTGTGTTATCACTCGGCAGGTGCAACACAGTACATGCTCTATAAGTTACTGGCCACAACGGTGTATGTTGTGTGCGTGTATCACACAACAGTGTATGCCGTGTGCCCTTGCTTTGCTACTTTCCCTTGAGATGGGCTACACAGCCAGCTCTGGTCCCAGCAGCAGTCAGGAAGCTTCTCTGTACTACCCAGCAGAGCCTGCGGAACAGAGTTAAGCCTGCCTCTGACCCTACCCATTATCTCTTCCACTATCCTGCGTTACCTTTTTAGTACCTCGAAAGAATCATGAAAATACGATGAAGAACTAAAACGCTTCATACATAACGTTGCAGAATTGAGGCTTCCACTACTTCGCACGTGTAGCAAAACCACATTTTTTTCTGATCATCCAGTTTCTACAGACATCGTTGAGGCCGCTGTAGGAGGATATTCAATTTGACGAGTTCCATGTGCCTGTTTGTTCCTAGGAAAGGGGCCAGAATAACTTCATTAAACACGGATCCTGTGTCTGAGATGTTCCTGCTTTATTTACTGGGAGGAGGCAGAGCTGATTGACAAGCTCATTTCTTAGCATTAGTGTCTCGGAATTACAAAACCAAGGCTTTGTGTTTATTCGCCTGTGGAACGAGGTGTTGTCGAGGAGCCCCGTCATTTGAAAACACTCAGTTGTAAATCTGAATAAAAGTAAAAACAGTTCAACTCAACAGACACACACTGGAGTTGAATGCCTTCCGCCTTATTTCCAGTGATGGCTGCAGGGGGTGCTGAGCGAAGACAGTTCCCCCCCAGGATGCTGTGTCGGGGTTTATTCATTTTATTCATGATAAGGTGTTATAGTCCAGAGTGAGAAGACACACACCTGAGGCTGTTTAAGGCATTAGGTGGGTATCTTCTGCCATCGCGTCTCCGAGCAGATATTTCATGCACGAGGAATACATTTAATCAAACATTTCTTCCGCTGAAACACACACACACGCTCACAATGGCACAGTTCTCTCTGCCTCAGTGCTGTCGTCTGATGTAGAACCATCTGGCTTCCCCAAACACGGGCATCTCTTACCTCGGTGCGTTTCTGCCCGTAAGTGAAGTGACACTGCTTTAAAGCATATAAATACGTAGTTCTTAAGCACTGTGCAGAAATAAATGGGTTTGTTTTTTTTCAGCGTTAATGCATGGAGGGCTGGAAGTGGCACCAGTGATTTCTAAATTTTGCAAGTAAAATATTTTTCTGACAGAAGTTAATAACACCTATTTTAGTGATTTTCAGTAAATACTAGTCGAGTTTCTGTGCGTACTCTGTATGAATATTATGTGAAAGAATGGAGAATATACCTATTAATGAAACTGAAAAGTGAGAAAGGAGATGCAGTATAACAAGGGCTATTTGTAAACCAAAACATCAAGCCCTACGAATATATTTATTCGGCAGATGTTTGGTGTCACCTTCTGGGTGTTCAACACGGGGACGCCATCTCTGATCTTCCGGAGCTTATATTGTGGTGGGAGAGGAGGCCAGGTGGGCAAGAAGTATCAGGCGGTGATGGATGCTGTGATGAAACCAGCAGGGGGCTCGGATGGGGGGACATTCTGCGGAGATGCTCTGAAGGCTTCACAGCTGAGATGCGGTCCATGCAGGGGTGGCGCAGGTACCAGTAATAATCCATTGTTTCGGTCTTGTGAGCACCCACCCTGAGGGCTTATAATTCCTTGAGAAAGAAGTAAACACCATTTGACTCAGGTGACCAGAGTGGCAGATCTGTGTGTGGCATCCTAGTGCAGTTTGAGTATCGTGGACAAAACGTTCCATTCCCGAAGTCTATTTTATTCATAGGGTCATTACTAAGATATAATGGAAAGACTCAGGCTTAACGGTAAGCTTTTTTTTTTTTTTTTCTTGTCAGAACTAAACCTTATTTTTGTCTCTGGAGAGCTTCCAAGATGCTTTCGGACCAGCAAGGGCAGGACTTCTCTGATACTGAGTGAGACTGTTTTCTGTGTTCTCTCTTTCTTGCTATACCTCTTCTGGGGAAATTCTATTAAGAGTTTGTTGGAGATACTTATCTGTGTCTAAAAATCCCTTCCATGACTAAGCTTTTAAATTGTATTTTTATTTGCTTGTTTGTTCGTTCAATATAAAAAAAAAAGTTAGAAAGACTCGTAAGCTACTCTCTTATCCTCCTACCCGTTGTCTCTAAGACAAGGAGCATATACTGAGTATAATGAAATACAAGGAGAAAAAGAAACTAGTTAATATAGCAAAGCATTATCCAGATAATCTTACTATCATCCTAGCAGATAAAGTAATTAGTTAAAAATGTTCAGCAATCGTTGTAAAACGTTTGGTATCTTGGATAGATTATTGTACGTGCATAGAAATTTGGGGACGACCAACATTTTGAATTCTGTTTTATCTGGACCTTTGTATATTTTGTTGTTAGTCTTTTAAAAGGCCTACTAGAGTATGAGGTTTTTATTTTTGAACAGTTTTCTTATAAAAATCAGTGCCATGTTTCTGCCTTAGACATTGTGGATAAAATATTTTCGCCCAGTCTTTTCTTTAGAGTGATGGTTCTCAAGCTTGAGCATGCATCCCTCTTAACCAGCATCATCTCAAGACGTGTTAAACCACAGGTTCCCACGCCTTACCCCAGAGTGCCTGACTCAGCAGGTTTGGGACAGGGTTTAAGACTGTGCATTCCTCTAGCAAGTTCCCTGGTGATGCTGGTCTATAGGCCAAACTGAGAACCACTGACTTGGTGATTATCTGGTGGTCGGATAACGTTGCTGTAAGGCAGTGTGGTTTAGTGGAGTGAGCATGAATTTTGGAGTCATGTCTATGTCTGGGTTCAAATGTGAGAAAAATCCCCAAAGCCTGGCCATGCAGAATCGGTGCAGAGCAAAGGCCACCCATCTCCTGTGTTCACGTGTGTTCCCGGCTACTGGCCAGCTGTCCCGATTTTCATAATCTCATAGCCTATTAAATGAGAAGAAATGGCAATTAGGAAGAAATTATAATAATGATGATGCAAATAATTATTTGTGTGGAGTTTACGGCTTAAAAAAAATACAGGGCTTCCCTGGTGGCGCAGTGGTTGAGAGTCCGCCTGCCGATGCAGGGGACGCGGGTTCGTGCCCCGGTCCGGGAAGATCCCACATGCCGCGGAGCGGCTGGGCCCGTGAGCCATGGCCGCTGAGCCTGCGCGTCCGGAGCCTGTGCTCCGCAACGGGAGAGGCCACAGCAGTGAGAGGCCCGCGTACCGCAAAAAAAAAAAAAAAATGTACAGAGAGGCAGCAGGAAAATTACGGAATTGGGGTCCGACACCTGGATTTGCTGTCTGCTGTCCTCTGCGCAGCACCGTGCGACCTCAGGCAAGGCATTTCACCTCTTGAACGCTAGTATTTCTCACATGTGAAGTGGAAAAACCCCACGCCAGCGTCATACCCTCTCCAACGGTAAATGCAACGTTACCTCCTTTTAAGGCTCACATTTTTGTTTTTAAGTGTGCGCATTTGGAAATTGACTAAAACTAAGCCTCACATGAAGGAATATTCAGTTATATGTAATTCCTTACATTGTGGGGGGTAACAAAAAGAGAATTAATCTCAGAAGTGGCATTTTGATTTGCCCTTGAGCATATGAAGGGGAAGGCATGCTTCCTGAACACAAGAGCCAGTGAGGACCCACGGAAAAATGTGGCCGAGATTGGACGTTTCCCGAACGAGAAGCCCATCGTTTGGGGTTACGGCCCCGGGTCCCCAGGGGCTCCCGCCCTGGGTGCCTTCAGAGTGAGTCTTGAAGTCCCTGCTCTCTCAGGTTGGAAGCTTCGTGTATTTCTTGTCATCAGGCTCAGAAACACATTTTGTTTGCCTTACAAACCTAATCCCGACCAGTCTGGGCCAGAGCCTGGTGTCTGACCCCACGCTTTTGTAGGAGAGGCTGGACCCAGTCAGAAAGATGGCAAGGAAAACACAAGGTGATTCTGTTGTGGAAATGTAGACAGCAGCAGACAGTTAAACTAAAGAGATGTGTTGGATACACCAGATAAGAATTTCTGTCCTCATTACATTTAAGGAGTCATATTTCTAGCCTTTATTTCTAACAGTAAAGGGCTGCAAAGGGGGAAGTGACCACGGTCATAGCTTTCAGCTTGGATCAGAATCCAGCATTATGGTAACGACAAACACAGGGATAAATATTTGTCTTTCTCGTGGAAGCCAAGCCCTGAGAACCTTGGATGCTGTCCCATGGAGCTTTCTTCCTTGTGTCAGCCTCCTCTGACACATCTCCATGGACACCCGTCCAGCCCCCTGCCCACACGTCCTATGAAGAGCCAGCTTGTTTTATTTTCCAGTATGTCTAATCTTTAGGAATACCCTTCCTTAACGACTGCACAGCATTTTCTCCCTTTTCACCTGTATCTGTTGTCATAATCGTGCCTTCTAATGTGAACATAGGACAAAAAAAAAATACCTCACAGGTACGAAAAGCAAGTTTCCCAAAGATATTTCCAAATGAGAATGGACCAACTCATAATTAAAGCTACATATGATTTGGGGCGGAGCAGGGGAGCGGAGAGGAGTCTAATTTCTCCTTCACTCTAATCCCCTTGAGGATTTTCCAGTTCCCTGTTCTACCCCCATCTTCTGTCCCATTTCCTGAGGCCCTGAGGCCGGGTCCCCTGAGACTCATGGTCCGTCATCAGTAACGTTCTCTGTAACCGGAACTTCTCTAACCTGTGTTCTAACCAGAACCTGGTTTTCCCTGGAGGATGCTGCATCCCCTGCAGCTCTTGAGAAGTGGGGGCTCCTTCCTCACCCACATGCCTCCACAGCGTGGTCAGAGGGGAGACAGGAGTCCTCCTTACTCCCCCACCCCTTGCTGCTTCCGGAACATTCTCCCCTCCCTCCTAAAGAGCCACGGCTCTGTATCCTCTCCTGGGGAGCGTAGAAGGTCCCGTGGTCACGCCCCCTTGTTTCTTGAAGATCTTAGCTCCAGGCTCACAGCCACTCTCTTATGCACACCAGGTGAACTTTCCTGGGTGATTTCAACCTCCACATGGCAACTATGTCCTAGAGGATTCCTTTCAAAATCCTAGCGTTTCAGTGACTTGTGTTCCTCCCAGCCACTCGCTCTCTTGGTTACGCCCCGGCCAAGAAGCACAGTGCTTCCTTGTCTAACTTCCGAGCATCTCTTCCGAGCACGGCGCCTTCCCTCTTCCGAGCCAGCCTCTGACATCCCAATTCCAGCATCCTTTGACCGCAGTAGACTCTAAAATCTTACAACACCGGTAATGACACTTCTCGCAATCAAACTTTTGAGTCACGTCCGTGCACACCACGCACCCCCGCCCTGCCCCTCTCTTGCTTCGCTTTCCTTTCTCGGGAAAAATCTTTGGTTAAATCCTGGCTAAAAACCGCTAGGTTAAGTCCCATGTTTGCCTCTGTGTGTCTGCTCCAGGGTGGTTGAATGTGCCTGGGTTAAATCTCAGCCCGGCTGACTGGTCTCCTTTTAAATTTACAACCACAGATCTCAGCCCTGGCTCTGCATGGCCGTCGCACCTTTGCTCTTTCAGATGCATGTCCTCAAACTTCCAGCACCTCCCACCCGCCCATTTAGTTGGTGACGTTCGCTAAGGAGATTGCAGCCATCGGAGAACTCCGCGAGCTACCGCCTCCCCACCCGCTGGCTCAGCAGACACCCAGCTTTCCCACCAGAACCTGCAGCCCCTCCGTCCAGGGCCAGCCTTCTGCGTCCCGGGGCCCGCCCGGCTCGCCTCTGCAACCCAAGGTCCCCGCGGCCGCTCTCTGCCCCTCGTCCATCCGTCTCCCCTCTCTCCTGGGCCATCCTGTGAGCAGAGAAAGCTCTCGTCTCTCCCTCCTCTGTGATACTTGCAGAAACTGCTTCCTCCACCTTGTGCCTCACCCTCTGCTTTCCTTGCCAGAAACCCTCCTCAGAGAGCCCTCGGGACTCCCTGGACCCAGGCCCTCTCCTCTTCTCTCAGCCTTGCCCGTGCTCAGGGTTTCACCGTCCACTGCATGGACTCGGCTCTCCTAACGGCCAGGGACTGACTTAACATCCCTCCTGCGTACGGGCACGTCCATCTTCCCCTAACTTGACTTACCATGGGTACCTTATACGGTTAACCTCTCCTTCCAGCATTATCTTCATCATCGTGGTCTTCTGGAAGCGCATCTTCTCCCTCCTCCCTCCCTCCCTCCTTCCTCTCTCTCTTTCTTTCTTTCTTTCTCTCTCTTCCTTTCTCTCTCTCTCTTTCTTTCTTTCATCCTTTCTCTTTCTTTCTCTCTTTCTTTCATACTCTTTCTCTCTCTCTTTCTTTCTCTTTCTTTCATCCTCTTTCTCTCTCTCTTTCTTTCTTTCTTTCCTTCTCTTTCATCCGCTTTCTCTCTCTCTCTTTCTTTCTTTCTCTCTTTCTTTCATCCTCTTTCTTTCTTTCTTTCATCCTCTTTCTCTCTTTCTTTCTCTCTCTCTCTTTCTTTCATTCGCTTTTTCTCTCTTTCATCCTCTTTCTCTTTCTTTCTTTCTTTTTCTTTCTTTTGTCCTCTCTCTCTTTCTTTCTTCCTCTTTCTTTCTCTCTTTCTTTCTTTCTTTCATCCTCTTTCTCTCTCTCTCTTCCTTCCTTCCTCCCTCTCCCTCCCTCCCTCCCTTTCTCTTTCTTCCTTCCTCCCTCTTGCTCCCATTTTTTCTAACCAGCCTTCTAGTTCATTGCCACCTCCTACTTTCCTTCCTGTCTCCCTGGCTCCTCATCAGTCTCCTTTGCTGCTTCTTGGTCAGTCCCCTGACCTATGACCTGATGAGGGTCCCACACCGCACCTGAACCACGTCCCAGTCAGCCCTGTGGCTTTGAACGCAGTCCCTGTATCGACAGTGCGCACATCTCCAGCTTTCCCTGAGCTCTGGGTTCACCCGCCCGTCGTCTCAACGCCTGCGTTACCGCGTCTCGCCGGTTCTGGGGTCGTCAGGCGCTCGTTATGTTCCCCCCACGTGCTGCCCTTGCCTTCCTTCTCTCCCTAGGGCAGCTCCAGCCATCCTGCTGTGGAGTCAGGAACGTGGAGCCAACCTAATATCTCTCGTTCTCTTCGGTTCCACATCTGATGCAGCAGCAAACTGCCAATTCCAGCTTCAAAATGTACCCAGAATGCTACCGCTTCTCTTTGCTCTGTCCTAATGCTCTGGTCCAAGCAGAGAGCTCCTTGTGCCTGGATCAGAGCCTCCTAACTAGCCTTCCTGCTTCAACCCCTGTTTTCTTATACACTGTTCGCAACACAGTAGCCAGAGCATTTATGAACAAAATCAAATACTATGTCACTCTTCTGCTCAAACCCCTCCTTTTCGTTGGAAGTAAGAGCCAGTTCCTTCCACTCCGAGGTCTCAGACAGTCCCGGCCCTGGGTGCACCAGGGACGCTGCTTTCTCAGGGCCCTGCGTGTGCTTCTCCCCTGTCCCCATAGCAGATGCTGTGAGAGCTACATCCTTACCCCACTGGCCACCCAAGGGCACCTCTGGCTTTGAGGATTGTTCTGCTACAGGCCAGGGATTCGGACCTCAAGCCCTCGCGTTTCTCTGCCCGAGGGCTGTTCCCTAACCTTGAAATTGTGCTCAGCCTGGCCAGGGAGGGACCCTCCGCCTATGGGAGGGCAGTACCGCAGCCTGGGACCATTCCCAGGTGTGTTTCTCAGAGTCCCCAGTGGGGTTTGAACATCAGATGCCCACCGTGGTAATTCAGTCATGAGCACAGACTTTGTCTTCCTGTTTTAAGCTGTTATCTGATTAGAATGTTTAATATGAATCAACCTTGTATTACTGAAATTAATTAACCCAATTTTCTCATGACAGATTATCTTTTTGGTATATTATTAGATGAGTTCACTAACATTTTGTTTAGGACTTTGTGTCTGAGTTCACAAGTAAGATTATGGTGGAATTTTCTTCCTCCCCCTGTTCCCCTCCGCCCCCGGTTTTGATATCACGATTCTACTTAACCTCATAAAACTAATTGGAGAGTATGCCCTCTTTCTGTGTTCTCTGCATGAGTTTGCATATGATTGGAATCATCTGTTTGTTAATGCTCTGGTAAAATTCATTTGTTAAACCTTCTGGAACTGTTTGTTTTTCAGGGGAGAATTTTACGTACCATCTCAATTTAGTTAATGCTATGAGACCATTAGAAGTCTAGATAACCCTGAGTCAGGCTAAACCTTTATGTCTTTAGAGGAATTTGTTTGTTTAACCAGTCTTCAAATGTATTGGCATAAAGTTGTCCGTATTATTTATATTCCTAATGCTTCTATAAGTCCCTTTTCTCATCTCTAATATTGTGTATTCACCTTATTTTTCTTGTTGATAATTCTCACCTGATTTTTCCCGTTTTACATCAGGCTTTTAAGACAGCTTCGATTCTGTGGAGCCCCTCAATTTTATTTTCATTGCATTAATACCTGCTATTTATTACTTCCTTTCTTATCTTTTCTTTATGATTATTCTTCTGTTTATTTTTCTAACTTCTTAAACTGGCTGTTTACTCATTACTTTTCAGATTGTTTTCTTTTTTATGTAAAGTCTACACACATTTAAGGCCTCAGTGGATAACATTTTTCCATATCCCATAGATTTTAAGACCTCATATTCTTGTTATCCTTCTGTAAGTATATTGTCCAATTGCCATGTGTTCAATGAGTTATTTAAAAGCATTTGTAAATTTTAATTGTCTAATATTTGCTTTTCTTTTAAGTTACGCTTTGTTGTTGATTTCCACCTTAACTACCTTATGCTTAAGGAACATGGTCTCATGATGTTAATCTTTAAAATTTATTTTTGGTATATTGTCACTTTCATAATATTCTATGTATTTTTTTTAAAAAATAGGTTCTCTCAGGGAGGGGGAAGGGTAAGCTGGGACGAAGTGAGAGAGTGGCATGGACATATATACACTACCACATGTAAAATAGATAGCTAGTGGGAAGCAGCCGCACAGCACAGGGAGATCAGCTCGGTGCTTTGTGACCACCTAGAGGGGTGGGATAGGGAGGGTGGGAGGGAGGGAGACGCAAGAGGGAAGAGATATGGGGATAGATGTATATGTATAGTTGATCCACTTTGTTATAAAGCAGAAACTAACATACCGTTGTAAAGCAATTATACTCCAATAAAGATGTTAAAAGAAATAAAATAAAATAATAAATGGTTTCTTATGTGTCTATTAGCTCAGGTTTGTGTACTGTTTAATCACCTACACCTTACTGATCCTTGTGTTATTAGTCAGTTACTGAGCAATTTAAAGTCTACACCATGATCAGAGATTTGCTGATTTTATCAGAGTTCTCTAAATTTTTGCTTTATGTATTTTGAGGCTATGTTATTAGATGCTTACAAGACTAGAAGTGTTATGTGTTCCTGATAAACTGATATTTTTGTCATAGAATGGCAGATTATATGCTTTTCCTTTGTTTATTTTATTCTTTCTTCCTTATTTTGGACTGATAAAAATTTTTTCTTCAATCAGTACTTCTTTCTTTCATTGGTTACCCTAGAAGCTTTCATATATATGTTTTACTTAATAAATTAAAATTAATCAGTACCCTTTCCCTCCTCTCAGGCAATATAGCCACAGCCTTCTTTAAATGAAACCCACCCCTCCTGGCTTCAAACCATAGCTTAATAACTCTTCCCCACATTAGACATTATTCTTATGGCTTCATGGAGTCAACATTTGTTTCGTTTGCTCACGTTACCCTCTTTTTCCTTTATTAATGCTTTTGCATGTCAGACTTTCAGTTTGGGTGACTTCTTTCTTCCTGAAGTTCATTCTTTAGAGGAGCCCTTATGGATGGGCCTATTTGTATTCTAGTAAAGTCTTTCTATTTGTATCTGTCTGAAAACGGTTTTCTTTCCCCTCCATTTCTGAAGACAGCATTGCTCACTCTACATGACTTTACTTTCTCTCAGTTCCTCTTAGCCTCTGGAGATATTAATCCATGGACTCCGGGCTTCCTTTTTTGTTGCAGAGAAGGCTTCTGGCAGGTTATTGCATTTTGTATCAAGTAATCTTTGATTGTCTTTCAAATCTTCTTGTTTCTCAAGTATTCTCTGCTTTCGCTGTCGCGTATGCAGGTATAGATTTTGTCTTATTTATTCTGACTGGAATTCACTGTGACTCGGAAACGTGAGGACATTTTCATCCAATGTCTCCCTGAATATTACAGTTCCCTGATTCTTCCTAATAGTTCTTTCTGAGCTTGTTATTAGACGTACGTTAGGCCTTCTCATTCCAGCCACCACATCTTCTAATCGTTTTAATATTTTAATTTCTTTTTCTCTTTGTGTCTGACTTCTTCAGATCTGGCTCCCAGTTCTTCACATGTATCGAATTTGTTGTTCAGTCCACCTACCAAAGTTCTTATTTTATTTGTGATACTTTTCATTCTTATATGTCGTATGTTCTTTATCAAATCTGCCTGGTCATTTTTGATAGGTTCTTGTTCTTTAATCACAGATTAGGTGTGTTCATTTATTGCTTTAACTATGCTAAATGTATTTTATGTTCTATAGCCATTATTGCCACAATTTGCAATTTTATAATACTGCTCGCCTTGTCTTCCGCTTACCATCTCTCTACCATTTGTTTTATTATTATCTTTTGAACAAGCGTGCCTTCATATGCCCTGGAGCCTTATCTGTGGGAGTTCTTTGAGGACTGACGGAAGGTCTGTTCCTTTAGGAAAAGTTGTGTTTGCTTCTACCAGGAGGCCACCCAGGCCACTGTAAAGTCTTCACTTGGATTTTGCGGGGGGGATTCAGGCGCCACACCCACACGAGGGACTAACTGTTGCTGCAAGTTTTCGTTATTACTCTTTGGAGGTGGAAGTGCCCACCGTGGGTGACAGGTTCGTGGTTATTTCCCACCGTCGCCCAGAGCCAGGCCCAAGGGCAGGCGAGATTCCTCCCCATTACCTTTGTGAGGCACATTTTTTTCTGGTTCATCTTTTCATTTGGGGCGTTTCTCTCCATGGGTCCAGGCTTTCCTAGCAGGGGGAGTGGGGTTGGGATGATACCTCCAAGTCTCTTCCCAGATTGCACAGCCAGGTGCTCTCTGTCTGTTCTCTGCAGAGCTAACGGGAACCAAAGCTCCCGGGAGCCAGGGACAGGCAGATGTCCCCGGAATCACCTGTGTGATTTCATCATTTTGCTTATTTTTTAAAATAGTCTATATTTTTATTTATTTCTCATGGACAGTTTTATTTTTTTACACCATTGACTCTAAATATTGCCAGCAAATGAAAACTACATAATGCCTATCCTCTATGAAAAAAACCCCTTTTCTAGAATTTATGATGCCAGGGGACAAACATTATGCTCATTCCTGGCCGGAGATCAGTCAGTAGGATAGTGTCAACATTTAGATCAAAAGCCGTAGCACCCACATCTAGGTAAGCAGTTGAAAATGCATGGCTGTCACCACCATTAGCAGATGTGGTGGTGGTGTCACCAGCTTGGAAGTTCTGTCTATGTAGTATATCTGCACAAAATAAGTAATTTTATAGGTTTTTGTGAATTTTTATAATCTTGTGCAAAACGTGACAGTGTGTCGTGTTCACTTCAATAATGGGGTTGCTATCAAGTCTGTGGTTGTCCTGGAAACAGAGAAGGTTAAGGGTTACAAGATAAAAATGGTCTCAAAAGATCACTTTTTCCTCATGTGGAAATATATTCATCTCAGCAACAAACCCTAAGAAACTTCATAGGAACTTCACGAGGAATCCTGGAGTTCAAGGATGACCTAAAATGCTTTCGTTATTTAACACTTTCTAAGTATTGCTAGTGGTGAGGTTAGGTTAATAACTTACTAGTTCTGATTCTACTCGTAAAGTTACAACTTGCTGGTATCCACCTTGATGGTAAGTACACTATTTTACACGTTTAGCATGCCTTAAAAAGCATATTCGTTATTCAAATTCTCTTTGGGACGAGGCACAGCCTGTATAGTGGAAACCACAAACGTGGACTGAATGAGATTTAATACATTTCTTCTGAGGTCTAAGAACGTCCGGAGGTGGGAACTCCTTCCCTTGGTTTGAAATCTCAGCATTGCAGTGGAGGAAAGAGGAGGAAGGTATTGTATTCTGCTGCTCTGAGTATTATTTTGATTTCGGGTTAAACAAAAGATCCATGATTGCCATGATTTCAGGGACTCAAAGCAGGAGAGGACTTGAGCTGACCCGTGAGCCAGGAAACAGGGCTCAGGGTGGAGCAGGGACAAAATTTAGTGAGTGTCAGACCCTGGTCTCCCTTCACATCAGAAAGAGTTAAGCCACTTAGAGCGGGTTTGCCCAGCACCAAAGTGCCCTCTGCCCTCATCTGTCCTCAGACAACCTTAAAGCTGTGAAACACAGCTGAAACATAAGATGATTTGTAGCTTTGAACGTAATTTGCACGAATAATTTCTTGTTTTTGACTCTCAAAGTAGATTATTTCATTCCCTGTGGAGTTAGAAGGTGTGGGCTTGGCCAAGTGAACAGTGACTGAGCTGACTCTTGGCGGAGGGTGCGGGTCCTGGGTGCAGGTTCCGGGGCAGAACCTGGAGGAAGGGCCAAGAGAAAGAAGGGTTCTGATTCCTCACCTGGGCAAGGTGTTTGCTTCCTGCCAGGAAGTACAGGATCCTGGAATGCCAGTCAAAGTTTATCTAAAAGGACTGGGGAAATATCTTTCTTTGGGGGCTTTTTGGAGGACATTGTGCTCCGATAGGTGTGTGTATGTGTTTGTTTTTCTCCCGGAATCATGGCTCCCCGAAGAAGTGTGTTTCGTGTTTGTTTCTTGCTCCACTGGTGGGCTCTGACCTTCCAAATTTTGGAGACTTCCAGCTTTTTTCTTTCATCTCACTTCTGCGGTCTGGGGATGAGAAGCGTTGTGCTCCGGTGCTGTGAAAAATCTTGTGTTTATAACTGCATGCGATTTGCCCAGAAATAGGGTCCACAGGTTTTATCACCTTCACAAAACAGTTTGTGATACCCTCTTCCTAGAAACATATTAAATGATTTTTTATAACAGCCTATCTTAGAGATAAGTCTGCTTAGTTTCTAGAATTCATGGCACATTTTCTCTAATTCCTCCAACTTTTTAGTTAGAAGGATGATAATTTACCAACGATAAACAGCTGCTTGCACTGTACTTGCTGAAGAAACTGTGATTGTTTGGACCTTTGGCTGTGATGGATTGGATTTGGCAAAGCTGAATGATATGACACACCAAATGCACTGAGACGAAATTGCTTCCAAGTCGATAAACTGAAACAAATGAATTTCAACCTGAAGCGAACTTTAACAAAAGTCATCCGTCTCATTTTAGTTATAATTTACTTTTTAAAAGAGCGTAATAGACAACATTATAATCTAGAGAGTAGAAGACGGTATGCAATTTCTATTCACAAGGTCGAAAAGCTTTTATTCACTTATGTAGTTTCCCTGTTTCCAAGTTCAATAGTAAGGGTGTATCTTAAGATTTTACTTGCAGTAAAAAAAAAAAAAAAAAAAAAAGACATAGAAGTATCCCTCCTTCAATTATTTTTAAGTATTCTAATTTAAATTTTATATCAGTTAGCATCTAGGATTTTGACTAAACATCATACAGAAACCAAACCTGCCAATACTGGTGGGTTTTTGATCGGGCGGAATAAGTAACATTTTTAGTAAAAGAGCATCAGAATTAAAATGTTATAAAACTCTGTATCTGGTTTGGCTTAAGATAAAAAAAAAACTTTCTGTGTATTTTACATATTCAGACAAGTAAATATGTAAAATTCAGACAAAATTTCATTCTTTCATTAGTAAGGAAATAGCTTTCTGTGAATTCAAAAAGTTGGGAAAAGAGAAAATAATGCACCAATGATTAAACTATGAAATTAACTGGACTGTTTTTTACAGCCTTTAAAGTATGACTGTACATCTAGACAAGTTTTAAAATCGGACTACTTGTTAGTTGGATGGCTTTTTGAAACTTGATTTATTACATATCAAAGCTGTGTGCAATTAGAATGTAATGCAGTGTTGCCATGAAACCAGGGTTTGCGGTTGTGGGTTTTTGAGTTTATGGTTAGGTGTTTAACAAGATGGTGCAAGCAGGCTCCACCCCTCGCCTCCTCCCTCTACTTACATATTATTGGAAATTATTTGCTTTTTAGAAGAAAAATCGGTTGTGTCACTGAAATACCAGACAACTCTTTTTTCCTTCTATTTCTGTCACATTCATGAACAGAATTTTGCTTGAAAAATGCTGGTTTCTGAAAACTAAGTTTGGAGGTAAAGGACATATACGTTTCACATACATACATTTTTATATTTAACATATACGTGTATGTAATATATACACATGTGTATCCAGATACGAATGTTTTACCTACATACATATTTTATTTTAACCTTTTTTGATGTATTTTCTTCTAAAGGAAATCTGAACAGCACATAAACATCAATCATCACATTTTAAGAGTGAATGTGTAGAAGTGTGGGATACTGCTTGGTGATGATTGCATTTGATAAATTTCCGTCCTTTAATTACTTTTGGTGTTCGTACTGTCGGTTGATTTATTCTTCTTTAGCTGCTCTAAGAAAAGATGTCAAGTTGTCTGGTTTGAGGTGAGAAGTATTATTTCTACAGAGGCCTTCAGTGTGGGGAGAATACCCAAATGTGTCATGATTTAAAAGAAATTCACTAAAGAGAGGCATGTCAGTGGGTTATAGAACTGCTGAGCCTCTGGGAAGCACTGTGGAATAAAATGTATGAGAAACATAGTATCTGTCATTAAGACTTTTGATGAATTGCTTGTTAATCCATACACTGCATGCTGCAAAATTTTTAGGCTTAATTAGTGTACTTGATGATTATGTTTATTTTCTGATGTACACACTGATTAAGCATTGTCCATATCCTGGAGCTTGAAACAAGATCAGTCTGCAAAGTAGTACCAAGTCGTCTAACGGGGGACTCAGAATGCAAATAGATCAACTTATGTAAAATTAAATTAGTTCTAATAGAACCCATTTTGCCCGAGCAGCTGGTGTCACATTATAAACAGCGTCCTCTTGTTGTAAGAAATAAAGGGCTTCTGTTGACAGATCCTTATATGCTTCTGAGCTTAAAAAACTCAGTGCGGATGGTGTTAGAGTTGGACTGAAACTCTTAGACACAAGGAATCGTGGTGTGTTTTCTGTTAACTCATTCTATTGTGTTCTTGAAATGCCACTCATTAGGCCATTATGGCTTCTCCGGGAGTGAGTGCCAGGTTTCACAATGCTTTTCGTGATAACCTTCTGCTTTTAGGCATTTAAACTTCTGCGAATTCTTCTCTCGTATTGAGATTCTCCAGAAGGTCTTAGGTCATATATTCAAACATTTATCGAACCCTTCTCTGCCTTAATTTGCAAATACTTTAGACATGTTCTCTTTTCTCTCCTCCATTCGATGGCTACATTTATAAAGCTAAATGTAACATTTAAGAAGTTAAAGACCAGAAGTTTATTTTAAAATTACTTGCAACACCGCTGAGAAAGGAATTGTCCTTTTATTTGTGTGTATTCCATAAACGTTTGTTGAGTGTCTTCTGCTGGATGTCATACGCTATACTAAGCGCTGGATTTGTGTGGAACATACTTCCTGTTCTCAGGAGAGGATTTCTCAATGGGGAATATATTAGGACAAAGATAAAAGACAGCGTAGTAGGCTGAATGGCGTTTGGAGGTATTAATAGTGCACGGGTGGAGAACAGAGAGCCCAGAAGGAAAATTCTTGCTGTGAACAACATAGATCCTCACTCACATGACTTCTGTAAGATCTGTTTCCTGCGAAAACCTCCCGTGTCAATTTCACAACCTTTTAGAACAAAGTCTTGTGATTCTCTTGCCCTCCCATAAAAATGTATTACACTGTGTTCAGTTTTCAATGCATCATATAGATAGTTTAATAAGTCATTGCCACGTCTACATGTCTATATGTGACATTTCTATCCATCTTTATTTATTTGATAGATTTGAGATTGCACTATGATCTTGAGGACTTGTCATTTTTTTTTCTGTTCTCTTCGATGTGACAGCTATCCTATATACTGCTTACTGCTTTTATGCATATTGTAGCTGAGCTCATATAATTGTTTTATCTATTCATTTAATATAGTATTGTTTAAAAAAATTAAAAAATAAATTAATAAGCTCCAATGTCATGAATCCACGAGCTTTGGGGAGGGGGGAAGAGAGGGTTGGGGGAAAAGCTATGAAGTGGGAATGTTGAGTATCCACGATAAGCTCCTCAATACTAAGAGCATAGGGAACAGCACCTTAAGAAGTATTCAGGGGCTTCCCTGGTGGCGCAGTGGTTGAGAGTCCGCCTGCCGATGCGGGGGACGCGGGTTCGTGCCCCGGTCCGGGAGGATCCCATATGCCGCGGAGCGGCTGGGCCCGTGAGCCATGGCCGCTGAGCCTGCGCATCCAGAGTCTGTGCTCCGCAACGGGAGAGGCCATGACAGTGAGAGGCCTGCGTACCGCAAAAAAAAAAAAGTATATATATATATATATATATACACACACATATATGTCAGCTACAAGAGGTAAAAATGTGGTTTTGCCATGATTATCAAAGTCAAGTTTTTAAGGGGCTTCATGGACTCACCCGGCAGAGTCTCCATCCCTGAACCTGTGGGAAACAATGTTCCAGAAGACGGGGCCAGGGTGAAAGAACATCAGATTCTGGGTCAGAGATCCAATCAGTAAGCCCTGAAACTTGGCCCAAACCAACTTCTGTCAATTTCTTCATCTATAAACTGGAGGGCTTGTGCTGAGTGACTGTTAAGGACCCTCTCGCATCTTCCGCTTTGATTCTGTGATCCCAGCATGAAATGGACAGTGTGGAGAAAAGGGCCATCCGCTTCTGACACAGAAGATTCTGATGCTCAAGCTCCAGCTAGCGTGACACTCAGAGGACGATCCGGGCAGATCCACGGGGTTCTCTAATCTGCCCAGAGACCACTCCAAAACGAGGTTGCCAAATGCATTGAACTACACTTACTCACCCTGTACTCACGCCAGCCAAGCTGCTCAGAGGCTGAAGAGCAGCCAGTGCGCTCTCAGAAACGTCTGCAGCAATGAGACATTGGACCTCCACGTAGCTCTAACCTACTGCTGAGTAACACCTCAGGAAGGCCTTTAGAAACCTGGTATCCCAGGCTGGGCTTGTCTTGTAACTCCCAATGGGGTATCAGATTATCCTTCTTGGCCAGTCTCCTGGAGAAAATCATCAGTCATGCTATGCAGAATGCGTCACAGTTCATCCTAAAGGTTCCCTAGGAGTAACCCCACCCCCAGTTCACATCCAACTAGGGGAGGATGGGTGTTCTTCTCAGGTGTTAGGGGCTTGTCTGGTTAGGGGCTTGGATTTTCCCCAGAGTGGGGTCTTATTTGACTTGACGACGTTACAGGGCTGACCTCCACGAGAGAGGGTCATAGGAGCGTCACCACGGGGCACCGGTCTAAATCCTCTCTCCTCGGAATATGTGGTGATGGTCGCTAAAGGACATTGTAGATGTTCTAAAGTGCATTCCGAGACTGAGTTACAGCATCAGAGCTCCGTCCAGGTTGGACTCCATGCTCCGTGGGTTGATGTCATAAGCCTGTCCCGAGCAACAGCGTGAAGTCTGCGTGCGCCTGGGAGGAGGCTGCTGAGTGCACCGTGCATCTCAGGACACAGGGTCCTCTTGATGAGGCACAAGTCCAGCTGGCCTCGGCGCCGGCGGTGGCTGCACTTCTCGGAGCAATGGGTCTGTTGAGATGTCGTAGCTACCGTGGGCCGTGTGACTGTCACCTGGGGCCGCCGCCATACCCACAGCAAGGGCACAGGGCTTTCTGCTCTGCTTTCTTCAGCCATATCCCTGACCAGTTCTACATCCCCCAACTTGGCTTCTCCTTCCTTTACTCCTCCTTGAGGTTTATTATACTTTCTTGCCTTCTGTGAATTCCTATAAGCTGCTTTAAGTTCTCTCTGGAACAAGCAGTACGTTAGCAAGTCAGTAAATAAACTGATGGTCTTTTCTTCGGCATCATCACCAACTGATCTGGAGGTGTGGGAAGATGCTGGGAGATGCCTCTCCCCTGGTGCATGTCCTTGGTCTGCTCCAGATTTTGAGACCGGCCGAAGAAGGGACTGGTCTCTATATTAGTTAATACTTAGTAGATGAGACAGTGAAAGTTGGCGATAAGGAGCCTTAGGATGGCTGCTTGTGGTTGCTGTCCAAACTGACACTCGATTTTTGGAAATGACGAAGGATGGGGATTCATTCTTCCACGGACAGACGCATTACACTGGACCCAAATGCTCTCCGCTGTTTCCCAATATTTGAATTTTGTCATAATCGGCAAATACGCAGCGGGGGGTCCTCAGTGCACTCTTTTCTGCCCAAAGGGAGCTTGCAGATGTGGTGAAGAAACAACCATAAATCACCTGGTTGCTACGAAGCGGTGCTCTAGGATCGTCCTGCCTGTTTTCATGCCCTGCTTCCTTTTCATCCCACTCTGATCTCAGCTGTCAATGCCGAGATGAATTAGATGCAAAGATGAAAGGCAGGAATGAGACAGCAGTCGAGGGAATCCCAGGGAGGGAGGATGCATCTGAGATCAGCTCGGCAGTTGGAAGATACGTCTGCTCTTTGCCGTGGAGCTGGCAGCCGTGTGCACCCTGCGGTTCCCAGGTGGAGGGTGTCGACGTGAACACCCTGCTCACAATCTGTAGGAGCAGAGAGCACGTGTGCCACACTTGTCTTAAATGTGGGCTGCATGGTAACCGTTCTGCCATGTGTTTGGTAAGTTAACACTGTGTATCTTCCCACTAGACTACGAAGCCCTGGAGGACGAGGACCTTCTGGTACATCATCTTCTGAATCCTTCCCAAGGAGAGGCTGTGGGGTTTTTCCCACTCACCTCTGAGTTTGAGGGACACTTGGTAGCCTTGCTCCCCATGGCTACTTCCCATTTGTTTCTCCTTCAAATTTTGAAAATTCCAATTTGGGGGAAGTCGACGTGATCTTCGCCCCCCGCTTCCTGCCCCTTGTCACGGTCCCTGCAGTTTCACAGGGGTTCTGGCCACTCTCACTGCTTCCTCTTCACCTCACGCCTCAGGCTGCCGTTCGCAACCCGCTCAGCATCTTGTGTACCGGCCCCTCGGTCCCTTGACCTCCCCGCCTCCAGTGATTTTTTTTCTTCTAACCCCCTCAGGGTTCATCCTCATATGATACTCGTGACCTTGTCGTCATCAATAGCTACGACGTGGCACAGCGGGTGGCATAAACGTCCTGTCTCCTGATTGCTTTCCCTCTTTTACAAGTGTAGGTGCTACGGCCCATCATTACACACCGTGGGAACCACTGCCGCCCTCCTGCCCCACCTGCACTCACCTGCCTACAGCCATCCTCTTTACAGCTAGCATCTCCCCAGCTCTGTGCCTGGGCCCAGGCAGCCATGCAGGGCTGGAGAACCGGACCCCACGGAGCGTCGCTGTCTTCCCTGCCCCCAGCATTCCCTTACTTTCCTAAATTACAGGATCAGATGGAAACTCCTGGTTCTTCTCCTGAGAACACGCTGCCCTTCTGAATCTAGGCATCGTCTTCACCTGTCCTGTGGATTCCACAGCCTCCCTCTCCCTTAAGAGTCCACTCCCGTTACAACCCTCTCTCCATTTCATGGTCAGTTTGTCCTTCTCTGCTGTATAATTCCCAGGAGAACAAAACGAGGTATCTTTGTTTGAACAGACTTTTCTTGACAACCACACTTACATGCCTATCACCTTGCTCATTGCCACAGAAACGTCTTCAGAGAGCCATGTATCACCCGAGTCTCCACGTCCGTACCTCCTGTTCTGCCCTCACTCCAACCCATTTTCCTTACCATTCCTGGAATAGCCATTGCCTCAAATTGCTGTTGACTCCAAATGGCCAATTCAGTGGTCACTTTTCTGTCTTCAACTTATTTGACTACTTGCCAGTGTTTCATATCATTGACCACACACTTCTTGTTTTTGGTTTTTTGGGGGTTTTTTGCGGTACGCGGGCCTCTCACTGCTGTGGCCTCTCCCGTTGCGGAGCACAGGCTCCGGACGCGCAGGCTCGGCGGCCATGGCTCACGGGCCCAGCCGCTCTGCGGCATGTGGCATCTTCCCGGACCGGGGCACGAACCCGCGTCCCCTGCATCGGCGGGCGGACTCTCAACCACTGCGCCACCAGGGAAGCCCGACCACACGCTTCTTGATGAACTCTTTTCTCTTGACGTCTGTGCTGTCACCTACTCAGTCTCCCCTCCTGGCTTCTCCTCATGTGCTGGTGGCTAAGTATCATCTCGTTCCTTTGTGTGGTCCCTGGATTTCTACCCTTCCCTGTAGCTGTTCTCTCCCCATGTAATCTTGTCCAGTCCCTCTGACACTCAAATGTGTATCTTCTGAACCGGACTTTCCACTGAAATGCAGGATTATGCCATAGGTGTCTTAATTGTAATGTGGGCAAAAGACCACTCTTTACTCCCCTACCCCTACCCAAACTTGTTCTTCTGGTTTCTCTTTGTCACTAAATGAACCACCTTCCGTGCAGTTGCTCAAGCCCCAAATAAGAAGTAATTCTTATCACACTTCCAACAAGTTCTATGGGTTCTAGCTCCGAAATATCTCTCAAATGCGGCCATATTTCCCCATGTCCATTGTTCACCTTCTAGAACATAAGCTACTTCAGCGCCGCCTGGCGTATTTCAGTGGCATTTGATTGACTCCTTGCTCGCCCTCGGTCTCCCTTCCACCTGTTCCATCTAGTATCTAGAGTGTGATCTAAGCCAGCTTGCATCTCTCTGCTGGCTGGAGCCCTCCAGCAGGGTCTCCTTGAGCTACAGTAAACGTACACACGTGGCCACTGTGTGACCCCCAACACCTGACCCAATTCCCTGGTCACTCTGCTCCACCAGCAGACCTCCTATTCTCTCAGTCAGACCAGCCCCACTGTCTGCCTCCTTTTGCATCTGCCTCTTCCTCTGCTTAGGACTCTGCCCTCAGACCCTCCACCAGCCAAGTCTCTGGAGTCATTCAGATCTAAACTCCACGTCATGTTTTCCATGATGCCTTCTGTTACAAATCCCACCCTCCACACACGCACGGGGGGCTCTAGCCGGTTGCCCTGCTTTTTCCACTCACACCTTCACTTTGCACACGCGGCTCCCATCTTGTACTCTTTTGTTTTTCTGTTTATTCTGGAATTCGAGCTCGCTGGTGACAGGTACCTTGTCTCGTTCTCCACTGGGCATGAGTGGCGCCAGACGCGTGGCAGGGACTTCATAAATACTTGTTAAGTATTTGCATCCATAGCGTTTAAAAACAGGTATCTCAGTATAACCTCCATAAACCAGATACTTGTAGAATTGACCGTTGAGGTCAGTTTAACTATTTGGTGACTAAGAATTGACAGTTTTTCTTCTATAACGCCTGATGAAAATATCTATAAGATGGATAGGTAATCTTTTTATAAGTAATACTTTCTTAGTGAGCCCCTTATCGTAGACATTTTCTTCTCCTAAAGATCCAACACTGAATTATTTTCATTGTCTTGACTCACACTGTTTTATCCATCTATTTATTGGTTCTTTAAAAGAATGAGCCCTGGAGAATATAACACAAAGTACTATTTTAATATTGGTATGTTACAACATCGTATATTTATAACGAGATGTCAGTGATATTTAGATAATGTACATAGTCAATTTTTAACCCAAAGAGCTTTTTAAAAAATTCAGTGTACATTTCCCTCTAGAATAATACTGTCAAGTAGAATTGTCTACATAAAATTAAAATGAATTAGGTAGAGAGCTCATGCAAAAAGTTTGCTTTTTATTTCCCAACAAGTGCTCATCTGGGCAATTAAAAAATTATTAAGATTTGTATTTTGTTAACATTTTTTTCCTGCATTTTTTTTTTTTAGCAAACTCTGTGCATTTACAATGTCATGACTAATCCCAGGGGATCAGAGAGGAGCACTTAGGACTGTGGAAGCAAACGATGGCTACAGAAGATAATTTGCACACAAGCCACCTTTCCGAATCTCCCTTGAGTCAGGGTCCCTCCTCCAGGCTGCATCTTACCTTTTTGAGCATCTTTGGAATCAGTGCCCTGGATAGTCAGGATTTATCCTCACAAACTTCTGTTTTCTCGTTGTCAAACCCTATTCTTGAACATTTCTCCATGCCTTGTATTTGGAGTCCATGCTGTGTACTCGTCAGGACTCCTGTCGACAAGGGGCAGAATTGTAACTCAGACCACAAGCGCAGACGTATCTTGTGGGGAGGGCAGGAATGTAGCCGGGTTTCAGGAACAACAGAAACCAGGAACGTTATCCCTTAGCCTGTTGTGTCTGCATCTCCTTTTTTATGAGCTTCCTTCTCTCCTGCTGCAGACCATCTCCTCCGTACCCCTGGAGACATGATGTCTATAGCTTCAGATTTATATCTCAGCCAACCAAGAACCACGAAGCCTTGGTTGCTCTGAGCTGAAGTCCAAAGATCTTAGAGAAATGCTCTCATCGGCCAAATACGGTGAATTTTCTAACCCCCAAATATGAGTCATATTATGATACAACAGTCCCCACCCGCAGATCCATCGGTAAGGAGAAAGCAGCTCTCTGGTTTCAGAGGAAAATTCCCCAGGAGCGTGTTCATCGTAGTACGTGTTTTGATGTGCACAGCAGCTCTGAGACTTCGGCCACTCCTGGGGGCGGGTGCCGCCCCAGCTCCCGGGTGCTGACCTTCAGGTGCTAATCCTCTGTGGGAGACGCCCCAGCTGCTGACCCCCCAGCAGACACGTCCTGTGCTTTCAGCCATTCACATCTCATTCTGCTACTCCTCAATAATACATGTGTGGAAAGACGGTGAGAAAATTAGGCTGAATCTAACGTTTTTTTGGTCTCAGAGTCTAAAAATTCCTTTAACAAACCTCAAGGACACCTTGTTCACTTTGTCTCATACCTCTTGAAATATAGTGTTTGTTTAAAGCATGCATACAAAGTTATATATTGAAATATACTTAAAGAATCCAGGGCTTCCCTGGTGGTGCAGTGGTTGAGAGTCCGCCTGCCGATGCAGGGGACACGGGTTCGTGCCCCGGTCCGGAAAGATCCCACATGCCGCGGAGCGGCTGGGCCCGTGAGCCATGGCCGCTGAGCCTGTGCGTCCGGAGCCTGTGCTCCGCAACGGGAGAGGCCGCAACAGTGAGAGGCCTGCGCACCACGATGAAGAGTGGCCCCCGCTCACCGCAACTGGAGAAAGCCCTCGCACAGAAACGAAGACCCAACACAGCCAAAAATAAATAAATACATTTATATTAAAAAAAAAAAAGAATCCAAGATGCTTCCAATCTGTGTAATATTTACTTGGAGTACTTGTACTTAGTCTCTTGAAAAGAATTGAGTCTCTAAGTTCTCCCTGTGAAACGAAAACAAAAAGAGGCCTCCTGTAATGTTGTCATTTGTACCTAAGTTTTTTAATGAGTGAATTTGCATTATAAATGTTTTCCATTCATAAATACGTATGTGAACCAAAGGTTTTTGTCCTTTCCTTCACTGGTTTGTTTTTAAAAATAATGATAACTAAAAGTTTATTGCGAAAAAGAAATCTTACAGTTTCCATCTGTTTGCTTCTACTCTTCTCACTTATAGAATCAAAAAACTAAGGCACAAAACCTGGTCTAATTTCATATATTGATTTACTGCCACAGCTGGGCCTCCAATTCTTTTTGACTCAACCTAGTGGTTAAGAGATTACCCTATTTGGCCAAATGCTTTCTTATGCAATCTGAGCCTCAGTTTCTTTGTCTGTATGATGGTGATTATAGCACATACTTCTCCGTGTTTTTGCGAGAATCAAGTGACATTAGGAAAATAAAGCGATTAGCACCGTGCCTGGGTCACTAAGTGTTTAATAGATATTAGCTATTATTAGTAGTAATACGGGTTAGCAGCCCAGGAAAAGTTCACAATGCTGTCTTACAATACAACTTATCGGGGTATTATATAGTAACAATAGCTCCATGCTATTATTTTGGTGACAACCTGGTAGAGCATGAAAATTTCTTTTCAATAACAAACTTGGCTAGATATATACATTCACATATTTAAGTCTCTGTTGACTTAAAGGCATGGAAGTTACTGTAACTTAGATATTTAGCAATTAAAAATCAAGAGTATCGGGCTTCCCTGGTGGCGCAGTGGTTGAGAGTCCGCCTGCCGATGCAGGGGACATGGGTTTGTGCCCCGGTCCGGGAAGATCCCACATGCCGCGGAGCGGCTGGGCCCGTGAACCATGGCCGCTGAGCCTGCGCGTCCGGAGCCTGTGCTCCGCAACGGGAGAGGCCACAACAGTGAGAGGCCCGCATACCGCAAAAACAAAACAAGACAAAAATCTGCACATGGATGTTTATAACAGCTTTATTCATAATTACCAAAGCCTGAAACCAACCAAGATGTCCTTCAGAAGGTGAATGATAAAGAAACTGTGGTACATCCGGACCATGGAATTTCACTCAATGATGAAAAAAGGAAAAATGAGCCGTCAAGCCATAAAAGGACACAGAAGAAACTTAAATGGATATTACTAAGTGAAAGAAGCCAATCTGGAAAGGCTCCGTACTTCATGATTCCAACTCTATGACCTTAAGGAAAAGATAAAACTATGGGGACAGTGAAAAGATCAGGGGTTGCCAGGGCTTGGTGGGGAGGGAGGGGTGAGTGGGCAGAGCACAGAGGATTTTAGGGCAGTGGAAACACTCTGTATGATATTACAGAGGTGGATACATCTGGCCAAACCACAGAATGTACAACGCGGAGAGAACCCTAAAGTGAACTGTGGACTTGGGGTGATGATGAGGTGTCAGTGTAGGTTCATCAGTTGTAACAAATGAAGCATCTGGTGGGGCTGTGGATAACAGGGGAGACTCCACATGTGGAGGGTCACTGGGGAAACCTCTGCTCCTTCCTCGCAATTTCACTGTAAACCTAAAACTGCTCTAAAAAATAAAGTCGAACACAATTTTTTAATTTAAAAATGATTTCCCATTGGAAGTTCAAGTATTATCTCATTTGTTCATTTTGGATCAGGGACTTTTGAAATTTTGAATTTTTAACATTATTGGTCTGATTGGAGCGCTCACCTTAAGGAATATTTCCTTCTTAATTTATGAGGATATTGTGGAGATTTGTCTGCAAACTCCACTTGGTTATCAATTTTCTTAGTATCATATTTCTTAATGCTTAGGAAATAGGACATCCCTGTCCCAAAATACTTGGATATAAATTAAATCGGAAAAAGTCGCTATTTTATTTGTTTATTTTGAAAATAAATAAATTTATTTATTTATTTTTGGCTGCATTGGGTCTTCGTTGCTGCGCGCGGGCTTTCTCTAGTTGCGGCGAGCGGGGGCTACTCTTCATTGCGGTGCGTGGGCTTCTCATTGCGGTGGCTTCTCTTGTTGCGGAGCACGGGTTCTAGGCGCGTGGGCTTCAGTAGTTGTGGCACGAGGGCTCAGTAGTTGTGGCGCACGGGCTTAGTTGCTCTGCGGCATGTGGGATCTTCCCGGACCAGGGCTCGCACCCGTATCCCCTGTACTGGCAGGCAGATTCTTAACCACTGCGCCACCAGGGAAGCCCCAAAGTCACTATTTTAAAGAGTGTAAAATAACTGAAGGGAACTCTGATAGATTTCACTTATAAAAATCTACATGGTATTATCAGAAATTCGAAGGATTAAATATACACAGAAAAATGTTAACACAAGTTTACTCATAATAATAGTTAAATATGAGGAAGAGCGTTTGGCACTCAGGTCTCTGCAAAGATAGAACCGATTCCCTCTGTGGTCCCTCGAGTTCATCCTTGTCAAAGGTGTTCTGTGAAACTCAGGTCTGGGTAAGTACTTGCCTTAAATAACTGCAGTATCTTCTAACATCAGTGGTTTACAAATCTGTCTTAACACTTTGGGATTATTTATTTAGCTTTTTTTCTGTGCCAAGCACGAAGTATTTTTGAGCCATCTGTATGTCTACCTGGGAGGTGATTTATTTGGAGAAGAGGCAGCAATGACACTTCCTCTCCATACAGGATAGAAGAATCCAGTCACCCAAATCGCAGCGAGCTCCACACCTGTCAATTCCCCAGTAGGGACGTGTGCGGAAAATGGAAACCGACACGGATGCTCACTAAGGAAACTGTTAGTTCCTCACCAAAGTGAAGAATGACAGCAAAGGCAGAAGAAGCCCTTCACACAAGCACTGTGACCTCAGTTTCGCTCCAGATATTTGGGTTTCTGGGGAAGAAACACAAGCAGTATAATAGCCTGAGGACAGCAGTGAGAAGTTTGGGCCCCTTTTGAGAGGAGTCTTCGGGGAGATGGAATCACATTTAAGGCCTCTTTGTTGAAACTGAAATACATTTGACATATAACGTTGTGTAAATTTAAAGTATACAACATGTTAATTTGATGCATTTATACATTTACATTATAAATTTGATACATTTATACAACTGTAATGTGATTGCCATCGCCTCTTTTTTTTTTTTTTTTTTTTGCGGTTCGCGGGCCTCTCACTGTTGTGGCCTCTCCCGTTGCAGAGCACAGGCTCCGGTCGCGCAGGCTCAGCGGCCATGGCTCATGGGCGCGGCCGCTCCGTGGCATGTGGGATCTTCCCGGACCGGGGCACAAACCCATGTCCCCTGCATCAGCAGACGGACTCTCAACCACTGCGCCACCAGGGAAGCCCAGCCATCGCCTCTTATACCTGATGTCTGGAGATTAAATTAAGTTGTCCCTGGGCAAGAATGAGCATGACATTCCCGGTAAACAGGGAGGAGCTAACTGTATAGTCTGTGTGTAAGGAGAAGCAGGTAAAGTAGCTGAAGAGGCAAAGTGGGATAAAATTGAGGAGCTCCATGTAGTATTAAGACATCTGGAGTTAGTCCTACAGATAAAAGAGATTGCTAAGCAGAGGATGTGTTTATGAAGCTAACACTAGCTGTCTAAGAAATCCACACAAAAATGTACAATAACACAAACACAAGAGTAGTTTAATTTTGATCGTGTAAATAGTCTCAAAACTTCGTGTTTTGTAAGGGAAGCTGGGGGCTTTGGTCCACGTGGTCATTCAGGACTCAGACTGACTGGGGATCTGCCGTCTTCAACATATGGCTTTCAAGGTCATCTCTGTGCATTTGGCAGAAGAGAATGAAGCTTGAGGACAGTGGGGAGGCTTTGTGGGCTGGACGGGAAGTGATGAACGCGTGAGGCTGCGGCCCTGTCTCTGCATGTGGCCACACCTAACCTCAAAGAGGGGGGTGGGAGGCTTAGCCCGGTTGTTGTCCAGGAAGAAAAGGAAAGCCATAGAATGGACACAACTAGATTTGCCTTCTAGAAAAAATGATGCTGGCAGCACGGGAAAGGATGTCCTGGAAAGAGGCACGTTGCTGGGACTGTGGAAGAGCTTGGCTACCGTGATGTTAGGAGCTCAGATGATGGATGATGGGAACTTGGAACAGGCCCTGGAAATAGGGTTGGAAAGGGATCATCACAAGAGTTTGTAAAGGGCTGTAGCTACGGGGATGGTAGGGGCCTTGGAGTCTGGGGTCCTGCATGCAGTGTGGGTGTGGGTGTCATATGGAGCGTGGAGACGGGTCGGCAAGGGGTCCACCCAGTAACTCAGTAGTACTCAAACTTTAACATCTGAGCTTCCCATTCAGATTGAGAAGTTGATGTTTGGGGTTTAACCCAACGTGGAACAGTGAGAATGACAGGCGCCTAGAATCCGAGGCCAGTGAAACGGTGTTTGCAGGTTGCTGAGGATGTAGCTGTGCTGTGGACTGGGGTGAACACTGGACTGCACGAGGCCCGCCTGGATCGAGACGGCCCCAAGTCATGTCATTTGTCATCCTTGCCTTGTTCCTAGGATGGAGTCCAGAATAGTCTCTGGTCATATCTTTGTCTGTTCAGAAAAGGGTATGAAAAATATTGTGTGATCTCTGGAAACACGTTCGACATTCTTAAAGTCTTTGCAACTGATTTATTTAGCTGTGTTTTCTCTTCTCACCTCTTTAAAAGTCAGTGGGAGCAGCTGGGCCTCCAGAGCACCGTGCTGGCCTCCTCCGCCATTCAGGACATTCAGAGTGTTAGCCAGCAGGCTTGTTTGTTTGCTTGGGCCATTCTGAAATCATCCTTCCTCTTCTGCTCTTTTCTTTTTGTTGTTTTAAATGCTAACTATTCAGTCATGAAGACACTTATTCCAAACACATTTACAAAATGAATTGTAGAAACCACAGAGAATCCTTTGTTGGAGACCTTGTGGTCTACTGCATCAAATCACAGTGAGACGGAAACTAGGAAGTCTAGAAAATGCAGAGTTTTTCCTAAGTGGAATCATAATAGACCTGATTGCCTTTCTGAGAAGAGGGGAACAAGCTAGTTATTATGGACTGAATGTTTATGTCTTCCCTAAATTAATATGTTGAAGCCTCTACCCCCATTGTGATGGTATTTGGAGGTGGGGCCTTTTGGAGGTAATTAAATTTAGGTGAGGTCTTGAGGGTGGGGCCCCCATGGGGGGATTAGTGCCCTTATAAGGAGAAGAAGAGACCAGAGCTCTCTCTCTCTACCATGTGAAGACACAGTGAGAAAACAGCCATCTGCAAGCCAGGAAGAGAGTTATTAACAGGAATGGAATCACCTTGATCTTAGACTTACCAGCCTCCAGGACTGTGGGAAGTAAATGTCTGCTGTTAACACTGCCTAGTCTGTGGTATTTGGTTATAGCACCCTGAGCTAAGACACTTGTTTAAGCCCAAATCTGTCTAAATAGAATAACTGCTGTGTGTGTCTGTGTGTGTAGGAGGAAGAGGGGTTGTGCAGAGAAATGAGAATAAGGGCCCACACACCTAGAATGAGTTGTGTGTGCTCAGTGCATACACAGAGCTGGACCTCCAGCTGCAGGAATGTGATCCAGAATCAGCAGGGTGTGGAGGGATGACTGGGATGAGCACATCACCATGGCGACCCTGTTCAGATCCCTCGAGTCCATGATCCAAGGCCACAGTGTCACCACGTGTGAAGTAGGTACAAGGATCTTAACACGGATTTCATGCAGCTGAGTGATGCAGCCTGTCACAAGGCAGAGTGAGTGAGTGAGTGAGCTGCCCACCACGGGCCAAATGCAATTCAGGCTGCCCGGGGATGAAGCAAAACTATATCTATCTGATGTCAAGGCCATATTGCAAACATATAGATACAGACATAATAGATAGAGACAAATATAGACATAGGTGTGGGCGTAGATATAGGCAAAGGTACACATACACGTACAGAAGTAAAGGTACATGTACCAAGATTCTCAGCAAAGATTTTACCCCTCACTATATCTTAACTGTATATCAGTGCTCGTGTGGTTCCTGCAAAGCATCGCCTGACAAAAGAAAGACCTTTAAAATTTCTTATTGACCCCATCAGTTTTGCTTGAAACATCTTCATTTTCCTGAATGATAACAGTTTTGTAAAAGATCAGAAGATGGAGCACTGGAAACCTTTTACACTGGTATCCATTTCTTATAAAAATACCAAAAGATGAAGGGAAAACAGATTCACTGGAGAGTTTCCCCATCAGATCCATGGTGGTTTTCTCTGATCGGATCTGATGTGTGGACAAGAGTGAAGCTGGCAGAAGTGCCTGGTGGTTGAGAAAAGGGGCCTGGCCGCAGACCACCTGAGCTTGAGGCCTGGGTCAGCGGCTTTACTAGCAGCACGTATTTGGGAAATTTATGAGATTTTAGGGTTCAGCTTCCAAATTAGCCTGTGAAAAGCACTTAGAGCAGTGCCTGCCAGAAGATAAGCACTAAGTCGAATGATAGCTACTATTACTGTGGATAGTATCATCATTATAATTCGAGCTAATATGTCGCTGCATTGGGGGTGTCTTATCTTTCGTTTATGATCAAAATGTCATTTGATTCTATAATCTTCCAATATCTGATTCAATTTGCTACGTTTTACTGGCTACAAATATGTCTACTTTTGCAAATAGGTATAGGAAATACTCAGAATCCATCTGTAGGGGTTAAAAATGGAAAATGTGAACTGGATGGGCCGGATCCTTATGACTGAGGCGGTTTGGTTTAATCCCAGGCAGCAGGTGGAATATAGGTGTGCCACCTACACCTGACCTTGACCGCGTGTTCACAAATGTTGACATGAAAGGTGAAGACCTAGAAGTTGAACCTATAGTTGGGCCTCTACAGCATCACTGAACTTGGGGTCCAGGTGACCATTACTACCGGAACCTGAGAGACTTCAAAGGACACGCTGGAACTTAGCTCTGGCAGGCTGTTACTGACTTCCTTGGGGATGGTCTGAGCCACCAAGGCAGACCAAGCTGGAAGGAATGAATCCCCTGTGTCAGACCACACTCCAGTTTAGGAGGCAGTAAGCACCGTGACAAATCGCATACTGGGTACTTGTAAAACTGTAGAGCTGGGGGATTTCTTTCTGGTCTCCCCAGAGTTACAGCAATATAGGGCAGTTTACTGTCCCGGGTAGACATTAGCTTTTATGTTTAAAATGTTTTTAAACTGAGCTTTCCAAATTCCAGAATTAGCTCACATCATGCCTAGTGTGAAAGATTGAATTCTTACCTTCTAAGATCGGGAACAGAACAATGGTGTCTGTTCTTTGCACTTCCGTTCTGTACTGGAGGTTTAAAGGAAGTAGTAAAACTGTTTCCATTTGCAGATGACGTGATGCAGTATATAGATTTGTATACAGAAAATACTAAGGAATCCACTAAAAAAACTACTAGAGCTAACAAGCAAGCTCGGTAAGGTTTCAAGTTACAACATAAACATATAAAAATCAATTGTATTTCTACACAGTAGCAATAAACAAAACAAGAGAGTAAGAAAATAATTTTACTTACAATAGTATCAAAAAGAATAAAATACTTAGGAATAAAATTAGCAAGACAAGTGTAAAACTTTGAACACTATAAAACATTGTTGAAAGAAATTAAAGAAAACCTAAATAAATGAAAAGGCATGTTCATGGATTAGAAGTTTCAATGTTAAGGTGGCAGTACTAACCAAAGTGATCTGCAGATCCAACACATTCCCTGTAAAAATCCCAGCTGGTTTCTTTGCAGAAATTGACAAGTTGATACTAAGTTTCATATGGAAATTCAAGGGATCCATAATAGCTAAACAGTCTTGGATAAGAACAAAGTTGGGGGATTCACAAATCCCAATTTCAAAACTTGCTCCAAAGCTACAGTGATCAGGCAAGTGTGGCATTGGTGTAAATAGAGACGTATAGACCAATAGAATAGAATAGAGAGTCTAGAAATAAATCCCCACCTCTATGGTAAATTGATTTCAACAAGGGTGCCAAGACAATTCAACAGGGAAAACGTATTCTTGTCAACAAAAATGCTTGGAAAGCTGGATATTCACACGCAAAAGAATGCAGTTAGACCCCTTCTTCAAGCCATATATAAAAATTAACTCAAAGTGAATCAAAAACCTACATGTAAGGGCTCAAACTATAAAACTCTCAGGAGAAAACATAGATGTAATCTTTGTGACCTTGAATTTGGCAATAGTTTCTTAGATATGACACCAAAGCAGAAGTAACCAAAGAAACACATAGATAAACTGGACTTCATCAAAACTAAAAACCTTTGTGTTGGGCTTCCCTGGTGGCGCAGTGGTTGGGCGTCCGCCTGCCGATGCAGGGGAGACGGGTTCGTGCCCCGGTCTGGGAAGATCCCACAGGCCGCGGAATGGCTGGGCCCTTGAGCCATGGCCGCTGAGCCTGCGCGTCCGGAGCCTGTGCTCCGCAACGGGAGAGGCCCGCGTACTGCAAACAAACAAACAAAAAACCTTTGTGTTTTGAAGGACAAAATCAAGAAAGTAAAAAAACAACCCATACAACAGGAGAAAAGTTTTGCCAATTATATATCAGATAAGGGACTTGTATCTAGGATACACATATAAAGAATTCTTACAACTCAATAATAAAAATACAAGTGACCCAGTGTAAAAATGGGCAAAAGATCTGAATAAACAGTACTCCATAAGAGATTTCAAATAACCAATAAGCACATGAAAAGATCCTCAATACCATTAGTCATTAGGGAAATGCAAAACCATTAGATAGCATTCACATGCCCCAGGATGGCCGTGAGAAAAAAAAAGATAGATAGATAATAACGAGTGTTGGTGAAGATGTGGAGAAATTAGAACCCTTGTGTACTGCCAATGGGAGTGTAAAGTGGTGTGGAAAACAATTCAGAAGGTAGGGTTACCAAATGACCTAGTAATTCCACTCCGAGGAATACACCCAGGAGAAATGAAAATATACCTCCACGCAAAAACTTGTATCTGAATGTTTATAGCAGCACTATTCATAGCTGTCCATCAGCTGGTGAAGGGATAAATAAAATGTGGTATATCCAAACAGTGAACCAGGACACTCAGTGATAGAGAAGAATGTCCTTATACATGCCACGACATGGATGGACCTTGAAAATACGCCACATGAAAGAAGCCAGTAGCAGAGGACAAGATATTGTACAATTAGTATGAAATGTCCAAAATAGGCAAATTCATAGTGACAGGAAATAGATTAGTGGTTATCTGGGCCTGAAGGAGGGAGTTAGATTGGCTGATGGGGGGAGAGGGGTGAATGGCGAGGGACTGCTAAGGGTTACGGCATTTCTTTTTGGGGTGATGAAAGTGCTCTGAAATTGTGATAATGGTTGCACGACTATGAACAAGATGAACACCATTAAATTGTATACTTTCAGTGGGTAACTAATTCAGTGTGTCATTTATATTTCAATAAAGCTGTTCTTGAAAAAGTTTTTCAGTAGTAGGTGATTGTTTATTTCAGTGTCAGTAGGGTCAGTAAAGTCACTGAAATTGGTCCAATGCCTGGTCTGTCCGCTAGAAATCCATGTCGTTACTACACTGCAAACATTTGCATCTTGTGCGGGTTCACTGACGGTACGGGTGACGGCTCAGGAAAGGAGCTCATTTCAAAGAACGGGATTTGCGTACCCTACACTCCCAGGGTGGAGATTTTCAGAGTGAACATCCTCTGCTCCTAATCTGTCCTTGCGTTGGAGGATTAAATAGCACGATGAAATTTTGCACTAGGCAATCAGATTATTTCCAACGGCAAAGTGTCGCGAAACATGGGTGAATTGATAGCCCACACGCTCGGAAGGCCAGCGAATCGAAGCATAAACCGCGACCCCACACACTCAGGTTGTAACGCATTTAATATTGTACCCGATCCAAGCAAGTGGTAGGCTGCTTTGTTTCGGTGAACAGAGAGCTGGAGGCTGGAGGAGTCCTATCCTGGGCCTGGGCTCCAGGTCTGGGGTCGGGGAAGGGGGCAGGATTCTGGTACCTCTCGGGAAACCGAGACACAGAACAGTGCGGGGAAAGGGTCTCAAACAATTCATTAAGGTCCTGCTGGAGGAGAACACCAAGATCCTTTATCTCACATCCCTCATCTGTTCAGAGAGCCTAGCACAGTGTCTGTGAGGTTTGTTCAAGGTTGAAAGGTTGTGAGAAGGTTTTAATTCTTTTAAAAATTTTTTTATAGTTTTCCTCTTCTAAGGCAATAAATTCTTATTAATATCTTTTTTTTCCCATTATGGACACAGAATCTAGTTTGCTGTCTTAAGATGCTACTGCCATGGTGGTTTTTCTTTGAAAAATAAATCGACTCAAACTTTTCAAAATGTTGCTATGTGGTTCAACCCTACGAACAAACAAACAAAAAGTGAAATCGTCATTATGTTATTGGTTAGTCGGAAAATACTGCCAAGGGTGTTTCAAAAAATAGTTTCCAAGTAAATATCTGGAAGCCAGATTTTTCCTCTCGATTTTTTGTCCCATTTCCTGAAAGCTCCCACTTGTCTTGGCCGTTTGGGGGTCTGCCCTTTCCGATGTAAAAGGGCTTGCTGCACATTTTTGAAGGATTGATTGGGTTTTTTTTCTTCCCATGATTTCATTTCTTTAATACGGTTAGGAGTGAGTAGCAGATCGAGGATCCGCTGGGAGTCAGGGATGAAAAGAGCCACATGAAAGAATTCCCTGGCGAGCTGGGCACGACCTGCAGAGGGAAGTGAAGCCAGGGTCCAGTGTGAGGGGCAGGGATGGGGATGCAGGGATGGGGCGCCGGGGGTTGGGGGGGGGGTCTCGGAGCTGGAGACCATTCTGTGTGGGAGCCCCATGCAGCATCGAGCTTCCCTAAGCTCCACCCAGAAGTGTGGTCGCCTTTGTCATTTTAATTGGTCTGTGTTTGTGAAGTGGGGCCTCTATTTACTTATAGCTTGGGGCTTGTGTTTACCAAGCCTGGTGGAGGCCAAGTGACAGGGCTCCTGCAAGCTCCCCCGCTGTATCTTGAGGCACTTTTCTTTTCAGTATCTGTGCCTGTCTAATTCGTGAGCTTCTGTGAAGCAAGCACAGGAGGGTACAAGGCCTACAGGGAGGAATTACACCTAATTACTCAAATAATTGCTAGGCTGTTGCCTTCTTAGTCACTGAAAATAATTTCCAGGTCCCTGGCTTTTATAGATAGTCTTCTAAAGGCAGGAGGACACAGCCCCCTTTTTCACTCAGCCCATTCACTCACAAAATCAGAACACTCGAGCCTGCAAAATTAATAAGCACCACTTCCATTACATATATTTTAGGTTGTTGTTGCCGTGGCAATAAAGTCAGGGACATTGCATCTCCTCTGTTGAGCCATTGTTATCATCCCTGGCCATCTGCTGCCGAGGAGTGATACTCCGTCTCATTTGCATGATGACTGATATATGGGAGGTTTGGAAGGACATATGCCACGGCAATCATGTGATGAAAATTAAAGTGAAAGTTTTGGGCCCAGAGCCGAAAAAAAATCTGTGTATGCGCGTGAGGCTGTTGATGTGCAAATGGGAATCATATTGAGAAGGTCTGAATAGGGAGGTGTGACGTAAAGAGAGGACACAAGGCAGGTGCTTATCTCTGAGCAGTCAGAGGCACTGGATGTCATATCATGGGAACTACCTTTCAAAGAAACAGCTTTAGTGCTTCCGTTCAGCACACAAGGGAGGAGAGAAATATAAGTTTTGGAAACGCACATAAAAGTAAGTTGAAAACTTTGGAACTGCGTACTGCTCGCACGGAGGTTTAAGTCACTCAGCCTTGTAGTAAGTTTTTGTGTCTTAGGTCGTCATGTTGAGTTTTGTTTCTGGGGGAAAAGAATAATGAGAGCACTAAAGGTTGAACTTTAGAAGTATGTAGACGGGTTTTTCTGATGTTTGTTCTGAACTTCTGTTTCTGGTTTCTCCTGTGGTATATACTTGGTCATTATTTTGAATGCTCTTTCTGTCTCTCTTTCTTAAATTTTTGCAAAAAGGATTGTTGTATCTTCATTGAGAAGGATTTCAGAATAAAATGTCTTGGTGCACTTGCATTTATACTGCATCAATAATGCCTTTGTTCATATACATTTTTGAAATGTGCAAATTTACAACAGAGAATATTTGATACAAAATTATACTTAGTACACTTTTTTCTCTGAAACAAAGTAAAGTGGAAATAATTTCTGAGATCACAAAAACTACCATTGAGATCCCAAATCTGACAGCTCACTAGGGTAGAGGAAATCTTTTCCGGTGGGGGAAGAGGGTTATCAACACAACAATATAGGTTATTTTTATAAACAAATAACCATATCAAAAAGATGCTTCATATATTCTTTTTGGAAAGTCGAAATGCTGGTCGTGGCTACACATAAAGGAAAGAGTTTGTGGGAAGTCCCAAAGATATTTAAAATGATGAGTATGGTATTTATAATCTTGTCTTTAAATATTTAGAGAACTGAAGAGGAGTCTTAAAAAATGATACAGTTCATCTTTTGATAAATTCAGATGTCAGGAGACTCTGCAGAAAGTTAAAGAGTGATATTAGAAAAGGCTGAAGAAGGAGAAAGACTTAAAATGAACCTTGAACAAAATTTTGCTGAAGGATGAGTTCAGTGAAATATTACTAAAGGATAGAGAAAAATTTCAGATCCCTTGATAAACAGTACTTGGCCTCATATTCCTTTCATCCTCACAAGGCATTTATTAAACATGCTTTGGTTTGATACATGTGGAAATCATAGAAGTCTCCTAAAGGGGTATACTGAGCTTTTCTTTCAATTTCAAAGAACAAAGCAGCTAATAGGCAAAGTGTGTAAAATAACTTCTTCAGTATTTTTTTCTAAAAGGAAGTGGCTTATTGTCAGAAAAGTTATACCAACTCTTATCTTGTACCATAGCTAGCACTGCAAAATCCCATAAACTCAAGGGAAAAAAATTGATGAAGAAACCTTAAATATAATTGGGTACACTGTCTTTATGTTAGGCAAAAAATAAATAAGGTCCAGGGAATAATCAGATTCATAGTCTAAAATAAAACTGAAATTAGACTTCCCCTAACTTTTGTTCCCCTTGCAAATATCATCTGCGTATTATCCTACTTTTATGTGTGTAACCTAAGATCGCCAGTGATCTCTTTTCTCCTTATTCTAAATATTCAGTTACTCAGTGGTGATTATGTGGCCTTCTTGGCTTACTCCAATATTAGATTACTATAGATTTCTTGTGCCAAATTAGCGGAAATCACTGTTGCACATAAGAGTGATTCACTCTTTTTTAGTTGTATTTATGTTATCGAAGCAGCATCATTTTAAGCTTAAAAGCTTTTATATTTTAAATTTGGATATACTGTACCTTGGAGAGCATAAATAAGGTAGTTGTATTTAAAACCTTTCAAAGTACACTGGAACTTTTATGGAGATTCTAATTTAGTTACGTTTAAAGGAGTCCTTTTTTTTTTTTTTTCTTTTTAAGAGTGGCCATTAGTATTCTGCTATAACATCAGCTAGTAAGATTTAAAGTTTCCTGGTTCTTCTTAACTTAGACATTTTAAGTGCAAATTAACTAGAAAAGAATAGAAAACGCTAGGAGCTGTCCATGGTAGCATGCTTTTTAAAAAGTTAGATTTATAAAATGCATATCTGCATACTCTGTGTAATTGGCTTTATTACCATTTTAAAAGGTCAGGATTAAATTCTTATTAGATAAATTAACTGGGCATATACAGTAGTTATTTGCAGGTAATGTAACAATCTTATGCTTACAATTCAATTGCAAAACTTTAAGCTTCCATAATGTTAATGAATGTTTCTGGTTGCAGCTTTAATGTATTTATGAGTAAATAAACAAAAAGCACAGGCTCCTAGATATGTAAGTACTTAGGTTGACATTAAAAGAAAACCACAGTGCAAATAGTTTCCATGGTAGTAGGGCAATGCGAACAAACATCAAAAAATGTAACTTGTATGACTTTATAGCTCTTGAAATTAATTCTTGTCCTTATGTGACCTGCCATGTCTGCTATAGAAATCCAAAAGATCATAATTGTTTGATATGAAGTGCAAAAAGAATAGTTAAATTGAAAGTTTAACATCATGAAATGCAAAATCCCAAGCGGTATATAAACATTAAAAGAAACTTTGGACTGCTAATCCTAGGAAATGAGTTTTATGGATTGAATTCAACAAGGCTTCAGAAATGGTTCCATCTGCCGCCTAGCAGCTGGTGAAAGGATAAATTTAATTCATTAATTCATTTGGAAAAAAGGATCCAAAGTAGTAAAGACTTCATTGCTCATAATGCATATAGGTGAAAACACAAACTGAAATCTGGTCCAATTGATCATCCTAGATAACGAGCTACATTTTGTCTTCCCTTTTTCACTAAAGGTCTTAGTGACTGAGTCAATACGGTGTTGATTTTTATGACAATAACCAATCATTTCAATGATAAAAAAATCAGGGAAATTTAAAGTGAGTCACGATTTTTAATCGAGGGAACTGTAGCATTACAAATTATACACGTTCTCATTTTGTGTATGTGTATGTGGGTAGCAGTGTGTGTATCTATGCTTACGCTATATACGTATCCCCACTCTAAATCATATATATCCCGAATCACTTCAATGAACTACTAACATTAAGTGGCATCCTCCCCTTTGTCGAAAGATTCGGACTTACTTAGTACTCGAGTTGAATGCAGGTAAAGCCTACCTCGGATTCAGAATTCATATTTACTCAAAAGTTGCAAGGGTCAAAATAACACTTGTTTTGTTGTCTCCTCTTTCTACACTTCACACTAGTGACTCCAGCCTCTGTTTTTACCCACACGCTGTAGAGGTCTTCAAAAGATAAAAAAGTTGTACTTCAGGTTGTCTTTTCCCAACTCCTTTTCTACGTTAATCACGTTGACATAGGTCACGGAAAAAGATCTGGTTGGCTGGATTGCACGGAACTTTTTAGTATCTTTATATAAAAATGATAGAGGTTTCATGCCCAGCTTCTTGAATTGTTTAAATTTAACCAACACGATGAGGTATTGAAAAAGTTAACGTTGTTGGATTCCCTTTAACTTATAATCGTATTGGTGGATTTTTTTTTTTTAATCTGCTGGCATCTTAATAAGAGCGAGTTTCCCCTTAGACCTGTATAGCTCACCTTCCCGGCAAGGTAAATGTGTCCTGGTTGCTACTTAATTGATGATGATAGAGGTAAGAACGCCCCTGCCCTGATTCAGCAGCCAGCATCCATTCAAGCCCTTCTTTTCGGATGGTGATTTCATGAATGGTTTTGGTCTTTTCTTTCTCTGTGGTCATAGCTCACTGTGGTGGGCTTGTTTGCACCCTGTGGGTTGGGTTAAGAATCAGGGTTTATGCATTTACTTGTACTGTTGCATTGTTTATACAGCTTTGGTTTACTTTTGATCTTTTTCCTTTTCTTTTCTTTTCTTTTTTTTTTTTTTTTGCCTTTGAGGCTCTTCCACAGTGTCAGCTGCTGACTGATAGTAGGAAAAACGGCCTCGTGGTGTGAATGAAAGGGACCTAGCGGTTGGTAAACAGAGATAAGGAATAAATAGAGCACAGGCAAAAGGAGATAGTTCTGCGGGGCCCAGATTGCTGCCAGTCTGTTCAGGGGAGATGCAGAGCCTGTCCTTTTCCCAGATTAAATTAGTGTGCGAAATCTCCAGTGACCTCCTCCGCTTCTCCCCACACTCTTTAGCCAAGCTGAACAGCCTCTGCTGTAAAGGGTTCATTTTATCCAGGGACTGGCTGGACAATAGAGCTCTCCCTGATACTTATGGACAGCTGTCGTCATTCACCGTGCTGTCAGCATTTCATTTTTCATAAGAGTTAAAAGGGTTTTTACCTTGTCACGGAAAGAGGGCAGGAACGTAACTTTGCCAGTCCCAAGGCTGCTCGGGCAGTGGGTAGGACTGGGGCAGGGGCAACTTCGGAGTCAGGAGAAACTGCTAAAGGATGCAGCGCTTTTTGGTTTTGCTAATGAGATTAAACTAAGACAGAAATTAAATTTCAAATCCGGGTTCCTTGCTCGGAGAAAATATCTTTGATGCTGAAAGTTCTGTTTTAAAAAAAAAATTAAGGTCACCCATGCCAACTAGAGAATTCCTCTCCGCCTGCCCTACCCTTGTTTTGGCTAAAGATGCATATGCATTTTATTACCTGCGAGTAACCACCCTTAAATAGGAAGCCTGCAAGATACCTCGGGAGTCTCATATTTTTCTCTCTCTCTTTTTTTTTAGTGATTTACTGCAAATATATTCAGCATTTGACTGATTAAATAGACCTTCGGCAACCTTGAGGGTCACTGTGTAGAGTATGTACATAGAAAATGCATCAGCCCATTGTACCCTGGCAGCTAATGAGATTGGTCGTTAAGTAAATGACACAAAGCCTACAAAAAAAGCTTAGCAGCTCACTAGAGTATCACAGAGTGTCCCTGCACACCACACAACGACACAAACACTGGACTACCCTAGCCCACCCCTGCTTTATTCTACATCACTGCTTCCCTGAGGTCACCGTGAGAGGCAGAACAAAGGCTAGGAGGTACGGGTAAGTCAGTCTGGCAATTAAGCCCCAGGGAGAAAGTAGAACAAATCTTAGCCTAACCGTGGCGATGCAAGTCCGATTCTCGACAAGTAGGTCAGAATGGAGGGATTTTGCTATCACTTCTGGAAATACTGCTTCAGTGATCAAAAGCTCTTATGTTGCTTTTACGGTTGTTTCATTTTGCCATTTCATAAAAGTTTTTACATTTCAAAGTCGAGGGTACTCCAAAATGCAAGGGAACTTGAATTGGAGAGGTGGGCTATTTGCTGGAGAAAGGGGGCTTCTGCAAGTGACGACCGTCCAGGTGTGTGTACAGCTTTGAAAAACTTTCAAATGCATGAGGTAACTCTGATTTTAGTTAGTCCTGCTGCTTTTAAGACACAACAGAAACTGGGGTATGAATGGGTGCAGTGAAGTTCTTTCTCGTTAATATAAAATTGTCCCCTCCACTAGTATGTATTTAACAGATGTGGGACAACCGTTTCCTCGATCAGTATCTTAAAAATCAATCAATCAGACACAACAAAACAAGGAGATAATAGCTCCTCTTTTTTTGTGCATTCCCAGTTCTCTTGAAGCTGCAAATAAAATCATTGCTGTGAATCTGTAATGTTGAGTAGGATTAGTGGTTATTTGCTTGCTGTACTTGGGGGAAAAAAATCAAAGCTATTTGACACTGAGTAGCACGGGGGTACTGTGTCCCTTGAAAAATGCATTTAGTATTGAACTATAACGTTGCAGGATCCTTTTAGAGGAATATGGCAACAGGAAGTTGCCAGAAAGTCTTATTTGCCTTGCTGAAATGTCTGTCTGCCTTAGACGTGTGTACTCAGAGGCTGTTTAGTTCAAGAGAGAATGATATTGTTCCGCGACGTTCAGGTAAATTCCATATTTTATTCCAAGAACTGTCAGCTCAGTGGATTGTCAACGGTTTAATAAGCTCTGACACTCTCATTGAAAACATTTTTGAAAGTATTGTTAAGTGTGCTGTTTTAAAATAGGTGGATTCATAATATCCGTGTCAGGATTCCATTTTTGAAGACACTGTCATTTAATATCATAATGGCGTGTCATCTGTTCATGAATTAAAGCTCTCCATATTACATAGTAATGCAGTTTGCAAACTTGCATTACTTGCCCGGAAACATATTTATTTATGTAAGAATATGGAAATATTATGATACAGAATAAATTGTTTGCTACTGGTATTCATGGGAGATTCATAATAGTTCATAACATGGTCTAGGTGACCGGAGGTCACATACTTTTTAAATTTTTTTGTCTTGAAGTACTCTTCTCCTTTCCCAACATTCATTTTTTTATATGAGTCATTTAAGACTGTACGTGTGGAGTATATAACACATATTATGTATTACAGACTCTAAGTATTATTTTTATAGCCACCAGAATTTAGGGGGAAATAGATTTTGTGAAGAAAGTGGTATAATTGCGTCTTGTTCTTTCAGGTAAACTGTATGTAGGGGAGAGATACTTTGATTTTACTCAATTCAGATTTTTCTCATGTGTCATCTCATCACCAGGCCTTTAATGGGACAGAACTCGTGGAAAAAGCAAGCTGTCTGAAAGTGGCTACTCTTGCAACCTAACGATTTTGGTTTAAGGCAGAGTTATGCAACTAGGTCATTCTTCTGGGCGCTCTAGGTGCATGAGGTTCTCTCTCTCTGCTGAACAATTTAAATTTGAATCTTGTGACGTATAATTTATTTTTTCTACGGGTGCTCATGTTCTTCATGTTACTACGGGAGTGAAATGTTCAGAAAACGCACAATCCTTTCGGGTGGCTATACGTATTTGACTGCTGCCCTCCAGTCCAGCGAACGGTGGGCAATCTTGGCCCAAGTCTGTTAGTTGCATCACTGTGGATAAAACCGAGTGGGATTACTTTCACAGGAATGTGATTGTCACTCTTCAAAATAAAATGGGGCTGCGTTGTAATTAAGATCAGAGGGCACAGATCCTTACTTTTGCTTTACGTGAACTTGTTTTCACCAGTATTGGTCTTGAATTGGAAAAATGTTTTTAAAAATTTAACTGAAAATACCCGAAGAAAATGGTTTTATCTGCCGTATAAACTGCTTCTTCAAAGAGATGTGAGGAACTTCATTTCTGTTGACAGAAGGAAACTTTGTTACTTTTATTCAGATTGGTTTATTTGAGAAATAAGTATTAGGAGTTCAAAGGATTGTATGACTTGCCGTGGGTAGTACAGGGAGCTCATTTCCAGCCCTAACTACCCACCATCTAAGCAGAGCTACGACATGTTTCCTAGAGATAAGGCTGTCGTTATAAGTGTCACGTGAGTGACACAAAGTGACCAGAGAATCTACCCCACTCCCTTCCCGAGTTCATATGTATGAAACCTGGCTCTTCCATTGACCAAATCTGTGGTCCTGGATAGTTACTGAACTTTTCTGGGCCTCAGTTTTCTGGTCTGTTAGATGGGGTCCAGGGTGGATAAATCTTGCCTTACAACTTCTGTGAAAACTAAATAAGGTAACGTAAGTATCTGAAAAGCTTTTGCTGCTTTAACTTTCCCTTGGAGCTCGAACCAGTGAGTGGCCCTGCCAGTATCAGGTGAAGATGCTTCCACGTTTGCCTCACCCTTACAGAGCTCTCTCTCGTGTTTTTACTTTCAGAGCCCTCAATTTTGTGAGATTCCTTGAAAGACTGTGGAAACCATTTTACATGGCTGCGTGCTCATATCAAGTCTAAGGTAACAAGTTAAAAATACCAAATGTATGTTGATATGTGTCATCAGATTGATTATGCTATAGCTTTATTAACAGCACTCAAGTGTATGCTAAAATTTCATTACATTGCAACTTTCTATAAGCAGAAACACTAAATTTCATTTCAGTGAAGTTGAAATTCATTTCATTTCAAAACGGAATATCCATAGTTTAAATATTTCGTTAAAGCAAAGGTCTTTATCTACTGCTATTAGGTTTACTCCTCATTTTTTAAAATCAGTATCTTTATTTTTTGTCCCTTTGAGATTTATTTCATAAGGTTTTGACTTAGATTGTTTCTTTTAATTGATACTTTGATTTGGTAAAAAAAAAAAACATTTTCTTTCTCAGTGACATTATGATTGGAAAATATTTTATTCTATGAACTATTTAAAGAAACTTGAAACTAGTTGACGGCTAAATATTTTAAAATTTCATTCCAGTGAACTCTAAGAGACACCCAAGTGTCTTTACAGGTATTTGAACACTGTTCTGTCAAATGTAGCATCAAATTTATAAACTTTCAGGTACGAATTTGTTACTTTTTTGGTTTAACTCTTCAGATTCTGATTGTAGGAATATTTGTTCTGATAGGGTTTGACCTGTACATTTAAGTTGCAACTCTGTGAGAATTTTGTTGCTACGAAGAATTTCTGATCTCATGTATCTCATATCCACAGGTAAATTGCCTCAACCTCAAAATGCGAATGCGTTCGAAGTCTTACTCGTGACTTATTTGTACTACTAAGTAGTATTAAGTACAAAAGTATAATAGCTTTTAAAATCAGAGCATTTTAATTTATTTGACTTAGTGTAAATATGAAGGTATAGAGGTGCTTGCACAATATATGTTCTCCAAATATTCCTAAATATTATATTTGTTGGTTTATCAGAGTAAAATACCTATTAATTGATATGCTATTAGGATGAAGAGTTACACTTGGTATTTCCATGAGAAAATATTTTCATCGTGATTTCATTGCCAAATAAGTATACCAATATGGATGGTCCATTTTCTCCACCTTTTCCGAAATTTACAAGTAACATAGGTAGTTTAATTTAATTTCCTAAATTTTGAGTTTTTTCTCATGAAGGAAACATGGCCCAAGGCCAGTGTGTAAACCTTGCCTCACCCTTTTTTTTTTTCAGATGTGTCATATACGTGTCCAATTTCTATATGAGGGAATTCATGCTTGGCATGGGACAAAACTTAGTTATCCGGACTTGCAATGTTAGGCAGAAGCAGCCAGAAATGAAATGGTTAATTATTTAAATAGAATAAACAGTATTTTCATTCCTGGCAAGTAGATTACAGAGAATAAGAAAACAAAAAATGAAAAATCTTGTTATTGAAAAGCTAATTTGTAAAAGAATACCATCAGCTAGGAAGATGCATCTACTGTTTGCTCTTTCGTGTCTGTGGCGTATTTGGTATGAATTAGAATGAAGGTATTTACCTCTTTTAAATTTTCTTCTTTCAAATAACAAACAATGGTAAGGAATTAGTCTTAACATTTCTGTGCTGGAGGGTGAAAAAGGGGTGAGGGTGAAATATGCTCATGGAGAAAATGAAATCAAGAAAAGATTGAAGCTGACAAAATGACTACTCCAGAAAAGGGGCAAACCTATTATGTACAGAGCCCTTGAACTTTTTGTGTGTGAAATATACCAGTGTCTACCAAAAGGGTTAAACAGAATGCATTCTGTTGCATCTGCTTACTAAATCCCTTACTTTAGTAGAAATTCAAATTTTGTAAAGATTATTCGTTTTATTGATGCATATAATTATAATCACAAGCCATCTGCTGATTTGGCAGGCATGGTTAAAATTCTCCAACTCTCATAACCTTTCAAGTACTGTGCCCTTGGGACTCTATTTCACTTTTATATTTTGGAAAACATGTAGGGACAAATAAGGGCGGTCATCTACAGGATGTCAGGCCTGAGGAAGGGAAAGAATGGAGATCGGGGTACCGTGGTGGGTATTTTTAATGGTAGAGGAAGTTATTTTTTCCTTTTCTTTTTTTTTTTGCTTCTGACTCCATGAAGGATTGTCCTAGTTCTATGAGGTATTTAGGAATTTTTTTCCTAGGGATTAAAGCTCTACCTTTTCACTCCTGAAAGGCAGTTTCTAAGTCTAAACAAAACAAACGAATAAAAAAACCTTTCCGAATATTGCTTACGTTGGTTTTCACAGGTAAATGGAATCTATTTCACTGAGACCTTTTGAGCTAATAAAATATTCCACTGGTTTTATTTATCTGAAATGCATTCGGCTGAATTACCTTCCAGCCGTAGATTTCAGATTGTGGAACAATTTGTACATTTTGATGTGGATCTTTGGTTTGAAGGTCAAATTTCCAAGCGCTTCTGTAGGAAATCACGGAGCGAATTAGATTTCCCGTGGCAGGAATCTTCTGGTAGCCCTTCTTTGCTCCCATAAACAGTTGAAGTTTGGTGGCATCCCATGCCTGCTTCACTTACTTCCTTGGGACTGTTCCTACATAATCGAACCTGGTCAATCCCGGAGATTCCAACATGTGGTTGGAGATGGTATATAGGCCGTATCACAGCAGACTGCAAGTGAGCTGAGGGGGACGGACAGAAGCCGTGGGATCCCAGGACTTGGCTTTGTCAAATGATGGAAACACACACCTCCCTCCTTCCCTCTCCCTAACACATGCGCGCACTCACACTCGGCGCACACCTGTTAAGTCAGCAACCCAAGAACTATTTCTTAGGTTTGGCCAATAAGAAAAAGAACTTCTGATGCAAACATTGTGTGCATGGATCTCTTCATAACAAGGATGACATACGTGACGACAGTAATAAAACAGCAATCTTTGTCCTTCACCAGCGCACGCGCTGTGCCGGCACTGTGTTAAACCCCTACACGCGTTGTGTGATGTAATAATACTTGTAAGATTTCCCTTCGTACCCCTTTTTAGCGGATAAAGCAAATGAAGCTGAGACACATTCAGGTGCTTTCCCTGAGGTCACCAGCAGCGTTGAGGCTTGAGCCCAAATCTAACTGTTCCCCAAATCCATGCTCTTAATTTCTTTCTCTGCTATGCGGTCTCTGGGCACAGAGGTTAGGGAAAAACAAACATTGTCAGCGACATAGTGTCAAGTGACACTGGGTCCCATGGACTCTGGGCTCTACTCACAGCCAAGTATGGTTAAGGGTTGAATGATCTTGACTCGACCAGTTGCTTTATTTTGATAACATCCGTCACATTCCGGGCTGAGCTTGGTGTCCACTGGGGTCCTTTTCGTTCCTCAAATTCTATAACTCCATGAACTTTTATAATGAAGCATCCCAAGATTTGAAAAACAGTTCACGGACAGCTTGTCTTCGGTATACCTAAGACGTAGATGTTTAGCAGGCCAGTGACCTTGGTATCGGAAGAAGTCTGTTCTAAGAACTGTATGAGCTTTAGCTCTGAGACTAAACATCACATCAGAGTTAGACATTTGCCAAACAGCCAGAAATCTTAGGTCTGTGAGCGTAAGTACAGATACTTGGAAACACCTGATCATTGCGTTCTTCTTCTGAGAATTTTGGTGTCAAGCGGAAGACGTTATTTTTTTCTGCTATGATAACAATACAACCCTGACCTGGTGCCAGCCACTATTTTGAGTCCAGATAAGAATTCTTTTCATTTTAACCACAGTCACAACCAGGGCAAAAGCCAATAGGTGAGGTCTGCCATCATCCCCTTTCCTAGATGAGGAGACCCCCCTGGGATATGTATCAGCCTGCCGGGGACTCAGGGCTGCAGGTGAGAGCCCGACTGACACCGCCCGGCACTGTGGCCTTGGGCAGCGTGGGTTACACAGCCAGCCTCTGTGCTCCCCTCTCTCTGTGGACTTGTGAAGATTTCACTTTGCTTAAAAAAAAGGTTTGGAAACATAAATTACGGATTACAGATACGTTTAGACTCATTGTAGTATTTATTTTTGCATGTTAGATCTTAATTAGGCAGTTACTATTATAATACTCATATAGTTTCCTTAAATTATTATAGAAGATTAACCCGAAAACACTGTTTAATCTTTTGCAGATACCATGTTGAAAATATAATACTGAGTAAAAAGAGTCAAGTTAATGAGATTTGACAAAAATCCTTTAGAAGAGAAACTGTATTTAAAACAATTTTATTCTTCTCAGTATCTAGCATAGGAACTTTGAACGTTGTGAGTTCAAACGCAGAAGTGTTTGTTGAAATAATCTAAGGATGAAGAGTTTCGATCACAATGGAACTCTTCCTAGGTATTGTAGATACCCCGTGAAGTTCACAGGAGATTAAAATATTTTATTCCAGCTGGATATGATTTAAGATATTGTTTGTATTTATAGTTTCCAAGAGAGTGAAGGAAGAAATGTAAATATCGTGAACAGGTTATTTAGGCTCTCAGTTGACTAAGAAATATTGTCTAGAAGGCTCCAGAAGTATAGACAGTGGATGTAAGACGTGGCACCTGCCCTGAGGGACTTTATGAGCCAGAGCAAAGCACAGTGGTGTAGGTGAAGCCTCCAACCTTGGCTGCGTCATTGTTCACGGGGTGGGGGGCTTCCCCATGGCCGGTGCAAAGATGAAATAGGCCACGGCCACACGTCACTTCATTCTGCCACTCAGCCCTACTGTATGTGGGCCAGAGCACCTCACCAGTTACAGTCAGTTTTATTTTCCCCTAAAAGGTAAGGTTATGGCCTAGAGAATAGAATGACCACCTTTGCCTAGCAGTAGCCTCAGGGAAGAGTTCATAGAAGAGGCATTTAAAGGGTCTTGAATCCATCCATTCAGCCAACTTCTTGAGAATCTACTATGTTCCAGCATCTCTGTCACGCATGGAGGGTACAGACACAAGTATTGTAAGATCTCATACCATAGCAGGTGACACGGGCAAACTGACGTTCACAGTCCCAAGGGGCCCATGTTATGCAAGAGGCAGCCCCAGGGCAGCCATTTGAAAACCAGTCAGGAGTCATGAATGACAGCCATGTGGCTGGGATTACAGGTGCCTGGGTAACCAGGTGAAGAGACTCAGAAGGAAGAGGTTATTTAGAGGAAAAGCTGATGTACATCTTGAACGCAAGACAGCCAGGTGGTGACGCTGAGTATCCAGCTGATCCGTGGATCTGAGATTCAAGGGCAAGATCTGAGACAGAGAGATGGACGTTTGGACGTGGTTTCCAAGGAGAATGCACGGAGTAAGAAAAGGATCAAAATGAGCAACTCCGGGAAATCTCAGTGTTTGGTGGGACGATGGAAAAGGGGGAGCCAACAAAGGAGGAATGTAGAGAAGGCTGGAGAAAGCCGGGAGTCAGGGAAGACAAGGACGTAACCGGCTTGCTCGGGAAATAGACTGACGATGCAGCGCGAGACACATTGGCTAGGAGGTCACTGGTGGTCTTTCCAAAGACGCTCGAGCTGACTCGGGCTGGGAGCCAGGTGGCCCTGGGCTGTGCGGGAACCGTGCGCTGAGAACAGAGAGCCTCTGGGGACTTTAAGAAGTTTGACTCTGAAGAACAGAGTTAACAAGATATAGGGAGAAATGTGTTTATATACTGAAGAGAAGGAACCAGAGGACATAAGAAGGCTGGAAGGTTTGAAGATATGGATGAAAAACAAACTAGATCGAGCAGGAAGCAAATGTCATAGAGCCCAATGGAGAGCCTACCGTCAGAAAGCAGCAGGGAACCTCTCACCCTAAAACCGGAGCAGGGGAGAGAGGAGAGGCTGCAAATAAAAGGCTGTCCTGCATGTATGAGATGAGATATGGGGACCATTCAGAGTAGATAGGAGTTGATGCAGATAGAAGTAGGTCTGTGCATGGAAGGATGAGACATTAGGACCATTCAGAGTAGGTAGGAGTTGATGCAGATAGAAGTAGGTCTGTGCATGGAAGGATGAGACATTAGGACCATTCAGAGTAGGTAGCCCCCAAAGTTTTCTGTCAAGTTAGGCAGCAAAGTCCTATTTCAACTCTGTGTGGAATGGTTTTAAACTGTAAGTGCCTTTAACATGTTAGTTTTTATTAATTATTACATTTACATCATATTAAAAACAACAGGTTCTACTTCACTCCTAAATGTTATGCATAATGGATATTGGCATGGAAACTCAGAAGACTGAAGACAGCCAGAGGAGCTAGGGCTTCGAGCTGTCTTAGAAGATGCAGACGATTAGGAAGGGGGAGGGGAAGAGGAGAGTGTTCTCCGTCTGGGGCTGATGTGGAAGAGGTGAGCAGAGGGGCAGGGGCAGGGGGAGGGGGAGGGGAGGGGTCGGCTTCTTTCCGCCCAGGATTCGTGAGGACATTGGGAGTGATGCGTTCGTCTCATAGCAGGCAGCAGATCCATTTCTGTTCTTTATCGCTCTCCTTTTTGTACTTTTCCTTGATTTACACTGAAGACGGAACTTCAAGGCTGTCTGTCGCTTTACCACCTCCACCCCAGAGGAGGTCTACCTGCTCACGCCCAGATGACGCCATGGCCTGGACACTCACTTCCCTGCTTTCTCGCCTCTGCTTGCAGCTGTCCGAGGGCATCCTATCCCACTTAAAGCAAAATACAGACTCCTCACTACGGCTCACGGGCCCAGGCGCTCCGCGGCACGTGGGATCCTCCCAGAGCGGGGCACGAACCCGCGTCCCCTGCATCGGCAGGCGGACTCTCGACCACTGCGCCACCAGGGAAACCCTCCACCTGTTTTTTAAAACAGCTTTATTGAGATGTAGTTCACATACCAGACAATTTACCCATTTAATGTTACAGTTCAGTAAAAGTCTTTAGTATATTCAGAGTTATGCAGCAGTTTTAGAACATTTTCCTTCCCCCCAAAAGAAACTCTGCACCCCTTAGCCATCACCCTCCAATGTTCCCTCTGCCCCAAGTTCTAGGCAACCACTTACCGACTTTATGTTTTCGTAGATAGGCCTGTTCTGGAAATTTCATATGAATGGAAGAGCGTCATGTGTGGTCTTTTGGGACTTTTCTTTCACTCAGCATATTTTCAAGGCTCATCTCTGTTGTATCATCTATCAGTGCTTCGCTCGTTTTGATTGTCGAACGATATTCCATGGATTGGATAGACCACATTTTATTTATCCATTCATTAGTTTATGAACATCTGGGTTGTCTCCACTCTTCCACTATTATGAGCAATGCTGCTATGAACATTCATGTACAATTTTTTTGTGTGGACGTATGTTTTTATTTCCCTTGGGTATGTACCTAGGGGTTGAATTGCTCTATTATATAATAACCCTATGTTTAACCATTTGAGGAACTGCCAGACATTTCTCCAACACAGCTGCACCATTTCACATTCCCTCCAACAGTGTAGGAAGGTCCAATTTCTTCACATCCTCAGCAACACTTGTTATGATGTGTCTTTCTATTATAGCCATCCTAGTGGGTGTAAAGTGGTTTCTCACTGTGGTTTGGACTTGCAGTTCCCTAGCGACTAATGATGTTGAGCATCTTATCATGTGCTTATTGGCCATTTGTATGTCTTCTTTGGAGAAATGTCTGTTCAAGTCCTTGGCCCAATTTTAACTGAGTAATCTGTCCTTCTATTATTGAGTTGTGATCTTTTTTATACATTCTGGATAGAGGGCTCTAACTCTTTTCAACCTAGGCACAGTTCTTGTACTCTTTCTTAAATGAACAAAGATTATTATTACTTCAATTTAAAATACCCCCCATCTTTTATTTTCCCGTAGCGCTTATCACTGCTTCAAATTGCGCTGTACGCTTATTGTGTCCTTGGTTCTTGGCTTGGCTTCCAAGAATATAATCCCAAGGATATCATTTCTGTCTTGTCCATCCTTGCTTCTCCATCTCCTCTCTCATGATGATGAAAGGTTGCTGTGATTAAACACATGGACCTTGCAGCGAGAGTCCAGTTCCCAGGGCTGCTCATCGAGAGCTGGGTGACTCTGGGAAAGCGCTTGACTTCTCTGTGTTTTAATCTCCTCATTTGAAAGATGGGAAAAATTAATAATCCCTGATTCACTTAATGGTTGTGCAAAATGAGTTACTATATAAAAATATAAAGCATTTACAACGGTATCTAGCACAAAGAAATAATAGAATGAAAAAGTCAACAAAGATTTTTTGAATGAAAACTTCATGAATTTTCCCGCTAACAAAGAAAATGGTCTGTTAAATTTCCAAAGATTTAATCAGCCTCACCAACACGTGTCCTCACCATGACCAGGCAGGGTTATTAATTGGGTACCACCTACCTGTGGGCTTTGCATGAAAACTGATCTCTTTGGGGATCATGGAGTTTTATAGAATTTGTACTGTGTGCCATGCCTTTTATGAGTGACATCTCATGAGTCCTCACAGCTCTAGAGGGAGGATCTGTTATGGTATCTTTTTAACAGATGAAAAACCTGAAGATGAGGGAGGTTAAATACAGACCTGAGATCACAGAACTAGCAAATGTTAGAGTTAGGATTTAAATTCAGCTTGGCGTCACCCCTCTACACCTGCTGCCTTGGGCCAGGGCTCAGGGTCTCCTGTCATCAACAAGCATTTCCCAGGTCATTATCACTGTATTTCCCCACATACGGTTTTATGGTTTTTACCGTACTTCAGAGTCTCCATAATCTTAACACACATTACTGATTGTCTAAACATTCTATTGCATTATTTTCAGTCTAAATGCAGCACAGAAGTTCTCATTCCTTGAGTTCATGGGTCTTTCCAGGGTTCGCTCAAAGAAAGACATCCAGGCTCCGCCTGCCATTTTAGCCAGCACTACACGGCAGGAGAAACCCTGGCATCGCACATGGTCTTGAGCACCAGCTCAACTTAAATTAGGAATAATAATGTCACCCTCCTTAGGCTGTTGTGAGGCTTAAATAAGATGATAAGACCGTGAGATGCCTAGTCTGGTGTGTGAATCAACATCCAGGCACGACTGACGGCGGTGATTGCTGAGAGCCTCGTCTGGTTTTGTGTTTACGTCTGGCCTCGAGCAGATCACTTAAAGCATCGCTTAAAGCACTCTCTACTCCCCACCACCTCCTCATTCTAATTTGACATCAGCATCTTGCGTAACACATTCATGATAAATAATACTATGTTTCTCCTATTACCTTTTAATTTTATTTCATGATATTTTAAGAGCTGCCCAATTAAGTTTCTTTAGGCATTTGTAACATGCCAGTCACTCTTCTATTTTTAACATATGACTGAACTGGCAGTGACAGTCCTTAAGCTTTAATTCGCCCCCACACTTTGAGTTAACATCAATGGTTATGAAGGTTATTGATAGTTATTAATAGTTACATATGTTTCCTGTCCGTTTTTAATTCGCAAAGTTATTTTTAATTTGTAACGTTAATCTCAGTTCACAAGTAAACTGTTCGTAAGATTGTTATTCTGTACCTCACTAGTTTTCAGATATTAATAACCTACTTTAAGCGTTACATTTATTAGTCTTACAAGTTAATCTACCCTGTATGTTTTCACCAGCATAACTTTTTGCTACATGCTCTGGATACTTTCATGCTTTATCTCTAGATATTTGATCCATTGTTTTCCTAAAATTCATATCCCAGGGGTAGGGCCTTGGTCACAGTTCCCTGTTTTCTTAATAATTGGGCAGTGGTCCTCAAATAGTCAGCACTCTCACTGAGCTTCTGGACTATGGAGAAAGAAGGGAGGAGATTGTCCCGGCCCTGCAGGAGCCTTCAGTGAGCAGAGGGGGAGAGCATGTCGAGGGTGATACATTATGAGGTTAGGGGGCCTTCCTCTGGGAACACGGAACCACACTTGGGAGGAGGAGTTAAAAGGTGAGAGGAAACCCATCCAGGTTACTTGGAGGCCAAGTCTTCATTTCATGAGCATTCCCATTACTCACTTTGAAAACACACTGTATAAATTAAGTCTTGAAAAGCAGGAATTCTGTAGTTCTTCCAAGGAATTTTCTCCTTGTACACTTTTCGAAAAACTTAAAGTACCCCCAAAATACGTAGTCTGTTACCTCTGATGGAAAACTAAGATCAGATTCCCTCAGTAACCTGCCACAGATAATGAAACACTGGAATCTAGAGAGAAACCAGCAAAAACGAACAAAAACCAATAAAAATAACAGACCGGAATTGGATAAGCACAGGACAAAGTGCCTGACGTGAACGGTCCTGACCTCTCTGTACAACCAGATGTTCAAATGACCGAAGGCTCTTATTTAGTCTGATTCATTGTAACTCTTAAAAACCGCCCAAGCAGAGAGATCGGTTAGGATCTTGACACAACAGTCAGCCGTGACAGCACCGTGCACAGCTGACCTGAATTTGTAGGATTATGAGTTCTTCTCTGCTCAGACTATACACCCTGATGTTTGTGCTTCTGCAGGAGAGAGCTCGTCAAACCCATCAGATGGTTCTCCCAACTTACCAAGAAATAAACGCGGCACCCTCTTCTCAAAAATTTTCATTTTATCACCTCTTTGCTTTGTTCGACAGAAGTATCTGTGCTGTGAGAGGGGCACACACCTTACACCCCTCTCCACTCTACAGGACTCCACCCGTTTATATAAACACTTTTCCCTCTTCTCCAGAAGAATAGGTGCTTAATGAAGATTCGAGCGAATAAGTTAATGAGTTCGTTCAATAATACTGTTCTCTACAGAGAAGGCTGGTTATACCGGCATTAATCAAATTACTTATTTGTGACATTATCTTGTATTTAGATGAGGTTCGTACTTTTAAAATAGCTTTGTTAAATAAATATCAGTGGGCTAGCAAGACATAAGAGGCGGTGAGAATTCAGAAGGGACATTGATTCCTTTAAAATTGGTCTCATTTGTGAACAAACTTCTGGTTACCCGGGGAGGGGGGCGGGTCAGGGGGAGGGATAGATTGGGAGTTTGGGACTGACACATACACACTGCTGTTTATAAAACAGATAACCAACAAGGACCTACTGTATCGCACAGGGAACTCTGCCTAATACTCTGAAATAACCTAAATGGGAAAAGAATTTGAAGACGAATTTGAAAAAACTGTTCTCATTTGCTTACCGCTATTTCTTATATTGAGCCATATTCTCCCAGCTTTACTGGAGGGTTGTTTAATAAGTTCACGTTTCAGGACACTAAATCGTTTTTCCTGGCCTGAGCACATCACTGCTAAAGCACCTAACTTCTGCTCCGTGAGTCATTTTCTGTTTGGAGAATCACCCTCCATCTCGTTACTAAAACACTCTTCAGCAGTGTTTCCTTCTACAATTTATTTTACTACCAACTGCTTGTACTCTCTAGTTCTAAAATATGTATTCCAATGAGCAATGTTGACAAATGACCTTGTAAGAGCTTTGCCACTGAGGTATTTACCAGGACAGCGATGCAAACTTATTTTTAGTATTAGACTAAAAGGTGTTTTCATCCTTCGAGAAGTTTTCGGGATAATGTGTTCTTCAAAACAGCAGCAATCAGCACGCTTCGCATAGCGTCCATGAGAAACTCGCTGTGCCATTTAGAAAGAAGTCCGAGTTTACTAGGGCTGGTAAAACATTGAACGTCTCAAGGAAATACGCATCATTGCTTGACATGGAAATTCATTTTTATGATATCATTTTTCATTAATTCATCCTCTTCTTTTATTCGCTTTGGGCCAGTTTAAATGCTGTGCGGTCTTAGATCTGTAATTTGTGAGCTCACATTTGATAACAGCACCTGTAATGAAGAAGTACATAATTGCTGTTCCTTTCTCAACATGAATGGCTTCAGCTGAAGGGAAGATCAAGTTCAATAAGCTATAAAGTGGTTCTCAGAATGTACTCCAGGGATGGGCCAGAACATTCACTTTTTATCTGTTCTTTTCTATCGTAAACTATTAAATACAGAGCAAATACATGGCTCTAGAATAGGGTGGGGAAGTGCCTCTGTTCCATGTGGATGCAGGGGATTTAGCCTGTGGGATTGGAGTTCTTCAAAGCCTGTATTAGTGACTCTCTAAGGCAACGGTTCTCGAAGTGTGGTCCCCGGGCCATCAGTACCTGCATCACCTGGGAACATGTTGAAGAGGTACTGTCTCAGGCCCTCTCCAGACGACCCTGCAGGTGACTCTGGCGCTGGCTGATGTTTGAGAACGACTGCTCTGACACTTTGCTGTCCAAAGTGTGGCCTGTGGAGCAACGGGAGCCCCTGGACCCTCATTAGGATTACAGGACCTTGGGGTGTCGGAATCAGGACCTGCACTTTTTAACAAGACACCCAGGTGACCCTGATGCATATTAGAACCTGAAAGCCACTGACCTAAGGGTTAGAGCAGGAAACCTACAGGGGAGGGTACCTGCCATTCAGGGGCATTTGGGAGGCTGGCAAAGTGGGATCAGTGGATGCTTTTTTTTCACTGCCTGAAATATATTCAAACACCCTAATTCAACTTATTTATATTAGGGAACTGTGGGAATAACCCTGAGAGTACAGAGAGAAATGTTTGCAGATAACAGCATGAAAAAAGAAAAGAGTTCATGTGTTTTGCTTATTTTATAAAGTAGTTAATAGGTCATTCAGCCAACAAAATACAAAACCACTACGAAATATTACCTTTAAACCTTAATTATTTTCAAGGCAGTATTACCCATTAAATGTTCCCTAGCTTTTTATATTGTGATTTCTATTGTTTAATTTCTTTTGGTAGAAGTTAATTTTATTCTAGTGTTTACCTTACATCAATATATCAATACTTCTGTTTTCTTCTTTATTTCTCTCCTTTTTTTAAAAAAATATAATCTTTTACTATCTGGTTTGTATATTTTAAATGATATACTTTGAATCCCAGTTATTATTTATACCACTTCGTACCAGTGATTTCATTCCATTTTCCAGTTTTTCTATCCCTTGTCAGAACAAAAAACACTTACATAGTAATTCCTCTACCTATAACTCCATCCTTGTTTGTCTTCATTTTGCAATTAAATCAATGAAATTCTGACCATCTATCTTTTTGGCAAAACTTTCAGTCATCTCTAGTAGAGGGCTTCGCAAACTACACACATTTTTGTTGAGCGAGATCAGTGGATACTTTGCTGTTTGTGGATCCCTCTCAGTTCCCTCTGGAATAAAAAGGGGGAAGAGACGGGTAAACCTCGTGGCTACAATGTTCAAAAATATGTAGAGGCACCCTGTCTACATTGTGAGATGGAGAGCAGAACCATGATATGAGTAGCAGAGTTATTAACTGGATAATAAATCATATGTGTGCATATATACACACACATGTATACTCATACACACATATATAGACCATATATATCAATATATCCCACAATGACCTAGACATTTTAAGAGAAAGCATAGTTTTCAAGTCTAACTTTTTTTGAAAACTCAATTTTCTAATTCACTTTTCATGTACAAATAAATCCAAGATGTGTTTGTGTCTTTCTATCTTATTTTCTGCCCTCGGATTTAATTTTCTGGAATGCATCTTTTTAGAAAGTCTTTTTACCAGGGAAGGAGGTTGCAGACTTTCGAGTCCTGCCTCATCCCCACAGGGTCGTTGTTACGATGCTGAGGAATCAGTAAGACAAAGCTTTCTGTGGAGGCCGTGAAGTTTGCCTCTTTCCAGGACTCGGCATTTTCCATCTTCTCGTGGTGAAGCCAGTGGCCTGGGCAGAAAAGAATAGTTGACCAAGTAAAATCTTATTTGTAAGAATATTTTTAGCGTGGAAACACATGAAAATGAAGGGATCTTTTTTTAAAAAAAAGGCTTTGGAAATCTTTTGCACAACAAACACCCCCATATGTAAATAGGACTGTCACTAGCTGTTTGTCCACAGCGAGGCCTCCAGATGAAGCAGGGCTGTGCTCTGACAGGGACAGCTGACTCATTAGCAGAGAGCAGTGAAAGGTAATTAACCCTGGGAAAAGTACAGCTGCCGTGCGGGCTGTTCCTTTCTGTAGGATCTGATTAGAAATTAGTGTTAAACCACTGATTCTTTTTTTTTTTTTTTTAAGGAAAAAAAAAAAAAAGACTGTCATTGATAATTCACTTTCACTCTCAGGTGTGTCCCCAGAAAAGGTTCTCAAATGTACTTGCAGACAAAAGGACTCAAATCTAAAAAGCATTTTCTGATCACGGTAGACACCTGTTTTTCTTGTTGAGGGGGAGCTCTTTCAAGTGAATATTATTGAACTATTGAAGATTGGTTTGTGCCCTGATCCGTTCTCCCATAGTCAGTATGTAAATTACTTGAAAAGATTGTTTTATACAGTTAATAAGCTGTAGATAATTACCATTTAATTAAGTTTCTCTTTTTCTTTCCATTTTCCCTCTGATGATGCTTCTCGTCAGTAGCAATGGAAACTCTCCAGTTCAAATCCAGTGGACGCTAGGGAAGGTAAGTGAAGACTATTTAGAAATAAACTTTCCCCCCCCAAAAGAGAAGTATCCCTAACTTTTCAGTGGCCTTCTAAAACTTGAGAATTTAAGGAACTTGGTTTTAGGGGACAGCCGAAGATGGCTGATTTTGTTAATATTGGTCTCGTCCTGGTCATTTGAGTTACAGTTGTGTATTTTTTTTTTGAGAAGTGTGTATACCTGTTCATCTTGATTTATGACTTCACTTGTCTCATATGAGGAGTATTAATACTTTAACACAGTCAGGATTTACATATGTGGCTGAAGAATATGGTGGGTAGCATAATGGCGGCCCCCAAAGCATCTGTGTCTTAATTCCTGAAACCTATGAATACGTTACGTTACATGCAAAGGGAGTTGATTAAATTGCGAGTCTAGAGATGAGGAGATTCTCCTGGATTATCCAGGTGGGCCCAGCTAATCCCAGCGACTTTCAGAGAGAAGCAGATGAATGAGTCATGCAGATGCAGCCTGAGAAGGACTCAATTCCACCAACCATTTGAAGAAGGAGGAAGGGACCTTGGGCCCCAGAATGCAGTGGCTTCGAGATGCTGAGAATGGCCACTGAAAAAACAGGGACCTCAGTCCTGTGACAGTAAGGAATTCTGACCTGCAGCCTCCTGTAAAGAGCTCAGCCTGACTGGATTTCAGGCTGGTGAGACCGTCCCAGACTCCGGACCCCCAGAGCTGTAAGATACTGACTTATTTGTGCTGTTTTAAGCCACACAGTTTGAGGACTTTTGTTACAGCAGCAACAGGAAACTAACACAGAAGATAAGCCAACCTATAGATGGGACGTATTTTACAGCTGACAGTATAAATCCTATGAAGAATTTCTTGTGTTTGAATGAAGAGAAGAAAAATTTCTTGAGAGGCCAAGACTGATAAGTCGTTTTTAGGAATTGGAATCTGTAGATTGTAATGATGGTTATTTCAGTAACTCTGAGACTTCTGTCTTCTGCATCGCAACACCCTGCCCACACCAAAAATGTTCTCCATGTGATGTTTTTGTAGACATGATGCCTGTATCCTCCAAGGTACAAAGGAGTACCTGCTTTATTGGGGTGGTGAGTACATCTGTGTTTCACTGTGCTTGGGTGAGAGGAATGGAACGTCCGTGGGAAAGGCGACCTCTCTGATGCAGAGAGAAAATTGATCTGACCGTTGTAGTGTATGCGGAGCCTGGCGCCTAGAACCACAGCGCTGTCGCGCAGAGCGCGGTGCTAGCGTGGGGACGCTGACTTTGTTCCCTTTCTTCATTGTGAAATGGATAGAGTCTCCCTATAGGCACGGGATGATGACAGGAAAAGAGTGGTGCGCATAAGAGTGTCTTTCACGGGGCAAGAGTTCAGTCAAGGTGAGCTCAACTTATTTAGAAAATACCATATCATTTTACTATCTTGATAAAAAATAATGGATGGGGCTTCCCTGGTGGCGCAGTGGTTGAGAGTCCGCCTGCCGATGCAGGGGACGCGGGTTCGTGCCCCGGTCCGGGAAGATCCCCCATGCCGCGGAGCGGCTGGGCCCGTGAGTCATGGCCGCTGAGCCTGCGCGTCCGGAGCCTGTGCTCCGCAACGGGAGAGGCCACAACAGTGAGAGGCCCGCGTACCGCAAAAAAAAAAAAAAAAAAAGGATGACTTTTGTCTCTCCTTGTGGTTCCATTTTTATCTCCAATAGAAAAGTCATCAATTTAGAGTATATGGACGTACATTGTTTAAAATAAAATGTAAGTGCATAGTAGTTAGGACACTGGCCATACTGACAAATTTTGAGTAAGAAAAGTGAGATACAGAAACTGGAAACTGGATGGAGTTTAAGTGAGTTGGAGATCTTCCTAAATGGTTTTCTTGCCAAACTTGGAAAAATAAGAATAATATTTCTATTTTACCTTTGGCTGTTATCCCCACAAAGGGACTGATTTAAATCACATACTGTCACTTTCCATGCAAATTAGATGAAAGTAGACATTGGGGAAGAAATCTGACCATAAAATCTGTTACAATCTATGCTTGCTCCCCTTTGTGTTTTGGGAGCTGACTTTTTAACACAAGGGAAGACAAAATCGTAAATTCTGCTTACCTGGCATTGCAGTCAAGCAGACAAAATCTGTAAGTTCCAGGTGTGTGCTGGGAAGGTATGTTTCGAATACAATTAATAGGATAATATCTCAAGCATCTGAAGAGTATCATCTTCGGCTTATTTTAATTGAATTCAGTAATAACATATTGAGCACCTACTTTGGCCACAACGTCATGTTGCAATGAAAGGTCAACACTACACAGCCCCTCACGTCCATGAGCTTTACTGGCGCTGGGACGATAAAGTGACCGTGAGTCAGCGTGGCGTCAGGCAGCACCTATGAATCCAGGTGGAGGCGCCGTCAGAACAGGACTGGGACACAGAATTCTGTGAGACGCGGCCGCTTGTAGCACAGCATGGATGACAAATTGCATTTCAACAGACAGATTTTTCAGCTCTGACCCCGAAGGGAAAAGTTCCTTTGGAAGTTACAAATGACATCAACATATTCTAAATATTGAATTTTAGCTCTGTCATTTGACCAGCTGGTCTCCTTGGACCCTCGAGTAACTGTACAAAAGTATGGCTTTAATACATTGTTTCACCAAGCCAAGTATGATTTCGACTGTTTGTAGTTTTTTCAACTGGTCTTTGGGGACGTTTATTTATTTTAGCCAAAGTCTCTGAATCTCTCAGGATGAATTCTTCAGGGTTCATCATTTCGGGAAGCGTTTCCAGGCTGCACTCCCATCGCTGCTTCTGCCTCCTCCGTTATCATACTTTCTTTTTTTTTTTTTTTTTACTTGAGAATTTAGGGTTTTTTTTAAAAAAAAAACTTCTTATTTTGTATTGGAGTATAGCCAATTAACAATGTTGTGGTAGTTTCAAGTGCACAGCAAAGGACTCAGCTACATATACATGTACCCATTCTCTCCCAAGGCTGCCACATAACATTGAGCGGAGTTCCGGTGCTATACAGTAGATCCTTATTATTAGAGAAATGCAAATCAAAACTACAATGAGGTATCAGCTTGCACCAGTCAGAATGGCCGTCATCCGAAAGTCTACAAACAATAAATCCTGGAGAGGGTGTGGAGAAAAGGAAGCCCTCCTACGCTGTTGGTGGGAATGTCAACTGGTGCAGCCACTATGGAGAAGAGCATGGAAGTTCCTTAAAAAACTAAAAATAGAGCCTACCGTATGACCCTGAAATCCCACTCCTGGGCATGTATCTGGAGAAAAACATGTCCCGAAAGGATACATGCACCCCAGTGTTCACTGCAGCACTGTTTACAATAGCCAGGACATGGAAGCAACTGTTTTCATACTTTCCACATCCTACTGGAATCCTCAGTTTTCTGGTTTGTACCATGAGGACAGGAGCTGTGCTTTCTATATCTTTTGATGCCCGAGACTAACATGGAGTTCCCTAGATCAGTTCTCAATAAATGTGTATTGACCCAATAATAAGTAAAGTGTTTAGGACAAAGAGATTGGTATTAACAGAATCCATATTAAATTAAACACTGTAATGAGAACAAAATCCAAAAATCATTCTGCAAAAATCCAGTGCCCGTTGACTTCAGTGTTTGAGAATCAGGTCATTTCTTCGTAAATTTCGTTAGATTATCCCATCCCATATTTCCTAGTCAGACAATAAAGATAAATGACTCTATTCTTTTATCTTAATTCAATTTTACAGAATATGGTGAAGATTTTAATGCAAAACGAACAGTTCCTGTTGGGAAAACAGCACACTTGTTGAAAAAAGTTCTAAAAAACCTCTTAAAAACGGGCAAGGAAAATAGAAAATGTCTTAGGATATCAAGCATACCGTATAACAATCTATATAATAAAACAGCTTAAATAGAGAAAACTCCCTTCACATAATAAAAAACCTCATTTTTGAATCAACAAGTGCTCTTTGAACTTTATTAAAAATGTTTTGACATTATAGGGTTGTTTAGTGTAGATTTACTCAAAATAGCACATTTACTTGCAATACAAGCCTTGAAGTTAAGTGGTGAGTTTGATAAAACAGAGTTTCCATAGTTACACAGGAGAACAGAGGATAACTTTTATTTCTTTGGAAGGCAGGAAGGGGCTTTAGAGAAGAGATTAAGCAAACAGACCCAAGCAGGTTCATTACGCAGGGCTTTACACCTGATTGGCTTTTCAAAAGCGGAAACTTGCTATTACAGGAAATAAAGTTTTCCCACTAAAATCTCTAGCAGCACGGTAAGAAGTCTGCACATTCCCTTTCCCTGGGCATTTCCAGCTAGGTTCTGGGTCAGAGGGGAAGCTGGTTTCATGAGATTATCTCCGTGAGATGCATTTTTGCTCATATAGTGTTTTGTTAAGAACCATGCCGTAAACAAGTGGTTTAAAAGCCGTGCAGGAGAGGGCACTGCCTTGCCCTCCAAGGCAGATCCTGCCATCTCGGGTCTAACGTGGTTATTCACGATCACCATTCTGTCGAGAGGCCTGATGAAGGGGAAACGGGAAGCCGCACTGGTGAAGCCCCCCTCGTGCCAGCTTCACTGAGATGGGCTCTGCGTGCTAACGACAGTCACTGTCGCCGTGTCCTCTGATGTGTGTAACCCAAGGAGTTCTTCACTGTTGACTGTGGAGAAGCAGAATGGCGTGGTTCCTAGTGTCTCACCTTCAGCCCGGGAGCCTTTAAAGCAGCCGTGATTAAGAGGACTTTTCCAAAGTTTCTGTGTAGTTACAAGGACAGTTTCAATCTTCTGTCATTTTTTTGCATTAGCTCTGATTATGTTTTTACCAGAAAGATGCATTTGTTTTAAAGGTAACAATACAGACTAGGAGACTAGCTTATGTTTCATCTATATCTATCAGCACTCACTGTACATTTGTGTCTTCATTACCAGGAAATATTAAGGGACATTGTGCCATCGATTCCTGTTTACAGTTTATTATGCAGAGATAGGAAACACTTAGCATGTAAAATGAATGTAGAAATTATTCCTGGATAGAAACACGGACATTTCCCGCTCGTTGGCGCTTTCTCCTCCATCACTGGATCAGAGTGTAATTGTCAGTAATCAGGGCTGTTTGCTGCTGATAAAACCACTCTGAATGCTAGCAGCCTTCTTTGTGTGATGACTCAATTATTCCAGAAGTGCCTCATCAAATCTGCCCCATCAGCTGGGCTAATAAATAAGGAGAAGAAACTGGCCCCCCAAAGCAAATTATAAATCCATTTGCATTAACCATTTCGCTGGTCCATGATCTAGGCAGAAATAAGCATGGCAGATTGTATTAAGCTTATTTGAATATGTTTATAATGTTTACAGCATGCAACTTTTTCTCCCCACAAGGTGTTGGAATTATCCGTCATGAATGGCATCTGAATTCAGCTATGTTAATTGCGGCAAGGCTTTAAGTAGCTTTGAGGGCTATTTTGTGACTTAAATCAGGTGCAAGTTAAATCCTCTCGCAGGGAAAAAACTAGGGGTCTTGCACGAGTTATCGGCTTTGCTTCCGAGTTTAAGGAGAAGAGGCCTGTGTTTTATTTTTACAGGTGATGGAAGGACAAACACAAATAATCTAACGCCTGCTAGTACAAGGATCAGATGACTTCTTATCCATCTCAGTGGAAACCAGAAGTTATTTTGATGCTCTATATGACTACGGCAATTTGCAAAGCAAAAACTTACATTTTCTAGAGAAGGTCAGGCTTGCCGTAGCGTTCCTTGTACTTCAATTCCTTGAAAGACTCCATAGGGCAGAGATTTCTAAACCGCCAGGCAAACCAGTAAAAATCAATTAAATCCGTCCATGGAAATTTTGTACGTTGACAAATCTTATTTCTCCCCTTCTTGTAAAATAACAAACTCTACTGCATAGCAAGAAGTTTTGTTTGTATTTGAACTTCAGTGATCACCTGGGGAAGCAAAAAACGTTCAGAATGGATCATGAAAAGCAATCTGCTTGCTGATATCAAAGAATTAGTCTTGTTGAAAATGCAACGACTTAAAATCCAAAACATACCCCCTAAAAGTAAGTGGTACCAGCCCCCCCCCCACACTTTGCTGCAGTGGGAGCTGTTTTTCCTGCGGAGCTGTTCCAGTTTTGGTGAAGTTCTTCTTTCTACTCCTACATTGACCAGGAGCCTAATTCTGGGCTGATGGTCAAAGTAAAGCTTGTGGCCAATCAACAGTATATTTCTTTGCCTAAAACGACGTAAAAGAAACTCACCACTTCTCTTCATTTGCCCCCAGCCAATGAAGCCTAACCCCCTAATATCAACCTGGAAAGCTAAGAAGAAGAAAGTCATCTTTGACGGCATAAATATAAAGTGGCAGTAGGCTAACGTAAATCGTGTGCATCCATTTCTAAATATATAATCTCTTGCTATGACAGGAGAGGCAATTCTATAGCTCATTGACTAGAAACATCAAAATAAGGGGCTTAAATTTTCATTAGAAATGTAATGGCACAACATGGCAAATGGAAAGACAAAGAATTTGATTGTCTGTCCAGGCAGATTTATACGAAATTTGACTCTCACTAAAATTATCATGGTGATTGATATAAAAATAATGCTGGAAACTTAGAACTATAAAGGACTTGCCTTCCCATTAAAAGAAAACAACAAGCAAGAATAATCCCCCTTTTCCAGCATGTCAACTAATGAACAATTGGTGAAGGTCCCGAAGTTAGTGACTGAGAGGTTAAAAGTGTTAGAGGTTAGGAGACAGGACCTCAAGGGTCAGCAGTGCTGAGGTTAACATGCTGGCATCCCCCTGTTTTCGTTTTACTTGGCAGGAAACTAAATCTGAGAGTGGTGTTTGGAGCTTGAATTAGCATCCCAAACTTCTGAGAGGAGCCTGCCATGCATTTTGCATCCCAACTGGTTCTATTGGTAAGCAAATTCCCAAAATAGTAGTTATATCACAGGGCTACCAGTGCTACGACATTTCATATTCAACTGACTTGCCCTTTCACCAGACTTTTCACTTTGAGTTTAGTTTGGAGGATTTTTTTTTAATATAGAGTTTTTGAATCATAAGTAGAGCTATGGTTCTCTGCTTTAAGGACACAATTGACGGTTGCATCCTATCACTTTAGGTCACCCCACCACCACCACCACCACCACCACCAATAAAATATAATGTGATATACCCTTTTTAAAAAATAACACTGCAGACTCATTACATTATATTATAGGTTTAAAGAACCGTCTTTTTCCGAAGCAAGTACTTACCCCTGAAGCGGCTGTAAATTTAGGACTCCATCCACTATTGGCATATGGCAGAGCAGACAAATGGAGAACTCTGTAATGACTCCATTTAACGAGGGAAGCCATGTCTTACTTAGAGCACACACTGAAGGACTGTGTAGCCCATTCCCAACACCTTGGGTGTCCTATAGTTTTACCTTTTAAGATTGCTTCAGGGTGGGCTTCGATGGAAAAGTGTCCATCCTGGTAGGCGGGGGATAGAACTAACTCAGTTACAAGTTGGGGAAGCTTGGTCAAGATTCCAAGTCTTAGGTTAACTGTCTTCCAAAATGTGTATATCCTATGAAAATTTTAGGAAGTCCTTAAGTTTTACAACATGGTTTAAGGTCATCAGAGAGATTAAAGATGGCAGTGAATAAAAATGGGTTTTTTAAGGTATCTCTTTGATATAATAACAGGACACAAGCAGGGAATGGAGGGAACCGATTGCAGTGGAAGATTCCTTCTGGTATCCGCCAAGGGTGTGTTTCCAAAAGGCGGTGGGTGGAGTTACGAATGATGGACGCCTGGAACGGCGAGCGTCCGCGGGCCCCTCTTTCCCATCCGTATTTTGGTGCACTTGGACTTCCCAGCCCGTTTGTGTCAAATCATATTTCTAAACGTATATGTTGTCGGCGCCCTCTGTGCACGGCTCCACGTGGATCTCAGCTGTGCTGCCTTAACTCTCATCCCCGGGGAGGGGAGAGACAGCAGATGGGGTTAGGGCAGAGGGCTGATGCATCTGACAGCAAACGGCCGGGTTGTTGGGTGGAAGCCGCGAGCGTCAGGAAGCTACTTTTCCCCTGAGAACCAACTAACCACTGAAGAAAGTTGAAAATGAGCCCTTTGAGAAGCGCTATTAAAAGTAGTAAAAAATTGCAATTGTGCAGATGATGTGCGGCTGTGTGCTTATTCGGATGCTAATGAGTTTGACATTAGGGAACTCAGAGGGTTTACAGCTACTCCCTTATGTGATTCAGTTCTTTATTGGCAATCTTTGAGAAAATAAATGGAAAATGTATTGCTAATAAACACACAACACGATAGGGTGTAGACAAAAAGCCATTACTTTCAGGATTTAGAAAGAGCTCTGCCCACCAGTGTTTTCCGGGATCTTTTGTCTTAGGTTAGAGTGTGGCAAACAAAGGGGACAGGCAGGTGGACCGAGGGTGAAGGAGAAGAAGCCAAACACATTTGTAGAGAAAGCTCTTTTTTTTTTTTTTTTTTTTTTTTTAGTTGCAATCAAACAAACTAAGAACTCCCGAGTCCCGTGCTACTTTTCAATCCTTACATCCTGTGCGATAATCCGCTCTATCTCTTGAGGGTTTTATCCCCATTACTCCCCAGGAACTCGAGTTGCTGAGGTGAGTTGACGAAGCATCTGCTTCATGTCCGGTCAAAGCTTTCAAGTCACACGGGAATCCATGGTTAAAAAGCGGGGCACGCCAACCTACTGCAAAGGGTACAACACGGACGAGAGAAATCTTCTGCCAGGAAGGTTGGTGGCTTGGGTTCTAGTATGTCAGAACTGACGGGGGAACCATTGTGAATGTGCGTTAATATGGATAGTATACGTATAGTGTTTGTGTCAATAGCCACTCTCTTATCAGGCTGAGTGTATTACACTGAGTTTCAGAGTATTCTCTCCAGGGCCAAAGGGACTGAAGACAGATTCTGTTCCATCCCTGGGACCAAGTAGAGGTGACACAGGCCTGGGAAAGCAAGGGAGCCACGTGCAAATTGTTTCCACAGGAAGCAGGTTAAAACATGGGCGAAAAGCGTTAGTAGCCTTTTAAGACAGCCTCATTCAACAGCGCCCTAAATACAGATGCCTTTGGAATCTTGTCTTTTGTGACTTCTTGAGTATAGCACGTGCCAGACCGTGTCTGAACTTTTTCTTCTGGTGGTTAAAAGTAAAAATGACAATAATGATACTGAGAGTCCCTATTATCCAATTTTCCTAGTAAATTGAAGGCATAACATAAATTATATATATATATATATATATATATATATATAGAGAGAGAGAGAGAGAGAGAGAGAGAGAGAGAGAGAGAAATTACCAGTTTTTGTTTGGTAAGAAAATTTTCTTACCAATTTTTGTTCGGTAAGAAAAACAAAAATTAATTTGGCTTACCGTAAAGAAGCTAAGCATTGTTTTCCCATTGATACGTTAGTGTGAATTTTCATTCTGTTTGTAGTGTAGTCCACCGGAATGATAGGTGATTGTTTATTCTGCACGTCACTGTTTATTATTGCTCTTCTATTTATTTGTTCCACCTTATATGCCTTCTCTTACTTTTTATCTTAATAGAATGAATTGCAGGATTTCTCACTAAAGCAGACAAAGGTATTCAGTCACTCTGAGAGAGGAAGGAAAACCAAGTTAGCGTACAAGTTACCTGGAGAAAGAGAGAGGTAAGGCAACGTTTTTATTAAAGAGTAGAATATATTGAAATAAAATGAGTCCGACCAAAGCATTTATATAAAGGCTCTCCTCTACAACAGCACTTTATCTCTGCCCATTTGCTTTGACAGAAATTTACTCTTAACGCCCAGTTTAGAGTTATGATTTTTGTCAGAAGTACGGTCACTTTAATCCTTTAAAATATTAAACAGGTGAAGTTCTCCGTACCTACAGACCCTTTTGCATGTTGATTGGTATGTGTTACTTGTTTAAACGTGTCTGCCCTTAGAGAAGGATTCAGCATTAAAATAGTTGTAAAATTCCCATTTTAATTCATTTGTATTTGAAATCAGTTTACTTGAGGATTAAGAGTAAAATAAGTGAGATATTTTTAAAGCATGTTTTTAAAAGCACTGTAGCTGACATCTAGAGTTCACTCCTACGGACACTAAAAAGCAAGGAATTGGGTTGTCCTTGGGAAAAATTCTATTTAGAATAACCTATCCCTGTAGGAAGGAGCTTCTTTTCTAACATTTTTCAACACATGCCTCTCAAAATATCAGCAAGAAAAAAAGCAATTTAAGGCCCATTTAGGGTGTTCCTTACACCGAGCTATCTTTAAACAGGGCACATTAAAAAATTTTTAAGTCTCCGAAAACACAAAGCTGGCGGCTGCCCCCTTAGATCACAAAGCTGTGACTCAGAGGCCGTGGTTCAGCGACTAATAGGAATTGTTGGCACACGCTGTGCATCTAAGGGAGTAACAGAACTATTTGCTGGAGTCGTTAGGCAAAAGGACACAGACGTATGGCGTTGGTTCATGGTCACGTGGCCAGCTGTGCAAAGTTAGAGGGTTAGTCTACACACAGGAGCTGCAGAAACTCAGAAACCAGAAGCAGGAATCAACACACCTCAGCCTCCTCCTAAAGCCACCCAAGCTCTCCCAGGCCCAAGGTTTCCTTCATTGCTGGGCATTTCCACTCGACTCTAGAAATTCCGTTTGAAAAGCATCTCCTCTGTTGGGGATGTGCATGCCCTTGGCCTTCGGGGAGAGCTCGTTCCAGACAGCTGTGCTTCATCTGAGAGAGCGCTGAACCTGCTTTTCCATTAGGTGTGGGGTTTGCCAGGCTGGGAGGGATCAGGGGACATGAGACGGGTTACCGGCGTAAACGGTACCATCATTCAATTCTTCAGCTTTTTATGCAGAATCAACGGCAGTACAAATAGAGATGGACAGGAACAGAGAGTTGACATCAGGGATCCTGTGCCCTAAATAGGGGATTCAGAAAATTTTCATTGCGTTTAGGATAAAGCATTCAGAAAAGGTTCAGAAAATTATTAACGTGGCATCAAGGGTGATGTCAAAGCCCCTGCATTTATTCATTTAAATGTTTTTAAGCTTTACTTTCTGAATTACTCTTCCCGAGGAATTAATAAATGTGTGAGAGGAGAGCCCGGAAAACAATAAAAGGGTAAGGAACAGAGAAAAAAATACTTGAGCATTCAATCTTGGTATTCTTATCAATGAGTCAAGTATTCTTTTAGGATCACAACTCATTCTCCCCATCTTTTTCTTGTATAACAGGGAAACAACTTTTGCTGCCGTTTTGGGCTGATCCAAAGCTATGTTTAAAACAAAATAATGCCAGAATCATCAAAAGAAAGGGCACTCGGTGTAGGGTTCTTTGTTCTTCAATCTGGCCAAGTTTCATCCCAAGGTACTGGCATCATTTAGCTGCTCCGTTTTCTGGCTTTAGCCTTTTCCAACTTCCTGAGTTTCTCTTTGTCGTTTTTTAAAAGATGATTTTGTAAAGAAAGCATCCGCTGAGGATAAGGTGCTCCTCGTGGGGAGGACCCCTGGACCTCCTCTGGGCAGGCACAGAACTAACTTCCTCTCACCGTTGCCGTGAGTTTCCTAAGATTGAAGGGACAGCTCACAGGAGTCCTGAGGCACAACAGACAAAACTGCTTTGTCCGTTCCCAGCTCTCGGGAGAGGAACACAATGAAATCTTGTTAAAAGCGGGACTTATTGCAAGTTGAATGTATGTGAAGGACTCTCAAATTGAAAGTAGCTACCCGCATGAGATTATATATGTCACTAAACAGTATGACAATTAACTGTATAAGGATTTTGAGAAACTGTCCTCGAAACATTATGATCACCATGGCCTTTCTACTAATATTAAGAAACTCAAGACTGCTTATAAATATATATTGAGGACGTCACTGTCCAGGGTTCTGTTGAAAGGAGAAATAAAACGTAAGCATTACCGAGAGATTTGTTTTCCCCAAATCTTAAGAAGTGATTAAATATCTACTTGGAGGTTGTTTTTGTTGACAAATAATTTTGTTTGTTTAACCATTAGGCTAAAATAGGATTTTTGAGTGAAAAATAAAATCAGAGGGAACTAAATCTCCTCACATACCCATAATTTGCTTGTATGAATGAAAGCAAAATTGAGTTTATCAATTTGGTGTCCTGCTTCTTGAATCTCTCCCTTCCACAAATCAGCAGTTCCAGGGGTCCCTCTTCAGCCCAAAAGAAGGCACCAGATCTGTGCCTTGGAGCAATGCAGAAGGAAGATCTCCTGATCGCCCCTGATGTAACTAACTAAGCACCAGGAGGAAAAGGCGGTCAAGTCCATGTCACTAGGGAATTACTGTGCACACCTGTATGTAGGTCTGTAAATACGTGACGATAGTAAATGAAGGCTTTCCAAATGCAACTAAGTAATGAACATTTATTTTATGGTCATTTTTCTTCTTTGTCGCCTATCTGCTTATCTCTGTTGTTGGTGCTGGCATATCCTTCCCCCGAGTTTTGTTTCTTTGCCTTCTTTATTTTATAAGTTTCTTTCCCTCTTGCCTCTTCTTGTATTAACTCCTCTCCCCAGAGAACTGGGGAAGAAAGTCTTAAAATTTTTTTTCCACGGCTTTATTATGAAATAGATAGCAAGCAGGAACACTTTTTTTCCTTTCTACATAAATATTATACATAACGTATCCATGATGATAGGTTAAAAGAACTTTTCTTAGTTTCAGGAAAAATAAGAGTGGCAAAACTTGCCTTTACTATTTTATCTCGATTGAGTAGATTGTCAAAGCCAGGAGGAACCTGTGATAGGAATGTGAGAAAATGTCTTGTTCCCATCCATAAACAATGGGATGGAGATGAAGGTCCTAAGAAGTGAGGAGAAGGACAGCTTTTTAGAAAATCAAAGCTCTGTTTTGGGAAAAGAAATGATTCATTAAGTTTCACAAAATCAGTTGCAGGCTTGTCGATAGAAGTTGGGACTTTGGTAGTAAAGATGGTCAAGTGTCCTTTTCCAATAGAAAAAAAACCCATGTTCCCAACAGGAAGTGGAGTTTTCGAGATACAGGCCATGTTCGTTAGATCAATGTCCTGAATCGTACGTGCTCGTGGCCTCTTCTGTAACGTGGAGGGCTTGAGGGGGTGGCCGTCCCCCTGCCCCGCCGCACGCCCCCTGGGTCTCAGCACAAACAGTGAGGTAGAACTTCTTTCCCCTTGACTGAACCATCACCGGAACGTGGTACCCACTGAATCTGAGGTTCGATTTTACAAAAATTAAGTCTTCCCATTGGCAATTTATTAAAGTCCACGAGAATAATCCATACAAAGAATATTGAGAGATTCCTGCTCCCATGTGTCAGGTGTTTGAGAACAAAGGCTTATTTTTAAGCTGAGATCTACCAGAGAGCGAGCTTTCTCATGATTGTCGCCCCCCAAAGAAAAGCACGTATGCTCCGGGTGTCTGATGTTCTCATTTCCAAAGAGCTGCAAGACAGGACTAGACCCTGAACTTAGCAACAGCTACGGTCCTTCAGGTGTGGACAGGAGAGAGGAGGTGAAAGGGATGGATTGTACGTTGGGGCCTGATCCATCCCACACCTGCAGCCTGGCCCGCAAGGTAAAATGAACGCTGAGCTTCATGGATGAGTTGCCAGTTCTTACAAGGCTTGTGTGGGATGTATGTGCTCCACCAGCAAGAGGCCAATAGCTGCACAAAATGCGAGCGTGAGGCTGGCACTCCAGGCCCCTTCAAGCAGAGGCCCATGAATATTTATGTCTCCCTTCCGATGACTTTAACGGGGAGGTGGCTGCACAGGGCGGCGGCAGTCCGCTCAGGTCCTCGGATAGCTGAATTGTGAAACAGCACGAGTCTTGGAGCCCTTATGAAGAAGGTTACGTTTAAGCAGTTTCCTGACATTTCTGTATGCCTGCTGGCACTCTGCACACCGTGTTTCTGTAAAGAAACGCGTGGAGTTCAACCTTCACCTGTGTTTTGGGGCGGGGGAGTATGGGGACGTCCAGAGTGGCGGGGGGAGCTATTAGAGCACCTGCACGCAGTGTAACTGCAGACCCGGGTTGAGGCGACGCTCTCCCACGGGAGGAGCTCCCTCAGAAATAGGTGATGGTTTGCACCATTTTAATCCTCAAGCTACTGGTTTCTCCGAATCAAGCGACTCGTTTAGCACACAGAAGGGAGTTTGCATGAACTGAGCCACTTGATATGCAGCAGAGACCCTCACGGAGGAGGCGTTCACAGCGCAGCGCCCACCGTCCTGTGTAAACCAAGCCACGTTAATCCCAGGCACTGTCACATCTATCATAAGTCTGTGTGGTTTTAAAAGAAGAGATATCTACAGGAGGAAAAAAAAAATCTCCTCTGTTTTCCTGTTGTTTTCTCTTATCACGTAGTTTGAAAATATTCGTTAACAATGGACCGTTTTACTTAGACTAAAGCAATGGCTGCTCTAAAAAGCAGTGGACACTTTTGTTGGCTAATTTGAAAAACAGTTCAGCGATTGGTGTGGTGTTTATTATGAAATGATGACAAAAGGGTGCTGGTGGTTTTAATAGTTTTAGCTTACGAGAGCTGTCATTAATTTTGTCTGTAGTGTTGCAGGTGAAAAAATGCACAATGGATAAATAGTCTATATTGGTTTAACTGAACGTAATATATAGTGTGTTCTGGAGTTGTTTGTCTCAATAGACTATAGTAATCAAAAGTAATGAACCTATTATGTGCAGGACCTTGGAGAGCGTCGAATGGCAGTAAAAGTGTGGCACATAAAAGGTTTATTAAAGGAAATTAAAGTCCATCATTGCCACACCTGCTCCCCTATTATAAGTCTATGGCAGGTCAGTGCTTTCCATCACAACTCAGCCTCGGAGAGAAGAGATGCGTCTCCCATTCTCATTGCAGTCACACCGCACCCCCGCCGGCACTGGGATTTAAGGATGAGCCGCGGAGAGCGCCTTCGGCCTGCTTCTGATTTTCAGCAAGCAGAACGACTTCTTTCTCCTTAAGAATTCCTTCTGATAAAGTGCAAAAGTGAATTAAACTACGAGATGCTTAGAGGATCCTAGTGGAATGGTTGGGTGTAGTCAGGTCAGACTCTATCGCCGTGTGGGCAAAAACAAGTTTTTTATGTCTTGGCATCCCTTTGATAATTAGCTTCATCATATTTAAAATCATCAGTAATGATGTTTTAGGAAATTTGATAGTGACAGACACAACACTCAAATTTTACTTATGGATTTGGACGATTATAACCCACATTTATTCTGGAATTATGGGAGTAAATGTATGCCACTGTTGATCGTAAACATTTCCAGTGGTATTTTACAATGAGGGCATTTCAGCGTTTTGTGTTCACGTTGGATTTTTACAGCGGGAATTATTTTTCCTAACTTAGAAAGAGGCATGTAGCAGAAAGTTTCTAGAAATGCAAAGGAATCTGGTTTAGTAAATTAATCTGAAACCTTTTGGTTTGGCATTTGAGCTTTTGGCTCTTTCACAATCGCTGTTAATCAGACCATCCCTCTTTCTATCTTTGTCATGCCGGAAGTGCTTGAATCACTAGCAAACACTTGTGGGCAAGGACATCTGCCCCCTTGTCCCTTCCGTCTGGTTCCAGCATCTGTAGAAGTGTTTCCAGAACTCATGGGGTGTGAGGCAGTCACAGCTCTATCTCTTCAGAGTCAGATGCTGTTCAAGAGCATGAAAGGCTACTCTGCTTTTCATAACGACCTTCAGAACTTCTAGTGACATGTGTTCGTATTTTGATCAATGTCAAAGCGGTGACTTCAGGACTCTGTGCTCACGTTACAGATGGACGCAGAGGCTGAAGATAAAACGCTGCGTACCCGTGCGAAAGGAACCAAGGGTGAGTTAGCAAGCAGATTCCACGACACCGTGCTCACCACACCATGAAATGTGGGCGTTCCATGCTCAGTCCCTGACGTGTAGTCAGAAGAATTACAACTTCCTCAGGGCTTCCATTTTTAAACCAAGCCAGGACATTGGATCATGGCATTGAGAGACTAAATACTATGAACCAGGAGTAAAAGACTCAGAATAGTCCAAACGATGTAGGATGCTAATTTTTACAAAATGCAATCATGAGTAGATTTAAACCTCGTGCGAAGTAGCCTAATGGTCAGCAAGGGAAGAACACTTCACGGAGACCTCAAATCATTGACGTAACTTTAACGTCCAAGGGAAAAGACCAAATTGTTCGTTTATTGCCAAAGCAGGTTTTGATTTTTATGTTATCCGGTTTAGTGGCTTCCAGTCTAAACTTAGTTCAAGTAAAATGACGATGTTTGTCTTTGGACTGTCCCTGCTGGGAATTTCCAGCAGCTCTGCGAAGTAACGTCTGAAAGGTTTAACTTGTCAGTTATCCCTCTCTTTCTGTAACCAACAGATGGTAATGTAATATTGAAATATAGACAGGCCCTTGATGATCCAAACATCTGGAAAACAGGATTGACTGGCAATAATACCCCTTAAGGAAAATAACTTTTATTATAATTAGCTATATTTGCGTGACCCTTCATTCTAAATGGAAGGTTCAGCCTGGCCTCTGGAAGGAAGCTGGGCAGCTGTTCCCCACCTGACCCTCTCGCGTTGGTCTTGCTGAGGAAAGGTTGGGTTCGACAGTGATCAGGCAGTCGTTTGTAAGCGTTCAGAGATGTACAGTTGAAGATGTCTAACCAAATTCAACGCTTTCATTAGCTTTGTTTATAATTCCTGTTTCAGTAAAGTCCAGAATGCCCCATTTTTTTAAAATTCCAGGATGATTTTTTTTTTTTTCAGTTAAAATACAACCCTCGTTATCATCAGCCATGATAACCAAAATGCAGAATCACGCTGTACGAGATATGGGACTTTTCTCTACCCCAACTGAAGTTTTACAGTGTTCTGTTTTCCGGGTTTAGTTTAAGTTACTTTAAAAGTAATTACATCATATATCCTAGTATTTGGAATGCAGTTTTGGAAATACCACGTTTTTATGCAGCAGACTTCTCCATGGGATACATGTTTTTAAAACAAGGACAGTTTTATCATTATTTAGCATAGGCTCACGTCTGCCATAAACGTCAGCATTCTAGGAACTGTATTTGGATTATTGGAATCTCTTATTCTGACTTCTGAGAGCACAGAACTCTATCATACTTCTAAAATGTGAGTATTTTAAGTTGCCATTCTTTTTGGACTTTGAATCCTTTTGGCACATACATATACACCCTTAAATAGAGCCAAAATGTTCTTTGAGAACTGAAACAACTTTTTCTCATGCAGCATGAGTCATCTTTAAAACCACCTGTTGTCTCTCTCGGTATGCTGCGTATCCTGGTGTAGGCAGGTATTCATAAACATGAACTTCTTTAGTTCCCATCATCTCAGAAAAATCAAAGCTCTTTTCTTCTCTAAATATCTTACTTTTAATAGGATGTTGAAATTAATGTGACTAAAACTTCTCTTTCTACAGGAATGAAATTTATGGAACAGAATCTTAGGATATTTATTAATAAAAAACTTTGCCAGTTTTATTTAAATGCTTGTTTAATGTCAATAAAAATGTAAACAGGATTCTTTAGAAATTTTTCCTAGAGACAGTAAAATTGATTTAAAAAATAGTTCAAGTCCTGTACTTCTTCAATGAGTCTCTAAAGACAGGTATTTGGAAGTCCAATCCATGGCTGTGAAGTCCCAGGGTCACCTGAGGCACTAATCCAGAACCATCTGTTCTGGGCCATGGTCACCTGTCCTCTTGTTTCCAAAGAACCAGAACCAGAAAAGATGAATCGGCCCAGAGGGAAACTGAGCGGGGTCCGCACTAATCATACATTGGTCGTCACCTCTAGACGGTAAAAGGTTTCTGTCATACCGTTTTCAAAATTATAAACTGATTTTCCTTTTCTTTCTTTCTTTTTGTCAATAGCACCAATGGATTCTCTAATCCAGGAGCTCAGGTAAGGGTTGCCCTACTTTACTCTTTTCTAAGATTGATCAGCTTTAATTATTAGAATGTTTTGTACTCTTCAAGCCTGGATCCTCATTTTACTGTGAGGAATAAGCCAACAGGCCTATTTCACTTGGCCTCTGTCTCTACACCAAAGAAACCGAGAAAGGGAAAAACTACTGATTGTCGATCTGAAACAATTCAAGCTAATGTTTTGATAACAAAACACAAAAACGCTGTTCTGTAATGTGGGAAAATCTCCACTTCCTCCTTGGAGGGTGCACTGCCTTTGTGCACACACCCGGGTGTGGTTTGTTTTCGTGTTGATGGAAGTGAGGAACTGAGCTCATCCGAGAACATGAGTGAGGGATAACCCAAATCCAGAATGCTCCATGTTTCTTTTTAATAATTAGATAATTCTTTTTTAGATTCCCCATATAAGTGATATCATATGATATGTCTTTCTCTGCCGGGCTTACTTCACTCAGTGTGATCATCTCTAGGTCCATCCATGTGGCTGCAAATGGCATCATTTCATTCTTTTTTATGGCTGAGTAATATTCCATTGTATACACGTACCACATCTTCTTTATCCATTCCTCTCTGGATGGACACTTAGGTTGCTTCCATGTCTTGACTGATACAAACAAACTTATTTACAAAACAGGAATAGAACCACAGACATAGAAAACTCATGGTTACCAAAAGGGAAGGGGGAGGAGGGATAAATTAGGAGTTTGGGATGAACAGATACACACTACTATGTATAAAATAGATCATCAACAAGGACCTACTGTTTAGCACAGGGGACTGTACTCAATATTTTGTAATAACTCTATAATGGAAAAGAATAAGAAAAGTATGTATATGGTGTGTGTATGTCTATATATATATATATCTGAATTATTGTGCTGTATACCTGAAACTAACGCAGCATTGTGAATCAACTATACTTCCATTTTTGAAAAAATTTAGATAATCCTATCAGATAATCACGTGAATTTTTGACAGTAGACATTTGAGGATAATGTGATGGTGGTGTTTGGGGTGGATCTGAGCACTTCCACCTTAGATACTGTGCTGTGCGCCTCAGGCAATGCTCTGGCAATTCCACCTGACTAGGTTTTGCAGAATAAACTCCAAGTGGGTTTTCTTTCACAGAGTCTTTGCAAGGTATAGCTGTTGGGTTTTTTTAAGTGCATATTTAAAGAAACGCATGCTGCCAATACATTTTCTGTCCTGATGCTGTTTTGTAGTGAAATGCTGCAGGAGAAAGAGGAAACCCTTGTCTCCTCTCTAGGTTTGCAAGCCCGGAAAGTCCCAGACTCAGGGTCTAATCCACCTTTCTGGAAACAGCGATGGTCTGTGTGTTCCTCTGGGAAATGTGTGAAAACTGGAGCGTGTGTAACAGTGTCTGGCACACCTTGACATTTACAGTGTATGCATTTATGATTTCCATGGTTGTTTTCCAGGCCACTGTGCTCTGTGATTTCCTTTGGAGGGCTGGCTTAGTACCTTCATTCTGCAAGTTTTGATTCATCAGCTTAGTGGAACTGGATCTGTCAGAATTGGGTGCAAGCTTTCAGGCTGGTGCTCTTCTCTGTGGAGATGTGTTTGTAGGAAATCCACGGCCCTGCATATGTTGTCGATTGTATCGTTGAAAATATTACATTTTAAACTACTTTTATGAGAGCAGAACACAGATATACCCACACATCGGGGCAGGATTAAATGGCCGGAGTGTCTGGCTGCCTTACATTCTTGCTTTTTACATCTGCCCTCGTTAACAATTCCTATTTGTTTGGAGACTTGATGTCCTTGTAGAATGACGGAGAGAAGTTGAAAATGCTCAAGGCTCCAGGAGCCTGCCATGTGTGCCTCCCAGAGTGCGTTCCTTGGGCAGCCCACAGCTGAAGAACTGTGTTTCCAGTTGGAGTCTTTTTAGGGAATCAAACTATTCAGAGGAGGGAAGAGTCCTTTAGAGTAATGTGTCTTGAAGAATAACTTGAAAAGAAAAAGAGAAATTTGAAGGAATGAATACTTTGTGTGCTTTGGATTAAGGAGAAATATATAATTCATAGAGAAAGAGAAGACATTAGCAGAGAGAAGCAACTTTGAGAGGAAAAATGTTTAATATGACCCTCCTGGAGAAATAGAAGTTACTGTTTAAGCACTTTATTAGCATCAGTAATTACAATAAAACTAATATTTATTGAGAGCCAGAAGTCCTGAGGGTCCTGGAGCAATCTGTCTCATCAATCCTCCAAGAACCTTAGAAGGTAGAAACTATGATACTTCCAATTCTCAGATGAAGAAAGTGAAAATAAACAGTTTACATAAATAGCCTAAGATTAAACAACTAGTAAGGAATCCAGACTTCTGACTCGAGCCAGCTTCTCACTCACCAGGCTGAGCTTTCTGTCATGCACCGTTAATACTAATTGTCTAGAATATAAATCAAAAACACGGTCCATTGTTGATGTCCTCAGAACCTGGATTCTTAAAATTCTGCAGTTTAGCCCTTACGGTTTATTTTTCAAAGCCTAGTTTTCTGAAATTCAAAAAAAAAAAAACATTTTAATTAAAAATAGCATTTCCTAGTCTCCTAATTCTCTAAAAAAACTTCTCGTCAGATATTTAACTTTACCTAATTTGTCATTAGACCAATTCAGAAAGCTGGTGATAATTGCTGGAAAATTCATAAACAAAATGAATTCACCTATTTTTCTTTACTAACAACGAGTTTATAAAAATCACTGATTATTGCTAATTTGATAATTACTTATTTTCAACAGCCGGATCATGCTTAGGCTAAATAGGTCTCGAGTTGTTTCTTAAATGGTTTAAGTTGACCCAGATATGGACCCTAAATGCCATTCTACATAAATCTTGGGGGAAAATTCTGATTCATATGGAAGGTTTATTTTTAGCGAGTTTTCAATTCTGTCCAACTTCATCCATTTGCTACAACTGTTCCTCCAGTTGATTCTGCAGCTTTGTTGTGGTCCAGAACCCAGCGTTTTTGTGCACCTGAATTCTGAGTATCTCAGGAAATGTGGCATATTTTCCTCAGTGTAAAAGTTATGGGTCTTTTGTGGAGAACATTGGCAACTTTATTTAGTTCTTCTTTTTAGAAGGCATTGGCCATGTTATTGCTTCCAGAGCTACTACCTATAAAAATACTAATACAAATGAAGCTGATTTAAATACACCGCATATTGTTCCTGACACTAATAGAAATTGACACTGACATTCTCATCTTCTTACGATACTCTGTCTTCACCATTAAAAAAGCAACTTATAACCCCAGACCCACCGTTAATCACGTGCCTTATTAGCATTTCCAGCCTTTTCTCCAGCACAATTCAGGTTACAGGTGGTGCGGAGAAGGCTCTCGTGAGCCCGTATAAGTCATGACCATTGGATTTTCTCTGCTCCTTTCTTTTATTACTATTATCTTTAATCGGATCTGCCTGCAGTGGCATCTACTAATATTGGTAATTGTGTCCTGCGTTGGCAAAGTGTTTTACGCCAGTCCCGGCCCCTCTCCTCTAACTAGGAAAATATATTCCAGCCTCTGAAATGGCTTCCCTATGTGACGCCTTAGAGGCACAAGTGAATTCAAGGCTCTCAATTATATTAGAGGCACATCCCACTGTCCTTTCGTGGTCTTCTTGCTGCCTCCCAGTTGGCTTAAGTTTTGTAATAAAATTTTAATTTAGTTTTCTCTTTTTATTTTGTTTTACATAATTTGTTCCTTCATTCAAAACCTTAGCATTTGGTATTTTCTTGTAAGTTTTAAAACACTAAACATTTTATGAGTTCTATAATCGGTAAGCTATAGATTTCATAACAATATTTAATTGACGTGAGAATATTTTGCGACTTACAGATTTAGATGGCTTCCTCTTCTTTCTTCTATCTTATCTCATGTACTAAAGTCTTTATGTCAGTTAAATATTTAATACTTAGTAGTTTTCTTTCCAATTTTTCTTTTTTTCTTGAGACTAAAGTTTCTTTTAATGGTCATGATTTTCTTGGAACTACTTGTGGCACAGAATTTCTGGAGAGGACGTTCAACGGAAGGAAATACAATGAACAGAAACTGATTTCTAAAGTTAAATGTCATAAATCTGTTATCCAGGTTAAAGGAAATACGTCGTTTTAATCACAAGGTTGGAGAAAAGAAGGAAGAAACCCTCTTCTTTCCTTTATTGCTGTGATTTCCAAATGCACGGCTCAGTGCATCTTTGGGATATTTAATAACATATCATATCTATTATGTTCCCGTTAGCCATGTGTCTCTCTAAACGTGGCCAAACCTATAACTTAGAATCCAAGGAACTGACACCTTAAAGAAAACCCATTTTCCTAAAACCCCTTTGAGGGGAAGTGAGACTGATAACCAAAGAAGGTAAAGACAAGGACTTAACTTGGAAGAGAAGTCTCCAGCAAGGGGGTGCCTGAGGCATCACAGTCCGTCCCCCCGCCCCCCGCCATCATCCGCCTCCGTGTAAAGGGCAGGGGGTTGGGGTCCAACCTGCAACTCGGGGGCATGAGTAATCCTTCCAGAAATTACTGTACTTACCGGGGTAAGAAAGTGTCTTAAGATATCTTAGGGAGGCTTTCAACAAGAATAAAAATCTGAAAAGAGTTCGTTGTTTAACAAGAAAATTCCCTTAACTGTGTGCCGGCAGTACTTGTGGGCCTGCATTTAGCACTGAGCCTGCCATGAGTAGCCTTCAGTAGGTGTCTGTTGAGTGAGGTGTGCAAATAGTGTGCAGGTTCTGATTAGATCCCTACAACCAGCCCTTAGGGTCACTGGGACAAGTGACATTGTCCACAGTTAACTCACAAGCCGGGTTCAGGGAAGTTATGTGCTTTATACACGCAAGGTCTTTGACTAATAAGAGACTGGACCAGAGGCAGAACTTAGGGCCCATCTGTGGTCCAGGGTGCACCCCACGCCTCCCCAGACCCACTGCAGCCACTGTATTGTCCTCTGTTACTGCAGACCGTAGCATTCCTTTCTTTCCCCGATAGACTTTACTTTTTAGAGTGGTTTTCGGTTCACAGCAAAACTGAGCAGAACAGACAGAACTTCCCACAGACGCGCGGGCTCCCCCCCGCCATCAGTTTCCCCACTAGGTGGTGTGTTCCTTACAACTGATGAACCTGCACTGACGCACTGGGATCCTATCTTATCATCCGAATTTGGGGGGAAATATTTACTTAAACTTCATCAATAAATTAATAAATCAAGGTGGAATATATCAGACCTACAAACTAACCCCAGCACATTTTCTTTCTTTTTTTTTTTAACGTCTTCATTGGAGTATAATTGCTCTACAATGGTGTGTTAGTTTCTGCTGTATAACAAAGTGAATCAGCTCTACGCATACATATGTCCCCATATCCCCTCCCTCTTGCGTCTCCCTCCCACCCTCCCTATCCCACCCCTCTAGGTGGTCACAAGGCACCGAGCTGATCTCCCTGCCAGCACATTTTCTTGATTCACGGCACTGCCGATTATAAAGAGGCCGCTGTCCATTCCTTCTGGACTTTTCATTCCATGAATTAATTATGTGATTTTAAGTCTGTTAAAATACCTGGATTTGATACAAATCTCTGTTCGTTCTAGTTGTTTTTCCTTTCAAAGTGCTACCTCCCAGGTGACGAGCTATCATGGGCCTTACCCTTCGGAGACTGATTTTACAGAGTGTGAGGTGTGTGTCCTTTCTGCCGTCCACGTGAGGTCAAGGACAGGCATTTAGAACTGGGCCAGCAGTGGGCTCCTGTCGCTTCACAGTTGAGCTTAGAGACTGAATAGCTGTGTGCTTTCCAGTTTGCATATATAAAATGATGATTGCATGGGCAGGGTGCGCCCCATCTTAACTGTATATGTTTTATTTTACATCATAATGCCCGCATTATGATGTGAAACACCATGGGGCTTATATGTAAATATTCAGTGAAGTTTCTCAGAAAAAAATAAGAATAAGGAAATGCGCTTTCTTTTCTTTACCTTTTCTTTCCATGTTCCAACGTTATCACAAGGATATCGGTGGCCCGTGTCAGCCAACGGTTCTAGGAATCTAAGGCGCAAACATCTCCAGAAATTAGACCTTTTCTAAAACCGTGACACGTGGCACCCCTGCGGGCCACACATGAAGATTCACTTCACCATGGTTTTCAGATTTGCAGAACTCGCCCACAGAGATAATATTTTTATCCATTTAGCTCTTCTTTTCTTGTAACACAAACGAGGAGGAAGAATATCTCCATCTATCTTTGTTGCTTCAGCACTTCTTCTGCCCCAGTGTAGGACCACGTACTGCAGTGGAGACAAAATTAGCGCATGGATGTAATAAACCAGGGAAGTATGTGATAACAACACTGTGGGTGACACTGCAGCGGGAGAGGTCCCCTCCCACTCGGAGATCACGTGTCACCGGGAGCCACCCCGGCTGCTCCGAGCATCCCCTGGGTGCTTATTAGAAATGCAGGCTCCCAGGCCCACCCCAGACGGCGTGAACCTGCGTTCTAGCGAGATCTCTGAGCTGTTATCCTGCATATTAAAGTTCCAGAGGCACCCACAAGCTTAGACTTCACTCAGTACTTGGAAAAGCTCTTCTCTCCATTGTTAATTTTCATGGCGTGGGTTGGCAGGGAAAGACAAGTGTCTGGGTTTCTTTGGAATTTTCTTGGTCTGTGAATTCTTGGGTTAATGTTAATGACTGTTTGCATTTCTACTCGATGGAGAGAAGCAGAACACTGAACAAACAAAATGTTGACAGTAGTGTAGCAAAAAGCACAAGCCTTGGTCTTTTGAGAGTCTTTGTTTTAACCTCTTGGACGTGTTTGAAATCAGCCAAATCTTCCTTAAATATTTTCCACAGATCATTAGAAAGAGAATTCGTGTAAGGATGCGTTGAGACACCACTTTATATGCCTCTACGGTCATCTAGAGTGTGTTCTCAGGCGATGTCATTATTATGTTTCAAACAAAGTCCAGACTCTCCATCGGCTTCCATAGGTCACGTGACTGCCTTGTCACCTTGATGTGTTGATAACCAACGTGCTGAGCTTCCTTTCAACCCACCCAGGCACGTCACAGGTTAGGATGTGGTCATGATCTTCTCGCCCTAACGTGCTCTGGAGCATCTCTAGTGCAACGTGAAAGTATTGAATTCCATCTCTTGTTTCTCCTTCATCTTCCATGAAGGAACGATTAAGTTGAAGCGCCAGGCAGAGCTCTTCATTTCTGCTCTTATCTCTTAGGTAAGCTATACCCACTTGAAGTCCCGTTTCAGTTGCCGTGTATGTTTGCAAACATAAGATTTCTGACAACTGTCGTGTTTTTCCTGCTTGAAGTGTGAACTGAGATAAATGTGTCCCACAATGTTGATACATCAACTTCCTACAACCAAAGCGTGTGTGTGCGCTTTAGTTTTCAGTGTTTCCTCTCCATGGGTGACTTCTCGTAACCCTAACACAAACTTGGACTTTGACGGGTGTGTGTGGTGGCGAGAACATGGGTGAACAGCAGCCCTGGGTTCTGGGGGTCCGGTCAGACCAGCTGTGGGACCTTGGAGACATGTTCAGATGTCACGTCTTTGCCGCCTTCTTGACTAAGGAAACTGATCCGTAGGGCGCTTTCAGTCTTGGCCTCTGGGTTCACCTAACTGCTCCCCCCATCTCCAAGCAGAGCTAAATTGACCTCTGGCTTTATTCAGACGTATCTTCTGATTCGTCTTTGCCACCGAAGCCCTCCTTTGCTACATTTTCACTTGTTTCTTTTCCCCTTGTGTGATCCTTCTCCTTATTTATTTTATCCTCCTTGAAGGAGAAAGTCCTTTTTTAGAATCACCTCCACTTCCAAATGTTCTTCCAATCTCACCACCAGACTGTTTTCTGCAGGAATTCCCAAGCCTAAAGCTACTTCTTATTTTATTTTATTATTTTACTATTTTATTTTATTTTATTTTATATAATGCTTTTTCCATCTCAACTCTGTTACAGTCTATTCCTGGCAAAATTCTTCCCTTCATCTAATCCCCTGTGGGATTTGTACTCATTTTTTAAGGCTAATGACTAATGTCATCTCTGCAATGAGCTGTCCCCATGACCTCCCAGGCTGACTAATACTTTTTTCCATTGTGTCCCCAGAGCATTTCTTTTCTTGTCTGTTTTAAAGCACTTATTACTTTGAATTGTAGCTATTTTATTACTCATCCATTCATCTGTCCACCCATCCAGAAGAAAGCAGATTCCCTGCCTTCAAGTTTAGAATTTGGTTGGGGAGACATCAAAAAAAAAGAATAAACTATTTAAAAAACTTTAATTAATCATATAGAATTCTTTCTGATACACCGTAAACTTTTTAAAGACAAGAAATCTATTTTATTCCCCGTTGTATCCCTATCCCTAGTACTTATTTTACATTGTCTACCAATATTTGTTTTGAGGATAATATAGTTAGTAACTCACTGCCAGGGAATTTCTATTTAACGTATTGATTTTCTTTATCTTTTTATAATGCCTGTAACCTCTTTCCTTCCAGTTCTTAGATTCTTCCCCTACGTCTGTCCCTTTAAAGTCTAGACTGTTTAGTCAACAAAGCTTCTACTGGCCCCTTGACTACAAACCATGCTACTCTTGCTATAATAATCATTTCTAATTTATTTTTCTACCATCAATACGTGTCTTCCTCTACAACATAAAAATGAGGTACTCTTAATTCTGTTAACTTCTCCCTTAGTTTCACTTGGTCATTTTCAGTCCAGAAGAGAAATCACAACTAGAACAGAAGTGCCTACTGCCCATTTCTGAGTTGCTTGTAGGAAGGAATCAGCCAGTGAGTCTGTGGACAGGAGACCCTGAGGCCACAGGTCAGCAGGTGAAGCCGCTGCTGCTGGACGTGTGAACACTTGGGAGAAACTGGGGGCCAGGACATCTGATCCTTAAAAGTCCTCACCGTGGTCCCTACCTGAGGTCGGGGGCGCATCCCCACCTGTGGGATCTTCTCGTGAGGTGAGGATGTTGTCCAGGGCTGGGGCACTAAAACTTGTAGGGGAATGACGGCACACGTCCGGGGGTGCCGCGGAGTAGACTCCGCTCTTCCCGGTGCCCCGTGAGAGCTGAGGGAGTTCAGACCCCTCTGCCCTCGAAGGGTCTGTGGAAATTGCTCCAGAGCCTCTGAGGGCCCACGTCCTTGGAGGTGGAGGCCGACACAGAGCCTGCCGTCTGTCCTGGGATCACGGGGCTCCGTGTTTATTGTACGGGAGGCTTATTGTACAGGAGCACAATGACGTGAGCAGTGAACTCCGGCCAGGTTTTGACCTGCGTTGGGAGGGTGAGAACATGTCCACCCAGGGAACTCCTACGGGCAGGAAACAGGCACTCGGTTAAACCAGATTTAACCAAGGCAGACTCTTCCAGCGGCCTGGTTCTGGGCCAGCCGGGGGTTTGGGTGGCAGGGAGTCAAGGCGGAGGGACAGATGAGAACAGAGGGGGTCCCTTGAGTGTAGATGAAGGCCAGTTCCCGCCAGGACTTCAAACCCACTTCCTCAACAAGATGGCCCCATGTTTTTTTAAAAGCAATGAAAAATCATGTACCAATAGAAAGCCTGGACTCTGAGATCCCAGTGTCTTCCATTTTGTGCCTCAGCGATTTAAGCTTTGATGTCCAGTTTATTTCTACACCTAAAACAGATGCAGGACAATTTCTTGACAGCACTGTAGACCAAGCCTGCACACCGGTTTCTAACTTCATGATTCCTACTAACCATGGAAACATTTCAAAAACAATGACTTACAGGATAGCTCCCAGCCAGCATGGGTGTGGAGCGGTAAAACGGGGTCCCGAGCACTTCTGGGCCCAGAAGCACTGCTGGGCCACTGTCCACGTCGTCTTGAGGAGTGAACTCTGGCTCGGAAGCGGGTTCCTATCGCTTAGGTGTTCTCAGGGAAGCAGTCGTACGGTATTCTGAATGAGAATATGAATTTTTAAAAAAAGTTACATGATGGAATAGTAAACTACGAGGCGGGCACGGGCAAGGTAGTCACTCCGCCCTGCGCCCACCAGTGAATGGGAGTAAGGGCATCCCGTGAGTGGTCCAGGAGGACGGCCGCCTGCCGGGTCCGGAGGTGGCGGAACCATGTTGGGGCCGAGCCTGCCTGACTTGGTGAGGCCTGGGGATAGAGGTGGGCCAGGAGGGGGCGTCCTCAGGAGCTCTGATGGGAAGGATGGCACGGATACGCTTAAGGGTTGACTTACGGGAAGTGACGTGTGGATTTGCAGGCTTAATGTAGAAGGCTGAGAGCGTCTAGATCAGGAATAGCCCTTAAAAGCGAGTTCTTTCTGATTCAGTTGGATACTTGGCTGCCACACACTGCACAGATTTGTGTGTGTACATACATATATATATACTTACACATACACATGTATAACCAGATGACATTTATATACACGTAATTTTAATAATATAGCAAAGGAGGTGATCCCTACTAATTCAGCACTCACTTGACTATTTTAACAGTTGATCCCCCTTTTAAATATTTCTCCGGCACGACAGCAAGTTCTGTGAAATGATTCATAATGTGTCTTGGTGAAGTCGAGAAGGATAAATGGAAGCCGTCCAAATATCAGACGACCAAAGACCTTGTGCATATCTGTAGGTTTCTAGTTTTTTTTAGTTCAGGGAACTGAGATTTATGGACCAAGTATCTGCGTTCATGTAAATGTCAAGAAATAAAATCGGCATTTACGATAGTAGTCATAAAAGAGCCACATGGTCTTAAAGAGTGTTTTGTCATCGTCATGTTAAAAGCCAAAACATCGCCGTATTAGTTGATGAAGTTGTGTCTCTGTGTCTGTGTGTGTGCCTGGTCTGTTTTGTTTTCCCTCGGTGGGTGTACCTCTCCCTCATGTTGGTTGCTCTCAGTGTCTATTTCTGCTGGTCTTTCTTTGACACTGTGCCCACGGCACACGAGGACACGCACACACACACACACACACACACACACACACACACACACTTAGTTTCCACCCCTCCTCCCAGCCTCCCTGCCTCTGTTCACTGACTCTTCCGCCTAACACTCTCTCCCTCTCTCTCACTTTCCTTCTTTTCATATTATCTTTCCTTCTTCTGCAAATTTATACTCTAAATATTTCTCCTAGACCCCATGCACACACACTCAAAACTGAGAAAACCATTCTTTTGAACACTGAGAAATATCTATAGTAGAAACCACAACAGGAATGGCCAGAGAAAGAAATTAATGAATAATGAAAAAGGTCAACATTGATGAACTCTGTTCTAGGTGACAGAAATAATGTGGCTCTCCTTCTTACTACAAAAATAATCAAATGTAAAGACCACCTGACAAAAGTATTTGTACATAAATTTCATCTAAAGAAGTGGATTCGTTATATTTTAAAGAGAATGAAGCCACTATGTTAGTTTCTAATATGCAAAATATGGTTATAATTATCTATTGCATGTAAAACCATGTTATTCTTACATCAAATTTTTAAACATATGAAGCCTTACTCTGTGTCATTCTCAACAACCCTTCAGAGCCTGCTCCTTAGAAAGAGTTCACATCTGCACATCTTGTGAAAAAGAAAAAATAAATACATGTTCACAGTAGAGAACAGAGGACACCTGTACTTTATTCATTACGGTGCTAAATAGCTGGTACTTTATGCTTCCTGGTCTTCATTTAAAGCTACCCAATGTACTCGGTTTTATTTCTGTGGCCCTGATGCGAGTGTTTCCGGGAGTGAATGACCCACGGTAAAAAAGAAGCTGCAAACCCCATCACTAGTCCGTGATTTTTACTTTGTGAATAAATGAGATCGTTTTCATTTCCTAAGGATATGTCTGTGCCACAAACATAAACAGGACCTTGGTATTTGATAGGTTTGGACCTGGTGCATAATAGTATCTTTTATAAGTTACCCACGATAAACTTTTTTCCGCCTGAGTTGTCTGGCTGATTCACATGATCCTGAGTTTATTCACATGATCGTGAATGAAGTATCAATTACCTTTATTACTTTGGTTCAAGAGTAACTTTTGGAGCAGACTTTTTCCGTGTGACTTTTACAGTCACTGTCACGTACTCTGTCTGATGTTGCCAATCAAAGATGAGGGTTGAGGGCTTCCCTGGTGGCGCAGTGGTTGAGAACCCGCCTGCCGATGCAGGGGACACGGGTTCGTGCCCTGGTCCGGGAGGATCCCACCTGCCGCGGAGCGGCTGGGCCCGTGAGCCATGGCCGCTGAGCCTGCGCGTCCGGAGCCTGTGCTCCGCAACGGGAGAGGCCACAGCAGTGAGAAGCCCGCGTACCGCAAAACAAACAAACAAAAAAAAGACGAGGGTTGAAATGGCCTTTCTGAACTGAAGTTGTTGCCTGTGCCTGGATCCTGGTCCAGCGTTCTAGTCAACAACCTCTGTAAAAGCTTAACCTTCTCGTTCCGATTACCAAATAATCAGATTATTCAAATTCACTTTGAATTCCAAGTTTTATGATGAAGTTAAGTGTGTCTTCTTTCCTTGGAAGTGTGCGTGGAAGGTTTCTGGTCCTCGTCCAACTGTAGAAAGTGCTCACACGGTGCCTACATGATTGTAACCAATGCTCCGTGACCTCCAGGAAGGCCCTGAGTTACACACACGCACATGCATAAAGTACAAATCAGTGTCATAAGGTATAAAGCCAGGGAGGATACATGTGGAACATCAGTCTCTGCACATCTCCAAACAAGATGAGGTGGGATGCTGATGAAATGGCAGGGTGAGTGAAGCATCTCATTCATGGGGGGGGACGTGAAAATAACGTGAAGATACTGGCATTTAAGATTTCTCTTTCTTTCACGTGTGGGACTTACAACCCTTTCCCCAGGGACGAGCTGAGCTGGTTCCTCCACAGCAAGCGGGGGCGGGGCAGGGAACCTGGCAGCCGGCAGCCTGTCCATCGAGCCTAGGGAGCAAGGGTACCCCCAGCCCCTGCTGACAGCACCCAAGCCTCTTGCTTTTTTTTTTAATCGAAGTAGAGTTAGTTTACAATGTCACTTGAGTTTTAGGTGTACAGCAAAGTGATTCCGTTATACATATATGGTTTTTTTCAGATTCTTTTCCCTTATAGGTTATTACAAAATATTGAGTATATTTCCCTGTGCTATACAGTAGGTCCTTGTTGGTTCTTTTTTTAATTTAACCATTTTTGCAAGCATATTGTGGTAATAGAATTTCTCCTGGTAGCTCAATTGCTACCTAAAATTATGTAAAATACTGCCAGGGAAATTAGACGGGATTACTTTAATTTCTTCTAAAACTAGGTATTTGTGAATACGCACAAAAATGAATGTATATGGTCTTATCATATACTAACATGTTACACAAAGATAAATCACAGTATTTTTATCCTCATTATCATGGAATTTCACCACTCTCATTATTTTATTTTATCTTAATTTTTGGATAGGAATACAAACTTTAAGTAAAAAAAAAAATTTCAGATTATTGCCTAATTCATTAAAGTGAAAAGAGTAACTTGGAACTCAGTTCTACAAATGCATTTAACTTAAATTGTCAAGATGCTATTATTACTCAACCGCATTTAATTTTTTTAGCAGATGCAATCTATAGTAAAATACCTATCAGAGCAACTAAGATGATGCAATAATCATTTAGAGTTTTTTTTTTTAAGTAAGTCCATTTTAGTTATCTTCTCCTCAAATATGATTTTTTGTTAAGGCAAACATTCGTGAACTCTGTGAATTTCATTTTTATATTTCTTCATGATCAAAATAAGATCATTGTTTAATTTTTCATAATACTTTTAGTTTTATAGTGCTATTTGACAAAGTTAATATAACACCATATATATCTTATTGTTTTATATACTTTAGCACATATATTTGAAGAATTACTCAATAAATTAAAAAAAACAAACAGTGTGGCTTTAATGAAGCCAAATTTGCTAGCAAACAACAACAAATCTCCTTTTGTGTTTAAATTCTTTGTGAATTCTTTTGGTATCCTGATTCTAAAATCCACATAATAACCACCTCTTACTGTCTTTACTTTCTAATTTTATCTTAATAGATCCAACTTCTCTTCTTTCAGGGAAATCCCTATGACCTATCATGTTATGTTTCTGAAGAGACCAATGAGCTATTTATGTATTCCATGGCTAAGCTGTGGCTTTACATTAGTGAATCAATTATAGGCAATTACAAGGAACTTGGCAATTCCACATTATTTCGCTGAGATGCATCCTTTTCCTTTGGGTATAAATTGGAGGACATTTATATCTTGTTAGACTGTATTCCAAATTTTGGTGTATTCATTTGTGTTTTAGTTGATGATTAAATATTGTTTCTTTTAAAATTTTGGTTCATGTGAGGATTGAACTGTCTTTAAAACTGACTGATGGTTCTGCCTTCTTGGAGAGCAGAGTTTGGGAATGACCAGTTGGTCATTTGGTCAATCCTTGTGTGGGCCAAGTAGGATTTCCTGAGTTATCTGCTCCTGTTAACTTAATTCCCCCTACCCCCCATACAAAAGCTGGTGTGGATCTGTGACCTTCTGTTCCAAGGGGGTGGGCAGCCACGTGGTCTGAGCAGTCAATGGGTAGCTTTCTCATGACTCTCCTGCGGAGAGGCAATTGCATCCAAGTCATCTTTATACGCTTGCATCTGGGTGGAGTTCGACTTCCGGGCACAGTTACCAAGCGTGACACCAAGACCCAGGCTTTACAGATGCCCAGGAGATAAGAAATGAACAAGAAGCAGTCTCCGTTCCCTTGTAGATGGTTCCAGTTTCCTGGGAGAGACAACGACCATTCAGAGGGCTGTTTTATAATCATGGAAAATGCCAAACCCACAGTGGCGTAAAAAGGATGTGTTCTGACAGCGTTTCCAGAATGACATCCCAGAGGGAGGTGGCCAGTGGGGGTGTGAAAAGGTGGTGGAGGAGGTTTCAGGGAGTCTTCTTAGCCCCTCCCACTGTTACTCAGGATTCAGAGCAAGTTTTATTATTATTATTATTATTGCAATGTGGCTTTTAATGGCTCGACTATTTTATGAAAAAACTGTTGTGGATGTTATACAATTAATTTATCACTCATAAAACTTAATCCCAATTAAATGAGGAAGAAGCATCTATTAGCTCTGGCCTTATGGGGAAAAAAATTCTCCCCTCTTATAAACCTGATATTATCAAATAACCTTGCCAATGGAATCAGTGTTCCGTGACAGCAAACCAACCATCAATAGATAGCAACGACTTAGTCGCTGAATTGATGACATGAGTCATAGGAGAAGCTTAATTACAGGTTTACTGCGGGGTGCACCGCTCAGCTCTGTAAACACGAGCGCAGGCACAAGTTTCTCCGATGCGGCTGGGAGAGCTGGGCGTGGATTCAGGGCCCATCCCCCAAGAAAGAACAGTGTCTCAGAGTCTTGTCTGTGTAAGAGTAAATTTGTCACTTGCGGTGGCCTGTAACTCTTGGGAATCAGGAGGCCCGTATCCAATGAACAAGGGCTTAACTTTCCTGCAGCGGGTCTCATGATTTCGTGAAAGCTGGTCCAGTAGCCGCGAGAGGACAGGGCAGAGTGGGAAGCAGACTGCGGTACAGTTGCTGCGGAAGCCTAGGCCGTTCCTCCTGGGCGCTCTCTTCCATCCTTGGAAGGAGGCCCGCCCTCCTTGCCAAGCATCTCTGCTCCTCTAGGCGGCTTACCTGGCAGTGGAAGTGAGACCCTCGTCCCTAAGGGAGCTGAGCCTTGCTCACCATGACCTTCAGATTCTCTGGCTGCTGTGCATGCTGACTGGCTGTCAAGGCTAGGCCAGGAAGAACCAGGAGACGCCTCAGTGGTCACTCAAGGGCCAGATGTGTTCTCTGTTCCCCACGTTCTCTGTTCCCCCTCCCAACAGCCAGGGTCTGTTACTCCCGCCAGGATGGTGACTCTCTCCCTGGCCTGCTGGTCTCCCAGCCCAAGAAACCCAAGTGACCAAGAGGCAGGCAGAGCTGCAAGTTTGATTGGACTCTTATGTGTCCCCTGGTGGAAGCACTCCCTTAGGGGACCGGGATCTTTAGACCCACGGAGGGTAGATTTGGGGTGAGGGATGTACAGATCCTTCAAGCTAGTCATTGGGAGTCATGGTAAACCAAACCATTGCTAATTCCTGTTAGTTCTTGGGCCCATATATTCAGACTATGGAGGGCGTGGCATTACGTAATGATCATCAAGCGTGCATATTGGCCCCAAAGAAGGCACGCCCTCTTGGCAGGGTATCTCCTTCAAGCCAGCATCTCAGCTATGCCTTCGAGAGATGGTTCTATCGCTCCATCAGGACTGCAGTTCCCAGGATGTGCGATAAGTGATACCAACGGTGTATCCACGTATTCTCTTCCCATGGTCGTCTTCCCAACTGGGTCTCTTGGTCCATGAGACGTGTGAGAATTCTCGTTGATAGAACATTCAGGTATCAGTACCGTCTGAGGCTCTGAAGACGGGCCAGGCAAATCCATACCCAGAATATGTGTTAATTCCAGTCAAGTTGAGTTGCTGCCCCTTCCACAGTGAAAAGTCCAGCGGCTGGTTGGCCTTCTCAAGAGATGGTGTCCTGTTGGGAGGTTGGCATTTATCTCTTCTGCTGACAGATTGGACGATGGGCTGCGAGAGTAGCTAAAGCGGTCTTAGTGGGAGCCCTGCTATGGGGCCTGTACTGTCCCTCCGTCCCTGCCACGATGTCTCCTCCACTATCAACTCCAGCGTAGGAAAGTCGAAGGCAGAGGCTAGCTGACTTCTCCTGACCAGGACGCTCTGTCTGGTTGGTGGTTGAATGCTTCTTCCCGGGTATGTGCTCTCTGGTGGGTGTCATCATGCAAGGAAAGACCTTCTCATCTCATACTAACTCTCACAGGTCCACCCTCAGGCATCTTCCTTAGATCCCCTCGACCCTGATCTTCTAGGTAAACCATTCACGTCCTTGTCCCTGCTTGACGTCATGACTTAGTAGGTCCAATAGAAACCAGTTCCTAATGGTCAGCTCTGGCCTCTCGGTCAGGGATTCTATCTCTAGAATGTAGTAGTGTAGTTCTTTGCCGCAAATAACGTGGCCTTGCTCCAGAAACCTGTGTCTCTGTGTCGTGACCCTTCCATGAGATCTTGCCACAAACTCTGTGAGCATCTTTTCCTTTGACCACAGATGCCTACAGACATACCATAGGCTCTACCAGGTTTTATGTCCAACCAGCGAGGCTGTCCTCAGTGCAGCCGGGACCTGCTCTGTAGCCCTGTCCAGGCTGGCCACCTTCCTTTTCACCCAAGCATGGATCAGCCCAGTAGTCCCGGGTGTGGGGTATGCGGTCCCCAGAACCTAATCAGGCAATCTGGCATTATGCTTCCTTCTCAGTGTCCTTTATTATCACTGGGGACACCTGAAATGCCCTGGGCCACTGAGCCCTCAAAGTGTCACTGATACGATGTGCCCCTGAATCTTTGTCGGTTTATCTTCTACCCTCCGGAGCACAGACGTCTTCCCAGAGCTTCTAAAATACTTGCCACTTCCTGCTTATCTGTTCTCATCAACACGATGTCATCAACCTCATCTACCCACGTGATGATCTGCGGGACGCACGGATCACCCAGGCCCCTTCAGACTGTATTACGGCGGAGGGCAGCCAGGTTTGCACACACCTCAGCAGGACTGTGGATCTGCCCTCTTTTCTATGTTACTGGAATGCTAACACTCCTGGTTCCGCTCTCTGATGGAGATGGAAAAGGATGTAATTGCCATGTCGGTGACTGCAAAGCTCGTAGTTGAGTCTCTGTTGATCTGCAAAGCAAAGATCCCGTATTTCGGTCTAGCAACTGCAGTTAGAAGTATTATTTGCCTGGGTTTGTGGTTGCCCGCTGTTAACCCCCAGGATCAGTCTTACTGGAGTCTGCACTGGTGAATTTCAGGGAGAAATTGTAGGGACCGCCAGCCATGCATCCTCTAAGTGTTAAGGGAGGCACTAATCATTGTCATTTCTTCTAGAATACGATGTTTGGGTTTGCTATTTTGATGATGGGAAGGAGAAGTTTTAAAAGATTCCACTTATAATTCTACTTTATTTGTCAACAAGTGAGTTATGTTTTTGCATTTACCTGGAGAGGAAAGAGCCTGAGCGCCTCTTCACTTGGGTATCAGTTCTTTTGCGATGTGCCTGCCGTGTCTTTGCCCACTTTTTAAATTGATTGTCATTTTCTTATTTATTTGGAAGAATTCTTTCCCTTATTGGCCTTTTAATAACTGTTTTGAAGAGTGTAACACACCTATAGAAGCACGTACTTATCATAAGAGTAGAGCTCAATGAATCTTCACGACCTGAACAAGCTCATGTAAACAGATCAAGAAACAGAATATTGATAGAAAGCTCTCCTTACTGGCTGGTATCTTTTGATGAATAAAGGTTCTTAAGATTAAGGTGTTCTAATTTATCAGTCTTTTCATTTAAATTAGTGCTTCTTGTAAACTGCTTAAGTCTTTGCCAAGGTCATGAAGGTATATATCCTCACATTTTTTTCTAGAAGTTTTATTGTTTTCTAGTGCATGGTTTAAATCCATAATCCTTTGGGAATTGTTTGTTGTATATACCATCAAGTAGAATCAAGCCTTTTTTTTCCAGGTAAATATCCAATTGACCCAATGCCAGTCACTGAAGAAAGAACCCTTTCCCCAATGACACCTTTGCCATAAATTGACCATATATGTGTGAGTCTATTTCTGGACCCAGTAGATGGAACATCTACTCTGTTCCTTTGCTCTATTTGTGTACGTTTGCACCAGAAACACCTATCTCAAGTACTAAGCATGGCTTATGATAAACTTTGACATCCAAGATGCTTTTTGCTTAAACTTTGACATCCAAGATGCTTTTCGCTATTCTTGGTTCTTTTCATTCCCATTCAAACTTTAGAGTTAACTTGTTAATTTCTAAAAAAAAAAAAAAAAATTCTTCGTGGGATTTTGTTTGGGATTGCATTAAATCTAGTAGATACGTTTGGGAAGAATTGAAATCTTGCAGAACTGAGTCTTTTATTCCATGAACATTTTTTATTTCTTCATTTATTAAGATCGTCTTTAATCTTCTCAAAATGTTATTTGTTTTGTATAAGTTTTACATGTCTTGTGTTAGATTTATTCCTCAGTATTTCATATTTCTATGCATCATAAATGGTTTTATTTTAAAATTTTTTCTAATGTTTTTATCACTGGCTTATAGAAGTTCAAATCATTTTTAATAGTGACTTCACTGAAGTTGCTTCCTTATTTTAATATTTTATCTGTAGATTCTTTGGGGTTTTCCTCAAATACAGTCACGTCTCTGAAAATAATAATAGTATAATTTTTTTTCTTTTTCAGTCATCATACCTTTGTTTTTTCCTGCCAGTATTTTTCATTCAAATTCATACTTCCTGGTCCCTTCCCATGAGTCTGTGGTATTCTGCCTAATTAGAAGACATCAGTAGGAATACCCACTATGAATTTTCCATGGAAATGTTGGAGCATGTAAATAGTTTCCTTGGACTCAGGGATTTATAACTTCCATTTGTTTTTCTGTTTTCTTCTTTTGGGGGGATGTACCCAAAATGTACCTATTGCTGAACCTACATTTTTAAATTAATTTTTATTGGAGTGTAGTTGATTTACAATGCTGTGTTAGTTTCTGCTGTACAGCAAAGTGATTCAGTTATACGTATGCATATATCCACTCTTTTTTAGATTCTATTCCCATATATGAACCTACATTTTTAATTGTGTTACATATCTTCTGGTAACTTGCACTGAGGATTTATTACTGTGGAAAGTGGAAAATAAGCTGGAAAATTTTTCTAGGGTCCAGTGTTCATTGTACAGATTTGGGGGGATTCAGAGTTCCCCACTTGATTGTACTCTCTCCCAAAACCTGAAAGGTCAGTGAATTTGACTTCTAAACAGACCTCCAGCAATGAGACTCCCATTAGCGTTATTGACTGTTGTTTTCCTCCATCACTTTTTGGATAAAATTTCATCCGTATGTTGTCATCAAAGGGAGTACCGTTTCCAATTAGAATTCAAGTTTCTAAATGGAAGCATTTTTCAAATAGGTGACCAAAAATTTCAGGTAACACTATAGATCCTTTAAAGATGTTTTAATAAAATCAAAACTGCGGATGTGAAATATGGCGCTGAAAGGTACTTGGCTCATTGGTAATGTCCCCTGGAGGACTCTGAATGTTTAAAGCAACAGTTTGATTGAATAGAACAATAAATGCAGGGCTGAGTGTGCTTTTCCCCTTTCTTTCTCATCTCCTAGAAAAATATAGATAATAGAGCTCATTTATTTCCTTAACATTTCAGAGCTCCACAGATGGGAAAACACAACCCAGTGGAAATTATTTCTGGCAACCTTGAGAAGATACGTTAGCATTTTGTGGCATTTCTTTCAGTGACATGTAAAGCCTGGCTTTCCCTCATTGCAATGTCACAGTGAAGTGTCACAATAAAGCCAAAACAGCGTGCCCTCAGGGAAAACGCGGGAAAGGGACCATTTTCCATGCACACACAAAGGGTAATATTTATTATAAAGCCTTCCATTTTAGTTCCAAATGCTGCCTGGGCCATAGCTACTTCGCAGTGGAGAAACGCACAGAAAGGGAGATTTCAAGCAAATGTTACGTATAAATCGAATGTGATTTATGTGGATACAAATACCGTGTTTAAAAGTAGAATGCTTTTATGGACGCGCAAGCTTGGAGAGTCTGTGCAGGTGACGCTCAGCCTGGTTTTGGTGGAGTCCAAGGCGCAGAGAGTCAGAACCAGGAGTCCGAACAGCCCTGTCTTGACCTGTTTTTCTCACTCGCAGCACAGATGTCACCTTCTTTACCTACGACATGTGCTAACATGGGAATTATTATCCCCCTTTGTTGGCTAGGGAATTTAGTGTTCCAAAAGATTCAGTTATTCATTACAGATGACACAGCCGGTATTATTTAGGGAACTTCATACACAGTGTCAAATACAATACTTTATTTGAAGCTAAATTTGTTTTTTTGTTTCTTTTTTTTTTCATTTTTTTATACAGCAGAATCTCATTAGTCATCTATTTTATACATATTAGTGTATACATGTACTTTCGAGAAAACCTCAACGTCCTTTTCGTCCTTCCTTCCATAAATTATTATTTGGACCCAAATACTGAATTTGATCTTTATTATCATTAATGTCTTCTCGTCACGTTCGTTCTACTGCTCCCAACTGTGGACATGTTGGGGGGCAGGGCGGTGTCCTCGCCACGTTTTGCAGCATTTTTCTTTGCTGCAGCTCCGCACCATCTCCCGATCTAATGAGTGTCCCGAATCACCGGGAGCCGCCCTGTGGTAGGCAGGTTCCTCCAGCTGGAGCGGTGGCTGGTTCATTCGGGTCCGACTCCACCCGGCTGTCAAAGGCAGATGGAAATTACCCAGGTTCCTTGTTCTGATTCGGCAACACGTAGGAGAGCGTGAGCTTTGGGGACCAGCAGACCAGACTCAAATATCAGCCCCACCAATTATGGGTCACGTGATTTGGGGAATGTCCCTTGTCTTTCTATGTAAACTTCGATAATAATATTAACAAGACGAAATCTCTAAGGATCGTACCGGAAGTACACATTCAGCCTCATCCATCACCCCAGCCACCAAAGGAGGGAATGGCGTTTGTCTGACCGACCAAGCCCACCAGCCCAGGTCTCTTTGATCAGTGTTTCCTGGTGCTGACGAAGCTTTGTTCGAATAAACTTTCTCAGCCCTTTTCCCAGTGCCCATGCTATGCTAACATGAGTGTTTAGAATCCACTTTCTTTCCCTGCTTTAATAGCTGAATGTCATTTGCCAGGAGCCTCTCCTTTTCTATAAATCTTCTTGGTTCGGGATAATGGTTAGTGGCCTCACTTGTGTATCTTCTGAGCATCCCGGATGGAAACGCACTTGATTTAGAAGACTTTGGTTTAGGGGCCTTGAACTCTCTGCACATTCCTGGGAACTTTGCCCTCCTACCCCTCCCCCTTCAGAGGTCTTCCCCCAGACGGAGTAGGCTCCTGCACGGGGGGTCTGCTTCTCTGCACTTCGCTCCCCTGACGCGGGACACGTGTGTTGTAGACTGTTCTCTTTGACAGGCCAGGCTCGGGCCGTGCAGGCCTGCACTTTCCAGTGTCCTCACAAAGGCATGTGCTCTCCTGTCCACCTGCTGAGGTGCTCTTCCGCTCCATCGTCTGTGCGTGGTCACTTTATTATTTTTTTTTTAAAGACTTTTTTGACGTGGACCATTTTTCAAAGTCTTTATCGAATTTGTTACAGTATTGCTTCTGTTTTATGTTTTGGTTTTTTGGCCGCGAGGCATGTGGGATCTTAGCTCCCCGACCAGGGATCGAACCCGCACCCCCTGCATTGGAAGGCGAAGTCTTAACCACTCGCCAGGGAAGTCTCCGTGGTCACTTTAAATTTGGGATCATCAGAAAAATGTTGCCAAAGCACATTAGTTTATTTAGGAAACTCACTGTTCTCTTCTTTATTGGGATAATCTTCAGTTCTCAATGTTTAATCTTTTGTGAGAGATTTCTAACCCTCTTGGATTATCTCTCCTTCCAGAATCTCTTTCTTTCCCAGAAGGAAGAGTGCTTTTTTTTTCTTCTGAAGTTTTAAAACCTACTCCTCCAAATTCAAGAATTCATGTGTGATGCTAATTAAATAATTTTCACGAATGGGCCACCACTGGTGTTTCTCTGCATTGATGCTTCAAAACAATTTAAGGCCTTGTCTTAGTAATAATGCTGAATATTCAGTCTTCTTTTAGCGATGGAGTAATATCTCGTTACTCTGAGTCCAGATACTCTGCTCCGGATCTTTTTAAGTTTGCATTTTTCTTCAAAGAGTGTTTAATAAATACATGTCAGAGACTCACTGTTGGCTAAACCCTCTGGTCTTCTGGGTCTTGCCAAGAGAATGTTTGTCTTAACTTCAGCATATAGAGCGAGCTGCGTTAATGCCAAGTGAGCTATATGTAGGAAATCTGTTTTGAAAGGGCCATCCTCAGGAGGACTTCCAAATAAAACTGTACGAGAACAGGAGTAAGGATAAACTGCGGTCCATTTTTGTGAAATCCAATCTTATTTCTCCTCCTTTTATTTGTTTGTTCTGTGTGCCAGATGGGTAAGAACCAAACGGCAGAGTGCCACGAGCATCTTTCCACTTTTTTCTGGGACTGGAGATGGGCAGATCAGATGTTCACAGCTTGTCCCCCCCTTAATGCCCTGTCTTTCAAGTCAGAGCCCGGGATATGGCATCTCAAGGTTGACATGCAACTGTGGCGGAGATAAGCAGTTCCAGTAGCAAACAACTCTCCGAAAAGCCTTGTGATTTATCCATACTGGACACGTTTTCTTGTAGCTGGTGGTATATTTTTCACATTAGCTCTTTCTTGGGATTAACAAACCAGTGCAAATCTTGTTTCATCCCTCCCTGGGTATTTAGTGTAGTGCCAGGCAAAGTACAGATTAACGTATGCTTACTCAGGATTAAGGATGATTTTTTTTTTTTTAGCTCTTCTGATCGGCAGTAAAGTAGAGTCTACACAGTTCAGTGAATTCAACGGATGGGCTGTTTTCGTTAATGGCGACAACTAACCCCAAACCTTGGGTCCCAGGTTTCTCTGGTCGTGCTTGGTGATGGTCGAAGGGCAGACAGCTTTCATCATGTTCTTAACCCGTCTCCGTTACTGCAGTGCTGCGCATGACTGCTCCACGGCCAAGAAGAGGAGAGCCGGGGAGCAGGCTCTGGGGGTGCCGGTCAACAAGAGAAAGTCCCTGCTCATGAAGCCCCGACACTACAGCCCCAGCGCGGACCGCGAGGAGGGACGGGCTGAGCGGACGGCGGAGGCGTTGGGGCAGGACGGCGCCCCGGACACCCACCATCACCCCGGCGCAGGTAGCGAGGTGGAGTGGCCCCAGCTTGAGTTCCTGCCTGCGCACAGACCCAGGCCCACCTCAGGGGGACGTGCCGTTTGTATGGTGGGAAAAGCAAACCCCAACGTGAGAGCAAAACCAGACATTGGTTTCCCTCAGCATCCACTAGTGAGGACCGGGTTTCCTTCCATAACAGTGGGGGGGTCTGAGCACAAGGCACAGAGCACAGAGCATCCTTGGCCCCAGGCACGGGTTTGGACTGTGCCTCTTTCCGAAGAAAATAAAAGCAACTAAGCCCCAAAGTTGAAGAGGACCTTAACTCCCTAATGGGGTGGATGTCTAGTCCCTGAAACATAAAACCCCTGCAAAGTAAGCTTTGAGACATTTCCGATAGGACGTATGAGACGCAGTCTCTATTTTGAAATTTTATTTTGTTAATTTTTTATTGAAGTACGGTTGATTTACAATATTATATTTGTTTCAGGTGTACAGCATGGTGATTCAGTATTCTTACAGATACACCATTAAAAGTTATGACACGATAATGGGTATAATTCCCCGTGCTGTACAGTATATCCTTGTTGCTTATCTGTTTTGCACGTAATAGTTTGTGTCTCTTAATCCCCTGCCCCTAATTTTTTTTTTGAAATTTTAGGATGTGCTTCTCCGCAGTTCGCGGTCACCCCCACTAGACCCTGGTTGTCCCAGTGCCTCCAGGACCTGGACCATCACAGACCCCTTTGTGCATGAGGCTGAAATCGAAGGACATGCAAAATGTCTCAAAAGTTTATTTTAGAAAATACATGGAAATCTAAAGCTTGACCTTTTAGAAAATGAAACTAGATGTGTGTATGTTCTATTACATACACATTTTTTTCCGAATGTGAGTTTTTAAGGAATCAAAATATACAAAATAAGTTGTTACTTGAAAAGAAGTATAAATTATACAAACCGAAGGCAGCGAGCTTCTTAGATCATAAATATCTATCGCATATAGAATGGTAGTAATTGCAGTAGGTGTTAATAGAAAAGACATGAAAGCATATTGACTGAGTGAGCACAGATCTCAGATCACAATCATCAGGTCTCCAGTCATCTCGGCTTACAAGTAATTGGAGATTCTGTAGTTAAAACAGTTGTATTCTGATTTGCTAGTGCTTGACTGAACTTTCTGGCTTTTGTGTAGTTAACATATGGCGTAAAACCTCGTGGCTCATCTGTAAATTATAATCATCCTTGACCTTTTTGTTTGTTTCCTTGAGCTGGTCAGTTTTTTGTTGTAGTTGATTCACGAAAATTGTAGGTTGAATCTAGTACTAGGGAAAGTCCTTGAGTCAGTATGGTTATATAATTCATCTCGCTGACATTAATTTACCAAGTATTTAAGACAATGGGCATCTTTTACACCAACACATTTTGCAGGCACCCTAAGGACCAGGACTGTACCTGCCCACCAGCTTCCCGCCTTCTTTTGTAGCTGAATGATCACTGTAGATGCTTGATAGTAACCGGGGAAGTATACTGTCAAATATTCTCAGTTAAATATTCACTTAGAAGCACGGATAGACTTCTATCTGCAGCTTCACAAATGTTCACTCTTTAGTATTAGAGCCACTACGAATCACAATGACTGTGTTAAATTCCAGCCGTAGTGGCTATTATTTTTGAATTCTTAATATATTCCGAGCACATAAATCACTTAATCCACCCAACAGTGACGTGAGTGTGTATTATTATGGCCACAACTCTACAAATGAGACCTACGAGGACAAAGGGATTTAATGCTAAAGGTAACACAGCTTGTAGGCGTTGGAAAGAAGATAATTAGGAAACAATTGAAGGGCAAGCAAAATAACTATTTCCCAGCTAACCGTGCTCCATAATCCAGCCCTTCCCATGCTCTGACCACCTTTGGAAGGCAAGTTGGGCAAAGTCCCTACGAGGTCAGATTACGAAGTCCCATTTCCAGAAATGACAGGTCACAGATGCTTCTCTCCCTGGTCGAGAGAGGAAAAGTCTAAGTTGCTTTCAGCCCTCTGAGCAAGTGACCCCCCGCCCCCGGAAGGCAAGAGAGCTGAGCTTGCACCCAAGCCCAGCATGAGGGGTTTCATCTACCATCTCGGTCACTCCAGGCACCCCAAGGTCTTCATCTGACCAGGTGTGTGCCCAATTTTGTCTCAAGCAGGCGGTTCAGTTGATGAGAGAGGGTTAGGCTCACGAAGGCTGAGGTCATGAGCTTGAATCCCTTTAATGGCAAAATTGTGCCCCATGCCCTCCCCTGGCTGTCTTTCAAAGAGCTGCAGGTGGGCGTTAAGGACGATAGAAGAAAATTTGGACAAAACCATACAGATGCACAGTTTTCACTGGGGCAAACAGAAGGTGACCTTGCAGAGCCCTCAGGAGGCAGGACGAACTCGTGTGTTCCCAGTGCAGACGAGGGAAAGAAGCAGGGTGAGCCAGTGTGTGGTATCCTCCCGGGTTGTGAGCACGTGATCGTGATTCCAGGAAACCCGTCACACCTGTGGAGGCTCTGGGAGCTGGGATGATACTTTGACTATGTTATCTCTCAAATAACAGACAGCAAATAAAGGAAAAGCCGCTCCCATTCTAAAACTCTGAAAGACAAATTCATCTTTTAGGGCTTTTATTCCCAGCAAAGTTGACATGCTCAGGAGGCGTGGAAAACTAATTTCCCCGTAAAAGTCACTTAGATAGTTACAGAAACAGAACTAAAATCTGAAATCCAGTTGTACTAAAGGAATCAAGCTCAAAACATGATTTTCAGAGGACTTCTTTTGTTTGTTTTGATGCAGAACAGTCGGTCCCTATGGAGAATCCGCTAGCAGGTCACTTCAGGATTACCAGACCCCTCAGAGGAGAGACTTTGGTTTAAAGCAAATCAACAGATGTGAGCTTTTACACATCAGGCCAAAAGGAAGTTTATTTATTTACTTTTTTGCTTTGTGAGGAAAGTATTGTCCTACTCCAGCCCCAGAAGTGCACCTGAGGAATTTTCTACCCCACGTTGTTGTGAGATGCACTTTGTTAGTTTTTGTTTGTTGTTGTGTTTGTCTTTATGTGTTTTTCTTTATACTTTAAGGATTGTTGCTTTTCATTACAAGTTACCTGACAAGTGTATTCTGGTATTTTCCTATAAATTCACTCTTGAAAGTATCCAGATATGGGAAAATAGTAGGCACCTGGCCGTGGGTCCGGATCTCAGCCCCCGCACTGGCTGGTTGTGTGAACTTGAGCAAGCCCTTGGCTCTTTAGAACCCTGGTTTCCCGCCTGTAACAGGGAGTTGAAAGTACTTTTCTTGTAGTTGTTGTGAGGATTAAATGAAATGAGTAACTGAACACCATGCCAGGAACATACCAGTTCATTGTCTTAGCATGTCACAGGGTCATCCAGTCATTGGGACATCAGATCGTCCTCGTTTTAAAGATGAGGACCCAGGACCCGGGAGACATCGGCCTGCCCGAGGCCATACAGGCAGGTGGTGCTGGGCCAACCACACGACCCCAGTCTCTGGACCTCGGACCCGGGAGGTCTCCCTCCACGCCGTGCGCGGACCCTCCCATCCCCAAGGCAGTTGGCGAGCATAGGAAGTGTGACGTGGGTGATGGTGAACTGGGCTGAGTCCTCTTTACACTTGGACTGTGACCTTCCACAGCGGGCACGGTCACCACTTACTCTGAATGAAAAACGGGCCGCACCTTATCTAGGTGGAAGCTCCCATGTCTCCTCTGCCATTGCTAACTCTACCTTAGTAACAGGGAAGGGAGAAGCAGCCATCCTTCACCGCATACCTGTTGGGTGGCACCTGCTTTCCTGTGAGGGTGAGGCTCAGAAAGGGTGAGGAACCCATCGGCGTTGGCACAGAGACACACGCCAGGCCCAGAATCAAACGAGGTCCCTAACGCAGGGCTCTTTGGGTTATGTCAGTGGCTAAAGCACAAAACGGAGCACCGGACCACCCCGGAAAACAAAAACACACGAGCACAGAAAAAGTAGGCAGCCTGTTCCAAAGCTGGGGGGAAGGGGCGCCCCGTCGCAGATACGTCTGCTCAAAAGCGAACTCAACTTCTCTCTTTGTGACAATGACAGTGATGGCAGAGGGGGGTGGGCGCGTGGGAAGTTGGTCTGCAGGTTTGCAGGGCACCCCTGGAAACCCCGCGGGCGACGCACGAAGGCACTCCTACCAGCAGGGCTCCTCTCTTTCTGAAGAATAATTACTAAATATTTTCTTTTAGCATATAACCAACAGTTGAACCAAACAATTATGTAAACTGGAAATGACCCAAAACGCTCGCCTTGGCAGCGGCTCGGTGACACGCATTGTCGGGTACACGTGCATTGCTGTCACCCCGCCTCTCTGGTGATCTGCACTTAATAGGAATATTTTAAACTATGTAGCTAAGCAACAGAGGTAATTGTTGCTTTCTAGAGCTTTTGTTAGCACCCTCGCACAGCCCAAATATGCATAATTAGGTATAATGTCTATAAGTCATTATTGTACACATGTGGGTAGTTAAGTGGAGTTGAGAGGATAGTTCAATGAATTGAGCATATTCACTGAAAAGGCTTTTTATTTGTTTTCTGTAGTTCATAATATTCTAAAATTATCATAACCCTTTACACTTTCTCTTAACAGCCAACTGTGATATTGAGAAAAACTTCATTTGCATTTTAGACTATGTTTAATATATTATTTAAACCTGGAGTTCCTCTGATATGAATTCAGGAGAGGATACACCACCCGTTCAAATATTATGTGCTGGTTTCGCCAGCCTCTTTTCTAGGAAGTAAAATGTTAAATTTTTCAGTTTATGTTGAATAGATCCCAACAAAAGACTGCACTCTATAATCAGCATTATTTAAAGGGGCTAGTGTTGTGACTGAATTCTTCCCTTCATCCAAAAATGCTTTTAGTTACTATGGCAATATTTACTTGATCCGGGCAGTCCAGTGTTGATTTAGGGAGATAATTACCAGAAAGGAAGATGATGGAGATGCATTTTTGAGTGTCCTTGTCAGACGCAATGTTTATAAAAAATTAAACGAGACCCAAAAAAGGCACATTGTCTTCTGCGCAGACACCCTCTCCCGCAGCCCTTACACAGGACGGCTGTGCTTTTCTTTCCTCCCAAGATGTTTATTAAGGCAGAATGCACTTCACCTGGTGTCTCTAACAGTCTTTAAGGGGGCTTATTATTTTGTGTTCCCATCCGCCACCCTGCCTTTAGAGACACAGAAATAGTCCTGCTTCGTCTTCTTTTTGTTTTGTCTCAGTGACTGCCAGGGACCACTGCCTGGTTATCTGGTGCATTTCACAGCCTGGCGATCTCTGGGCGCCGAGCTCCCTGGACCCCGCCACGTGCGCGGCCAGGGCTGGGGCACTGGCGAATCTGCACCTCAGGTGGTGTGTTTGCACCGGGACAGGCTTGGGGAGGGTGACTGTACATATAGATATATACACACACACAATCTGTCACCCCGGCTGGGCCACTGCCAAGAGGGAAGGGGGTGACACGGACAGCTGCTCTAGGACAGTGGACACCCCATGGACGGACTGGCGCTTGGGGGGTGGGCGCTCTTCTCAGACCCAGGCCTTCTTTACCATCAGGACCGAGAACAACTGGTTAACATTCAGCATCCTCCAACTGTCCCCACTCCTGACTCATCTCCTTTTTACACAAGTGCGCGCACGTACCAGGACAGAAACTGAGCTACTATTCAAGATATCATTCCATCATGTTCATTCTCCCGTTTACTTGCGTTTCCCTCGTCACGGCATTTTCGTGTGACAGTTACGACAGTGATGAGGGAGTCTCGAGAACCTCAGGCTTCTCTTAGTTATCGTCTCGTGTAGATGTGTATTTCAGCTAACATTCCATAAAATCTGGAAGTATGTTTGGGACTCTACGGAGGCAGAGAAAATCAACCTAATAAGCTTTGAAAATATATCGCCACGCTAGCAGAGAAATTCGATGAATACTTCCTTTTTATAATGTATAGTAGGACGTATGCTTAATTTTCTTCCAGTTGACTGAGCTTTGCAAATATAAGAGGTACAGTAACACGAATTTCACATTCAGGACTCTGTGATGGTTGAGTATTTATTTCAGTAACTAGACGAGCTTAGCTCTGACATGCTGAAAATTAGAATAGCTCGTCTCTTTAAAGGCAATTCTCAGAATATTAAGGTCTGAGTTTTGTTTTCTTTTGTCAAGAGGGTATGTATTTTTCTACCCAATGTTTATATAATTGATGGAGTCCACATATTCACACATTGCATGTATTATATATGTATATGTCTATCTATTTATCTATCACTGTAATTTCCTTAAAATGCTTTTTGTTCTTATTTTTCAAATATTGGCCTTTTTTCCCTAGAAGAAATCATGATAAAACCCATGGAGGAGAAGCTTCATTCAACTGCACAAGAAAATTCCGATGGGAAGGAAGACAGATACGGCCGTTATCAAGAGCTCGTGGTCAAATCGCTAATGCATTTGGGGAAATTTGAAAAAAATGCATCTGTTCAGACCATAAGTGAGAACTTAAATGACAGTGGCATCCAGTCTCTAAAAGCAGAGGGGGATGAAGTGGATGAGTGCTTTATGGTTCATTCCGACGATGGAAAAGACAAAATCGACGATTCCCAGCTGCGGTTCTGTTCCTCCGATGACAACGAAAGTAACTCTGAAAGTGCGGAGAATGGTTGGGACAGCGACTCCAACTTCTCAGAAGAAACCAAACCTCAGAGCGTCCCAAAGTATGTTCTCGTGGATGATAGGAAAGACCTGTTGGAAATTCCTGAAATAAAAACTGAAGGTGACAAGTTTATCTCTTGCGAAAGCACATGTGATTCGGAAACAGAAAGGAGAGACCCACAGCACGCTCCCGTGGACCCGTCGGATGGCCAAGCCCAGCCCTCGTTCCCTGGGAGTAAGGAGGATGATCACAGGCACGGGTGTCCGGCCGCGGGGGTGGAGGAAGCCGCTGCCCTGGAGAAAGCCAAGGGGAACTTGAGTTTGCTGGAGCAGGCAATCGTCCTGCAGGCTGAGCGAGGCTGTGTTTTCCACAGCACCTACAAGGAGCTGGACAGGTTTCTTCTGGAGCATCTCTCGGGGGAGAGGAAGCAAAACAAAGTCATTGACGTGGGCGGAAGACAAGTCTTTACCAGTAAACGTAAGCCACCGATTTGCTTCTATTTTATTTAAAATTGCTTTAGAGGTGAGGGGGGGAATGAGTAAGATTTGATCGCTTCTCCCAAATAGCTTTTTGACAGCACAATTTAAAAACTTGATTTATATTTTAAAATTAACAATTTTTTTTCCTACTCAATAGATTGTTCTCAGATTAAAGCTTGGTCGGTTTGTAGCGTTTTAACTCACGCGAAATAAAGACCTGTATTTCTTCTAATAGGACTGCTTTTAAAAAATATATCGTACTTGTTAAAAAATACTATATTGGGTATGTTAGAAGTACATTTGTATTTACTGGATTTTAAATCATTTTATGGATCAAATCATTTCCAGAAATTTAATTTTTCTTTCCCGCCCTCTTTCTGGGATCATCTGACTGCTTTTTTTTTTTTTTTTTTTTTTTTGTGGTACGCGGGCCTCTCACTGCCGTGGCCTCTCCCGTTGCGGAGCACAGGCTCCGGACGCGCAGGCTCAGCGGCCATGGCTCACGGGCCCAGCCGCTCCGCAGCATGTGGGATCTTCCCGGACCAGGGCACGAACCCGTGTCCCCTGCATCGGCAGGCGGACTCCCAACCACTGCGCCACCGGGGAAGCCCCATCTGACTGCTTTTGAGCTTCAAAATAGTGTCAAGCTACCTGGAAGCCAGGCAGGATGCTCCGATCCTTCTTAGGACAACACTGGATGCTAATGCCTTTATAAGCCTGTGCTTTTACAAACTCTAACTGAGGGTCCACAAATGTCTGGACCAAACTTGAATGAGACAGTCAATGTGCTCGGAGGAGACCTTAAAACTGATCCTCAGACTTTGGGAAAACTGTGTTCTGTTCCGTGTGCCCATAAAGATGCCCCCCGCCCCTGGGTCTTGCACCAGGTGGGCCTGGTGATGAGGCCTCCAGTTACGTGGAGTTTCTCAAGGGGTGGTCTTTGGCTTGTTAAGATGAGTATTTCCAGGATCCCATCAGACTTACTGCTTCAGAACTTGCTTTTTTTTTTAATTTTTTTAATTTAATTTTTATTTTATATTAGAGTAGATTGATTTACAATGTAGTGTTAGTTTCAGGCATACAGCAAAGTGCTTCAGTTATACATATACCCATATCCATTCTTTTCCAAATTCTCTTCCCATATAGGTTATTACAGAATATTGAGTAGAGTTCCCTGTGCTATACAGCAGGACCTTGTTGTTTATCTATTTCGTATATGGTAGTGTGTACATGTTAATCCCAAACTCCTAATTTATCCCTCCCCCCCCTTTCCCCTTTGGTAACTGTAAGTTTGTTTTTGAAGTCTGCAAGTCTGTTTCAGTTTTGTAAATAAGTTCATTTGTATCATTTTTTTAGATCCCACATAGAAGTGATATCATATGATATTTGTCTTTCTCTTTCTGACTTACTTTACCTAGTATGATAATCTCCAGGTCCATCCATCTTGCTACAAATGGCATTATTTCATCCTTTTTATGGCTGAGTAATATTCCATTGTACATATGTACCACATCTTCTTTATCCATTCCTCTGTCAGTGGACATTTAAGTTACTTCCATGTCTTGGCTGTATTGTGAATAGTGCTGAAATGAACATTGGGGTGCGTGTATCTTTTCGAATTATGGTTTTCTCCAGATATATGTCCGGAGTGGGATTGCTGGATCATATGGTAGCCCTATTTTTAGTTTTTTAAGGAACTTGCATACTGTTCTCCATAGTGACTGCACCTGTTTACATTACCACCCACCGTGTAGGAGGGTTCCCTTTTCTCCACACCTTCTCCAGTGTTTATTGTTTGTAGATTTTTTGATGATGGCCACTCTGACTGGTGTGAGGTGATACCTCATTGTAGTTTGGATTTGCATTTCTCAAATAATTAGCAATGTTGAGCATCTTTTCATGTGCATAACTTGCTTTTTTTAAAAAGCAAGTTCCTGAGGTGATTCTTGGGCGCCCTAAAATCTGAGAACCACAGAATTCGGAGAGGAGTATCTTAGAGATAATCAAGGTCATGAACCTAAAGCGCTGACGAGAATAATGCGCTAGTGTGGTTAGATGTCCTGACTGCTGAAACTTATCCAGAAATCCATTGTATATTTTAAGTCCATTTTAGTACTCACCTACAGGTAGTCTTGTCAAATACTGTCTTGCAGCTCAGAGTTGAGAAAAAAAGAATAAAATAATGTCATTTAGTGAGGAGTAAGATAATAGTTCTGTGCCAACATACTGTAAGGGCTGGGATGGAGACAGAATATTGAGGATAGTATGTGGTCTGGGGCAGGAGGGTGTGGTGGCAGCTCTGAGCGCTCCACTCACACCCAACTTGTGGAACTTACCTGTGTGGGTTTTTTGTTTTTTTTTTAATGAACTACAAAATCAGAAAAATAAAAGATGACATTTCCTTCAAATTCCAAACCCCATCATTTCCAATATACTATATTTCATCCATTCTAAGATGCATAGTTTTCCCATCTTAGCATCTCTGTGAAATTAGAAACACGTGCCATTATTCAGTTTTCAATGGTTTTTCCTTCCTCACTGGCACAGAAAATGATGTTTCATCTTGCAACTGATAGTACCTTCAGCCAATGAAATCCAGTCTTTGGAGACACTAATTATTTGTGCCATGGCTTAAAACACTTGACGATACTTTGGTCATTTTTATAGAACTTTTTAAAGGTTTTTTTGTTTACAAAAATTAACAAGGCAATAGAATGTGCACGGTGGAGACTTAGAGAATCGCTAATGGGACTGGATGAGTCCACAGTGTAGCCTGTGTGTAGGGCGGGGTCCTGCACTGGGATGTAAAGTCCACGCAGGGAGCTCCAGACTAGACCAGGAAGAAACAGGCAAAACAGTGACCGACTGCAGGGGCCTCCAGGCTTCATCCAGAGGCTGCCCAGGTTCACGGTCCTGCTCCCGTCCCTGGTGTGGGAGCGTAAGAGGAGCTTTTTTCTCCTGTGAGTATTCCATGCTCCTAAGTAAGCACTAATCCCCGTGCACCTTGGGCATGTGACTTTGCTCTCAGGGACAGAACACTAGGATTTCAAAATAACGTTTCACCCAAGCCTTCCGATGAGTCGGCAGTTCTAACAATACCAAGTTTTGCTATCCTCTTGCCACCCAGCAATAGGGAGACTTTGGGTCCCCCTAGTCTCACTAGAGTCGGATATAATTTATCCTACAGCCTACGACACTTTCGTGGTGAAGGGGAGCCATGGGAACAATCCCACGAGTCCATCAGGTATGAACAGGACAGTCCCAGGCAAACCGGGACGTCAGGTCACCAGAGTATAAGGTCATTTTCATGAAGCGGCATCCAGTAAAGAGAATTAAAGAGGAAGAGCCAGGCCCGGGAGCTCCCCCAGGGCTGCAGCTCCAGCTCGTGTCAGGCAAAGGCGCCGGCCCCCCGGAGAGCACCGCGGGGCATCTTTGCTCCCCGCAGAGGAGGGGCTGGCAGACACAGTGCAGGACGGACAGTCAGCAGCCCACACCTGGTCAGGTGCCAGCCTGGCCTTATCTCCCACACCCTCCCTGGCTTCCCGCAGACAGTGTGGCCAAAGCTCTCAGTGTGGTTTAGAAATGCGGCCTCACCTGGACCAGATCCAAGGGAGGAAGCCCATCAAAATTCACATCACCTCTCCTTCTTCCCGATTCTTTCCAAGTCGCTCTCGCAGCGTGTCAGCACCCAGCCCCTACCAATTCCATGTTAATCAAACATCGGGGATTTTTTTTTCCCAATTGAATAGAAATTTATTTTTTCACACATCAAGTTCCCATATATCATAAGAAGTAGTTCTGGTCAAAATTCTATTCAAATGATCTGTATTTCTTGCTCTATTCTTTTTTTTAATTAATTTGTGTTGGAGTATGGCTGCTTTACAACGTTGTTAGTTTCTGCCGTGCCGCAAAGGGAAACACTGGGGACTTTTACTAGCATTCTACACACATTAGTGCCCAAACGGAATGGAAATTTGGCAGCCTTTTCGGACTAAGTAAAACATACCCCCGCGAAATCATACAGCATGTCAAAACCCATCGTATGCACCTTTGTCTCGTACAGCAAAGAGCGTAGTCTCCACCTCGTGGCGTTAAATCCGGTCTCGGGAAACACACACGCCCGCTACTCGGGTCCTTCCCTTCCCGCCCAAGACACGCATCCTCTCCCTGCTGACCCCGCCCTCCCTGGCTGCGCGCTAACGGGGAGGGTCCTTGGCCCTTTCCCCTTGGCTGGAACCACGTCCCCAGATAATTGCCCCGCGTACCACCTGCGGTACCCACCTGCCCAGTCCGACGGCCGGGGTGGCGTGGCAACACGGGGGCACGTCTGCCCCCCCGCAGAATTCCGCCCTGGGGACGTCTGTCGCCTCCGGCAGCGCTGCCCAGCTCTCCGTGCCACGTTTGGAGCCGGAGCACACGGGCCCTCGGCGTCCTCGGCAGCCAGGACCCTGCCCCGTACCCATCGCCGGCAGCTTTCTTGCGGCAGGATGGTACAGACTATTTATTTTCCCTCTCAGCGTCGTGTGTTCGCGATTCCTGATACTTCGCGTTGGGAGAAGCCTGCAGCCTGCCGGCCTCCATCCCACGCTGGTCCTCTCTCTGAGGCCGCCTTGCCCGCTCTGGTCCCGGTTCCTCTAGATGCCCTGAATGTGAGGGGCAGGCTGGCCCCGATGCCTGACGTTGTCACTCCACGCACGAGTTAGGGGGGCAGTTTCGGCTCTGAGGATGCATTTCTGTTTTAAGCTTATCTACCCTCTCAGTCACGAATATGAGAATATTCACGTTAGTCCTCATTTATTTTATGTATTTATATAACCCTCTATCTAAGCCAGCAGTGTGTGTGCCAGAAAACTAAGACCCCGAGCTGTGCTCAGCCGCCCCCCTGGGCAGCCCCGCAGCTTGGGTTGCAAGGTGTCCCTTTCCCCTGCCGCGGCACCTGGTCCTCCGCCCGCAGCCCGTGTTCCTGGCAGCGCCCGGCAGACCCCTCAAGGCGGTCCCCACCCTGTGTGCTGCCAAGCCTCTTCCTGCTGCCTCTGTCTTCCACTTCCGCACTAGGAGTGAAACCGATAGCTTCTCCTCTGCAGCTACTGCGCGTTGATCCAGAGCTTCAAACCGCGGGGCTCGGGGCGTCTTGGGCCCTCACAGCACTGCCCCCTGGCCGGGCGTGGCGCGAGATGTCACTCTTATTGGAGCAGCCTCCACACGTGTCTAGGAACAGCTGCTCAAGCCCAGAACTCCGGGGCCACTGGACCTGCTGCCAGGACCCACTGGACCGCCCAGACGGGCCCTCCTCAGATACGGCGGCTCCTTCATCGTGTGATTTTTGAATCCGGCCTTTTACAGATCCCTTCAATAGGAGATAGTTTGGGTTTAAATAAATGCTTTCCTTTTTCCTTCTCTTTTTTCTTTCCTTTTCCTTTTCCAGAGCCTATCCATCCTCTGGTGTAGGGTTGACACTTCATAATGAGGCTCTAACTATGATCTGTGACATGACAACTTAAAACCGTCACTGTGTTTCAACACTCGCTTGCCCTGTGTCAGCCTCTGCTTAAGGAACCAAGAAAATTGAAGACATTCTTTCTGCTTCCGCAGGTCTTAGTTGAGGGTCTTATTCGAGGCGATGTGAGAAGAATGTTTATCATCAGAAGGGTGAACAGAGTGAGAAGGTCGTGTGCGAGGCCGCTTTGCCGAAGGGGAGGGAAGAGGAATAACCAGATGTCTCTCTCGATTTAATTCCGCCGTAGATTCACCGAGGCCTGAAAGGAGGGAGACCAAGTGCCCCATCCCCGGGTGCGACGGCACAGGGCACGTGACAGGGCTGTACCCTCACCACCGCAGCCTTTCAGGGTGCCCTCACAAAGTGCGGGTTCCCCTGGAGAGTGAGTACCGCCGGCCCTGAAAGAAGTCCACCAAGTGACCCACTTCCTCCTCCAGTTTGGAGTCAGAAACGGAAATACCAAGTTTTCTCTCTCTGTGTCAAGACAATTGCCATCTAGCTGGGTGTTTAAAACAGAGCATATTAATGGAAAACTTGGGGTACAGTGAGGCCAGTAGATCAGGAGGTACTGACATTGAAAACCTAATTTGCTACTCAGAGCTCCCAAGAGGAGGGGGCACCTCAGGCCAGGCAGGGCCCCCGGGGGAAGCACCAGGACCCGCGGCGGGGAGGGATGAGTTGTTGTAAGCAAGAGCCTTTTTGAGCTTTCATGGGAGGGAGCGGAGTGAACTGGCCTCAGATTGGCCAGCTGGAATTTCTGGTGGGCTCTGGGCCTCTGGCGCTGTCTGTGGTTGTCTGGGACCTGGCCCTGGGGGGTTAGGGCGGGTGGAGAGTGTCCTGAAGTGTGAGAGTCAGAGGGAGGAGAAGGTCGGGTGTGGGCTCCAATTGGTTGGTTTGCATTTGAAAAGTGTTTATTCTCTCAAAGAATTAGGGAGCGTGGTGGATGATGTAACTGAATTCCTTTGAATGCAAAGTTGAGACAGTTTGTCGGTGTGTGATGTATTAATGATAAATTGCTCTATTCTTTTATGTGCTATTTCGTGCTTAGTTCTTGCCATGCATGAAAATGTGCTCAAGTGCCCCACCCCGGGATGCACAGGACGAGGCCACGTGAACAGCAACCGCAACACGCACAGGAGGTAATTGGGATGAGACTCGAGAGAAACTTTCCACCAAAGAAACAAGGAACTTGCCGTGTGTTATCAGAATTGCTGGATCAGCATCAAATATGTTAGCACTTGACATAGGTGACAAATATTCTCAATGCGCACAGAGTAAAAAATAAAAAATACCTCATTATTTACTCCCCTATAAATTTTCACTGAGCAGCCAAGTATGCCAACAAAAAAATGTCATATTTGAAGACCAGGGGTAGATACTTATATAGCGATACGCAGAGAGCCTGGTCTCTGCTCTGAACCTCCCCCACCCCAGAGCTGTTTGACCTTGGAAAGAGTGGCTTAGGGGTTATCTTGAATCCCATCCAATGCACATTAAAACGGTACCCAAGAGCTTCAGATTACTGAAGGCAAACGTCATTTCATTTCATTGAGATTTATTTCACTGAGATCGCAACTAACTTAAAACCACATATGTGCATTTATATACAAATATATTGCATATATATAAATACTTTTGGTGAAAATGCTTATCGTTTATGTGTTTCATGTATAGATTATGTGGTCATGAGCTACTAGTTGACTTATAAGCATACTGCCAGGAAACTTACATTCTGTGCTCTCCATTTAAACTGAGATATAAAATTAAGTCCCTAACATTTTGCAAAAGACCCTAAGCTATCATAGAATCATCGTGCTAACATCCATAGTTGGACAATTGCAGTTGGATGAGCGCATTCTACTTAAAATACCATGAGGTTTCGATCGTTTAGTTATTCCTCCCTTACATAATATTTTGATCTTAAAAATGACTCTTTTTTTATCACCTCTGAGATGAGGTTTGGGGACAAACGTTGACACAGTAGTTTGCAAAACCCTTTGGGATCTTTTAGGCTGAGAATGGTGCTAAGTGAACTATTAATACAACTTAACATTTGGTGCTTGCCAAGGATGCTGTGAGGTAGGTGCCAGAGCAAATTACATTATCTTTTTAACTCAGATCCGCCTACTTTTTTTTCTAAACAGTCTTTCTGGTTGTCCAATTGCTGCAGCTGAAAAATTGGCAATGTCCCAGGACAAAAGTCAGCTTGATTCTGCCAAAACCGGGCAGTGTCCTGAGCAGGGTCACAGGTATGATGCTCCCCTGGGGTTCCCGTTACTCCCTGCATGCCGAGCGCCTACACAGAGGGTCCCTCTCCTCCCAGGTGCCAGCTCACCGTGGGCCACCTTCGTTCCAACACACAGCCACCAGGGTCCACTTGAGAGGCTGGGCCAGCTAATCGTGCTGTCACTGAAATGAACTGCTGGACCCTCCAGAAGTTTAACTTGAAATTAATCTGCATGCAGAGGTCACATAGTATGGATGAATCTAAAAAATGTGAAGTCTGCGATAACACAGATTAATCAAATTCTGTGTCGCTAAGCGCAAGCCCGCCCACTACTCAGGTAGGGGCCCCCTTATGGTTGACGTCACTTTTCCACCTCATAATCCCTCATCACTCAAAATATGTGATGCTATATGGTCGTCCCACTCTTCCAGATATGCGCACAGTCTCTCCGAAACAAAAATTCATTACAAATTGATAACTATGGATAAAATACCTCCTGTCGGTCCTAGGTCCTTCACAGTCTCTAGTAGTTTGGAGGACCTTACTTACACCTAAATAATAAACTATGGATGAGGACACAGTATGAGTTGATACACTTATTAATACAAAAGTCATATACGTAAGAAAAGTGATTTGGGGATTACAACAGATGACCAGGTCCTCATTGTTGTTACCGAGACACTGGAATGGAAAACAGTTATTAGGAACATTTTCAAGATGTGGTGCCCCTTAACATTTGCTTCCGTGGGTTTAATTAAAAGACTCAAATTGTCATGACTTTGCCGCGAGTCAAAATCACATGAGGGAGGAATATAAATCAAGCAAATATCATGAATTACTGAATAACGGGTTAAAAATCTGACAACAAGATTCTTGGTTAGGGTTACGGTACTGTATTCTCTAGTTCCTCCCTAAGCAGGTTAGTTATCAAACATAGAAATAGCATGAAGTTCCACTTTGCTCATTTCTTAGAAGGATTATTTTAGACTAGAACACTGTTGCAATATTAGGGGTAGAAACCAAGTCATATATACAATAACAAATTCACCTAATCACTCAACTATTTTGATGTAGCAGCTAAAAAGTTTTTTACCTAATCCAAGAAACATCATCAAAACGTTGACATTCTGATGAGTAAGGTATGTTCTGGTGAAACACAAAAGAAAAATATGTATTTTTGATATGGCTAAATTCTGAAAGTATATTTATTGGTGTCCTTTTAGCAACAGACCACAGCGCGACAGCATTTGTGTTTTCCTTGGCCGGCATTGGTGCTATACAAATATGATACCCTTGTTTAATCCACACAGTAATTCTAAAGGAATGTTTAAGTCACATTTAGCTTGGATTAAGATAATTCTATTGAAAAATGTGATAGCTGTTATAATACAGTAATTTTTCTTCATATTGAAACAGTGGCAATTTAATAGATAAAATTTTGAAATACTATTTAAAATATTACTTAAAGCAGCAAAAGCATTCAGTCCGAAGGTGGGGAAAAAGATGAGACGCCTAAGAAGAAATTCACAGTTCAGGAATCCAGTTTCCGGCGCCGACACTGCCCCTGTTAGGCGTCAGGGCCCTGCCAGCTGTGCTGAACGGAATATAATGACGTTATATTGTCATCAGAATATAATGACATTTCCTCACTAGTTCCGGTTGTGACTTTTCACTGCTACTCTGATGAACAGTCCTGAGCAGCAGGAAGTACACACCCTATCAGTGCCCTGATGACAGTTCCATGGCACTTTCTCTCTTACTGATGGGAGACTCGGACACACAACGTGCAGCCCCCCTGAGGCCACCCAGCACCCGAAGTGCCCCCTTCTCCCTCACTCCACCCCATCCTGTGTGACCACAGCTCTATTCCCTAGTGCGGGGCTCAGTGGGAAACTCCAGGTGTGACACACCTGAGCTGCTTTAACTTCTGATGCTGGGATGCTCACCAATGGTGTCGTCCTATTTCTTTTGAGCTCTGCCCCTCTCTCTTCAGGACAAGCTTGGTGAAGCAAATCGAATTCAATTTCCGATCACAAGCCATCATCTCTCCCAGAGCTACGGTGTCAAAAGAGCAAGAGAAATTTGGAAAAGTACCTTTCGATTATGCCAGTTTCGATGCCCAGGTTTTTGGTAAACATCCCCTCGTACAAACAGGTCAAGGCCGAAAAACACCACCATTTCCTGAATGTAAGCTTCAAATTCTAATACTTATTCCAAAAAAAATACATCTTGTGTATGTGCATGTTGGGTGAGGGGCATGTATTTAAATATGTAATATACTATTTACTGCTGGGAGGAGAGAAGATATATTGTACGGTGAAATAAAATAAGGATAACAATAATTTAATCAGTACTACTGGTCTTGCATGAAGTGACACTGAGTATGGTAAATAGTGGATTAATTATTCTACAAATATGGTGCCATTTTTAAATCTAAATACAGTAATTCTGAAGAAATATAGGTAAAAATATGGAAATACTACTTACATCAGCAAAAGTGTTCAAACTGAAGGTGAGAGAAAAAGTGAAAAGTCTAAGAAGGGACTCAATTCAGAAATCAAGGTTTTACTAGGAAAAAAAAAAAACACGTGTGGCTTTGGAGATGTTCATCCACAGATTTAAGAATTAGTGCAGAAACATTTAAAATGTGTCAGTTCTCTAATGCTAACACAAAGACACTGTAACACGTAAAACTTGGTGTTTTTACTAACAGTTTCTTCAAGTTGTTTAGAGTCCCTGAATAGTTTAATGAAAAGTTTAGAAAGTAAATATTGGGAATAAACCCAGGAATGATTTCTGCCAAGCAAAATAATCCCCCGGTTGGAGTCCTCCATAGACCGTGAATTTTTTACAACGTTGTGCAAATCCCTGGAATCCCTTTGATCTCACGCGTAGTTAACCCAGACGTAGTACTCTTAGGAGCACGGGATGCTTCTCCCTTCTGTGCCGTGGTCACCTCCCGTAAAGAACGTGAATGTCGTATAAAACCTAACAGTGTGTAAACAGACTTGAAAGGAGTTTGTCCACCAACAAGAAGTACATTAAACGCCAGAAGATAGTTTACCCGTTCTTACTAAAAATAGGGTACAGCCAACATAAGTAACCACCGACAGCCTGTTAGATTCAGGAAAGAAAGTTATACACACAAATATACACACACAATGTTTTGTATCTATCCGTATAAACTTAGATATAGATATAGTTCTAGGATATATACACAAAATATACACACATACATATATGTTGAATTCAGGTGAAACTAATTAATGAGTGTTCTATATGCTCATGTCATATGGATTTTGGTTTAAAAATGTAGCACATTCAGTGACATTTTCATATTTTTATAACTACAGGAATAACATTTGGTAATGTTTTAAATTATTTCGTGAAAAATAATGATCAAATATTTAAAGTAAACACGACTTACGGTGAAACAGCCATAACTGCCTTTATATTAGCCCACATTAAATGCTGGCTGTGTTTCCTGGTCCCTGAGTAATGTTTACAAATACCCAGAGTGGAGAGAAACCCGTTAATTCTCTCAGTAACACCTTGGTATCCACAACAGAACATAAAGCAGCGCTCATTCTCGGTAGCACTGAGAATGCTACCTTTCCGCCGCAGTGCCTTTCCGTTCCCCTGGAAGCTCTGTGCATCTCTCACTCACTGCCCCGAACCGAGCATGAAGATGCCAGCTCAGGAAAGCCTCCGCCACCAACTCCGTCCCCCTGAGTTGGAGGAAGAAAAACTCATGCTGTTTTAAGCACGAACCAAACCTCCACATCCAATAGCAAAACAATGCAATTCCATGGCTAAGTAAAAACTGTTATTATGAAAACAAATGCGAAAAGTCCGTTTTTCTCCCCTGGGATTACTGGGCCGCACACGTACGCCGTTTGTGGTTGTACCGGCCTTATGCCTGTCTAGTCCCTGATGGGTTTTGCAGCTACCCACGCTGCCATGGCACCTGCCCGCTAACATGAGTTCTGGAGTTTTTGTCATAAGACGTGGAAATGCAAAAAAATATTAAGGGAATAGGCATTCTTCCCCCGCAATCACATCATTTGATCTGTGAACTTCTGTGAAAACCGTTCTGAATAACCTTCATTTAACGTACGCAGGGAGAATGGAGCATGTTTTAATTTATTCTTCACGTATTTTCATGCAAGGAAGTTCTGTCTTTAAAACAAATCTATCTAATGACTAAATCCACGTCCGAGCAATTGCTAATCAAATCTCTCTTCAACAGCGAAGCATTTTTCCAATCCAGGGAAATTTCCTAACCGGCTGCTGAGTGCGGGCGCTCACACACCGAGCCCCGGCCGTGCCAGCTCTCACAGCCACGGTCAGCGCGGCGAAGACACCCACGTAGCGGCAGCTGCTGCCATCCTGAACCTCTCCACCCGCTGCAGGGAAGCTGCAGACATCCTCTCCAGCAAACCGCAGAGTCTGCCTGCCAAGGTAGGCCGGCCAAGAGCCCGGAGGGGGGCAGCGACTCGCAGCGAGAATCCACTGCCTGCGTGAACCCGGCCACACTCGCCCCCGCCCCTGCAGCACGGCCCGCCTTGTCTCGGGGAGAGAACCTGGGCAGGGACGAGTGTGGTGGGAGGAAGGACCTTGGAGGGAGACAGTGGCGCTTTTGCAGATTGTGCACCAGAGCTGGGGCAGGGGTGCGGTATGAAGCCGGTTGGGGGCAGCTCGATAGATTCCAAACCTCTTTTTGTGTTGGGGACTCTGGCACACGAGGAAAGAGATTGCCCCTAGCATCACGCTGAACGACGGAAGCTTTTCACTGCCTTCGAATCAAAGATGGTAGGACGTGTTCCATTACACAGCCCCCTGTAAAACACTGGCAGAATTCATGAAATTTCACTGTTGTACACGTGACTGTCGTATAGCGTAAGGTGGTCTGAGTTGCTGTAGTTTTCACGAAGGACACATCCTAAAACCTGGATCCGTTAAATCGACAAGACAGGGCCCCGGGGGCGTCTTGAGAACTCAGGGCCCAAATTCAAATCCAAAATCAAATTCTGTGAAGTTTATGGAGACCCCAGCTTTCTGGCGCTCACGAAATTAATCACATTTCTCTAATAACCTCTCCTCGCCGACTAACGCAGAGAAGTAGACATCTGTGTTTATGATGCCTTGAGGAAAACAAAAAGCAAAAAGATCCTTCATGTCTTGCCTTTTGAGGAGGGGGGTGTGATGCTCCAAAGTAACAGGGACCCTCCGAGGGAGCGTGAGCTTCCTGCAGTCAGCAGGGACCTGTAACTCCTGTCCACGCTAAGGGCTGTTAAAAGAAGTTATTTTCCTACCTAGACAGCTGAAGCCAGCTGGAGGAGAGTGCCCAGGCTTATTTGGAGAAGCGACGTTACCCTTGCTTTCAGTGGAAGATCGCCCAGGTTAAACTCTAACCCGAAACTCGGCGAGCACAGGCTCTAGCTCTCTTTTCCCTTTAAGCTCAGCCCGTCCCCGGCGTGGTCAGCTGCCACCTGTGCTGTGTGCCAGGCCTTCAGGAGAGCAGGGCGCACAGTGCATCGAGCCTTTGACAGAAGAATCAGAATTAGCTTCTGGACAAATCTCAGCCAAGTAAACCCCAGGAAGAGTTGGTGGCCAAAAACCACTCAAAAACAATTTTTAAACAAATGAGGTTCTTAAACAAAGAAAAACACGTTGCCTCAAAAATATGAAGAAAATGCCAAGCTCTCCAAAATCACAGGCAGAAATTATGTACATAAATGAATGATGTAGGGTCCTTTAAAAGGTAACTTTGGTTATTTTTAAATTCATTTTTAAAAACCTGAATACATTTCTTCTTTCTAAAGGGATATTCTAATATACAGCTTGTTGGAGAAATACTAAACTATCTTCCTTCTTGGTGCTTTATTCTTTGTCTAGGCTGTCCTACAAGAATAAAAGTGCCGATATTATAATGGTTAAAGCTGCTTAAATTACTTGAGTAAATGGTTGTAGAGTGAAGGCTTTCCATCTGCAAGGTAGATACTTTTTGTTCCTCAGAATTCTGCCTTTAACCTTTATATTCTCCGCGTTCTATTAATTGCTGGAGCCAAACAATGAATCAAACAAGGATGACTAAAATTTGAAGGTATTTTCCCTTATCGATATATGTTCTTCTCTTCTTAAAACACATTTCTGGTCAGAAAAGTGACTGTTAAATCGTCACATTTCGGAAATTCAAACAGCGGACTCGCCGTGTGTATTTGATGCTCCTGCTGGGAGCATTCTGTGAGCCGGGGTTGCTCTGTGGAGCTGATACGCCTGTCCCGGGCGACAGGAACCCCCTGCACGTCTCAGCTTCCAAACTGCCAACCAAGCCCTAACTGCAAAGCCAAACCACTGATGATAAGGGTGGAAGAGACAGACAGTGCACCAGTCGGCTTTTAGGAAGAGTTTGTGATGCTGGCGGTTTTAGGGACCTTTTTCCCACGAAAATTGTCTTGTTTGACATCGTGCTTGTTAAAATAGGATCACTGTGGCACCCTACACTGTCACCTGGTACAGAATCCTTCTTCCAGGCCTGCGTTTGCACACTGTAACAGTTTGCAGAATTCTATCCTGGTTGGATCCTATTTTCTGAATATAAAAGAGAACCTCATAAATTCCTGAAACCACAAAAGGTAATTATTGTAACAAAAAAAAAAAAAAGAGAGAGAGAGAAAAAGCCAAAGTAATTAACCCTGAAAAATAGGCTCTGATCAAACAGTGCCCAGTGACAGCCATTTCTTTTTTTTTTTTAATAGATCTTTACTGGAGTATAATTGCTTCACAATACCGTGTTAGTTTCTGTTGCACAACAAAGGGAATCAGCCATATGCATACATATATCCCCGTATCCCTTCCCTCTCGAGCGTCCCTCCCACCCTCCCTATCCCACCCCTCTAGGTCATTGCAGAGCTCCGAGCCGATCTCCCTGTGCTTTGCTGCTGCTTCCCACCAGCCAACTGTTTTACATTCGGTAGTGTGTATATGTCAGTGCTACTCTCACTTCGCCCCAGCTTCGCCCTCCCATCACATGTCCTCAAGTCCATTCTCTATGTCTACCTCTTTATTCCTGCCCTGCAACTAAGTTCATCAGAACCTTTTTTTTTTTTTTAGATTCCCTATATAGGTGTTAGCATATGGTATTTGCTTTTCTCTTTCTGACTTACTTCACTCTGTATGACAGACTCTAGGTCCATCCACCTCACTACAAATAACTCAATTTCATTTCTTTTTATGGCTGAGTAATATTCCATTTTATATATGTGCCACATCTTCTTTATCCATTCATCTGTCGATGGACATTTAGGTTGGTTCCATGTCCTGGCTATTGTAAATAGTGCTGCAATAAACATTGTGGTGCATGTCTCTTTTTGAATTATGGTTTTCTCAGGGTATATGCCCAGTAGTGGGATTGCTGGATCCTATGGTAGTTCTATTTTTAGTTTTTTAAGGAACCTCCCTACTGTTTTCCAGAGTGGCTGTATCAATTTACATTCCCACCAGTGGTGCAGGAAGGTTCCCTTTTCACCACACCCTTTCCAGCATATATTGTTTCTAGCTTTTTTCATAATGGCCATTCAGACCGGCGTGAGGTGATACCTCATTGTAGTTTTGATTTGCATTTCTCTAATAATTAGTGATGTTGAGCATCTTTTCATGTGCCTCTTGGCCATCTATATGTCTTCCTTGGTGAAATGTCTATTTAGATCTTCCCCCCATTTTTTAACTGGATTGTTTGTTTTTTTGATATTGAGCTACATGAGCAGTTTGTATATTTTGGAGATTAATCCTTTGTCTGTTGTTTCATTTGCAAATATTTTCTCCCATTCTGAGGATTGTCTTTTTGTCTTGTTTATGGTTTCCTTTGCTGTGCAAAAGCTTTTAAGTTTAATTAAGTCCCATTTGTTTATTTTTGTTTTTATTTCTGTTACTCTAGGAGGTGGGTCCGAAAAGATCTTGCTGTGGTTTATGTCAAAGAGTGTTTTTCCTATGTTTTCCTCTAAAAGTTTTATCAGTGTCTGGTCTTACATTTGAGTCTTTAATCCATTTTGAGTTTATTTTTGTGTATGGTGTTAGGGAGTGTTCTAATTTCATTCTTTTACATGTAGCTGTCCAGTTTCCCCAGAACCACTTATTAAAGAGGCTGTCTTTTCTCCATTGTATATTCTTGCCTCCTTTATCAAAAATAAGTTGACCATATGTGCGTGGGTTTATCTCTGGGCTTTCTATCTTGTTCTGTTGATCTATATTTCTGTTTTTGTGCCAGTACCATACTGTCTTGATTACGGTAGCTTTGTGGTATAGTTTGGAGTTGGGGAGCCTGATTCCTCCAATTCCATTTTTCTTTCTCAAGATTGCTTTGGCTATTCCGGGTCTTTTGTGTTTCCGTACGAATTGTAAGATCTTTTGTTCTAATTCTGTGAAGAATGCCATTGGTAGTTTGATAGGGATTGCATTGAATCTGTAGATTGCTTTGGGTAGAATAGTCATTTTCACAATATTGATTCTTCCAATCCAAGAACATGGTATATTTCTCCATTTGTTTATGTCATCTTTGATCTCTTTCATCAGTGTTTTATGGTTTTCTGAGTACAAGTCCTTCGCCTCCTTAGGCAGGTTTATTCCTAGGTATATTATTCTCTTTGTTGCAGTGGTAAATGGGAGTGTTTCCTTAATTTCTCTTTCTGATTTTTCATTGTTGGTATATAGGAATGCCAGAGATTTCTGTGCATTAATTTTGTATCCTGCAATCTTACCAAATTCATTGATTAGTTCTAGTAGTTTTCAGGTGACATCTTTAGGATTTTCTGTGTATAGTATCATGTCATCAGCAAACAGTGACAGTTTTACTTCTTTTCCAATTTGTATTCCTTTTATTTCCTTTTCTTCTCTGATTGCCGTGGCTAAGACTTCCAAAACTATGTTGAATAAGAGTGGTGAGAGTGGACATCCTCGTCTTGTTCCTGGTCTTAGTGGAAATGCTTTCAGTTTTCCACCATTGAGTATGATGCTTGCTGTGGGTGTGTCATATATGTATGGCCTTTATTATGTTGAGGTAGGTTCCCTCTATGCCCATTTTCTGGAGAGTTTTTATCATATGAATCAAAATCAAAATCATATGAATTTTGTCTTTTCTGCATCTGTTGAGATGATCATATGGTTTTTATTCCTTAATTTGTTAATGTGGTGTATCACATTGAATGATTTGCATATATTGAAGAATCTTTGCATCCCTGGGATAAATCCCACTTGATCATGGTGTACGATCCTTTTAATGTTCTGTAGGTTTCTGTTTGCAAGTATTTTGTTCAGGATTTTTGCATCTCTGTTCCTCAGTGCTATTGGTCTATAATTTTCTTTTTTGTGGTATCTTTTTCTGGTTTTGGTATCAGGGTGATGGTGGCTCCGGAGAATGAGCTTGGGAGTGTTTCTCCCTCTGCAATCTTTTGCAAGAGTTTGGGAAGGATCGGTGTTAGCTCTTCTCTAAATGTTTGATAGAATTCGCCTGTGAAGCCATGTGACAGCCATTTCTGTTGTCTGTGTGGCCCTCTGCTCTGTGCCCTTTGCTTAATGTAGGATTAAGTGTAAACAGTCTTCCCCTCCACATTGAATACTAGCCTGATTCTCTCTCCACCAGGATTTGGTGTTGCCTCCATGGCAGGCTGTTAGTACGTTTGTTTTTTCTAGCCAAAATCCATAGATGTCTTGAGCTCCTAGCTTAGAAAGAAGGATACACAGCTTTTCCCTACTCTTGACTTCTATAGCAGAGCATAGAAGCATTTTTGATGTACCAGAGATATTCTGGCAGATGGACTCAGCTGTCCCACCTGAAAGGTCTGTAGGTGCTGGACTGCCCAAGTCACAGGTTAGAGTCCCTCAGAGACCCCACCTTCAAGGAGCTTACAGGAAGAGAAGGACAAAAGAAGTGGTCGTTCCAGGTGGAGAACTGGGTCTTCAGAGGTGATGTTCCTGAGGCTCGGGGGAGGCATGGGTGGCTTGTAGGGAATTTGATCAGAATCTGGACAACGGATTTATTTTCCTTCTGCCTCCATGTCCTTCCCTTTACCCGATGAGCTTCTCTGAAGTTGCTTAAAGAGCCCAAGAGGAGAACAAATTACAGGTCCCGAGTAGGAGCGTGGCCTTGTCAAAATCAAGCCAAAGGTCACTAACCGTGAGATTGCGTTCATCCACTGGTCGGAGCTAATACAGATTGGTTTTCATGCTGTGTGCAGACTCACAGCTGACTCCAGGTTTACTGGGAGACCTGCATCCGTGATTTTCAAAATCCCTACTCTTCTGGAAGATAAGGGGGTGAAGGAAGACTTCAGAGATGCAAGAGAACATCTTCTAAAGACAGTGAAGGACGAAAGGCACGTTCCAAAGTGTTCTCCTCCTTCCAGAATTTCTCAGCCTGAGCACCTGCCCACCCAACACTGAAACACCTCCTCCCTGGCACTGAGCCGAGATGCCAGGGCTAACACTGCCCATCGCTGCCCAAGCTTGAGTCCACCACATCCTGAAAGTAGATCTTAGAAGGAATTGTTTATTTGTTAAAATCCAGGCCAGCACGTACCCAGCAGGTCTACGCCACCTAAATCACTTGTGCGTGTTTTAAGTATCTCTTTGAGGAATCGAGTCAGGAGGAAAAGTTAGTAATAGCAAATCCCTAATGGAGATTGTCATGGTTACGGGTACTTTTGTCTGAAGGATGAACCCCATCTCAATGCTAGCACGGTCCTTGGTGCTGAGATTTGTATCGTGTCCTTTACTTCCATTTGGAATGAATGTGAGTTTGCAGAACTCACATGGACCACAGCTTCAATCAGTGCCGCTTTAGTCTGGAGACGGGTGCTCCCGAGATGAGGGCAGGGCTGAGTAGAAGCAGACGGCAGGAGAAGCGAGCGGCGGGGGTTTGCCACGTTCCCTAAGACCCGAGCTCCGTCCTCCTCCTTCCCCATCTTTCTCCTCCTCTTCCTCCCCTCAGCAGAGGTAGGAATAGGCACACAGTCTGTCTTTATCCTGATCGCTGCCGCTTGCCAAGCGCTCTGTTGTTTGTTTTGGTGTTTTCCCCACCTGTTTAGACAAAGTGGCATATGCACGGTGTGCCTTGAAAGAAAACAAAAAATTGACACTTGCTTGAAATGTTTAAAGTTCAGAGTCTGTTTGGTGCTTGAACAAGGCCTAGACACAGCAGGATATCACATCGCCATTCCTGCTGCCTGCTCTCAGAAATAGCCTGGCGGCTCTGGGTGCGGTTAGAATCCAAAAGCAGCCTTTTGCAGTAACTTGAACATGAAGTCGGAGGATGCTATAGAATGTGAGTGAAATGTCCTGAGGGACCTGAGTTGGGATCTCAAGGAACTAGCTGACATGTATGGGGAAACTGCCTCTTTTCCTCAGTGTAGAACAGCATAGGGAGGTCTCTTCGGGTCCAAAATCCTAATGAAATTATTCTTATTATCAGTTGTTGTTTATTGAACACCTACTATGTGCCAGCCACTGTAAATAAGCACTCTGCCCATAATAATCCTTTTTAATCCTTCTAGAAACTCTGTAAAGCAGACACGATTATCCCATTTTGCAGGTGAAGAAAAGTAGTGTGGAGATACTAAATGACTGCTTCGAGTGGCACAGCTACAGCCATTGGAGCAAAAATTTGAATCCACACGCATCTAACTTCTGACTCGCCTGAAGAGTTTCTCATTCCCTGGTGTACAGACTGCTGGCCCACCAAGGGTTTTCACTGTGATTCCAAGGGCCAGACAAAGACTTGGGGGGAACGGTTACAAATTTAACTTTAATTTTATACCTTATATCAGCCACTTGATTCTTCTCTGAATCCCATCAGTGGATTTATATTGAGTACATTTCACAAGTCTATACTCTTAATAGTTTTAATATTCGATTGCTGTTTGGTAAGAATAAGATGTTTTCAGTGAACTGATTTATTTTACTTTATTTTATTTATTTATTTTATATTTTTGTGGCATGCGGGATCTTAGTTCCTGGACCAGGGATCGAACCCGCACCCCTGAAGTGGAAGCGCAGAGTCTTAACCACTGGACCGCCAGGGAAGTCTCTCACTTGTTTACTGTTAATACCCTGCCTACTTATTTTTTTTTTTTTTTTGAGGACAGTCAAGAGGATTTTTTTCATATTAATTTAATTTTTAATTTAATTTTTATTTTATATTAGAGTATAGTTGATTTACAATGTTGTGTTAGTTTACAGTGTACAGCAAAGTGATTCAGTTGTACATACACATATATCCATTCTTTTTCAGATTCTTTTCCCATATAGGTTATTACAGATTATTGAGTAGAGTGCCCTGTGCTATAAATAGCACGGGATAAATTAGGAGTTTGGGATTAACGTCTACACACTACTATATATAAAAGATAATCAACAAGGACCTTCTGTATAGCACAGAGAACTCTACTCAGTACCCTGCCTGCTTTGAAAACATTTCAGAGGACTTTCGGTACCAGAAAGATACTCCCCCAAACAAACTCCTTGAGGCACGAGCAGGAGAGCAGAAGTGGCAAGTTGGACGCAGAAACCAGGCTGCGGGCCACCTGTCTTTGCATGTCCTCTTAGCCCAGTCACAAATGCAAGGTGGTGGTGACCTCTCTCGTATTAACAGAAAACCTGCCAAATAAGGAAAACAAGGCTATCTTATCCTATCAATGTCTTGAAAGTTAATGCTTTTCATAATCAGAACATTTAAGGTAAAATTACAATTTTGCTTTTTTTTACTTCATCACCATCTTTGAATGTAAGATCGTTTTTAATTGTCGAAACAACATAATATCATCATTTGCCCAGAAAATATCGGAGGAAAACAGCCATCGGCCTATCCTCTAACTACAAATGCAAGAATTTCTGTGTTTTCCCGTTTGCTCTTCTTCAGAAAATGAATTTCTCCCCGTTTTCCCTAGCTGTACACATAGCCAACATGCCAGGCTGTCTCCTGCTTTCAGTGACATAAGTCTTTTCCCTGTTGCAACAAACTTCTCATAATTATCATTTGACTGAGCACATAACGTGCCATTGTTTTAAATTTATTTATTTTTACTTTTATTTATTTTTGGCTGCGTTGGGCCTTTGTTGCTGCGCGTGGACTTTCTCTAGTTGCGTCGAGCGGGGGCTACTCTTCATTGCAGTGCGTGGGCTTCTCATTGCGGTGGCTTCCCTTGTTGCGGAGCGTGGGCTCTAGGCGCGTGGGCTTCAGTAGTTGTGGCACATGGGCTCAGTAGTTGTGGCTCACAGGCTCAGTAGTTGTGGCACGTGGGCTCAGTCGTTGTGGCTCACAGGCTCTAGAGCGCAGGCTCAGTAGTTGTGGCGCACGGGCTTAGTTGCTCCGCGGCGTGTGGGATCTTCCCGGACCAGGGCTCGAACCTGTGTCCCCTGCATTGGCAGGCGGATTCCTAACCCCTGCGCTGCCAGGGAAGCCCTTTTTTAAAATTTTTTTATTTTTATTTTGTTTTATTTTTGTAACGTGCCATTTAATAGATGCGGCGCAGTATCGTTTCTCTGTTGGCAGACATCTGAGTCACTTCTTATTTTATAGCACAGATAAGACTTATAATGAAAAATTATCTCAACTTTCAGTTGAATAATAATTTATAATTGTATAATTTATATATAAATTATATGACAATAATTTATAGTCTGTTTCACTAAAGATGTCCTATATGCACAAAATAAGCTCCTTGAAGTCAGGGACACTGTACGTTTCAGTTTTCTTTTACCCGTAAATATAGTGGCTTGAAAATATTATGTGCTTTCTCAGTCATTTCATGAATAAATACATCTGTCTTATTACAGGTAGCGTCTGTAACTCAAAAGTAGCTGAAGTAGATGGTCACTGATGTCGCTCCTAAGTTGGAAAGTGTATGAGTAGTGTTAGACCAGCCTCAAAAAGCTTAAAATTCAAATACTGAAAACAAGGGTCTAAAACAGCCCTTTAAGAAATGAGCATATTTGGCGTTGGGCTGGGGGTCCATGTCAGAGTGCAGCCGTTCCCTCCCCCTCCTGCCGCCCCCCCCCCCGCACCCTGTCCTCGTTGTCCTGCCATTTGGAGTTTCAAGCACAGAGAGATGTGATGTCTGTTGATAATCTGAATAAAATCCATGCAGTAAACGTGTGAGCCGCCCATCCATGGGCAGAAAGGGGCCCTTCCCTGGTGCTGTGTGTAATTTTGAATGCATCTGTGAGCTCACTTAAAGCCCATCTGTACCCACACGGCCGCCTCCAGCCCAGTCAGGTGCTCAGAGCAGCCGGCTGGGGCACGGGGTGCAGAAAAGCACCTCTTTTAAACATTAGGAATGATTTTTTTTTTCAATCAGCCCATGATTACTCAAGATGTAGGACCATCACAACTCTGAGAATCTCCGATTTTTTAATTTACTCATGGGAAGTTTCTTTTTCCTGTAAAAGCTAAAATATATATTCGTGTTGTCTTGGAATAGTTGGTATTTTTTCAGCAAGCTCGAGTCTGCACTATTTATGGGTTTTGCACTATGAAACACTGCAGCCCAGTCACGTGACTCCTTTTTCCTGAGCCATCTGTCACAGAGGTCTGGAATTTTATGTGAATGTTGGTTGTACAGTCTTAACCCAAGTTTTTTTTTTATTTTTTTACGAAAAATGTCAGCAGCTACAATATTTAGCATTTTACTTTACATTGGCCATTAAACTTGATAGCTGTAGCTCTGTTTCTTTTCTGTAGTCACGTATCAGTTTTGAAGCCAAAAATTGCTCTGATGTACTCCTGGCAGAATGCATTGTATCATGGAGGGAGCACGTAGCACTGATATGGTTAATATCTTGGATTTTTGTAACTAAGGTTTATTAATGCTGGTATAAAAACGTATTTGATATTATACAGATGGCATAAGATGTGGTGGTTACTAAGTTATTATCCCGGATAAGCTGTACTGTGAATTTCAGGGCTTAAAACTATCACAGGAGATTAAACTATTTACTGAAAAGGACAGAAAGATATGACCAGACATCTTAGTACAAATATATTAGAAGCGTATTTACCTCCCACAGATATAATAGGGCATTTCTACCTCATAGGCTGAGAGACTGAGAATAGGAACTTTGCAGGTCAAACAAGCAAACAGAAGAGATGCTTTTATTTTTTAACTCAGGCGGCCGCTACGGTGGGTCACGTCTCAGGGGGACCTGCTGGGGAGGGGGTATGGGTGCAGAGTAAACGGGGAGTTAAAATAAACCCCTGGGAAGTAACCGTTAGGGATCTTACGAGCATATTCAGAGAAGACTTCTGCTTTGCCGGCCAAAGGGAAAAGAGAAGAGACATTGTCCAGAAGCTAATTGTGAATTGATGGATGACAGTGACAGTGCCGCTCAGGTATTCATTTGACCCACTTGCGAGGGTGGCGAGCTCGTTCACCCCGCCTCCTGGGAGTTACTGCCCGGTGGTGTTCACGGTTCGGGGCCACGCACGCCATCCTCGGGCGCACGAGTTGTGGAAGGTCCAGGGCACGTGGGGACTTTGTTGGCACTTGAACCTTAAAAAGAAAATGAAGCTTAGCCAAAGGTCTCCCGAAGAGAAACGCCGTGAGGTAGAATTAAAGTCTCATACTGAGTATCTGGAAGAGAATCACCTTTATTCTGGAGTTTTCACTGTAGAACTTACCCGCTGCTGCCCGCCCCGTCCTGTCATGTGACACCTGGTACCTCCACTCCAGGCCCCCAGGGGAACTTTGGTTTACACTGCCCGCCTCCCCCAACACGCCCGCCATGAGTTAACCAAGCTTTTCTGGCGCGAGGCACCCAGGGTGAAATGTCACTTTCATACTAATCTAATATAGTTCTCATATTTCCCAGTAGAACGTCTCTTCCAGCTGGTTATTTGTGCGTGTTTTTCACGTTAGATTAATATTGTGATGGGGGAAGAATATTGTGCCTCTTTATAAGCTCAAGTGTTAATGCTTCGGAGGATGAATTGGGAGTGATAATTCTGCAAACTAGAAAGGAAGGTTTAAAGCTAAACTTGGGGGAAAAAAAAGGATAAAACAGGTTTAGCCAGTACATTTAGTATTTGGACCATCTTATTTATATTAGGCTTACTTTGTTTAAACCCAGAAACACGAAGCTCACTAATGGGGCTGCTCTGAAAAGTCTGCCTAAGAATTGAACATTAACCAAAGCAAATCGGAAAGCTAGATTTAAAATCAGATATACTTACATAAAAGCTTGCATTTAAAATGATCCCTTAAAAGCCCACATGGCTAGGCTACCACTGCAAACTGCTTAAATGTTTTTCTGTTTCCTATTGTATACCAGGGAGCCGAGATAGAAGTGGATGAAAATGGCACATTGGACTTAAGCATGAAAAAAAACCGAATCCTGGACAAAGCTGCACCCCTAACTTCCACTAACCCTTCTGTTCCAACTGCTTCCTCTTCCCCATTCAAAACCAGCAGCCTGTTGGTCAATGCCGCCTTCTACCAGGCCCTCTGTGATCACGAGGGCTGGAACACGCCTATCAACTATAGCAAAGCTCACGGGAAGACAGAGGAGGAGAAAGAGGTATTGTTTCAATGGGGCCGATAAGCTTGAGACGGAGCGTGATCGAAGGGTGTGGTCAGCTTTTTCCTCCTGGATTAATTCTCACGGTCCTGTGTAGATAATACGTAATTCTGTACCTTGTTTTTGATTTTGGTAAAACGTTGGTTTTCAATTTCAGGAGGAATTTATAAATGAATCCAACGTTTCCCATCCCTTGCCTAAAACAATATGTCATTAGAGTGCGCTGTACCCCCATTACGGCTGAATAGCACGCGCTGCGTGAGAGGTGGCGTCATCTCTCCCTCGGACACGGCAGCCTGTGAGGGGCAGGGTGTCACCCAACACCAAGCCGCCAGCCTCCGTGTGCTCCGCACCGGATGCCGGAACACGAGAACGAATCGGGGGCAAGGACGCATCTCGTCAAGTTCCCTTCCGTGGTTTCGTGGAGGGATGGTGTTGGCATCCCTGTGTGCCGAGCCCCGGTCTGGGGACTGATCGTGGACGCGGGATGTCTCAGCCATGGCAACTCCAGAGTTGTGGGCTGGGCTATCCTTGGAGGTGGCTTCACCCCTGGAAGCCAGACATTGTGGCCGTGCAGGAAGTCATCAGCCCACATCTCACAGTTGGAGCGCCCTGGCTGGGTCTGATTAGCCTTGACTCAGTGTCATTCGAGAGAGTTCATGGCCACACCTCCACTGGTTAGATGCAGTGACATTGCACATGCGACCCCAGCTTTACTGTAGGTGATTCTGTTTGTCAGGGAAGTGGTTCCTTCTTGCCAGTTGACGTGTTTAAAGAACTGAAATAGACATTTGAAAGTGTGTGTCCTCGCCTTTTACAGTTGTGTGTAGCTCAGAGACCTTGGTGGAAGACTAAGTGGATTTAGCATATATGCTTTTTTATTGAAGATAGTTGATTTACAGTATCATGTAAGTTTCAGGTAGAGCACAGCGATTCAGTTATACGTGTGTGTGTGTGTATTCTTTTTCAGATTCTTTTCCCTTATAGGTTATTACGTAATATCGAGTATAGTTCCTTGTGTGATTTTTAGCATCTGCTTTAACATCTCAGGGCATGAGTCAATGTCAATGGCAGTGATGACAAGACTGGGCTGTTTCCTGTTCCCCTTCTTTCCTTCCCTCCCTCCCATCCTCCCTCCGCACACTTTCACTGTGATCCCCACGTCCAGGCAGTAAGGTTGGTCCTGAGGATGCAGTACCACCTGGCACACGCTTCCTGCCCACGCTTCCTCCACACACGTGCTCAGTCTGGTAGGAGGACCAACCTGTAACCAAGCTCACGGACCAGCGAGTAGCTAAGAAGGCACGCAGAGTAGACGGGAGGGCCGGAGGAGCCCCCAGGACCCAAGGCAGGCTCTGCGTCACCACTGGCCACACCATCACGGGGAGGCTGGGGGGACTGACACAGCAGCAGCTTCAGGTTGGAGTCTGCCATACAGGGTCTAGTCATTGTCACTCTGCTTGGCTTTTAAAAATTCACCCAAGGACTTCCCTGGTGATGCAGTGGTTAAGAATCCGCCTGCCAGTGCAGGGGACGTGGGTTGGAGCCCTGGTCCAGGAAGATCCCACATGCCGCAGAGCAACTAAGCCTGTGCGCCACAACTACTGAGCCTGTGCTCTAGAGCCCGCAATCCACAACTACTGAGCCCGTGTGCCACAACTACTGAAGCCTGTGCGCCTAGAGCCCGTGCTCCGCAACAAGATAAGCCACTGCAATGAGAAGCCCGCGCACTTCAACAAAGAGTAGCCCCCGCTCACCGCAACTAGAGAGAGCCCACACACAGCAACGAAGACCCAATGCAGCCAAAAATAAAATAAATAAATAAATTTATTAAAAAATATTTACCCAAGTATTTAGGGATGGTCTTAGTTAATCTATCATAACACTGTTTTAGAAGAACTGTTTCTTAAATCATATACATTTGACTCTAATAAATATAAAACTGACCCTGCAACGTGTAAGAAACTGCTTCGCCTCAGGTGGTGACTGTGAACCGGTGAGTGTGCATCTCTGCCCTCTTCCATGTCCCCGGCTGCTTCAGCTGTGCAAAGTCACAGAAGTTACACCTAACTTACGTCATCATACAATCCAGAAATCTGCCGGTATTCGCATTAGCGATCTCTCGGCACGCGGGTCTGAGATGGAAGTCAGGAGACGGGGAGTGGGCTGAGAGCAAGTTTGTCGATTCGGTCCAGTCCGTGCACATCAGCTCCCGAGACGGGGGACGCCCCCAGTCCACGAGACTCCCGATTGCCAACCGGGCCTATTCCACTCCCCACAGGGGGACCTAATGGCAGTTACGAGGCCTGGAGGTAGAGGTCCAGTCAAAGGCACGTGGCACGGAGGACGGTCCCTTCCGGGTAAGCATCACGGCGTCCCTGTTCCTGGGCGATCCAGCTGGAAGGGAACCCTCCCGTGTTGGGGAGTCTCGGTGCTGCGTGCAGGGGCTTAGACTTTCTGTCCTCACCCCTGCGAGCCCGCTGTACACAGGCCAAGGTCACCGTTGACAAGCAGTCTCCTTTCTGTTCACCAGTCAGGGGTCCAGTCCAGTCCCAACCAGTAATGAAGCATAGTGGGTTCTTGTTCCCTTCAGGGTGTTTGTGTCATTTGACATCGGTTTTAAGTTTGTGCAGCGATGTCTACAGGGTAACCCTCGTATTCTGGGACACTCCTGCTGCTTGGGGGTCTAGTGAGCACCTCAGGGACCTCCTTGTATGTACTTCTTATCCCTCAGATCACCAGAAAATTCAGTCTCATGACAAATATTCTCTCTTTATCAAAACATGTGGATTCACCCAGGCGGCTTTATGGATTCAGCTGGAGTACGTTCCTATCTAAGGCTGACGGACCTGTGACAGTGTTCAACGTGCCAGCAAAATCGTGGGGGAAATGACTTGTTTAGATTAGATTTCTGCTCCTTCCAGAATGGCTTGCCTCCTTCGGGTCTGATAGTGTAGACTCACTGCTGCAAATGGCAACCTAAGTATTCTGACGTCTGGAATTGACAAGCTAAGTGGAAATTCGGTGTTACTGAGAGCAGCAAAGAGGACTTTGGAGACATCAACTGAGTTCTTGGAGTCCAAGTGCTTGCACTAGGGTTTTTGTTTTTTTTGCGGTACGCGGGCCTCTCACTGTTGTGGCCTCTCCCGTTGCGGAGCACAGGCTCCGGACGCGCAGGCTCAGCGGCCATGGCTCACGAGCGCAGCCGCTCCACGGCACGTGGGATCCTCCCGGACCGGGGCACGAACCCGCGTCCCCTACATCGGCAGGCAGACCCTCAACCACTGCGCCACCAGGGAAGCCCTGCACTAGGTTCGAGTTGACAAATATGGTTTCAGCCTAACGCCTATTGTCACGGTCTGAACGTGGGTGGTTCATTGCTGGGGCGCTGTCCCCGCGCGGACACACACAAATTTGCTTCTGAACCCCTGTAACTCCTGGGGCAGCTTCTCACCCTTGTTCTTTGTGCTTTCATCCGTGCCAAGGTAATTTACCAATAGAGAGTATTTTTCACATTTTGTTCTGAATCCCTAAATGAAAAATGTGATACTCGATAGTTATTATTTTGAAAAAGTAGATTGTATTCAATGTCGTCGTTGGGAAGGTAGCAGAGGGAGGCCATGTTGGGTAAGAATAAAGATTAAAGATCTTTTTAAACAGCATCTCATTATCCTAACAGTTCTGAAAGGCAGGATTATTATCAAAGTTTCTAGAGGAGAAAATTGAGGCTTGCCGGGGTAAAGTTGTTGTTCTTTGGTCATATAGAAAATAAGTAATGGGCCTGGGCTTCCCTAAAATGAAGAAAAGGGAGAGGGAGAAAATGGAGAAAAGGAAAAGAAAAAAGTACACAGGGAAATGGAGACAGCTAGGAAATATTGAGAAAAAGCGGGAAGGAAAGGAGAAAGAGAATAATGCAGCAGTGGTACTTGGCCAGGTGTGTGCTGGAGACCACAGTGGTTTTGGTGCTTCTTAGGATGGCAGGACCGGACCAGAGCCCCTGAGCCCGGTTACAGGACGTGACTCCACGTGACCACACAAACCAGGGACGGATGGTCCTGGCTGTCCTTCCCGTGAGCTCTGCAGAGACGCAGCTCGGGGCCCCAGCGGTGCTCTGCGAACGTGGACTGTTCCCACCTCCCCAGCCCCGCGCATCCCACGTGAGACTCACACCCGTTGCCCCGACCAGAAACTGGGCGATTATTTCCAATTCATTGTATCTAGTTCATATGCACAACAGTTGCCTCATTTTGGTGGTAATTTTCAGAAAATATTGTCTGTCTCTCTCAGTGAAATAGCCTGTCCAGATGCCCTCTAAAAACAAAATCCTGAATCTGGAAAAACCTCAAATTATCTCAAAAGGAAAGCGCTGAGAAATAACTAGGCCTGTCGGTTTCATTCAACTGTCAGTTCTCCAAAGATTTCAGGGCTTCAAATGTTAAAAGTGCCAGATGCTATTATCTGTTATTCATGTTCCCATTATGTTCTGGTCTTTACTGAAATCTATATAAACTTCTGTCTGTACATTAAAGGAATTTCATTGCACCCATATACTCTCTAAACACACACATATATATGTGTGCCACATTTTCTCTTTATGTCTCCCCAATATAAATTTATTATTTTCAAAATGATACTTTAAATGTTGAAAAAATTCCGACAAATGATGTTGGCATATTTTTATGGTGTGCTATTTAGGAGTTTATCCAATATACAATGCTTCTGTAACAAAATTAAGCATTCTTATAGTGACGGTCACCTGTATTTTAATACCTATGCTCTCTGCAAGCTTCTAGAGGTAGAATTCTGAGCAAAAAAAGAAAGGGAAAAAGACAACTACTTCATAATGCAATCACATACCCAAGAGTCCATAGTTTTTAAAAGAAGTTACAAAATATTTAAAAGGTCATATCCAATAAAATTATCCTACCGAAACCTCAGCACATACCACTGTGATAAGTTAAATACCATATATTCTGCAGGCATTAATTTTGAATGCATTTGAGTCAAATAAGTTAAACTTTCATAGTCGATCGTTTCTTTCAAAATCCCTTGTCTTCCATAATATGCAGATTCAACAAACAACAGCTAATGACCTTTATGTGTTCATCTGTACGTGCCTCCTTAGAGACACTTTGCTCTCGTTCATCGCAAAGAAAATAATAAAATAGCTCCTTTTCACTTTATGCCATTTTTGTGAAAAATTCAGCGTCTGAACAGAAAAACAAAAGCTGTTCCACACTGAGACAAAATTGGATTTATCATTTGTATCGACTTTCAGAAGGCCAAGTCGTTTGTAAATTATAGTGGAAAGCACCACCCGGGCTGAATCCAGGTAGCTCCAAATGAAACGGAAGGTGGTGCTAACGCTTCACTTTAGGCATTTACGCTGTGAAACGTGAAAAGGATAAGCATAATTCAGTTCTTTTCTGTAGATTCCACGGAAGCCCTTCTCTTCTACCTTAGTAGATAACTCTCATCGAACACCTATTTCTCTTTAGTTTTCAGGGGTGTATTATTATCTGCTACTATTTTCAAACACTAATCAATAATATAAAATGGAATACTCAGTATTAAAAATACTATGAAAGAAGAAATTGGACCAAACCGTGTTTTGTTAATTTGGTCTGAAGATAATGTTACTTGAGGTCGTGCAAACGTATTTACCACTGTGTGGTCCTATGGAAAATCATTGATTGAAGTGTTATCCAAGTAATTAATGAAAGAGATTGCATTTGCCTTTATGACCGAGATGAAGGCTTAAGCGTTTTTCTTTGTTTGGGAAAATCCAGGGATTTTGTTTTTCCACTGATTTGGGGTGTAGACTCAGGATTACAAACATTGTATTTGCCCTTTTGCAATTTCATATTCACTTGATTTAAATGAGGTTTACCTTGAATAACTCAAAATTGCTTTCTCACCTTAAATGGGTCAGTACTTTTGAGATTTAGGAGACAGTTTTTTTATATTAGTTAATCTGATCTTAATATTAAATCCAGAACGTATTATATTTACTGGATATAAACTTAATGATAAAAGTAAGCTATTTATGTGACTGAATAAAACCGTCATTAGTTTTCTGTAAGATAATATATCAGATGGTAAATAAATGATTTGAAAGGATCAATGAGATTTCCTTATGAAATCAGGATCAGTACCAAGCTTAAACTAAGGCCATGAAAATTAGTGATAACCCAACAAGAGATTCCATCCAATGAGTAAAACCATTACAAAATGCCAACTTAGCAAAAGAGGTAGTTTAAGGAAAACAGGAAGTGATGTGAGACTAAAAGCAATTATCCAGAAAAATCAAACTAAATGTTGCCTAGATATTGTGGACTCGGTGATTACATATTTAAACAAACAATTTAAATCTTAATTATCTGCTTATCAGAAAGGACATTCTGGGCTTCCCTGGTGGCGCAGTGGTTGAGAGTCCACCTGCCGATGCAGGGGACGCGGGTTCGTGTCCCGGTCCGGGAAGATCCCACATGCCGCGGAGCGGCTGGGCCCGTGAGCCATGGCCGCTGAGCCTGCGCGTCCGGAGCCTGTGCTCCGCAACGGGAGAGGCCACGACAGTGAGAGGCCCGCGTATCGCCACAAAAAAAAAAAAAAGAAAGAAAGGACATTCTCCTAGCCTAAATTTACTTCTTCCTTCTCTGCTTGAAAATATGTGTGATTCATTTTTTGCAGTGTTTCTTTTACCAATGACTGCTGTGTGCATAAAGAACTCTTCCTATGTTCTCTACGAAATGTTTGCTATGCTGTAAAACTTAAAATATATTAAAATATTAACTTATTTACATAGCTCAAGAAATACCTCTGTAGTTATATTTGCCAAAATGCAAACTTTCTAAAGGTGTGCCCGTGAGTTATAATTTCTCATTCTTCACCGAGCATAAATGTCCATAGCAGTCCAGATCTACCCTTATACTCATTATCTTATTTATTTTGTGTACAAATCCGATGAGGGATGTCATCTAAGTCTTTAAGCCAAAACTCAAATTTGACCCCAATGACTTCAAATACAGTTGTCTTTCCAGGGTTTCCTAATGCCTTGTGTGCTTCTGTATTATTTTTGTTTTCAGAAAGACCCAGTGAGCTCTCTAGAAAATTTAGAGGAAAAGAAGTTCCCTGGAGAGGCCTCCATACCAAGCCCTAAACCCAAGCTCCACGCGAGAGATCTCAAGAAGGAACTAATCACGTAAGTCATCTGGAGTGGCTTGCTCTGTGGTTCTAGAACGGAGACTCCAATTCAAAACCTTGAGTGATAAATAACGCCTTGGCTTATGGAGCTGACTTTGCAGATGTTTTAGGGCAATTTCAACCAGTTGGTAGTTAAATGTTCTGTACATACCTAGACCTATGCTCAGAACTAAGAGGATTATGAAAAAAATGTACCTGACATGATCTCATGCTACGAGAATTAAAAGTCTAATCGACCGAAAAACAGAACATGTAAAACAATTAGAAATGTTTATGTTCTGATCAGCAGATCTTAATCTAACACCCACTGGCCTCAGAGGATCCAAGTCAGGGCTTCAGGGAGTCTACAGACTCACAAAACTTAATGGCAGAGCGTTACTTGGGAAGGGGGTTCATGGTTTTCGTCACATTCTCAAGGGCTTCCGTGCCTCAGAAGTTGAAAGGACAGGGCAGGAAGTACTAGTCGAGCTGCAGCGGGTTCTGAGACAGGCCCGGCCGTCCGGAGCAGAAGGGCCCGAGCTGAGCCCCAGGACCAGGTGACCTGGAGAGAGCGAGAGAGCAGGGCGAGGGCCCTGAGAAGATGGCCAGGTTTCCCGTGAACAAGCCACAGGGTGTTTGGGCAGAAAAGTGCACTAGGGCTGGGGTATCTTAGGAAGAGCAGTGTGCAGAGTTCTTCAGGGGCCGGGTGCACGTGGGGACCGTCTGGTGGCAGGAAGATCACCTGAATTGTTGGCTAGAGATGCAGACGTGAGATCGTGAGCTGCGGCCTGGGAGATGGGGCCTCCAGGGAAGATGTATAAGAGGAAGCGAACAGAGTGCCCGGCCCAGAATTCGAGGGCGCTCATCCTGCTGGGACCTGACAGGGAAAATGAAGCCCACAAAGAACAAAGACCTGGGGCCAAGGGGGAGGCAAGTGACGGTCATGGGAGCTGAGAGCTCAGAAAACTCCCACCTGGGCCTTGGATGGTCTCAGATGCCACAGCAAGTTCAAAGAGGTTAAAGCAGAGAAGGCAGGGCAAACCCCAGGAGAGCGGGCCTTGGGAATAAGCGAGGCCAGCCAGCGGGGGGACGGGGGGCGGGGGCAGAGCTGGGGTGCGAGGGACGTACCACGAAATGACGCAGGGACGTTAACTAGGACTGTGGCCTGAGCCCAGCTCGCACACCCTTACTCCTCTTTCGCCCCGAAGACCGCTGACCGGGGGCTGTTGGAGGTCACAGTGTGGTGCACACAGCTCGCTTACGGGTGTGAGTTCGCCCGGGCCATCGCCAGGACACAGGCCGTCCTGACCGCCTTCTCCTCGCCTTCCGGTCACCGCTGTGCGGGGGACATGGAGACATCAGGGTGGACGTTGAGGGAGGGAGAGAGGGCACAGGGAGGGGAGGGGCTTTCAGGCAGAGGCAAGGCGGGAACCGTGGCTTTGGGGCGTTTATATCCTCAGCAGAGAGTGTAGTCCCGGCGGGTTGGTTGCCGGGAGTGAGTGAGTGACATGCAAGAAAACCTTTTCCACAGGAACGTGATTAAACGTTCATGTATATTCTCACCCAGTACAGTTAAAGCTGCCAGCTAATGAGAGTTTCTAGCAGAGAGGGACCCTTGCACTTAGGCGCTGGCATCTGTACCCTCTTCTGAGTCCCCCAGCAGAAAAGTACGTTTACGTTTTTCTAATACAATAGATTAAGCACCCTGTCCTGAGTAGAATGCTCTGCCCACCGATCTCTGCGGGCCCGTCCTCCCCTCCCTCGGCTCTTCCCCCACGTGTCACCCACCCGAGAGGCCTTCCCGGCTGTTGTGGTCCCCCCTTCCCAGCCCCGCTGCTCCCGCCCCCTTTCCCAGGAGGGCAGGCTCTTCCAGCCACTGAGGTTGCTTCTTCCACGTCCCCGCGTGGGCCCCTGGTACCACTGCACTGCCGCTCATTTCCCCAGTGACAGGGACACACCTCAGACGCTGCACAGGCCCTGCACACGCAAGCTGTCGATCAGAAGACCCGAGCCAGCATCAGTCTGTCCTGTCCACACTCAAGTGATTTTTTTTTAATATCTTTATTGGAGTGTAATTGCTTTACAATGGTGCGTTAGTTTCTGCTGTGTAACAAAGTGAATCAGCTATATGTATACATATATCCCCATATCCCCTCCCTCTTGCGTCTCCCTCCCACCCCTCTAGGTGGTCACAAAGCACCGAGCAGATCTCCCTGTGCTATGCGGCTGTTTCCCACTAGCTATCTACCTTACATTTGGTAGTGTATATATGTCCATGCCACTCTCTCACTTCGTCCCAGCTTCCCCTTCCCCCTCCCCGTGTCCTCAAGTCCATTCTCTACGGCTGCGTCTTTATTCCTGTCCTGCCCCTAGGTTCCTATGACCATTTTCTTTTTAGATTCCATATATGTGTATTAGCATATGGTATTTGTTTTTCTCTTTCTGACTTACTTCACTCTGTCTGACAGCTGCTAGGTCCATCCACCTCACTACAGATGACTCAATTTCGTTTCTTTTTATGGTTGAGTGATTTTTAAATAATCGATTATGCTGCATTCCTTAAGGATTTCGTGGGCAGACATTGCTGCCTCGAGCATGTTGTTCTCTTAGGAGGTTAACATTTCCTGATGATGTAGGGCCCACATACCAGAGCAGCACGTCACCAAGCACAGCACCCTCCGGGAGGTGCCCCGGCGCGGCCATGTCGAGGCTGCCATGGGCCTGCGAGTCAAGTTTCTAAAATCTTTGTATGCATTTTGTGTCTGCATATTGTCTCAGATATCTTCCAAAAGGGCCAATGTTTATCCTTTGAAGGTAGATTTTGGAAATTTCCAGAGTCGTTCCAAGCTAAATGAAATGGAAAGAACTGATAATTAACCTGCATCACCATTTTAGACAGAAAAATTAAGTGTGATTATTTTGTAAGGGGCACTTCTCATTGGTGCAAAGAGAAAGGGCTCCAAAAAGATGGTGAACAATTTTTGGAATGGAATCATGAATTCCTAGGAAATTGACTCTCTAGAGGCCTCGTGGTCTTCCGCTCATTTCGGAACAGGGGAGCGCTTGCGTGGGTACCACGTACTTCTACACACCTGTGTCACACACTGGTTCTGTAAACGTCTCACTGCTTTACAGTTTCACCCTGTCCTTATTATGCTTTGTTTTATGTTTCTAAGAGATAAATGCACCTTAACTGCTTACCAGAAACTGTTCCGCTAAAATAGGACTTTTTGATGTCATTGATCAACATGAATTTGCTTAGAGTTTGAGCCCCACTTACTGAGGGAACTAGCTAGTTTCCTTTCTCTGAGCTGTGATACTCTCATTTGCAAATCTTCCCAGAATACAGCACCCACCTGGGATCTGCACATGTTATCGTACAAGATTTCTCATTGAAGATCGGATCCAAAACAGGACCTTTTCCCACTACCTCGCCCCCTGCAATCTTGGCTTTATTCCTTGACCTCTTTGTACCACAGAGCTGAAACAAAACAGCCACTATTTAAATGCACACTTTATCATTATACTTCCTAAGTAATTTATTATAACTGTCTGGTTTAAAAAATCACTGGCACTTTGCCTCTCCTGGCAGTATTAATAGGCATAATTTAAAAATAGAAATAAAATTTAAAGTAAAATAAAACAAATGCAAAGCTATTTTGGCACACCAGGTGGCGATGTATTTCCAAAGTAGGAATTCCCAGGGCACTGTAACCCATCTCTCACGCTCTGAATATTCCAGCTGTGTAATTATCAGAAAAGATTTTTTCTCTGCTTAGTGGGTGAATGGCACTTGCAAGATAACTCAGCTCAGACGTTAGTCGTTGTTCTTTTTTTTCTTTATTTGTTTACATATATTTGTAGCTTCCGCATTTTCCTTTCTGATGTTCCATCTAGGAAAGTGGTGGGCAAAGAGCTGGCTGGTTCAGCTCGGATCAAGCTCCAGAAATCAAACATCTCTCTGAGAGATGAAGACGTTCTAACTCTTACAGTTTCCTTAGAGTACCTGAGAATGATTGGAAAGTAGCTCACAGGGGAAAAAAATACTGAGAAGGTGACGTTTCAGAAATCTTGGATGTCATCAATCTATCCCCAAATGCCCCTTTAAAGAGGCAGAGTCTGCGTTCCACACGTGGGTGAGCCTTCACGTTAGGCAGGGTGCCGAAAACATCAGAAAGCACTAGTGACGTAGCTGATGTCCCTGATTATTGACGCAAAGACCACCGAGTGGGCTGGGGTCAATCTGCTTACCTCACACCAGCAACTTTCAAGCAGCGTCAGAGGGAAATAAAGGGCTCAGAAACCAAGGAATCTGTTAACTCTGGCAGCAAAACTGCTCAGGATACCTATCCACTTGCATTATTTTTAAAACACACATAAGATGCGCAGAACGTGACCAGCTTCTGAGATAAATGAAGTGCCCGGGACAGACTCCGGTCTTGGGCAGACAGCCTGGAGAGCCTACTGCTTAGGTGGTTAATTCCTCGTTGTCTTTGCTGGGTTCAAAACTTTGAATGAAACTGATCACAAGCTTTATTAACTAAACTTCGTAACTATTTCTGTACTATCAGCAACTGTCCCATCTAAAATGTCAGTTTACATTTTAGCCATATGTAGTATTTTCAAAGATCTTCTTTTTCAGGTGTTATGAAGTTACTATGTTATCTTTTTCTTTAAAAAAAGTCACAAAAATTTCTTTCTGAAATCTGTGATATGATTGGTACCTAAGAGCTGCTATCATGGTGAAGCATGGGTGTTTAATATTTATGTTTTATAACTCATATTTTCAAAGAAATAGAACCCCACTGACGGTTGATTCACTCACATCCATTACCAGGACACGTATTTTAGCATCACTGTCCTCCATCGTCTGAATCAGAGAGCTGATGTGATCCTGGAAACTGATAACTCAGGATCATGACAGTTCCCTCTTGTCTCGTCTGCTGGTCCTTACATAATCTACATCTTTAGTTCATTAGCTTCTTCACGTCCCACATGTGTTAACTGGTCTTGAAAAGAGAAGCTACCTCATACCCAGTCAGAGCAAGTGCATCCGTGAATGCACCTGACCCTGATTCTATGTTTTTATTGACCCAGCTGTCCAACGCCAGGATGCGACGGGAGCGGGCACGTCACAGGCAACTATGCATCTCATCGCAGGTAGCTCCCCACCCTCTCACTTAGGCGTTCTGCATCTGTCCTCCGTAAGGACTCACCCTCACCCTCTCTAGAAAGATATCTCGATCGGGAGTTGGAGACTGAGTTAGTTGGGGTTTTGGTTCGTTTCATTTTTCAGAAATAAAGCTAAGTCTTCAGTCTTTTTACTGAGATTGTAAAGAAGGTGTACTTCTCTGGTCAATAATGGTTTTCTGATCCTATGATCCAGGCTACAACCCAGAAGTTAGAGTTCATGTCAGGCTCGGGTCCTGTCTAGCTTTAGGACTCAAGTGAAACCCAGGTAGGACGGCAGTGACCTGAACTGACCTTTTACGCTGTGGGAGGCTTCAGTAAAGGGTTGGAGGGACAGTAGTGCAGAGGCTGTGCTCGGCCCTTCCTCCCACCTGTGTCACCCGTGTGATTCGCTGTCCCTCTGGGCAGGGCCTTAACTTCTGAGCACCATACCTCGGGATGCAGAGGGAGGGTTCTCTGGGTCAGTCATCACTGGAGCCGGGGGTCTCGCTGGGCTAAAGCCCCTGGTTTGGTAAATAGCAAACCAGAGTCTGTGACAAGTAGTCAAGGTACCCAAAGCCCGGTCTGGCTAGAGCAGCAAAGACGGGTTCAGACTTTTTCCCAAAGCCCGTCGGTGGATTGAACATGTGTTCACCAGCTCAGGCTGCCCCCAAGTGAGGCCTGCGTGTGTCAGCGCGTGTGTCTCTGTTTTTGCTTTCTCCTCCCTCTTCAGTGTTTCTGGATGTCCTTTGGCAGATAAGACTCTGAAATCCCTCATGGCGGCCAACTCTCAGGAACTCAAGTAAGTGTCCGGCCAGGGTGGCCCTAACCAGGGGCAGATGGCACCTAAGTAAATTATGACCACGCGCTCTCTCACCAAAAACTCAAACAGCTAAAACCAAATCACTGTAATTTAGTTTAGTTAATTAGCTGGACTTGGAGGGTTTGTATTTCACAATGTTTTTAAAAGCAATGACGTTGGGCTTCCCTGGTGGCGCAGTGGTTGAGAGTCCGCCTGCCGATGCAGGGGACGTGGGTTCATGCCCCGGTCCGGGAAGATCCCACATGCCGCGGAGCGGCTGGGCCCGTGAGCCAGGGCCGCTGAGCCTGCGCGTCCGGACCCTGTGCTCCGCAACGGGAGAGGCCACAACAGTGAGAGGCCCGCGTACAGAAAAAAAAAAAAAAAAAATGTTAAAAGCAATGATGTTGAACACCTACGACACCTTTTCTCTGTTACCTTCAGAACGTGTACACTAATCAGACTTGGAGGGTACGGCCAGCATTTTCATCATCTGACTTTAGGAAAACTGCTCAGTACTTTACCTTGTGGGCATTTTGAATCATATGACAGCCTTTCACTTTTGGGGGCGACATACAATTCTGGCTCCTTTTCACCTTGTCTACAGGATCTCAAAGTCACACGTATATTAACTTACGTTGATTGATTTGATTTTTCCTACTATTACCTTCTTTTATCCCAAACTTCTCACCTGTTATTTTCATGTGTGGTTATAATACTTGCAGACTAATAAAAAGTTACAATCCACTATTTACCCTTTAAAAATATAAGGCATACATTCAGAAAAGATGAAGAATAACATTGATTAGCAAAACGCATTTGCATATAACATTTTAGGAAAAATCAGTGTTACTATGTCTAGTGATAAAATAATATTTGTGTAAATAGTAGAATTAACACTTGGTGTCTAAATTACAGGTAACATTTCAGAGAATATATCTTCTTAATATTCTGCTAGTATTTCCATTTTTTAACTTGTTTAAAATTTATCCAAAAAAAGTTTATGAAACAAGATGTGATATTAAACAGGTATAAAAATTCAGAATTTTAGTACCATGAACAGTAAAGACAACTCTAAAATATACAAAGTGAGTGCACAATTGATTGTGTCAGTGTAGATTCGAGAAATCGTTTTATTGGCTACCATCTTTCTAGATTGAAATGTAAGGATGTGAAGTGGAGACTTATTAGCAGATTGAAAGGAGAGAAGGGCTAGGCATACTCACTCAATCTTAGTTGCTCTGAACTTCTCTATTGCCGTATCTTAAAAATAGCTATCAGTTCTCCTAAGTATTTTCTCTAAACATTATTTCTAGAAGAAAATGTTGATAATACATTGAAAACATGTAGATTGAGTGGTTCTATAGCAATGTTCAGTACTTACCTGCTTTATACAGCCACCTAATAAGTAACATCTTTGTGGGTTTTTTCTGTACAGAAAGAAAAGGGGACATTTCGTTGACCTCTTGTTTGGATATTCAGGGAGAATTTCAAAGCAAGGTTTTTTTGGCATAGACTTTTCCAGAATTGCAATGTGCTAGTAAACCACTATTTTAATAAAAATATTAATAGCATCTGAGCCTTTCTTACAGTATAGAATATGTATTAAATCTCTAAATGTTTGGTTAGAGAATCATTGCAGGGTTCTCTGGTTAGCTCGAAGAGATGTAGGCAGATTTCATATTTCCTTCGAGAAAAGCATTCACTCCCTATGTTCCGCCTGAAGATTGAATATAGAAGAATTTCTGTGAAAGTTCAGTGGGTTGGAGTTTAAGGAAAGGAATAATGTTCACATTCTTCTTTGGATTATTATCTTTCTCAAACTCTTGTTCGAGTAGAAATCTGAACCCGGGTGGGCATACAAGTGAAGTAATCACAATGACCTTGTCTACAAGAACTTTCAGGAAAGCAAATATTTTATGACAGCCTCTGCGTTTTATTTTTTTATAAATTTATTTTTTTATTTATTTTATTTATACGTTTTTACTTTTGGCTGCGTTGGGTCTTCACTGCTGCACGCAGGCTTTCTCTAGTTGTGGCGAGCGGGGGCTACTCTTCGTTGCGGTGCGTGGGCTTCTCATTGCGGTGGCCTCTCGTTGCAGAGCACGGGCTCTAGGCGCGCAGCCTTCAGTAGTTGTGGCGTGCGGGCTCAGTAGTTGTGGCTTATGGGCTCTAGAGTGCAGACTCAGTAGTTGTGGCTCGCCGCCTCAGTAGTTGTGGCTCGTGGGCTCAGTAGTTGTGGCTCACGGGCTTAGTCGCCCCACGGCATGTGGGATTTTCCCAGACCAGGGATCAAACCCGTGTCCCCTGCATTGGCAGGCAGACTCTTAACCACTGTGCCACCAGGGAAGCCCACCTCTGCGTTTGTATTAGTATCTGGCATTTTTTAAGGCAACAAAAGAGTGAGAATCTCTGTATATTTTTGCATTCAAGTGTATTTTAAACCCTGTTCCTAATTAGCACTCAAAGTAAAATTGGAATCTTCTTCCGCCTTCACTCCCCTGACTCCAAATTTAACGGTTGACTGTCAGTCAGAGTTATTGGTAGAGTTTCCACAAGACCTCTTAAGGTGGACCCTGAGGCAGAACAGATCAGGTGCAAATGTCCTAGGTTCTTTGGCAGGTGCATTAATCCACCAGGTCTCTGGTTGTCCCATCCACCACTGTTGTCCATCTGAGTGTAAGGGGTTATCATGGTGTTGGAGCAAATCAAAGGAAATAAATTACACACAGAGACGATTCGGGAACTCTTTTTTCTTAAGCAAAAGATAAGAACTTTGCATGATGTAGACAGAAGCCCAGCAGTAAGTTGTGGGTCGAATTTCAGATTCCTTCCAAAATAAGGTTTAACAACAGGGACCTATTGTGTAGCACAGGGAACTATACTCGAGACTTGTAATAACCCATAAGGGAAAAGAATCTGAAAAATTTTACGTATATATATATATATATATATATGTATATACATATATATATAAAACTGAATCACTCTGCTATACACCTGAAACTAACACAACATTGGAAACCAACTACACTTCAATTAAAAATATAAGGCTTAAAAAGAAGGCAAAAAAGAATGCAGGATAACGATGAATACGGTGTCTTCCAAGCATTGGACAGTAGTTAACACATCTTAATATTTCCTTTAAAAATGGATTCTTAGGGCTTCTCTGGTGGCGCAGTGGTTAAGAATCGCCTGCCAATGCAGGGGACACGGGTTCGAGCCCTGGTCCAGGAAGATCCCACATGCCGCGGAGCAACTAAGCCCGTGCGCCACAACTACTGAGCCTGTGCTCTAGAGCCCGTGAGCCACAACTGCTGAGCCCACGTGCCGCAGCTACTGAAGCCCACGCGCCTAGAGCCCGTGCTCCGCAACAAGAGAAGCCACCGCAATGGGAAGCCCGCGCACCGCAACGAAGAGTAGACCCCACTCGCCACAACTAGAGAAAGCCCACACACAGCAACAAAGACCCAACACAGCCAAAAATAAATAAAAATAAATTTATTTTTTTTAAAAAGGATTCTTAGCCAAAAACCAGTTCTGTACAAGCAAAGAGTCCCACAAATCCGCTCATTCTGTTTGACTGCTTGTCTCTGTGTGATTTGTCGTGACCCCCCTACCACTCCTACGCGGCCCCAGCTCCGCTCTCGTGTCTTCCAGGTGTCCCACTCCAGGCTGTGACGGTTCGGGGCACGTGACCGGAAACTATGCCTCCCACCGAAGGTAAGACTGACCCCATGCCCGAGATGGAAATCAGAGCGGTGGCAGCCGCGCCCGTGAGATCACATGCTTCTGTTTTGTTCTTTGTTGGGTCCGTATTTCAGCCTGTCCGGCTGCCCTCGTGCCAGGAAAGGTGGTGTCAAGGTGACCCCTACGAAGGAAGAAAAAGAAGACCCTGAACTCAAGTAAGTGTGACGGCTGAGGCGGCGGCATCAGGGCAGAGGCCACTTGTGGGACAAACGGGGGGACTTCGGTTGGGAGGCAACTGCGTGTTTTGTTCCTCACGAGGCCCTGGGAGCAGCATGGCAGCTCGGAGGCTGCAGAACACCTCGCCCTCCCCAGTGGTGCTCACACGGGTCTCTGATGGTGCAAAGGAAAGCAGGACTTGGTCCTTGCCCAGCGGTTTTAAAGGAAAGCAGCCTCGTGGACATGCCCTAGTGTGACACACATGGCTGTGGGCTCCCCTGAAACTCAAGGCGCAATTTTATCTAAAGCGAACTCCCTCCTCTGAGAAACATGCTTCAGGTCTTGGGTGACAGATGCAGACACAGGTGCAGAAATGTACAGAGGCTTGCTGGACAACGTGCAATATTTAGACATTTGGAAATCAGAACTCCCGTTCTCTGAGCCAGGGACTCTGTAATGAGGGAGAGCCAGTTGACACGTTAGACCCTTGGTCTTTGTTTGGAGGCAACGTAACCCGTAACCAAGGGCTTCCCTGGCTGTTTCTGGAGCTGAGAAGTGTGGCCACACACTTGACTCCACTCCTTCTAAACTGGTGGCAAGTCCCCTGAGCTCTAGAAGTCATTCTCCGCCCCTCTAAAGTGGGGTAACAGCGCCTCTGCCCACCAGGCGAGCAGTGAGGCTCACATGAGATAATGCATGACGGTTGCTTAGCTGGGAGCCTGAGGGCCATCACTGCTGCCAGCACTGCTGTCTCCCCGGTTGGAAGGCATCTGGTAGACGCCGTCGTTTCCGCACTTGCCCCCTGTGTGGTCTGCTCTCCCCACCACTTCCTCGTTCACTCGCCTCAGTGCTTCACCTGGCTTATCTCGTCTCTCCCAGCTGCTAACGACTGTGCTGTGTCTCTCCAGATGCCCTGTGATCGGGTGTGACGGCCAAGGTCACATATCAGGTAAATACACATCCCACCGCACGGCTTCTGGCTGTCCCCTGGCCGCCAAGAGACAGAAGGAGAACCCTCTCAATGGGGCCCCCCTCTCCTGGAAGCTGAACAAACAGGAACTTCCCCACTGCCCGCTGCCCGGCTGCAATGGGCTGGGCCACGTGAACAACGTGTTTGTCACCCACAGGAGGTAAGCTTTGCTGCTTTTTTTTTTTTTTTGCGGTACGCGGGCCTCTCACTGCTGTGGCCTCTCCCGTTGTGGAGCACAGGCTCCGGACGCACAGGCTCAGCGGCCATGGCTCACGGGCCCAGCCGCTCCGCGGCATGTGGGATCTTCCCGGACTGGGGCACGAACCCGCGTCCCCTGCATCGGCAGGCGGACTCCCAGCCCCTGCGCCACCAGGGAAGCCCCGCTTTGCTTCTTAATGTGTGGTTGCTGTGATTGTTTGTCACCTGGATTGTCCGGGGGAGGGGAGAGACCCCCTCAAGGTCACTAATCATAGCACCTTAGATGTCCAAGTAACGAGTCTTGCCAGATAGATATTTGACAAGTTTGAAGGATGGAAAATGTTATTTTCTCTATTTCTGAAATTCACTGCACGATTTTCAACCACTTGCGAAACTGTGCTTGTGGTTTTTTATTCTAAAATACTGCTTGTGCTGCTTTTTTTACTGGTTCTGTCAGTGGTTCACTTCAGTTCTAAGTGGTGATAGCTCCTCACTTCTGTTATGTGATCGTAAACTTTCACTTTACGTGTTTATGTCATGCCCTTCTGCTCGTCAGCTGGCTCCATTTCAGACCAAATGGTAGTTATTTTGCAGCTGGGAAGCTGTGAGTCATCCCCAGCGGCCAGAAAGAAAAGGACACAGCGATTACTAAGTACACGGAGGACAAGAGAGACTTAGAAAGCTCTTTCTAGCTTCACAAGGACTCAGTTCCTTCATCATTGAGTGGCATGTATGTCAACCAGGCTCTTTGTCAGGAGCACTGATCTTAAACCAGACTTTTGTCCACATTCTCCATCAAGGAGAGGAGCTAGCGGAATTCCCTGGCGGTCCAGTGCTTAGGACTCCACGCTTTCACTGCCAAGGGTGCAGTTTCGATCCCTGGTCAGGGAACTAAGATCCCACAAGCCAAGCGGCACGGCCAAAAAACAAAATAAGGAGCGGGGCTAGAAGGTTCACTGCACACATCTCTGGTCGTGGGGCTGTGGCACACGATGCAGATTTAGGATCTAACAAAGCTTCGCGAGTCCTGAAGCTCTGCTTATGGGCAGGATGCCAGGAGAGCAGAGCTGGTTCCGTTTTCGAGGTGCACACCAACGGTGTGAGGAGATGAAGTCTTCCAAGAGCTACACCTGCTTATGGAGGAAACCTGATCTCTTTAGGTGGTTTATTTTTTGATGGTTCTCAGATGCCCGGTCACGTTCACAATAGCGCACGTTGTTTTCTTCCGGGTCTGTACCGTCGTTTCCCATCCAGGAAGGACAGTCACACATCAAGTGAGCCTCATAGCTGCACAGCAGCTGTGCTTTCTCACCCCGGACCCTGTCATATCCATGTTGACATCGATAATGAAATATTAATGCCGGATGGTGGCGAGTGCATCCCTCAGTTAGAACACAGATTTCTCTTGAAAAATCCTGGAGTGGTTTTACATGATGACGCCAGGCCTGGTGAGGGTGTAGAGCTGCAGGGACCCTCAGAGCTGTAAGTGGAAGAGGAATTGGTAGAACCATGTCAGGAAGCTGATGCCTCAGATGTAAGGGAGCTGGTGAGGGTGCCCTGCTGTCCAGCCGCCAGGCGTCCAGGCTCAGTCCCAGAGGCTCTCCTGCACCCGGAGATGGAGACGGACGTGTCGTCTTCCCGGCTCCAGGCTGGGGACCGCCTGCCCGCCACCTTGGCCCCTGCAGCGCAGGGCACAGGAGTGGCTCCACCTGCAGGGCCTCGGATCCGTGTGGATGCAAAGGCACCGCGGGCGGACTTGGAGCAGGTGTTGAGTGAGACAGAGTGCTGAGGGATACGTGTGGTGGGATTCTGTCCCACAAAGTGAAAAAAACGTGTAGCAAAATCACGTTTTAAAAAACTAGGAAATTTTTCACCTGCAGTTGGAGTTAATGGCTGTCTCTGCGGGACAGGACACAGCTGTTGCTATGGGGCAGGTGAAGCTTCAAAGCGCGTTCTGTGTTTGAAGGTAAATTCAAGGTATGCCCCTCAAGGGCATTCTTTCAACTGCAAATACACGTTGTATGTATCTGTGTACATTACTACTTATTTCATAATAAGAAAAGGAAATTATGAGTTCAGAAATATGGGCTGCAGTATTAATGCAGAGATACTATTTTCTAGGAGAAGAAAAACAGTTAAGAATTCAGACAAATGAATAATTCAGATTTCACTGTTTTTCACTCTTGCTACTCTAAGGATTTAAGAGCCCAAATTTAACCTGGGGTATTCTCTTTGGGGTGGAATGCTTTTCTTTACTATGTGTAGGATTTAAACAAATAAGATAATAAAATACCTGGCTTATTGCCTGGTACCTAGTAGGTGTTCAACACAGACGATTTCCTTTCCCTTTTGTACAATTATATTAATATATATGTAGCTATGCAATAATTCATTAAAGTAGGACTGACGTGCTGGAATCACACGTACTGACCTACGATACACCTTTATCTGTCCTGTTCTCAACCCTGACGTCCTGACTTGTTCTGTTCTCTTTCCCGTCACTGCCAAAGGCCAACTGCTGTTCCAGGCTGCTCTGTCCCAGCAGACAGCCTGTTCTGAGTTCCTCACATGGCTTATCCCTTTAAACCCGTACAAACCCTGTAAGCTACAGGGACTGCGGTGACCCTCAGTTGACAGAAGAATCAGAGCACAGGGAAGTTCAGGGATTGCCCCCCTCCTGCACAGCTCACAGCATCGGGGCCCCAGAGCCCCTCTCCCGAGCTGGGTACCAGCCCATCCCTGGTGTTTCCTGGATCCTCCCGACCACGAGACACTCGTGCAGACTTTCCTCAGCCGTCCTCTAAAGCAAGTTCTGTAACTTTTCCCATTTAAGATTCAGCAAAATGGGAATAATTACAAAAGTTACCTTAGAGGATGGCTGAGAACAATTACCTGTGCATTACATCAGCATTTTGTTTACATACTAATTACTTTAAAACCTTTCTTTAAGACTTCATGTTACAGACTTCCACTTTGAAAGAATAGCAACTGAGAAGACAAATGATATTATATTAAATACACATCATTATGGATGTCTGCAGCTTTAAAACCAGAAGTCCTGTGACTAATAGAACTCATTTAGTGCCACGCCATAACTGTAATTTTATTGAGGTTTACTAACGTATTATAAACAATGATGTCCACCACACAGATCTGTCACCTGCTGTTTTACTGTAACAGGGCAGATGAAGATATAGTTTTAAATTGCCTTCCCCTGGGGCTTCCCTGGCGGCGCAGTGGTTAAGACTCCACCTGCCAATGCAGGGGACACGGGTTGGAGCCCTGGTCCGGGAAGATCCCACATGCCGCGGAGCAACAAAGCCCGTGCGCCACAACTACTGAGCCTGCGCTCTAGAGCCCACGAGCCACAACTACTGAGCCCGTGAGCCACAACTACTGAAGCCCGCGTGCCTAGAGCCCGTGCTCCACAACAAGAGAAGCCACCGCAATGAGAAGCCCGCGCACCGCAACGAAGAGTAGCCCCTGCTCGCCGCAACTAGAGAAAGCCTGCACACAGCAACAAAGACCCAATGCAGCCAAAAATATATATATAAATGAATAAATTTTAAAAATAAATAAATTAAAAAAAATTTTTTTTAATCTTTAAAAAAAAAAATTGTCTTTCCCTGCCTTCATAGAATTGTGAATTTGGTCCAAGCCATATAAAGCATGTTTCTCCTGCCTTACAGAACGGAGCCCGAACCCCAAAGGGGACGCCCAGCCAACCTCCCTGTTTTCCTGAGAGGCAAGGCTGAGCCTTGTGGAGGATGTGGCATCCTCAAAAGGAAAGAGGACATTAAAAATATTTTCTTGCCCCAGTTTTCTTAAATTTAGGATTTGTTTTATATCCTGGAAGATACAACCACATTGGGAGGTACAGAACATCCAGTGGCATTTTTTACTTTTTTTTTTTTTTTTTTTTTTGTGGCACGCGGGCCTCTCACTGCTGTGGCCTCTCCCGCCGCGGAGCACAGGCCCCAGACGCGCAGGCTTAGCGGCCACGGCTCACGGGCCCAGCTGCTCCGCAGCACGGGGGATCCTCCCGGATCGGGGCACGAACCCACGCCCCCTGCATCAGCAGGCGGACTCTCAACCACTGCGCCATCAGGGAAGCCCATCCAGTGGCATTTTTTAGACCAAAGCCTCCCTCCCGTCACTTAACTGTACTCGGTTCTAACGCACGTGGTTGTGGAGTTTCACTAGCATTCCACACGGCTGTCCTCCCTGGACGCTCACCCTGTGTTGTCTAAACAGTGCAGACCCTTGACGGGAGAGACAGAAGTTCTTGGGAGGTATTAACATCCATCTTGTTACAAACCTCCCACAGGTGACTTTTAAAATCCAGTTTACCAGCCAACCATTACTCCTGTTTGTAACCATTTGTCAGAACACAATATGTGACAGAAGACAAGACAGACTTGTTCAAACTTTCCAGGAAAAGAAAAAGAAGATAATGTAGCCTATAAAGGCCACTCTTTTCAGCGAGCAGCTTCCAAAATAGGAAAGTCAGGTTCAAAGTTCAGTTTGTGCTTTTCCATTATTTTCTTTTCCTGTGTAAAATATTTCATAATTTATCAAATCTTGGCAACCCACAGAGCCTTCCTTTTATATGTAGTATTACATATCTATTATTGTTTTATTTCATATAATCTTAATATAGACCAATTTTAAATTCTTAAGAAAAATATTCATTCTGCAAACATTTATGAAGGGCTTTGTTTCAGAAATATTCTCCTTTCACTCTGCCAAGTGTTCCAATCTTTGGATGGAAAATGATTGTTTCATGCATGAATTGTAATCAAATTTCTCTGGGAAAAAATATTTTCAATGGCTAATTATCATTTTTAATTTTATTTAAAAATGGTATCTCCAAAAATATAACCAAATGACAAAAGAATGAATGGCTGCATAGAGCAACAAAACCATCTCATCACGTGCTACAGGAAACGAGTATCGTTCAATGTTGTCATTATCATTTTGGTGTAATTTAAACAAAACATGACATTACAGGAAGGACGCAGGTGTGAAGGGGGTGGCTCTTCAGGAAAAGCGTATAAAGAGCCTGCCGGGCAGCGCACTGCCTGGGCAGTGAGGCTGCTTAAATACACCTACAGCCCTGTCTTTTCTGTTCCTTTCAGGTAGAGATTCTTTAATGAAAAATGATGTTTACAAGTTAAAGAGTAAATTCGAAACTTTCCCCTACCCAAACTGGATTTGCCATGAAGCGGGGGGGAGGGATATTATTTTGGGCTTGTATCAATTTGAGTCATTCTGTAAAGATCAAATGACAGTGTGTATACAGACAGGAAGAACTAGATTTATTATTCATGGCATTTTTGACTCATCTGGAACAAGTCTTATGCAAAATGTATACATACCGTTTTACATTTACGGTGAATAAAGTAACCACTACTAAAAAAAGGCCCTTACATGAATGCAAAGTAGTAACATTTTAACAAAATTAATTCAGTGATAATTATCAACAGTAGCTATTTGTATTTTGATTTGAGAAAAAAACACAAAACACTTTATTTGAGGGATTTTGCTTTTGTTTTAATAGATATTGTTACGTTCTGCACAGAGACTGCAGGTTGTAATGTAATGAGTAGGCAGGCAAAGACTTAAAGAGTAAGTAGTGAGTACAGAATTTTAATTTTTGTGAGAAGTAATATGTGTTTCACACATCGGTATAATTTCTCTTCTCACAGCTTATCTGGATGTCCTCTCAATGCACAAGCCATCAAGAAGGGCAAGGTCTCTGAAGAACTAATGACCATCAAGGTCAAAGCATCTGGAGGTAAGAGGGCGGGGCGGGGCGGCCACCCCCGAGGTCTGGACCCTGGTCTCCGGCGGGTCCCATGTCTAAACCATCCTCCGTGCGGGAAGTGCTATTTGACTAGGCAAGAAGGAAGCTTTCCTCAAATTTGAACTAAACTATAACTTTCTCTAAAGAACAATCTCTTGGGTTTTTTCCTTACTTTTTTTTTTTTTTTTTCCTTGATCGCAAGTGACATAGGGGTGACTGACTAGTTGGTTTGGAAATGGCTCTGATATATCAGAGTTCCATCACTTTCATCATAGGGACCAAGAGCTATTTCGAAGGACAGGCCAGAGTCCTGGTGCGAACTCGTCAGTCACCTGTAGGTGGGGAAGGGGGCTTGTTTGCTGTAATGTATTAGGTCATGGGGGCTAGAGTTCCTGATGACAATGTTAAAATGCTGAAATATGTATATTTGTATACTGTGTGATGTTTTCAGAGAATAGCCCAGTGACCTTGTTGTGACCTCTAGTGGCCTCTAGTGACATACAGCACAGAGAGTGGAGCTCGGGGAGCTATTTCAAAATGTGTTGAGATTTAAATGAGATCCAAAACTTAAATAAAAGATACAAATAAGGAATACTTTAGCCATCTTTGAGAAAAAAGAAGGTACAGAACTTCTTTTTCAGGGATCAATTTTAAATGTTTGGCAGTATTATGTTATGAGGGTAAAATTTCCATCTTGGATTTTTCATAGGGATGATGAGAGAGTGGAACATGCTGCCTCTGTCACCCTTGGGGGTCAGATTCACAGGTGATGTGATTAGGGCAGTTAGCAGAGCATGGCGACATGTGACAAAGGGTGCTTGAAGAATAAAGTTTCCTGGGAATACTCAGGCTTGTGAACACAAGTGGTATCTTGAGAAGATGACTTAGGTCACGAGAAAAGAGAGTCAAATTCGGAATTAGCCGCCTTCAGATGTGCGTGTTGACTGGTGTGTTATTTTTCCAGAAACTTGTAGGTTGAAAGGTCAGTCTAGAGCAGGACGATTTTTTTTTCATACATAAAAAGGAATATAAACACAGCATGACAAACAGGTATGTAATGTTCTTTTGCTACTGGACAAAATGCCTTTCTGCTCTCGTTTATGCTCAGGTCTGCAGAGAACAGAGTTCAGAGAAAATTCTGTCTTCTAGTTCTCAGAAAAATATGTAAGATTTTGGAGTTGTGCCGAACCCACCCCAACGCTACTGATTTTTCAGTTGGAGTTTTGATTGCTGTGAGAAAATAAAAGTGTAAATGTGGTGTTGCAGGTGCTAATTGTTTTAAAAATCAGGCTGATTCAGTTAATTTAGTGGTGTCCATGTCTTAGGTTTACCTTACTTTTTAATAAGGATCTCCAGCAGAGAAAGCCAAGCGATGAGACTTTTGATGAATTAGGGTGCACTGGCTGAACTTTTGCGCTTCAGTCCTGAAAATGATAGTTTTTTGTATGAGCCTGCACGTGTGTGTGTGTGTGTGTGTGTGTGTGTGTGTGTGTGCTCCTGGTATAAGCCCTCTATCAAATTTCAAGCTCTGGGCACCTATGTTTGAATCCTTAAATTCTGCTGTACCCTCGGAATGGTATTTTTGTGGAGGATCCACATGGTTTAATTTAGCATCTCTATCTCTGTTTCTCTACATACCTTCCTAGTGTCAACCCCCGACCACAGTTAATACACACAGTGGCTGAGCTGAGGTCTATATTGGATCTTCCTGTGTCCCTCTGATTCTTGAGTACTTTTCTTGAGTTCTCACCAGCACTATCTCAGGCGTGTGTTGTTTCCTTCGAAGACCATCCTGACACATCTGGGAAACAAAGGCAAAACAATTACTTTGCTTTGGGGATTTTATCTGATGGCGTCTTTAGCACACGGGTAGAACCAAGCCGGGGACTGTGACCTGTTGTTACTTTATTTCTCCGAAAGCATCACTCCATCTTTTAAATCCGTGTGTGACTCTTAAAAAGAGTGGCTTGTTTCCAGGTTGTGCTTCCGTGAAGAATATACCACGTGCACCTTACACATCCTGCTGCTGTAGGTTTGTCTCAGGTGTGTGCCTAGGAACGGCGTTGCTGGGCCGTGGAGCGTGTGAGGTCCACCTTCAGTAGGTGAACTGTGCTCCAGCGACCCAGGAGAGTACCAGAGCCTAGAGCTGTTTCGCACAGATTGTCGGCTCTGCTCACGCATTGGTCTCACTAAATCTAAATGCTGGCATTCGCATTTATCCCGCTGAATTGTCATCTCTTGGTTTAGAGTCATCATTCTGGACTGTTGAAATGACCTTAAATCCTGCTTCTGGCATCCTGATCATGAGCTCCTCTTCCCAGCTTTTTAAAATCTTTAAAATGTATTCATATTCCTTCTCTAAAAGGATGATGGGAAAATAACTCCCGTGCATTGAGAACCCGTTGTATGTTATGTTTTATTGCGTTGATTCTCACAACGTTTTACTGAAGCACAAGGACGTGAAGTAAGTGACGCAAGTTCAGGAACAGGAGCCAGGCAGCGTTCAAACTCCAAAGCCACACTCTCCCCGGACGCCATTTGCTTCTGATCCTGGTCCGGGGAGAAGCCGAGCTGTGTGTCCCTGGGCTCGAGCCCACCTGCCAGGACCCCCCTCTGCCTCTAATAATGGCTCATAAGACCCCATGCGTTTGGTCGTTACTCAGCACCATCCAGGTCTTCCTGTCCTGGCAGCATCGCACAAGAGAGAATGCCCGGGCTTTGGAGCTCAGGCAGGCTCTGCCCCTTCCTTTGGCCCCGGGGCATGTGATGCGGCCCCGTCGGGGGTCACTGTGGCCTCCTTTAACCTCTGTGAAGCTCTGGCCTTTGTGGGGGGAAGGAAGGGTGATGACACCTGCCCCACAGGGTCCAGCAGCAGACCTGGAACACAGCAGACCTACATTAAACGCTGGGGCATTTCTTACTAAGGAAGAAAATCCTGCAACTCTTTGAACCCACTTTTTAAGAATCTTGAATATGGGTAAAAATTCAACGTTATAGATTAAAATCTCATTTTCACTTAGCAAACCACAAACTCAGTGTAAAAGGGCTCAGATTTGTCTCAGTCTCTTATTTTCTGTTTGAACTAAAAGAGTCTGACTTTTTACAGGTGTAGAGAGTGATGAAGAAATTAGGCATTTGGATGAAGAAATAAAGGAACTCAATGAGTCCAACCTTAAAATTGAAGCAGATATGATGAAACTCCAGACGCAGGTAAAAAAAAAAAAAAAAAAAAAAAAAAAAGGAAGAAGGAAGGGAGGAAGCAGTGAGGGAAGGGATGGAGGAAAGGAGAAGGCAGGAGAGCAATGAGTTATCTTTAGGTAATCATAGTCCTAAATGGAGGGAACACATTGAACTATTAAACCCTATGATAAAAAACAAACTTATCAGACATCCCTGGTGGCGCAGTGGTTAAGAGTCCGCCTGCCAATGCAGGGGACATGGGTTCGAGCCCTGGTCCGGGAAGATCCCACATGCCGTGGAGCAACTAAGCCTGTGCGCCACAACTACTGAGCCCACGTGCCACAACTACTGAGCCCGTGTGCCTAGAGCCCGAGCTCCGCAACAAGAGAAGCCCGCGCACCGCAACAAAGAGTAGCCCCCGCTCGCTGCAACTAGAGAAAGCCCGCACGCAGCAACAAAGACCCAGCACAGCCAAAAATAAATAAATAAAATAAATTTTAAGAAAAACATACGGATCTTTTGCAATGAACACACAGAGTGTGTCTCCTGTACACGATCCTTGTGAAGGCTTGAATACATGGATCACGCTGGACGATCACTGGTTTGGCAGCTGTAGGCCAAACTGCTCACGTTTTTGTCCTGGGTTCACCAAAGGCTTTATCAGCAAGTAAGACGATCTTCCTATAATTGCAGAGCCTCTGGAGTATGTGGTGCTTTAGAAGAACCGTCATGAGAAGATATGGGAGGCCTTAATTTTATTGGAAATTCAAGTAAAACAATGCAACTTTTTAAATTTAATTTTTCTAGAACACCTCTGAATGAGTCAGTCTTTGATAGAAATGGATCTTTTCCCAGATTTTCCTGACATTCTTTATTGAAAATTCAAGCAATTTCTCAATTCTGCATTCTCCTGGGTCTGCCCCAGCCCCTGATTAAATTTACCCACGAGGAAATTAAAAGTTCAGTCCAGGATTTGTTTTTTGTCTTTTTTTGTTTGTCTGGTTTTTGGCCGTGCCCCAAGGCTTGTGGGATCTTAGCTCCCCGACCAGAGATCGAGCTCGGGCCCCAGCAATGAGAGCACCGAGTCCTAACCACTGGACCACCAGGGAACTCTCCAGTCCAGGATTTTTAAAAACACTCACAATAACTCTATTGCAATAAATCAGAAGGAAAAGAATGAGACAATGTTAAGTTGAAGTGTCTTTCTCCCTTTTCTCCTTTCCTGAAACGTGGGGTTTGGGCCACTGAGGTTACTGACTCTCAGAAGTCTTCACTCACAGGGGCCTAAAACAGAAGCTTTCAGTCCATCTGAAAAGCAAGTTTCTGCGTGACCACTGTCATAATCTTCCATTAATAGCAATCCAAGCTACAAAGAGAGCGTCATGCGTGGTTCTCGCAATCATGAGAACTTGTCTTGAGAACGTTCGTGAAGAAAGCAAAGGCCTTGCCCTCATGGAGCTTACAGTCTAGAAGGGGAGGTAAACGATAACAAAAAATCAGAAGCGATAAACTACATCGCACGAGGGCAGGGCATGGGGAGAAGCAGCCAGGGTTCGATACAGAGAGGAGAGAAGGAAACATGTGGCCAGACTCGAGGAGCTGAGGCCATTAGCCAAACAGGAAGGGGGAGGAGTGTTTGCAACAGTAGAAACAGCCAGTGCCAAGCCCCTAACCCTTGAGAAGGCCCAGCGTTTTGAGAAATAGCAGAGTGAGTGTGGCTGCAGGTCAGTGACCTGGGGGTTATAGGAGGTGGGTCCCCGGGGACACACAGGGCTTCCCAGGCCCTTTTTAAGACGTTGGTTTTTATTCTGAATGAACGCAGAACCATTACGGGGTTTAGAGCCAAGGGTTAACACGATCATATTTGACCTACGATCTGCCTGACATTTGAAGAGACCCGCGTGGGTAGGTGGGGTGAAGACAGGTCAGCAAGAGATTGGGTGGTGCCCAGCCGGGTGCAGGGCCGCCCCTGAGAAGGGGTCACAGTCACCACGGCGGCTACTCCGGGGGAGCAGCAGTGCAGGTGGGCACCGTCTCCATCCTGGGCCCTCTGACGGGGGAGCCCAGTGGACATGAAGGGCGAGAGAAAGCGCTGTTAGGGACGCCTCCCAGGCCTGGGCAGCGAGCAAGTTGCCATCAGCTGGGAAGGAGGGGGCTGTGTAGGGAGGGTTTGGGTAATAGCGAAGGTTTGCCCTTGAAGTCCGCCTTACAGCCACGTGGAGGTGTGGATCTGCAGAAGTGGGAGAATCTGGGCTGAAGAGCCGCACTTGGGGCTGTGGTTCCGGCCCTCAGAGCGAAGGGGAGGGGGGCGGGGGGCGGGCAGGGCTGCCGCTTTCTGAGGACAGGCGGCCATAGGCCTGATCAGCGCTGGACCCCGCTGAAGCCCCGCCCTTCCAAACCCTGCTTCCCACATTCCCAAGTTCTTTCCCTTTCAGATCACGTCTATGGAGAGCAACTTAAAGACGATAGAGGAGGAAAACAAACTGATAGAACAGAGCAACGAGAGTCTGCTGAAGGACCTGGCGGGCCTGAGCCAAGCCCTCATCTCCAGCCTCGCTGACATCCAGCTCCCACAGATGGTGAGTCTGAGGCCACGCGGCTCCGACCCAGGGCTCCCCTTGCTGGCGAGCCGTCACCCAGGGCTGGGGCGGAAAGTCGGCTCCGAGGGGACAGGCCACCCACACTTCATCCCTGGGAACGTTATGGATATTTACGTTAACCCTATGTCACGACCAAGGGCTTCTGATACCGCAGGAGCCATTCACAGATGATGAGGGTTTATCTGAAACTAAGTTTATAATGGAAAATGAAAACTGGAGGCCAAAGTTCCTGCTCTCAAAATTTGTTTCCAAATGGAAAGCTTGCTAACGTGGCTTACACAATCTGAGACCCATGCTTTCTTTTTTTTTTTTTTTTAACATCTTTATTGGAGTATAATTGCTTTACAATGGTGTGTTAGTTTCTGCTTTATAACAAAGTGAATCAGCTATACGTATACCTATAGCCCCATATCTCCTCCCTCTTGCCTCTCCCTCCCACCCTCACTATCCCACCCCTCTAGGTGGTCACAAAACCCCAAGCTGATCTCCCTGTGCTATGCGGCTGCTTCCCACTAGCTATCTATTTTACATTTGGTAGTGTATGTATGTCCACGCCACTCTCTCACTTCGTCCTAGCTTACCCTTCCCCCTTCCCGTGTCCTCAAGCCCGTTCTCTACGTCTGCGTCTTTACCTAAGTATGTTCTTCATATATATAGGTACTCCTCATATAGAATAAAAAGCACAAGAGTGAGCAAGGAATCCTATTTCCAAAACCTAAACATATGCTTGAGGCATTGCAACTATTTAAAATTCATAGAAAATTGGTTTCCTTTACATTTTCATAAATATAATAAACATTTGGAAGAGGGCTGCATTGTTGAATGCTTTCCATTTCCTCAGTACAGGCATGTTTAGGACAAGTTTTCTAAAGCTGCAAGTTTTATATACAGAAGGGTTTGAAAAAGCAGCCATTTAATAAAGAAATAGGATTGGTTTTCCTGAAAGCAAGAAATCTCGCAATTTGTCCAACTTCCCAGCATGGAGCCCTCATCTTCACCAATTCCAAATACGTCTCCTGACAATAAGAAAAAGAAAACAATATTTTTTTTAAAAAATCAATAATGTAATAAAAAAGAACCCAAAGGAAAATAAATGATTACTTTATGGCCAGTATTAAGGTAATTATTGAATATTATTGTTATATTATTTCTTGTTTTGTTATATTATTTCTTAACATTTCTCTCATACTTCAAATTCGTATTCTGTAATATTTTTTTCTTCAGTGGCGCCATAAAAATCACTGTTACCATGCAAGATAAGTTGTACTTTGTATAGTTTCATACAAGGCACTCTCGCGGTGATTTGGGGGCAGGTCCCACTAAATGTTCACAATTTATTTAGAGCACTGGTCTCCCATCTTATGGGGGAGGGATTGGAGGCTCTGAGCCTTACGTCATTTGATGGAGGTTCCAAAGCCTGCACAAGCGAGGTGGCCTTTATCACTCTGCCATCCGGGTCCTCGTCCAGCTAGAAACTCGTGACACGGCGAAGGCAGAAATGACAAGGGAACGGAGAGCAGCGTCAGGCAGCTGGTGGAGTCAGTGCTTGGCTGGGCACAATGAAATCAGCTCCACGTTGAGAAAGCCGAGCTCTTCGGCAGCAGCAATCACAGTAATACCCTTCGTTCCTTTGCACTGAGGCCTTTTACAAGTCCCTTCTTCCACGCTTCTTGTGCAGTAAGTAAGGCACGTTTCCAAAAAGCTGGGAAATGCAGGCCCAAGAAGTGGCGGAGCGGCAGTTCCCCCGGCCGCTTGTTCCTTCCACTCGTGCAGTTTCCACGCTGCGAGGGGCCGCTCTATTTGAGCCACCACGTTAGGGACAGGAGGTGCCCACACACAAGCAAAGAGCAGGGCGTGAACAGACCGGACTCTGTGAATCCCGTATTCCACCTGGAAAGACAGAGAGAGGGGGAAAGCCTAGCTAGGACCCTCAAGGCGGAGATGGACAAAGGAGTCTGACGATGAAAGAGGACAGTTCCCACCAGACAGCTGGTGACACCTTGTCTAGCCTCACAGCCCTGAAACCCCGGCCCAGGGCTGTCAGAGGAAGCTTCTGGACGAGCAGAGCCCTCCTCCTGCCTGGCCCACACCCGCCTTCTGCAGACGAGGTCTCCATGCTGAGCACGTGCATGTGAGGGAGGCCGAGAGCCCCTCTCGGGAGGAAGGTGCAGCTGGGAAGGGCCCAGCCCAGCGGCGAGACCTCCACCTGGTGTGGCTCCAAACTGACCCCAAAATACGCCATTAACTGAGTGAAGAGCGCACAGCCGCCTGCATCCCTCCCTGATGCCAGAGTCACGGTAACCCCCGTGGACTTGCTCCCCTTTTCCCAGCAGCCTGGGTCACGTGACTGATGCCATGTGTTTTGTCCTCCTTCAGGGGCCCATCAGTGAGCAGAACTTTGAAGCGTATGTCAACACGCTCACAGACATGTACAGCAATCTGGAGCGGGACTATTCCCCAGAATGCAAGGCTCTGCTGGAGAGCATCAAGCAGGCGGTGAAGGGCATCCACGTGTAGGAGCACAGCGCCACGGGCTGCAGACTCTCCACCGGCAGCCGCGTGTATGGATCTGGAGGGCCCCCGGCCGCTAAGGCAGGCAGGCGCCGTACTGCATCTACAATTGCAACATTGCACTAATTTCCCCCCACCCCAGCTAACGTGAAAAGGAAAGAAAACCTATGATAGACTCTTTGGATGAAAAGCAATGCAGTCAAATATTAGATCTTATTTATTTTCATATGCTTTCCTTTTATTTCTTCATTGCACTCTTTTGGGTTCTTTTTGTACAGTATATGTAAAATAAACGTGACATTTTTATATTTTATTTATTTCTAATCAAAGAGTTTTTTTATCTTTTAATTGCATTTTGAAGTCTGCCATATTTTTACAAGTGTGTTTATTAATTTATTTTCCAATAGAATTTAAATAGAAATGCTCTTCTCAAATCACATACCTTGCTGGGTTTAAAGGAGAAGGCAGACAAGGATGAAGGAAATCCTTGTCTCCGGATTGCACTGTGGTCCGGTTCGACTTTTACTGTACACTTCTACCCCAACCCCTGTCCCACCTTCACTGGCTTTGTGTTTATAAACAGGCTTAGGTGAGGTGTGCAGGAGGGACAGCAAGATAAAAGGCGCCCACTCGTGGGATGTGCGCCCTCACAGAAGCACAGTAGACTGGAAGACAGCCCGTTCCAAATCTGTTAGCAATAATTAAACATAGCAATCAGCAAAGTATTCGACTTGGCTGTACGGTTTCAATTCATCTTAATTATTTATTTGAAATGGTTTAAAGAAACAAGCTTTTTCAGTGATGCAGGTTTGTCCATTTGTTTTTCAAGTCACACCAGACAGTGGGCAGCTCTGACCCTGAGATGAGAAGTAAGGCTTGACGTGACCAGCCAGGCTTTCCTGCCACACGTTGTCACAATATACAAGGGACGATATTGATGTAGATTTGTACTTAGCCAATGTAAACGCATCCAAATGGAAAACTGTGTGGATACCATATCCCCTGAAATAGCATTTATCTTACTGGGTTGACTGGGAAGAAATGGAAAATATAATCACACATGCAAAAATGGTACCCAGATCTGAGTCGTTGCTTGAAACACTGGCGACGTTGTCTCAGCCTCCTTAGGCAGCCAGACAGCGTTCAGTCTGACAGAAGTCCTTCTGCAGAACAACAAGTGCTACAAAGCACACACACTCACAACCCACAGACAGACACACTCACAGACACGAAATTGAGCCCACAGTCTCGCATTTCTGGGTGGATCAGAGTTTAGTAGTTGCTATAGGAAAGGCAATGTCTATTTCAGGGATTGTAAAGTAGTTAAGCATTGTTTCAAAAGTTTTTTTATATTTATTTTTTTTAAGAAAAAGGTATAGACAACCAGCTAAACTGCCTTTTTGCTGTGCACACACCGCGGGTGTGCAACGTGCCTCTGTGTAAATGGGCTTGATTTCTGTGCTGTAACACAGTGTTTATTTTTCTTAGCCTCCTGGGTGTGTAGACTGAATGCGATGGCGCTCGCAGGCTTGATGTTTTCCACTGTTATTGCCGTTACCGCACAAACTACAGCACCGTCCACGGTGATTTCACCCCATGATCCTGGTCATTGTTCTGTATTAAGTGGGGCTTATCTTTGGTTTGGGGTTCATTTGAACCCTGACTCTTAGTCTAGTGAAAATGAGATGTCTGTTCTTAGGTAGGAACGGTGGGTATTTAAAAATCAACTTTAAAAAAAAAAAGAGCTACCGTGTGTGCTGTCTATTATAAACGGGACACCAAACAAAATTTTCTATTAAAGTTATGTATTGCAAACATTTTGCTACACAGTCCCTGATAGATGCACACAGATGAGTTCACTTATTACAAAGACAGAAGTTTAATTTGCTAAATATTTTAACAAGTTTGTTATATATTTTATTTAATTTAAAAGAAACCCCTTACCGACCTATGTATTTATTATTATAATTTACTGTGACTTCAAGTTCATTGATTTGTGTTTGCGTAGTTTGAACAGGACGTTTCTGTGAAGGATGTTTGTATTTATTTGCCTCCTTTGTACTTGATCTGTTTTGTAATGTGCACTGAATTTTTTTTTCCTTTCCACTATGTTAATGATCGATACTGTAAATTGGGTCTTTTGTAAACAACAAAAAGGCAATGATGTACGCATTTTTTTAATTTGAAGTAGTTTGTACACTGTTTCTTCAAACAATTAATATTTCTTACATCAGAGCAACCAACTGTGTTCAGTGCTGTACATTTGGTGTATGGTAGGAAATAAAAATTGATAAGAGTTTTGCTGTGGTCTTTCTTGAGCTACTAGAGGCACTTGTGGCCATCCCATGGTAAGCACTGTGCCCTCCCCTCAAGGAGCTCAGCGTGGGGAGTGCACAGCTGAGCCTGTGAGTCGCTCTGATGCTCTGGGGTCTGCCAGTCTGCTTGGCTTATTTTTTCACCCCAAGTGGACGGGACTTTTGCCAGTTGGTAGCTGCCCCAGCCTGGGGTTCAGTAAATACACGTGCAAACCAGCAGATGCCTCTGAGATCAGGAAACCTTTGCTTGTGCCAGCAGGAAATTCACCTGCATCTAGTGAGCAGTAAAATAGAGGCCCCACCCTCCTGATGCTGACATCACTTTGAGTGCTGAGTATATCTGTGCATTCCTGTAAGCCAGTTGAACACAGATTCAAGGAAAATAATCAGTTGTGGGGTTTTTAATATTTATTTATTTATTTGGTTGTGCTGGGTCTTAGTTGCGGAAGGCGGGCTCCTTAGTTGTGGCTCACCAGCTCCTTAGTTGCAGCATGTGAACTCTTAGTTGCGGCTTGCATGTGGGATCTAGTTCCCTGACCAGGGATGGAACCTGGGCCCCCTGTATCAGGCGTGTGGAGTCTTAGCCCCTGCGCCACCAGGGAAGCCCCAGAAAATAATCAATTCTTGACAGCACCTGTTTGGCTTGCATGTTTTTCCCTTCTCATGTTAAACAGATTAATTTTCCCGTTTCTGCTCAGTTTTGCACATCTCTAGGCCTGGTTGCCGTTTATACTCAATGTGGTTAAAAAAGAGGAAAAAAAAAAATCCATGTCATCATTGTGATAAAGCAAACTCGAGTGAAGGGGAGTCTGGGTCCCCAGAGGAAAGCCAGGGTACTTGGGTAGACCTCTGAGTCACAGGGGTTAATGCACAGTTTATATAGCTTGCTTTTTTTTTTTTTTTTTTTTTTTTTATGCGTTACGCGGGCCTCTCACCGTTGTGGCCTCTCCCGTTGCGGAGGACAGGCTCCGGACGCGCAGGCTCAGCGGCCATGGCTCACGGGCCCAGCCACTCCGCGGCATGTGGGATCCTCCCAGACCGGGGCACGAACCCGCGTCCCCTGCATCGGCAGGCGGACTCTCAACCACTGCGCCACCAGGGAAGCCCTATAGCTTGCTTTTAATCACCAAGTTTATGTGTGTAAGATGTGCCTATGATCCATCCCGTAAATGGGTCACAGGTCGCAAGTCTGCTCAGTGGTTCTTAGCGCCCCTCCTTGCAGAGAATGCGCGTCTCGCCCTGCCTGGGATTTTACATCACTGAGCAGTGTCTGCAGGGGTCACTCGGCGTGGCAGAAGAGGAGAACTGGTCCTACGGAATTAAGAAGAGAACAGTAAGAGTCCTATGTTCATACGACAGATGTTTTATCAGAAGGCGTGTGTGCCAGGCCCGCCCCCACGTGCGTTCAGCCTGGTGGGGGAGGAGAAATGAGTGGTGGGTACACAGGCTCCCGCGGAAACACTGTGCGGGGTACCACCTGCCTCTGACTTCCTGGGGAAAGGGCTGGTTACAGATGAGCTGGCAAGTCGGGAGAAAGGCATTGAACAGCGCGAACAGCACGTACAGAAGATGACGGTGAGACAGTCATCCACGGAGCAGGTAATTCAAACATCCAAAAGTTAGTGAGAAGTGAGGCGAAAAGCCCAGGTAGGTAGGAAAGGGAGTCATATTATAAACATCCAAGGTAAAGAACTGTAATTTCCACACGCAGACCCCAGAATACCAAAGAAAGATCTACAACCAAAGAATGCCAAGATCGGGTTTCCATGAGACAATTTATTCCATCAATTCAAACAATTACCATTTCCTACCTGAAGGCAACAAAATTGTGCTCAGTGCTGTACCTCTGATACTTGGTAGGAAATAAAAATTGATAATGGGTTTTGCTGTGATCAGTTTCAGGCTGCTGTATGGAAACCCCTGTCACCAGCCCATGAAAGGCCCTAGAGCCTTAGACACAGAAGTAGAGCCTTAGACACTTCTACTGGAACCACGTTTTGAGTGAAAAGAAGAGGGTAAATGATTCCTTGATTTGCCTCCCTAGAAAAAGTTTTAAAAATTAACTTGCCGTGGTGTATAAATATTTTACTAATCTTCTTAAAACTCATGTTTTCTACATCTCTTTCCACACATTACATCCATCGTATTGTGGTCTGGGAATAGTACCCTGCTATTTCCTCTCTTTATTTAGCAGCTAATTACAAAGCAAGCAGATTTAATTGGCTAATCACTGTCTGCACTGTCAGACCCCATCAACGATGCCTGGATGCTTCAGCTCCTGAAATCCTCAAACACGTTTATGTAGTAAATATCATATCAGTGATACTGATGGAGAAACTGCTGCTCAGAAAAGTTAGTAAGCGGCCCAACACCAGAAAACTGGGAAAAGGCACAGCCAGATTGAACACTTGCCACTGGTTTTAAGATCTAACCCACGGGGATCTGTCTACTCACCTGTTAGATGCTGTCTCACCTGGAAGAAAGAAAACAAGAATTAGTCAAGATTAAGATATCTGTTATGGGAAGGAAATCCAAAAAAGAGGGGATATATGTATACATATAGCTAATTCACTTGCTGTTCAGTAGAAACTAACACAACATTGTAAAGCAAGTGGACTCCAATAAAAATTAAAAACCAAAAAAGGTATCTGTTGATCTTCACTCATTTCTATTAGGTCTAAAACGAAGAATGGAATTTTAGGGCCAGCTATAGTAAATACTGCTATGCAGTTTTCCAAAGTTGAATGTAAAAAAAAAAAAAAAGAAGATATTTGTTGGGCCCAGACATGTGGAATATCCCTAAATCTTGATGTGACAACAGTACATCCTGGTGTCCTGAGCTCCTGAATCTCTTAGCTTCCCAGACACAACACGACGGAGTGTTTCCACCAGCGTCGTGAGACTTGGAGAGTGAAGAATTTGCCTGACGCCCCAGAGATAAGTCCAAGGTCAGGATTCAACCCAGTTCTGACCCCCCGAGAAGCTCCTGTCCCTTCTGCAGGCCACCAGCACCGGCTAGCCAACCCCCAACTCCCAACATCCCAACCTGCCTCCGGTTACAGCCCGCGGGCGGGAGGGGCCAGTTCAATCACCAGTCTGGACAAAGTTGTTCGAAGAAGCATCACTGTCACATTTCAGCCACTCTGTTATGGTGTGTTTTTCTTGTACCGGCACATCGTGCAAATGTGACACCCTAATCATCGACTTGACAAACGGATTGAAAATCTTGATACGGGTCATTACTGCCCCCCAAATAAGGAAAATATAAAGAACTCATTTTTTGTTGTTGTTTTCAAGGCAAAACAACATAATTATCGTGTTCGGTCATAAGCTGCTTTGCGTATGCTTGACAGCTTTGCATTGGCCTCCGACAAGCAAAAGGACACTTTGTACCGACCTTTACCAGTTATTAAATACGCAAAAACATAAAGAGAATGTAAATTTCCTGCTCTTAAGGAACAGCTGCTGTTTCAGAGTTTTCCCCTCAAAGACATATTATCGCCTATAAATGCAGACTGATTACCTAATGCAGTTTGGAATGAAATCCGGGATTGGGGGAAAGGGCTAGATATCGTAGATGTTTTGAAGTAAGAATGGCACTTTGGGGACAGGACACCAACAATGCTTTTAAAGGATCAAACTTCTAGCCACTGGAAATCATTATGAACATTCCTCCCCAAGACTAGAGTCCTTGAATTCCAAAAATAAGGCCCAAGGCCCAGAGGACCAGCGGCTTCCACGCCCACCACTGGCTGTGCTGGGCTCTGACACACCTGGACCACCGGTGTCTCCCTGACATGCCTTTGCCACTCCGGGAAAACCTTGCCCAGGACGGAAAAGTCTAAACATCTTCAGTGCTTCTTCAGCAGCTTCTCAACCATACACGTATCCGATCGGGAAGGACTCAGCGTGCTCTCGCTGGAGACACCCTTCCAGGACAACAGACACCCCGAAATGACCGTTAACTCTTGGAGATGCGCTCTGCCGGGAGCATCTCTTCCAAACCTGCACGTGGGGAACCCCCCCAGGGGCCAATCCCACCCTCACAGGCAGAGCCCTCCTCAAACCACGCAGCACCTTCCTCAGGGGACTGTCAGGGTTACATTAACCAAGCGTCGTGCTGTCTGTGGGTGCACCATTCGACAGACCCAAGGAGTTCCTGCGTAGCCACGAGTTACACCCACAGCTCCCGTCTTTCGGTGAGTGGATAAATCGGTGGCTCAATTAGACTCATCAGAAATGTAAGAGCTTAACTCCGAACCTTGCCGACAACCCTCCTGGGCACTTCTGTGAACACAGAGGAAAACCAAATGCTTCTGCTCTCCCCACATGCCCTTTGTCTCCAGAGAATCACCTGCATCCGTGGCAAAAACGTAAATAATGAGCAGAAGCAGGGGAGGGAGAAGGAAAGGATGGAGGGAGAGGAAGGGAGAAGAAAAAGGATAGAAAATGATCCATCCCTCGTATCATATGGTTTTTTAAAAGTAAATGAAAAGGGCTTCCCTGGTGGCTCAGTGGTTGAGAGTCCGCCTGCCGATGCAGGGGACGCGGGTTCGTGCCCCGGTCCGGGAAGATCCCACATGCCGCGGAGCGGCTGGGCCCGTGAGCCGTGGCCGCTGAGCCTGTGTGTCCGGAGCCTGTGCTCCGCAACGGGAGAGGCCACGACAGTGAGAGGCCCGAGCACCGAAAAAAAAAAAAATGTAAATGAAAAGTGCACGCAAATTCCTCATGGGCAACGACGGAAGCTAATTCCTGGGCCTGGACGAGCCCAGAGCTTGACTGGTTCCCACGGGTCCCGCCAAGCGCCCGTGAGGATTTAAAAAGAGGTGTGTGTGCGTGTGTGTGCGCGCACGCACGCACATGTGTCTGTTTTAACGTGTATTCAGTGCTCAGTGTTCACCAGGAGTTTCCCAAGTGCCATGAACACCCGATTTAATTCTCACCACAGTTCCGAGAGCTATGGATTATTATACTCGTCACGCACCTTGAAAAGGAGCCACCCAGTGGCTGAGTCGCGTGAGCTCCGCTGAGGCCGGTCGGCCGCGGCGCCCCTTTCTAGTCCCCAGAGAACGCGCTTGTCCACACCCGTCATTCCTGCCGCCCTCGCCCACCTGCCCCTCCTCCCGTGTCCTGAACAGGAGCGGCCCGCATGAGTGCTGGCTGGTGCCACAGGGGGACCTAAAAGCAGGCTAGATATGGTAGCTTGAATAAAATACAGTTTTAAAATTAATTTTCCTTTCGTTGTACTTATTTTCAATGTAACTGCTAGAAAATGTAAAGTCCGTGTGTGGCTCTATTCATTCCTCTTGGATGGTGTTATCTGACCATTCCTTCTATAAGAGGCCTGAGAGTTTTCAAGAAGAAAAACCAAGAGTGAATTTCTGCAGCTTAGAGATCACAATGCCTTTTTTCTCCCTTTTTTGCTTTTTTGAGGGAGAAATTGCCAACTTATGAAACCATCTGAGAACATAAGTTTTACGTGTTCAGGTAAAAAACCGAAGTGGCTAATCGCACCATTAAATCTGTAACTATGTCAAATACGGTCACATAACCTGGAAATCTACACATTTTCGCTTTTTTAAAACCAATTACCAATCTACAGAAGCAAATTCTGTTTTAAAAGATCACAGTAATCTTTGGAATGATTTTTTTAGTGCATACCTGTGTATGATGCGGAATTAGAAGCTTAGGGAACCGATCCGGAGTTAGAGGACCAGAAAGTATCGTGTGTATCTCTTTTCTTTTAAGCAAGGGTGATCATCTGTGGGAAAGGAATCTGAGTTTATTGTTCCCACGGCAGGAGATCGTCTGCTCCTGAAAGGGAAGGGGGAGGTGGCTGTCACTCATTGAGGGCAGATCTTTCCGTGGACCAGCCTAACTGGGTAAGGTTTGGGGTGTCATCGCTTACCGTGGACCCTGGTTAGGAGGGGAGGGCAAACGGATACTGAGGTTGATTGGCCAATATCCATGTGAGTGGATATGGGGGGGGAGGTTTCCTGAAACGAACAAGGTGGTGATCTGCAGCTTTACCGTCCTGGGCAGCACTTCCCGGACTGGTAAAGCCATGTGCCTGAAGACCCTGCAACAGGAAGGCCGTGTTGATTTATATGGTAAATTATGGGGGTAGTTTCTGCTCACCAAGGTAAAGCTGCGGCGAGTCTGCTGCGGACTTAAGGAATCCCAGGGCCCTAGAGATGACAGGGACGGCCTCAGGAAACGTGTGGAGACCAGGTGGCCAGTGTCAGCACACGCTCCTTGGTGTGGCGAACCTGGCAGGCACAAGCCGGTTACCTACCAGTGGCAACGACATCAGCCTGGACACCGTGAAAAGGGCTAATGAGAACGCACCCGCCACCCCCGCCCCCGCCCCCACCCTTAGCAGATCCACAGGTAAGCCTTGAGTGCGGTGAAAGTGATGAGCAGTGGCCTGGGGCAGAACACACGGGAGGGACGTCTAAGGAAAACCAGAGCTGCCAGCTGCTGAGCCGTGTGACCTTAGGACATCTTCCACCACGAGGCAGAGGCCGCTGTATTTTTATTTTATTGAAGGCTGCAAAAAGTTAAATAACCTGTCCCCGATGACCCAACTGGCAAGTGGAACCGCTAGAATTTACACCCAGGTCTGTCTGATTCCAAACACCACGGTTCTCCCACCTCGCTACCCTGAACCGGATCCTTGATTGAGAAAAATCTCAGATCTGGGGACAGGGGAGTGGTCGGGGTGGGAAGTAGATGGTGGGGCAGATGTGGGAAGATGCCAAGGCTCTTGCAAAGCTGAGCAGACGGTGAGGGCCTGAGCAAAGGTGACCGAGAAGGAAATTGGGAGGAGACCAAGTTCAAGGAAACGTTTCAAAGAGTAGAATCAACTATGCTAAGATCAAGTACATTCCAGAATGCTTTCAGAGACACATACAAGCAAGGAATGGGTTAGGAAGCCATTCCCAGCTATCGTCCAAGTTAACATTCAATCGCTCAGCGTTCGAGTGTGAGGTATTTGTCGCAGGGATAACTTTGAAGCATTGAAACTAGTAAGAAATGAGAAATCTCAGGATTGTTTTTGCATCCATGTTCAATCCAAATATACAGAACTTCCTGCCAGAGCCACCAAGCAGTTGCCATCATCGTAATGACCTATAATTATGTTAGGGCTTTCTAATTTAATAGAAATAAAGAGTAGTTATATTAGATAGATTTGGTTCATCTGAGCATAACAGTAAAACCCTAATACAAGTGACAGAAAGGTTTCTCTCTCTCTCTCTCTCTCTTGCTTTCTCTCTTTATTCAGGAAGGTGAATGGCCGGCAGGCCAACGTGGCTCTAGTTTCATCTGTCTTTCTGAGCTCTCATCCTATCACTAGGTTGCATCCTCAGGGTCATCACATGAGACAGGATGGCTGCTAGAGCTCCAGCCATCTCACCTGCATCCTAGACTAAAACAAGGTTGGAAAGAATGACAAGAGAGCAAAAAAGGGACCCACAAAGCTTAGCAGATCCCTTTAACCATCCATCCCATGCACCACATATAACACTTGTACTTTCTTTTTTTTTCCTGTTAACAAATATTTTTATTTACTTTTTTATTGGAGTAAAATTGCTTTACAATGTTGTGTTAGTTTCTGCTGTACAATGAAGTGAATCAGCTATATGTATACCTATATCCCCTCCCTCTTGTGAACCCGCTCCCCCCCGCCCCGATCTAGGTCATCACAGAGCACTGCGCAGAGCTCCCTGTGCTGTACATCAGGTTCCCACTAGCTATCTATTTTACACATGGTAGCGTATTTATGTCAAGCCTAATCTCCCAATTCGTCCCACCCTCCCCCTTCCCCTCTGTGTCCACTGTCCATTCTCTATGTCTACGTCTCTATTCCTGTCCTACAAATAGGTTCATTGGTACCATTTTTCTAGATTCCACATATACGCGTTAATATACGATATTTGTTTTTCTCTTTCTGGTTTACTTCGCTCTGTATGACAGACTCTAGGTCCATCCACATCTCTACAAACGACCCAATTTCGTTCCTTTTTACAGCTGAGTAATATTCCATTGTATATATGTACCACATCTTCTTTATCCATTCATCTATCGTTGGACATTTAGGTTGTTTCCATGTCCTGGCTATCGTAAATAGTGCTGCAACAAACTTTGGGGGTACTTACTTTCATTGGCCAGAATTAGTCACGTGGACTTAGCTAACTCTAGACAAAATCTTTTATTTTGGATAACAATGTACGTAGCGAAAAATTGGAGTTCAGAGTTCTGTTGCTCAGTGGGAACAGAATGGACGTTGAGGTACTCATCTCTCACTCTCTACCTCTGAGTCCACTTGATGTAGAGCATCACCCGTGACTCATTTATCCAGGGTAGAATTGGGTGAGAGTTCTTCAAATAATAGCCTTCCTCTCAATGCAGTTTTAAAAATCATTATTTTAAAAATACTTTCTATTTATTATTTTTATAACTCTGGTAAGTCTTTCTTCTTCCTGAAAAATAGAAGTTTGCAATTCTTGGACTCTTCCTTAAAAGGATTGCATATGCCCAAAGTTTATATGCATTTATGTATATGACTGAATTTGAGGGGCTTAAAAAGTGGTTCCTAAAAGATCCCAATCCTCAAATTCCCACAGGTAACCCAGAGCCAGGACTGTCACCCTCTACACTCCACCTTGAAAAATCCTACTTGACAGGCAAATCACTGGGTTTTTTTTTTCACCCAAAGCATGTAAAACTATGATTCATAATAACGAAAACTGTAGGTGAGGTATTTGGTATGGAGCTAATAACATCTGCATCTGTATGAATGCAGTTTTTCTACTTTGCATCTAGGGGTTTGGGCACTACGTAGGCAGAGCCAGAAAAATGTTATCGCCTGACTCAAGTTCTATAATGTTATACAGATTTAGAGAAACAAATTGGCCAAGACACAGTTTTTCAAAACCGCTACGCCATAATGGAATGCTAATTTCTCCACTGCAATTACACTTGGATCTGGCCCTACACAATGAGTGAATCAAGTTTTCAATAGCCTTTTTTAGCCTGTTCCTATGACTGAATTATGCACATTTCCCATGATGCTCTTGATTCCAAATTCATTTCCTATCGTCAAGTGCATCTTTCTCCTGAATGTTCCGTCAGGATTGTGAGGCTGTTTCTGCACTCGATTCCTCCAACACCTGATCTGGTTAGCGCTCAACATGCGTCTGTCACAGAGAGACACCTTACTCTTTAGGAGAAGGTCTGGTTTACAGGATCTGTAGGGAGGAACTCACTAACAGGGGGGCCAGTTTACATGGATTTCACAGACCATGACAGCTTTCAACAACTCATTTTAATTTGTTTTTCCTCCATCTCTTCCGCAGTCATGACTCCTTTCCAGTCAAACCTACACAATATTCTATTTGAAGATTAGTCCAACTTATTCTCTGATTGAATTTGGTCAAAAGCTCTGGTCCGTCTATTTATACTCAATTCATCTCCAGCCTCTTTTATAGACCCAGAAAATTTTCTCTTAATAATGTCCTTGAATAGCCCCTAAAATATGTGAAGGCTTTTTCTAAAAGTACTGGTAATAGGGACTTCCCTGGCAGTCCAGCGGTTAAGACTCCGCACTTCCACGGCAAGGGGGCACGGGTTCATTCCCTGGCAGGGGAACTAAATCCCACTTGCCGTGCTGTGTGGTCAAAAAATTAAAACAAACAAAAAAACTGGTAATAAAGTCTACATTTTTTTAACTTTAGGGAATCCAAAGAAGTGACCAGAAAAAAAGCATAACGGGCAGTCCTAGTGGGGCACGTCCTGTCTCTCCCAAAGATCACCCGACAGACATCACCTCCCGTGCATCTTCCTCAGGGGGTGATCCCCTGCAGGGCATCCTCTCAAGCAGGAAGGAAGGGCCCTCTGCCCTCTACACTGTGCCCCCTGGAACTGTGGGAGAATCCACCAAGGACGGTTGATCCACGAAGCTGTCGAGTCGACGTAACCTCGTCTCTGAGAGGCTGCGGGATAGAGAGAGGAGGAGGTGGTGAGCTCCAGGAAGCTGACTCAGTGGCTGTCCGGAGCGGAGTCCACCCGGGATGTGCTCCAGCCACACGACCCCGCCGGCTTCGGCAGGTCCGTGCAGAGCTCTAATCGGGGTTTGGTGTCGTAACGCTGGGGACAGAAACCTGGACTCTATTACACCGACTCTCCATTTCTCCCGCGTCACAGCCCTCATCCCAGCTCCGCCCTGCAGCCCAGGGATGCCCGACACTCCCAGTGACGCCTGGGACAGTCACACCCCAGCTTCAAAGAAAATTCCCAGAGCTGCAGGTTGAGACCACCCCAAAAGGGCCCGGGTTCCGGAGAGAAGTCGATGAAACTGTGAAAGGGAAAGTGGGGACCACGAGAAGACCACCGGCCGCTTCAACAAAGAAGGTGGGACTTCAGCTCAGGGGCAAAGTAGGGCTTCAAACGTGAAGTCCAAGGTGGAGCTAGACTTGATTTGCTCTCATTTTTAGGAAATTGTTTTCTATAATAATTCTGCCGGAATCAAGATTTCAGAGACTTGGAGTCACAGGCTCGTGCTTCGGGGGCAGTTGTCCCTAACGAGAGCGGGACGGCCTGCAGCTCCAGCTCTGTTACCCCCGAGCTGTGTGATCTCGGGGAACTTTGTAACCTTCCTTGGCCTCTGTTTCGTCCACTCTCTCAGGCCGGGCTTTCATCTGATTCAGTATGTGTTGCCTTCCCACCTAGGAATAACAGGGCCAGTCTCCTGCATAAATCCTCTCAAGAGCTCAGAGTCACTGTCATGAGCCTGAGGCCCACACTGGACCCCTTTGGCTGCTGGGCTTTGACAGAGGGCGGGGCCGAGAGCCTCTATTCTGTCCATCAGCCAGCGCGATCTCAGCACCTTCACTGCGGACACAGTCCAGGGGCATCCAAGGAGGAAGAGGCGAGATCCCAGGAAGGAGGCCTTGAGGTGGAAATTGCATGGGAGAAATTTAGTGGGAGGTGCCCTTAGGATCAGGCCCTGTGGAAACAGGACAGGGCAGAGGGAGGGGCTGAGCAGTGATGCAGTCACTGCAGAGACCTCAGCCAAGCCTAAGCGGGGCTCTGAGGCTGGGATGCCCCTGCAGAGGTGGTCCACTTTGAAGCAAGGGGTCTGGGCCTTCAAGACCCGCCTCGAACCCACAGATGAGTCCTGAGACCTAGCAGCCTGCCGGGGGTGGCCTGGCCCAGGGGGCTCCCTCCAGGAAGGGGACCCCGCTCCCAGAAACTGGGGAAGCGGTGTTGGTGCTTCGGCCCGGGTGCACCCACCAGGCCCTCCCTTCCAGGCAGTAATATCTGAGCTGGGACTTGAAGGATGGACAGAATCATGGGAAAGAGACGGGAGATGGACACCTGCGCAAAGGAAACGGCAGGAAAAGAGGAAGGAAGCACACGAAGCGCAGGATGAGGCCGGGGGCCGGACAGTGAATGCTCAGATTTGACTAGTAATACAGGGGCAGCACCTGGAGGAAAGGTACGGTAACAAGAGTGAGGCAATGAGAGCGGGACGGAGGAAGACTCAGAACGGGGAGAGGCTGGGGTCTGCAGGAAGTGGTCACAGCACATCCGTGACACTCGGGAGATGGAATCCCAGGAGCTAATGGTGTTCAACCTGTAAGGTCTGTTTAACTTAACCGTCTTTCACGAGACAAAATATTAGCTCTGGGCAGCAGTACTTATAAGTATTATAATGTCTTCAAGTTCTAGCTTCTGAGTCATTTGGGTATTAGACAAAATTGCAAACCAAGTCTCTACCCCATAAGCTACAGGCATTCCAGCACCTTCTCCAATATGTATGAGGATCCCCAGAGGGACCGTGTTCTGCTGGCCTCTCTCTCTATGAACTCCTGCTTGCACGGATCCGGGTGACCCCACAGAGCCCTCGCAGCTGTGGCCCTGGTCCACGTGGCTGCGTCCCACTGGGAACCTCAGCCATGACTCCAGAGACATTACTGAGCTCACCTGAGATCACACAGTTCCCGAATCAAAGCCGGGTCCTCTTGCCCCCAGGCCTGTCCCCTCCTGCTTCATAGCAAAGATTCAAGGGTAGGAGGTGGCTGGGGAAGTGGACTGGGCTGGGGGGAGATCCTCCTGGTACATGTGAGGATCTTACTGAGCTTTAATGTTGAACAAAGCTCTTTTTAAAAAAATTATATTGGGCTTCCCTGGTGGCGCAGTGGTTGAGAGTCCGCCTGCCGATTCAGGGGACACGGGTTCGTGCCCCAGTCCGGGAAGATCCCACGTGCCGCGGAGCGGCTGGGCCCGTGAGCCATGGCCGCTGAGCCTGCGCGTCCGGAGCCTGTGCTCCGCAACGGGAGAGGCCACAGCAGTGAGAGGCCCGGGTACCGCAAAAAAAAAAAAAAAAAAAATTATATTGAAGTACGGTTGATTCACAATGTTGTGTTAGTTTCTGCTCGACAGCAAAATAATCAGCTACACACACACACACACACACACACACACACACACACACACACTCACGTATTCTTTTTAACATTCTTTTCCATTACGGTTTATCACAAGATACTGAATAGAGTCCCCTGTGCTACACGGTAGGACCTTGCTGTTATTTGCATCTGCATACCCCAAACTCCCACTCCCTCCCTCCCCCACCCTCCTCCCCCTTGGTGACCACAAGTCTGTTCTCTATGTCTGTGAGTCTTCTAACATATCTTGTAAAGAAGATACTATAATGTATAAAATATTCTCATTACTAAGGTGTAAGGCAGGCTAGTTATTATAAAAGAATCTCAAGCAAATCCCTTTCACTGATTCACACTGTATGTCTTTTTAAAATATATATGAAACTTCATCTATCTTTATGAGTTCCTTTAGCAACAATTGGGTAAGGAATATAGCATTATAAATGCTTACAATTTCATTACTAATTCATAAACTTTTCGTTTAAAAAGTCAGAGTAATAAACAGATACGATTTCAACTATATAATTTACAGTAATAGACATATTCTCTTTTGGCTCCGTGGAAAAGCTAGGAGGAATACAAAGCATGTTTTTAATATGCATTGGAAATAGCTCGGCTTTATTATATTTCATGAAGGACACAGGAGCAAAGTCTCTGCCACGTTTATTTGGTCTGACCTCTGGTGGAAATAGCAGCGATGATGTTGGTTATTATTTAATATTGGGTTGTATTTCTTCTTGCAAATTATTCTTCGCTGGCACACAAATACATTAGCAAGTAAACACAGACAAAAGTGCGCTGGAAATTAGGAAATACAAAGAAATGTTACAAAGAGATTTTATGAAATGTTGATCTTTAAATGGACACATTCATCAGCATGGTAGCAAATCCCTTCTCACCTTCTCCCAAATATTTCTCCAAGAAGTTTCCTAACATAAATGAACACATATATTTGTTTCAAAATTTTATAGCTGGAGAGATGAGTGGGAAGATCACATCAGTTAAAGCCTTTCTGATAAACGACTCTGAAGAAAAAAAACCGTGTAATTTTATCCAGAAAACATTACTGTAAGTAATTTTGTGCTTCCTGCTGCTCTCAGAAAACATGCCAGTTGGAGGTGAATCTTGTTTGTAATTACAGACGCTGGTCTCATCTACCAGAGCAGAATGAAGGGGTGGTGAGTTAAAGGAGGAGACGTGCAGAGATACGTGTTAAGCTGCATTTCCCGAAACAGTGGGAACCCTCAAGAAGCAAAGAATCACCCTGAGCTGGAAACGGGTGCCCACAGGGCAGCACCTGAGGGTGTGGATTCTGGGGAGCCGTGCACCCTAGGCTCGACGGTGCCTCTGGATGGGAAGGCTGTCTTCTCCTAATTCATCCCCTTCAAGGGGCTCCTGTGTCTGTAATTCACTCAAGGGAAGCTGAAGTCCTCGCCGTGGCCTCAAAGCAAGTGTGTACAGAGAGCAAAGAGCGGCGAGGACAGTGTCGTTGATGGGATGGAGGGGAGGGGTCCACCCAAAAAGTGAGGATGCAGGAGAAGGGCTGGGCCGGGAGCAGTGGCCCAGAATTCAGGGAAGCAGGCATCTAAGCAGGGAGCACAAGATGTGTAAACAGGTCTTATGAGGCGATGATGGAAACCCATCCTCCCCAAGAGGCCACCCGCAGGCACATGGGACCTTCCCAGAGAACTGGCTCTGCAGTGTCGGGTGCAAGACAGAAGGAAAGGGGACAGGCCACCACGGGAAGGGCAGGTGCGAGGTGTCCTTTTGTTTCCTTTCTCAGGGAAAAGACTTGAACGTGATTATAGGCTGATGGGAAGGAACTGGTTAGAGGCACAGGTATTATCTATAAAGAAATGTGCTTAAATGGCAGTTCAGGCATTCTTTTTAACCTCTTTCATCTTCTTTCAACTATCTGTATTTTACATCCCCTTCCATCACCTTCATAATATTACTTTCCTGTATCAATTAAACTTCTGATCTATTAATTTGTGTTTATTACAACCACTAGTATAAATTCTGGTTAATAGCATCTCGTTATGATAATTTTATGCTATTGAAAATATTATTTGAAAATTATAGATGTTACAGGCAACATTAATTCTCTCTTTTTAAACAAAATCCACAGAAGCCACACAGACTTTTTTTAATTCATTGTTCTTGTCAAAAGTATTGCTAAGGTCATCCTGTGAGCCTAGGAAAATCTCTATAGAAACTTTCTGCCTAACATCATCCGACTGGCCATACAGAGAAGGGTTCAATTTCCAGACATTCTAATAGGAGAGGATTAGAACAGAGCTAAACATTGAAATCTGTTAGTAGCAGCCTCCTCACTCCTAGGTATTGACCCAAGAGAAGTGAAAGTGTTATGTCCATGAAAATTTTTGTACGTGAATGTTCATAATTGTTTTATCTGTGATAGTCCCAGTGCTACTTTACTGTTTCTTGTATCTCTCTCTAGACCATTTCTTTTTAACACCAGTACTAGTAATAGAAGATAATCTCTTAACAGAAGTCATCTGGTCCAGGGGCAGTTCATAACGAATAAGTCAGATCAAAATGAAGTTAAGGTTAGAGTTTGCCTTAAATAACATATTGGAACAAACAAAAGAAATTCTATGTCCGTCAAGAAAATTGCTCTGGAACCAGTAAACTCACTTAATCTAATAATTCCACATTAATATCATTTTCTTTCTGGGGCTGAGCCACAAGAAAACTTATTTATGCAAGAACAGATCAAAACACGTTCATTCTAGATTTTCAGAAACTTGTCTAAGATGACCTGAGGGAAGTCATTCTAGTGATGACGGATTATATTAGAATATTGAATTCACAGTAGAAAAAAATTGGCAACATGTGTTGAAATTCCTAAAAGGTGGGTATTTTCTAATGTTAGAATGGATAAACTTTAACAAACGGTAAATTTCTTCTGATTTATACCATGAGTAAGAAATTTGGTTTTGTGACATTATTTGTGGAGAGAAAAGTAATATTTTAACTCAACTATCATAAGTTTGGTTTTTAAAAGTGCTATGGCTAGATGCCTTTGGTGTTGGTCCAAATTAATTGTCTCAACTCTTTAAGCTAAATATTGATTCTGTGAAAACAAACAAGAAGATGGACATTTTGTGACAACAAGAGACTGAGGGAAGTCCAGGCTTTTGTATTATTCATTTATCTTGTACCCAAAATACGATTCAACATTTAGATATTGTTTACATTAGTTACAACCTTCTGCTGGATTCATTTACGCCATCTGCCAGGAAGATTTCTTCTTATTTTTTTCTTTCAAAAGTCCAAACTGGTTCTGAGCCTCACCCTCTTTTGGAGGGCAAGTACAGAGGATGTAACATGTAACCATATGACACCCCCATAATTCCCTCCCCTGGGACAGAGATGATGAGCCATTGTCACTAATCATCCGTATCTGAGTGATGGTCCAAGGGCAAATCCCTCCCTCTGATCTGATAACATTTGAAAGGAAACACCAAGAAAACAAATCTCACTTTTGCAATAGGCACATGAACACTTCAGAGAACGTTGTTAACAGACCTTGATGTGATTAAGGACAATAGGTAACAGTCTCAGTCCCCCCACCCCGCGGACTGTTTCCCTGAGAAAGGAGAAGAGTCGTGCCTGTAAAGCGTCTCTGTGATACTTCGTGATGTACAGTCAACCAGCTGATCTTATCGCTGGATTAAAGGATGAAGGGGGGTTTCCCTGGTGGCACAGTGGTTGAGAGTCCACCTGCCGATGCGGGGGACGCGGGTTCGTGCCCCGGTCCGGGAAGATCCCCCATGTCGCGGAGCGGCTGGGCCCGTGAGCCATGGCCGTTGAGCCTGCGCGTCCGGAGCCTGTGCTCCGCAACGGGAGAGGCCACAACAGTGAGAGGCCCGCGTACCGCAAAAAAAAAAAAAAGATAGTGTAGGAGACAAAGATGAACACTCAACAGTTTCTATGTTATATCCTACACAGCTTCATAAAGGATGAAGGGGCTTGTGGAGGGACGTCTTTACTCTTGGCCGTGCTTTTCTAGAGTTTTCCAACCTGCGAATCTGTGAACAACCGTAATGGCCTCTCTGTGGATGTTGCTTTGTTAGTTGGGTTGGTGGTAAGAAGTCTCCCCAGAAGAAAGCTGTTTTTCCCTCTAGGATGGACGCTGACTTGAGACCAGTGGGAGAAGCCACATGGACCAAACTCCTCCCCCTGGACTCCCTCAATGCCCGGTATGGATATAGCAGGTGTTCATTTAACTCCAACGCGTATCCTTGGGTGAAAACGCACCCTTCTCCACCTTCACTGGTCAGCTTTCTTGCTTTTCTGTGTCAGAAGGGACAGGCACTTTATCTTAGGTGCCTTGTATGTAGACTGAAGTCTGCATTAATGACTACTGAAAGATGCTTAAATAATAGCGTTTTTGAAATAAGAAAAAAGAGCAAGTTGTGAGTGAGTCCTTCCTTCCCAGATCTCTGTGGTTAAAAGAGGGAGGGCAGTGGTGAGAGCTATGAAACGACCAAAGCTACAGGCTCCATGTCACTCTGCTCTTCACTTCTGAGCGGTATCGTAACATCCTCATTCGTCTCCTGTAATAATCCCCCGTTGGGCTCTGTCCCAGTGTTTCTGCCGCGCGCCCCTTCTCCCCAGCTTTCATTCTCCTTCCCCAGGCATCTCCGGACAGCTCATCTTAGGATCTGCCAAAGACTCGTTCACCCTCCAGAATTCCTTGCTCACAGGCCCAGAGCCAATGACCAGGGCTGGAGATCTTTTGCCTGCCTCACGCCGCCTTCAGGACTCTGACCCTTAGCGAGCCTCACCTCCTATCTGGTCTGAAGTCAAAGAAAGCTTTCCTTCCTGCCGTGAATTAAACCCATGCAGCCTCAGTACTTACAGCGTGTGTTTAACTTCCCCTGCTTTGTGCTGTCTGCCTAAAACTTAAAAAAAAAAATAAGGGCTTCCCTGGTGGCGCAGTGGTTGACAGTCCGCCTGCCGATTCAGGGGACACGGGTTCGTGCCCCAGTCCGGGAGGATCCCACATGCCGCGGAGCAGCTGGGCCCGTGAGCCATGGCCGCTGAGCCTATGCGTCCGGAGCCTGTGCCCCGCAACGGGAGAGGCCACAGCAGTGAGAGGCCCGCGTAACGCTTAAAAAAAAAAAAAAAAAAAAAAAAAAATAAGACACTATACCTTAACATAAAACACCCTAGTATTTAAAATATTTTAAATTAAAAACAATGAGCTACACTTATTTCAAATTGGTAAAGATAAAAAAAGAGATAAAACTAGTCTTGACAAGGGTTTTTGAAAATAAGCCTTTGTTACGCTGCTGTCAGGAACATAAATTGCTACGTTTCTGGAAGAAAATTTGGCAAGATGTATCACAAACTTTACGAGTGTTACTATCGTGGACCCAGCAATTTTATTTCTAAAAATTAGGCCTAATAAAGATGTGTGCAAAGATGTTAATTGTAGCATTGTTTGTGATGGAAATATAGAAATATCTTCATTGTCAAATAAGAGCACGGTTTAGTCACTTATGGCATATTCATATAGTAGAATTCAATAACCATTAAAAGATAATTTGAATTACACACATTAATCTAGAAAAAACTTTTCCTGATATATGCCTAAGAAGAAAATTGTAAGCTTTAAAACAATGTAAAAATATAACAAAATATTACCAATGGTTATCTTTGGTTAATGAAATTTCTGTTGAAATATATTTATATTTCTTTTCTTCAATATGGACTTTAAAATTTTACTACCATCAACTTATATTTTTATATCTTTCAAGATTAATTTTTTATACAATTTTAAATGTTACTTTCCATTTACAGGTATTACAAAATATTGGCTCTATTCTATGTGTTGTACAATACATCCTTGAGCCTGTCTTACACCCAATATTTCGTACCTCCCACTGCCCCACCCCGTATTGCCCCTCACCGCTTCCCTCTCCCCTCTGGTAACGACTAGTTTGTTCTCTATGTCTGTGAGTCAGCTTCTTGCATGCTATGTTCACTAGCTTGTTGTATTTTTTAGGTTTCACGTGTAAGTGAGATCATGCAGTATTTGTCTTTCTCTGATGGCTTATGTCACTTAGCATAATACCCTCCAAGTCCATCCACGTTGCTGCAAATGGCAAGTTTAATTTTTAAAACTCTCAAGTTGATTCCATTTTTTAAAAGACATCAGGACGGTTAACGTACCTACTCCATAATGAGTCAAATTACGGGAACGGCAGATAAACCTCTTCAGAAACAAAAAGAGAGGCCCACCAAGACATGAATCACTGAAATCTCGAGATAGTTTAAAACTTACTTTCTTACCTTCTCTTTCTAAGCCCACACGCAAATGAGAAAATTGGTTACAAAGTTGAGTTTCAGCAATTCCTCGAGTTCCCAGACGAAACTGGGGAGTTATGGTGAGCAACCTAGAATCAGAGGAATCATATGTACCCCCCAAAATAACCCACCAGTTATGCATTAATTGACCTATTGGTTCGGTCAAGTTGGCTATAAGCTCTTGATAACCAACATTCATATTAATCAAAAGGGATTGAGAGGGTCCAGGAGTTCTGCTGGGGCTCAGTTACTGGCATGGGTTGTTAAGGAGAGAAGTGTAGACACCCTGGTGCTTCTAGTCACAGTATTTTCCACACTGCCTGTCACCTCCATAATGATCACCTCCTGTTGGGCCGTCAACTCTTGTGAGAAAGGACACATCACAGTTCCACACCCCATAAGACCCCTGGAAGCACACTCTACGTGTTTAATGAATGGACCAGTGGATCCCAAATGCCCTACGGACGCTCGCCCACCCAGCAAAGCACATCTCCAACCTCCAGTCTCTCTGCTCTGAACCAGGCTGGGCGGGAGCCCCGCCAGCACACATTAGGGGAGCCGGTGGGCATCCTCCCTTCATCCTCTCCATCCTCTCACTCGGCCTGTGTGTCCTCATCCAGAAAGAGCGATTCTGTCTGTTCTGTTGTCTATCCAGGAGCTGCTGGGAGACGTGGTGGCCATCGTCACCGACTGCCGGGGGCCCAGCACCCTTGGTCTCGGTGGATGTCACCTCGTTCTCCCCTCCCCTCTTCCAGCTACGAGAGTCCACCAGCAGGCTCCATGAGCTTATTTGTAACCGAGAAGAGAAAACAAATTGCTTTACCAGTGTTTTAATTCAATTCCACACATTTCTCCGTCCCTGAATGTCTCAACTGGAAGAATTGGTCTGAAAGTCTTCTTTCACTAATTCTCCAAACTGCCATTTGGTACCTGGATAATTATTGACACCAACCTAATAACAGGAGAGCAGAGTCTGTTTGTCGGATTTTTCCTGGCAGTGGTTGTGATGGTTTTTATCCATTTTGCATCATTAAAAAAAAAAAAGGTTTCATCCTTTTATGTTATTATCAAGCTGCTTTTTTTTTTTTTTTTGCGGTACGTGGGCCTCTCACTGTTGTGGCCTCTCCCGTTGCAGAGCACAGGCTCCGGACGCGCAGGCTCAGCGGCCATGGCTCACGGGCCCAGCGGCTCCGTGCCATGTGGGATCTTCCCGGACCGGGGCACGAACCCGCGTCCCCTGCATCGGCAGGCGGACTCTCAACCACTGTGCCACCTGGGAAGCCCCAAGCTGCTAATTTTTTACAGTGAAAAACATTCAATTTCATATGGCAAAGACTTTGGGAGGGTCTCTTTTATTCATTCTCATAAGTGAATCCAAATTTTTGTTTAATGATTAAAAAATTACATAATTTTCCATAACATTTTACATATCCTTTGTTTCCCTTGGATTTTAGGACTTTTTTTCCTCAATACATTTTGAACCTGTCTTTTTAGGTAAGCAGCATCAAAATGAATTTTTTTCCTGGTTTGAGTGCTGATTTATGCATTTTTCCTGTTTTCTGAAATTTGGTTTTATGAATAACATTCAAAAAATTATACACTAGCAATAAATCATAAAAGAGTGAAATAAGTCATTTTAAAATCAGAGACTGTGGTTCATGCTCTTGGTGAAACACAACCTTCCTGACGGTGTTTTTCTGGCTTCATGCCTTTTTACCGTCCCATCACCTCAGCTGTGGGGAGAGTGTTTCTGTCGTTGGTAATTGTGATCCCTGCCCTCCAGCTCATCCCCCCAAGCCCGAATTGTTATGGCATCACACTCACCCACTACATAATTACAGTCGTCAAACACCTGTTATGTTTTATTCAGAATCTGAAGACATTAAATACCACCTTTTGCTGACAACTTCCACATTTGTGCTTCCAGAGTCCTGATGTAACCCAAACCTTCAGCATCAAATTCAGTTGCATACCTGATATCTATACTTGACTAGCCACTGGAACTTCAAACTAAAAATCGCAAACACAGTTCTCACAGGTAAGCCCTTAAACAGAATTTCCCACCTCAGTACCTGTGAGCACCTTCCACACGATTAAACCTAAAAACCAAGGGATACCATGCACTCCTCCCTACCATTCATTCCCTTCCCCACGTCCAGTCCAGACACATCCCAAGTTAACCTACCTTCCTCCTGTGGCTGGATTACTAACGAGCTCCTATTTTTGACCTCCTCATTTCATTCTGCTCTCGGGAGTCAAAATGATCTTTACAGAACATAAATCAGATCATTTCACTCCCAACCGCAACCTGAAACGCTTCAAAATCTTCCCATTGCAGCTGGAAAAAAAAATTAAGTTATTAATGCTTGTTTTTCATGGGTTACCTACATAATACCTTTGTGTCCTGCTGGATGGACACAGGACACGGACATACAGCAGGCAAAGCAGCATCTCTGCTTCTGATAGCACTGCTGGGGAATGCAGCTCTGGGTGGGAGCCGGCGGGGCTGCTGACTCTGCTGCCCTGGATTGTGCAGTGGCTCCGCTGGACGATCCTGGGCTCCAGGACAGGGCAGGCAGACCTCATCACACGGCCAAGCACAGACGTGACACACGCCTTCTGCGGGCAAGTTGATTCCCCGACAAAGACAGAGCCCAGAAGGGCTGTGTCTCCCAGTCCCACCATTCAGGGAACTCACGGGTCCCCTTGGGGTGGAAGGGAGCCGGCAGCCTTCCCTGCGGGACAGCGCCCTGCACAGGGACAGAGGAGGGTCCCAGCAAGGCTACGAGACCCTGTGCCCCCTGGTTCCTGCCCTACTGCTCCCCAGAGGACTCTCCACCACACTGCAGCCTCGGGGACCTCCCTTCTCATCAACTTACCTCCTGCCCCCATGTCTCTGCATTTGCGCCTCTAGTCTCAGCACCACGGACAAAAGGAAAATTTATGCTGGAACAACAGACAGCACCCCTAGGACCTGTGACCAGCAAGAAGGTAGTCTAGGTGGTGAGGAGGCAAAACCAAGAGACTACTGACATTACCTGCCATTAGGATCTTACCAAAGTGGGTTGTGAGCGCGACTAACTCGGGGACGGTGGGCTTGGCTCTGCGTGTGCGTGGAGAAACGCGTTTGGGGCAGAGGGTGCGGGAGGGAGGGCCATGCACACCTGCACAGTCCTCCCTCGTGACCGCAACTGTTCCAGGACCAGAGCTCCAGCTGCGGGGCTGACCCCTCAGCAGGACCTTCACCTTTAAACCCTGAGGCTAGAATTGCCATGGGCCTCGAGAGGTGGGTCACACCTCCACCCCGTCCGGCAAAATGAGCGTTGGCAGTGAAGGCGGCTGTGTCACCTGGTGGCGGAGACAGCCCTCGGGTCACATCCGCGTGTAGACCTGCCCTGTATCCATGGGAGTGGCCCACAGCGACGCACTTGCTAGACAAACACTGCTACCGGCAAAGGGGTCCAGCACAGTGGTGCGACCGAGTATTTCTTCCAAGCTAGAAAACTCTGGGTAAAATCAGTGACAAATGGAGAAAAAGAGAAATAGGAGCTGAGGGTAAAGGCACGCATGCGTGAGCTACGGAACAAGGGAAACAATATTATGTTTCCTGCCTCCAGGGAGGATCAAAACAAGGAATTTCTTAGAGGACAGACGTGTGGTTGCCAAGGGGTGGGGGGAGGAATGGGCCGGGAGTCCGGGGTGAGCAGATGCAAACGCTTACATACAGGATGGATACACAACAAGGTCCTACTGCAGAGCACAGGGAACTCTAGTCAGTACCCTGTGGTGAACCATCACGGAGAAGAATATTTAAAAATGAATGTGTAGGGCTTCCCCGGTGGCGCAGTGGTTGAGAGTCCGCCTGCTGATGCAGGGGACGCGGGTTCGTGCCCCGGTCCGGGAAGATCCCACATGCCGTGGTGTGGCTGGGCCCGTGAGCCATGGCCGCTGAGCCTGCGCGTCCGGAGCCTGTGCTCCGCAACTGGAGAGGCCACAGCAGGGAGAGGTCCGCGTACCGCAAAAAAAAAACAAAAACACAGCAGCTGCATGCCGACACGCAGCCGTGTGTGCACACAAATATACACCAGCCCTTTTGTGCGGATGAAAAGCTATGAAACAATAGAAAAGGATGATGGGAACTAAGCAGTGGTCATCACGTGGTCCAAAATTCCCTGGGAAGTGGCCGCACCTGAGACAAGGAAGGCTGTGGGTGGCATATTCAGATGAAATCACATCTGACCTGCAGGTGGGGGACCTGGGATTTCGGGGTACAGATCAAGTCTCTAACTGCACCCAGGCCATCAGTTCACAAGGGCAATGACGTTCTTGGCGGATTAAACAACGCTGGCACGCAAGACAGAGAACGGCTTGAGGGGAGATGGTTGCTGGCTTAGGGGTCCCAGGTCAAGGTGAAGCTGCCTTTAAGGAGGAGCAGAATTCACGGGGAGATTTATTAACGAGAAGAAAAAGATTAGAGGGAATTCTCTTCCGGAAAGAGGCACGACAGAAGAGCCACCTGGAAAGAGAATGAGGCTTTAGTGAGTAGGTCAGGCAGACTCAGCACGCACCATGGCTGCGACGAGCCCGGGCCCAGCATTGTGGAGGCTGCGCCCTGACCCCCAGGGCCTCCTGACTATTTTAATACAATGGAGGCTGCAGCACCAGGGGGACAGCGGCCTCGTTCGAGCTGATGAGGTCCAAGAGGCTCTCCTGTGGGAAATCTGCGGACCTCCAAAGCCATGGGAATTCTCAGAGGCCACTTGTAATTAACCTCTGTGCACTGTGACTGCCTTCACTCCAAGAGTAAGTCAGAATCAGACATATTCTATAGTACAGTTGGCAGGGATGGGAAATATTCTGTAGAAGGCAGGGGGGCGCATCATGGAAACCAGCCTCAATAGAAGCCTCTCAGCTAAGACGGGATTGTGAGCTGTGCCCCCAACTAACCTGGGGCCCAGAACTAACCACATCGTGGCCAGCTGTAATCATGCCCGTCCTTCCTAATATCTGGACAAGGAAAGAATCTGTTGGGAGGACAGAGTGAATAGCTCTGTAATTCTTACTGATTTGTTCTGCAGTGAAATGGAATCGTACCATGACGCTACCGCATGTGGGGTAACCCTGGCCTCACTGATGAAATCCAGCTCCCTTATGTAAATAGGAAATAGGATCGTACTGATTCCGTTCTGGAAGCTTTCAGTTGTGTACTTTTGGGAACCCTGAGTTTCCATGTAGAAGCCTGCTGGAGAGACCAGGTAGACAGGCCTCAGGGTACAAGAATGAGTGAGAGAGAGAGAGAGAGAGAGAGAGAGAGAGAGAGAGAGGAGAGACCCTGTGACTCCACAGAGGGGAGCAGAGGGCCACAGCCCACGAAGACACCCCAAGACCTAGACATCCCCACAGTGTCCAGGGTGCCCACCATCGCCCCCTGTTGGAACCCACCTGAGCCGAGGAACCAGAAACAAGTGAAGAGGACACCCTGGGTGGTGCAGCCCCAGAAGACGCCGCATGGAGTAGGATGAACGTCTGAATCCCTAACCAGAGTCAGGGAACTTCAGAGGGTCGTGGTTTTGGAGGTAAAGTTTCGAGGTCGTTTGTTTTGCAGCAATAAGACACTCTTTACCAAACGCTCTCCAAGGCCTCCACGCACTTTGGTTCTGCAGACTGGTTCCTCCTGGTCCAGAATCAAGGTCCAATGTTACTCATTCATTGGATTGGTGGAGCTCAGGCTTTCAGTCTAAGGACCCGAGTAAGAGTCCAGGTGCCCCCAGGCCAGCTTCAAGCTCCCTGTGTCCACGTAGGAGTGGGACAAGTTCCGCCTCACTGCCTGGGGATGAGGAATGCCAGAAAACGATAACAGTGAGGTATCTTTGAAACAACAAAGCTGATGCTTCAGTTCTTCTGCCCATGACGGAGACTATGAATTTTTAGATGGAGGGGCTCCCTCGCCCCCTGTGCCCTCGGCAGGACAGCAGACACGGTGACAGCGTGGCGTGTCCAGGGGGCGTCTGTCAGTGACTGTACGGTGTCGCTATCCCGGCCGTGGAATGAGAGGCCTCGGCCCCAAAGGACGCCTCTTAGACTTAGATGTATGTTAAAGTGACTATTTTGAACACCACTGAGAGTACAGGGCTTTTAAGGACCACTTTCCCGTTTGGCCTGAGCGTGAACTTTGCAATTAGACAACCATGGAGTGAATTCCCGGCTTTCCTGATCACTCGCTGTGATTTTGGACCTTGCTTAACTTCCCTGCGATCTACTTCCTTTTTCTGGAAAGCAGTAATAAAAAATCCCTGTATCACTATTGATATTACATTTTTTGTTGATTAGATATAATATTGTGATATTTATCAAGATCCTATTCGATTTTTCTTTAGTTCTGTCTATAACCTCCATGAAGATAAAATATTTCTAACGAAAATAATTGCACTCAATTACTGGCGCTAAAATTTATGTTCATCTATTCGTTGCAGGGACAGTTTTTGAAAATTTACGTAAGTCTACAAAGAATGCACCTATTTTCCATTCCCTGAATGGAAAGACTTTTTGTGATGGTTGCTTTTTAATTAATGCTAGAATAAATTCTTATTGCATGAATTAGCCATCAGATGGCAGGACTTCAGAGAAAACTGACGTTCTGCTGTCCCTGTGCACATACTATCTGCATAACCCAAAAGATAATTAGCAAAGAGGCCTTAGCTCCAGTTCAGAGTTTTAAATTCAAGCTTGGCTTATTTATATTTTAAACGTCATGCCATCTTCTTTCAGGCTAATAATAATTTGCATTTTTTGTATAATCAATACAAATACATCCCATTTTATATGAAAGGAAGGTGACATGACAGAGATAAGGAAAAGTGCTATTTAAAACATGAGGGAAGGTACATAATCCATCTCACAGTAGGTGGCTCTTAGTTTAGGGAAAATATTTTTGAGGGAAAAGGTAAGGTCCCCAGGGTAAAATCTGGAAGGGCATGGAGAACAGAGAAAGCTGGTTTTTCAGCTTAATAAAATGATGGAGAAACTAGAAGAGAGAAGTCGAGTACCACAGAGACCAGAACAGACAAGGGTGTGAGGACTCGTGAGCAGGGCAATCTGGCCTCCACACCTCCCTTTACTTCACAGACACCTGTGAATCGCAGGCCCTGACGCATCTCGTCCTTTTGAATATTATATAATATCTCCCCCTGGACTTGTGATCTCACGTGCATTAACGTGCTCTCAGCCCCGGGCTACATTCTGTTGCCTACTTGCCAACTTTTGCAAATGTTCCTCCCCTTTTGCAGAATCTGCTCTCAAGTGCAAATCTACCAACGGCAGCTTGGGTTTCAGGCACACTGGGACATGCATATCCTATCTTATCCTGGCACTCTTGGCAAGAGCTCAAAAGTAATTGTACCCTACATTAATATTCAACAAGCCCTTTCAAAATGTTTCTGAAGGTGGTGATAAAGTTTCAGGGGCTCTTTCACCCCTAGGCATATATAAATACTGAACTGGTTTAGTAAAGAGGCACTAACGGAAGGCTTCACCAGAAACTGCACCTCTTAAAATAACCTTTCAGTACATCACATAGAAATTCCCCAAACTACGGTGTTGGAACAGATGGCACAATCGTACTATTTAGCATTGAGGCCACCCTTGGACTGATAATTCCAATTATGATTTAAGTCACGGAGGAGCAGATTTTGTTGCTGGCGCCGCTCAGAAGCACGCTTTCCTAGGTCACACATTTCTCCATGTTCTGTCACACGGTAGGAGAGAGGCATCTGATGACACTCACACAAGACCACTGCCAGAAATGCAAAACCTAGTTTGAGGACCCTCTGGCCTCAGACAGAATCCAAGCCTCCTAGGATGGACTTGGGAAGCCCACCTTCGCACCATCTTTCTTCCACTTGAGAAGCCCCTCTGAATCCAGAGGGAAGAATGAAATAACGAAATCGTGGCAGAATGAAGCCAGAAAGCAACCCCTTGTTTTCTAAAACTGAACAGAATAAACCGTAACGAAGTTTAGAAGCAGTTTAAACTCTGCAGGAGCCATCCCACCAGGGAAGGGACACACTTCACGCTGCTTAGGGTCTTTGAAAAGAGGGTGATTGAAAAAGAAAGACAAGGGCTTCCCTGGTGGCGCAGTGGTTGAGAGTCCGCCTGCCGATGCAGGGGACACGGGTTCGTGCCCCGGTCCGGGAAGATCCCACATGCCGCGGAGCGGCTGGGCCCGTGAGCCGTGGCCGCTGAGCCTGCGCGTCCGGAGCCTGTGCTCCACAACGGGAGAGGCCACAGCAGTAGAGGCCCGCGTGCCGCAAAAAGAAAGAAAGACAAAGAGGACTGAGCCTTTTGAGTAGCTCACACTCCTGCTTCTCAACCCACAGGGATTGTGTGTGTGTTGGGGAGAAAGGGTGATTTATAAACCCTCCCAAATCCTGCAATACCGTCCAATCTTCAGAAAAGTGAGCTAACGGGGATTGGTTCTTTTGGAGGTTTGCCCGAAAAGACAGAGAAAACCATCGGAAAGTGGAAACGTCTCTCACCACTTCCACCTGGGAAAAAAATGCCAGGATTTGTCTTGTTTTGGATTTTTTTTAGTGGTAAGAGGAGGGGATGGGATAGCATTGGCTCAGATTTCTGGAGAAAAATATTGATGAAAAAGGTAATTATCACAGTTATGGTATTAGTCAGCTGCCGTAACAAAATACCATAGACTGGGGAACTTAACAACAAAAATGTATTTCCTCACAGTTCTGGAGGCTGGAAGTCCAAGATCAAATGCGGGCAGGTTTGGTTCTCCTGAGGCCTCTCTCCTTGGATGAGATATAGATAGATAGATAGATAGATAGATAGATATAGATAGATATAGATAGATAGAGAGATATATAGAGATATAGAGAGAGATATACGAGAGAGAGAGCTCTCCAAGGTAATATACTTTAAAGCTATTAGAATAGGCTCAGCAAGACTGTAGAATACAAGACCGATATACAAAAGTCAGTAGCGTTTCTTTACAGCCGCAATGAAAAATAAAATTCAGGAAACAATTTTATTTACAGTAACATCAACTCATCGTTAAAAGAAATTAAAGAATAACTAAATAAACAGGAAGACGTCCATACTCATGGGAAGCGTTCCCTCGTCTTCTTTCGGGGGTAGGTAGTCTATGAAGAATTCGTATTAATTTTTTGAACATTCGGTAGAATTCACTAGGAATCTTCACCACCCTGCTCATCCACTTCTCAGGCCCCAGGTGGGCTGGAATCAGAGCCTCCACTTCCAATCCCCACGAGCTCCCCAAGTGCTGGCTAACTTGGGAGTTTTCTGGTCTTTAGAGAGAGGAGAGGAGCTGAAGACAGAAAGAATGGGCAACTCAAATGGAGACACCAGGTTTTCATTTAAGTTGAAGTTCTGCCGTAGAGGTTGAAGTGTCTGGTATACAACAGATTCTTAGTAAGTGTGGAATAACACACTTTAAATATTTTTGCATAAATTGAGCAGGGCGGTATATTTAGGGCTCCTCTACCCAAATGTTTCTCACTCTCTGTATTTATTAAGCAGCTACTTTGTTTCCCATCTTAACACTCTTTTGTTTCCAACATTCTAAACAAAAGAATCTGCCTTAACCAGTGACTAATGATGGGCACCTGCTGACAGTGGCTCTTCTGCTTTTCCCTTGCCGGTATCAAAGGATTCCCTTTTTTGAATCTCTAAGATCTCACAAGAGCTTCCTGAAGCATTATGAGATTCCCAGTCATCAAAAAACCATTTTGATTCCCTACCTTGAAGGTGCCCAATTGCATTTTTATATGGCGACACAAACAGAAGTCATGGGTGCCACAGGGCCAGGCTGGTCCTAAGGCATGGAAGGCCCTCTCAGACCTTCTAAGGGCCCTGAGGACAGGCCGTCAGGTTTCCTTCTGCTCATCCAGCCACAGGGATCCACTGCACACAGAGGGATGGGGCCGGGGTCATATCCACAAAAGAAGGAAATTTTAAAATGCTGAGAATACATTTCTTTTCATTTTATTTTTCTTATTATGCGATATTTCAGACATAGCAAAATGTTTTGAAGGTAATTTTATAAACACTCATGTACCTTGAATCCGGCTTAAGGAATTGGACTGTATAGACACATTTTGTTCTTAGGTGTTTGAACATTCATTTCATTTGCTCCCTGGCCTTTATTTTAATTACATGACAAGAAGTCTGTTAAAAAAAAAAAAAGCCTGGACAAAAATTAGAATCCAAAGCTCAGGCCACATCCTCAGCTGAAATGTCCTTCCGATTTCTCCTGCGCCTCAGACCAGCGGAAGCCTTCGTGTCCTAATTGCTATCAGCTACTCCGTGTTTTGATTTTTACTTGTTCAAAAGCAAGCAACAAAAACTTGCCCCCTCCCAAATCCCTTTAAAATCGACCTGTACAAAACCTTGATCTTGACATTCAGAGGTGATGTGCATTAAGAAAAGCTTTTAGGGTATTGTTACTAATTACCTTTAAAATTGTTTTAGGCTTCTTTTGTCCTTCATTAGCTATTTAGACAATGAATGACTACAACATCTGGTTCTTTTTATGAATTCACATAACATTATAAGACGAATACGGAAAATAGTCACTTCATTTTGGCCATTTTTAGGCTTTCTGTATCAAGAGGTACCCTGGATCCAGCCACTGTCAGTTAGTGGAGAAACAGCGTTATTGCAGGATCAGGGCACTCCCCAACATTCCGACTGGAAGCTTGAGTTTGTAGCGACCCAGTTCTGACTGTAATCTAGTCTGAAGCTGAAATAATCATTCGAGTGCCTGTTAAAACCTCTTGAAAATCATCCCTGTCAGGAACAATTGCAGAAGTTTGAGCAAAGCGAATTGACGCGCCAATTTATGAATACTGGTTGGCTTTATCTTGGAAAATATTTTACTGATTCTGAAAACGCTTTCTGTTTCGTTGTCTAATTTAGTGGATGTATACATCGTGTCTATTTGTTAAGGAACTGTGGATGAGTCGTTTGTTTTCTTTTAAACCTTGGAATTGATCCAGAATTATGACTGATCCATTACTTTTCTCAGAAAATATGACACTTGGTAGGAGAAAAGGATTCAGAGACAGACCTCACACATTTTCTCCTTAGTTTTCTAGAAAAAGAGATTGTGAGTTTGGATCAGATTCATTATTTGTTCACGCAGAACAAAAGTGAAAAATCAAATGTGTGTGTTACTCCATTAGTTTCCTGGCAGGGCGAGGGGGTGGTGAAACAAAACATCATAGCCTGGGTGACTTAAAAACACAAATTGATTTCTCACAGTTCTGGAGGCTGGAGGTCTGAGGTCAAGGTGTCAGCAGGGCTGGTTTCTCTAGAAGCCTCTCCTGGGCGTGTGGATGGCTGTCTTCTCCCCATGTCCTCACGTGGTCTCCCCTCTGTGTGTACCTGTCTGACGTCTCTGTGTCCTGATCTCCTCTTCCTATAAGGACATCAGTCAGGTTAGATTAGGACCCACCCTAATGACCTCGTTTCACCTTAATCACCTCTTGAAAGACCCTGCCTCCAAATACAGTCCCTTTCTCAGGGATAGGGTTAGGGCTTCAGCACATGTAATGTGGGGACATGATTCAGCCCCTGGCGGCTACACAGCACACCTGCAAAGCTGCTTGGTCACCGGTGGGTGGAGGACGGGTCTCCAGGGTCCACTTTCTGGAAGAAGCCCTTGTGTTTGAATTCGAGGGGATGATTTTTAGCCTCACTTTCCATTCTGATTAAATGTTAACTACCACAGCTGAATCCAAGGATCTGCTACAATTGACAGCAAAAGGAATAAATTATCAGACATTCAGCCGAGAAGACAATATTCACCTTCATTCCCTAAGGCTCCAAGCCTGGGCTAGGTGTGTCTCTGGCGTCTCTGAAGCGGCCGTGGCCTCTGCCAGGAATGGACCTGCCTCTGCGCACTGGGAGCGTTCCTGTGGCCCCGAGGGAAGGCAGGGGATGTAGTAGCCCAGCCGTGCGCTCGGAGCCGTGGGTAAGAGCCATCCCTGCGTCCGGGGCTGGTACCCTTCGGCCACCTCCGGGCACAGGCTGTGTCCCTTCGGGGAGGTGACCAGGGGCAGTGCCTGCCTTCACCTTGACGTTGTTTTCTCCAGAAGCCCTCAAATCTGAGTGGAATGATTCCAACCCTTCTTATACATATAAAATATATATTCTGTCATTTTTTTTTTCATGAATGGAGACAGTGGAATTTTATACATAATGTATTTAAGAAAATCATGTTAGGGACTTCCCTGGTGATCCAGTGCATAAGACTCCACACTCCCAGTGCAGGGGGCCCGGGTTCAATCCCGGGTTGGGGAACTAGTTCCCGTGTGCCATAACTGAGACCCAGCACAGCCTAAATAAATAAATATTTTTTAAAAAGAAAGAAAGAAAGGAAGGAAGGAAGGAAGAAAGAAAGAAAGAAAGAAAGAAAGAAAGAAAGAAAGGAAAGAAAGAAGAAAGAAAGAAAGAAAGAAAGAAAGAAAGAAAGAAAGAAAGAAAGAAAGAGAGAAAGAAAGAAAGAAGTAAAATCATGTTATATCCTGGGCACTTAATCCTCAGCCTGCGGAGTTACTGCCACAGAACCTCCGTGGCCTAAGGATTTCCTGGGATTTCTTAATGATTCTTTAGAAAGAGAAGCAAAGAGAGACGTGCATCGTCTTGAAGTGGTTGGACTTCTAAGGTCCGGAAGAAAGCGTGGGATGCAGAGGCAGCCTGAGCCTCAGCTGCTACCCGGGGTCACAGGGGAGACGTCCTGGCTGAGGCTGAGAGGAATGAAAACTGGTCAGGACTATTTTGGCTTTCGCCTTTCTCCCTGGAGATCTGTTTGCGTACAGGAATTTACAGTGGTCAAATTTGGAGCATTTTTACTTTGCTGGGAGTATTATTAGCTGGCCTGTCCCTTGCATTATGATGTCTGGAGATCTACACTCGACTTCCCAACTGGGCAGGACGAGGGCTGCAGGTAGAGCAGGAAGGGACTTGTCGGCTCAGAACAACACGGTCCTGGAGAAAACAGGGTGCATGAATACCTGTGCTGGTACAGCCGACGTATATCTCGAGGGATACGGGCCAGCGGCACCCAGCTCATGAAGCCGGAGCAAGGCTGGGGGAGAAAACATCAGACTTCTGATCTCCTCCACCCAGGGCCCCACCACGAGCCTGTGGTAGAAGATGCAGCCCCCAGGAACACTCTCCAGTCCCTGGATACTTCCCTGGGCACTTTTCCTAGAAGGACACCCCTGGCCTCTGCCCTTCGTCACTCTCCCCAGAGGAGGCATGGCTTGCCTCACCGGTGAATCCCCAGGGCATGAGCTGTCTGGGTGGCCCCCCCTTCCTCTTCCACAAGAGCGGCTGACCTGGCCTCAGCCTGCCCTCCCTCGTTCAGTCAACACTGCAGCCTGCAGATGGGGGGCCTGTAGCTCGGCGGGGCAGGGGGAGTCCGTTCAGGTGGGTGGAGAAGAGGTGCGGGGCAGGGCGTTGCTGGCCAGATCCCATCCTCATTCTCCACGTCAGCAGCGCGCTAGGACAGAGGATAGAATTCGGACCCCCGTGATTTCTGCACCCCCTTCACTGGTTGCACACTTGGGGAAGGGTCCAAGTGTGCGGGATTACCACCACTCACACCTCAACTGAGGTAACAGAAAGCTCTGCTGGAGTGCCTGGACAGGCTGGGGCTTAGAGCGTGGTGGCTACAGCTTTCTGGTCCCTGTTTGAAACTCTGTCACCCTGGCCCTCTCGCCACTAAGATGCCAGGACATATGCTCCAGGGGAGCCGCGCTTTTCACAGGGTGTATCACTGGATCTCAGCTAACAGTCATGCCTGTCTGGGGAGGCGAGGAAAAGCGAAGTCTACACCCGTGTGTAATGCTAACCTCGAGTCCCGACTACCTACTCCTAACCCTTTTAACCGCCACAAACCCCAACAAAGAACACGCAAAGTCCACTTTCTTCGGGACGGTTTCCCTCCTCGCCCTGGTCCCCAGTGTCGTCTCCCCTCCGTGAGCTCCTGGAGTCTTTGGAACTTCGAGAGTGACGTTTGCCATGTTCTAACACAGGGTAGTGCTGCTGGCTTAGCCGCTGCTGGACTCAAAGCCACACGAGGGCAGGAACATTGCCATGGTCACCACGTGTCCTCAGGACAGTGACCCCAAAGAGCACTTGCTGCGAGTTTGTCCGGTGAAAGGAGCTTTCCCTCCCGCTGAAAGTGTTTAAAGAGCTCAGCACCACAGCTTTGTACGTCCACCCTGCAGGGAGCTATTCTTTGCCCCCCAGAAGTTGTGAACTGCCTTTCAGACAAAAGCGTTTGATTAAAACAGGCCTTGCTGGCCAAAGCCGCCCACCTCACCCGTCAGTCACCGCAAGTGGTGCCAGGCTGGGAGTGAGCCGGGCCCCAGGCGCTTTCGGAGTTCTATAAACATCCGTACTCATGTTTAAAGCGGAAGCAAAATCCTTCAAAAGAACTGAAACCGTGCTGAAGTGGGGATGAAATACACTGATATGAGAGCTGGCGCCGCCAGCAGTTTCCCAGCTCTTTGATCGTCACTGAGATGCGCTGAGGGTCTCACAATGGAGAAGAACGACGCAGGTTACGTAGTCAAGATCCCCCCTTGTGGACGTGCGGAAACGGCCACGTGGGGAGGGTCAGCGACGTGAGGGACGAGCCCACGGCTGGTCAGTGGTTGAGACGGGTCAGAACATCCGTCCTGAGGCTGGGCTGCGAGGGGCCCTGAGTATCGGTGCATGGACTCGGCTAATCCAAACCCGACTGCTGGCAGAGCCGTTAGCGATCTTTGCGCACAAGGTGCCGTGATCCGGGTCATGGGAGGAATGGTCTGCGGTCAGGCTCAAGGCCAGGCAGGAGCAGAAAAGCAGGGGGCAGGGAAGCCCCTGGGCTGGGGGGAGGCAATGGAGTGTGTGTTTTAGGGGACATACGGGGTGGACCAGCTTGAGAGCATTTTACAGAAATAATCTGTTGGGTACATGGCTTCCTAAATACATTAAAGACCGTTAATCCTAGTTATGCTTTGCTATACTTATTTTCCCACATGTCCTGCCAGATCTTCCCTCTGGGCAAGACGTAAGAGAATGGTGAAGTTAGAGTTTTTTCCCGCAACGAGGAAGATGTGTCCTATGTCGTTCTCTCAGAGGAGGAAAGAAAAGGCCTGGATACACAAACCCGATGCAGTTACACCCCAGAATATTATGCAGTGGTGAAAAGGCTGTGTGATGCCGCACGGTTCCGAGAACTCACACGTCGTTCTGTGAATCATGCGTGGCAGCAGACGCATCACAGGACCCGCCTACTCAGTTAGAGAACAAATAGGGCAGCCTCAGCCCACTCAGACCTCCGTGGGCCTAGTACAAAGACGCCACGCGGAAGCAGCTCTGGAGGGGCCGGGAACACGCCCTTGTTAGCCTGTATCCATCCACACCACTCACATTTGTGCCGACAAGAATGTGTAGGGACTTCTCTGGTGGTCCAGTGGTAAATAATCCGCCTCCCAGTGCAGGGGACGCAGTTGGACCCCTGGTCGGGGAATTAATCAGATAGAAGCCCCCGTGCCACAAGGTGCCACACCTAAAACCCAACGCAGCCAAAAGAAAAAAAAGAATGTATATATGTGATAATTTTGTTAAAAGATAAATTTAAAAGCATGGTTCCCAAACTGATTATTTTTGTCTTGTGGACAAAAAGGAAACCTCTACCAAATTTTCTTGGCTTGTGGAGGTAAGCAAAAGCTAAAGCGAGAAAATTTGGGGGAAGATGTGGGGTTTTTTTTTGTTTTTTTTTTTTTTTTTTTGCGGTACGCGGGCCTCTCACTGTTGTGGCCTCTCCCGTTGCGGAGCACAGGCTCCGGACGCGCAGGCTCAGCGGCCATGGCTCACGGGCGCAGCCGCTCCGCGGCAAGTGGGATCTTCCCGGACCGGGGCACGAACCCGTGTCCGCTGCATCGGCAGGCGGACTCCCAACCACTGCGCCACCAGGGAAGCCCAGATGTGGCTTTTTAAAAGTCGAGATGAGCAGGTCCAGGAGTCTGCAGCGGGGTGGGCGGGGCCTGGAGCACCTGCCCAAGGAGCCTCTGGCTGTTGCCAGCATAAGGCCACCTTCAAAGACGCTTTGGATGGACACCGACACGGTCCTTCAGGGCCAGCCAGGGATTCTGAGGTCTGGGTTAGAAGAATTTAGTGCACAGTCTACGGTTTAATCAATAATGTCTGTGTTTCTGTTTCTCTTCTTGATTTTCTAGAGTCAAAGCCCTTCCTTTTCATTACTTTGGCTTTAGCAGGTCAAATAAGACAACCTTTCTATTACAAGCAGACCTTGCAAACTCAAGGAGCAGCTAAAATGACATTAACATTTTCACCTCATCCTTCTTTCCTTTCATTCCTTCTTTCTTTATTTTTTTTTTTTTACTTATCAAAATAATTTGAAGTTTTACTGAATCTATTTTCTTAATTACTTGGGTTCCTGAAAAAATGGGACCCGGCAATTAAATAATTGATTATTTTTAAGATTAAGGATTGCTGAGGGGACCAAAATTTTATTACCAACAAATTATCTGGAAGCTACAGAAAAATCACCAACTACCTTGAAGCTGTGGGAATATTGTTCATATAGATCCTAACAAATGCTGAATGTGCCCCTTTTAAAATGAGAAAATAACCTTCAGCTCCTTTAAAACATAGAGTTTGGCATTTTACTGAATTTCATAGGGAGAAAATGTAATGAGTCAATAAACCCAATTTGGAGGCTGGCTATTGTCACATAAATTAATTTGCCTGCTAAATGATCGGATTCACATCCACCTTTTCCCCACCATCTGCCTTACAACAAAGTTGGCATTGGACTCCTTTGAGGACGGACTGCAAAAATGTCATTACTTAAAGGCTTATTATCCACTGAGTGACGTTAAACTCCAACTTCCCTGTGCTTGCTGGCTGATCAGGTAAAGAACAGAGTTTGGAATTTTTTTTCAAACAACGGTATCCACCCACGTCACACCACAGGCGTTTCTTTCTCTGGGCTTATCATCCAAAGGAGCGGTGCTGTCGTGTGACCTTGGCCTCCTGCTCGGCAGATCCTCCCCGTTTAGCGGAAAGACGGCAGGCCATGTTTCCATGGCGCGATCGTGACTAGCCCCTGCAAACACTCGCGATCTGTGAAACCTTCCCTGACTGTCACACTGAGTGATCCCATCCCATCTCTCTGTGCAATCGGGCACCTGGCGGCCTCTGCCCAGACAGAATGCTGGCCTGGGAGGGTGTGCGGGCTCCAGGTCTTTGCAGGAGCCAAGCTCTAAATATGGCCCTGACGGACTCCCGAGGCCAAGACACCCCTCACCAGGGTATTCATACCATCCTTGTTTGATAGGAGAAGAGGAGATACAGTCAGTAGAAAAAGCACAGTAGCTACAAAAGAACTCTTCTATATATAAAGGTTTTTAAGCTAAGCTATAGCACTCAATGGTAGGTCATTTTTTGTGTGTTTTTATTTTTTGCCTTTTCATCTGTGCTTTTCCCCAACAGTCAAGGTAGAATCATAGCCTCCAGCCCATCCTGTGCTGTGTAATTCCTGCTGTTTGAGCTTCACTGTGATGCTACGATGTAGATCTCTTGATAGATAACTCCGTTTTCTTGAAAGATGTGACAGGTAAATGATGCAGTGACTCAAATGATGACTGATGATTATATTACTCGAGGAAAGGACATTGGGAATATATTTTAACCTCAGATTTTCACAAATGTATTACTAATCCACTAAAAGTTTTGAGAATTTACTATGTGTTAAACAGGCAAAAAACAAATCCAATATAAAGAGAGATGGTCCATTCCCACAGGGCTCCGTGTCTAGACTCTAACAGGAAATTCAGGCAAGTAAACAATAATCCACTACACTACATGAGGCAAAAAAATCTCATGTTAGGTTCTCTAAAGGGACAGAGTAGGAGTGTCATGGGAGGCCTCCCAGTGACAGGGTCAGGGTCCCCAAGCAGGAAGACACCGCAGGCCCTGCAGGAAGATCCCCAGGGGCCGCCAGCTCTAGTGTGGAACCGAGACATGGGCAGAAATTCAGTTATCAAAGGTTTCAGATGTCATGAGAGGGATTTTAGAATTTGCCCGGTTGCAAGGCATTGAAGGATTTTAGGCAGAGGAATCACATGCTCAGGACGAGTTTTCAAAAGCTCGTTTATCCCGCTAGCATAGCAACAAATGTCCTGGGGTGGGTGGAGTCTGAGCGTGGGGACCAGCCTGGAGGCTATGGGGATTCATATCCAGACAGGGGACAGCAGGAAGAAAAGGGTGGGTGGGTTTAGGATAACGGGTGGGGATGAGCCACAGCCACGATGCCAGCCGTGGGGGAGGGGACTGTGCTCACTACACCGAGTGGCTGTATTTCCATCCCCATCTCAAGCTGTGAGCGTCCAAAGCCACAAAGACACTGATGGTACCGTTTCCCTGAAGGACGGACAGTGAACTCCATGGGTGAGAGGTGAGGAGATCGAGCTCTTCCAGAGGAATGAAGATGAAGCAGCGGAAAACAGCGGAAACCTAATCATCGAATAGGATTGACGGATCCGCCACCTGGAGAAGCATTTTAGGAAAATAGAACCCAAAAGCGCTAAGGGACAGGGGCAGGCTTCAATTCTTAAATTTGGGTTAGAAAGCAGCGAAGGCAGACAGAACGTTGAAACCTGCTAAATATGCCTCCTGCTGGTGGGAGTGGCGGTGGGAGGGGACGGGACAGACCACCAAGGTCAAGGGCACCCCAGTAAGGAGACAGGCCCACAGCAGGGGGTGCTTGCCCCTCCCGGGGACTGTCCTGGGCTCCCCAAGTGCAGAGTCAGCCCTGAACCAACAGGATCCCCGCCTCTGGAAGGTCTGTTTCTCACTGGGCTTTCTCTGCAAGATTCTGAAACATCTGGCTCCTCCGAGGGCTGGGACAGCTTAAGGGGAACTGAACACATGTTAAACGCTGAGAGACAGCCAAGTCCACTTCCAAGCGCAGAGGGTTCTGGGCTGACATGAAATCTGTCGGGTTGACTTCAACTGTGGAAACTGTCAGACTCCAAACGTTCACCTGGAGACTTCCATTATCCAGACATGATCTCCTTCTTCACTCCAAACTGGACAATTTCCAGATAATCCCTTCACTTACTACTGCGTAGACTCAGCTTGAGAGATTCATTTCTAGAAGAAAGTAACAATTCAACCACAGTTTTGCTGTAGTAGAATTCAAGAGAATCCTCCCCAAGGTTAACAGCAAACTCCACATTGTGGCGTGAGGGAAAGTCCCGACCTTCCAAGCAGCTTGAGCAGAGGAGACTGTTATTAGGAATCCAACGTATTTTTTTTTTTTTTTTTGTGGTATGCGGGCCTCTCACTGTTGTGGCCCCTCCCCGTTGCGGAGCACAGGCTCCGGATGTGCAGGCTCAGCGGCCATGACTCATGGGCCTAGCCGCTCCGCGGCATGTGGGATCTTCCCGGACCGGGGCACGAACCCGTGTCCCCTGCATTGGCAGGCGGACTCTCAACCACTGCGCCACCAGGGAAGCCCGAATCCAACGTATTTTAGAAAATGGAATCACATTTGCAAATTGTCACTTGTATTCAGAAAATAGAACATCTATCCCAAAGAGGCTCTGTGAATTATATGCGTGATTTGAGCCCACTTTTTTATACGTGAAGGTTGCTAGTACTGGCACCAGCACCACAGAGCAGTTTACAAACTTTTGATCCTGTGCTTGGCAAAAGAATTTTTGGTCATCTTCATGCCGTGAATGTTAGTGATAATGGTAAAACTCCATCTGAATTAGTTGCCATCTGATTTTTATATTATTCACATACACTCTAATTTTTAATTTAAAAGTAAAAAGTATTTCATTTGATGCTGCTAATTCAACATGATCAAACTTTTCCAAAACCTGGTGCTAAGTCGTATGCCGAGTCATTTAAAATTTGATTCTATTTTAAGTACATTGAAAATTAGACATATTTATTTCCTCTAGAAAAGAGCTCTCAATGTCAGAACACCTTTTAGTAGTGTGGACTCATTTATAATTTTGGAACAAGGTTAATTATGACTATCTCATGATAGCGTAGAATATAGATTTTGTTCAGATTTTTTCTAGATCAAATATTTTGTTTCTCTGTAAGTTACATTTCTGGCTGTGATTTCTGAATTCCTGTAAAACTTACTGATCTTCCTTTTTCATATTCTAGCTATTATTATTCCACCTCATTCTGACCTATGAGTTTTCATGCTCTCCCGTTTGTTCTATAGAGTCAAACACTGCATGTCTAACATGTCTTTACATATTATACTATTTTTCAATAACAATAAAGTGTTTACTAAAGAGATGTTGGCATAGAATCAATACCGATCGATGGACATCTACGTTTCAATTTTCTTCCTGAAAATTCTAAGTTTAAATACTAGTCAACTAAGAGGAGGTGGCTATTGGAAAAGGACTTGCATTCTTTCAACAGAGATGAAAACGCACAAGCCAGTCAAATGTCAGGGATATATTTAATGCTGAACGAACACACGCATCACACACGTGCACGCATACACCTGCACACACACCCCCACGCACACACACATGCATGCACAAGCACACACATGTGTGCAAACACACAGACGTGGGTCCTCAGTTTCTGAAAAGCACGGTGTTAGACACTTTGAAACCCACAGTATTCGTCTTATATCCAGAGACACCAGAAGATCTGCACATTCATTATTCAGATCTGCACTAGCAATTCCGAACTGATGCAATTTACATTGAATTTTGTTAACTCACTTTGATAATAGGATTGAGTAGTTGAATACTGTTTGCTCACCTCAGAGGCAAGGACGATTCACCATCCACGGCTGTTCCAACCTGAAAAACACACAGTGTTTCCAGGACCCAATGGCCCTGACCATGTATTTCTTAAAGACTGTGGAGATATCTATTCTCCTGTTCAAAATAGAAGAGGCACATTTCAATATATAAATAATATAAAAAGAATATCTAATAAAAAACAACTATTTGATTTTAAGAGACTCTGGAGCTCATTCTGAAAATCCCAGAAGGTCAGACGTGGTGACCATTCCAATGCAGTACTTTTCTCTCCATCTTCTCATCACCACCTGTGATAAACATAAATGCGTCGCTTTTCAGGGAAAATTTTCTTAGCTGTTTCTCACAAAATTAATACAGATTACTGTGTAACAATCCCAATGGGGGTTTTTTTTCCCCCCTGGTTGCACTACCTGGCACGTGGGATCTTAGCTCCCTGACCAGGGATTGAACCTGCAACCCCTGCAGTGGAAGCACGATTCTTAACCACTGGACCGCCAGGGAAGTCCCCTCAATGGAGCTTTAAAGGAGACAAAATAAACAAGGCTGGGAAAGCACTGACTCTCTGGGTCTGAGGTCAGAAAACTTTCCAGATAATTTATGAGTGTCTCGGTAGTTGAAACACTGCTCTTCTTCGCTCCAGGGTGGTCATACCTGCAGAATCCCAAAGCTACTTTTGTACGTGTGACAGCAAGCCCCAGGGGGTTGGGACATCTCTGACTTTGCAGCCTCTGCCCTGCCTTGCAGTAGCTGGCATACAGTTCATACTCAAATATTTGCTGAATGACTCGATGAACCGTTTCCAGCACTAATGTAAGCGCGAGAGCTCAAAGACAAGAAAAGCCCAGGACGATTAAAAAGGCCGTGAACATTTTCTATGCATCTCACCTTCTCTTTACGTTGAGTCTCGCTTGCAGTTACGGGTAAGGCTGAATATACAAGACCATAATTCACCAACATGATCACAGACAACTCCTCACCCCGCCAGGGGTACACAGTGCTCAAAGGACCAAAGAGATCAGTGGGCTACAGATGCCAGCCCGTCACGCTAGAAGTCTGGGAACTTGGAGGTAACGGGCCCAGGTGTGATTCTGGTGGGTTAAAGGCTAGCAACGCCCGGCTCCAGCAGCTGAAGATACGGCACTGAGCTGTCTCCCTGCCCTGAGGCCCAATACACAGGACCAGGTACAGGAGGACTCGGGAAACGCACAGGCAGGCGGGTGCCAGGGGGTGTCTGCAGCTGGACAGTGGGTATTTCTGAGTCAGAAAATGATACCTGCGCCTCCTGCCAGGTGGGCCCCTAAAGCCGGTTTTGGCTGGACCTTCAAGATTTGAGCTTTCTCCCTCCTCTCTGCACATGGCCTTTCTCAAGGACATCCCACTGCCTTCCTCTAGAGATTGGCCACCAGACTGTCCTGATTTCTCCGGGTCCCTTTCTCTCTGCTGCCTCAGGAAAGAGAAAGGCACTGGTATTTCAGCTTTTACTACTGTTTTACCAAAAGGCAATTCAATGTGGAAAGTGGTGAGCGTGGGGGAGGTTTCAGAGGCTCGGGGACCCCTTGCGAACGTCTGGCGTGAGCTCTGTGTGCCCAGTGGGCTCTGGACCCGGCCCTGTGTCAGCACATCCTCACGACCACCCAGAGGAAGGTGCTGTCACGACTAGTCCCATTTTCAAAACCAGGAAACCACAGTTTACAGAGTAGTTATTTTCCCTTTACCTGTATCATGACGTACAATAGCCCAGGCCCTACTTCTCACTGCATTTTCTTTGATTCCTTTCTGAAAGGTCTGGAAGTTTCTCTACCATGAAACGACTTCTTCTTTGATTCCTGGATCAAGTCTACTCTCATCAGCTGTTAAAATGGGTAACTAATAAGAACCTGCTGTATAAAAAAGATTAAAATTAACAATAAATTAAAAAAAAAGACCCAGAGCCCCCAGAGCCCCCCGAGGTGCATTTCTGTGGTTTCATTTTCTCTGCCATCACTGGGTAGGACTATTTTCCTTTGACATTTTGGAGCTACATCTCCACTGTAGAGAGCGATCTTCAAAAGTATCAGAGCATTCTGGTCTTCTGCACTTGCTTTATTGCTCTTTGTCGTGGGGAATCAGGTTAGTGGGAGGAGAGGCATTTAAACCAGAAGCTAATGTTCTTCGGTTTTGAAAAAAAAAAAAACCAAATCTGCATTAAAAAAAAAAATCTTTCTCTCTCTCCCACTCTTTGTCTCTTAATGAAATTCTTTTAAATACATTGGAACACAAACACTATTTTTTTTATTTTCTAACTTTTCCTCTTTCGTTTTTCATTTTTTACCATTTTATTTTCATTTCTCCTGGTAGGTCTTCTCTACTCTCCAAATCTTCAGCCGAGGTTTGTAATTTCAATTCTCACATATTCTATTGTACAGGGCTCTTTCTTTTTCCCGCTCTGTGCCTTGCGATATTTTTTTCTTGAATAAAATGTCATCTCTTATTTCTCCAAGGGTTTTAAGCATAGTGGTTTTTTTTGTTTCATTCTAATATCTTTATTATCATTTTCCAACTGAGTTCATTTTTTTCCTATTTTGTTTTTCCTTCTTTAATCATTGAGTTTATGACTTACTGCTGGTGATTGTTGGTTGTTAATTCATAATTAAGAATACGACACTAACAAATCTCTCGGAACCTCCTCTCAGTGGGCAGGACTTGAAGACGAATCAGCCAGGGAGCTGGGGACCTCTGGGTCCCTCGTCTCGGCATTTTCCCTGAGGCTGTTGGGTTTCTCCAGAGAAGAGTCCCCACGTCCCAGCTGGAGGGGATGCCAGGCGCCAGTCGGGGGAGGACTGTGGCATCTTGCCACCCACCTGTGGAATTTCTCTCCGTTCTCCTGATTTTCTTCACCCTTTGCCAAGCCTGGTGAGCGTGGGTCCAGGGTGTTTTTCGTCCACTATCTTGAAGAATGGCTCAATGCAAAACGTTCTAGAAAACAAAAAAGGAAACATAATGACCTAACTCCTGAGAATAATTTAAAAGAGACCATGCAACAAACATCTCCACGTGAATCACATTAAACTCTAATATCTCACTTGAATTGAAGACCAGATTCATAAGTTCATTTTCTTCACCTAGAAATAAGGACGCAGCTCATCTGTGACACAGGTGCCATGCGGCCTTGACCGTGTGGACTTGCAATCCGGTTTTGTCCACACCAAAGTGAAGGAAAAGACTTAGAAAAGCCTAAGACCACAATCTTAGCCCATAGTCAATGTTCAGATACACAGATACACACTTTAAGGAACAGCTGACTACTTCTTTGGAACATGTACTATGAACACTAAAATATCCCCAGGGTAGATTTTTCTGTAGGAACAGTTTGTTTTTTTAAAGAAATGTCTGTTAAAAGAAAAAGTGAGAGGTATATAAAAATGCCTTACTTTATAGAATGCTTTGTGATTTGAAAAAGTTTTACTTCCGTTTAAAAAAAAAAAAAACTTGCGGTCACAGCAAGTCTGTATAAAAGGGTATCTTGTCATCTTCGTATCATCGTTTTACAGACGAGAAAGTCAGGTCAGGTTGGGGGAGCTGGCAGACTGCGCCCAGCGACGGGGGTCCATCATCAGACGGTGAGTGGAGGACGGTCACTTGACATTGATTAAGATGATGCTGGGGGCTTCCCTGGGGGCGCAGTGGTTGAGAGTCCGCCTGCCGATGAGCCATGGCCGCTGAGCCTGCACGTCCGGAGCCTGTGCTCCGCAACGGGAGAGGTCACAGCAGTGAGAGGCCCGCGTATACCAAAAAAAAAAAAAAAAAAAAAAGATGCTGAGATTAAAATATTTTCCCTTTAATACAAATTTTCTTAAATGTGTTAGCTAGCATTCTCTGGTTATAAGCAACAGGAACCCACTCTGTGTAACAGGGAAAAAGGGACTTCCTTCCAGGCCCTCACGTGGTTTCCGGGATGGAAGAGAAGATGCAGAACTGGGCTTTGTGCTGATGGGAACCACGGGCAGCTCTGGAGACCTGGGGGCAGGGATGCTTGGGCACCTGGACACCTGGGAGGAGCAGAGTCTGGGATGGACGGATGGAGGGCATCTCGTTGTCCCATCAGGTCACCACTGATGGCACAGGCTGGGGGAAGTGCTGGCTTAGAGTCCTAGTGAGACGTAGGCGGTGTGGATGGAGTGGATGGGCCGTCATGACTGAGGAGGAACAGACGCTGGGCGGGTAGAACGACATCGGTCCTGTCCTCCTGCTTCACAGCTCTGCCTACTTGTGCCGCTGCTGAACGCGAGGCAACCCAAGCGGATCTGTGCAAATTCCCAACGCGCCTCGCTCCCAGCACGTGGGAAAATAAGCTTTAATAAATTTAGAGTTGGGTAGAATCCCAAAGAACTTGGAATCTCCAAGCCAACAGGAATAACTCTTTTATAATTGTTGCCGTTTTCTTCAAAAGAATACAGCTATCAGAGCTGAATAGAGCATCAGGGGCTCTGTAATTAATGGCCTGAATTAGGTTTGATTTTGTATTTAACCAAATCTCCAGTGACTGAGGACCTCTGAGGTATAAATTCTGAGTTTCAAGGATGGAAGCCAGTTGGTTCATCCTGGAAATTATTCTGTACAAGTTAATCAAGGAAATAGAATTTGTGTTTTTGGTTTGTCTCCCTAATCAGAAGTCAAACTGACACTAGGTTATTACAAAAAACGACAAGATGAGGTTTTCCCACTGCTCTAGCTGTACTTCACAGCCCGCTAGAAGATGCATTTTGGAAATATGTCTTTAGGCATCTGCCCTTTCAGAACTATTTTTACAAAATACGGTTTTCACTTTGTAAGCCGTGTTTTATAAAATTCTTCATGTGCTGGATACCCCAAATCCGACTCCTGGACACCACATTGCCATGTGCAGTTGATACCGGAAACTTAAGATCACGTCGATGGGGTGAAAATATAATGGATATGTTTAAACATCGCTGATGGCGCTTACATTGGACTAACACGCTCCGTTCGCTTGGCATCCAACAGAATCCTTCTCTGCCCACTTCCTGTCCACAAAATCTCAACCCTAAACCCATTAATCTCTAAGAAAAGGTCTGAGGGTATCTTCTTAGGAAAGTATGTTGACCTCTGTGAAATATGGGTTATAGTTTCCTGTTATGTTTTTTACTGTGTTTTTGAATATCTTAAATATTTAATCATTACTTTTTAAAATGATAAATAGTATAAAGTAATACTTGTAGGAGCAGAATGACATGAACATTCTAGGGAAGCTGTCAAAAGAGGATTCTCATGTTGGTCTGTAACGTCCTACCCCTGGATAGGCAGGATGGGCAAAGAGACAGTCTGTGACAGCACAGCTGGTACAAACCAAATTTCCTTAAATGCCCCTTCATTTCCAGAAAGGAGGATGAGACTTACTAAGTCTGGAGACTTCTAACTGCTGAGATGATTTTCTATTTGTTTACTTGAATGTGTAGCACTGGGTAGCCTGAGCGAGGAGCTTAAAGTTTTACTAAAATAAAGTAATGATTAGGCAAAATACACATTTCTGTTCTATCTCTACAGTGTAAAATCAAGTGCCTTACTAAAGTAATTTCTTTTTTTTTCTTATGTTCAAGCTAATACAATCAAGTGCATTAAAGATGCCAGAGACCCAAGTAAAATTATTAAAAGAGGATATGTTTTATTTTCAAAACTTGCGTTGAATTTTTTATAGGAATAAATTGTATGCAAAAATCAGGGTTACTGTTTCAGGCTCTATCTGTCGTATTCATTAAGATACAACGCAAGATGCCTTGACAAATTGACCAGCAGAAAGAAGCAGTATTTGAAGCACTTTTATGAAAGATTAGTTCATAGCTTTGAGACTGTTTATAAGTATATAAAAGCACTCTGTTGTAAAATAAATTGTCCGCCCCGCCCAGCACCCCATGATGGTGCCCCTGAGTTCAAGCCCTGGAGCAGCTTCCCATCTCCTAGGAGCACTGGCTGAAGTTCTCAGAAGCACAGCCCTGACGTCGGAGTCGCGTGGCACTCACGGACAGGCTGGGTGTCCTCCTGTGGAACCATTCACAGGACACCGACATCAGACAAACCATTCTGAGACCATGACCCATGGGGACAGAAGCAAGACCACGCTGTCCAGATAGAACACCAGCGGTTCAGGCACAAATGACCAAACATCCCCCTCTGCCGGCCAGGACAGGTAATGCGGCTTCTGCGAAGACCCCGGCTTCAGCCCCGCTTCTGTGCTAGAAATAGGGCAAGATGTAGTACGATGCCCAGTCGTAGAATCGCCCCTGCTCCCTGACAGCATCAAGCCTTAGCAGAACCCTCTCGTTTGAACCTTCCTCCCAAATTACCTAACAGAAGCCCAAATCCCACAGTCGTTTCCTTCCAGCACCCTCTACTGAGACGGCCACCGTTCCCCATGGTGTGTGCCCTCCCTGGCTGCAACCAGCAATAACCCAGCTTCCGCAACTGGTGTGTTCCTGGTGTGTTCCGGTGGGCTTTGGTGGTTCCCCAATATCATGTAGCTTTTGCCGTTTGCTATTAAAAACAAAAACTCACAGAACGGCTTCTAATCACTTTTTCATTTAACTCAATAAATTTTTTTAAAGTTTTGAAGTGAGTATTGTTGAAGATGAAGAACACAGACATCACATTTAAAATCTCCACGGTCATCCGCTCAGAACTGCTTTGCCAGGAGAAAGGGATTATTCCCAGCAGGAAGTTAGGTGGTCATAACACTGATTTTTTAACGAACCCAAAGTATAGGGGTTCTCACAAACTAGACCAGCTCACAGAACTGCAAGGGGTGGTCTTGTCATTACAACGGGCAAACTGCAGGAAGGCTGCTCAGAAAGAATGTCAGGGTTTGTCTAGAAAACCCAATATTGCAGATTATCGTTTATTTTGCTGGGATTTACTTTCTTTTTCTAACAACCAACAAGAGATACTGGTGATTATGAGGGAGCTTCTGTCTTTATTATCACGTGTACGCTCTGGTGGACATTCTGCTCTCTGGGGTGCTCTGCACTATTGTTAGGGCTCCTCAAGGTATGGGGCTGAGGCTCATGGTTACATTTACAAACCTATTTTTCAAAGTTTTCTTATTGATAATCTCAATTTTGTGTGGTTTATTGTCAGATCTGATTTTTGATCCTTTTTGGGGTTTTGCCTTGTCGTGTGACTGATAAAGGGCTTGTCTTAGGGGTCAGAGTGACAGCTCCGCAGTTTTGTTATTTTTAGCTTGTGTTTATTTCCGTGCTATTATCTTCAAGTCATGATGTCTTTGCAGGAATCTTTTTGGTCTCTTGTTCGTTTTGTGGTGTTGGTTTAGTTAATACCAGATACCGTAATCTGCACATATGTTGAGAGCGGCCCACCCCTGCTGTACCACGTGGCAGATGTTGAAAGCAACAGAGAGTCCCTGGGGCTTGTGGGCCGCCCCCTTGCCCCCGCCCCGTCCTCTCAGGAGGTCTCACCCGCGCCCGAACAGTGACCGGACACGTGGACCCCATGAGGACCGTGTCCACGGGGACAACCAGGGACGGCCGCATCTCGACCAAGCCTAGCACCCTGGGTGGGGACAGTCTGAAGGGGAGGGACTGCACCCCACAGAGGGACCAGCAGGGGTACTGCCCGGCGGGGAGGAAATCGAGTTACTGCCCGGGAAGCAGGTGGGTCAGGCCTGGGGCTGCCCAAGTGCAGGGTTGATGCTAGGAGAGAAGAGGGCAGCTGTGGACACATCGGTAGAATTGAACCGATCTCAGGTCATTCCCAGAACTGTTTGCAGAAACTGAGTTTCTAAATGAGGCTAAGTACTTACTTAGCAAGTAATTTATGAAGGAGATGAATGAAACGCAGTCCACCCTTAGACCCAGGCACCCCCGGGCCCCGCTCCCAGGCCCTCCTGCCGTGTCCCCGCCCCTCCTCCAGGTACGAGGGGCTCAGAATTCCGTCCCCAGATGCCTGCGTCCACGTCTAGCCTTTCTCGTCTCTCCCTTGGTCTCTCCTCCAGGGGTGGACCTGGACGCCAGTCTGCAGCCTTAGGCCTGGGGGTGGCTGGGTGGTGGCTTGTTGCCAGGGCCAGGGACCCGAGGGTGACAGGAAAAGGGGAAATGCCCCCCATCCTGGGGCAGTACCTGGGCGCAGGGATCTCATAGGGGGCCCCCCGCAGCCCTGAGGCCGAGCGACGGAGCTGCCTCTACAGAGAAGAGTGAGGGGCCCTGGGCGCCAGAGCCACCAGACCCAGGCGGGAGCCTCTCTGCCACCTACGAGTGGCTTGTCATCTACAGCTGCGTTGTCCAGCACAGGGACCACTGGGCACAGGCGGCCGCTGAGCACGTGGAGTGTGATGGTCCCAGGAGAAAGAGCCTCGAAATGCACAGCAGAAGCCAGAGGCCCGGACAAGCACACAGAGAAGCTCATCAACAATCCCACGACAGCCACCTTGACAGCTAGAACATTTTGAAGCTACCGGTTAAAAGTACAGCATTTAAAATGTCACCTGTAAAAAAAAAAAGGTCACCTGTTTCCTTTTTTATTATTTAAATGACCTCTCTGACGGGTGTGAGATTTCTGCTAGACACATCACTGACGCAGAGCCTAAGGGTGGTGGCCCCCTGTCCTGGGGCCCCCAGGACGGCCTTAAATCGCACCTAGTGTCCTGACAGAATCATCCAGTTTGGCACTTCTCCTGGATTTGTTTTTGATCTTTAAACAAAGTAGCGCTAATAGCTGCACTGAAATAAGCTGGAAGGGTTTGTAGCCCTGTATTCGGTGGCTCTCGGTGGATAGGAGGCCCCTGCCCGGTGAGCAGAGGCCGACCATGTGCGGGCGATTCGGCCACAGCCCATGTCCTTTCCCGGCCTTTCCAGAAGCGTTTTACTAACACCTCCCTCTCAAGGACTCAGGCCGGCACTTAAGGATTACACGGTATGCACTCAGCAATGGACACGTGTACGAACACTCGTGCATTTTGACAGCTGCGGCCTCTCTTTAGACCCGAGCGACACTGCAGCGGGGGCAGGCGCGCTGGGGATGGTGTCTACACCTCGGCCAAATCCAGGGCTTTCCTGCTCCTGGTTTCTCCACTTAGTCAGGCCACCACTTTCACTGTCATGCTGCACTGCCCCCAAAACGTTCTGGGTTATCGTCTTAAATGTCTTCCACGAAGCAGAATTTACTCTGCGGTTACCGAGTGCTCAACACCTGTAGAGAATTTTCTCAGTTAAGAGTATTACGGTCCAAGAATCTTGATGGCAAATTCTTTTTTCTTTTCCCCAAACTCCGAATTTATCCCTCCCTCTGCCCCCGCTTTCCTCTTTGGTAACCGTAAGTTGGTTTCCTACGTCTGTGAGTCTATTTCTGTGTTGTAAATAAGTTCATTTGTATCGTTTTTTTAGATTCCACATGTAAGCGGTATCATACGATATTTGTCTTTCTCTGCCTGGCTTACATCTCCAGGTCCATCCATGTTCCTGCCAATGGCATGATTTTGTTCTTTTTTATGGCTGAGTAATATTCCATTGTATATACGTACCACCTCTTCTTTATCCGTTCATCTGTCAATGGACACTTAGGTTGCTTCCATGTCTTGGCTATTGTAAATAGTGCTGCGATGGACATTGCGGTGCGTGTATCTTTTCAAATTCGAGTTTTCTCCAGATACATGCCCGGGAGTGGGATTGCTGGATCGTGTGGCAACTCTATCTTTCCAGCTTCTTGAGAGACTGAACCAGGTCTGCCCAGCTGAGCTGTTTCTGAATGTCTGACACACAGAAACTGTGAGAAAATAAATGTTGTTTTGAGCCAAAAAAAAACAATTATGGTCCATACAGAAAATTCAGTGGGAAGTACCAATAATTTCAACTTTAACGCTAAAGGCAATTTGGAAAAAAACTGCAGGCAATTTTATTTTTTAAAACTTAACAAAATTGTGAAACATTTTCCAGAAAAAATACCAGTGCCACGGTATTTAAAAAAGAAAAAAGAAGAGAGATGTCTAAAAACATTGATTAAAGTGTTTGAATATATACCAAGAATAATGATCTTGTTCATGTTATTTTAATGATCAGATAATCAATATAAAGTAGCTTACATGTTTTCTTTAATGTAGGCAAACATATGCTACTTTTTTTTTTAGAAAATTTATATTTGAACATTATTTGTAATGTAATTATTTTACAGGTCTACCGCGAGAATAAAACCAACGGGTGTTCAATTTTATTAAACTTAGAGACTCCTTTTATCCTCAGAAGTACTGCAGGCTGGACGGTCTACCCTTTGGTCACCAAGCCCAGAGGCAGCTGATACCCCTCCCCGGGGCTGTGTGGCGGTTTGATGCTGACAAAAGTCCCAGGGCTGCTGGGACTGGTGCCCGTACATCCTTCCAGCCACATCCGTCCTCCTGTGGCTTCCCATGATGCTCCTCTCCCTTCATTTCCACTTGCATCAGCTTCAAATGCCTCCACAATCAGCCACAGTGTTACTGCACCTCCTCACTGGGTTAAAGTAGCCCGAAACTAAGAACTGAATCATTAGCATTTAAAATTTCTCACCCAATTTGCCTTTTCTGAACAGCTCTCCTTTTAGAGACTTTATAATATCCTATGGGACTAAAGAAAGGGTCTTTTTCTTTGAAATGACTAAATGATCTCAATTCAGCATTCTTATAACCTAGCAACTGTATCTTTCAAGTCAAAGAACACTAATTAAATCGAGGCCCTAGTGGTATAATTTTTAATCATTACCTAACTCACCAAGGTGTAAGTGTCAAACAAAATACAAAGTTTCATTTATTATGTCATAATTATGTTAATTATACTAACTCACTGTATCAATTTATTAAAACATCATCAAATCTCTAAGATGGCTTAAAACTGAGTATGTACAGGGCTTCCCTGGTGGCGCAGTTAAGAATCTGCCTGCCGATGCGGGGGACACGGGTTCGTGCCCCGGTCCGGGAACATCCCACATGCCGCGGAGCGGCTGGGCCCGTGAGCCATGGCTGCTGAGCCTGTGCGTCCGGAGCCTGTGCTCCGCAACGGGAGAGGCCACGACAGTGAGAGGCCCGCGTAACGTTAAAAAAAAAAAAAAAACTGAGTATGTAAATGCAAAAGATGAGAATGTACGTAGGAAGGTTGAAATCAAATTTTTTTAATGTCATTTGGGCTTTTAGATTTATATTTTCTAACATGTAGTCTTTTCAGATTATTGATTAAGACTCTATTATTTAAAATGTAAAGTAAAGGCTAATCAGTAAAAATCTATCCTGCCAAGAACTCTAAAGGACATGGGGCTCAGGTGAATTCAGAGGAAGGGACTGAGCAAGCTTTCTGCCTCTAGTTGGGTTTTCCTTTCTAAGCCTGTGCCCTGAAGCCCTAGCAAAGCATACGCAGCAGCCTCTCCTGCAGGAGGGCAGCATCCCGGTCCCAGCCGGCCTCGCCCTGACCCAGCGGTCACAGAGCTCCCCCATCAGCTCCAGACTGGACTATAGCGGCAGTACCTGTACAGCTCAGAATTTCTGCACTTTTTCCTACAGTGGCATTCTGCCACGAACCCAGTCACTGAAAGCTTCTTACCGCTGAAGCTCGTTGCTGAGATGAAAGCAGATGTCCTAGTTTAAAAATGTTAAACCATCAGTGATCTGGATAATAGATTGTTTAAACTTTAAAGAAAAAAAAACTGGGGCTTCCCTGGTGGCGCAGTGGTTGAGAGTCCGCCTGCCGATGCAGGGAACACGGGTTCGTGCCCCGGTCCGGGAAGATCCCATGTGCCGCAGAGCGGCTGGGCCCGTGAGCCATGGCCGCTGAGCCTGTGCGTCCGGAGCCTGTGCTCCGCAACAGGAGAGGCCACAACAGTGAGAGGCCCGCGAACCGCAAAAAAAAAAAAAAAAAAAAAAAAAAAAAAAAAAAAAAAACTGTCTTACCCTGCTTTGATCCTAATATCTGATCTTTTTTTGCTACTTCATTTAAGTACCATTTAAGTATGCCAGTGGAGCTTTGAAAGTGAACTGCACTAAGGAACTGATATGAATTGATATAAATATATTACGTGTTATTATTCAGTACCGCATAGTACTTTATGAGATGCAAAGGAAGATCAGATCTTAGATTTGAGTCCTAGCTCTGCTCCTAATACACTGCAAGATCTGAGGCAATTTATTAAATATTCCTGGAATCCTGTATCCATAAGTAGCTACGAGTGTGCTTGGCTACACGTAAAGGAAACCCCAAATGACCATGACTTAAACAAGATAAACATCTATTTCTTTTTCTTATTTATTTATTTATTGGGTCTTTGTTGCTGTGCGTGGCCTTTCTCTAGTTGAGGCGAGCAGGGGCTGCTCTTCGTTGCAGAGCACGGGCTCTAGGCGCGCGGGTTCAGTAGTTGTGGCACGTGGGCTTAGTAGTTGTGGCTTGCAGGCTCTAGAGCACAGGCTCAGTAGTTGTAGCTCATGAGCTCTAGAGCGCAGGCTCAGTAGTTGTGGCGCACGGGCTTAGCTGCTCCGTGGCATGTGGGATCTTCCCAGACCAGGGCTCAAACCCGTGTCCCCTGCATTGGGAGGTGGATTCTTAACCACTGTGCCACCAGGGAAGTCCAAGATAAACATCTATTTCTATCACACATAAACTCCACTGTCATTTGAGATCCTCAAAATTTCTTTCTGCTTTTTTATCCTCAAGTTCTGAGTCCTGTGGTTCTTATCTTTAAGATAACCTCAAGGTCCAATATGGTGCCCAGGGCTCCAACCATCACCTTCGTAGTCCAGGAGACACAGGAAGAAGTGTCCACCTTTCTGAGTTTTCCGTTTTTTTGATACTAGCGAACGTTACGTAAATTTCCTCCATTGAAATAACTGGTGTGGTTTCCACTTTCTGACTGTCCCCTGACTGATCCAGTGCAAAATAACTTTGGACTTGAGGGTCTTGGGCACAAAACTTGGTGCACCACTTCTGGGCTGCATAACTTCGGGTAGATTCATCGATCCAATCTCAATTTCCTCATCTGTAAAAATGAGATGATATTGCCTGAAGCTGTGAGAAGTAAGGGATACAATTCAAGTAGAACAGGCCTATTCAGGAAAATCACATCTCAGATGTAAAGAAGTAAAACCATGTTCTTCTATTAGAGAAAACTCTTTTGGAAGGGCTTCATGGCACTGTGGCCTTTCTAGAAAGAGAATGAGGTGGGAATGAGTGGAAAGTAACTATTTTCACTACAAACCCCTCTATACGGTTTGAATGTTCTACTGCAGGTGTAGTGCTTTCATTTCATTTTTAAAATGGCACAGAGATTTCCTGGGCAGTAGTTGGTGGGTCATTTTGGCTTTCTTATAATATTTTCTACTAAAAATGAGTAGATGTTGGACTCATGTGGGGAGAGGCACGTTACAAGCTTCACAGTGTTTGCAGATCTGAGCGGGTCTGATGACGTGCCTGGGTCCCCTCCTGCAACAGCTGGTCCAGCCACTGGTCCTCTGAAGCCAGGCCTCCTCAGCACCAAGTAGACAGGTGTCCAGTGTGTGAAGAGCAGAGCAATTGCCGGCCTCGGTAATTGTGGCTTTTACTCACACAGGGAATATTGCAGGTTTATGCTAGATGAGGCATGCTCCCAATTTATTATACATTATTCTATAAAGCATTACTCATTTTTCCACATTTGTGTGAAAGATAATGTCTTTGGTAGGCTAGAAGCCGGCTACGGCTAGGGAGTTCACCAAAAAGAATTGATTCCAAACCAGGTTTACTGATTATGATCCTTATTGGGGCAGGGACAGAAAAAGAACTGGTTATGTATTAGCAAAAATCAAATTGTGATTTAAAGGCATTAATTTTGTTAACCAAATGTATGCATGTGATTAAAATGCAATAATCAACAAATTATTAAACTGCAATCAAAACGTAAACAAGTCCTACGTGTCTGCCGAAGTCTCCTCAGCACATAATTTTAACTCAATCTGTAAACTAGTCTTTAGTAAATACACTCTTTCCTATTTCTCAGCTGTCACATTTCTTTTTTTCCCCTTTTAATTTGTTAACTAAAAGAAAATATCAGAGAGACATTTTAAGGGATGTAGTGTATCTTTCCAAATATAATTTTTTTAAAGTATACAAATCAGGGTTTATCAGTATTATTGTACAGAATTTGATCTCCTAAAAGGAAAAAATATATATGTATAAACATCCTTCTTGCTTGTTTACAGCACAAAAATGAAGCAACATGTTAAGGAATGATAACCCTACTTTCATGATTGAAAAATTAGTTTTCAAATTAACTTTCAAAAGATTAAAGGTGAGGGGCTTCCCTGGTAGCGCAGTGGTTGAGGATCCGCCTGCCGATGCAGGGGACACGGGTTCGTGCCCCGGTCCGGGAGGATCCCACGTGCCGCGGAGCGGCTGGGCCCGTGAGCCATGGCCACAGAGCCTGCGCGTCCGGAGCCTGTGCTCCACAACGGGAGAGGCCACAGCAGTGAGAGGCCCGCGTACCGCAAAAAAAAATAAAAATAAATAAATAAAGATTAAAGGTGCTCAACACCAGCTTGGTTATGATTACCCTTTTAAAATATTTTAATGCAGGTGATTATTAGATAATAAAATTATAAAATCTCCAAAATGTAGCCATCAAAACATGCATTTGAAAAAAATCATACATGTTAACCACACCCCTAGCTTTCTTTGCTTGTCCACAATTTAAAAATACCTTGCTGATTGTCTAATCCTAAATCAGACGAGAAAGAAAGAAACACTCTAAATATCTGGCTCATCTTGTCCCAGGACCCGCCCCTAAAAGGAAACCTAAAATATTTTTCACCAACTATATCCTCATTTTTATTTACGTTAACACTGTCGGGCGTATTTAATATGAACCGTCTTCTCTAGGCTCCTTTAGAGTCCTCTAATCTGAGTTTCCAGATGCTTTGTTCTTCGCTAGAAAATTCTTCCTAGAAGCTCTGACTGTAGCTATGGTGTTGTAATATACATGGCAGGGAGTGCCGCCTTCGAAAGTTGAAGCACAAAGAGCTCTTTCATTTCAGCAAACTAGAGTCTCAGAATTGTTTTCTTAGACTAGGGTGGGTCCCAGTGGCAATTACGGCGTCTGAGGCTTCATTTCTAGCCTGCTTGAACACGGGCATCGTCGATCTCCAGGCCTGAAGAGCTGGGAGGCATCTTAAAACTGACCTGGGGACTTCTCTGGTGGCACAGTGGTTAAGAATCTGCCTCCCAATGCAGGGGACACGGGTTCGAGCCCTGGTCCGGCAAGACCCCACATGCCACAGAGCAACTAAGCCCGTGCACCACAACTACTGAGCCTGTGTGCCACAACTACTGAGCCTGTGCTCTAGAGCCCACGAGCCACAGCTACTGACCCCGCGCACCTAGAGCCCATGCTGCGCAACAAGAGAAACCACCGCAGTGAGAAGCCCACGCACCGCAACAAAGAGTAGCCCCCGCTCGCCACAACTAGAGAAAGCCTGCCTGCGGCAAAGAAGACACAACCGCAGCCAAAAAGTAATTTAAAAAATAAACTTAAAAACTGAGCTGGTTTTTACAGGAATTCCAGTGTCTCCTTTCTCTGTCCTTTCCTTGCAAATAACAATCTACCAAGTTAAAACAAAAAAAGGTAGAATGTAATCTTTTTTGATTCTAATCAGAAACACTCAGAAGTTATATATAAAATCATGTATAAATATTATTAGGATATATATAAAACTCAAACACTCAAAAGTTATATATAAACACTCAAACATTATACATGAAAACAATGTATAAATATTACTAGTTATGCCACACAAATTTTTGTGAATCTGCTTTTCCTACACATCTGCCTTTCAATGCACAATAAAATATTCTGTGGTTTACTTATCCATTCTCTAATTGTTAGACATGTGAATCATTCCTAGTTGTGAATAATACATTGTACAACTATCTTTATACAAATTATGTTTTTCTCACCTTTGGACTAAGTAAATTAAATGAATGGTTTAATCCATAAAACCAAAAGTTTTTTTAATCATAATATTAAAAAAAGAACCCACTGAATTTTAAGAACATAATATATAAAACAATAAAAATATTTTGCCAGGCAATGTTCTAATTGACTTACACATATTAACTTTTAATCCTTAAAACAATCAAATAGAGGTGGAAACTGAACACGGAAAAGTAAAGCAACTTGCCCAAGGTCACACAGAGAATGTATGAAAGAGCTGAATCTCCAACTCTGGCTGCCTGGCCTCAGGGTACACGCTCTCAGCCACCATCCTGCACGGTCTCTCCAGCAAGACAAATGGGGCTCCAGGAAGTAAGTAAGAAGGATTGGATTCAGATACTGGACTGAAAACAAAATGACAGGAAACAAGAAAAAGAAGGAAGACAGAGAAGGACAAATATCCTACAGTATTGCTTATATGCGGAATCTAAAAATGGTACAAATGAACTTATTTACAAAACAGAAATAGAAAACAATGTAGAAAACAATCTTATGGTTACCAGGGGGTAAGGGGGGAGGGGTAAACTGGGCGATTGGAATTGACATATACACACTACTATACATAAAGTATAGAGAACTAATAAGGACCTGCTCTATTGCAGAGGGAACTCTACTCAATACTCTTAATAACCATTATGGGAAAAGACTCTCAAAAAGAGTGGATACATATATGTATAACTGATTCACTTTGCTGTACACCTGAAACTAACACAACATTGTAAATCAACTATATTCCAATACAAATTAAAAAAAAAAAAAAAGGAAGGAAAGAAGGGAGGCAGGGAAGGAGGAAAAGGAAAAGAAAGGAAGGACAGAAACAGGAAGTACACAGCAGCCTTGGGAACCAGGAAGTGGGCATCAGTGGACGAGAGCCGGTGGGGAATCCTGGCCGCTGAGGCCGTGGCGAGTCTCATCCTGGTAGCAGGTGGGCGGGCAGAGAGCTCCGCCTGCCACACACACACGTGCACACACGTGTACGTGTACACACATCCGCACGTGTACACCTGTGTGCACACGTACAGGGTGCAGCATCCGTCAGCGGTTGGCCTGGACCAGAGCTTTAAACCTGAAACCTGCCCTGTGCAGAGAGTGAACTCAGGCCTCAGGAAGCCTTCTGGTGGGGAGAAAACACCTAAGACAGTGGGTGTGTCTCAGGAACCTCTGGACCAGCAACACAAACATAAACGAGAAAGAAAGGAAGAGGGAGCTTTCGCCCAGGGCGGGAGTACCACGCAGCCAGGGAAGGCTGGCTTTGCTTGGCGCTTCGGGCCCTCGGCGCGCCTGCCTGTGTCCTGCCCGCGACCCTAAAGTGAAACCTGCCGTCCACACACCTGCCCGCCTTGCTGACCTTCTGAAGCCAGCCCTCGCTCAAGGGAGTGGCCCCTGCAGAGAAACCCACACCAGCGACCTGCAGGGGGAGGGGAGACCCACCGGATGGCTCACCTGATCCTAAAAAGTCTAAAGGGGGGGCTTCCCTGGTGGCGCAGTGGTTGAGAGTCCGCCTGCCGATGCAGGGGACACGGGTTCGTGCCCCGGTCCGGGAGGATCCCACATGCCGCGGAGCGGCTGGGCCCGTGAGCCATGGCCGCTGAGCCTGCGCGTCCGGAGCCTGTGCTCCGCAACGGGAGAGGCCACAACAGTGAGAGGCCCGCGTACCGCAAAAAAAAAAAAAAATTAGAATGCTTTAAAACCACACGTGAGATGTGAAGAGTATCAGCCATCCTCTGCTGAATATAACATTTTAGTGTCTTAAACCTGATTCCTAATCAACTAAAAATAATTAACCCGTATTCCTTTCAGTTTCTGTATTTTGACTCTTTAAAATATCAGCCTGAATATTGTATTGTTCCATGGTGCAGAAAATAAGCTACTTTACATATATACTTACATACTTAAGTCTTAACACATAGTATGTAATATCTGATTCTGAATTAAGAGGTTTCTCTCTAAATTCAGTGGTGGAGAAAGTCAGCTTCATAAAAATGATTTAGGAAGAGATAGAAATGTTTTGATTCCGTGTTTCAAGAAAGAAAAGTAACGAGTCTCTGGGATCATTAAACTCAGTGAAACCTTCTTCCTCTGAAACTGTATTATTATCATTTGAAATAGTGAAAACATCTTTAAAGCCAATAATACATTACATAGTTTTGGAAAAAATGACTCATTTGGAGAGCGCAAACGTGATTCAGATATTTAGAGCTTCACTCACTACCTAACATGGCTCAGTTCATGAAGAGTGGGTATGTTTGCTGAAGTGGAAAGCCATGGGGACCCTAACTTGTAGCATTTTAGGAATCTCCCACATTACCGTGTGGCTGCTCTGGGGTAGCCTTCATTCAGTCATACATTTACTCACTTCACAAAAATCTGCTGCTCGTTAGATCAATGAGACCAGGCCTCTGAGACAGTCACGTGGAGGACCTCACCTGCCGGTCCTGGAGTGAGTGGTGAGAGCCAGGACACGGTCCATCCAGAGTGAGTTTAAAGTCAACCTGGGTTTTCCCAGGCCCCGAAACGGGGGAGTTGATCCCGGGAAACGTGGCCAGTAGACGGGGAGGGAGCGAAGCCAGTAACAGGTGTGTTGTAACATTGCATCTCCCCAGGGGCTTCTGGAGGTGAGCGGTGCTGCAGCGGGGGGCAGGCCGGGGGCCCCGGCTGGACAGGGTCACAGGGGTGCGCTCCCTGGACTTTCCGTGGTTTCAAACACTCTAAGGGAACATGAGACCCTCCTAAAATTTCTTACGTGCCCTGCGGTATCCCTAGAGATAAACTTCTTTCCTCTCCTGGCCTCCAGCTTTTCCTCCTATCCCTTCCGTCTCTGGTTTGGAAGAAGATGAAAGGCTGGAAACAATCTTAAATCATCTGTTTTTTTCTCGAATTTTACTTATCCAATAATTGCTATGCAAGACATCCTTGATGTCATGGGACCACAGAAAGGGGAGTGGCCGCCCCTGCTTGGACAGTGGGATGAGGCTTCTTACAGGTGACAAGGTTTCTTACAGGTGTCAGGGCTTCTGACAGGTAAGGCCTACGGGAGGAGGAGTTTGCAGGGTGGGGAACAGTGTCACACTGTACAAATTTACTTCAGAAGGGTTCAGTTTGTCAACTCCGTTTACGATTGTTCCTTGGGCCATACTTTGAAACCCACCCCAAAAATATTGTGTACTGGACTTTTATGAGAGGTACGAGTTCCTTTTCACTTAGTTTTTCAGTGTCGTTCACTCCCGCCGCTCCAATATAGACAACTCTTTTGACTCACTGTGATTTAATAATATGGCATCCATCCTAGTTTATAAATTAACACTCCAACTGATTTACTCCTCTGGGCACCATCCCTGACATTCTCAATCTTGCCACAAGGGGGCAGTGTCTCCTGCTTTGAGTAATCTAATCCCATCCTTTCTTGAGATCCAAACTTCAATCAAGGATTTTGTACAAATTCTGTGTGTGAATCCAGTGTCTAAGTCCATTAACACAACTAAACACAATGTATGTGAAGGGTACATAAGGAGTCTACTTACAAACTAACTCTCCATGCAAATTTATGTTTGTGTTTTATGTTTTAAATTTTAATTTGTTATGAATTCATACTTGTGGAATATTGAAATATACAGAAAAGTAAAACTAAATTAGCAATTTATTTCTTTTCTACAGATCAAAGATCGCTACCATAAAAATTTTAGTACGCCTTCTAAAATATAATTTTACTCATGTAACATGTATAATTTTACATACTTTTTCAGATAACACTATATATATAGAAACATTTCTCAATTTGGTGGATTCAAAGAGCTTCATTAAATTCCTCCAAACATACACATTTCCCAATTTAGGTTATTTTCAATTTTTCGACATTAATTGTTTAATATATTTGATATTACTCTTTGAATGAGTCACACTATGAGATCACTGGATGCAATGCATGCTTTTTTTTAAGACTTTTTGATACATTTTGACAAATCATTTTTCTAAATAAGAAAATAAGGTTTCTTTGCTTTTTTTAAATTTATTTTTGGCTGCATTGGGTCTTCATTGCTGCATGCAGGCCTTCTCTAGTTGCGGCGAGAGGGAGCTACTCTTCGTTGCGGTGTACAGGCTTCTCATTACGGTGGCTTCTCTTGTTGTGGAGCACAGGCTCTAGGCCCACAGGCTTCAGTAGTTGTGGCACGTGGGCTCAGTAGTTGTGGCCCACAGGCTTAATTGCTCCACGGCATATGGGATCTTCCTGGACCAGGGCTCGAACCCGTGTCCCCTGCACTGGTAGGTGGATTCTTAACCACTATGCCACCAGGGAAGTCCGGTTTTTTTACTTTTTATAAGCAATTCATATGTGCGAGATATATAGTTTTAGCTTTGCATGCTTCCAATATGCATGAATTTCTGTTTTCATGATTTAGTTAAACAATAGTAGTTCAACTCTGTTACAAAGGTTGTGTGGTAAAGAATTGACCTTACCCCATAAGAGGTCTGGCCTTTGTCCCCAACTCCTGGGAGGGAACCCCTAAACCGCTTGAATTTCTGAAGCAATAATAGTATCTTCATTGAGCCCCTCAAATGACCCTGACGGTTTATGTTAACAAGCTGACGCATGGTGGGTATATGGGCCACTTTATATCAGCCCAACCTCTGGGGCAGGTGGTGGGCTTGGAAACTGAGTCAGCCCTCGGGCAATCAATCACTCAGTCAATCAATCATGCCCTGTGATAAAGTCTCAGTAAAAACCCTGACACTGAACCCCGGACAAGCTGCCCTGCTCAGCAATACTCCACGTATCAGGCATTGATGCTGAGAGGGTTCCACGTTCTCAGGTCAATGGAAGCTGTGCATTTGGAACTTTCCAGAAATATTCGATATATGATAATATATTATCATTAACCAGTCTCCTACAGATGGACAAATGTACATCTGTCATTCTCTGAACAGTTTTGAAACACAACAGAACTGTGTATTTGTATTGTGCTTTTCAGTTTTCAAAGGGCTTTTACATCCACTGTCTTATTCACCTGACTGAGCAGTGATCTGCCAAGGAGAACAGAGACAGTTTCTTAGATTCGCCGGAACCGACTGTTTCTGGTGGGACTCCATCCTGATGGAAGCTGAGCCAACAGCATATTTTCAACTACATGGCAAATAGGCAGACGCAAAGTACTACCCTAAAAAGGCATCACCTAAATGAAGTAGCACCTTGGGGCTGACCTACCTTAACGGAAACCACCCCCTGTGGACTTCTAAATGTGTTGAAATAGGCAGAAGTGTAGCACTTTGGGAGATGGACACACATATCTACATAGACACCACATGCATGCGAAGCTTCCTTCTAAACTGTGATCTTATCTCTCTCTCTAAATGTCTCCACTGCTTTTAATACCAACCTTGTCTAGCTGTCATGTCATGGTGCCTTGGCAGAGAGGTGAATTTATATTTGGAAAAAGCTCATGTGACAGTCCTGTGATATGGAAATATCCCCTGTGTCATCAGAAGAGTCCCCTAGTCCAAAAGCCCACTTAGCAGTTGTAATGATGGGGGCGGGGGAATATTTTAGTATCCAGCCGCTGTCCGTGAAAACTGACAGTCTGTGTGCCTTCAACGTCCCTATTAACTTTGTTTATGAGTACTAAAAAGTCACTAAAACTTCAGATAACAGGGGAACCAACAGGTACAGTGGAAACAATAGTTGTGTATTCAGTAATAATTTGATAACAGGACTTTTTTACCTCGTTGCAACGTTTCCAGTAAAGCGGTGGCTAATCAACTTTGTATGCAAAGCGCTGTGTGTTAGTAAGTCGAATCCTCAAGGCCCAGGTTTATCATCATTCCACCTGCAGTTCAGCAAACACTGAGCACAAAGGGTTCTGGGGGCTGCAGGCCTGCGGAGGGCCTGTCCTTCACTTCCTTCACGTGTTCCCCAAATGCACGTCCTCTGAGTTCACTCCACGCCTGGCTGACTCCCCGCCCCCAACCTCCTTCCGGCGCTTTATTTTCTTCATAGTGCTATCCGCATGTTAAATCACAGGAATTTTGCTTACATTTATGTCCCTTCAAACTTCAGAGATCTGTTCACCTCCTCCAATCCGAGAACAGCACCTGCACGTGGAACGCTCTCAGGACACGGTCTGCTGAGCCAATAAACAGGAGTTCGCTGTAGGCTATGAATGCGCAGTCTCCCTGGTTACAAGGGAACAAGGAAGTCGGTGGACTCCCAGCCTTCTCCAGGCCGGAGCTTTGGCTGCTGTGCCCCCTGCAGCTGGATACTCCCGAGTCTCATCTAGAGGATCTCGCTGGCCCGGTTCAGCTATTCTGAAGCCCGGAGATGTGACATGGTCAGTGGAAAGTCTTGGTTCTAAGACAGCATTGGATGCAAGCTCGTTTATCCAAGCTCGGAGAGCACCAGAAAGAGATAAATGTGTGATTGGTAGCAGCTAACACTGGGTGAAGAGAGGGATGGATTCTACCCCCTGGTCATTGCGTGTTATTTTCATTCCGGGGGGTGAGTGGCGCTTGCTGGTAAAGGGCCCTTCCCCTTTCTTCTGCTCTTCCGGAGCAGCTGCTGGAAGAAATTACAGACCGAGCTGACTGGTTTCACTTTAAATTCATGACCTGAACCAGGCCTCCCCGCAGCCCGGATTCCTGCTCTGTGTCTTCAGCAAGTTCATGGCCAACAAGCAACTTGTTTCCCTGAGATGCTAGACCCCGAAAACTACGCAGCCTCCCCCCATCTCTGCCCCCAAGTCCACACACCTACCCACGTCTGCCCAGCTTTCCCCTTCTGTTACAGGAATAAAAAACGTGTTTCCTTGTTACGGGCTGAATTACAATTGATGTGTTGAAACCCTAAGCGCAGTGTATCAGAATGTGTCTTCTGTGAGCTGAGTGTTTGTGTTGCCCTCCCCCCCCCAGCACCCCACACCCCCCGCCCCCCCACCCCCGAGTTCACGCTGAAACCTAACCCCCAGTGTGACGGTGTTGGCAAGTGGGACCTTTGGGAGGTGATTAAGTCATGGCAGGGAGGGGAAATTTCCCCCTCTACCCCTCTTGAGTTCTTGTGTCTGGACTAATAATAAAGTTGACACGGGACAGAAGAATGGGAGAAAAAGAAACCAATTTTAATTGTGTGCATGGAGGTTCCATAGAAATGACACTAAGAAGTGGTCAAAACAGGCAGCTTTTATACTTTTTAGACAAAGAAACAATACACTGGCGAGGAATTGACAGGACAAAGAAACTTGGGTTTGGGTGCTCAATTCGTGAAGAATCTAAACAGACCTTGGGCCTGGGGAGTCAACTAGAGGAGTCAGAAGTTTTGTTCACCCAGCCTGCTTGGCCGAATTCCCTATCTCTGGAGATAAGGATGTCCTTCTACCTCTGGACGCAGGGAGAAGCACCTTTCACATGAGAGACTGATTTCCTGCTTCAGGGAGATAGAGAGGAGGGTCAGAGTGTCCCTCTTGCGTCGGGTGTTTCTTAAGTAACTTTAGTGCAAAGATAACCAGTGTGCTGTGGAGGCACATTTTGGGGGCGACCCACCCAGGGTCCCACACAGTCACGAGGGCAGAGTCCCTTGCCCCATGTACGAGGGAACAGGCTCTCACCAGACACCAGATCTGCCGGAGCCTTGACCCTGGACTCCCCAGCTTCCAGCACAGTGAGAAATAAATGTTGCTTAAGGGCCCCGAGTCTATGGATTTTCTTCCTCAGGTGTATAGGTTTTATTCCCATGGAGATGCTGCCTGTACTTGATTACAGACCCTACAGCACCCAGAGCACTCCTACTCCATGTACTCTTGCTTTGAATTTCACATGTGGGGTCAAACATTCTGGTGGAGCTATGATTATCTCTTATTTCTGCTGCATTCAATGGATAAAAGACTCCATTCACAGGAAGCATGGGCTTCACTCCCTGGATGAGGAAAGTCACAGGGTTTGCATCTCTCCAAGACAAATTTAGTTTTTCTAAAGTCCCCCCCTGGGGGTTGAACGAGGTCCTTTCCTTCCTCACCTTCCAGAACACTGGACATTGCTAACAAGTTCACTGTCCAAGTCCAGAAGTTTGGGAGCTCAAATAATTCTGAGCCAAGTTTGAAGACGAGGTCTTTAGCAAAGCCAGCCCCCAGGAACACCGGGCACTTGTTTCCCTGGGGACCTCCCCGCTGCCCGAGTTCCCAGTGGGAACCCCCTCAGACCAGGCTCCTGTAGGCCCCCGTCTGTCACATCTCCACCTGCCGGGAGGTTTAGGTAGAATCTGCTGGGCTCCCCTCTAGGGGCCAGTTTTAAAAATAACCTCTGGCTTGGCCAAGGTTTTTCTCAAATGGGATTGAAGGAAGGCAAAGTCCTAGTGTAGATGAAAACAGATGGAAAATATCTACATTTCATTTCTTTTGCTGGATATTTAGTAAATTTTTCAAATGGAGAAGCAAATATTTTTCCCAACATAAACATTTTTCGAAGTATCCTGTTAAAAATGTCCTCCCCCTTTTTAAAATTTTTGTTGTAGTACATCTGAAACTCCTATTATTTTGATGTTGGACCTCCCATAATTATCTTCTAATCCTTGTACCTTTTTCTCGTTTTGCTTCCCTTTATTATTTATTGAATATAATTGACATATAACATTGTAGCTTTAGGTGTACGACATTATGATTTGATACCTGGCTATGTTGCGAAATAATGACCACAGTAAGCTTAGTTAATATCCATCACCACATATAGTGACAAATTTTTTTTCTTGTGATGAGAACTTTTAAGATATACTCTCTTAGTAACTTTTTGCCGTACAGTATTGTTTACTATAATCACCATCCCAGGACTTATTTATCTTATCATTGGAAGTTTGTACCTTTGACTATCTTCACCCAATTCACCCACACCTCACCCCCTTCTGGCAACTACCAATCTGTTCTCTGCATCTATGAGTTTATTTTTGTTTTGTTCTTTTGTTTTGGTTTGCTTTGGGGGCTGGTTCCACATATAAGTTAGTTACCTGGCATTTTTGTTATAAACAGTCCAAATGCACTAAGATAGTGATTATATTTGGACACAGGGTCTTTACAGAGATAATTAAGTTAAAATGAGTCCATTAGGGTGGGTCCTAGTCCAATGTGACTGGTGTCCTTATAAGAGAAGGAAACGTGAGCACAGACATGCATGCACAGAGGGGAGACTGTGTGAAGACACATGGAGAAGACGGCCACCCACCGGCCAAGGAGAGAGACCCTTCCCTCATGGCCTCAGAAGGAACCTACCCTGGTGGGATTTTTTTTTTTTTAATATCTTGCTATTTGTTTTCTTTTTTTAAAAAATATTTATTTATTTATTTTCTTTATTTTATTTTATTTTTTGGCTGTGTCGGGTCTTAGTTGCAGCACGTGGGATATTTCACTGTGGGGCGTGGGCTTCTCTCTAGTTCTGGCATGCGGGTTTTCTCTCTCTAGTTGTGGCACGTAGGCTCCAGGGCACGTGGGCTCTGTAGTTTGTGGCACTCAGGCTCTCTCGTTGTGGAGCACAAGCTCAGTAGTTGTGACTCGCGGGCTTATTTGCCCCGCGGCACGTGGGATCTTAGTTCCCCGACCAGGGATCGAAACAACGTCCCCTACATTGGAAGGCAGATTCTTTACCACTGGACCACCAGGGAAGCCCCACCCTGCTGGGACCTTGATCTCAACTTCCAGCCTCCAGAACTGGGAGAAAATGAATTCCTTTTGTTTAAACCACCCATCCTGCAGAACCTTGTAACAGCAACCCTGGGAAACTAACGCATTCCTCAGACCAAAGGGCCATCTCTCCAACTGTGGTTGCTGCCCCCTTGATCTGTCCTCCCTCGTCTTTGCTTTCTGGCATCTACTCTTCCTTCCTCCTGGATTGCTCTCCACCCGTGCAGACACCGTCGCTGATCCTGGGTCCAGCCGCCCCTCTGGGTTTTGTGTCTACACACACCATCTTGGCCTCTTCATTCACCTTTACTCTGTCAAATCTACCACCCCGAGGGCAAGTGAGGAGAAGAGACAAAATCTTCCTTCAGTTCCTGCTTTAATGTGGTCTTTCTCCAAGTAACACCACACACACACACACACACACACACACACACACACACACATATATACATGCACACACATATACACCCACATGCATACACATACATACACACAAACACATATACACATAAGCATACACACAAACATATATACATACACACATACGCACATGTGTACACATACACACATGCACGTACACATACACACATGTATACGCAAGCACACACACATAGATATCCACACGCATATATGCGCATGTACATGCATACACACACACAAACACATATACACACTCACACACACACATATACACATATACACACACATACACCCTACCCTTAAACCTTCCCCCATAGCATCTGGTACTGGAATCTGATGTGGAGGAATTACCGCGGCACTTCTCAGTTTATCTTTCCGCATTTAGAAGTGTTTTTGTTTTCTAGCAGAGGTATCAAGTGTTACTATATTAAATTCATTTACAGTGTTTCTATTCTGTTTCCAGAAATTTTTAATTTCTCAGGGATTGTGTGAAAACTAATTGCCAAGCCCCAGGAAGAGAAAATTAATGTTGGGATAATATTTTCTGTTCTGTAGCTTTTATTCGAAAAGTTCTACATTCTATATGTCACAGTCTTCATTAATTAAGTCTGTGATAGACACAGAATATGAAGTCACTCAAGGTGGAAGCCTGGGGAGACCTCTGTTGACAAGAGCAGCTCTCGCTTGGTTTCTGGGCGTACACATTGGGGACTTGCCAAAGGAGAGATGCCCAGTCGGCAGGAACGTGCTGTCCCGATGCTCTTTGGGATGGCAGACTCAGAAAGTCCCCGCTGTGTACAAATGCACAAGACATTTCCCAGGCTCTAGACTGTGCACTTAGACCCCAAGGACAGGCGTCAGGAGGGGTCCCGTCAAGGCTGCTGACCTGGCTTATCTGCCGTCTTCTGGCTGAGGCTCCGGTGCTGCGTCTGAAGGACATCAGCTCCCCATGCCGGCCCGTGGCCCAAGGGCAGGGGGTCCAAGCACAGCGCAGGTCCCCTCCTTTCCCTGCTGCCCGTGGCTCAGTCTCCCCCTCAAGGATGCATTTATGAATAAGAATGACAATCCTGGGCTCATTTAGAGCAAAAGGGGGCTGAAGCGGGTGTTAAAAGATAAACTGAAGCATATTAAAGTTTATAAGAGTTTATTTGTGCAAAAATTGATTCCAGGTGCTTCCCTGGTGGCGCAGTGGTTGAGAGTCCGCCTGCCGATGCAGGGGACATGGGTTCGTGCCCCGGTCCGGGAAGATCCCACATGCCGTGGAGCGGCTGGGCCCGTGAGCCATGGCCGCTGAGCCTGCGCGTCTAGAGCCTGTGCTCTGCAGCGGGAGAGGCCACAGCAGTGAGAGGCCCGCGTACTGCAAAAACAACAACAACAACAAAAAATTGATTCCAATTAGCGGCATCCCATCCAGCAGATGGAAAGGCGCTCCAAGGGGCTGCACACAGTGAGACTTTACAGGCAGGGAGCAAGGAGGTTATGCCAGCAAACAGCAGGCTAGCTGTGTCAAGGCCACTCCCTTCAGGGCACGCCCGGGGTCTACCAGGCACATGACCTCGCTGGTGCTGGACGGCCATTCCCAGTTGGCCGGTTTAAGATTCCGTTTCTGGGAGAGCAGAGACTAATGCAGTTAGGTCTCCGTTTGACGACATGGGCTCAGTGTAAGTGACTTTATTTGGGACCTATCGTCTCGTAAAAGACGGGCCGGGCGCCCCTCTCAGGGTCTTCCTGCCCTTGTTCTCTCTCCCATCCCGCTCACCTCCTGGTTGTCTCGGAGCAGACCCCGTCCTGCATTCCAAAGCCCCCAGCCTCAGCGAGCTGCCTCCGAGGACCCCGAGGGCCCAGGCTATGGGGACTTTGAGCTCGATCCCATACCACACAGAGGCGTTCCCCATCCGATCTGGCGAGGCCACGGCTTCCTTTACCTGAATTCTGATCCGTGATTAGCAAAAAGCCGTGCGTGTGCCGGTAAAGGGGCTGGAGGGGGTCGCCTCCATCACCCCAGCTCGGCTCCAGAGCCACCAGGAGTTCGGAGCTGGAAGGGGAACGAGAAAACAGAGATAAGGACGCGTGGGAGGTGTGGGCGCAGCCAGCTCAGGGCATCCGGGCCACACCCTGGACTCACCGTCCCTGGGCGCAGCGTCCTGCCCCTCGAGGGCCAGAAGGGGGCACCAGGTGTGACAGGCTGTGAGGGGTGGGAGGCGGTGCTGGGAGGGGTTGTCATGGAAACAACGGGCTCCACAGGAGGCTTTGTCCGCGTTGCAAATAGGGAAGTGGTCTACAAAATGAAGACAAAATGTAATTTCTCGACAAACACATTCTGTGGTATTTCTGTCACTGATGCTACCGCCCTGTGAGACGTGGAAATGCTTGATTCTGAGACCCTGGTGTCATATGGAGGGAGGGGAGGGGCGGGGGGTTGACCAGAACTGAGATCTCAGAGTACACATCACAAGTAAGGGGGGTGCTCTCAAACCCAGACCTGCCTTAAGTCCCATTTCCCACGCTTAATCTACTGTCTCTGTTAATTTCCTGTCATTAAACAGACACCTCAGAAAACCTGAGCCCCTCTTACCCTGCCTGGCCTTCACCCTGCCCTGGTTAGAAAGTGGGCCTTATGTGCCTGACAGTTCACGTAAAGCCAGGAGATCTTTACTAATGTATGTGAGTCTTGACCAAAACGCACTTTGAGGTAGGGGGTGGAAGTGTCGGCTGATCCCGTGATGCTGGTGTCACAGGAAGTCAACATTCTATTTGAAGTCTGCCCGGATGCTCGGGGTCGGGGGCAGCCTCTGACCCACCGAGAGGAAGAACCTGGTGGCTGTCTCTTCCGTCACAGGTGGGACCTACCCTGGAGGCTGGCAGACCCAAGCCCCCAGTGTCCTGATGCGCTGATAGTAGTGAACATTTAGCTGTGGAGGGAGCTCACTGAAGTGGGAAGATGGAAAACAGAAGGAATATCATTTACACCACCAATATAATGTAGAAAAATATTGTCACCCTGTGGAGATACCTAAAAGTCTTACCTCTGGGTGATACATCCTACAGTCAATGTACATTAAGGAAAGAAACAAACAAATAAGCAAGTTTGTTTGTTCAAGTAAACTTGAACACAGGATCCAGGGAAAGGCTGCAAAGGTGTCCCTTAGACCGCTCGAGTAGAATATGAGAATAGAATGATAGGCTGCTCCTTGGGTTGTCTGGGCAGCACTGAGTGGCTACAGTAACCACCAGGGCCAGGAACGGTGTGGAATATGGCTTTTCTCACCAGTAAAACTTTTACCAGGAAGAGGGATCAAAGACCAGGGGTGCCAGGGACTTACCTGGTGGCGCAGTGGTTAAGAATCCGCCTGCCAATGCAGGGGACACGGGTTCGAGCCCTGGTCTGGGAAGATCCCACATTCCGCGGAGCAACTGAGCCCATGAGCCACGACTACTGAGCCTGTGTGCCTAGAGCCTGTGCTCTGCAACGAGAGAAGCCACCGCAATGAGAAGGTCGCGTGCAGCAACGAAGAGCAGCCCCCGCTCGCCGCAGCTAGAGAAAGCCCGCGCGCGGCAGTGAAGACCCAACGCAGCCAAAAATAATTTAATTAATTTTAAAAGTTTTTTTAATAAATAAATAAATAAAATAGTTTTTTTTTTTTTAAAAAAAAGACCAAGGGTGTCCCAGCCAGGTGCTAACAGCTGCAGGGTCTTTGGATGTGCTCAGTATCTCGGAGCACATTGGCCCTTTAACCAAACTAGTCTCCTGGGCAGAAGCCCTTCAAGAGGAGGGCTTTCCAACACCTATTTAGCTCTAAATAGCAAGACAGGTTGATGGAAGGGTTGTCAGGGACCTTACAGGGGGAGAACCAGCCATAGGGGAGCCCAGAGTTGTGCTTAGTAAGGGCGTATAAACCCCAGGTCCTGAGTGCTGCCAGGCAGTGAGATGGGTAACAGTGGGAATTCCCTAACAGTAACCAGAGCTAAGACCACTCACCGCATTCCCAGCACGTTGACCTCCACAGACTCCAATCTGAACACGCCATATCCGAAGCTGCCATCGTTCGCGTCCCGTAACGTGAAGCTTCTAGTGCTTTCACACTGGACTGGTGGGTACTGAAACGTAATTTAAGCAAGAGGAAATCACCATCCGACTATGGGTGCCGTAATGTTGGATACTAAATGCTTAGTAACTAAAACGGTTTTTGGAAATTATTGGCAATAAAATGTTAACAACTTGTACAATATTAACATTGACTACAATTAATTTGCTAATAACGTTAGTACCCTGAGTACCTTACATGAAAGAATGGAAAGATTTTCACTTCAAAATATATTGATGGCACCACATAATATTTTAAGATCATAAGAAAAAGCGTGAGGTTGGAGAGAAGAGGAGAGAGAAGAGAAAGTATATGATTAATGATTCTGAATTTAACTTGTTCTAAAAGCTACTGCAAATCGTGAGAATATTCTCTACAGATTATGCTGGATTTTCTGCCCAAGTGAGTTCTAGAAATAGCCTATTCAATATCAAGAACAAGAACCAGGGGTGCTGGTTGTATAACTTATCCACAGAGGAACTTAGCATTAAAGGAGAGTTTGGAAATGGGAAACTAAGACCTTAAGAGTGTGAATGACTTACTCAGGGTCACACAGGGTCTTGAAAACAAGTCTACGGGCAGGTGCTGGGAAGCCTTCAGTGGTGTCAGCCTGTCTGCGATCACTTAAATCATCCCACTTGGAGACGAACATCTGGGGAAACCTCGCTCTTAGTGCGCAGCCAAAGAAAATAAGCGACACCGAGGCCCGTTTCTGGGAAATCAGCTGTGGCCCGCGGCACTTCCCACTGTGTGCGATCTGACTCCCGTTAGAATATTTTTACTTGTAACTTTTAAAATTTTTACTTCAGCCATGTCCCCCACAGAATATTTGCAAATCATATATCTGACAAGGGATTAATATCTAGAATATATAAAGAACTAAAACTCAACAACAACAAAAAGCCATCTACCTAATTTTTAAAAGGGCAAAAGGCTTGAATAGACATTTCTCCAAAGACACACAAATGGCCAATAAGCACGTGAAAAGATGCTCAGCATCACTAACCATTAGGGAAATGAAAATCAAAACCACTGCGAGGGACTCCCCTGGTGGCACGGTGGCTAAGAATCCACCTGCCAGTGCAGGGGACACGGGTTCAATCCCTGGTCTGGGAAGATCCCACATGCCGCAGAGCAACTAAGCCCATGTGCCACAACTATGGAGCCTGTGCTCTACAGCCCGTAAGCCACAACTACTGAGCCCGCATGGCGCAACTACTGAAGCCCGCGCGCCTAGAGCCTGTGCTCTGCAACAAGAGAAGTCACCGCAATGAGAAGCCCGCACACCGCAAGGAAGAGCAGCCCCTGCTCGCCACAACTAGAGAAAGCCGGCGGGCAGCAACGAAGACCCAACGCAGCCAAAAATTAATTAATTAATTTTTAAAAAAACCCACTTCTCATTAGGATGGTGCTCATAAAAAAATAAAAACAGAAAGCCACATGTGTGGGCCAAGAGATGGTCATGCTAAGTGAAGTAAGTCAGGCAGAGAAAGACAAATACCATATGATATCACTTATGTATGGAATCAAAAATATGATGCAAATGAACTTATCTACAAAACAGAAACAGACTCACAGACATAGAGAACAGACTTGTGGTTGCCAAGGGGAGGGGGAGTGGGGGAAGGATGATTGGGAGTTTGGGATTAGCAGATGGAAACCATTATATACAGGATGGATAAACAACAAAGTCCTACCGTATAGCACGGGGAACTCTATTCAATAATCTGTGACAAACCATAATGGAAAGGAGTATGAAAAAGAATGCATATATGTGTATAACCGAGTCACTTTGCTGTACAGAAGAAATTGACACAACATTGTAAATCAGCTATAGTTCAGTAAAATAAGTCATAAATAAAGAATGGTAGGTAACGGGAAAAAAAACGGATCTCCTGGTTGCCTCACCCAAATCCATCCACCATGTCACACACACAAAAAAATTAGTTTGTTTTGAAATTTAAACATATATATTGTTATAAGTTTTCCTTTTGGAATTCTCAATCACAATCACAAAGTATACCTAATAGAAGCAATGAAGCTCATTGCAAGTACAATAAACTACACGGATAAATACGTACTTCTAGAATAGTTTCTTTCTGGTCAAATATTTGCATAATCCAGAAACTAAAATAAATATTCAGTGCAGAACTAGAGGTTAAGCTTTTTCTGTTTTTATCTATTTCCTCATTTCCCCGAGTAATGACATGAAATTACAGGAGGAAAAAGCATAATGAAATTAATACATTTTACAGGTAACTTCATATTTTGATTCATGAATGAGAATATAAAACGTTTCACAAATATATCCTTAGCAAGGAGACCGTTCGGTTAATTCATGGGTTATCAGCATCCACTTTTCTTAGTGTAAATCATTCTTTTTACCATCTTTTTAAATTTTAATAAAAATTGATTTAAGAAGGTAGAACTAATCAGGCAAAGTTTGTGACCACTGGGCTTCCCTGGTGGCGCAGTGGTTAAGAATCCGCCTGCCAATGCAGGGGACACGGGTTCGAGCCCTGGTCCAGGAAGATCCCACATGCCATGGAGCAACTAAGCTTGTGCGCCATGACTACTGAGCCTGCGCTCTAGAGCCCGCGAGCCACAGCTACTGAGCCCACGTGCCACAACTACTGAAGCCCACGCGCCTAGAGCCCGTGCTCCACAACAAGAGAAGCCACCGCAATGAAAAGCCCACGCACTGCAACGAAGAGCGGCCCCCGCTTGCCGCAACTAGAGAAAGCCTGCACGCAGCAACTCTGACCCAAGGCAGCCAAAAATAAAAATAAATAAATAAATTTATATTTAAAAAAAAAATCTGTGACCACTATGCGCAGTGGTCCTGACAGAGGTGGAAGAGCCTCGTCACCTCCTGCCCTCACGCTTGTGCAGGGAGCCCAGGCACCGAGGCTGAAAGGAACTTCACACATCACAGAGTGACCCACACACAGAGGCAGAGGCTAGCTGGGGACGGACGGGCCGCCTCCCAGCCTTGGCCCCGTGGGTGTCAGCTGTGCTGCCCCCTGGTGCTTCGTAGTTAAGAAAAGCCACAGTTATTCTGACAACACTTAGGAAAGTATGTTGGCAAAAGGGGAAAGAAAAAGCACAGAATTAACTGTGAATGACTCTGCTCATCTGGGCCCTGGGGAGCAGGGATGCACAGTCAAGTCCGGGTCCCTCCCCCAACTCACAGCTCTCCAGGGGCCTCTGAACCTGTGCTCCTGGGCTCACCTCCCTGGGGACCCCCCACCTCCTGTCCTAGGGTTCCCCCAGCCCACGGCTCCCCGCTCTTCCTCACAAGGAGGTGCTAAACCCATTTCTCCCTCAGGACATTTGCACTGCTGTTTCCATGGCTTACAGACGTAGCCTCAGAGATCACCGCACTTCACTGAGGCCTCTGTTCAAGTGCCCTGTCTTCACCCAGGCCCCCCTGGCAACAACTCTCTACCTTTGGGGACCCCTCTTCCCAACACAGACGGACCCTCAGTCCACTCCGTTTACCTCCGTGGCACCCATCCCCACTGGATGCCTCACAGACCTACTTGCTTCCTGGTCTACTGTTTGTCTCTCCACGAGGGTCTCAGTTCCAGGAGGGCAGGGATGGGGTTTTGATCGATGCTGTGTCCCATGATGTAGAAGAGTGCCTGAATCATAGAAGATGCTCAACGCACATTTGTTTGGGGGAATGAAGACATCATTCCTGTGGGGCAGACAGACATGCCACAAAACAGTCAGGGGCAGGAATCCAAGCCCTTCTGGGCGAGGGGGGCAGGGGAAAGGCTCCCAGACCCAGGACGCTTGAGAAGGGCCTTGGAGATGGAGAGGCAGGTGTGGGCAGAAAGGAGGCTTGTGCTGCAGGAGGGGAAGCAAAGTCACAACACTGCTGGGCTCAAGGAGAGGTCGGGCGTTTGGAGAGAGGAGACAGGATGCAAACACACCGTGACATGTTGGCGCTCCTGTGACGTCAAGTGGGCAAATTCCAGCACTCGGAGCAGAGGCACCTGCCTCCTCGTCAGGCTGGTAACTGGAGATCATCAGCAGACAGTTCACCAAGAGGGATCACGGCTTCAGGTCACCAGCAAGGGCTAACGCCACTCCCCGGGGACGCTGCTGGGGACAGGCCCCCACCCCGGCCCCATCACCTCAGAGCCTCCATTGGCTGATGTGACCAGAGCCTAAGATCAGGGACTTCGGCCCATGTGGTCCCCAGGCTCGCTGGGCCGCAGAGCCAGACAGAGCGAAAATCCCGAGGGACAGTAAGAGGATGTACAGCTCAGGAGAACTCCTTATGGGGGAAAAACGCCTCAGTGGGCGCCTTGAGATGGATCCTGAGACCCCAACATCACTCCCAAGAAACCCCGAACGCTGCTGGTTAAATGCCTACACAGGCAGCCGTGGGAAAAGTGTGGTTCTGCCCCAGGGAAGGAGATGGGGAACAGTGTGAGGAGAGAGGAGGGAAGGGCAGGGTGGGGACCCCGTGTGTCCCGGGCCCAGTGTCACTCCCCAGGGACCACAGACCTCCAGCACCTCTTCACGTCCATGTAGACGCACAGTTTGTATGAGTGGATCACCCTGATTATTCGTGGGCTTCACCCATGGGACAGCATGGTGTTTCCCAGAGACCGCTCTCGTAGAAACAGAAGTGTAGACTCAGAACAGGCTCTGAAATTCCCATAAAATCTTTAGGGGAGGTTCATTTTCCACAGGCTCCACAGAATTTTCCACAGGTTTCCACAATTCCACAGAACTGGCCAAGGTTCGCCCAATTCTACCTAGATCTTTTGGATCCGAAGGGTTGTGAGTCTACATTATTAAGAAGGGTGGAATTTCTTTTCTCCAAGCAGCGGTGAAAATATGGAAGCATTTATGGGGGCTCTGTCCTCGTGGCCGTGTAGAAAGTGGTGGAAAGAGCTTAGGCAAGAAAGACGACGTCCTCGCCTACGATGAGGTTGGGAAGAGTGCTCTGGAATCTTCTGGAATGGGCATCCTTCTCCATTTGCGCCACGAATACCTTCCTTAATAAAATCACCCACAGCCTGTAGGCGCTCACACGGTCTGGGTCCTCGTGCTGTTTCATTTAATTAACCTCACCTCTGTCACCCGCCACTCACCACTGCCTCTGCATCTTCTGAGGATTTCTCTCTCTCCTCAGATGATTTTAGATAAGGTGGTCATTACTTCTCTCTCCCACTCACTGTGGCACTGTAGTTCCCCTTGAGCCCCTACCTTTCATACCCACTCCTGACCATCTGCTACTTTCATGAATTAACCCTCATTAAGTAGGGAATGGTACTTTCACCATATGAGTACCAAAGAATATTTAAAGGCTCTGTTATGTCATATTGGAGATAGAAAGATAATTTTTTTTTTTTTTTTTTTTTTTTTACTAAAGGCGTTTCTTTTCTTTAGGAAAAAAAATACTTCACAAAAACAGTGTTGATTTTTTTCCATTAGTATATGTCTTCTCATTTTCAACAAAGACACAAGGAGGGTGCTGGGCTATGACACGGTAACTTTGAGCATTTTGAAAAGGCCAGAAATTTCCCAATCCATGAACAGAACCCAAAGGCCTTGTGTATAACCACCTACTGGCCCACTGGCTTATCTGAAAAGGCACAATTTAAAAGGAATGTCGAAATTTAAAAGACCATTGTCCTCGGTGCAGACAACGACTTCCTAGAATTCAACAGTCCTGTTTCCTGTAATTTTCATCTTTGGGAAAATCATGATTTCTGTGAGATGTGACATTTATTTATGGCACTGTGTGTTTTTTTTTTTTTTAAGTGTCCCATATGAGCCATTTCCTAATAGTTACATAAGGACAAAGTTAGAAGTAAAGCCTCAGGTAAATTTACCCACAAACATGCCCACATTTATCAACTCAAAAAAAAAAAAGCAAAACAATTTCATGTACTATTAAGTTACGGCTACAAACATTTATCTTAACAGCTTGATCCACCATGAATTTTTTTCTTGTTTTCGATATAACCAATTTAAACATTGCTGGACTGTCGTCCATGGCACATTGCAAAAGCATTGAACAAAATCCCAGTGTACAAAATTGTACTCATTGCATAGACCCAGACAACTGATGCTTGGAATGCGTGCACCTGGGTCGTTTGAAGCCTCTCAGTAATTTACAAAACAGAAAGAGAATTAAGGACTCAAATGTGAACTTAAGGAGTAGGTCAGAAATGCTAAATAAAGGAACCTGCTCCCATGCAAAGAACATTTTGCACATTTTACATTTTGTAAAAATCCAGCGTAACTGTTATTAAGTCCTTTATTCCTATCTCATCTAAAATTACAAAGAATAGAAAACCTCAGGCAGCTTATTCAATTAAAGTGCAATGTATTTTAAAAGTTGAGTTTGATTGAAATTTAATAAGGGACTAGACCCTTGTTTCTCAAAGTTGTGATCCTTAAACCACCTGCATGAGAGTTATCTGAGGTGTGTATCAAAAATACCATTTCCTAAACGTGCCTGAAACACTTGGACACCCTTGGACGCCACAGCTTGCCTCCTTGGCTGTGGGGAGTGTTTCTTTCCCTCTGCTAGTCTGGCCTGGATAAACTGCCTTAGGGAACCGGCATGCTTCTATTCTGGTCTCAGAACAAAAGCAGGAGATGGCCTTTGATCTTTTCATCTTGCTCTAGCCTCCTGTATGCTTGGAACTTTGCTACATTTTTGTTACAAAACAGATCTAGTTCTCCCCTCCATGCCCTCAAATAAGAAAGGCAGGGTTGCAATTTAATGCTATTGGAGCAGTAAAAGAGGGCGGCAGGTCCCCTTGCTAGGGTTAAGGCAGCCTCTACAAAGCTTGACCACAGGTTCCCTTAACTGAGATCCGTGGCACCCGTTCGTTACATGCTGATTGATACTTGGACAGCTTGACGGTGGTGCTGATTTAGCAAACCTCCAGGTCAGCCTGTCAGGCAGGTACTATTGTTAGCTCTGTGATAAATTATGAATGAACACTTTCCTGGTCACCTCTCCTGAGAACATTGGGCCTCCAGTTCTCAGAACTTTGAAACACATCACCAAAACCCAAAGCATAACAAGCAAAACAATTTTGCCTCAGTAGAAGATGGAGAGACTGGTGCAGAAAACATCGTATTTCTGAGTGTTCTTCGGGGCGCAAAATTAAAACACTACTGAAAACTATTCTCTAGGGGGCTCATACCTTAAATTTGGGACAAAACAAAGGGAAAGGAAGTCTCTCTTCACATTTGGATCAGAAGCCCCCCAAATTCCGGGAGCTGCCTGTGACCTGGAGACTCCAAATCTCTGGGATGGAGTCGGGAACAGAGGACAGAAGCTGTCACCTCCTCCAGGGCACCTGACAAGCCGAGGAGGCCAGGCCAGCTCGTGCCCGCCCCTGAATCCCCAGGCCAGCAAACCTCAATTTAGAGACAAGTTAACTTATGCAGAAACTACAGTTCACCTTTATAATGGTAAAATGCAAGCAGGGCCTTGGATGCTTCTTGAACCCGTCCTGTGTGGATGATAACTGAGTTTCAGCTGGCGAGAAGATGGTCCCAGATCTCGGGAAACCTCCTCTAAGAAGGATGCAGCTTCCAGCAGCTAAACTTGGGATTTTTTTTTATTATTCCAGAAGGATAGAAGAGCTTATAAAATAAAACCTAAATTGGTGGGGACTTTTTCTTTTAATATCTTACAGTATCCAAATTTAGTAGGAAACTGGAGAGGCTTGTGAGATACAGGAAGAAATTGACATCTGTTAACAATTGCCCATTTTATATACTCATCTCCTTGGTTAATGATTTGAGCAATTTAAAAAGGTGAGTTAGGACTTCCCTGGTGGCACAGTGGTTAAGAATCCGCCTACCAATGCAGGGGACACGGGTCCGGGAAGATCCCACATGCCACGGAGCAACTGAGCCCGCGTGCCACAACTACTGAGCCTGAGCTCTAGAGCCTGTGAGCCACAACTGCTGAGCCCACGTACCATAACTACTGAAGCCTGCGCACCTAGACCCAGTGCTCTGCAGCAGGAGAAGCCACTGCTATAAGAAGCCCACACACCACAACGAAGAGTAGCCCCTGCTTGCCGCCAACTAGAGAAAGCCCGCTCACAGCAACGAAGACCCAACACAGCCAAAAATAAATAAATTTATAAAAAGAAAAAAAAATTTTAAATAAATGAATAAAAAGATGAGTTTGTGCAGTTTCACGTATCAGATAGTATATATCACACTTTAACCAATGTAATCTTGCTTACAGTCCCCAAACAAGAAAACACAGGGCCCGTACATTAATTTTGGTAGGTACATTAGTCGAATTTTTCCAGAAAAAGAGAACCACTTATCTATCTATCCATCTGTCTATGTATTTATTGAGAGAGAGAGAAATTTATTTTCAGGAATTGGTTCACATGATGGGGGTTGCTGGGAAGCGGAAACCCAGGGAAGAACTGAAGTTGCAGCTCAATTCCAAAGGCATCTGGAGCAGAATTCCCTCTTCCTCAGGTGACCTCAGTCTTCTTTCTGTTAAGGCCTTCAACTGATTGGATAAGGCCCACCCACCTCATGGAGGGTAATCTGCTTTACTCAAAGCCTACTGACTTAAATGTTAATCCCATCTTAAAAACACCTTCACAGCAACATCTAGACTGGTATTTGACCAAATATCTAGGAATAGTGGCCCAACCAAGTTGACACATAAAATTAACCATCATAGTAGGAAAATAATTAGCATTGAATTGATAGGTGTTTTGTCAATTTAGTAATATTTCCCTTTTTCATAGAATTTCAGAGCTGGAAAGATTTTGAAAGATGAAGCATCTTGAAATCAGAGATGTTCAGATCACAGTTGACAACGGTCAGAATCACAAAGGCCTGTGTGCTTTAGTTCTCTGCTGCTTCCCTAGAGACAGAAACAATCCCTGGCACTCAGGGATTAATCAGCAGAGTTCTTACACACATAGACCTACCACGTGTCAGAACTGCTATTTTTTTTTTTTTTTTTTTGGCTGTGTTGGGTCTTCGTTGCTGCACCTGGGCTTTCTCTAGTTGCAGCGAGCAGGGGCTGCTCTTCACTGCGGTGCACAGGCTTCTCATTGTGGTGGCTTCTCTTGTTGCGGAGCACAGGCTCTAGGCACACGGGCTTCAGTAGTTGTGGTTCGCGGGCTCAGTAGTTGTGGCTTGTGGGCTCTAGAGCACATGCTCAGTAGTTGTGGCGCACGTGCTTAGTTACTCCACGGCATGTGAGATCTTCCCAGACCAGGGCTCGAACCTATGTCCCCTGTATTGGCAGGTGGACTCTTAACCACTGCGCCACCAGGGAAGCCCCAGAAGTACTATCCTTCACAAACGTCATTAAATCCCCACAACAGTCTTGGGACGTGAGTCATCTGTGACCCCACTCTACAGATGAGGAAGCAAAGGCATGGAGGTACTGAGGACCACACCCAAGCTGGTGTTGCTGCTGGTAGCAGAGCTGATGTTGAAAGCAGCCACTGCGGGGACTTCCCTGGTGGCTCAGTGCTTAAGAATCCGCCTGCCAATGCAGGGGACACGGGTTTGATCCCTGGTCTGGGAAGATCCCACATGCCACGGATCAACTAAGCCCGTGCGCCACAACTACTGAGCCTGTGCTCTAGAGCCCGCAAGCCACAACTACTGAGCCTGTGTGCTGCAACTACTGAAACCCATGCGCCTAGAGCCCATGCTCCGCAGCAAGAGAAGCTACCGCAGTGAGAAGCGCGTGCACTGCAACGAAGAGTAGCCCCTGCTCACCGCAACTAGAGAAAGCCCGTGCGCAGCAACGAAGACCCAACCCAGCCAACAATTAAATTAATTAATTAATTTTAAAAAGCAGCCACTGTGACTCCTGCACACATTTGCTGAACGAACGAGCCTAGTGGCCCCGTTAACCCCACAAGTCCCAGGTGACCACAGCTCCCCACGCTGCCAAGATCCTCTCCTTTGGCCTCCTGCGTGGGAGAGGGAGGGGAGTGGTCAGAGCAAACACCAATTCTTCCCCAAATTCTCCCGGTTGCCTCTTCAATGCCACCCAGAATTCCTCACCATCCCTGACATTGCCTGGGGTGGGCGACCTGTCAAGGCTGGGAGAAGTTACTTCACAGCCTCTGGACCATCCTTGTGGAAATGTTCTAGCTTTACTTTTAGGATCTGACCATCCTTGATGCGTATTTTATAGTTCTCACTCTTTTACATTCTCTGCAAAAACCAGATAGTAGTAAAAGTTGTATCTATCGTCATGTTTTAGCAAGGTTTATAAGACCTGTGGTTCAATTTTAAATTGAAGGTTACATGAGAAAAGACATTATTTCATCTTATTCATTTAATTCTATGTGCAAAATGTGTAATGTTTCTTCTCTGTCTACTCATTTCTTCCCCACTTAATTAGGGTCCCAAAGTCAACTCCTAATCTTCATTTACACAGGTGTTTTCACAGGCCAGAGTGGGTACCCAGGAATTCCTGCAGAATGAGACCCTAAAGAACTCGTAATGAGCAAGGGTAACTGACAAGTGTTGGCTGAAAGAACAGTGCACAACGTAAGGGCTGTGAGTTAAGTTTTATTCAGGGTCTTATTGAGAACTGTAGCCTGGGAGACAACCTCTCAGTGGCTCTGAGAAGCTGTTCCAAAGAGGGACGGAAGGGGCTTCCCTGGTGGTGCAGTGGTTAAGAATCCACCTTCCAATGCAGGGGACACAGGTTCGAGCCCTGATCCGGGAAGATCCCACATGCCGTGGAACAACTAAGCCCATGTGTCACAACTACTGAGCCTGTGCTCTAGAGCCTGAAAGCCATAACTACTGAGTCCGTGCGCCACAACTACTGAAGCCCGCGGCTGAGGCTGCAGGGTGGTGTCACAGGGGTTCACATTATCAGTCCTTAGGCTCCAGGAGGCCTGGGGCTGTGTGCTTATGGTCGTCAATTGTTAACATCTTCCCTTTGGTGGGGGTTTTTCACATCTGCAAAACAACTCAGGAAATTCGCATCAAATACTACTATCTAGGTCCTTCAGAGAGGAGCTGCAGCACAGGACATGGGGGAGGTCTGCCCTGGGAAGGCCCTGGGGTCCTGTTCGGTTACAATTCCCCCTTTTCTTTGCTACTCCTCAGTCTTGAGGAGAACAAGTTTTGAACAAGAAAAGGAATAAAGGTTCAGATAAGGAAGTTAATCATAAACTTGACAGAGATACCCACATTCCGGGCGACACTGCTTTGAGAATGGCTGGCGGCATCTAAGTCTGACACAGCTACTCCATTTTTACTTCCAATTGCGTTTCTCTCCTCAATGGCCAAAGCAGACATCACCATTAGTGATTTTGATGTTTTTCTAGATATGTGAAGATGCAAGAACTTGGGCTCGTCAAATCTTCTCCTGAAAACATCTAACTATCTGAAGACGTGTTCTGCTAGTTTTTCCCAGAGCACAGAGGGCCTCGTTCCTGATCACCCTGAACTCCTTTCAGGGCGTGTTGAAGGACAGCAGCTACAGTGGAGAGGCAGGTGGTAAGTGTCAATTTTCAGCCAGCAGGGCCCCTTCATGGTCCTAAATTTGACCATGGTTTTTGTGGCATTTCATAACCGTTTCGTCCCATGGTGCTAGGAATGCTCATCCCCAGGTCTGGCGAAGATTTCGTCAACTACAAATTGTCACTCGCCATTGGCATTCGCCCTCTACGTCTTTGAGGATTAAATCAGGTGTCCCTGCGGCCGCTGACCTTCAACATCCCCGGAAAGGAGTTCAGGGTGATCAGGGATGAGGCGCTCGGTGCTCTGGGAAAAACCGGCAGAACAGGTCTTCAGATAGGTATTTTCGGGAGCTGATTTTATGAGCCCAATTCTTGTATCTCCTCTTACCTAGAAAAGCACTAAATTCCTTCACGGTGACATCTGCCCCGCGTGACTATAGCAGTACACCAAAATCACATATATATATACTGACCTCCCCCCCCACCCCGCCCCTCGCCTCTTTGGAGCAGTTTCTCAGTTCTATCTGGGATGCTGTTTCCCGGGCTGCAGTCCTCATTTTGCCCCCAATAAAACTTAACTCGTAACCCCCACACTGGGCATTTTTTTAAAGTCGACAATCTCATCTGGAACTATACATTATCATTTTATCAGAGGCTCAGTCGCACATCTGTTAACGCAAGAAACAACAAAAAAGGCAATCTAGGTTATAGGTTGTTACAAATATCTCCTGGTTTCTGCCAGACTCTGTAGGGGATGAGTTAATGTCTTCTTTCCTGCAGCCATTTACAGGTGGGCGGGGTCCGGATGTTCTCTGTGAGCTGAACAAAGGTATTCTAGTTTAACATTCAAGCCTGGGGGGCAGGGTTCCCTGAGATGGGGAATTGTGTATACTTTAAGCTATAGGCAACATCCCATTAGTGATGAATTTGGAGCAAAAGCGATAGAATACACAGGTTAAAGTAAAGGGAGATTTGTTCTTCCCTATCAGAAAATGTGGTTGTTAGTGGGTCTGCTAGTATGGACTCAGCGGGCAGTGAGAAGCATGGCAGAGAAAGGATATTGTTTTAGAGAATTCGTGAATCATCAGGAAGAGACCGTTAACAAAGACACCGAAGGCTCTGCTGTGAGGGCCCAGAAGGAGATGGGGAAAACATTACTGGAAATTGGAGGGAGGGGATCCTTGTTACATACTGGCAGTTTCTGTGGAAAGCAGAACTTGTAAGTGATGAACTTGGACAATGGTAAAGGAAAACTTTCATGACTCATGTGAAAGACAGTAAGGTTGACTTCATTCAGCGACCACTACGACGGGGTCTGCAGGAAGCAAAGAGATTCAGCTTAATGCCAAGTACAAGCACAAGTACCCCAAGAAGCAGATGGCGGTCCGTGGATGGAAGATTACTAAGAGGAGGCACTGGGGGTAGGGGGATTCTGGCTAAACCGGCCCGACAGGATTTCTGCTGAAGGCGGCTAGCAAAGTTTGAGGATGAGGAATTTGATCAGGGTGGGGTTTTTCACTAAACCGAATCTGCAGGATTCTTGCTAAAATTGGACAAAGTAAGCCAAGGACAGAACCCAAGGGCAAGACCTAGTCAAAACCAGAGCTCAGAGGAGAGAGTCTGGTCAAAGGAGAGAGTCCTTGTCACTATGTAGCTGAGGAGGTTTTCAAGAATGTTGAAGTTGATGCCCGGTTTCTTCTTGCAGCTTTTAAGTAAAAAGTGAGAGGAAAGAGATAAACTGAAGGAAGAACTGTGAAGCAAAAAAGAATCGGGGTTTGATGATTTGGGAAACATTCTACTCAGATTGCAAAAGGTGCTAGAAGTAAGAGATTCACTGGCAGGAAAGCATTCTCTGAGAGCAAGCCAGGAGTGTGGCTGGACATCTTTTGCTGTCGTGAGAGTATTCAAGCACACAGGGGGATCTTTGAAGAGACCAGGTATTTGACTCATGGCCATCCTCAGCCACCTAAGTGTAAACAAGGAATAGATATGGGTAATCCAGGAAAGATGTGTAGAGAAGCCTCTTGTCTCTAATGGAGTGAATCCCTGAGACTTACACGGGAGACTCACACGGTTCTTGGCAGAAACACTGAACTGAGCTGAAATGGACCAGACAGAACAGAATGAAGGAAGGATGCCAAGGGTGTCAGACTCCCCAAATTCTCCAGGCAGGAAACAGGCTGATAAAACCACTCAATCGCAAACCTGCTACCTTTCATGAAAGAAGAAGGATGGCTCTACGTGTGGAGACACGGAACCAGAGGGTGGGACTACAAGCCCAGAGGACAGTCAGTAATTCAGAGGGTGAATTTGTGAGCCCAGATGATTATTCCGAGGTCCTGAAACCTAGTGGTGGCAACCACAAGTTTGTTCGCTATGTCTGAGTCTGTTTCTGTTTCGTAGGTAAGTTCATTTGTGTCCTATTTTAGATTCGATTTGAAAATGAGAAAAAGACCTAAAGAAACACTTCACTGAAGAGGATATATTGATGGTAAGTAAGCACAGAGAAAGATGTTCAGAATCACTACTAGTAGGACAGTTTAAAAAAAAAAAAATGACAATACTAAAGGCCGGTGAGGATGTGGAAAATCTAGTTCTCTGATACATTACCGCTGAGAATGTAAAATGGTACAACCACTCGAAAATAGCCTGGCAGGGGCTTTCTTGGTGGCACAGTGGTTAAGAATCTGCCTGCCACTTCAGGGGACACGGGTTCAAGCCCTGGTCCGGGAAGAGCCCACATGCCGCAGAGCAACTAAGCCCGTGCGCCACAACTACTGAGCCTGTGCTCTAGAGTCCACGAGCCACAACTACTGAAGCCCGCGTGCCGCAACTACTGAAGCCTGCGCTCTAGAGCCCATGCTCTGCAACAAGAGAAGCCACCGCAATGAGAAGCCTGCGCACTACAACCAAGATTAGCCCCCGCTCGCTGCAGTTAGAGAAAGCCTGTGTGCAGCAACAGAGACCCAATGCAGCCAGAAATAAATAAATAAATTTATCAAAAAGAAAGAAAATAGCCTGGCAAACTCTTAAAAAACTAATCATACACTTACGACATGACCCAGAAATTTTACTTATGAAAGCTTATATCTGCAGAAAAATTATGCATAGCATAAGTATGCATAACACTTTTATTTGTAATAGCCCCAAACTGGAAATAATCAAGGTATCCCTCAATAGATGATGAAAAGTTCAATTAACGGTGGTACATCTGTACCATGGAATGCTAGTCAGCAATGAAAAGGGACACACTATTTTTTTAATTTAATTTATTTATTTTTTGCTGTGTTGGGTCTTCGTTGCTGCGTGTGGGCTTTCTCTAGTTGCGGTGAGCAGGGGCTGCTCTTTGTTACGGTGTGCGGGCTTCTCGCTGCGGTGGCTTCTCTTGTTGTTGTGGAGTACGGACCCTAGAGCACACGGGCTTCAGTAGTTGCAGCACCCGAGCTCAATAGTTGTGGCTCGCGGGCTCTAGAGTTCAGGCTCAGTAGTTGTGGTGCACGGGCTTAGTTACTCCGCGGCGTGTGGAATATTCCCAAACCGGGGCTTGAACCCGTGTCCCCTGCATTGGCAGGCGGATTCTCAACCACTGCACCACCGGGGAAGCCCGGGACACATTACTGATACAGGCAACAACTTGGAAGGATATTAAAGACGTTAACCTGATTGAAAAATGCCAATCTCAAAATGTCATATTATTGTATGATTCCATGTTTATAACTTTCTTTACATGACAAAATTATAGACATGGAAAACAGATTAGTAGTTGACATGGGTTAGGAATGGTGGGGAAGGGGTGGATGTGATTATAAAGGGGTAATAGATGGGAGATCTTTGTGATGATAGAATCGTGCTATGTCTTGACTGCAGTAGTGATTACAGGAATCTACACATGTAGTAAGATTACCTAGAGTTCTACATACAGAAGTCATGTCAGCAAGATGGTAGACTAAGACCTCCCAGCCCTCCTTCTCCCAGAAAAACAATGAACAACTACTCATGGAAAAAAGAAAGTAGCTCTGGGAAAGTTCCAGAATACAATTAAAATGCTTCAGGGACCCAGTGGAGCATAAAAACCAAGGATGGCTGCACAGCAAAGCACAGGGAGCATTTTACCTGCGTCGGCCTCTTCCTGCAGACTGCACAGCTGAGTGTAGAGAGGGACGCCCTCAGCAGCAGCCTCCTTCTGGGGGGAAAAAGGAGAGCAGGATGGCCTCCTCAGTCTGCTTATGCTGATCGAGGGGCCGAAGACCCCACCTTCCCTCTGTGGAGCCACCTCTGCCCCCGCGGCCCCTGCCCAGCTGGAGGCGCCCCTGAGACCCTCTCACCGCACACCCCCGCATCTGCGGTGCCGTCGTGCTCCCCCAGAGTCCATGCCTCCACGGCACCCCACATCCCTGGACGTGTCGCGGTGTGACCCCACCCCCACCCCAGCAGGCACCCTCGCACCACTGCAGGGGAAGGTCTTTCCCGCCCAAGCCAGTCCGTCAAGTCTGGAAGGGGCCACCATACACCCACCAAGGCTGCAAGGAACACACAAAATGAGAGAAATGTGACACTACCAAAGGAACACTGAATTTCTAGTAACCAACCCCAAATATGGAGATCTACAAATTGCCCGACAAAGAATTCAAAATAAGTGTTTTAAGTAAGTTCAGTGAGAACACTGATAGACAGTGAGATCAGGAAGACAATCCATGAACAAAAGGAGAAGTTCAACAAAGAGAGAGAAATCATTCAAAAGAACCAAAGGTTGGTTCTGGAGCTGAAGAATTCAATGAATGAAATGAAAAATGCAACAGAGAGCTTCAGACTGGATCCAGCAGAAGAGTGCATACTGCACCAATGTCAAGCTCTTTGGTTTTTTTTGCTTTCTTTTTTTTAAATTTATTTTGGCCGTACAGTACGGCTTGCTCTACGGGATCAAACCGGGGATCAAACCCAGGCCTCCGCAGTGAAAGCACCTAAACCTAACCACTAGGCCACCAGAGAACCCCCAAGCTGTTGGTTTTGATATCATATTATAAACACATCAGATATTAAACTAGGTAAAGGTACATGGGAACTCTCTGTACTATCTTTATCATTTCCTGTGGATCTATAATTATTTCCAAAAAAAATGTTAAGAAAAGGAACAGGTTGAAATGTATTCGAATAACAATGATTAAGAATTTAAGATAATAGAAATATATGGAAGATGGAATATCTTTTCTTACTAATAAGGAAAACAAAAGTAGCCTTCAGAAGAAAAATGACAACAAAAACTTTGTAATCAAGCAAAATGACCACGGGATAATTTTGAGAACGTGGTGGATTATAACAAAGAAGCGCTAACTTAAACATGTCCTCTGAAGTGGCCACTAAGTGCTTCTGGGGTGAGCAGTATTTGCAGAGCGCTAGTAACAGCTGGGCTGAGGTAGTGACCTTCTGGCAGCATCAGACCGCAGCCACCAGACCCCTGGGCAAGCTTCCCCCATCACACGGAGGGGAGGAGAACAGTATGAACCAATGTGAAGAAATGAAAACTTGGTAAAGGATGGGCAGAATGTGCACAACAGCGGAACCCAGCCCAACTGACAGGTAGGTGCGAATACCAGGCAGGTTATAAAGAGGCGACACATCGCTCCAAGACAGCGACTAGGACTAGAGTCTGATAACCCAGAGGCTGTGGTATGGTTTTCTATTGAAACATAAAGTTTCTCTCTACAGTCAAAACAAATGGTTAATTTCTTCAACAGGAATGCTAATGGCCGTGAATGCATATGTATGAATTAGCTTAGACTTTTTTTTTTTTCTTTTTCTCCTGACTACTAGTTACCTTAGGGGCTAGGCAATACATATATATTTATGAAGTGTGCATTTGTTTTATGACTATTATTTTTAACTGGTAATGTTCTCAAACTCAAAGGATCTTGAATCGTATTTTGGATTTTTTTCTTAGTGACAAACAGAACTTTAAACCCTCTTATCTTTTTTTAATATATATTTTTAATAAACAAATAAATAAATTTATTTATTTTTGGCTGAGTTGGGTCTTCGTTGCTGCGCACCGGCTTTCTCTAGTTGCAGCGAGCGGGGGCTACTCTTCATTGCGGTGAGCGGGCTTCTCATTGCAGTGGCTTCTCTTGTTGCAGAGCATGGGCTTCAGGCGCACAGGCTTCAGGAGTTGTGGCGCATGGGCTTAGTTGCTCCACAGCACGTGGGATCTTCCTGGACCAGGACTCGAACCTGTGTCCCCTGTGTTGGCAGGAGGATTCTTAACCACTGCGCCATCAAGGAACCTCAGAGAGTCACTTTGACTAGAACTGTGGTTAAGCAGGAGGGAAGTGGCAAAGAACTCATCCGCCTACTCGAGAGTACATTTTTCAGCTTCATAACATGACAATGAATAGGCCCCTTGGCTTCTTGCTTGAATAGCTAGCAGTGAGAGTTTTCACACTCATATTCTGCTCTTTTCTTCTCGGAAAATGGCAAAATTACCCACCCCTGCCCTTGCCAATAGTTTGAGCCGTATGAATAGTCCTGGCCAGCAAGTTGGATCATTTATTCGCTGGCATGAGACACTTTAAGAGCTCTCTTTTCCCGTTGTAAAGGTCGTGGAAAACACATGTTAATATGGTGGGGTCTGGAACCCTGAGCCAACCCACGGGGACAGCGGCCTAGAGTTCACCTGATAAACTTGTGTCGGGGGAAACCGCTGCAACTCTGTGTTGTTACAGAGGCAGAATCTAGCCTGTGCAGAGGGTAGTTGAGAGTTTTGTATCGGGGAGCCATGCAGTGTATCATCCAAACCTGCACACTTGAGAGTGAAAGGGTGCACTGTTAATAATCACGACAGGAGAGCAGTCATCAACTGGGACTGCCACGAGCAGACCAGGATGGATGGTCACCTTCAGTCTGTGGGCTGAGAATATCTGACCTCCAGACAGCCGTCCAGTAATATTCTCCAGTGGTATGTTGGAATGCAGTTAAAACCACAGCAGACGGTGCAATTTTAAAGCCTAAGTCAATACAGTCAAATATTTTTTCCTAGTCAAATGAATTTTGAGTGTGAGTTCGTAACCTACGGAACCAATGAGAAATTTCCATTTGAATTATACTTGCAGGTCTCCTATGTCCGTAATGATTAAACCTCCTGGGTTCTTGTGTGAGGTCAAACCACCAAGGAGGCTGTCCTGGCCTGGAGCTATCAGCTCACAGTAGTTACTGCTGAGATGCCCATTGTCCCACCTGGTGTTGACCCTTTGCTTCTGGAGGTCCTACTGAGTCCGTTCTACCTTACGGGCGTGAGAGAATGTAGTGCAACCAGAAACTCCAAGTCTGGAAGTCCGGCCTCTCCAGCTATACTGTGCATCCATTTTCTCCGAGGTCTCGCCCCTGGCTTGGTAAACAGGTTTTGTTTTTGTTTTGCTGCTCACTGGACGCAGGGTCATCTGTTTCATTCCCATCTGGGGAGGGAGGCCTTGGGGCATAATTGTGCTAACAAAGTCAGCTTTCTGTCCTGCCAACTTCACCTCTCCCACAAGGCGAGCAGCCACATGACTTGCCTACCTGCTCAAGCAGATCAAGGGAAAAGGAACAGATGCAGAATAAAAATATAAACTAGTGTCAGAGATGTATTTCATATTTCAGACTTTTAATTAGAAATTGAAGGAAGCTAAGGAGACAGAAAGCCCTCTCCCTGTAACATTCAGTGGCGGCTTACCGCTGAGGCCAAAGTCCTCTGTGATTAGAACATCGTTAGTTAATTCCTTTGTAAGAATTCTACATTTTTTAGAGAGTTGTCTAAGTAAGAATACTCCTGGAGGGAAACCGAGCTGATTTAGTATATGAAGCATTTTGGCGTGAATCCCTTATCATAAGTTCTTTCCAACATGGTGCTACTCCTGGGTCCAACAGGACACATTGTAGAGAGGCAGAGGGAATGTTGGTGGGGAAGGTGGGGATGAGACCACAGAGGGGTCGGGCAGCGTGACGGCACCAGGCAGAGGAGGAGAGCTGATGTGCTGCTCATGTTAAGTGCTGGTTTATAGCTGGTCCTGGCCAGGGAGCTGCGTGATCCAAGCACCTGTGCTCTTGGACTGCCTCTGTCACTTAACCGTGACCTTCAAATTGCGCTACACTGAACACTCTTCCAGAGTGTTTGGGGTGGACCAGACTCTGTAAATATCTCCTTGAAAAAGCGTAGACTTTAAGTCACATTCTGATTTATACCACATTTTTGCCAAAAGGAAGGGTGTTGATGATTATTTAGGCCAAGGCTTTGTTTTAGGATTTTTCATTTAAATTCTCTGTTCTGCCCTAATAATGAATTTGTTGACAAAACCCCTATTTTTAGTATTATTTTTAGCAAACTATTCCATTTAATGGGATTTTTAAAAACACACTCTATTTGAAGGCCAGTTGGTTCTGGTCAATTCCTCCTAATTACTGTGTTCAAGATTATCAACCCATTTAGAGCAGGAAGAATCTATGAATACCAGTTATCATTTCAGTGCCTGGACTCATTACTATGGTTCAGTTATCTGATCAATAAAGACAGGCTTATTGACCAAGGAATTTATCATCTTCATCTCAGAGTTCAGATGCCATAGCTTAAGCACGTGCCGCGTCACTTTCTTCCTTGCATTATTTGAATACAAGTTTATTAAGAAAGCAATGATGTCACATTTTGCTTCATATCTTGAACATCTATCACAGTTTCTCAGAAAATGTTCATTAAATTTTTAATAGATTCTTTAAAAATTAATTTAAAATTTAGTTACATATAAATGAAAAAAAATTAAATCTATAGTTTCAATGCATCTAATTTACAAGCAGTATGCCTAGTGAAAGAAAAGCATCTCTATAGTTTAAAAAACATATTAGAGTTGAAGTCACTATTTACTGCAGACAATGAAGTAGAAATGCTTATTTTCCTAAAATAAATTCCTTTTTTGTTGATAATTTTTATATTTCCTTTTACTGGAAGAACTTCCAGTATCCTATCAATATGAAATCTACTGTAATTGCAAAGTTACAGTTAATACTCAATCCATCTGTTAAAACATGAGAGCTGACCAAATGCCTTCTAAGGTAATGGTTAGCTCTGAAATTCTTTATACTAGTGCCCCATAATTTCCTCTGTCTGTTTATGTACAGCTGCACTAAAATATGAGCTCTAAGAAGGCAGGGCCTTTTCCAGCTGTTACCTGCTGTATCTCCTTGCCCAGCAGAGCTCACATCCTAATAAACACTTGTTGAACGAATGAGCGCATCACTTAACCAGACTGCTTGTCTCCCTCCCGCAGAGGTTTATAGACTATGAACATTCTACTGATGCTTTTTTGGTAGAGCCCCTCCCGCGGGCCACTGTGCTAGGCCCTAGGCCTCTTTTAAGCTCCTCACAATCTATGTGGAGAGGCCTGTCAACACCATAAATTAAATGTGAACACAGCTGTAAGAGCTGTTAAAAATAAGACAATATGGGAATGATAATTCAAAAGGATTAGAAGAATCAATTAATTTGGCCTCTATGAATTTTACTAAATGGAGAGTGGGAGGCTTTTCCTTTCATATACATATATATATGTATATTTCCTTTCATATCCATATATATGTATACATATATATATTACAAATGTAATATATATATATATATTTTATAGAATATAATTCTCACAGTACCAAGGAATAGGAAGTATGAAAATGGGTAGACTTCCAGTGTTTTTCTCCTTCTCAGTCATTCATTCATAAAAGACTAATCTTGGGAATTTCCTGGTGGTCCAGTGGTTAGGACTCAGTGCTTTCACTGCCGGGCCCGGGGTTCAATCCCTGTTCAGGGAACTAAGACCCACAAGAAGCGGGCGTGGCCCCAAAACAAAAAACAGAAACCTAATCTTATCAAATTTGAAGGTACCATGCCATTACTTTTCAAGTTTATAATAGAAGTTTGCCCACAGGCAGCTCTCTGGAATAAGCTTTGATAGGAAAAAAAAAAAAAAATCTAAAGGTGGATCTGAATCCAGATGCAAGATGGTTAGATTTCTCTTCTCTTAAACGTTAATCATCTCTGAAAATGGAATAACTTCCTCTTTCCATTTACTAGTGCCTGAATGCCCACAGTAGAAAAGATGGTGAAGACGTGGAGAAAGGACGAGAGGAAGAGCCTGAAAGTTTTCATGGAAATAGAGTATCTTAAATGCTATTTTTGTCAATAAAAATATCTTCATTACATTTATTATGTTAGTAGCTTAAAATATATAAACCTATGATATATAGTTAGCTTATTAGGGCAATTTCTTCCCTAAGCTGTTATTCTAATGAAAAAGGAAACCACATAATCATATTTGAGTTCCAGAAAGAAGCCTGTTTTGCAAAATTTGAAACAAAGATATAATGTAAATATTTGTCTTAGGGAAATTATTTTAACTTTTTGTACTTTGTCAGAGAGGGGGTGAAATCTGACATGTGGAGGGAACGCAGGTTCCAGAGTAAGAGAAAAAATAGGCAAAGATAACTATACAATCATTAAACAATTATTTCAATTAAAAAAATTTATTTAATTTATTTTATTTTATTTTATTTTATTTTTGGCTGCGTTGGGTCTTCGTTGCTGCGCGCGGGCTTTCTCCAGTTGTGGCGAGCGGGGTCTACTCTTTGTTGTGGTGCGCGGGCTTCTCATTGCGGTGGCTTCTCTTGTTGCAGAGCATGGGCTCTAGGCACGTGGGCTTCAGTAGTCGTGGCCTGCAGGCTCAGTAGTTGTGGTGTACGGGCTTAGTTGTTCCGTGGCATGTGGGATCTTCCCGGACCAGGGCTCGAACCCCTGTCCCCTGCATTGGCGGGCGGATTCTTAACCACTGCTCCACCAGAGAAGTCCCTCTAACGATATCTTTTAGTCTGCCCATGTGTCTCTCCACACGTACTGTGCTTCTTTTTCTCCTAATAAATACTTTACTTGTTTCACTACTTTCCGTCTTTGTGGGAATTCTTTTTCTGCAAAGCTGTAGGGCCAGGGCCTTGTCACTGACCTTTGGTCTAGTGGCTAGCATTTGGTGCTCTCACTGCTGTGACCCGACCTCAATCACTGGCCGGGAACTGAAACCCTGCTTCAAGCCGCTGCAGGCTGAGGCCACCCGAGACCACATTTTGAGAACCACTGACTTAAAGTCTGTTTCACTTTTCTTCTAGAGGATAAGCTACTTTTATGTTGTCATAGAGAAATCCTGAATTCTGACTTTAACGTTTCTCAGTAATCTTAAGTGATCACAGTGGGACGCAACACCAAGGAGACACCTTGGAATAAAACAAAGTGCTAATGGCTATAAACAAAGGTTGTCACGAAGTTAAAAGATTCCCTTTCAGCTGTCAGCTCTGAGACTGCTTTGTATTTCCTCGATTTGTAAATTATATAGATATCACTCCTCAGGAATGTAGGGTCTGAAGTTTTCTCCTTCATTTCCAAATTCTAGTGCTACTCTAGAAACATGACCATCTTCCCCAAAAACCAAATTTATGTTTCCTAAAATCAGTAAGAAAATGCTGTTGTGTGGCTCTTGTTTTTCAAACAGAAAAGTAAGTACAGTGAAACTAATTCTCTTTTATTAGAGAGGAGATATTTATTTTTATTTTTTTGTGGGGCGGGGAAGGAGGCGATGGACTTGTAACTGTACTGAAAATAGTACAAGGAAATTTAGTTGCAGAACAAAACAGTTCCATATTTAGTAGGATTTAGTCCTGGATTTTCCCCAGACATTGCAGGTCAAATGAAAGATACAAAGAAATTCTTTCAGGCCTCAGACCAGACTTGGCACTCACTATAAACCATAACCAAGGCCCATTATGCAACAGAGGTGTTTGCAAATAACTAGGTGATTTAAGGTTAATCTGGGCAACACACGAAGACCTCCAATCCTGAGGCTGAAGAGAACATGCAACAACTCTTGCCATGACTTTGGGAAATGTGAACTCCAGGATGGTGGCAGTAGTTTGTATTCTGAATTTGGTTTAGTTTAATAAGCATTTGCTGAACGCCCTGCCAACTACACACTGGCATTCGCCATCTACCTTTACAAGGATTAAATCATGAGCCGCTGCAGCTGCTGACCTTCAGCACCCCCTGCGAGCAGCTCAGGTTGGAGATCAGGAATGAGGCGCTCTGTGCTCCGGGAAAAACTGGTGGAACAGGCTTTCAGACAGTCAGATAGTCTCGGAAGATTTTATGAGCCCAATTCTTGCATGTCCTCATACCTAGAAAAGCACTAAAAGCATAAGCAGTGACATCTGCTCCTCGTGACTAGCAGCAAGCCTCTGCCAAAACGTGTGTGCACCCCCTGCACTCAAAACCTGTATAACACTGACCGTCCCCTACCTCCTCGGGGCAGCTTCTCAGGGTTATCTGAAAAGCTGTCTCCCAGGCTATAGTCCTGATCTTCCCGCAAATAAAACTTAACTCACAACTCTCACTTTGTGCATTTTTTTTCAGTCGACAGCCTTCTGCGTGCAACTAACAGAGCATTTCCGATATTACAAGGCTCCTGCCTACACAGGATTCTGTATTCATGAAGTATGCACTCTGGCTATCTCCTGCTTAATATTAAAACTGAAGCAACCTGGTGTGAAGAATTAAGTTACTGCAGCAAGTGTTACTTTCCCGTTGCCAGGACCACACTCGCTGCAACACTGGACCAAGAGCTCTAGGAATAAATTGTCTTGTGGGCATCTAGATTAATCAAAGTCTAAACAAATCTCTAAATAATTCTGGATGATGGGATAATTTAAAATTATATCAGCCATTCAACAGCTGCAGAGGACTAGTCTTGCAGGAGACCCTGTACTGGGTGCTGGAGAGCAGCAGGGAACACCACAGGCCTGCGCCCAGACTTTGTGGATTACACATCAGTAGGAAGGCACACACTCACCAGAAATAAATTATGCACGAGAAGTGCTAAATGCAGGCGTAATCAGAAATGGTCTGAAGGTGGAAAACCCCAGGAAGACACTGAACTGTCGGCCGATTTGCTGTTGAATCACTCACCCACAAGAACAGCACTTGGTCCCGTTTGCTAACTACATCCTTACTGGTAGTCTTACTAAAAATGACATGTGGTCAAGTTTAATGCAGTTGCGGAAGAAGAAAAAGAGAAGTCTAGAACTCTGAAAAATTCCTATTGCAGAATGGGGAAAGTAAAGAAAATGCATAAAGAAATGAAGGGGAGAAAAGAGGGAAAATGCTGTGGCAGGTGATTCATGATTTCAGCTATTTTCCTAACTTGACCATTTTTACTTATTTAGCTTATAGTAGGAGACTTTCGGGTGCAGAAATTCCTGCTCGGGAATTTCAGAAAGCGAACCCTTTAAGACTGTTCCGTGACCCCAAAACGGTGAGTACACAGTTAGGGCCCGAGACCAGGAATGCAGGGGTCAAGGGCACCGCAGACAGAAAGACTGCAGGAGGAGCGGAGCGGCCGCCGGACCTGCATTTACACTCCATTCACTGCAAACACAGTTGCTGAACTGAACGCCGACCAGCTCTTAGCAACTCTGCTCCGTCTGCGAGCTCCTCCCTAGGGCTCTGACCTCGCCTGAAGGGTTTCCGCCAACAGTATCTGATTTAAACGCTTCTGCACACAGATAGCCACGGTGGGAAGCAGCACGGCATTCAAGGCGCTCTAACTGTTCACCCGCGGAGGCAACCCGCGGACATGGTCCGCACATCTGCAAGGCCGGCAGCCGCGGGCAGACCCCTCCCGCCGGGCAGCCCTCGGCCCCGCCTCCTCTCCCGGCGCCGCCCGAGGGGGTGGAAGCCGCCCGCCGTGACGGACGGACAAGCGCCCACACGCCGCCGGGAACCGCTGAACAGCACCAGCTCACCCACCGGCCCCAGCCCCGGAAACAGCCGCCCCACGCGGGGAGGCGGGGGAGGGGGGGAGGGAGGACGGCTGCGGCGGCGGCTACGCGGCGGCTGCTCTCGCGGGATCTCTCTCTGCCTCCGTGTCTTCGGGCTCCGTAGAGATCTCGCGTGGTTTGGGCTAGGGGCGGGGCGAGTCGAGGGGCGGAGTCGGATGGGGCGTCCCCGGGCCTTGTTGATTTCAGCGTCCTCGCGGCGGCCCTCGCGCCCGCCGCCGTCCGCGCATGCTCGGTCCCCGCCGGCTCGGAGGCCGCGGCGCTCGGGCTTCCCCAACCAGCGTCCGGGCCCCGCCCCTCCCCCCGGCGGCGGCGGCGGCGGACGTGTTGTTTTGGCGGCGGCGCCGGCTGCCGCGGAGCCCGCCGAGTCCCAGCGCCTCACCTGCGCCCGCTGCGGCGGGCCCACCGACCGCCTCGCCACAGGTAAGGCAGTCGCCTCGGGCTGGGGGCGGGGTCGGGGGCCAAGGGGCCGGAAAGGCCGAAGGGGGCCGAGGGATTGAGGGAGTCAGGGGGTGGTCGGGGGCCGGGAGGAGGGAGGTCTGGGCCGGGCGGCCGAGGGTTCGGAGGAGGCTGGGCCCGGGGTTGGAGGAGGGTCTGGGGCCTGGAGGTCGGAAGGGCCGCGGGGCCGGGGTCGGAGGCCGGGAGGTCGGAAGGGCCTAGGGGCCGGAGGTCGGGGCCGGCGGCTGAGGGTTCGAGGGGGCCTGGGTGCTGAGGGAAGGCTGGCGGCCGCGGGGTCCAAGGAGGTGGAAGGGCCGGGGGCCCGGGCCCGGGCCTCGCCGCCGCGACTTTGTTGTTGTCGGCTTCGGAGGAGGCGGACCTGCCCGCGGCGCCTCGCGCGGCCTCGGCGCTGCGGCTGGAGGGGGTCTCGGGGGCTGGAGCGGCGCCGCCTTTTCTCGTTTTCGGGTCTCGGTTGGGCGGTTACTGCTGTAGAGTGCGGGCTCGTCCACCGCCGGAGTAGAGGGGACCCAGGCGTGGAACCACACGGGGAGAAATTTTGCGAATCCAATTATTTTATTGTTTGTTTGTTCCCCGCTTCCAGAACTGTGTTTCCATCTATCCTTTTCTTAAAATTTAGAGATCCTGTGTTTTTTAAATTACACATTGGCATCCTTTGGGTACGGAGGAGGAAGTACGGTCTTCCCGATAGTTTTTGCTCTTAGTTTGTTATGTATCATTGTTGCAGAAGTACTCTGTGCTCTTTAAGGAAACACAGCGCAGCCGCACAGTGACGAAGTGTGTCCTCCCGCCGCGCCGGCCTCCCACCCATCTACCCCCCCCACCCCCTCCCCCCCCCCCGCTTTCTGCCCAGGGGAACCAGCCTGCGAGTGTGGTGTTTAGCCATTAAGGATTTGTCTGTGCGTGTAATAAATACGGTTTAAAAACACAGTTGTCACGTTGTTGTAAATCAACTATACTTCAATAAAACAAAAAAACTAAAATTGGGATCATATGTAGTATATAGTTCTTATTGGCCAGTTCTACTCATGGTGGTTTCTCCATTTTATGACACACCTCATTCTTTTAAAAACATACAGAGCTCTATTCTTTTAATCGATGAACATTGTCGTCCATAGTTCTGTAATCTTTTAGCTTTTAGTTAGCTTTTAATAAGGTCTACAAACTAATGTTTTGAAACGTAATGTGGTAGAACTTTCAGAATGTCTGCCAGTTGGGGATACTTACATATTAGGAAGTTGAGTAATATGTTTACATAGAGCTTAATGGTAGCTTTCAGGAGGTCTGGGTGACTTCATAATGCAGGTTACTAAAATACTTCATTTTTTGTTTTTTTAAGTGCATTTTTCAGAGTAAACTTAAATTCCATATGCTCAGTTGAAAACAGATTCAGTCCCTCAAATGTGAACTGGCCCCTGTGTGACGAAGAGGTAAAGGTAGGAGGCCAGTGGCCCCCAAGTTTGTGTCTCGGGCAGGTAAACCGTAGGGAGTAAGCTGTTAAGTGGAGGGATGAGAGCAGCTGCTTACTATTCAAGAGGACGGGGAACTAGGGGCTCTACTACACTTGATATTTCTGCGTGCAGAACTGGAGGCTTTGTTGATCTAATCACTGCCTTGTATCTATTAAAAATGTGCTGTGCGTTCATCTTGGTGCTGGCTTCCAGGGAAAACAACTGAGTAAGGTAATCACAGAGAACCATCTGGTTCTCAACATGTATAGCCTGAAATCTGAGGCCCAGTTGTGTAGCATTTTATTAGTTGGGAAACTGTGTTCAGAAGGAATAAAAAAACATCCGTGGCCTTTTTAGTTATCCTTGCTGGTAGTAGAATGCGCTTTCTTATGTATTTCTCACAACATAGGTGGCAGTCTCTCCATTATATGAATCTTTAAACAGAGGCTCTGAGAGATTAAACTGGTGAAGACCCCACTGCCTTTTTAGTGGTGCTGACTGCATTAGACTCAGGCATGCTTCATGCTTCAGACATGCATCCAAGAACCTGTTTTTTGCTCTACTGTGCTGCGCCCCATTAATGAAAATTACCTTACAAAATGACTGAACTTAGAGTTTCCTTCTCTTTTTTGGCTTGGAAGCGTTCCTTACAAATAGAGACATAAATATAATTGTATGTATTGAAAATAATCTAAAGGATAATTAGTGTGAAACTAACAATATCTATTTATTTATTTTTATTAATTTTTATTTTTGGCTGCTTTGGGTCTTTGTTGCTTTGCGCAGGGTTTCTCTAGTTGCGGCGAGCGGGGGCTACTCTTTGTTGCGGTGCGCGGGCTTTTCATTGCGGTGGCTTCTCTTGCACACGGGCTCAGTAGTTGTGGCATGTGGGCTCAGTAGTTGTGGCTTGCAGGCTTAATTGCTCCGCGGCGTGTGAGATGTTCCCGGACCAGGGCTTGAACCCGTGTCCCCTGCATTGGCAGGTGGATTCTTAACCACTGCGCCACCAGGGAAGTCCCTCTAATGATATCTTTTAGATGGGGTCTCTGATGGTGTATTATTAAAATACTGAATTCCTTGAGGTGATGCCATTAAGCAAGAACATGGGGGACTGTGTTACTTTAGTTTTCAGTCACTCCATTTGATGCCGTGCAAAATTTGGATGTCATAGTGAATTGTAGCTATTACAGATGCTTTAATCCCTTATAGACTAGTTTCATTTCATTTAGTATTATTTTTATGAACACCATTACACTCTTTGTAAACTAATATGATGAAAACAATACAAAGAGGGTCCTAAAAAGATTAAAATTTGCTTATTTATTTTGGCCACCTAAAACTGCATCATGACAGGCAGTTTAATAGAGTATATGTCATAATGTTATGGTTATTGATCTGTTTTGGTTTTCCAGCAGATGTGACAACTGTGTGGTTTAAAGAAATACAGCACGTGCTGAAGCTAAAGTATGATCAGTTGTGATATGTATTTGAGAAGAAACCCACGTATAGGAAAATATTTGAGCTTTTTTTTCTTGGCATTTGTTAAGGATGGTAATTAGATTCACATTTAAATGGCATATCTGCCATCACTTGTCTCTTGGACAACTTACACTGGATGTGAGTGGGTTATATAGTTGTGGGATACAAAAAAACAATTCAGCACTAGCAAGATGTCTTTAGAATATGTTAGGACTTCCAGCTGTTGGAGGATGGGGAATCCAATTCTGTGTGTGCATAGTCTCAAAAATTAATAAGAGAGATCTTATGGCTCACGGGGAGAAATACAGTTTTCCATTTAGCCTAAAAATCCTTTTGGGGCGGCATACATTTATGAGTAGCTGTCAATAAACTATTTAGGGCCTATGAATGGTAACAAAAGCGTCAGCTATGATCTAGAGTTTAAAATCTAGATGAGATTTAAAAGCTAAGTATGAAAGAACTCTTGTGGCATTGCCTAAAGGACCTGTTCCCTGATAGCTCTGTTTCTAGGGAGAAAATAGCTAAGATGCAAGAGAGGCCAAAAGAGAGGGGAGATTATCTGAGAGTTGGCCCTCAGAGTAGACAGAGGGAAAGGGGAGCCCTCAAAGAGTCAGCTCCGTGGTTGGAGGTCAAGGGAGATAAGAACTTAAAAGTTATAGTTCTTTGAGATACTGAAAAAAAGTCTAATTACGATTATTATCCTGTGGTAGCTGTGTCCTGCTGGGGGTTGAGTTGGGATAATTAACACTTTGCAGTAATGGGTGGGCTCTTGTAAACCTGTAGTAACCACAGTGCAGTAAGTCAGTTCAGTGTGTAACCTCAAGCGCAGTGAGCATCTGAGAGCTGTGGACTGTGAAGTGTCATGAGGCCTTTGTCTTCCCTGTTCCTGCTACAGGCCAGCACCTTGGACTTACGTACAGGTGTTACCTGAGATACAGTTCCCGTCTCCCTTTTTTGGAGCTGTGTTTTCTCCTTTCTGGCCGCCTCAGGCCCCTGGATCCCCCTGTTCATTCCCTCTTTGCTGAGGTCCCAGTTTGTATCACCAGCTTCATTTTATTTCCAGAGCTTCAGACCTGCCTTCTGTTGTTTTCCTTGACAAACTCTTTAAAGTGCTGTCATTTTGTTAGCTTGAATCAAATAGATTCAGAATTGAAGTGTTTTCCTTGCAAAGTTAATTCTTTTTCCTTCATTGACTTGTTTGTATTAATGATCCTCACATTTTCTTAGTCATCTAGACTCAAAATCAAAGGACACCTTTGGCACTTTGCCCCTTATAAATGATTTGTCATTTTATTGCATGTGGTTCCTGATTCTCCTGCCTCTTTTCCATTTTCCCAGCAGTTAAGTGATTTTAATCCCTTTGCTTCAACTGCCATTAACAGGAGTCATCCCTAATCTCTAGGTTTTACCATCCCATCATGTTTGCTGCTATCAAATTAATTGTACTAAATGCAGCCCTGATCATTTTTTTTCCCCTGCCTGCAAACAAAACAAAACCCCAAAACTTACGGAGTGTTTCTTCTGACAGCCACTGTGCTGGGTGCTTTGTCTCATTTGGTCTTCGTAATAGTTTTATTTTGTAGGTACTATTATGCCACTTTACGGAGGAAGAAATTGAGAGTTCATGAGCCTGAGGGAGTTGCTAGTGGGTAGGTGAACTGGAGTTGGAATCCCAAGCATGTCTTCCGATTTTGTGTCCTTGACCTTTGTGCCTGCACCGCGTGGCTCCTGATCGACTCTGGAACACAGTCCTTGTTCTTCACCTTTGCCTTTTCAAAACTGCATTACGTGGCCCCAGTGCTCCTCCTCAAATTGGTTCCTTGTTTTATTCAGACTTCTGGTTTCTTATGCATTTTCTTTCAGAGTTTCCTCCCTTTCCTGTCTCTGCTCTTTGAGGCCCTCCTTGTGGAAGGCTTGCTGATGCGCTGTATTTCGCTAGGGCTCCTCTTCCCGGCCTGCGAGTAAGGTCTCCTCTCATTCATATAGTTGCTTAACCTTGTGATGAGAACTTTCTACTCTGAATTTGTTTTTGAGTACTCTAACAGTTGTAATTGGATTAAAAAATGCTCGAAAACAGAAACCGTGTGTTGTGGACGCTCAGGAGATGGGTGTGAATGAATATGAAAATGATCTCTGGTCACCTGCCCTGTTAATGGCAATTTAAGTAGTATTTGACTTTAGTTGGTAGATGACACCCAATAGTTTATTGGAGTTTTTAATTTTGTGTATGTGACAAAACCAGATTTTCTTGTTGTAGGCTATCAAATGAGTTCAATTTTCAGATTCATTTCTAGGTAATTATGATAAGTTGTTTTTTCTTAAAAATTCAGTTTTGTTTTTTTTGTATGCATGTGTCTGAGTTATTGACAGTTGTACATATGTATAATACATGTATATAAATTCTTAAAATTAATGGTTTGACATTTGAATTCTTTTCGATGCGGTTAAATTAGACATATTGTCAAATGAACTACAGTGTTCTCATAAGCTTTCTGGCCTCACACCTTTCTCTGTGCTTATGTAGATACGGGCCTATCCTGCAGTGTCATTTATTCCTTTTTTGTGACACCAGGAAGCTCCAACTTTTTGGTCAGCCGAAATGCACTCACACAGATTATACATAAGTCTGCTTCCTGAAGAGTTCATGTGAAATTTCAGATTATTTTGAATCTATCAAGGTTAATGGTTACCATGCAAAGGTTAAAATTTTATATTTCTCTTATATCTGCCTCTGCATCTTGTATTATAGTGTAAGTAATACAATATAAGTATTATATTAAGTAATTAGTTTCTGCTTTATCATATAAAAATATAATCCTTTCTGTTAGGAGTTGAGAATGTAGGATATCTTGGTGATGGTGATAGGGGGACACATTTGGGGTTTCTTTTTGGAATACTAAATGCATGATTATAAAAGAGTGAGATTGATTCTCAGACTAATTATTAGTCTTCCTGCTCTCGACTTCATAAAGGATTAAAGTAATCACAAATACTTCTCTAAAGATAAAGCAAGTTTAAAATAAATGATTTTGAAAATAGGTACTGCAGTCACATGGTTCAAGGTTTAAGTGCTGTGAGAAGTTTCTAGCCTCAAGATGACTCCTCAGGCTGCCCTTTTCCCCGCTGGGAGGTAGCCACTTATCTCTGGAATGATACAAAAGAAACTATTTGTATGTGAGTAAATTTGAATAAATACTCTTCTTCTTTCCAGTTAGGATGAGGGTCATTGCAAACAGTTTCACTTGCATTTTTCACGGAGTGTATCTCTAATATTCCATAACAGTAAAGAATTTCTTCATTCTTTAAAAAAATCTTTTTGCAGCCTCAAAGTATTTGCTATATGTTGCTACATATGTAGATTGTATGTATTATCATTTATTTAACCTTATTCCCTACTGATGGACATTTAGATTGTTTCCAGTTTTATACTGTTATACCCATTGAGGCACCCGTTTGAAGGAAGAGAAATAAAAAGTAGATCTTTCTTTCTAGGGAAAAATAAAAATTGAAAACTGAAATGGATGTTTCTTGGGGAATGAAATGGTTTCCTTTTCAGGCCTGATGATTACTGGTGAGAGAAGGACGGGCCATGTGAAGGTGCTTGCTGGAGTGAGTCCCTGGTGACTGTGGGTGGAAGAGTAGGAATGGCAGTGGCAGTGGTGATTGGCCGCAGCTCCCAGGGCCAGTGTCCGCTCTGCGCGAGGCCACCTCTGCCTGCGGTTAGAAGTTCTGTACTTGGCAAGGGTTCTCCATACCTGGAAACTCGTCTCTGGGACTGTGGCCTGTAATAGTATATTTAACATAGGAAATCTGTTCAGGGAATGAACTAAGATCCCTGGGTGTCATCTAGAAGGAAATGTCATGGCCAATAATACAATATATTTTATGAGGTCATTGAATTTTTTACTGTAGTATTATTGTATGTTCAGGCGTAAGATTTAAACTACTGAAATAAATGAAGTTTAACAGATTCCTCCTTCAGCAAACCTCTGTCATCCACATCTGTTGCTCATGGGTTGTTTGGGTAATAGTGGCTTTTTAACAGTGTGGTGTGAATCCTTTCAGACTTTATGTATAAACAGAAATAACATTCATGTATCTTAAAAATGTCAGAATCCTATTGAATAACAAGTCACGGTAAGAATAATGAAAAGTCAGAATTGAATGTAATAACAAGTGAATAAGGTGATGATGGGATGTCAGGTAAATAATGAATGCACTTTGATTCCTTCTGACCAAGGGTGCTATAAATACAGACTGTCATTGTATACAAGTGTAACAGCTGCTAAAGTTGTGTAGCTGGTCTATCAGGTTACTCCTAACAAGTCATTTAAGGTTTTCCAAGCTGTGCCTTTTTTTTGTTTGTTTGTTTTTTAAACATAGTAGATATGGCTTACTGAACAGGATGAGTTATCTTTTCTTTGTTATTTTTCAGTAATTCTGTTCTAAATATGGGATTTGAGTGTTTTTCTGATAGGCATCAAAAAATGAGTTTTTTAGGTGTTTGGTAGCTATGTCATTTCTCTTTATGCTGGTACTGTATATGCTGCCTGGGTCCACATGGCTCAGGTTTTTGTAACAAGGATTCGTTTGCACTGACTCATTTCTGAACACCTGTGGTTCTCTTTTGGTCACTTATACACACTTTCCTGGCCATCGTAGAAATAATAGGTAAAAAGGTCATTTGTCTTTGTTCATCTCCAGATCCTGCCACATATAATAGCAGTAAGAATTCCTTGTAGAAAGACTAGAAAATATGGATAAAAAAGAAACAGATTGTCGGGAATGTAATCACCCGGGGTGTGTGTCCTCTAGTTAATTCTGAGAGATTTCTGTATTAATGAGAACACCAACTAGAAAAGCCCAGCTTTATAAATCCTGCTGCCATATAAGGCAAATACATTTGGTGATAGAAGCATGGAAAATGTGAGTGCTTGAATTTTCTCTGACCTGGATGCTTTGCCAGGTGACCGAGGCTGTGGTAGGGCCTCAGCTTAGCGTGTCAGGTGATTTGTGCATGAATGGCCAAGTGCGGAGTGGTTTAGCTGTTGGTGATGGGAGCCCCACGTGTGTCAGTAGGTGGGTTAGTATATCCACCTCTGTTGCTGTTCCTGGTTTAATAATTCAGAGCTTTTATTCTGATTGTGTATCATTGTATTTTTGTAATCATCTTTAAAATACTGGATCTTAAGTTTATTAGAAAGAAATATTTAGAAATGCCATAGCTCAAAAACAAACACAAAATGAGCCTTTCTTTGTTTGACAGTATTTTGAAGGATGCTGTGTTTTATCCCTGTGACCCCTGTGAGTCCTGGTACTCTTAGTCTCCTGTTTGCATTCTAGTCTCTTTTTAAAAATTAATCAGTTAATTAATTTATTTTTGGCTGCATTAGGTCTTTGTTGCTGCGCGCGGGCTTTTCTTTAGTTGCAGCGAGCGGGGGCTGCTCTTCGTTGCGGTGCGCGGGCTTCTCATTACGGTGGCTTCTCTGGCTGTGGCGCACGGGCTCTAGGTGTGCCGGCTTCAGTAGTTGCAGCACAGGGGCTCAGTAGTTGTGACTCGCAGGCTCAGTAGTCGTGGCTCACGGGCTTAGTTGCTCCGCGGCATGTGGCATCTTCCTGGACCAGGGCTCGAACCCGTGTCCCCTGCATTGGCAGGCGGATTCTTAACCACTGCGCCACCAGGGAAGCCCCCTGCATTGTAGTCTCTTGATGACTAGAGTGGATTTTTAAATTCATGGTCACCTTGATACTCAAATATAAGAGCAGATTTTGGAACACATGAAGGTAGTTACTACAGTTTTAGTTTTAAGAAAAAACCTGGCAGTGGTCTGTAGTGATTTAACATGTATTGTAAATACCATTGTGAAAGAATTACTTCAGATACTTCTAAACCATTTTAATGGTTTAATGGACTTGACTTTTTTTCCTGCAAATAGAGTGATTTTGAACCTTTATTCTTTTATGAACCAGAGAAATTAGAAATGGCAAAAGAAAGATTTAGGCTTTTCTGCAGTGATTTATATAAATATCTGTATTGTAACTGTTCCTGAAATTGGTGTGATTCTGATGGAAAGGGAGAGATTACCATGGTCTTAAACTAGTTGAGCCGCCTTATTGTTTATGGCAAAAAGCTTTTTGTAAGCTTTCTGTTTCTTGTTAAGGACTTGTTCAGTTGTCACTGTTGAATAATCCCTGGTTTTATTGTGCCTAGGTAGTACATCCTGTATGTACTTGGGGCCACACCTGCCTATGCACGTGCGCATGGGCATCCGCGGCGCGCGGCTCCAGGAGGCCCCGTTCACACAGACACAGTGTGAGTGCCGTTCCCTGCGCTGCCTCAGGAAGTCTCCTGTGTGCGACGGATGCGCCCTGGAACGGTGCAGTACGAGATGCTAATGTCTTGGTGCTTTAACATTTCCACACTTTTGTATAACTTTCCCTTCATTTAATCTTTACAACAGCCTTGTCAAAGAGTGTCTTGTCTGGTGAGTATCATTAGTCTCATTTTATAGATGCATGAACTGAGATTCAGAGTTAGTTCCTTTTCCTGAATCTGCTGAATCTGCTTTCTTTCCTGTGAAGTGATCTGCAGTCTTTAAGGACAGAGGGCTTGGTGCGAGAATAGACCTAGAACTCAGAGCCCGTTCTGCCTCCTAAGGAAGTTAGGTCATCCCTTTCCTTGGAAGTGAAACTATTACACGGAGTTTTGTAAGATTGAATGAATTAAAATGGCACCACTTTATATGCAGTAAATGCTCGACTAATGAAAGTTGCACTAATGATAAAGGTAGTAATGCTTTATGAGTCACACACTGCTTTTCAAATATGAGATCAGTCGTCACTCGGCAGAGCGAGGGACTCGCACAGCAGTAGTGGCCATTTAAACGAGAGTCTAGCCTTGGGAGCAGCCTCGCGTCAGTATTGTGTGGGGGGTCAGGAGTAGCCAGGGAGCCGGGGTGCGGTCGCTGGGGAGCCACCTTAGGCTCGCTTGTCTTCCGTTCGTTTTTAGTGATAACATGCAAAGCACCACCTGTAGGGCAGTCTGATTTTAAAAGGGGGCTCCCTCTTGAGGCCAACCTGGAATCATACTACATTAAAGTTTGAGCAATTTTGAATCTGCTGCAAAAATCCTGACAAGTACCAACAGCTGAGAAAAGGTGCCAGCTCTCACGTACAGGGTCTTAACTCAGGCTGAACTGGATTTTTGTCAGCCCTCAGAATGAATCTGTGCAGTGGCTTCCCACTGTCCTAAAAGTAAGGGCAGGAATCGAGCAGGGCTGAGCCCTAAGTGGTTTTGAGCTTAGGTACAGCTTCGCCCAGTGTGTAGCATATTAGGGATGCTCGAGTTTTTTTGTGATACTGCTCAAGGGTTATAGGACTGGGCATACGTTTTCATTTATAAGAAAAAATGATTACATGCCTTAAGAATAACCAAATCAAAAAATCGATGGTTTTATTTGTTGCAGTGTTTCCAGTTAGTGCTTCAAATTGAATTTCAGGGTCATCTTTAAAGTCCTTGTATAGTCGTCTGCAGTATAGTCATTGTTGTTTCAGGGGACTTCGGGTTGTCTTGGTGTGGCCGTGCCTTGTCTGTAAGAGAAAATGACTTCCGTGTTCCGTCAGGACCACGAGCTCTCTTGCCGCCGATTATCCTTGTGATCTCTTACTTTGTTTCCTGTGTCTTGGTGAGTAGAATGGATTCAGGCCCCAAGTGTACAGATTTAATTCCCTGTGGAGCAGCATTTGGTTGTAGACTTCGGGCAGTGTGATAGACAGATAATGCCCTCTTCCCCAGGGTGTTCATGCTTTAATTCCTGGACCCTGTCAGTGTGTTACCCTGTATGGCTCAGGGGAATTAAGGTTGCTAATTAGCTGACTTTGATAGGGAGAGTGTCCTGTATTACTGTGATGGGCCCAGTGTGATCACAGGGTTCCTTAGAATTGGAAGAAAGAGGCAGAGTGAGGACCCAGCCTGACGTGGCTAGCTTTGAAGATGGAGAAAAGGGTCATAAGCCAAAGAAAGCAGACGGACACTAGACTTTTGAAAATGCAAGAGGTAACCCCCCTTAGAGCCTCCAGAAAGGAATGCAGCCCTGCCTGCACCCTGATCTTAGCCCAGTGAGACCTGTGTTAGACTCTGACCTCCGGGACTGTAATATAAGGAACCTGTGTGGTTTTAGGCAGTTTCATTTGTGGTGATTTGTTAAGGCAGTGATAGAAAATGTATACAGGTAATAATAACACATTGTGATCCTCTGATTCCTTAGGGAAGTGATTGCTAAGCGGCCCCTTCCCCCAACAAAATATTTAGATGACATTACGAAGCTGATAAAAAACTAGTACTGCTGTGTTTATTTTTATTAAAAAAATTTTTTTAAAGGCTTGATTTAGAGCGTTTATATGTGTCATATTTATTTATTTATTTATTTTTGGCTTCGTTGCTGCGCTGGGGCTTTCTCCAGTTGCGGAGAGCGGGGGCTACTCTTTGTCGCGGTGCGTGGGCTCTAGGCGTGCGGGCTTCAGTAGTTGTGGCACGTGGGCTCAGTAGTTGTGGCTCGTGGGCTCTAGAGCGCAGGCTCAGTAGTTGTGACGCATGGGTTTATTTGCTCCATGGCATGTGGGACCTTCCCGGACCAGGGCTCGAACCCGTGTCCACTGCATTGGCAGGCGGATTCTTAGCCACTGTGCCACCAGGGAAGTCCTACTGCTGTTTTTAAATGGGGGTGGTCTTGAGCCCTGCCAGGTGGGATTTTCTCTCATTTTTGTAGCATCCTGGAGATACCTCTGAGTTTTTGGAGCTTCGTCCTTTTTTTAATGACAAAAGTGGTGTATTGGGTGAGTGAATCAAAATGGTGTACAGATGCTGTTGAAGTTGGGAGAACCACAAGTATGAAGACCGTCTTGGAGTTAGTTGTAGTAATCTAGCTAAAATTGACAAGGATGGTGATAGAATGGAATTTTCACTGAGAGCGGTGGGAGTAATTGAAGCGAGTAGCTGCCCTGCAGGGTGAGGGCTGTGTAGAAGGCTTTGGGTGTATTGTGTTTGAAGTGATGGTGGGGACCCCTGGCCCTGTGAAATTAATCTAGTAATTTATTAAATGCACTGGAAAATTTGTACTGAAGAGGAGGGTGACTTAGAATCAGCAGAGCAAGAGAAAGGAGAAATACATACATGCCCTCAAAATCCTGAGGCAGTATGTTGGAGGAAGCCATGGACAAAATTAACAGCTATTTAAGTTGCTTTTCTGGCAGATAGAAGCTGGGGTCCTTGTGAATTTGCTACATGGAATCCTTCCAGTTTGGGGGAAGGAGTCTTATATTTGAAGAAGTTGTATATACTCTTTGTTCTCAGTAGGAAAGAAAGACTATCCCTCTGCATTCACTGTAAATAGACATAAGTAAATTTCTACCCTAGGCTCCCCTGCTGTAAAAAATGGAAAAATGACAGTAAGGTAGTTGGATAAGGTAAATTATTAGAGATTATTATTTTTGAAATTTTTTTTTTTTTTTTTTGCAGTACGGGGGCCTCTCACTGCTGTGGCCTCTCCCGTTGCGGAGCACAGGCTCCGGACGCGCAGGCTCAGCGGCCATGGCTCACGGGCCCAGCCGCTCCGCGGCATGTGGGACCTTCCCGGACCGGGGCACGAACCCATGTCCGCTGCATCGGCAGGCGGACTCCCAACCACTGCGCCACCAGGGGAGCCCGAAAATATTTTTATTCTCCAGAACACATATACCTCCCCACACAACACACATGAAAATAAAACCAACTGCTCTGTAGAAGCATAAGGATGTCTCTCTGGCTAGTCCTGCTCTTCTCTGGTGTTCAGTGTATCATATTTTTAGGGTACAGCAGCAACGTTCATATGGCTTATTTACCATTTTTTACTGTTGCTTTCTTCCAAAATTATTTTCTGCAAAATGAGTAATACAACAAATCCATTGAATTCTTTAGGGCCTGTTTGTATATTTAGTTTTCCCTCTGTGTTCCTACAACTCTGGGACTGCATTTTCCAATAAATGTTTTTTGATGGTCTTCTTTCGATTTGAAATGCCACTGGCTAGAAAAAGTAACCTTTACTATTGCTTATCTCTGGCATTTGTTTCAAGAATTTGGCTTTGCTGTTTCCCTGTTCCTTCATTCCTTTGTGGGTCTCTATTTTTAGCCTGCCTACCATGTCTACATGAAATTTAATGAGTTTTTCATTGGTTTTATTTTGTCCTTTTCCAGGTGTGCTAATAATTATTGAAGTCTATACAGGGGAAACAAGGGAACCAGGAAGATGTTGTGTTTCAGTTAACAAGCTCATGTTTAAGCTGACTCCCAGTAGCTGAGGCTACCAGGCAACCTTCTGTCTAAGAGTGTGACCCAGTGATGGATCTCCTGAGAAGGAACTTTAATTAATTAATTAAGTTTTGGCTGTGTTGGGTCTTCATTGCTACGCCTGGGCTGTCTCTAGTTGCGGCGAGCGGGGGCTTCTCTTGTTGTGGAGCACGGGCTCTACGCGTGCGGGCTTCAGTAGTTGTGGCTCGCGGGCTCTAGAGCGCAGACCCGGTAGTTGTGGTGCATGGGCTTTGTTGCTCTGCGGCCTGTGGGATCTTCCTGGACCAGGGCTCGAACCCGTGTCCTCTGCATTGGCAGGCGGATTCTTAGCCATGGCTCCCCCAGGAAAGTCTCCCTGAGCAAGAGCTTTAAGACGGCAGAATTGGCGCCCGCTGCCCTCAGACTCCTAGTTGCTGTTGGCCGTCTAACTTCCCTTTGTGATCATGGTGGAAAGCTCTCATAGCACAGAAAAGCTGGTGACAAGTGTTTAACATTTTGCCAAGAAACTAAGATAAAACACAATCACATATTTAGAAGTTTTAAAAAAAGGGGTGGTCGTTGCAGGATATAGCAACTCACGTCAGATCCATGGGACTGTGGGTGTTTTGGCTGGCATAGTATCAGGGTCTCGTGTATCCTCAGTTCATTTTACTGCCTAACTGTCTTTCGTTCTCTGATGGACCTGAATGTAGTCTTTCTGGTTTTCAGGTTTGTATGAGTCTAGTTCGTACAGGAAAGGAAAACCACACGGTACTTTGAACAGGGAAAGTTTAATGTGAAGAGTTGTTAGCTGTAATGGGATTGGCTAGTAAGTAAAGAGAGCCCTAAAGAATATAGAAACGGTATGAGGAGCAGCCACTACTCCTGGGGCTGGGATTGAGCGCTCCAGGAAGAGGCCCGCCTGGCACTGAGATCCAGGCCTTGTTGGGAGGGTGTCTGGCTCATTGGATGGCAGAGAAGTTGCTCTGGTGCCTCCTTGATGGAATTTTCTAGAAATCTGCTCTCTGGGGTACGAGGCAAAAATGCTAGAGAGGTGTTTCACCAGAGGCTGCCTTCCGCAAAGTGGCTAGGGCAGCCGCTGAGTGAGCCAGGTGCCGGGAACCCTCTTGCTCTGTGGGAGCCCGCCGAGACGTGGCTGGGCTGTCCAAGGTCAGGAGCCCGCAGGAGGAGTCAGGTGGAAAGCCCGGGCGAGGGGCTGAGAGGGACAGGAGGAGGGGCAGAGTAAGGGGGTGAAGACTTGTTCGTGGGACCTGTTCAGTCTGGGAAGAAAGTGGTACTGGCGGATGTTAGCAAATTGTGGCCCATGGGTTAAACTGGGCCTGCTGTCTGTTTTTGTGTAGCCTGCAAACTAAGAAGGGTGTTTACATTTTCAGATGGTTGGAAAAATACTAAGAGTACTGTTTCATGATGTGAAAATTCTATGTAATTCAGGTTTCAGGGGTCCATAAATAAAATTTCTGGGACATAGCCACACTATTTGATTTATAAGTTGTTTGTAGCTGCCTTTGCTCTGGAAGCACACAGTTCAGAAGTTGTGATGGAAACTATGGCTTGCAAATCCTAAAATACTTGCTCTCTGACCTTTTATAGAAAAAGTTAGCTCAAGGACTGGGGACACTGAAGGTTAAGTGTAGTGGTAGAAGGATCAGCAAATTAGATGCAAGATGTGCCTGGAGAATGAAATAAGGATTCCCAGGGGCAGTGGGTGGGCAGGTCCTCAGACATGAGACAGTTGCTGTTGTTGGAGTTGTGGTGCTTGTTGAAGGTGCCCAGGATGATGGTGAGAGCTGGCAGCAGAGAACCTGCAGCTGAGGTGCCAGCGTCCCCACTGACACTGGGGGAGTGGACACCTCAGGGTCCTCAGTGTGTGGATGGGGAGATCAGTGTGCACAGATAGGAGAGTGGAGTGGGAGGTAGAAATGCACAACGTCTTCCGCACCTTTTCCAACAAGAGTGAAAAGCAGTCGCTGTCAATCTTCTAGGCCTTCTTAAACACGGAAGACTATGTATGTATATGTGTTTTCTCTAGCTTCTTATTTTTATATGTGTGTGTGTGTATATATACATGTATATGTGTACACACACACATATATATTTTATATGTATATATTTTAAACGCGTATCATGAGTTCACATTGATTCCTCCAGTTCCATCCAGCTCACGAGATATATCCTCGTGGTCTTGCCCCGATCTTTCCATGCTTTGGTTTCTCTCAGAAACACCATAGGGTTTTTGAGATCTCATTGACAATTGGCACCTAACATCCACAGTATTTTATGTGTCTTTATTATATTTTATTGCTAGATTTCTATACATATGATGAATGTTTCTTGAAATGGAAACATGTTCTTTTGTGAGAGGACTAAGTAGGTCTGTATTAAATCATAAAAACAGCTGTTGAGCACATGGTGTGTGTTATGGAATGTCACAGGCAGTTTACGTAGATTATCCCATATATTTCTCACTAATCCTGAGGTAGTTATTATTATTAATATTGGGTTTACCATGTAGTAGCTGAGGCCTAGAGAGATGGATTATGTGTCCTGAGGCCGCATAGCTGGGAAGCTGTACAATTAGGTTCTGACGCAGAACCCACACAGTATCCTGTGAGCCTTTATTTAAGTATAATTTTTATTTGAAAAGAGCACTTTCTGTTAGAATACGATTCATAATGAACATACAACTTGATGTGAAGGTATGATTTGATGTACTAGAACTCATTCTACAGGTGATCATTCTACAAATGACCCTTGTAAGGGTAGCAAAGAGTAAAGTGACATTAAGTTATGTTCCTGTTGGTGTGGCTCCTGGTGATTTCTGACCAGAACTTCACATTGCGGAGGTTGTGACCCAGCACCGTAACCCCTGTGCCTATCAGAGTTCCTGAGACTAGGTTATCAGTTTTTGTTTATTAAATGAGGAAATCATCAAGTAAAGTCTTTTTGTGCAAAACACTTAAAAATTAAAATATCCAAATGTAAGGTAATACTATTTACTTTGAGTAACTTTTTGTTGAGGGAACGTGTAGTGTTTTAAATACGCTGTTAATAAACATGATTTTACTCACCCATTTTGACTACTGTTTATAGTTTGAAGACCGGTCTAATTTCATGTTAAAATGAAACGGTTTCTTACATTACTAGAGATCTTTAGTTCTGTAAATTCATTTTAGCCAAGTTAAAAGTAAATTTTAAATTGACTTTTTCTGAAAATATGCTAACTATTTAAGAGACTGATTTCCTTGAGCAGAGACTGTCCGTGTGCACTGAAGCCATCCTTTGACATCCTTTCCTCAGTGTGCCTGTGTCGTGCTCATCTTGCCGGATTCGTGGTGAAGAAGTGTTCAGTGCAGGCTGGAGAGAGGTACTGAACTATAGTTGTAAAAGCTTTTGCAAGCATTTTGATTGCTTAGTTTGGACAGTTTTCTGAAAATGAGATTTATTAACTAAAGGAACCATGGATGACAAATGAATCATTTGAACTTAAAAGGTGAAGCTCTTAGCACTCACTTCAGAGCCCATGTAGCATTGTTATGACTGTCTTAGGACGACAGTTCATTTCTTAGAACTTCTTAAACTTTCTCTGCGTTGTGAGTAAAAGTAAGGATAGAAATATTTGTCCCCATAAATGAAATGAAGCTATAGTATCAATGTGGTGTGTGTGTGTGTTTGCATTTCTCAAGGGTCTCAGACCTGCATTTCTAGTCATTTTATTTCTGATAATGTGAATATTAGTAGTAGTGCATGACATAAGAGCTATGAATAAGGCTGAAATATCTCTGTATTTAGGAAATCTAGAACAATTTACTCTTTCTCAGTTGGTTTTCTTCATTCATATGGTACAGGTAATACCACCTGTTCTGAAATACCCTAAGGTAATTAGGATATTATGTGAGTTGGTACTGAAATATAACAAGGTGTTTTTGTTTTATGCAGCTTTTACTAGTGTCTGTCTATAGATAAAGTGGCCATCATGGACTTCAGAAAGATGCCATTTTATAGAACTACCATACGACCTAGCAATTCCACTACCGGGCATATACCCTGAGAAAACCATAATTCAAAGAGTCATGTACCACGATGTTCATTGCAGCTCTATTTACAATAGCCAGGACATGGAAGCAACCTAAGTGTCCATCGACAGATGAATGGATAAAGAAGATGTGGCACATATATACAATGGAATATTACTCAGCCATAAAAAGAAACGAAATTGAGTTATTTGTAGTGAGGTGGATGGACCTAGAGTCTGTCATACAGAGTGAAGTCAGTCAGAAATAGAAAAACAAATACTGTATGCTAACACATATATATGGAATCTAAGGAGGAAGAAGAAAAAAAAAAGGTCATGAAGAACCTAGGGGCAAGATGGGAATAAAGACACAGACCTACTAGAGAACGGACTTGAGGATATGGGGAGGGGGAAGGGTAAGCTGTGACAAAGTGAGAGAGTGCCATGGACATATATACACTACCAAACGTAAAATAGGTAGGGAAGCAGCCGCATAGCACAGGGAGATCAGCTCGGTGCTTGGTGACCACCTAGGGGTTGGGATAGGGAGGGTGGGAGGGAGATGCAAGAGGGAGTGGATATGGGGATATATGTATACGTATAGCTGATTCACTTTGTTATACAGCAGCAACTAACACACCATTGTAGAGCAATTATACTCCATTAAAGATGTTAAAAAAAAAAATGATGCCATTTTATAATACTGGAAAACGGTAGTTAACCTACTTACATTCTTTATCTTTGCTTAGTAAAGCGCTTACTTAGACTTTTTGAAAGTTTTTAAAGGTGCCATCAAAATAATTTGATGTAATGACTGTGTCCCAGTTGAAAAAACCAAAACCAGAAAAGCTAACCACTTGCCCAGAATCATACTGTGTGACAGGGCCAGTCTCTGCATTACACAGCACGTTAATACAGAGAAAGAACATCTTCGGCGTGAGCTCATCTTCGGGTTCATTTTATAACGACATGTTGGAACAAATTAGTGGAAGGGAACGGATACAAATCATCTGAACTGATGAGTAGTTTCCAAACCATGTTGTTTCGCTTCGGAGTATTCTTTTATTTTTATTTGAATATTGTCCTGTGTGAATTCATAATTTTTCAAATCAGCCCCACTTTGAAAGTGTGACCCAAGAGGAGCTGAAAATACGTTTGCTTTTCTCTCATGCTTCCCCATCGATCTCATTACGTCCTAAGAAAATTGTCACTTAACGGACTGAAAGCGGACAGCACAGCTGCCATTTCAGTATTCTGGTTCAGACTTTTCCCGAGTTAGAGGAGGCAGACAACTTGCAGGCTGTGGCTCCCATGAGGATTGTCTTTAAGTGTTAAGGATTGTAGTATAGCACTTCTTAATACTTGCTGAAAAATGGAAAGATGTCAAGTAAATATCCTCAAACCTGATGAGGTTATTCCCCGAGGATTGGTTTTGTTAGGTCACAGACACGTGTGTAGTGAGGGTGTTTGTGGTCTACGATTAGGGCTGTGCTCAGTGACCACGGGCTTGCGTGGCAGTGGTAGAGGTTTGACAAGGCCGTAGATTCAGATCTTTGAGTAAGAGGAGAGGAGAGACTTCTGGAGCTATATGAAGTTCTGTAATTTTCAAAATAGAAAAAAAATTCAGATTGAGTTGCTTCATATCTCTTCTTTTAAAAAAATGTGTATTTCTTTACCCCCTCATGTCCTGTACCTTGAACTCTTCAGCGAGCCACCACCTACTGCTTCTCTGTCCATCTGTGAGTTCATGCCGTTGTCCACCGTCCCAGGTGGGGAGGAGGGGAGACTTAGAAGAATGAGGGGCACTGTGGGGAAAGGCAGCAGGGGCAGCTCTGGAGTCGTGGGGCTGAGAAGGTAACTGAGAAGTCCGCACCTGTGAATATAGGCATCTTAGCACTTGCTGAATGTCAGAGTATCTAGTGTGGACGCTTGAACAGTGGCTTATCAGTTTGCCTTTCTTCCTGGCGCTCCAGCTTCAGGGTTCACACTCTCTCTCTAGAATCGTGTCTCACGGAGGCCACTCGCTAGGTGATAACTGTGCCAGATTCCAGAACTGGTGCTTCTTTGTGTTCCCTCTTTGGTCTTCTAGATTGAAAAATGAAAGTTTGGAATGTGCATTGTGTCATAGAAGTGAAAGAAAATGAAGTATTTACTGGATTTGTGTATTATTAGGAGCTTTATATGTAGCGTACTCTTTACTCTTCACAAATTGATGATGTGATTATTATTTTTCCCATTTTATAGATAGGGAAACTGAAGATCACAGGTTAAACAGTTTGCCCGAGGCTGTACAGTCATTAAATGACATCAGATGCTTAATTTCCCTCGAATCCAGGGGTCCCCAACCCCCGGGCTGCGGACCCGTTAGGAGGCGGGCCGCACAGCAGGAGGTGAGAGGCGGGTAACCGAGCCAGGCTTCGTCTGCCGCTGCCCACCGCTTGCGCCCCCGCCCCCGTCCGTGGAAAAATTGTCTTCCACGAAACTGGTCCCTGGTGCCCAAAAGGTTGGGGACCGCTGTTCTAATCCATTCTTTCTTTGGAACCAAGAGTACAAAAGGGAGGAAAAAAAGGAAATGAGAGGTTGAGGAGAGGGAAGGAGATCTGAACTGAACATCTTTTCAGCTAAGAGAATGAAAGGTTCTTCGGAGTGAGAGGTCAGGAGCCTCTGGGTCAGCTGTTGTGTTTCAGGAGGGTCCATGGCTTGACAGACCGGATTTGCGTTGTGGCTCACCCCTGCCAGCTGTGAGCTTGTCTCGTGGTCTTTGAACTTTGTTCTTGTCAGTAAGATGAGGTTAGTGCTTCTTTGTAGGGATGCTGAAGAAACAGACTCCAGTGCCTGGTAGGTAGAGGTACACAGGGAATTGCAAATGTGTGTTATTAGTGGTAAAACAAGGGCAAGCTTTGCATTATCCTTGGACGTGGAGTTAATTAGACGTTCTCAGCAGCTTTGGGCATGGAGTAGCGAACCTTGGCTCACCCTATTTTTTATTTTTCTTCCTTTCATAAGTCTCTATGTTTCCTCGTGTTTGTCTGTCATCATTGAGAAAGGTTCCCGTGCCGTTCTGTCTGTACTCAGAGCGGCCTTGGTCCATGACTCCCATGGCAAGATCCTTGAAGGCTTGAGGAAGAAAGAGCCTATGTTCGTGCCCTCCAGTAGTGTGTTCTCCTTTGTTTGGGTCACCAGTCTCCTTCCCCCAAAGCTGGGTGGGCTGCGTCCCCACCTGCGGGGACAGAAGCACAAGGAGTGACTGCTGGCCACCAGTGCCAGGAAGGCAGGGGAGGGGTCAGCCTTCCGCCTGTTCTCTTCCCGCCCCGTGGCGTCTGTCTGCCACCGGCTTGCTTCCTGCCTCCTTTGACTTGGCTTTAACCTTCCATAAAACATCCCTGAGCTGCCTGAAAGACACCATGATGTTGAATGGAGCTGCCAGTAGTTCTTTCCCACAGCCAGGTACATAAAGTCACAGACCTAATTTTGAAAGCATAGGGCAAGCAGCTTTTGGAGCACTTGGAAATCATGTCAGGTGAGCTTATGTGAATGTGCCCTTTGTTCCTCCACCCTCAGGAGTGAAAACTGTTCTTAGGAGTAAGTGCCACAGCTTCCTTCTGGGACATAACTGCTTAAGCTGTTCAGTCCTTTATTCTGACACTTTGTCCTATTCTACCTTTACCCTTTCTTCTTTTTCTCAGAATCCTTATTTTGCTTTTATTGTTTAATGCAGGACTTGAACACCCCTAAATTTTTTTTTTCTTCTATGTTACAGACAATGGCAGGAGTGGGGCAGAAAAAATTGTGATTGAAGTAACAGAAATGCTGAGGCACAGACGCTCATTTCTAGATAACTAAAACTCAGTTGTATTCAATGCAGGTTTAACTGATGCCAAAATAGCAGAGAAATCAGAGCCTTGGGGTACCTTAGGAATCAGAGAATTAGCCTCTTCACTTCACAGGTGAGGAAGTGATGTTCTGGAGGGTTGCCCAGAGCCATTCAGCAAAGTTATCAATGGGATCAAGGCTAGACCTTGGTCTCTTGACTTGTGTTTGGCACTTTTCCATGATAGAGATGGAATTATCTCAGAATTAACAACTGGCAAACACATTCCATGACCTAATGCTGTAATGGCTTTTTTAATACTGTTTGCTTTACTCATAAAAAATGAACTGTATTTCAAGTTAGGAGATTATTATTGTTTGCCTTACTCATAAAAAATGAACTGAATTTCAGGTTAGGAGATGATTGTTGAATTATCAAAATATTCACTACAGATTTAACTTGCGAACTCCTCATATGTACATTGGTTATAATCAGTTTAAAATCTCATGGTCCAGTAGTCAGGGGATTGGTTACTTGGTGCATCTGTCTGATGGAATATCACGCCCCTGGATTTTGGAAGAATTTTTGATGGCATGAATAAATGCTTAGGACATTAACTGAATGTCTGAAATAATATATACAGTTTAATACCAACATTGTGTTAAAAAAATAAGAATATTGATGCTTAGAAAGTAAATAATAACAGTGACTCTTCAAAGGTTAGGCTTATCAATAATTTTTATTTTACTTGGTTTTCAGGTTTTCTGCAAATGCATATACTACTTTTATAATCAAATCAATGAATATTATAAAATGTAACTTATAATTATACATACAATTTATATGTACTATGTGATTCATTTTTCACTCAGTTTTTCAGAACAATGTATATGATAAAATGACATCTTTGAAGCTCTGTAGTGCAAATTATATTATCTCTTTTTTGTTCCGTGGTTTTTCTGCTGTAGACTTATTTTATTTGTTAAATGTATTTTTATTCCTTAGGAAACTATTCTCCATGTGTCTTTATTGTACTTCTTCTGGTCTAAATAAATATATATAGCTGTCTTCATTTTTACCTTGTCAGTTTTGTTCAAATAATGCAGACACGCAGTTTAGAAAGTTAAGCGATACTACGAGCCTTGCAGACAAAGCATAGCAGTTCCTGGCTTCACCTGTCCCCCCCAGGAGGCTCACACTCCAGAGGGAACTTAAAAAGATAGCTTTTACGTCCTGCTACAGATGAAGGGTTAACTCCCATACCCCCTTTACCTCCCTCTCATCCTCTCATAGTGTGGTTAAATGACTATTCAAGTTAAATCAGCAATCATGTTTTCTGTTACGACTATGTAAATATTGCCTTCCACAGACCAAATAATGTATTCCAATTCTAACAGTCCCTTTCTTTTACGGTTTTGGTTTTCCCTCAACATCCTGTTTGAGTCATTCAGTGCGCTTCTCATTGTCTGAAATCCTTCCCTGGCTTGCCCCGTCTGCAGGAGGAGGTCTAGGCTCCATGTGCTGTGGCCTGCGAGTTTGCCAGGCCCCTTGGTCCTTCTGGCCTCAGGAGCACTGCTTTCTGTCCCCGGGCTCACCTCTGCGGTGCTGTTTGCAGTGTTTGAGCGGGTGTATTGCCCCTGTCCCTTCTACATCCCGAAATGCCTTTCCTGCTTTCTGCTGTCTCTGCTTCCCAGGCCTTCTTTAGGCAACTCGTGCGGTCCTTCCATCCCCTCCCCTCCCCCCACTGTGTCTGGGCTGGGTGCCCCCTAACACCTTGTGCAACTGCTGTGCCCTGTTCATCTGAGTTTGTAATCGTTTATGCCAGCTGCTTGCCACATGTGCTCTGGGGTCCTTGAGGTCTCCTAGGATCTTTTCAAGGGTCTGAGAGGTCAAGTACTGGGTTTTTCTACTATAACATCTGAAAACACCTAATGTTTTGCAAAACAGCAGGGCTTGTGGGAAAAATAGCGTTGGGGCATGCCACTCAAAGCCTGTGCAGCCAGCTTACCAGCAGAAACAATACCAATCCCAAGAAAATTTCTGGGACAGCTAAACCCCTAGTGGGGTTTGCAGCTGGCATCACAGCCAGTCAGTCCTTCACAGCCTTAAACCCTAGGGTTCATGGTCCTCCTTTGACATTCAGGCCCTGGAAGACCATTTGCTTGTGGGTTATCATTTCATTTGCATATAGATGTCATTTTTATTAAAATTAAAAAATCTGAACCTGGGTATAGCCTTCATTAGTCTGTTGTTTTAATTCAGGGAAAACGTCATACCAGTTTTACATCTGCATCCACAGTCCCCCAGATCACTTGAAGACACTGTACCATCATCTAATTGTCTTACACAGGAAGGTACTCTATTCTAAGCTTTTCGCTTGAAGTCTTTATGAGCTGCTACGGTATGCCTTTAGTGTGTGGAAGCTTGTGCCTTCCTGTCACTTCAGAACACGAACATGTATTGTAAACCACCACACCTTCATTATCTCCACGTCATTACCGTGTATGCTGAACGTGTGAGCTCATTTGTGTTGAAGAAACATGCTCTGCAGCAGGTTGTACCTCCTACTCCAGGAAGCCTTTCCTGACTTCCTCCCTCCTGCATAGCCTTTCAGCTTTCTGTTCAGATCTGTTTCTTTCCTACCAGACCAGAGAGAAAGGAGTCTGGGAAATCTGATTTTGCAGTTGGGCGCTACACCCTGTTGACAAAGGTGATGTTTTTTCCAGCCTTCTGAGTGCCTGGTCTGTTGCAGTAGATCTGAAACACAGATGTACTGCACTTTCTAAAATGGAAAAGTAATTTCCCTTGTTAATAACCTGACTGACTCTGCTGCCTATAGTAGATGTTCCTAAACTAGAGTGGACTCCTGGGTCTCTAGGAACTCAGGAGCCTTCTAAAATTGTATGCAACACTTCTAATTTGTTCATTTTTTAATAGAGGGGAGTTTGTGATCAGACTCTCAAAAGGGTCCCCCTCCAAAGAAATCACTGGCCTACAGGCTGAAGTCTACCCAGCTCCGTGTAATTTCTCTGCTCTCTTGACTTAGGCTGAGCTGTTTCCTCAGCCTGTAATTCCCTGACTCCCATTACTGTGTTGCACAGTCCATGCCCTTAGGAAAGCTTCCTTGATCCCGGGAGCCAGTTCCTTGTGGGCTCCGTGGGCTCCTTCAGCAGCGTCTGTCACGTGAGCTGTAGCTCCCCATCCTTTACGGATGGTTTCTCACTTGACAGTGGGCGTGCCAGGGCCTTCTTCCCAGGCTTACGGTGGCGTTGGTGAGGCAGTACACAGATGGCGGCAAATGGCTGCAGTCCCTGCTCGCTTGGGTCTTCCCCTTGCCTTTCTCACTGAGAGTGTGAGCTCCCGTGTGGTGCGGTCCACGCGTGCGTTTTGCTATGATGACTTTGGGTTAGAGTTCAGAAGGACACGAGAAGGGTCAGGTCACTCTTCAGCCATAAAACAGAGCAGAAGGGAAATAATTTTTCAAGCTAGTAGATTACGGCGTTTCGGAAGAGCCGTGTGTAAAATGTGTCTGTGTAAAACGTAGTCAGAGCCGCTCTCGTCAGATCCTCAGCAAGTGCTGCCCGTGGGGGCGCTGACGGCAGCCGCCGCAGCCCAGCGTCGCCAGCTTTTCTGTCGTCTCGGGAAGACTTTGAGGACCCGGTGAGAAAGCTATAACCTGTGCTTAGAGGCCATGCTGTCAAAAACACCTCTAAATGGGGAATTCCCTGGCGGGCCAGCGGTAGGCCTCGAAGATCCCGCAAGCCTCACGGCGCGACCCCAAATCCCACCACCTTTAAGTGCTGGAATTGCACTCCGCGCGGCGCGCGGTGCTTGAGCTGGAAGGGGTCTGTCCCCGTCCGCCTTCGTTGCGTGGCGGCTGCAGGGCGCTCAGCTCGCGGGGAGGATGGCGCCGCGGGCCCTGGCCCTTTCCAAGGAGAGCGGGTGGTGACGTTGGAGCCAGCCGTTTGTGTGCGTGAGCTTGAGCGCGCTAGATAGCGCGGCGCGAGTCTGCAGTGTTTCCCCTGCTTGGAGAGGAGGAGAGACAAGAGGGGCCCCGGCAGTGGGGCAGGCCCTGGGGGCGCGGCCACTCTGTCCGGCTGCGGTCCGGCTGCTCGCCTTCTCGCCAGTCAGGAGCGGACCGAGTGGGCTGTCAGAACTCTGGTTTTTGGCCATATGGGTGTTTTCGTTTCTCGCTTTCCCTCTCGCCTGATTTATCAATTCAGAAATTGATACATGAATTTGCTTATTAGCGCATTGAATAAAGCTTAAATTGTGTATTGAATAGTACTATTGAAATTCTTATTTTATCAAGTTGCACTTATGTTTCCGTTCAAAGATGCTGAGTTTGACTTGTTAGAAGTTCATTGTACCTACGTGTGTATAACGTATGTTCTAAGGCTTAAACTATTAAAGTTGTTAACAAAATTTGTGGTCTCATTTATCATGACAGGGTTTACCAAACACAACAATCTTAATATGTATATTTACATATATGTATATATATTTATTTCTATACACACATTTTAAACATGTTCCATTTTGTATTCTGTGTTTAGGTAATCTATTCTTTATGTTAACCTTTTGAATTTATGTGGTGCATTTAGGAATTGATAGTGGATGTTTAAGTTTAGGAACTTTAAATCCAGTAACTCGTGTTTATTTACCTAGGCTTTCCACACCCTGAAGAAGGCCACGTGGCTCAGTGATGGAGGGGCGTGGTCTCTGGAGTCGGGAAGGCCGGGGGCCACGCCCCAGCCGCACCCCCTTCCAGAGCAGCCTGTCCACCATGGCAGCCACTGGCCACGTGGGGCTCTTCAGCACTTGGAGTGTGGCCAGTGTGACTGAATTTTTAATTGTATTTAATTTTAATTAATTTAGGTCTGGGTAGCCATGTGTGACTGTGGCTGCCATACTGGGCCTCACAGTATGAGGTGATTTAACTTAGTTCTGTGTCCCAGGTTTCCTGTCTGTACAGAGGAGATCAAACTTAAGCTGCCTTTTGTGGTGGTTATAAGAATAAATAAAACAATATATTTAAAGAGCTTAACTCTGTGCCTGGAACAGAATATGTCCTTGAGAAATGGTAGTTAGTTATAATGACTATTATATATTTAATAAGCTGGAATTACTTTCCTTTTGAGCATTCATTTAAACCTGTTTATTTTTATTCTTCCCTTTCAGGATTAATTTATTTTTGGAAATCAAGTGCAATATTAAAGGAAAACAAACCACACTACATTATTGGAAGCCATTTCTGCTAATTTTATTACATTTTACAGTTTATGGTTTGATTTGAATTCTATCATGGGAGGCGCTGTGAGTGCTGGGGAAGATAATGATGACTTAATTGATAACTTAAAAGAAGCTCAGTATATCCGCACTGAAAGAGTGGAGCAAGCCTTCAGAGCGATTGATCGCGGAGATTACTATTTGGAAGGCTACCGAGACAATGCTTACAAAGACTTAGCCTGGAAGCATGGCAACATACACTTGTCAGCACCTTGCATTTATTCAGAAGTTATGGAAGCGTTGAAACTTCAACCAGGATTGTCTTTTCTTAACCTGGGAAGTGGAACCGGATATTTAAGTACAATGGTGGGCTTAATTTTAGGTAATTTAATTTTTGTAAAATTCTATTTTAAAAAGTAAGCTGAGTTTGTATTACTGTTTATGATTTATAGGGTTTGTAACTTTGTGTACAATGTATGTTTGAATGTATATTCTAAAAGTAGTTACCTTCCTTAAGTGTGGAAACACAAGGTCATAGCAGTAATCTTGCCTTATTTTCAGCCCTGACCCTGATAGTTAGCTTTGCGTTCAGTCCTAGACTTAAAAAGTTCTTGGAACTGTTTTTGAACCCCCAGCCATTGTCTGTACTTAGAATTGAACAGTTGGAAGGTGGGAAACTGAGGAGTATCATGTAATCTACTTCAGGTAAAGTGTCCTGACAGCTGGCATCCTGACAGCTGGCGTAGAGAGTTTGATGGCTATCAGTCAGTGCCCCATGGTGAAGGGGATGGTGCTGTGCTCTTGTTAGGGTGCAGGAGTCTGTGGGGTATGGAGGGTGTGGCACTGTGGGGCAAAGCACAGGACCGGGGAGAGAAGTGTGTATGTCATTAAGTTTCAGCCGTCTCGTTGAATGTCTCTCTGCTAGGCCTTATTTTTGGAGCGAGTATACAGCAGTGATCAAAAGGGACAAATGTCTCTGCCTTCAAGAAGCTTACAGGGTGCTTACTACGAGGGCTAGGCATTGCTGAAAGCACTTGACATACAGTAACTCATTTAATGCTCCCAGTAACCCTGTGAAGTATGTATTGTCATGATTCCTGCGTATGTCGGTGAGTGAACCGAGGCACAGAGGTTCAGTAACTCGCCTAGAGTCACGTAGCTAGGAAATGACAGCTGGGGGATTGAGAAGGCGGGTGGACAAAGCATGCACGCAGGAGCGTCTGCTCTGAGACATTGTGATGCTGGATGGAGGATGAACAATCACGAGTGTCACTGAGCCGCTTAGTATTTACCGAGAACTGCTGTGTGACAAGCATTAAGGTAGAGCATCAGGCCCAAAACATGGACTCTTGCCCTTGAGTTTGCAGACTGGCAGGAGTGGAGAGACAGGAAGGTGCTGTGTGCCGTGGTTGGGTGTGTGCCCACGTTACAGGGATGAGACTGGTTTACAGACTACTCTACAGTGATGGGGATCATGGAAGGATTTTAAATAGAGAAATGGCTGTACTCTAGGAGGTCCTGGTGCGCTGAGGCAGTCCTGGTTTTTCCTGGTTATCCTAGCATCAATATTAATGATGTCCTTTTCTTTCCCAAAGTGTCCCAGTCTGCACGGTAAATTATGTGTTCACATCGTACGACTTTAGGCATTTTCAGGCCCGAAGTTCCCGCTTCCTAAACACTGACTAGCTCCGTACTTGCTCTCCTAGTCGTGGAACCTGCAGTCATTTCACTTTAAAAAAAAAAAAAAAAAAAAAGCCCTTTCATCCCACAGCTGAGTCAGCTCCCGATACATAATAACTGGTCAAAAACGGTAACATTGATTTCTGCCAAGAAAGAAATTTAGCAGCTTACATTTAAATTTGGTGCTCTGCTGATCCTGAGATAGCAATTTTTCATCAGGTTGGGAACCCCAGAAACCTAGCACTTGTGTCATTAGAGCCTCTTTGAAAAAGGAATCTCTAGGGTTTGAGACGGTCTCCAAATCAAAGGAACTTAGCGGAGGGGGAGTAGGGAGAGCTGCTTTTCCAAAGTGGGAGCTGCCTTCCTTGAGCCAGTGCATTTCTTGACTAGCTGTGGCTGCTTGAGACTCAAGTCCAGGCCTCACTCCACGTCCAAGCACCTGTTGTTCTGCCTTTAGCCGGTCAGCTGGCTCCTGCTGAGGGAGGGCAGTTTAGCCAAAGGCCTGGTGGGGGGAGAGCACGGGTCCTACCTAGCTGCCTTACCAGCAGTGAGGTCACCCTCCTAAACTCCATTCCTTAGTACTTGTCTCCAAGAAATTAGATGACTGGGGCCAGATGCATTTGTAGGCCGACTGCAAACGTCATCATATCTTGAATGCTTTCTCCTCTATACCCGCGGGCATTGTGGGGAAACAGACCCTGGTTTGAGTGACCCACAGTGATGCCGCTTCCTCCTGTTAGCAGGCTCCAGGAGGTCGCGAGTCTTCAGTCACATGTGTGACCGCGCTGACTGGACAGTATTCCAGCGTTTGTCTGTGTGTGGTCCTGCAGTCAAGACCAAGATAGAATACCTCTCCTTTTGCTGGTAAATGATTCATTTGATGAGAAAGATAAAGACATTTTAAAAAAGGAAAGGCAGAGAGCGGAGTCTGTAAGACTGTGATTACAGTTAATAAACCTTGGATCTCTCCAGCTTCTGAGGAAGCTCATCATTTTTCCTCCTGCTCCCCCTTTTTGGTTTGTGTTTCTCGAGCATTTAATTAAAGTCAAGGAGGGGGATACATCCGTAAAATTCACTTGGAACCAGCTCCACAGGGGGCTGCTTCCGTGTTGCCTGTAACGATCTGAGAGTCGTGCGTCGGGCTTGGCCCAGTGCTTCGCAGAGGCCGTGGCAGCAGAAGCTGCCTCCTTGCTGCACTACTCTAGCACCCTGGCCCTCAGCCCTGCCCTCCAGTCCCGGGACGGGCAGCGCGTGCTCCTGTGGGCAGCACTCCTCGCCCGAGGACACGCTCCGTGTGATCCGGAGGCTCTGGGCCGCACCGGGAGGGCAGCGCCCCTTGAGGGATCTCCCCTGGAGAGGGTGGGCTGCAGTCCTGAGAGCTCTCGTTCACTGAGAGGTTAGGGTGATCCTGGCCGCAGGAAGTGTCTTGTGATTCCACCACATTTGGAGCAGTTACTCATAAATGGAATTTAGTTTTGCCGCGCACTGAGAAAATGGACTGCTCCAGGTTCTAAATCATGCCTCCTTCTGGACAACTTGTTTCGTTCCCAGTTGAAGATAAATTCTTGTTCCGCTCTCTTCTCCTTAGGAGTCTTCCTGGAGCAAAGGGTTTCCACACAGAATCTAGTCCTTAATTGACCCTCCTTGCAGTGCTGTCTTCTCCAGGGAAGCGCATTGAATAGGGTGCGGGAAAGAGGTCTCTCTTGTCCTCATTAAATATCAGAACCACGCAGGCACGTTACTCTGATCATCTTTCTGGTTCAGGTGGGGACGCTTCGTCTCCATTCTGGTCCTTTGTGCTGAGGGTTCCACCCCTTATGTAACCCATAATATAAAACTTAGGTGTTGCTTATAAAACCTGTAACCTCGGGCTGAATGACTTTCTCAGTCTCTTGCCTAGGTCCTGAGTTAGCAGACGTGACTGTGGAGAGACTGCCAGAATCACCCAGCACTGCGTACGCCGCTGCCTCAACTCTGCAGCGTTAGTTCCTACAGGTCACGCGGTGGGCAGGCTTGTGTGTCTGATGGGAAGAGCACTGCCAGTGTACCTAAATGCCCTCACTTCCCAGGGGGCTGGTCAAGCTGCGCGTGGCCGTCATGTTTGGTCTCTGTGCTCTTTCTCTTTACCACAGGACGTTACGTGGTACTTACTTATTCAGCTACACTGACATTGCCTTTGACTTCAGACATTCATGTTTTCTCTCTCACTTTAGCCCTCTTCCTCACTTGGATGAAGTTCTAATTTACATGCCATAAAGTTCACCCATTTTAACTGTACAAGTCAGGGAGTTTAAGTCTGTTAGCAGAGTTGTACAAACATGACCATAATCCAATCTGAGAGCACTTCCATCACCCGTAAAGACCCCTGCCCCAGCCCCTGGCCGCCACTTAGCTACTTTCTGTCTCTGTAGATTTGCCTTTTCTGTACCTTTCATGTCAGTGGAGTCATGCAGTCTGTGATCTTTTTTGTATGGTTTCTGTCCTTTAGGGTTACATTTTCAGGGTTCATCTGTGCTGTAGCGTGTATCAGTGGTCCATTCCTTCTGGTGGCTGAGTAATCCTCCGTTGTGTGGGTGTACCACATTTTGTTTGTCCTTTCACCAGTTAATGCTGATTTTGAATGATGCTGATGTGAACATTCATGTACAAATCTTGGTGGAGACATCGAGTTTCATTTCTCTTGGGTGGATTCCTAGGAGTGAAATTGCTGGGCTGTATGGTGAGTTTATGTTTAACTTTTTAAGAACTTGCTGAACTGTTTTCTGGAGTGGCTTGCACCATTTTATATTCCCACCAACAATACACGAGGTTCTAGTTTCTCCATAGCCGCACTAATGGTTTTTTTTTTTCTTTAATAGCCATCTTAGTGGGTATAAAGTGGTATCTTGTGGTTTTAGCTTGCACTTCCCTGATGCCTAATGATGTGGAGTATCTGTTCCTGTGCTTTTTGGTTATTCCTCTATTTTCTTTGGTGAAATGTCTATTCAGATCTTTTCTCCATTTTTAAATTAAGTTGTTGGTGTACTTATTATTGAGTTGTAAGTGTTCTTTATATATTTTAGGTACAAGCCCTTTATCAGAAATATGATTTTCAAATAATCGTTTCACATCTTTTTAAGCACCCCTTTTAGAAAACCCCCATGGCTCACTTCAGGCCTGAGAATGAGGGAGATCCAGAGTGGTCTTCTGCCTCATCTCCCCCATCTTTTTTGGTGAGACAAAACCCATTTTGTAGGTTTCCAGGGTTCTCTCTAAGGTAGATTCTCTTCTCTTCTTCTCTGCATTAAGCCAAACCTCAGTTTTCCCTCTATATTTCTACCCTACTTCTTCTTTTTAAGGAGATGATTATTATTTTTTTTCTTTTTAAGAATTACAAAGACTGTTCTTGGTATGGGCTTTATTTTGGGCTCTGAGCAAATCTGTTTTGAAAAGAACCCTTGCGTTTAGGCCACTACCATTTTCTGAGACCAGTTAAGCTCCTTTACACCGTTACTTCTTAGCCCTGGTTGGGCTCCCGTGCATCTTTTTTCTGCCCGTATGCCCTGCATTGAGTTGCTACCATTATTGTGTTTCTTGGGGTTTTCCCCTCACTTCTGGTTGTGGAGCGGAAGTCATTACTGACAGCCGTCTCCTTCATTGCTGCTCCTGTGGAAGTCCCCAGATGATTGTGTTTATGGGTGTTACTGCTGATTATTACAGGGCAGCTAATAGTAATAAAAATACAGTTTTAGGGAACAGTGCAAGCTGCAGGAGTTTTACCAAGTTTTCATAGTAATTTCTTCTGGTTATATTTCTTCAAGCTCTTCTTCGAGGTTGAAAGGCACTTCCCTCGGTGCTGTGAAAAGTCTCAGGTGGGTCACTTTGCATCCTGAGTTTTTACCTTCAGGCTTAACGCTCCCCAGCCTGGATCGTCCGTGCACCAAAACCAGTTGAACCGTATTTGCGAATTTGCCGACTTGCTGAAATGCGTCTGTAACCCTGATGTCAGTGTCTGTCATTGGCGCACGTGTGCGGGTGCCGGCGGGGGCGGGGTGGTGGTGGTGGGAGCCGCTCTGTGGGCGTGGCCCCAGCTGGCCTGGGTCGAGGGACGGTTCTGCTCCTGGTTTCAGCGTCTCAGAGCAGCGGCCAGAGGATCGAGTCACAGTGCGGTGCGAGCAGCTTGGGTGCTGGGCCCCTTTCTCCTGAAGCTCGCTTCTTGTGCAAAATAGAGAAAGTAGACTCCACCAGGGTGAGTTTTTAGGACCGAACGTTATTATCTCTGTGAGGTACGTATGTATGTGTATGTGTGCGTATTTCCCTAGTAGCCGTGGTGTAGCATTTGCTTCGTAAGTATTTTCTGGACTTTACAGAACATAAACGACCACAGACACCACGTACTGACTGTGTACTCCAGAACACTCCTCACCCTCTCTGAATTTGTGTCTCTGTGTGAAATGACTTGTGAATCTCCGTCTCCCGGCGACTCCCTCCGGAGCTGGCGCCCACGCCGTGTCTCTCCCTGGCAGTCTCCTCTAGGCTGAGCTGGGTGCCGGACTGAGCACCCGCGTCAGAGGCTCACCTGTGTCGCAGGGCTGCTCCTGGAAGCTGCCTTCACGTCGTCTGTGCGGGAGCTCCTGCAGCCTCAGCCCGTCCAGCCTCCCTCACCTTTGGTGGAAAGAACCTTCCCCTGGATTCTGCTGCTCTTTGCGTTGCCTTTACATACACTTCCTCTGTCCTTTTGTGGAAGCTTCTTTGGCTTCAGCCTATGGTGAAGGGTGGCTCTTCCTTCTGTCTTCAGGTCACCTCCACAGGCAGAGGATTCCCAGGTTTCCAGCACCAGGTCTGTCTGCTGAGCTCTGGACACTCCGCATCCTCCAAGCTGGCCAACAAGCTGGATACTTGATTATGCAGTGCTTACTGCACGCCTCTTCTTCAGTGTGCACGAGATTCCCAAGTTCATCCTGTCTCCAGCTCAAGTTGCCCTTCCTTACCCTCGCCCACACAAGACAGAGCAGCTCAAGTGGCTTATACCTCCTGTGTTTGCATTTTGGTGAAAGGTACTTTTTCCTACAAAAATTACTCAAGGCAGGGCCTGAACAGCAGTCTCTCTTCTCTGTCCTTAACTTTATCTTGAGGGATAGGCATGTTCACAGGGTTAGAAACCTGAAAGAACCACCAGGCCCCTCACCTGTCTCCTCGCTTTGTCTCATCTTCCCACCTGAAGAGCAGTCAGCGCGTGGAGCCCTGGGGACACCTCCGCTTCGGCACAGACTGGCAGGATGCTTAGAGGGTGGCAGTTGACTTGAAAGCAGAAGACCTTTCCTAGGTACAGAAAGGAAAGCCTGTATTGCATTTTAGAAGATTTCTAGCAAACAGCTAAAATTAGTGAGAAATTTATTTTCAATGACATATACTTTTCTGTAAGATTTACTTCTGTACAATGCCTCATTCTGTGATAAAATAGATTTGACACATGAAGACGTGACAAATACACATTTTTATGCTTTGTCTATATATCACTTGCCTCAGTCTTCCTTGTGAACCTTTTAAATTTGGGATGGTAGCTAAGTTTATGTACTTCATCATTCTCCCAAAGAGTATTTATCATACGTGCCATTGAGCCCGCTGCTGAGGGTACAGCAGTGCAGAAGACACATCCCACACCCTCGAAATGGTGCACGTCGCTTCTGAACTAGCAATAGAAGCGTTGGGTCAGATTTATTGGCTGTTCTTCATTTAGTTCAGGAATTTTTATTGAGTACTGATGTGACTTGGTCACTGCACTGGCCCTGGAGTGTCTTCACAGGTGAATATGCAGTACAACAGAAGGGCTGATGAAATGGCTTCCGTGGAAAGTGAGTGCGTTAACAGAGTTGGATCAAGACCTACGGCTGTTCTCGTTACCTTGTAAACCATGTTCTGCCCTGTCACAGTTGCTCACACTCCTAGTTTACTGACTGCTTTGGCGTAGTGTCTGGTGTAGGCGTGTGAGAGATGGTCGTAAACTACTCTGGCCACGTCAGACTTGGGTATTATCAGCCCACTGGGTAATACCTGAAGCAGCTGATGGTGACGTGTGTTCTTGATATTTGGACATTTAGACATATAGTTTACTTAGGATCTTGGGGCCATGCTCCGTAACTGTTTAAACCGACACTTTCAGATTTCGTGTAAACATATTTTTAAGATTCACCTGTAGTAAAAGAAAACAGTACTTATATCCATAAGCTGAGAGAAGCCTGAGGGACTGGAACGTTCTGGTAAATTCCAAGGCTTGCTTCACGAGGCCTTTCCCAAACCTAGAGAGCAGAGAACAAGTCTCCAGTCTCAGGTATGTCCCACTAGCTAAAGAATTTTAAGCTTAACATGACAAGATTCAGTAAATGTTTGACAGTGTCTTTTGTTAATATGCTTTGGTAACGTGATATAATAAGGCGGAGAACCATAAGAAAATATTTATATCGTAAGTGGAAATGCATTCGGTCAGTTTCTCTTATCTGGTTATCGGTTACTTAATCTTTTGCTGATCTCATTTTTTCTCCCCTTTTCTTCATCTACCTTTGCACTATTTTGTTTCTTGGCGTTATACCCCAGGGTGTTCATGGAAAGAAGGAATTAAACCTATTCTTGTTTGCTTTTCACCTGTTACCATCTCTGAATTCTTCTAAAGTTAACTTGTAAATCTTCCCAAAGATGCCTACTTTATTCAACTAGGATTAGTAATCAAATGTCATTGTAACTTGTTTAAAGGTGTTTTCACATATACAGTTGGTCCTCTGTATCCACGGGCTCTGCATCTATGGATTCATCTACCATGCATCAAGATATTGGGGGGAAAAAGTCCAGCAAGTCCCTAAAAGCAGAACTTGAATTTGTCACGTGCCGGCAACTATATACATAGCATTTACGCTGTATTTCCTATACGTAGCATTTATGTATTGGGTATTACAAGTAGTCAAGATGATTAGGGGAGGATGTACAGATGTGCAGGGTGCATGCGGATACTACCATTTATATGAGGGACTTGAGTTGCACAGATTTTGGTATTTGCAGGGGGTGGTCCTGGAACCAACCCCCCCCCCCCCCCGCCCCAATACTGAAGGGTGACTTTTAATTCTCACTGAGAAACTTTATGCTAATTTCATGGAAACCGAATAACTGATTCACCTGCTCCCTCTTGTGGTAAATATTTAGTTTTATCCCGATGCTTTTATTTGTAGTTATTAACTCTTGATTATCATTTTAGCAACGAGAGTACAGATTTGAATAGTCCAAAGAGATTTAAAAAATCATTTAGATTGGGCATGGCAATAATTAGGAGGGTGTAGCTAGGGTGCTCAACCCAAGCTGCCTTGTTAGAGTCACCTGCAGAGCCTGGGCCTCACACTGAGAGATTCCCTCCCCCTGTTTACAGTTTAAATCAAATTAAATTTAATCGACTTTGAAATTTGATTTTAAAATTCACAGGTTATTCTAGCATGCAGTCAGGGTAGAGAACCACCTATAAGCTGCAGTTTTGCTTCTACAGTTAACCAGTTCTGTATTCAAGGGGAGAGCATGTTATAATTTCTAATGATTTGTACCCATCTTGTACTTTATGGTGTGTGAAAGACTTTTACATAATTTACATGATTTTCCCACAGACCCATTCCATACAGTAGGAAAGACCTCACATGGTAAGTGACTGGTCTGATGATACAGCTGTAGCAGGAGCCAGGATTGGAAACGAAGGCACTGGCCTCAAATCCACCCGGTTTCTCAGCACCCCGCAGTGCTTCGGTCTCACACGGACTGCGACTTGTTCATCTTCAGAGCTCCTCTGGTTATGTGCTGTGCACTGTGAGGTGCTTTTTGCTGTGGCTGTTCCACGGATTAGCTCTCCGCACAGCACGGAGGACACCGGGCATCCCGGGCGCTGTGCAGCTCTCAGGTGCCCAGGCCTGCACACCACACTCAGTGCTTCAGAGGGGGCGTGGGGTGCTGGGCGTCACACAGGGTCAGCAGCCATGTAGGTAAGAAATGGAGGTGTTGATAGACACTTGACACCTAGACCTAATAATCAGCGACGTTTATGTATAAGCTCTCATTATTGACTAACTGGAAGATAATAAATAAGCTGGTTTAGGTCCAAATACTACAAAAGAAAAAGTCTTTAGATTTTTTTGTTATATAGGAATTTTGTTATATTATTGCTCTTAATAAATGGACTTTTGCCAGCCTTAAAAATAATTTCTAATATAGGATACCTATGTTTTTCTAATACCTGTATTTGTCTTAATAAACTTTGACTTCTGTGTAAGTTTCTGTTTTCTCTTGAGTATTTAGCAATTAAAGATAGTGGTCAACTGTCAGTACTTTGATTTTTTAAGAATTTATATGACAAAAATTAAGCTTTTATTATTTCATAGAAAAATCTCTTCACATTGGCACATACAAAATAACACTGGCATCTCTTCAGCACAGTCCAATTAACGTTTCATCTGTTAGATGGTGATAGGGAGTCTTAAGCTCTCGTCTTTTGGATGCCATTTCAGTTTTCTCCAGCAACAGTTTATTATACCTTTCTATTAGAATTATTGTACATTACTTGTTTATTTGAAAATCTTGTACTTTTTTTTTAAATCTCTTTGACTAAGCTCATTATTTTTTGATCGAAAAAGTTATACATGCATGTGTTAAGACACACTTCAGACAATAGAGTGTAATGGTGAGAATGCCTCCTTCCCACCCCAGGCATCTTAGTCCCCTTCCCTAGAAGCAGCTGTGTGTGCTTTTTTAGTTTTCTGTGTTTTATTCTTCCGTTCTATTTAATACAGGTGTCAAATGAGTTGTAATAAAGAGCATCGCACTGCAATTTTATCATATGCTTGATGTGTTCTAGTTGTATATCACATTCTAAATAAATGAGATACTGGTGACATTGCCATTTAAGTTCTGCCTTCTATTAATGCATTCTTTTCAATTTATTTTTTTCAACATGTTAATTACTGTTCAGTTTATTAGTGATAATTAAAGATATATCTCCATGATATTTTAAAATTAAGCAATTCCACCTGTTAAAAAATCATGAATGGTGTTTGTACTAGCAATTAATGATAGTATATCGTACATGTGTGTTTATGATACTATCAAACAAATCCATTGTATGTTAATGAAATTGTCTTTATTTTGTGTCAAGGTGATGTGAAAAACGACGTTAAGAAATTTTCTTAACAAACTTTAAACCTTATTTCCAAAAGGTGCCACTTTGCTTTTAGATATTGTATAAGCAGAAAGCAAGAAAAGGAAAATGAGACCAGTGGTGTCTTAAGTGACAAACAGCCTACGTAGTCCCTTTTGACTTAGAGCTCTTAAGTTCAGACGCCCTCTGTTACTAAGGCAGTCTGAAATATTGAGCAGAAGCCTTGATTTCTACATTCTCTACTTGCCGCCTTTATTTTAGTGTTTATCCATTCGGTCCTATTGGAAGCTTCAGCCCCAGCAATAGTGACCTTTTTTTATTGACCTCTCATCCATATAGCCCTCATTTTGTTTTCCAGATGGTTGATGAGTATAACTAGATTCTTAAAATGAAAAAAGTCTCTGTTATGTTTTACGTTCAGTGGATTACCTTAAAAGGGTAGAAGGAAAATTAGATTCATTTCCTAGAGCAATATTTTCCTTACTATGTATATAATGTTAAGTAACTGTAGCGTAATTTGAGTTTTTTTAAGTGAGGAAAACTTTACTCAGTGTTTCCTAGCCTTTTTTGTTTCCTTACGGAAATTCAAGTTTTCAAAATAGTCAGATTCAATACTAAATTAAAAAGTGACGTTACTACGGGTACTTCTCTAAGTTTATTTCTTTTGTGCCATTTTCGTTTATTTTTTGAAAAAGGAAATTCTAGTTTTTGGCAATTTGTCTTTGGTAATATTAAGGAATTACAAGAGATCTTAAAAGATACTGGATGGGTGTCCCAGTTAGCAGATGAAGACTAATGGTTTGACAGTAAGGAAACAAAAAATGAGAAGCAAAACATTTAAGATTTCATTGATCAGAATAACTTATTTAAAAAAGTATAAAGCATTTCAAAGGAAGGTAATGCTATACGTGTTGTGGTCTGATGGACCTTTTTATCTAATCTTTTTTTTAATCTGAATACATTTTCCAAGTAGAATCAGTTTTTTTTTAAATTAATCAAATGCAATAGAAATATAGTAGGTTTATCTGCTTTTGACCTGAAGATAGTATCTGAACATTTTGGTTTAATTTTTATAGTTAGGTAATTCCTAGATTACAAACCGGTATTTTCATGTGCCCCCCTGTACATTCAAAAATGTTAATCGAGGACTGATTTTTTTGTTATTTTAAAGTTCTTAGAGGTCGGTAGAACTCCAGTATATGTTGTATTTTTAATGGCATTCAGTAGGGGGCACATCCAGTTAAGTAGTTCCTAAGATACATACCAGATACAGAAAATAACACACACACACACACACACACACTTTTTCCTGAGAGACCAATCTCAAAGTAAGACAGGAATATAACAAAAGCGTAGAATGGAAAACCTGATTGGCTCAGTCTCAGAAGTTTGGGACGAATGAGATGACTAGCTCAGAACAGTGTGTTACTGTCCTGGGGTTGTGGGGCAGGCACAAGACACAGTAGCCTTAGGAAACGGGAATCCTGTTGGTCATATTCTCGGCCAGTACCAGGGTGGGGGAAGGAGCAGTCCCTAGATCGTTGCCCTGTACCTCGTTCCTGGACTGTCACTCATCCTTGGCTGTGTGCAAAAAGAAATGCCAAGTAAGCGGTGTAAAGTGGGCGGGAACAGGAGAGTCAAACCAGCTCCGCCCGGCGCCACACTCCCCTGGACAGTGGGAGCTCCAGAGGCAGAGGGTGTGGTCTCAGCCCTGGAGGAAAGGAGCATTCACTGGGTGGGGGGGTGGGTGTGGGTGGGTGTGTGCTGTGCGAGGCCTTTGTCATACCTGTGTCAGCCCGTGGATGCAGACATTTGAGAATTACCAAATTTTTAACAAATGATAAAGGAGAAGATAATGGTAATTAACTTAAACTTCGTATAGAAATATGATTATCTCTTTGGCAGTATTGTCCTGACAGATAAGCTACACCCTGGAGAGAACTCTTTGTGACTTATTTTTTTTAAAGCAGTGTAAATAGTTTTCCATATAGCTTTTAAATCTGTGGCTAGCAGAGACATATTTCAAGCCCTCTTTAAATGCGCCTGTGATAGATAAATGAGCAGAAATTAAAAGAGCTCTATAAAGACATTCTTAATATTTTTTATAAATGCTGCTGCTACAATTGCAGGTCCTTTTGGAATAAATCATGGGATTGAGCTTCATTCAGATGTGGTGGAGTATGCCAAGGAAAAACTGGAGAGCTTCATCAAAAATAGTGATAGCTTTGATAAGTAAGTATTCATATCTATAGTTCTGCTTTGAAAGCACTTGATAAGTAGACACGTGTGACATGTCTGTTCCTCACTACTGTGAGTTTATTGATCCTGAGTTGTCAGTTGAATGCAGCAAAAATCAGTGTGGTATAAAATGAGAGAAAAAATTAAGTTAGAAAACCGTGCTGTGATTTTTATTCTGTGTACGTATATAGTGAATTACAAATAAATAACTTCTATGTTTTAATTATAGGCTACTGTCACTTTATTAGTAGGGTAATGTTCCATTCATTAAACATCATACAAGTACCTTTCCTGAAGATAGAATGTAAAGATGTGCTTGGCATTAGAATACTTTTTGGGAACTGTGTTTACACCTTTGGGATAGTAATTTAATAGTCTGCCGTCTTTGTTTGTAGCATAAGAGTGATCCCTGTTAGAATATGGAGGACTTTCTTAAAAACATGAAGTTACTTAGTAATATGGCCAGAGGAAATTATCATCGAAGTATATTGATACATCCTGTGAGGGCTGTGTTTGACAGATTTGCTTATAGAACCATTGTTTTGAACTCCTACTTTCCCTTAGAAGAAATACTGCACAGGCGTTGGCCCTTGCGTTGGGCAAGGAAGTCTGTTTGCTGTGTAATGTCCCTAAAGTTCAGCAGTGGTAGTACTGTGGGGCAAAGGCTGCTTCTGCTGAAGTCCGTGAACTCTTGTGAAACTGGAAAATTTGGAGGGCATTTATCTCTCTCGACTAGTCATATTTTCAAAGAGAGAAAGGCCTAAAACGGATAGGAATCAAGCGTAGAACCTAGTCCCTTTACTGTATAGCAGAGCTTTGGTCCAGGGTTCCAACCCAGCTTGTTGGGAGTGGGCCTCGCTCAGCTCTGGCCTGGCCTGGCCTGGCCTGGCCTTGCTTGGAGGTGGGGACCTCGGCTGGGGGTGGGTTCCGAGCTGAGGGCTGTTCCTAGGGTTCAGGCCTGGGGGTCAGCGCTAAGAAGGAAGCAGGAGGGCCTTTGAGGGTCTCCTGGAGCGTCTTCTCCTCTCTCCTCCCTTCTCTGCCCCTTCTCCCCTTCCTTCCCTGGCCCTTTTCTTTCCGTCCCCTTTGCCATGGCCAGTTTGTATGTGTCCCCTGGCAAGTGGCACTTGGTGGGTTGAAGAACAGAAAACCGAGGTGCCTCAGAGTCCGCAGTGCCGGGGGAAGGACCAGGGAGGGAGTGTGACTGGGTGTTACCGGCGAGCTGGGCGCTGGCGAGCGTGCCGGGCTTTCGCTTTGTTCTGTAATCAAGCCGGTGGATCTGAGCAAGTCCCTTGAATTTTCTGCAGCAGTTTGCTGAACACAGCTCTTTATCTTATTTATAAAGAGTTAACATTTAATTCATGTTTTTGAATCATTTTTCAAATGCTTACCATGTGGGTTCATATTCTGTTTCCAAGAATAACATACTGTTTGACAGAAATAAAATAGTTTTGAGTTCAAGTTATTTGATAAGAAATTGAGTTTCAATGTTAGTATCCTTTTGTGTCTTCATCATTTCCGTCTGTCTTATAATTAGTGGTATGGTAAGTGCTTAAGATATGGGCATGGCTAGTTTTTATATTGGTTATTAGAACTATGGAACTTTGAATTTATTGAATTTCTGTTGTTCTCAGTATTTGCTTTGATGTTGAAACTTAACATACACATAAGACCTTTTGAATACAGGTAAACTTGGAAAATATGAAAGTAATATTACTAAAAGCAAATGTTTAAGGTCTATCTTAAGAACTACTATATATTAGATAATATATTTCAGGTGTTAACACATAAAGGCACAGATAATTCACTTTTGGGTCATTAATCAGGCAGAACAAACTCAAGGAAGAACTTTGAATCATTGAAGTACCTCTTTACAATATCTGTGGAGTCAAGTTTCTTGCTGACAAGTGGGCATGGTCCTGGCAAACAGTAAAATATGTCATTCTTTAAAGTATTTCTGTGTTGATGTAATTTAAATATTAAGTAATCTATAACACAGATAATTTTGAAGGTTTTATATATTTAAGTGTCTCAATTAAAGTTTTTTTTCTAAAATTGTTTTTCATGTAATCGTAACATGATCAGATGTCCTTGCCTTGTATTTCTTGAGTGTTGTTACCGTGTTATACAGGTTTGTTATTCATAAAATGGTGAATCATCAAATATGGTGATATGACTGATCTAAATGTTTCTTTATAATTTTTAATGGTCTTGTTACTTTAGTTAATCAGACTTTATGATATGGTTGTTTCTGAAGTGTTACAACTTACTTTTAAAACAGATTCTTATATTAATAAACTCTTCTGAAAAAAAAAAAAAAAAGACAGTTCTGGAAATGTTATCTATTCTGGTTTTCAAGTCGCTCCTGAAATAGTGGTTACGTACTTCAGATTATAAAGGTATCTTGCACATACAAGGGGTAGTAGGTACTGGGAAGTACTTCGTTTTGCACAAAGTCGTGAGTTGGGTGGAAGTTAAGTAATCAAAGTTGAGTCATTTAATGGGCTCCTTTAACATCATTTGGTTTTGGTGATTGAAATGATGAAGATGTAGTAGTTTTCTTCCTATCTTACTTGTGTTTTGATGATTTCTTTGATTTTTCTTGGCGTTTGTTGATAATATTCCTAGTTATTTTCAATTTTTAAATTTGAAAACCTTGCTTTGGAAAGTGATGTTTAAAATTCCGTTCCTAAGCAATTTTATTATATTTAATTGTGTACGGGTCATCAAAATACGTTTTAATTAATAAAATATAAAGTAACTCAGGAAAACATTGCTATTTATGTATTCCTTAGTACTTAGTACTGTTCCTTAGTACCAGGCTATCCTTGATTGTGTGTAACACGAAGACAGTAGAAAGCTAAAACCTAATACTTTTCCAATCTTATTTATCCTGTTGGTTTGGATCTTTTTTATCAGTTCCTTTTTTGAAAGTATTGTCATGTCACTTATGATTTAAATTGTATCTTTAAAGTTTTCTTATGTATATCTATTGGAGATCATAGTGAACTCTCAAACATAGTAGGCGGGAAAAGATTCAGTAAACTACTCAACATTAGAATATGTAATGTAAGATACATATTTAAACAACAACATACAGGTGTATGTTTCTGTGTGTGCTTTATAAAGCAGGCTTGGTTCCTGAGTCTTGAAAGTACTATTTCTTCTTTCAGAAAAAAGATCCTTAGTATAATGTGTATACTTTTAAACTTTCTTTCTATGTCTTGGTTCTGTATCAGCAAATGAAATAATTTGGAGAGGCTACCCTGAATTTACTGTACTTGGAGATAGGAGGGAAGGGGGAGTTCTCTTGTGTGGTTTATTCCTTTGCTCTGCCTGTGGTATACCCACATGCGCCGAAATTCCCTAATGAACTGACATTTGATTTCAAAGGTTCTCTAAAACACTGGCACGCTTTTTCAGATGAAGGACCAGATAGTGGATGTATCTGGCTTCCTGGGCCAAGCAGGCGCTGTTGCAGCTGCTCAGCTGTGCCACTGTAGTGCAGAGGCCTCCTGGGACACCCTGTGGAGGGGTGGGCGAGGAGTTCCGGTACCACTTCATTGACAGAAACAAGTGCGGGCTGCATTTGGCCTCCTCTCCGTGGTCTGCCGACTCCTGTTCTGCCCGTCACACACACGCTCCGCGACGTTTTTATCTTAGCCCAGTGGCTTTCATGAGCGAAGGAGAAGTTTGGGGAAGGTCAGGTTATCTGAATCAGTGTTTGTGCACGTAGAGTAAGCAAAATAATCTCTCCAGCTGTGTTTACTTGGAAGAGTAAGTCGGTTAAAGGAGCGTGAATTATAAACCTTTACCCTGTAAGTGCTTTGCAAGTAAGTGGTAATTGGTGTAGCATTTATTTACGGCTTCATTTATGTGTTTGTATACGCTGTATACACGGAGCCGACTTGGCTCCCTAGGGGGTGTGCTTCGGGGTGTGCCATTCCCTGTGAGACAATAGGTCCTGTCTCCTCTCCCCTCCAAGGAAGCTGTACCTGATCTTGGAAATACTCTACTGTCATTGGCCACAGGAGTGCAGTGTACCCTGACTAATTGAAGGTTTTCATTCTCTTTGAATGGAGGACTGTTGTTTCTACATAGTTTGTTGTAGAAATGAGTCATGAAGACAGTAATGAGATGATAAAAATAACAGCAGGTAATGTGTATTATCTGTTCCTTAAGTACCAAGTACCATTCTAAGTGCTGTACCCACAGTCCTAGAGGCAATATTGATGTCCACATTTCCCAGATGGATAAACAGGGTTAGACAGTCCATAACTTCAGCTAGGCCAGTCTTTGTTTAGTTCTGATTTAGCTATGATGATGTAAAAACTGATTTATCTCAGTGTTTCTTCTCAGGGGTAAGCTGTGCCAATGAATTACAGCCTAGCGACTTGGCCCCAGATACAAAAGTTGAAGCAGCACTTTTATTTCCATCATTTATTTATTTTTTCCAGATTAGGACTTAGGGACTGCTGTTAGCATGGTTACGTGCACTATAGCATTTTTATCAGAAAGCACGCCTACCTGTTCATTAACGAGACTTACTTGTGGTATGGGTGATGGAGATGGGCAGGAGAGGAAGCGTGTCCCTCAGGGTCAGTCAAGGTACACACTTTAAATTACCTTCAGAGCTAGTGTAGTTGTCTGCATTTTAGAAGATTTGATCGATTTGTGGCAATGTCTAGTGTCCTAATTTCATTTTTAATTATAGGCTCCTTTTCCACATTATATAGTTTGCATTGGAAAAAATTAAATGGTACTGTATTCTATGAGTTTATCACTAGAGCAGTCCTGCTTCATCTTTAAGAGAATTATGGCATACTTGAAGTAGTTTTGCTATCTTAGATATATAGTCAATATTATTTCAAACTAGTTCTCGGATACTTGAACCCTTTGGTATATTAATAATGTTCAGATAGTAGTTGGATGAGAGATATTATAGGTTGTAAACACAGTTTTTAATCATGACAAACCTTGAAATGGTGGGACAGAAAAATGCTTAAAAATAGTCATCAGGGCTACCAGTTATGTATTTTAACATCGGTTACAAATGGCATGGGTGAAAGTTTGATGGCTTCTAACACATTTTAGGAGAAGAAATTATTCCGGGAATAACATACTGTTTGACAGAAATAAAATAGTTTTTATCCCAAGTTACTTTATAAGAAATTATTGTTGAAATATATGAAGACTCACTTTTATACGACATACCTGTCACATTCCCTATAAAATGTTTACAGATTGTTTTTGGTCCTGTGGAGTCTCCTAAAGCTCTACTCAATGAGAAATCTGTGTGTTTACTCGTAACACTGTGGTTTAAATAATGCTTGAATTATTCTGAAGTGAGTTTGATACAGTTGGAAGGGAAACCACTTGAAAAGGTAAAGTCTTTGATTTTTTAAATTTTTTGAAATTCCGTAGCTTAATCCTTGGTTGTACGAGTTTTTGAATGGTATAACTGTGTTTGGAGATCAAGAGATTTAATGTTTCCTTGGGTTTTTTCCCAATGGAAGGTTGTGAAGTTTGTTTTTTTTTTTTGCAGTACGCGGGCCTCTCACTGTTGTGGCCTCTCCCTTTGCGGAGCACAGGCTCCGGACGCACAGGTTCAGCGGCCATGGCTCACGGGCCCAGCCGCTCCGCGGCATGTGGGATCCTCCCGGACCGGGGCACGAACCTGTGTCCCCTGCATCGGCAGGCGGACTCTCAACCACTGTGCCACCAGGGAAGACCTGAAGTCTTGTTTTAATGAAGTAGTCCTAGCTGTTAGAGTTCAAAATGTGTATTATGACAAAGTGTTTTAAGAAAAAGAAGTGTCTGTGATTCATTTGGCAGGTTGTTTTGGACGAAGTATGAGAACAAGATAGGATTCTTTCCTTTGTCCTTGAAGTCCTTTATTCCACGGGAATAATAGTCTGAAATTTCAATGATAGTATCCTATGGCACATGATAAACTAGGTGTGCAAACTGTCAGCTCCCACTCCAACGGTGTATTGAAGGGGAATGTTGTTTTTTCTACTCTCAGTCAGCTCCTAGACCTAGACTATCCATCTAAGAGGGAAGCTGCAGGGCAAGGCTAGGTCACCCTGGTCTCCTAGCAGCTTATCAAAAGAATTATATGGGCAAGTTGGCAAGGTCCCTGCTGTAAGTGGAATCGTCTGTCCATCTGGAGATGAAGGTAATCCAGCATGCACCTGTAAAGAAAAGCACCGCTGAGGTAAGTGATTGGACTTCGGGTGCTAGTTTGGCCAAGAGCTCATGTCGTAAACCAAACTATCTGTGCTCTCTCTTTTCCCACAAATGATTTTCCGTGCACATTTTATTTTAGTAAGGGCATGTCAAATAATTTTCCCTCTCGACATAAGAGTCTAAAAAGCCATTAGGTTTTCAGGTTTAAATCAATAAATAATTATAAGTCTAAAGTGGATGAATTTGTAGTTATTACATTTTAGAACTGTTTAACTTTTTTTTTTTTGTATACAGGTAACAAAGTTACCTAACTTGTTAGGAAGTATAATTTGGTGTAATATAGGAGTATAAGGTATCTGTATCTGGGAAATTTTGTTTTGGAAATTTTCTTCAAAGGATAAAAATGATTGCTACTTTTCACATTACTAACAGACATAAAATTTTAATGAGCTCCCCTAAATCAAGTATGAAAACTGGAAGAGAACACAAGAACCATACTTTTAGGATTAAAATGATAACCACGTAGGAAGTCTCCTTTTGGTAGGTCTCTTATCTTTCTTTTTTTTGTTTATTTTTGTTTTGCTGTTTTTTTTTTTTTTTTCCCTTCTCAGGTTCCATTTGTGTGTAGTTGATGTGGAAAGGTGGAATTTGGATTTTTTCTTTCACTATTTTTAAACCTAGATTTTATGTATAAATCTATAAATAATGTAGCACTATTTTATAATAAAGTGAAAACTTCTGGTTAGTTTATTACTACAGTCTTCCAGATTATACAGAATGGTATTTTTGTTATATGTCCTTTGCCTATAGAGGTTTGTGGAAACTTTGGGAAGATGCAGCTTTCAGAATCTGGTTAAAGCTGAAGGAGGAAACTGTTCTCTTTATTTTCTTCTTTACACTGGAAGAATTAGTAACAGTTGTAATTGACTCTACCACACGGTAGCTGTCATCCATGCCTCAAATCAGTCATTTGTTCTTCGTACGTATACGAGCACATCCGTAAACATTTGCCTGAAAAAGTTTAATCATAGACTTTTGAAAAAATATTATTAGTAGGATTTATATGAATTTATTTACATGAAATGCTATTTTAAAAATGAGCCATAATTTCAGTATCAGAATACAGAATGTCTAAGTCAGATCCTCACCTCTACCTCGTCAGAAGTACTAAAGCTCATCTCTAAATCCTTTATTAGGAAAGATAAACTATAACCCATTTGTGTATTTAAAAAAATAATGTTATAAGTACAGGCAGTTTGAGAGTTGTTTTGTTTTCTTTGATAACGTGAAGGATTCGTGAATTATTGGTGAAGGTCGAAGCCATAGCTCTAAGTGTAATAAACAGTACCCAGACGGAACACTGTCTCTGCTAGACATGTTTCTTATAACTAGTAAATTACTATGTGCTAGGTGTTTTTGTGCCTATATTTAAAAACATTCACGTTTCTACCTGATATGTCCTTGAAGCTTTTCTATTTTGTGTCTAGAAATAGTCCAATCCTTCTACTCTTTTTGGAATGTTGTTTCAGGTTCAGTTAAACTTTCAAATTTGAGTATGCTGGTAAAGGAAATTAATTTGTATGTTAAATGAAAGTGTAAAGACCCATATGCATTTGTTAGAGGTATGTGGTCCATTTGCATTTGTAGAAGTTATTTATAAATTTAGAGGTCTAATTTTTCTCTATAATGATTCTTTGTAATATTCCCTAAGTGGAAGCAGTTATACTTGTTCAGATCTGCATTACAAGGGAAAAGACTTTCTTTCCTAGAATAAGGTGGCTTATTTAAGATCTTCAGAAAGGCCCCTAAAAGGTACCTTTCAGGGGCTTCCCTGGTGGCGCAGTGGTTGGGAGTCCGCCTGCTGATGCGGGGGACGCGGGTTCGTGCCCTGGTCCGGGAGGATCCGACATGCCGCAGAGCGGCTAGGCCCGTGAGCCATGCCCGCTGGGCCTGCGCGTCCGGAGCCTGTGCTCCGCAACGGGAGAGGCCACAACAGTGAGAGGCCTGCATACCTCAAAAAAAACCAACAAGAAAGTACCTTTCAGTTAGAGGACAGTTGGTTTGGTTTATTCATTAAAGGCAAAAGTGTTTGTTTTGGTTTTTTTTTTTTTTACTGTTTGAGTTTTGCTTTTTTTTTGGCACTTGGGGAAAAAACCCATGTATTTTGTAACATGAAGCTACAGTTATTTATAGTTATCCAATTTAGTAAAGCGAGAACCATCATATTGATATAGAAGGTGCCATGGGCACATATTTTTTCTGTAACTGTTTCTGTGCAGGTTTCTCTTCTAGTCCTGGGGTTCTTGTGATTAACATATTTAGTTTGTCAAGTTTGGGTTCATATTCAGAGTTGGTAGGTGGAACAGCTGACAAAACAATTGTTTCTTATGTTTCTCACCTACTTAGTAAGTGTTTTTTGAGGCCCGTAATAGGTGATGGAGATACAATTAAAATTCAGAGGAAGTGTTCAAAGAGACATCAGGAAAACCAGGAGAATATTCCAAAGGGAAGTTTGTGTTAAGGGAAATATTTGAAGCTCCTGTTTACAGGTGATAGAGTTAGAAGGGTAGTTGTTCAGTGTTTTCAGTTTATGTGGCTGTTGAAGTATACACACACACATACACATACACACACACAGACACACACACATATATACATACACATATACACACGCATATAAAGGAAATACTGAGATATTTTACATTTTCATACTGAATATTTGAGATCTTGTGTGATTTTTATCCTGTCAGCACATCTCAGTGTGGACGAGCCACATTTTAGGGGCTCGTATCCACATGTGGCTAGTGGCTACCATCTTGGATAGTGTGGTTTGATTGTCCTGTCTCACCTTTCAGATCACGGCTTAATCATTTCTCAGGGAGCCTTTCTCTCACTCCCCAGGGCTGTCCGTTTCCTTGCATCCTCAGTCTTATTTATGGAGTCATATACCTTTAGAGCATTTATCACACTTGTAAATTAATCTTTAATTACTGAGATTGTTGTCTCTTCCACTAGATGCAGGCCTGAGTGTTTCCTGTTGTATTTCCAGCCGACACACAACTGGTGCTCCAGAAACAGTATTTGGAATGAATTGTCCTAATCGCTAGTGTCAGGCCACTTGGCTAGAGTCACACATTTGATTTTAGAATCAGACACTAAACTCCTTCTAATTCATTTTGCTGGGATGAGAGTATATAAAAGTATCACGAATATGAGAAGTGGTTTTAATTGTAAGTTGTTTACTTGTGATGGTGTTTTGCTAGATAATAGTTCTGTGAGCTATCATGTATTTTTAACTAGTAGGAAACTTTTAAACTCTAAGCATATTTTTAAGTTGATTTAACAGACTTAATGGTAAAAGAGGTTTAATAATTCAGATTTTTAAATTTAAATTCCCTGCTCACGTTCATCCTGAAAATTTTAAGACTGGCTTAAATTATTATAAAATTAAGTTATTTAAAATGAAATTTTATAAGAATGAGGATTTTTAGATTGAAAATACTGGTCTTTTTTCTTTTTAAAGGATGCTTATCTTGAGTTTGTTGAGATGATTAAACCACGTGATCCGTATTATTTAGTTATTTGAAAGCCAGATTTTAGACAAGCCTAGGTTGTGTTGAGTGTAAGAGAGGAATTAAACATTGTCCATTACATAGGTAAGTTCACACTTTTGTGTGTATTATGCAAGTAGAAAGAATGAGACCCGATTAAGGAGTTGGGTAAGATTTCGTTGTGTATCTCATATCTGAGCTGTGTCTCCAAGTGATGCTAGGCGTTTATCAAGAAGAGAGGGAGGGGCCTTTCAGTCAAAGGAACAGCACAGACACAGATACAGGAGACACTTTGTAATATTTCCTCTAAGTGATGAGAAGCCAACAATTCAACCTGTGGCTGCAGTGCAGTGTGTGTGGGGTAGGGGGCAGAGCCAGGGAGTGAGTCTGGAATTGGGGACATCCAGGTAGAACCGTAAGGAGCCCCACATGGCCCTCTAAGGGGCGCGGACCTGTGCTGAGCAGCTGTGCGGGAAGCGGTGGAGGGAGGGGAGAGCCAGAAGGCGTGAGCACCGGGGCGCAGGTGCCGCAGAAGGAGCGTGGCGCGGGGCCGGCCCTGTGTGGAGCCCCGCGTGGAGAGGAGGGTGCAGGCTCTACACTGACCCCCATGCCCCCAGCCCCTCCAGCAAGGGGACAGGAAGTTGAGGACGACGCCGTGCTGCGAAACTCTTCTTTAGATATCGATGGCCGTAGTGTGTCTGTACTTCAGTGAATTTTAATGGGAACTTACTGCGTAATAAGTCTGTTAATTACCAAAGGACAGAATACGTTTTACAAAATAAAAGTGATGATGATTCAGAGTCATTTTTCACCGCATGCCAAAACTTTTAATGTCAATTATTTCATCCTCAAACGATCGTCTGATTTTGCTGTGTGGTCAAATTAACATCAGTCAACTTAAAAGTGAAAGGATATTTCATGAATTAATTTAAAAATATTACCGTACGTGTTTTATTAGTGAATTAGGCTTTTAATTATGTATTTTAGAGACCGTTTTCACATTTGCCAGAACTTAAGGAATAAAGTAGAAGTCTAAATAGGATAGTTTGTAAAAGCATAACTCGATATACAACGGACCAACACTGTAACCAGGAACGGGCGGCCTGGATAAGATGCCTTTGCTTTGAAACCATCCGTCTCTCTTCTTTTGTTGTGTAGGGAGATCACAGGGGCCAAAAACCACTTCATTCTGCTCTCTTTTCCAACCCTGTAACATAGTTCTGCCAAAATGTATTAGGAAAACCTCCCTACTCTTTAGCGGTTGCAAGAGCATAGGGTAAGGGCACCGGTGTCTTTTCCTGACAAGCTTCGCCACTGTTAACTGCAGCAAGATGCCCGCAGTGGAGACTGCACAAGCCCTTCCATGTCCACTGGCCCCTGGCTTCTTTTGGAAAGAGCGGGGCGAGTGAAGCCTTTTCTCTCTCGTTTGACCCTTGGGATTCTCATCCTTATTGTATGTCCTTTGTGGGCATCGCAAGGTTGCCGTTGTGATGGCTTTTTCACTGTATTCACCTTTTAAGCCTTAAGTAAGGTTTCAGTGTGGCAAAAAAAAGGTTAATGTTTTGAAAAAACGTACACTGCATCACTGATAATAAAACAATATATTTGATCAGTGTTAAACTTCATAAATCTGATATTTCAGTCAAACTTTATAATATTTTATCCTTATAATTAATTTGGTAACTTCACTATTTCAAGAAGCTAGACTCTGTTAATTTGTTTAGATCTGATCTTTTGCTTAATGAGGTAAAATGCCATCTGTTTTCCGTATAGATTCGAGTTCTGTGAGCCTGCATTTGTGGTTGGTAATTGTCTGCAGATAGCGTCAGACAGCCACCAGTATGACCGGGTCTACTGCGGGGCTGGAGTCCAGAAGGACCACGAACACTACATGAAGATACTGCTGAAAGTCGGGGGCATCCTGGTCATGCCTGTAGAAGACCAGGTAGCTTCCACTGTCCTTTCACTTGACGTAGGAGACGCACTTAGCGTAAGACGGGAAGCGTTACCTCAGTGAAAGGTACACTGTAAGTGTTAAGGAAGAAATAAACACTCTTCACAGGTCTGTCTATAGAGGAGAACGTTGAAACGGGCTCTTGACTATTAACCAAGGCAGGTGCGGAAAAGACCCGTTAACTAGGGTCAGGAGAGCCACGCTGACCTGCTCCCTGGTCCGGGTGAGGGGCGTGAGTGCCACTGAATGTGGTAACTGCTTCTAGCTGAACGTGTGAAGAGGAAATCCTGTTTGCGGTTTGCTTTGAACTGCTTAACTCCATTCTAGAAACGAGTAAATTTTTGGGTCTTCTCTTAGTATACGGAGGCGCATTGGAAAGTATTTTTCACCTGTTGTCTGCCTTTGGTTTGGAATTATTAGGTATAATAAGTATGAAATACGAATTCATTCAGAGAACGGGTGGCTCTTTCACTTGGAAATTTTATAAATACACATTGCAAAAAGTATCTTTTATATTCATATTGACCTACATCTGAGATGTTTAAAGCACCTTGTGGTTTGTAAGTAGAAGGTCGATTGTCCAAGATGACTGGGACATAGTGTGGTCGTTTTGGAGTTTGTATATCTGAGGGTCCCCTAAGTTCACACATGTGACTTGCAGGTCAGAGGATTTCACCATCACCACGTACTGTGATTGTCAGTTATTAGAAAGAATGTAAAGCATTCATTAAAACACATTCTTGGAAAAATGTTACTTGAATGCTTCTGGAGTGTTGAGACTCCCAGATGAATCGTCTTTTTCTGTTTTCCTTTAAAGAGACGTTTTTAAACATTTAAAATATGGTTTCCCATTGGTATTTTATTGAAAATTTATTATATACTATTGTACTAATGTAAAATATAATAGGCTGATTGCTATCATATAAATTGAAGATACTAATTCATCTTCCTTCAGTCATGTACTGAGCTAATATTTTTTCTCTAGAACTGATGGTGGGTATTTGCCGAGTGGGTAAAACTTCTAATCCCCTTGTGACTAATTGCATGTATCTATGAAATGTCAAGTTGGGATTAGAATTAGAATCTGTATTTTATAACCACCGTGGAAAGATCATGAAGTTGATTCGTTGGTACAGTAATGAAAACGTCTTTTTACTAATGCAGCATGTTAACCAAACAACTGAACCCGTGTGAGACATGTGTTTTGGGGGCCAGTGGCAGGTGTGGGTTGGAAGAGTACCCCTAGAAGCCCTCAGACCCCAGATACAACCTGCAAAGTCATGCCTTTTGCGCTCAGGTGTCTGTCTTGAACAGCAAGTATTTGTGATTCCTCCTGTATCATTTTATGGTAAATATTTAAACGAAAGTAATTTGCTTGCATTCAGATACAAGTGATTATGTAGCAATCGCTGCTGTTATTCTGTTAAAACAAAATTGTGACTCTAAGGCGATCACACTTCCAAGATTAAGCCGTTCTATTTCTTTTCTCCCTCTAAATAGTTAACGCAAATTATGCGAACTGGACAAAACACTTGGGAAAGTAAAAACATCCTTGCTGTGTCATTTGCCCCACTTGTACAGCCGAGCAAGAATGACAGTGGCCAAGCGGACTCTGTCGGCCTCCGTAAGTGACCGCCGCGCCTTTCTGACTGGACTGTGGCTTACGTTGTTCAGCAGCTGTGCTTGCGATTAATGGACTGTGTTAATTATGAAGAGTTAAGTAAATGATGCGGTAATATATTCCATGGATTATTTGTTTTTTTTTTTGATGAGGCTCCTACCTTGCACCAGACCCTGTTAGCTGCCTTCATGGAGGCATGAACAGAAGGGGCAGGTCAAATGAAAAGATGAGTTTATTACTCACAGTTGTGAAGTTATTATTTATGGTAAATTTGTTGGCATCCTTTTGCATACGGAGGGACAGCAGACACAAAAGCCTTCCTTCAGGCTGAAAAGAGCTTGCTCGTCCCAAGACCAGCAATGACTTTCAGGGTCGCTGAAGCTCCTCGGCTGGACTGCAGAGGATAGCTGATGGAGACTTTCCTTGTCCTCAAGGAGAGAGTCAGTGTTGATGGGGGTGGAGTTGTTTGAAGGTAGGAAAATGGTGGAGGAAAAAGAGGGCTCTAAAGTTGTACCCTGAGCCCCTCACTGAGTGATGGTACCATTTATTGCTGTTGAGGACCGAGGGTGAATAGCTTGGAAATCGGTGTAGGAAGATCAGAGACTTTTATTTTGGCTGGGCTTGAGTTTCCCATTAGGTAGGCATGTGGGTGTCACCCCGCTGCACGAGCTAGGAGGATAGGTGAGGAGTCGCTGGGACCGGGCCTGTGATCCACCAGGTCAGAGCTGGACCACGAGCAGAGGCAGGGCCGAGAAGTGGGGGGGACAGCAGTGTGCGGTGTGCGAGACCGGACTTTGGAGAAGGCGGGAGCGCTGAGCTCCCTGAGGGCTGCTGAGACCCTGAGGAAGAGCGGTGAGCGCGGCCGTGGTTGGCCCAGCGTGTATCATGGCTTTGGAGACCAGTAAGTAGAGTTCTTTGCCAAAAATGAGCTTTAGAACTTTACCATAGTAGACTTCTTGGTTTAATTTGCTTTCTAAATGAATTTATTTTATAGGAACCTGGGAGGGATTTCATTTTATTTTCAGGGTTATTTTACCCTCTTGCAACCCATGTGGTTTTGTGGTCTTTTGGGGTGTTTTTTAAAATTTTATTTTATTTATTTACTTTTGGCTGCGTTGGGTCTTCGTTGCTGCGCGCGGGCTTTCTCGAGTTGCGGCGAGCGGGGGCTGCTCTTCCGTGCGGTGCGCGGGCTTCTCATCGCGGTGGCTTCTCTTGTTGCAGAGCACGGGCTCCAGGCGCGTGGGCTCAGTAGTTGTGGCATGCAGGCTCTAGGGCGCAGGCTCAGTAGTTGTGGCACACAGGCTTAGTTGCTCCGCGGCATGTGGGATCTTCCCGGACCAGGGCTCGAACCCGTGACCCCTGCACTGGCAGGCGGATTGTTAACCGCTGCGCCACCAGGGGAGCCCCGGGTGGTTTTGAGAATTCAGTGAAACAGTGTTTATAGAGTGCTTAGCCGGTAATAACGGCTTAGTAAAGAGTAGTGTTGGCACTCAGGGAAGGCCAGTAAATTACACCCGTTTCCCCTGCTCAAGTTCTTACCAGTGGAGAGGTGGACTTGGGGACTAGGTAGCGAGGAGTTGAAATGGAATAGGATGTGTGGAGAATAAGAACACGTTTGCTTTTCTGTTAAAATAGGTTTCTGTGTAGAGAACATTATTTCATTAATTATAGGGAATAAAAATGTGAAAGAATGTTAGCACAAAAAAACCCTAAAAAGTACACGTGCAAATCCTTTGCCAAATGTATTTTGTAGCTATGAAATTGCTCATATAAGCAGTTACTAAAATGTATTTATAACTTTTCCTCAGGTTCATCACAAATTTTTATTCAACTTAAAGTCATATTTCTTTCCTTGGTATAAGACATTATAAAAATAAATTTCACAGCAGGCCCTTTAGAAGGGGTGAAGGAAAAACTCTACACCAACTAAAGGAAAACTCTGTTTCCTTTATACACCACCTGCCGAATCCTCCTGTCATCCAGACCTGTGGGTTCTCCTCCCTGAGCAATCCTGCAGTCTGCGGACCCCAGCGAGCTGGACTGGGGTCTGGTGCAGTTGCGGCGCTCGCCGGTGCTAGCACAGACCCCGCAGGCTGCAGGCTCTGTCCTCCTCCAGCTTCTCACAGGCTGCTTGTGAATCAGGCCCCCACGACCCCTCCTAGAGTTCGATAATTTGCTGGAGCGGCTCCCAGAATGCAGGAGCACAGATTAATCATTAGATTAACTGGGGAACAGCCAGATGGGAGTGATGCCTGGGGCGGGGGTTGTGGGTGGATGCGGACCTCCACGCCGTCTCTGCAAGCACCACCCTCCCAGCGCCTCCAGTTGTTCACCAGCCCAGAAGCTCTCCGAGCCCTTTCCATTAGGGGCTTATATGGAGGTTCGATTGATTAAATCATTGACTCTCGGTGATTAACTCAACCTCTAGCCCCTTTCCCGTCTCTGGAGGGGTAGCCTGAAAGTTCCATTTCTCTAATCCCATGGTTGGTGTGCCCGACAGCCAGCCTAGCACCTTGAAGGGCTTAGTGAAAGTCACCCCGTAACATCAAGTCACGTGTGGTTGAAGGGAGCCTCTCAGGAACACTAAAAGGCACTGCTTTTCACTTTGATGCTCTCATCACTTAGGAAATTCCACGTGTTTTAGGAGCTCTGTGTCAGGAAGGGGAGGCCAAATGTGCATTTCTTCTTATAAATCTCAGTATCACAGAGGTCAGGAGATTTCATAACTTGAACTGCACCACACTGAGCCATACGAAGTTGCGGTTTTGTAGGTTAAAAACGGGGTTTGACCTAAATCCAGTGCCCTTTTCAGTCTTGCTTAACAAATAAAAATGAAAGTGCTGACTGCTAGGTTTCTATAAAATCTACATAGAGACCACCTTTTGGGAAACAAATAGAGCTGATGCGTGCGTTAGAGATAACCGTCATTGTAGTTTTGGCCTGAAAGCTTCAATTCACAGTAAAATTTTATAGCAGTCAGGACTAGTGTTGTCTGTCTGGTCCATTGAATCCTTCTCGTGACTAGAAGCATTAGGAACAAGGAGGGTTGCAGTGCAGAAAATACTGGGATTTTTGAATAAGTAGGGCTGAGAATTGTCTAAAAGTGTTCGTATTATCAGAAGAACGTTTAAATGAGGCTCTTGTGGGTGCTCTTTCAGGACCTGTGAGTGTTAGAAGCGACTGAATGGAGCCAGGTCTGAATCCTTTTCCAAGTCCGGGTCCGGTTGGTGCTTCTGAAGTCGGGCTGCCCCGGCAGTCGTCGTGGTGATCATCTTGTCCCTGGAGGAGCAGGCAGTGCTGGCAGAGGAGGAGGACAGTGGACGTGTTGGGAGAGCGCCCGGGGTGTGGGCGGGTCACACCCACAGGGACAGCCGAGAAGTCTAAGGACTCCTTCTCTTCTTTGTAGCTTCTGAAGCTCTATCCCCGCTTGTTCTCTACCCCGCTTCCTGCAGTGGTCCCTTGACCTCCGGCCTCCCTCCCGCCGGCGCCCCCCGCGGGGGCCGTCCTGGCCTTTGGGGCTGATGACCCCATGACTCCCGTCTGCAGCCGGGCGTTGCCCCGAGCCCGGCGCTGGAGGAACTGCCGCGGCTGGAAAGGGCCAGCACGTCGTGTGGCCTCTGGGCCCCGAGCACCTTGCCGGCCCCTCCCCGCTTGCCTCGCCCGGCACTGACGGGCTGCCCCGTGTGAAAGGCCCACGGGGTGGCGGCAGCGCCCAGACCTCCATTTAGGACACACAGCGCGAGCAAAGCAAATCTTTATCTTCTCCTCCCTGAACTGTGCTTTCTCTTTGTCACGTGGGTAATCAGCGTTACATCTGCCTCGTCGCTCGGGCCAAAGACTCCGCGTCCAGTCCCCGTCCGTCCTGTCTTCACAGCAGAACTCAGGCTTGTCCCCTCTCTCCGCCCCAGCATGGTCCTGTCTCATGCCGGCCCCTGGCACGCCCGCTCCTTCCCTTGCCAGCCGCCACCCCACAGAGGGGCCGGGCCGTGCTCTTCCATTTTGGGTTTCAGTAGAAGAGTCTGAAGAAGAGGTTTTGTAGCAGGCCAGGAAGTATGTGCTAAGGGATCTTGGAATTGGTCTAAAATGCCTCCTGCCTGGAGTTTTATGAAAGACCACATCTCCCGCTGCAGGATGTGCCCAGCTTGTGACTGGGCAGAGCCCCGGGCACTAGGGCAGGAGGGAAGCACCCAGGACAGGATGTGTACCCTCAGGCCCTTTGTGGGGGGGTGAGGAAGGACCCCAGGCCTCTTTCCTACCCCCCGCCCCCAAGGGCTCACAGCTGAGGGCAGAGAGCGGCCACATACACATTCGGATAAGTGACATGATCACAGGAAGGTTGGGAAGGAGGTAGCTAAGAACAAGTACCAAAAGTAAGGGGAGAAGTGATGAAGGCTTTCTTGTGCTGTTGAACTGAGCAGGGCTGTGTTTTGTTTTGTTAGGTATTTGAGAAGAATCCTTGATAAGGGTTTTATTCCCACAGGGGTGGAAACTAGGAAAAACGGATTTCAGGTGGGGACCTGAGAGTTTTCTTTGTCTGGGTGCAATGCACTGGAGGCGGCCACCAAGAGGGGCGTGTGGCGCTAGGCCTTAACACCTGCGCGCCGGTGGGAGGCAGGAGTGAAGCAGACAGGGCCTGTTCCGACTCTCCCCGTGCGCTAGATAGAAGCGAGCGTCAGCAGCTTAGGTCTGTGGTGTTTCGGGGCTGCTAAAGTGTGCGCCACGATTTCTGGGGGCCCTTTACCTGTGAACCAGTTCTGCCTGTTGATTTACAGAAAGATGGAAACTGCGCGTGCATGCGTGTAATAGTTTAGAGCTCAGACTGAGGCAGCTGTTCAAACAGTGCCTTCGTTTGAGGTTTTTAAACAGGTCCTTTACATGCTTTTCAACATCAGAAAGTACAGAAAATGTGTAGGGTAAAAGCTCTTCTATTCTTGTCCCCTAACTGCTTAATTCACATGCGCTCCAGCTGTTGTAAGTTATTTATCCTCCCCGAGAGGGTTTGTGCTCATACCTGGGGATGCGCACACGTCCATACACACAGCCCCCGGTGCCGTCCGCTGTCCTCAGTACTGCAGTGGTCTGGCACATAGTAGGCGCGCTTCCTAAAATCTGTGTTAGATGAGCGTCTGTTTTTTATGTCCTGTCTCCTAATATTCACTAAGAAGTGAACGGTATATAACGTTTTACTTTCTATGTTTTTCATGTGTTTTTAGCCCCCTGTGCTGTCAGGAATCTGCAGGACTTGGCCCGTATTTACATTCGACGCACACTTAGAAATTTCATAAATGATGAGATGCAGGCCAAGGGCGTTCCTCAGAGGGCTCCGCCCAGAAGGAAAAGGAAGAGGGTCAAGCAGAGGATTAACACTTACGTCTTTGTGGGGAATCAGCTCATCCCTCAGCCTCTGGACAGCGAGGAGGAGGAGAAGATGGAAGAGGATAACGCGGGGGAGGAGGCGGGCCGCGGCGCCGCCCGCGAGCAGGAGACGCCGCCGCAGAACTTGCTGAGGGAGAAGATCATGAGACTCCCCCTGCCCGAGGCTCTGAAAGCGTACTTGACGTACTTCAGGGAGAAGTGACTTGGAGCACGAAGAAGAATGCCTACCGACAGTCCTTTAGTCCCGAAAAGGTAGCGTTTGTTAGGAGTTAAAAGAGAATTCTTCTTTCATCAGAGTGAATTTTTAGTGGAAAAAGTATAACTTGTTTCTGTCTTGGTAATAAAAATGATGTATTCTGTGATTAAAAAGAATCCCTTTTATAAAATATATTTTTCTTTAAATCTTGTTAAAATTGCTGTTTTAACTTGGAGCGACTTCAAGAGTGGAATGTAACAGTAGTCAAGACTGGGTCCTTCAGACCCTCATCTGGTTCCTTACAGACTAGCAGTGGTGAGGGTTAGATTTAATCTTCCATAAGGTGAAATAATCAGGAAGCATATGTAGTCTGATTCCAATTGCAGCCATTTGCATTTCCTCCATGAAACCTTTATCTTAACAAGGAAATCAGAAGCTTTGTGTGTTGCAGTCACTGTTGCTGAGTTGCTGTAGGTCTGTTCCGGGCAATGTATGAGTGCAATAACGATGCAGATACGGAGTAACGTAGCTTTAAAAAGCCTCCTTTCAGGGAGTTCAACAGCACTGCTACTCTTGCTCTTGAATCTGTTGCCAAAAGACATGGGGAAAACATCTGCTTCTCTCATAGAGATTTTAGGAGCACGTCAAGTGAATATTAAAGTAAAACGTATATACTTAATACAACTCTTAGTTTGGGTGGACCCTTTACATTTCCAGTATTTAAAAATGATGAGGTTATCTTACTCTGAAGATTTAGAAGATAGTATATTTAGGACGGTTTTCCCTGTAGTCCACTGTATAAAGTATTTGCTTTAAGAGAGTCCGTTGTTCTACGCGACTGTTGATGGCTCATCGGTGAATCGGCCTGAGTGGGCTGGTCACAGGTGCACTTTAGCAAAGGAAACTCCTGGTTCATTGGCAGGTTCATCCTTGACAAGCAGGGCTGCGCCAGCCTGCATTTGCTTTGAAATTCATCTTTGTAGCATAGGAAGTATTCACAGAAATTATATGTAGATGACCTTTTCTTTGAAAATTCGGAATCATAGTGTAATCTTTGGGACCTACACTGGGCTCATTTAATTTCTTCCCATGTTTTTATTTTGTTCTTGTTTCTTGTGGTAAAGTAACAGTGATTTTCATTTTTTTGATTAATACCCCTGTATTCATTCTTTGAATGTCAGTAGTGAAACAGGTGATAAATGCCATTATTAGTGTGTTACTTTTCTTCCTACTAGGGCCTGAAGGGTCATGCCTTGTTTAAGAAAGTATACAGTGTAGCATATTTACTATTTAGTGTTCCATGGATTATATATTTTTCAGAAGGAAAAATTTGAGAGTATCACTTATCACCACCAGCATCACTGTTACAACTGTTGAACAAGTATGCTCGAGGAAACGCAATCGATGTGTAGTGGAAGGATTATTATGTCTCTGCAAAGATTCAACCGTTAGATGAATGGTTTAAAAAAATCTCAGCTCTGGTAATTCCACACATCTAAAGACAACTGTTTGAAATAGTCTAAGCATGAATCATCCCAGGTAAATCAGGATATTTTAGTAATGTGAAAGATAATTTCGTGGAAGCTGTTCGTTTTTTACCATTGACTGGGCTTGGGCGTTGGGGGTATCTCCACAATTTTTCTTAGGCGATTACTAAGCTGTTATTGTTAAGAAATGCCCCATTCATTTCTATCAAGGAGAAAAAAATAGTTTCATACTATTGTCACGTTAGAAATGTTCCTTTTATTTTGAAATCAGTGTCCATTTTAGAAGTTTAATTTTGGGTTCCTGGTGCCCACATATTTTTTACCTAGCCGCCCCCCCACCAGCTTTGTTGTTTTCGGGGCAAAGTGTTCAGATAACGTCAACACGACGTTTTCTTAAATCGTGGTGTTAACTATTCATGAGGGACGTTTTTGTTAAGGATATATTTGAAGATGGAGTTTTTCATATCAGCTTTTATTCTGTTGGCTTTGGCAAAATGTACAGTAGGTTTTCATAATCATTGCCTATTTTTTGTCATTGAAATGTATCTTTTGTGTTTTTAAATGCATTTATTTCACAGTTGTGACTTTACTATTGACTTTAAATAAAGAAGTAGAAATAAAGAATGAAATTTTAAGCGAAAGCCCTTTTATCTATTAATGGGAATATATTAGAATGATTAAGAATATTTTGGGTGTTTATTTTTTAATGAATCATGTTATATTTGAGTGTGGATAATTATGCTTTATAGGTGGAGAGGTAGCAAATAAAGATGAAGTAATTGAAAATGATGAGCAGTGTATTCATGGGATTTTACAGTGGGGTAATTATTTGTCTTGCGGAGAGAAAGTAGGCCTAGGGAGGGAGCGCGACGACTTCCCCCCTCAGTCAGATTGCTGGTTGGAGATGGCTTGAAACAGCACCCAGGATCTGATAGAGCCCGAGAAACTGCCGGCAACACCATTAACTACCAGGAACATCGTTTAAATCTGTACTGCTTATTGGTCCATATATCTGGTTCTAGTACTAATGAAGAAAAATGTCATTAAGATAGCACACATAGTAGTTAAAATACAAAATGTGGAAGTGTTGGTTTCCAGCTGTTTGAGAGGACAGAAGTGAAGCAAAACCTGTTAATTTATGGGAAAACTTGGAAAATTATTTTAAATAAACAGTTGCATATAATTAAGCATCGTTCTCCAGTGGCCTGCCTTTTTTCTCTTAGAAAATGTCAGTACACCTATGGATATATGCTGAATTATGGTATAGAATTGTCTGTATTTGGACATCTCATTTCCTTTTGACTGTTGCCACCTCTGTAGGGTGTAGGGTTTTAAAAAATTTATTTTTATGGGGCTTCCCTGGTGGCGCAGTGGTTGAGAGTCCGCCTGCCGATGCAGGGGACACGGGTTCGTGCCCCGGTCCGGGAAGATCCCACATGCCGCGGAGCGGCTGGGCCCGTGAGCCGTGGCCGCTGAGCCTGCGCGTCCGGAGCCTGGGCTCCGCAAGGGGAGAGGCCACAACGGTGAGAGACCCGCGTACCGCAAAAAAACAAAACAACGACAACAAAAATTTATTTTTATGAACTATTCAAGTAGATACGAAGGATATTTATAAGATGCTTGGAAAGTCCAAGGAATGAGTGTTCATGTACGTACATGTGAGTACGAACCATGAGGCTTGACTGACAGCACTGCTGTTACCTGTGTGTGCCCCTCTTCCCCGCTCATCTTAGCCCCCCTCTCAGGGTGCCCGTTTGTGTCGGTCACACCTGGCTTTTTGCCGCGGTTTTACACATACGCTCGTATCTCCAGGCGGTATGAGTGGAATCACCCCTGTTCGTTCCTGTGCACCTACTTTTCACTGCACGTTGTCTTTCTGAGGCTGGTCCCTGTTGTCTGTAGTGATGCTAGATTCCCACATTCCCACCTTTTTGTTCATTATTTCTTCTTGACTCTTAGATCATCTCAATTTTCTTTTGCCTAAAGTACATCTTTTAAAATTTCTTTTGGTGAAAGACCCTGGGTAGCTAGCTCTTAGTTTTGTCTGTCTGAAAAAAATTTATCTTTGTTCTTGAAAAATACGACTAATATAATTTTAGGATGACAGTATTTTTCTCTAAAACAATGGAGTTACTTCTCTACATTCTGGCTTTCATTGTAGCTGTTGAGAAGTTCACTGATAGCCATTTCTTTGAAGGTTATCTTTTATCTCTGTTTTTGCAGTTTTGTCCTGACATTAATACTCTTGTCTTGGCATTGTTGATTTTCTGTAGTTTCATATAATGTGCCAGGTGTTAATTTTTATCTTTAATCCTACCTGGTATTTGTTTTATAGGTGTGTGGATTGGCCTCTTTGATCAGCTCTGGAAATTCTTGGCCATTTTCTTTTCTTACAGACATTGCCTCAACTTTTTGCCTCTCAGCATTGGATTCTAAATAATTTATTCAAATATATCTTCCAACCACTAATTCTGTCTTCACTTGCTTTAAGTCTGCTGTTAAACCCTTACACTGAGTTTTAATGTCTGTTAACTTTTCTAGTTCTGCTTTAAAAAAAAAAATTTCCTGCTCTTTATTAATACGTTCAGTTCGGTAAGCACACTGAACCTGTTTTTATTCCATATCTGATTCCAGTGTCTGAACTCTGTGGTGGGCTTCTGCTCAGGATGTCTCTGAGGGCTAGCTGTGACGACCCCGTTTCTCTTGTGCTTTGCGGGCTTTGACTGAGCGTGTGGAACTCTTATCTGTGAGAGTTTATTAGAGGCTTTGCCAGAAGCACTGCTGGCTCACAGCCTCTTTAAACTAAGTCCTGGGTTTAAGGGTTTCACACCACTCAGGGAGAGGGGCCTGAACATCCACGGGAAAGCTAAGCTGGGGACGTTACATCTTCGGGGAGGTTTTACTCCCTCCTCATAGCAAGTTTTGAAATAGGCAGTTTTCTCTGCGTTCTCTGGGGGAAGGAGGGGATAAGGTGGATTATTTCTAGTTCTCCTTAATGGACTTTATGGGGACGTGGAGATTCCAGTGAAGCCCTCCCCATTTAGGAAAGGGCTTTTCCCCTTCTTCCTGTAAGCTTGCTGCCCCAAATCTGAAGTTAATGTCGGAAAGTTAAGCAAATCCTCCAGCTGAACGAGACCCCAGTGTTCACGTACCTTGCTGGCTCCCTTTTCACTTTGTTTTTGGACCCTTGTATACGTCTTACTAACTGGCTCACTCAGTACACTGCTGCCTTTTTTTAAAAAAAATGTTTCTAATGCTTTATCTAGCACACACAGTTTTCTGCTGGAGAGTCTCCTAAGGCCTGCAAGGAAAGGTCCTACAGCCACGATGAGGCTGGCATTCATGTGCTCCTCTGGGCCTTGCAGTTCTTAGCCTTATACTCATGGAAGGTAACAGTAGGGTGTTTTTTTTTCATTGACTGTCAGGATTTTAAAAGAAGAAAGTTTTTAGTCTTTCCTTCCAGAAAAATGCCCTACGAATACAATGTAATATTTATTATATTGAATATTTTGAACTGAAAACGACGCACAAACCCGCGTGTCTTGTCCAAGTTCTCCAAATTGCAAACATCACCAAGAGCGTCGGAATTGTTAGCGGTGGGCCTGAAAGGACGAAGGTGGCTTTTTCGTTTATTGATATAGACAGTAAGAGACACACGAACGATGTCAAGCATAGTTCAAGTTTATTTTAAGATCATTCTTGTTCATGGAGATTGAGTTTTTTCTTCTGATTTTTGTATTAAAAAACCCCAAAACCCCACATATTTAAAAGTTGGAACATTCTGCCAATAGAGGGCAGTGTTCACCTACAGTAGAATGTAAAGGAACGAAGAATTGCTGAGAGGAGAATGAATTTGTTTTTTCTTTATACTCATAAGGTTGATAAAATTTGACAGAACGTTCTCCACTCACTACCTCTGTCTCGCAGCCCGGTCATCTGGAGTTGCTGCCTAAATTAACCATCCAAGTTTAACTTTGTTTTTCTGTTTTGCATTTTTTAAAGTCCTATTTTAGGGATGAGCTTTGTTTGAAAGTTTCAGTCTTTAAAGATAAAACCAAAACCTTAAATAACTGCTTACAGAGTGCCCAGAAAGTACACGTTGAACTGCAAGACATACTTGTGGCAGAAGTCTTCTGTTTTCCAGCGGTGTCGCCGGGAGAGGGCCGCCCGCCCCCGTGCACCTAGAGGGTGAGAGGCGGGTCTGCAGCCGCCGGGGCGGCGGGTCCTGGAGGCTCATCGGTGCCACTTCACGTGCTCACACGCGTGACCGTGGGTGCGTCTGCTCCAGGGCCGGGCGTGGGCGCTAAACACTCAGTGTTAAAGGAAGAAACCAGAAGCAGCTGGTGGGAATCTCTTATTAGTGCAGCCAGCGCTTTGGGTTTCAGGAGTGGAATAATACAGTTCGGAGTAGGGAGTATGTGTTCCTGGGTCAGCCAATTATCACTGCGCTCGCCCTTCAGGATTTGGAAGTGTTACCGGATAAAAAGAAAAGCTGTCCTGCGTGGATGCAATAAATAATGAACCAACGTGAGCTGCCGAAGCCCGGCCGGGGGCTGAGAGGCTGGGCTCACGGAAACAGTGGAGCGACGCGCCAAGAGGAGGTGCCTTTGCCGGGCGGCTTTGGCGCTGACGGGCCCTCTTCCCCGCGGCGCACCCCGCCCCGCCTCCTGGCCCAGCCCCGCGCCCCACCCCGCTCCCGCGTTCCCCCCCCGCCCCGCGGCGTGCGCCCCCGCCCCGCCGCGCCTCTGTCCCCCCAGGTCCCGCCCCCGCTCGGGTCGTCGGAGCAGGGTCCTCACTTTTCCGCAACCCCAGGCTTCGGCGCTTAGACTGGAAAGCGCGAGCCCTGAAGCGGTGAAAGGAACGGGTCTCCTAGCATCTTCCAGAACTTACCACAGAGAATTCCCATCTTCATTCCTTGGGTAATTTGCCTGCATAGAGTCCCAGTTTAACCCTTTATCGTCGCCCCCCACCCCCAAATCTTCCCTTCCCTGAATTGGGTGAAGCAGCCGCCCACGCCGCGTGCCCCCGCTCCCGGCTGGGCCTCCCCGCGCCCTGCGGTGGGCGTTGCTCCCGGGTACCCAGAGCAGCCGGGAGCGCGGGGCGGGGGCCCGGGCGAGCAAGCAGTCGGCGCCCGGGAGACCACGCCGGAGTGGGCGGGCAGATGGGCCTGGGTGCTCACCCGCCGTCCTCGCCTTCCGTGTGGGGAGAGAAACCGCATCACTGAGCTGCCCTTCGGCTCGCACAGTGTGTGGAGCGCGCACCCTTCTCATCGTGGTGCTCAGGCTTTACGCCCCAAGAGGAGAAGAGGAGAAGTGCCTCCAGGACGAGGCGGTTGCAAGGGCCCAGCGTCCCCGGTAAAGTGTCTGCCGGTCGTGGCGGGTGCGCGCGGGAGAGAGCCGCCTGCCCCGTTCGGGTGCATCCCTGGGCGGGTGAGTCTCACTCTCCCCGAGTGAGACTCTGGGAATTTTGAGCAAGAGGTAGGACGAGCAGCGCCGGGTCACTTTTCGTCATAATCGTGAAATGAGGGTCTAGCTGGGTAATGAGAGTTCAAGCTGGTGGTTGGTCGTTGCACATAAGCCCACTTATATTCGGCCCAGAGTAATTTTTGGTAAGCATCTTAATTTTATGTGCTCGTGAATACGAAAAACAGCCTTACTGTAAAAACCCACAAGACGCATTCTTGAGCCCGGGGCCGCTTCTCGTGTGGTGGCCAGAGGGCAGGGCGAGCGGGGCCTTTGGCCTTGAACCTTGCCTGTGTCGTGTTGCGGCGTCAGTTTCTGCAGAAGCCCCAGCGCCAGGCACAGGGCGGCCTGTCCGTCAGGTGCCAAGGTCGGCGGTCGGCCCGTGCCGGACACCCTGTCCTGGAGGCCCTGAGCGGAAGGGAGAGGGCGTTGTCCTTGCAGCTGTGCAGAAGCCTTCCTCGGCTGGAGAATGACGCCCAGTGGCTGGACCCTCAGGACCCCAGCCGGGCCCCCTGCGAGTTCCCAGCTTCCTGGGGTCTCGGTTTCTTAGTCTGTAAAATGGGGATGCTAGCGGTTTTCGCCCCCTGGCGTTATTCTCAGGTGACATGAGCTCGTGCGCGTTACACGCTTAGGAGAGTCTCGATCTGGTTCTGCCCAGCGCTATGGAAGGGTTTGCAGTGACTACTGTTTATGGCTCAGGGCATGAACTTTGGACTCATATACCTACAGGAAGCTGGCTGGCAGGGTCCTCTGAGGGGAGCAGCGGGGGGGGGGGGCGGCGAAAGACGACCTGCCCTTAGTAGAGTGATGGGCAGCGACTTACCTGCAGCTGGAGTCCTGGGGAGCAGGGACAGCCCGGGGCCAGCCAGCTCCTGAGTGGGTGCTGCCCTCAGGGCTTGGGGCCCATTGATAATGAGCTGGCTGTAGTTTTCAAGAAAATATGGAAGTCAAAAGTGAAATTCCCTGATTTTTATTTTTAAAAAATTTTTTTGGCCAAGCGACACATCTTGCAGGTATGTTAGTTCCCCAACCAGGGATGGAACCTGGGCGCTAGGCAGTGAAAGCGTGGAGTCCTAACCACTGGACTGCTGGGAAGTTCCCTCCCTGACTTTTATTTTTATTTATTTATTTTAAAAAACATTTGTTTATTTATTTGGCTGCGCCAGGTCTTAATGGCGGCACACGGCATCTTCGTTTCTGCATGCGGGATCTAGTTCCCTGACCAGGGATCAAACCTGGGTCCCCTGCATTGAGAGCGCAGAGTCTTACCCACTGGACCACCAGGGAAGTCCCCCTGACTTTTCAATATTAGCAGCTAATTACAGTTTTTCAAAGTGAAAGGCTCGACCACGTGTATTTGCAGGTTGCTTTCAGCCCAGAACCTTCAGTTTTTGACCCCTATTGGAGACAGGGTATGAAAGCTGAGAGAAATATATGCAAAGTCTGTACAAATTGGTCCTCTACTTCCTTGGGGCCAAAAATCCTTGACATAGGATTACATTTTCATGCCAGCAATATCATGAAGGACCACAACTAACTGATTAAGATGAAAATTCTGAAAAAGAAAAGGCAGATCAGCCTTTGAAAGCAAAGGCATATGGGGCCTGGCTCAGTTTCTCCCTAACAGCAGAATTAAGTTTTTGTTAAAGCACATTTAAATATATGTGTATTGTCACATAACAGTGGAAACAGTGTAAAGAACACATTTAACACTATAAATGGCCAAAGTGCTAGTAAGTGTTAATTTGTAGTATTGTTATATTGATACTTTCCTTGATTTTTTTTCTTTCCGTGTTTTTAGAATTTTAACCTTAATGTAGAAAATATTTTTCTTAGCCATAGATAAAAAACTTCACTATATTTAAAGATTATGGTTAATCAGGGCTTTAAGATTAGAAAAATGCAAAGCTATTCCCTTCCTCAATTTTAATTTGATTCCATCTATAAAGATTTCAAAGCACATATCGTTTACCAAATATTCTATTACCATTTTGAAACTCTCAGGACACCCCTGGTGGTGCAGTGGTTAAGAATCTGCCTGCCAATGCAGGGGACACGGGTTCGAGCCCTGGTCCGGGAAGATCCCACATGCCGTGGAGCAACTAAGCCCGTGCGCCACGACTACTGAGCCTGCGCTCTAGAGCCCGCGAGCCACAACTACTGAGCCCAGGCGCCGCAACTACAAAAGCCCGTGTGTCTAGAGCCCGTGTTCCATAACAAGAGAAGCCACCGTAATGAGAAGCCCACGTACCACAACGAAGAGTAGCCCCTGCTCGCCGCAACTAGAGAAAGCCCACACGCAGCAACGAGGACCCAATGCAGCCAGAAGTAAAAATTAAAAAAAAAAAAAAAAAAAAAAAAATGGACCACTGCTGGAAATTGTGTAAATCGTATACGCTTAGTGGAAGGACTTTTCAATGTGAAAGTTTCAAGATACTCTGTTTCTTAGCAGAAAGTTGAATTTGACGAATGGTAAATAAAGGTAACCAATCAGGTAAAACTATAGCAAAGTGCTCTGTTACACCTGACTTCCAAGAGGAGCCCCAGGGCAGAATGCAGGCTGGAAGGGACCTTGGAGGACTGGCCAGGTCTGCCCCAGGGGCGTCTGGTCTCCCCCGAGGGTCCCCGTTCTCCACCACATCCCTTCGTAGTCTTGGGTTCGGCAATGGATTCTTGGATACTGTGCACCAAAAGCACACTGACAAAAGAAAAAATAGATAAATTGTTCTTCATCAAAGTCAACAGCTTTTGCACTTCAAAGGACACCATCAAAAAAGTAATAAGACAGAATGGGAGAAAAATTTCAAATCATATATGAGAACCCTTTTACCTCAACAATTTAAAAAACCACATAACCCAGTCAAAATTGAGCAAAGTATTTGAAGAGCTATTTTTTAAAAGAAGGTACACAAATGGCGAATAAAACCCATCCGGAGATGCTCAACATCATTAGTAATTAATGAAATGCAAATCCAGAATGAGCTACAACTTTAACTCTTGAGAATGGCAAAATAAAAATGACAGATGATAACGTGCCAGCAAGGATGTGGAGAAACACTGCTGATGGAATTGTGAAGCAGAGCCCGTTGGAGGACAGCTTGGCAATTCCTCAAAACCTTAAACGTAGAATTACCGTATGACCCAGCAATTCTGGTCCAAGAAAAACGAAAACATGATATTGATTCTTCCAATCCAAGAACGTGGTATATCTCTCCATCTGTTGGTGTCATCTTTGATTTCTCTCATCAATGTTTTCTTTAAAAAAATTAATTTATTAATTTTTGGCTGCGTTGGGTCTTTGTTGCTGTGCGCAGGCTTTCTCTAGTTGCGGTGAGCGGGGGCTACTCTTTGTTGCGGTCCGCGGGCTTCTCATTGCGGTGGCTTCCCTTGTTGCAGAGCACGGGCTCTAGGCGCTCGGTCTTCTCACTGTGGTGGCTTCTCTTGTTGTGGAGCATGGGCTCTAGGCGTGCGGGCTTCAGTAGTTGTGGCACACGGGCTCAGTAGTTGTGGCTTGCGGGCTTAGTTGCTCCGTGGCATGTGGGATCTCCCTGGACCAGGGCTCTAACCCGTGTCCCCTGCGTTGGCAGGCGGATTCTTAACCACTGCACCACCACGGAAGTCCCTTTAGCAGTATTTTTAAGTGGAGAATTGATCTATAAATAATTCCTGCCTACAGAGAATTTTCCAGTCTCTCTCCCTCTCTCCTTCCTACAAATATTCATGGAGTGCCTATTTTATACTAATAGCTAAAAAAAAAAAGAAAAAAAAGAGCTATATTTTGCTTCTTGGTCCTTCCCTCTGGCTCTTAATACCAAAAATGGGAACATAGATAATAAAGAAAAAAAACCCCAACCCCCCAAATATATAGAGTGCAAATTCTCAGATGTCCTATGTAGGAAACTGTGCAGGGATGGAACATTGCCAGCAGGGGTGGGTGTGGGGAGAGCTTACTTAGAAGCATCAGGGCTGGCCTGCCTGAGAAGGGGGTTGAAACCTACAGAATGAGGAGACAGCCATTCAAAGAACTTCCAAGCAGAGGAGTGAAGTCTAAGGCTGAGTAGATTTTGGCTCTTAGAGAAGCTGAAAGAAGGGCAGTGGGGCTTCGTGGCTGGAAGGAGAGTGTCTCAAGACATCGAGTAGAGGAAGCGAGTAGAGGAGAACCTCCTTCAGCCAAGCCTGGGCAGGCGAGCAGCCCCTGGGCCTCTGTCCCTGGGAGCCAGGGCTTGGTGCTGGCAGGGTGCACCCAAAACCCGAACGTCTGCTCTCGTGGCCATCACCATCACGTGGCCATCACGAGGACCATCTTCTGTGGTCCCAGAAGATGCTTCCCCTCATCTCCTGCCCTAATGCCTCAAAACAAAGGGGGATGTTACCTCTCCAAAGGCTGCCGGGACTTATGGGAGATACTGGTGCTAACCCTGGAGCAGAGAGGCGATTTGAGCTGTAGGAACATGTAGGTAAGAGAGAACACAAATACGCTACCTTGTCACATCCCTCCATTCACAATAGCATGACAGCCATTCTCGTTCACGCATAATCAATTTCCCAATCTCATTGATTATCCGTTTCCTTGATTCTCTTCATGAACCCATCCCTGGACTGGACATACTCATAAGTTAGCAAGGGATTTGCATCTTCCTCTTGAATTCACACACTCTACGTTTGAATATTTGTATGTCTAGACATAATGTGTGTGAAGTGTGATAACAGACTCTTTACGCTGGTAACTGTATAAACTTGAAATGCTTAATTAAAAATAGATTTACTTTTGTAAAAATATTTAATAAGGTTTAATTACATTTTTATAAGTAAAGATTTAATTTTAATACATTTGATTTAAAATTTGATAGATTATGATTTGCATTTAACTAGTTTAGATTATTATATATTTTATTTTTCCAGCTTTATTGAGTATAATTGACAAAATTGTATATATTTAAAATGTACAATGTGATGATTTGATCTGTGTATACATTATAAAATGATTACCACAACCAAGTTAAATAACACATCATCACCTCACATAGTTACTCTTTTGTTTTGTTTTTGTGAGAATGCTTTAACTGTACTCTCTCAGCAAATTTCACATCCACGGTACTATAGTCACCATGGTGTACATTAGATCCTCAGAACCTCTTTTAACTGAAAGTTTGTACATTTTGACCAACAGCTCCCCATTTCCCCATTTCTCTGGCAACTACCGTTTATTCTCTGATTCTGTGAGTTCAACTTTAATTTTAGGGTTCCACATATAAGTGATACCACACAGTGTTTATCTTTCTCTGTTGGGCTTATTTCACTTAGCACGAAGCCCTCCAGGTCATCCACGTTGCCAGTATCTTGGATATTGTGAACAGTGCTGCAGTGGACCTGGGAGTGCAGGTAATCTCTTTGAGATACTGATTTTTTTTTTTGCGGTATGCGGGCCTCTCACTATTGTGGCCTCTCCCGTTGCGGAGCACAGGCTCTGGACGCGCAGGCTCAATGGCCATGGCTCACGGGCCCAGCCGCTCCGTGGCATGTGGGATCCTCCCGGACCGGGGCACGAACCTGTGTCCCCTGCATCGGCAGGCGGATTCCCAACCACTGTGCCACCAGGGAAGCCCCCTGAGATCCTGATTTTGTTTCCTTTGGAGATATACACAGAAGTGGGATGGCTGGTTCATATGGTAGTTCTATTTTTCATTTTTCTGAGGAACCTCCATACTGTTTTCCATAGTGACTGCACCAGTTTACATTCCACCAACAGTGCACACGGTTTCTCTTTTTCCCACATCCTTGCCAACGTTTGTCATCTCTTGTCTGTTTGTTAACAGCCATCCCATCCGAACAAGTGTGGTGATAGCTCATTGTGGTTTTGAATTACATTTTCCTAATGACTAGTGATGTTGAGCATCTTTTCATCTATCCGTTGGCCATTTGTATATCTTCTTTGGAAAAATGTCTATTCAGGTCCTTTGCCCATTTTAAAATTAGATTATTTGGGGATTTTGTTATTGAGTTTTATAAGTTCTTTATATATTTTGGGTATTAGCCAGGTATCAGATATATGATTTGCAGATATTTTCTCCCATTCTATAGGTTGCTTTTTCATTTTGTGGATGATTTCCTTTGCTATGTAGAATTTTTCTAGTTTGATGTAGTCCTGTGTTTGCTTTTGTTGCCTTTGCTTTTGGGATCAGATCCAAAAAATCGCCAAGACCAATCTTAAGGAGCTTTTCTTCTGTGTTTTCTTCTAGGAGATTTAGGTCGCAGTTCTTACATTTAAATCTTTAATGTATGTTGAGTTAATTTTTGTGAGTGGTATAAATTAGTGATCCAGTTTTATTCTTTTGTGTGTGGCTGTCCAGTTTTCCCAACACCATTAATTGAAGAGGTTATCTTTTCCCCATTGTGTATTCTTAGTGCCTTTGGCAAATATTAATTGACCGTATATGTGTGGGTTTAATAGTGGACTCTCTATTCAGTTCCATCGGTCTATGTGTCTTTTTAATGCCAGTATCATATTGTTTTGATTACTATAGCTTTGTAATGTAGCTTGTACTCAGAAAGTGTGATTTCTCCAGCTATGTTCTTCTTTCTGAGGATTGCTTTGTCTATTTTGGGGTACTTTGTGGTTCCATATGAATTTTAGGATTTATAAATGTTTTTCTATTCTCGTGAAAAATGCCATTGTGTTTTAATAAAGATTGCATTGCACCTGTGTATCGCTTTGGATAGTATGGATATTTTAACAATATTAATTCTTCCAATCTGTGAACATGGGATATCTTTTTATTTGTTTGTGTCTTCAGTTTTTTTCATCATTGTCTTATAGTTTTCAGCACACAGATTTTTTTTACCTCCCTGGTTACATTTATTCCTAAGTATATTATTGTTTTTGATGCAATTGTCAATGGGATTGATTTCCTAATTTCTCTTTCAGTTAGTTTGATGGAGTCTTTAGGGTTTTCTAAATCTAAGATTGTCATTTGCAAACAGAGACAATTTTACTTCTGCCTTTCTGATTTGGATGCCTTTTATTTTTTTTTCTTACCTAATTGCTCTGGCTAGGACTTCCAGTATTATGTTGATTAGAAATGGTAACAGTGGGAACTCTTGTCTTGTTCCTGATCTTAGAGGAAAAACTTTCAGCTTTCACCACCAAGTCTGATATTAATCGTGTGCTTGCTATATATGGCTTTTATTATGTTGAGATATGTTCTTTCTAAACCCTCTTTGTTGAGAGTTTTTATCATGAAAAAATGTTGAATTTTGTCAAATGCTTTTTCTGCATCTATTGAGATAATCATTTGATTTTTATCTTTCATTCTCTTAATGTAGTGTATCACATTTATTGATTTGTGTATGTTGAACCGTTCTTGCATCCCAGGGATAAATCCCACTTGATTGTGGTGTTTGATCCTTTCGATGTGCTGTTGAATTCAGTTTGCTGGTATTTTGTTGTGGATTTTTGCATGTATTTTTTGTCAGGGATATTGACCTGTGATTGTCTCTTCTCGTACTATTCTTGTTATTGAGAGTAATGCTGGCCTTGTAAAATGAGTTTGGAAGTTTTCCTTCAGCTTAAAATTTTTGGAAGAGTTTGAGAAGGATTGAGGTTAATTTGTCTTTAAATGTTTGATGGTATTCACCATTGAAACCATCTGGTCCTGAACTTTTCCTTTTTGGGTGTTTTTGATTACAGATCTTCAGATTTTCCTTTTTTTTTTTTTTTTTGATTCAGTCGTGGTAGGTTGTACTTTTCTAGAAATTTATCCATTTCTTCTAGGTTATCCAGTGTGCTGGCATATAATTTTTCATAGTAGCCACTTATGAACCTTTGTATTTTTGTGCTATCAGTTGTTATGTTTCCTCTTTAATTTCTGATTTTAATTGAGTCTTCTTTTTTTCTTAGTCTACTTACAGATTTGTCAATTTTACCTGTCTGAAATCTAGCTCCTCCTTTCATTGATCTTTTTTACTGTTTTTCTAGTCTCCATATCATTTATTTCTGCTCTGATTTTTGTTATTTCCTTCCTTCTGCTAACTTCAGGCTTAGTTTTGTTCTTCTTTTTCTAGTTCTTAGAAGTGTAAAAGTAGATTGTTTATTTAAGGTCTTTCTTTTTTCTTATTGTGGGTGTTATGGCTATCAACTTCCCACTTAGAACTGCTTTTGCTGAATCCCATACATTTTACTATGTTGTGTTTACATTTTCATTTGTTTCAAGATTTTTTAAAATTTCATTTTTGGTTTCTGTTTTGACCCATTGATTGTTCAGGAGTGTGCTGTTTAATTTCCACATATTTGTGAAGTTTCCAGTTTTCCTCTTGTTATTAATGTATGCTTTCATCCCATTGTGGTTCAGAAAAGATATTTACCGGATATGATTTCAATCTTCTTAAATCTGTTAAGCCTTGTTTTGTGACTTAACATATGATCTATCCTGGAGAATGTTCCATGTGAGCTTGAGAAGAATGCGTATTCTGCTGTTGTTGGATGAAGTATTCTGTATATGTGTGTTAGGTCCATTTGGCTAATGTGTAATCTAAGTTCAATATCCCCTTATTTATTTTGTCTGAATGATCTATCGTTAAAAATGGGGTATTGAAGTCCCGTGTTATTGTTACATTGCTGTCTATTTCTCCCTACAGATCTGTTAATATTTGTTTTATGTATTTGAGTGTACCAATGTTGGGTAATATATATTTACAATTGTTATACTCTCTTGATGAATTGACCTCTTTATCGTTGTATAATGACCTTCTCTGTTCTTGTTATAGTTTTTGACCTAAAGTTTATTTTGTCAGATATAAGTATAGCTACCCCTGCTCTCTTTTGGTATCTATTTGTGTGGAATATCTTTTTCCACCTCTTTACTTTGAGCCTGTGTCCTTAAAGCTGAAGCAAGTCTCTTGTAGCAGTCTATAGTTGGGTCTCTCTCTTTTTTAAAAAAAATCCATTCAGCTACTCTGTGTCTTTTGGTTGGATAATTTAATCCATTTACATTTAAAGTAATTATTGATAGGTAGGGACTCACTGTTATCATCTTGTTAATTGTTTTCTGGCTGTTTTGTGGTTCTTTTCTTTTTTTTCTACCTCTCTTGCTTTCTTCCTTATGATTTGATGATTTTCCGTAGTGGTGTGCTTTGATTCCTTTGTCTTGTGTGTATCTACCATAGGTTTTTTTGCCTTGTGGTTACCATAAGGCTTACATGAAACTTCTTGTAAATGTAACAGTCTCTTTTAAGCTGACAGCAGCTTAAGCTGTGTTCCTTTGGTGTATCACGTTTTTCAGTTTTTTTATGTTTCTTGTAGCCTTGCTCTGATGTCTGCATATTTGATGGAGCAGTCACCTCTTTCATACGTGACAGACTGGTTTTGGTGTGGAAAGACCTTCACCTGTGCGTGGGTGAGAGGGTGTGGCTGGGTTGGAGTAGTGGTTCTGGCTCTGGGGATGCCTCTGTGTTAGGCTCTAGGCAGCTCTGTCAGCTGGGGGCAGTGTTGGTGAAGATTGCAGGGCTTCTAGAGGACCAAGGCTGTGGGTGTCCACAGTGGTGCTGAGGGCTGCTGGGGTCTTTAGTGGCAAAGCCTGCTGGGACCACCCGATATTTTTTTCTTCCATGGGGGATGTCGTGGCTGAGGGGATTTTTTTGGCAATCGGTCCAGCTTGTGGTGGCCTTCATGGTGGTGATGTCACTGGTGTTGGATGTGTGGGTGCCCATGCAGTAGCCGTGGAGCCGGGGTCTGGAGAGGGGGCACTTGTGGATCTGCAGTGGCTCCTGCGTCCGGGGTGCTGGCCAGCCTGCAGCAGTGCTGGCTCGGGGAGCCCGAGTTACGGGTGCAGAGCCATTGTCTGGGGTGCAGGTGGGCACAGAGGAAGCAGAGCAGGCTTTGGGGGCTGGGTGTGCAGCGGGGTGAGGTTGCTGGCAGCTGTGGTCATGGGGCAGTGTAGCAGAGGCTCCTTTCGGTGGGGGGCATGGCAGCATCTCCCTCCCGGGGGGCCTGTGCATATAACACTAGGGGTCCTCCACTAGGGAAGCTGCAGGAAATCTACAGCTGCCGTGCTCCCCAGTGGCAAAGGCTGCCCAGTCCCCACAGAGCAGGCCGTGGGCACCACAGGGGCACCTGCTGCTTGCCTGGTGTTGTTGGACCCCCGTCTTCTTTGTTCCTCGCTGCCTCTGACGTCTCTGCTGAGCTGAGCTCCCCAGCAATCCTTTCTGTGCAATTTTTCTCCTTCTTTTGCTCCACTGTGTTGCTGTAGGTTCTTAATTGAATTCTTTTTTGTTTGTTTGTTTTGTTTGTTTTTTTGCGGTACGTGGGCCTCTCACTGCTGTGGCCTCTCCCGTTGCGGAGCACAGGCTCCGGACGCACAGGCTCAGCGGCCATGGCTCATGGGCCTAGTCGCTCAGCGGCATGGGGGATCTTCCCGGACCGGGTCACGAACCCATGTCCCCTGCATTGGCAGGCGGACTCTCAACCACTGCGCCACCAGGGAAGCACCTTAATTGGATTCTTCAGCCCTCCTAAGGCTATTTTCAATTGTGAGTAGCTGTCTGATTGTTTTTTTGTGAGGGGAGCGAAGGCTGGTATCTCCTACTGTTTCATCTTGCTCAGTTTAGATTATTTTAGAAAAATAAACTTTGTCAAAATACATATGAAAATAATTTATTCAGTTTTTACATTTGATTTGGATTTTTATGAATATATATTCAAACAGCCTTTGGATACAATTATGTTTTAAAAATTCTTTAGATCATTGAGAAATATTATAGTACATGCTAAGGAAGGGCTGGAAAAGAAGACACAAAAATAGAGCTCAGAAAAGGGGAAAAAACAGCGGAAAGTAGGATTTTAGAAGCAATCTGCTTAAATTTTTAAAATCTGAAGATAATGAAAGAGTAGGCTTCTGTCATGCATGACCCATATAAAATCTGCAGAGTTCATTACACATTTTTCAGGTTTAATTACTGATCAAAACAATAAAAACAAGCCAACTGGGCATTGCAAATTGTTTAGATTTTTACCACTGATCAAAATAATGAAAATGAGCAGAAAATTATTCTCATCAAATCCACAGTTTTATCAGGTCTGATAAAATTTATGAAACTACAGTCTTTAGTAAATGAAGCTTGAGTTACTGATCAAAATAATGAGAATAAGTGACAAAAGTATTTACATCAAATTTCTAACCCAGAAACACAAAGGCGGTTCTGTCCAGTGCAAGATGACAAAGAAGACTCCTTCCCAGAATCAGCAGATCGGGGGAGAAGGTCAGGACTGGGGGCCCCGCTGTCGTCTGGGAGCTGATCCTGGAGGGTGTGGCCCTGCTCCCGGAAAACAAGCTGATTCGGGTTCATGGTGAGAAACCTTTTGCATTGGATGAAGAAGAAATAGAAACGAACCTTTAAGTTCGCAGACCATCTATATTTTGTTACTATTTTTCTATGTTTTATAGCTAATTTTGGAGAGCAGCTTTTGTCAGTGAAGTTATTTGTGATGGAAGCATTTGGGTTCTTTATGAAGAGAATATAAGAAAAGCACTATTATAGAGAAAAGCACACATAATACAACGGCTAGAATTGAAAAAAATCCTGGAGAAATAGCAAAAAATTGGTAGTATTTAACAAAGAGAAGTAATAGTTAATATAAAAACATTGGTATGATGTTCTAAAAATACTTAGCCAAACATATTTAGTCAAATAAAATGACACTTTATTTATTTTTTGACAGTGTCCAATATTTACTGAAAACAATGGCTAGATTCTAAGTATAGAAGAAGTAACTTTGGAATTTGAGGCTAGAATGTCTGAATATGTCAGATAAATATAAAAATAATAAAACAAATTAAAACTATCTAGAATGGGGCTTCCCTGGTGGCGCAGTGGTTGAGAGTCCGCCTGCCGATGCGGGGGACATGGGTTCGTGCCCTGGTCCGCGAAGATCCCACATGCCGCGGCGCGGCTGGGCCCGTGAGCCATGGCCACTGAGCCTGTGCGTCCGGAGCCTGTGCTCCGCAACGGGAGCGGCCACAACAGTGAAGAGGCCCGCGTACTGCAAAAACAAACAAACAAACAAAAAAAACAAACTATCTAGAATGATAAAATCAAGTGAAAATTTTAATATAATGGGAATATTGTTAGGATCCAGATATTTATTTTTTCATTTATTATTTTTAAAAAATTTTTATTGGAGTATAGTTGACTTACAGTGTTGTGTTAGTTTCAGGTGTTGCAAAGTGAATCTGTTATACATATACATATATCCATTCTCTTTTAGATATTTAAGAGATGCTGAGATCTGTAATAATGATTCATATGAAGGAAGTTAAAATATTTCATGGTATTTTCCATGATAATGATAATTTTTCATGTTCAGTCCGCCTTTACAATTCTATATGTAAAATCTGTTAGGTTTTTTTCTGAGTCTAAGTATCACTTCAAGAATTTTATTAACAGTTGCTGCTGCCTCAGTGAATAAAATTTCTCCAAACTGAAAACATCTCTCCAAGAATTACAGTGACTCTAGAAATGAGGTTTAATTTGGCATTATTCTCAACAGAGCGAGATTATGTGGACAGCCTGGATTGTCAACACATAATTAGTGATTTTTTTTGACATGAAGGCAAGAGATAAATCTTGTGGAATAAATATGTGAGTATTGATGAGTTCTCTAGGTCTTTTATTAGTCATCCACCACCACTGGTCCATCATCAGGACATCTCAGCACATGTGATGATTATGATATTCAAAAGATCTTATGATTATGGAGGTATTCTTGTCAGGAGAGGGTGGCAGAATATATTTTATTTAATAGTTTGGTTTCCATTACTTTACAGTGTAGACGCACAGTGTGGGTCCATTTGTAGTCCTGTCCAGACTCTGCAGTGGAAGTGCTTGGCCTGGGTGGACTGGGGCCTCTTGTGTTCTATGCCCAATCAGTGTTGCCAGATGAACGCATATTACCTGGTACTCCCTCCTGCAATTCCACTTGTCACTACGACTTGCCTTTCAGAGCCTGGATGGACTGGCTCATTCTTAGGGAAGCATTTCCCATCCCCCATCAGCCCGAGCCATCGCTTCTCCCTCTGGGCTTCTGCAGACCTTACATCTGGCTGCATCCCACAGAGGGTCATCGTAGATGCTCTCAGCATCCCCTCTGTCCCTGTATCAACAGCAGCCTTAGGGCAAACACACTGGTCTTTGCAGCTTCCCACAGGACTTGGCATGGGGGTATTCAGTACATTTTTTCTTTTACTGACTATGATATTTTAAGAAATTAGTATACGTAAATCCTATAGTAAAATCCCTATTCCTCCACATTTATGAAATAAGTACTTGTGGTTTTGTCCTTTTGCTGCAGATTTTTTAACCTTGTATTAAATACGTACGTAACAGACACTGTTCATTTTGAGACTGGTGAATGATTTTTATAATGTTTCAGGATAAATCTTTATAAGTTGTTATCAAAATAGCCAAGAGAAAAATATAAAAATAAGTTTCAGATCTCTGGTGGCTTGATCAAAGAAATACATAGTTTGAGGGTCAAAGATGCATTAATCCGTTGAGGTTAAGTGTGATTTTCTCTCAAGTCAAAGAAAGGAGCGCACGCTAGTCTGCTGGGTCTGAGAGGTTGTGTGGACCAGAGCTTCGGCACAGCCAGGCTCTGGGTCAGGATCTCCTGCCCTGCTTATTTAATTGTAAATCTGCTGTTGGAACCACCTTTACTCTGCTTGCTGTAGATGATCTATTTTTAGCTGCTATAACTTTCTCAGAAAACATTATACCCCCTTAAGCACCTTATTTCTTTTTCGTTTTTCCGTTCCTGTGAAGGAATCTTCCCAGCTTGACCTTAGCTGAATTCCGTTCTGTTCTTTTGTATTCTGCTTGCTTCAGGCAGAAAATGAACCAGATCACCGATGAACCATTTGGCATGAGACATGCGGGTTTCAGGACTTCACTGAGGTGCTGTTTTAGGATGACTGTGATGTTATGGGTCAGAGTGAAAACAGAAAAAAGGTGTTCTTTTTTATTAAAGAGTAGTTCCAAATGAAATGACGTCAGTTTGTAAACATTTGAAATGCGTCCTCATTTCCACCGGTTTGGTAGAAATAGAGGGATGATTGCAATTCCTGGGGGTCTTTACTCTTTCCTTCAGGACGTTCTCTGTTAAGGATTCTGCCTGGTATTCATTGTCTCACACCTGGGAGGTCATGTGATGGCAACTTCAAGAGGAAGACGAGTAATCAGTATTCAAAAATAGTTTTTAAAAATAGCCAATAGCAGTTTACGGCTTTGGATAATCTTTACTGAGCAATGGAAAGGGGAATTAGATTTCTCTGGAAACTATTCTGTTAGATTTTATGCGAGCAAGAGAGATCTGTTTGGAGGACGGATCCGTGCCCTGAATGGTGACTGTGCTTTTCCCGTTTTGCTGTGTAAATGTTCACGTGCTCACTGATGAGGGGCTAGTGGTCTTCACCTCCGTCTTGACCTGAGATACCTCAGCGACCAGCTTGCAGAGCACCTCCGCCCACACACATGGTTTGCTCATCCTTTGTGAGCAGACTTTGTCATGTGGAAAGTTTTCTTGGGGAGCTGAGATGTGACCACCAAATTCACTTCCATCTGCAAAGCCAGGATTTCCCCCACTGCCAGAGGAATTCCTGGGGCTGCTGTAACGTGGTGCTTTGTTACAATGCAAGCAGGTATCACTGATGTCATGACAGTAATTTTAAATAAGGTGGGCATTGAGGAAATGAACAATAAGGACAGAAAACCTTACTGCAGATGTATGGGCACACCTAACCTCCCCCATCTGAACCCATTTGGCCAGAGGTGGTGGGTGGTGGTCTTTAGTTTGGGTTCATGATGCTAGAATACACGATCTATATTAAAACAGCCCTAACTGGGCTTCCCTGTGGTGGTGCAGTGGTTAAGAATCCGCCTGCCAATTCAGGGGACACGGGTTCGAGCCCTGGTCTGGGAAGATCCCACAAGCCACGGAGCAACTAAGCCCGTGTGCCACAACTACTGAGCCTGCGTGCTGCAAATAATGAAGCCACGCGTCTAGAGCCCGTGCTCCACAACAAGAGAAGCCACCACAATGAGAAGTCTGAGCACCGCAACAAAGAGTAGCCCCTGCTTGCTGCAACTAGAGAAAGCCTGCGCGCAACAACGAAGACCCAACGGCAGCCAAATAAATAAATAAATAAAATAAAATAAATTAAAAAAACAACAACAACAGCCCTAAGTGTTAATTGAAATTACAGAAGTACATATCTTAGCTGATAAAGAAAGGAATTTGGAGGGAGAATACACTAACTACCAAAAAACTACTTACGTTTATAAACCTTGATTCTCTTTTTGAGATTATCGAGGACCAGGTAGAATGACAATAAAAGCAAACCCCTTGTGTCCCCCACCCAGCTTCTTGCGTCTGGGTTTTCTTTGCTGAATCTTGACATGATCAGAGGGCAAGCCAGGAGGACGCAGTTGGGATTAAACCAAATATTCTAATGCAACATTCCTTTTCTTTCTTATCGGACCTTTGGAATCCATGGTGACTTGGAGTCAGACAGCATCATCTAATACATGAGCTTTAGCTCAGAGAAAACATGAGCTCGAGCATAGTGTAAAAGAAACGTGCCAATTCATTTATTCACACCTCACAGAGAAATCATTGATTGGAAATGGTGGTTAAAATTTAGAAGGAAAATAAAAAACATTTTGACAGGGACAAAATCTGCCGAGGAAGTACTCAGAAAACGAAGACTGGATAGTATTTGATCTTGAAAATACAGTCTTTAGTGGCGCTGTATGTCTATAGTGTCTCTTATGTTATTGTAAATTGTATTCTGTTAGTAATTTTAAGCTTTCGAGTAATTAAAATTAAAAGGGGTCTGCTCCATATCTAGCATGGTGTCTGAAGCATTTTGTCACCAGGTCACATTGATATGACCCACGATGAGGTCTCTCAGTTTCCCTTTGGCAAAATAAGAGCGATGACATTTCTGTTTGAAAACTCATTGCAACTGTCTGTAAGTACTTTTCCTCTATGGATATATATATATTTAAATAACTGGCATTTTCTCTGGAGAGACTTTGCATTTCCCCTGCCGTAAGCAGAAAGTTGAAGACTGCCAAAGCCATAGCGGCTCTTGTCCCAAGCCAGGGAAACTTCTCTGTCTGAACTGCCTCTTTACTAGCAAAGACAATGTGTGTATTTTTGGGTTTTTTTTTTTTGACAATGTGTGTATTTAAGGCCGCTGTTTTTTAGGTTGTCTAGGTTGAGCGTTGGGTAGACAGCGTAAGAAAGAAAGGATTTTGTTTTCTGTTGCCTCTTCCTTGATGTTTGCGGGGCTTGATGTGGGGTGATTTAATCCACCTGTGGCCTCTGGTTCGGATTGAAACTCGGATGAATTGTGAGTATAGCTGTGGTTCATGTTCATGAAGGTGCTGACCTGTCCTCCACTTCACGTCATTTGTGCCCTTTCCTCCCTTATTATTGGAGGGTGTGTGTGTGTGTGTGTGTGTGTGTGTGTGTGTGTGTGTGTGTGTGTTGATGATGAGGGATTTTGGAGGCAGTGCTGTGCATTACCCTAAACCTGGCCTGGGATGCTTTTCATCAGTCAGTGCTGTGTCACCTGCCCCAACAGAAGAGTACACTCTGGGTGAGAAGCAGGGGACCAGAAAGAGAGAGGCAGTGCGCATGGGGTCAGTGTGGCTCATCCCAAGTTTGTGAATCACGTTTGTCTTATTGAAGGCGTTTCTAAAGTATTTTAATAGTTAAATTCAACAACATTTATCAGCCTCCACATTCGCTACGGGGTAGATAAGTATTTCAGTTAACAGGAGAGGAAACAAAAGATGCTGAAGGTGATCTTGACGAGGGATCTGGCTGGGTTCTGGACCTGCGGTATCTCCTGAGACTCCCAGTTCAGTCCACACCTTTGCTCAGAGCTTCAGAAAACGCCCAGTGATCCCCGTGGCTGCTGGGTCTAGACAGGTGGACTCTTGTAAACAGGGCTTTGAAGGCCTTACAAGGAGTGTTTGGAGGTCAGCCAGGGCTGGGACTCTGACAGGGGGGTTCCCTCCACCCCGGGAGGCTGCCTCCTGCCCAGTAAGCCGCGGGCAGCACAGGTCCCCTTGCGTCTTGATGAGGCCTTGAGGGGCGGCCGAGGGGCCGTGTGTCGGGATGCTCTGCCCTCAGAGGACTGGGGTTCTGGAGCCTACGTCACGTTTCCTTAGATACCACTGGGCATTGGGACTGACTCCAAGAAAAAGGCTTTCGGGAAGCTTCGGTAACTGGAAGGGTAAGTGAGTAAGAGAGCTTGTCTCCTGCCCTCTAAGTAGCTCTGGCTCAGATGCTACTGTGGGTGTAAAATAATTGTCTGACCATTTATCTCAAATAGACTGCTGTCCATTTACATCTCAAGCCTTCCTAGAGAGTCCTAGGACATAATTTGGAAGATTATTTTTGTATAAACATGGTCATCTGCACACATTCCTTGAATCAGGTAATTGGTATCAATGAATAAAGCCTACAGACAAATGCAGTGAATACTGGTATCAGAAGGTTTAAAACTTTTAAAAGAATTCATAATGATTCCTTTTTTACAATTATTTCTTTCTTTCTTACATTTTGGCTGCACCATGTGGCATGTGGGATCTTAATTCCCTGTCCAGGGATCGAACCTTGCACCTTCTGCAGTGTAAGTGTGGAGTCTTAACCGCTGGGCATCCAGGAAAGTCCCTGATTCCTTTAAAATTGTTTTTTTTCTCAGGTTATTATGCGCTAAATTGATCCTCTTACACCTAGACTAGTTAAGTCTTTGAATTTATAATGAAATCTAAATAAACTTGAAAGAAACAACAGGTAGTTTTAAAGCAGATGAGGTTCTTAAATAAAATACATTCTCTGCTTAGTTTTAGTGCCCTATTTGTGAAAATGAGCACCGCCCTTCCCAGGTGATTTTTATTTTCTTTTATTTTTAAAAAATTTATTTATTTTTATTTATTTTTTGGCTGCGTTGGGTCTTTATTGCTGTGCATGGGCTTTCTCTAGTTGCGGTGAGCGGGGGCTACTCTTCATTGCGGTGTGCAGGCTTCTCACTGCAGTGGCTTCTCCTGTTGCAGTGCACGGGCTCTAGGCACCCAGGCTTCAGGACTTGTGGCTCGTGGGCTCTGGAGCACAGCCTCAGTAGTTGTGCATGGGCTTTAGAGCGCAGGCTCAGTAGTTGTGGCATGCGGGCTCAGTAGTTGTGGCTCGCGGGCTCTAGAGCACAGGCTCAGTAGTTGTGGTGCACGGACCTAGTTGCTCCGCGGCATGTGGGATCTTCCTGCACCAGGGCTCAAACCCGTGTACCCTGCATTGGCAGGCAGATTCTTAAGTACTGCGCCACCAGGGAAGTCCCTTGACTGAGCACTCTTGACGCAGCAGTTAATTTGCTCCTCACAGAGGATGCTGATGAAGGTACTGTTATCACTTCCAGTCCTACCCACCAGCCTGCTGGCACCACATTAAGCAAATTGAAGAATAAAAATCATGTGATCATCTCAATAATGTAGAAAAACCTGTTGACAAAATTCAACATCCATTTATGATTAAAACTCTCAACAAAGTGGGTTAGAGGGAAATACCTCAACATAGTAAAGGCCACATATGACAAAATTACAGCCAACATCATACTCAACAGTGAAAAGCTGAAAGGATTTCCTCTACAATCAGGAACAAGACAAGGACGCTCACTCTCCCCACTTTTAGTCAACCTGGTATTGGAAATCCCAGCCATAGCAACCAGACTAAAAAATATAATAATAAAAAGAATCCAGATTGGAAAGGAAGAAGTTAAACTATCACTGTTTTCAGGTGACATGATACTATATATAGAAAATCCTAAAGACACCACCAAAAAACTATTAGAACTAATAAATGAATTCAGTAATGTTTCAGGATAGAAAATTAATATACAGAAATCTGTTACATTTCTATATACTAACAACAGACTATCAGAAAGCGAAATTAAGAAAACAGTCCCATTTACAATTGCATCAAAAAGAATAAGATACCTAGGAATACATTTAACCAAGGAGGTAAAAGACCTGTACTCCCAAAACTATAAGACACTGATGAAAGAAACAGAAGATGACACTAACAAGTGGAAAGATATACCATATTCATGGATTGGAAGAATTAACATTGTTAAAAGATGACTAGCCAAGACAATTTACAGATTGAATGTAATCCCTAACAAAATACCAATGGCATTTTTTTTCACAGAACAAGAACAAATAATTCTGAAACTTGTATGGAAACACAAAAGACCCCAAATATCCCAAACAATCTTGAGAAAGAAGAACAAAGCTGGAGGTATCATCCTCTCTGATTTCAAAGTCTGCTACAAAGTTACAGTAATTAAAACAGTATGGTACTGGCCCCAAAACAGACACATAGATCAATGGAACAGAGTAGAGATCCCAGAAATGAACCCACACTTATGTGGTCATTTAATCTACAACAAAGGAGGCAAGGATATATGATGGGGAAAAGACAGCCTCTTCAATAAATGGTGTTGGGAAAACTGAACTTCTACATGCCAGAGAAACAAACTGGACTACTTTCGCACACCATATACAAAAATAAACTCAAAATGGATTAAAGACTTAAGTGTAAGACCTGAAACCATAAAACTCCTGGAAGAAAACGTAGGCAGTATGTTCTTTGACATTGGTCTTAGCGATATTTTAATGGATCTGTCTCTATAAAAATACGCAAGGGAAACAAAAGCAAAGACAAACAAATGGGACCACATCAAACTGAAAAACTTTTGCACAGTGAAGGAAACTATCACCAAAATGAGAAGGCAGCCTGCTGAATGGGAGAAGATGTTTGCAAATGACTTGGAGATGCCCTGGCGGTAGAGTGAGCTCCCAGGATGGCTGTGCCCTGTCTGTGTCCCTGGGAAGCACAGGGTCCCCTCCCCTCCCTGTCTCTCACCTGGCCTCCTCCTCGGGAGGCCCTCCAGGACCAGCTGGTGGAGGTGCCCAGTCTCCTATCGGGTCACTGCTTCCACCCGGAGCCTGGGAGGTTTTGCACATCTTTTAGGCCTGGAGCCTCCATCCCCTTAGCCCTCTGCTCCCCTGAGAGTCAGCCCCACTGGCCTTGGCACCAGACTTTCTGGGGGCTCGTCTCCTGGCACAGGAGACGGGCTGGGGAGCCCCATGGGGCACAGACCTCTGTTTCCAGCTGAACCTCTGTGGTGTGGTCACCCTCCGTCTGTTGGCTGTTCATCCTGGGGTGGGGCTCAGCTAAACCGCATCTCGCCCGCCCCGTCTCCTTGTGGTTCCTTCTTCGTGTCTTCAGTTCCAGAAGCTCCTTTCTGCCGGTGCTGCTTATGGAGATGCTCTGGAGAGTCGTGGCTTTGCAGGCTTTTCGGGGCCCCTGGGAGGCTGGGTCGGGGCTTCCCGAGATACTGTCCTGGTCACTCCTGTTATTGGCTTGCTGTTTTAATTTTTATGTCTCTGATTATGAGGGTTAATAGAGTTTTGGATATCTTTATAGGTATTTATGTTTTATCTTTTGTAGCTATTTATATTTTGTCTTTAAACAGAGAGAGCAGTGTTAATATATTAACTAACAATAACTGTGGCAGTATGTCAGTAGTCTACCCACAGCATTAACTTGCCTTTAAAATATCATGGTCATAGGTTTCTGTGTTGAGTTTGGGAGGAATCATAATAATAAAATAGCAAAAATTTGTAATGCATATTATGTGCTAGACACTCATCTAAGTACCTTAAATGATAACTCATTTAATCCTTGTAATAAACTTATGGGGAAAGTTCTGTTATTGTCCCCATTATAGAAATAAGAGAACAGCAATGTGTCCAAGGAGACACAAATGACAGGACAGAACTGAGAGCCGGGCTCCAGGGCCTGGCTGAGGCTGGACTCTACTGTGGAGAGACTTACTGAAATCCCGCCTGGCAAAGTTACGTTACAAGAAGTGTAAAAACTCCGTGTTATTACTATAAATGTACAACTTCCCAAAGAGTCTTTGAAAGAATTTAATCACGGGAGGCTTCTTTCTCAAAATACTATCGTGATCAATCTTTGTTTCTAATACCTGCCATCTTTTATTTAGAAAGAGACATTCAGCTCCTTGGGTTGAGTTATTTCATTTTGGGCGACATATGTCTGGGGTCAGGAGCCTCTTTGTGGGATTTATTAATAAATCATAACAATGAAACCCACAATGGTGGCTTTTAAAAAATAGCTTCTTTTCCCGTCAGGAATTTGCTCACGGCTGGATGTTGGGAAGCCCTCAGCTCTTTCCTGAGCCGAAGCTGAGGCCCGAAGGCCCAGGACAGGGTGACCTGTGAGTGGCTGGGTCGCCTCACCTCACACCTGGGCTCTTCCTGCCACAGAGCGTTGCTTTCTAGGTCTTCCAAGGATTGCATTAGATGGTAGATTTTTACAAAATGGTATAAGAATAAACTTAACATGAAACTTACCATTTTAAATGTACAATCCAGTGGCATCCACTACAGGCACCTGCTGTGGAACCAGCGTCACATCCATCTCCAAAATTTTTTTTCATCTTCCCAAACTGGAGCTCTGTACCCATCAAATAACATCCCCGCCCCCCCCCCCCCGCCCCCGCCGCCCCGGTCCCTGGTCCCTGGTACCCTCCATCCTACTTTCTGTCTTGGTAAATTTGATGCTCTAGGGACCTCATATAAGAATCGTACAGTATTTGTCCTCTTGGGACTGGATGGTTTCACTTAGCATAATGTCGTCACGGTTTATCCGTGTAGCAATAGGGTTGCTTTGAGAAATTATGTATGTAAAGCAGTTAAGACAATGCCTGGCATATAGTGAGCTCTTTATAAACTGTTACTGTTGATATCCATTGTATTAGTTTCCTATTGCTACTGTAACGAACTCCCACAAACTTCGTGGCTCAGAACAACACACATTTATTCTCTTACAGTTGTGGAGGCCAGAAGTTTGAACGCAGTTCCACTGAAGTCCACGTGAGGGCAGAGCTGGCTCCTTCTGGAGGCTGCAGGGGAGAGTCTGTTTCCCGACCTTTTGCAGCTTCCAGAGGCGCCTGCGTGTCTGGGCTCAGGGCCCCTTCCTCAGCTTCAAAGTCGGCAGCATGGCATCCTCTCTTCTGTCCGATCTCTGCCTCTGACCTTCCATCTTCTCTAACTTTCCCCGTCCTGCCTCTTTCTTACCTCTGACCCTTGTGGTTACCCTGGGCCCGCCTGGATAATTCAGGGTCATCTCCCCATTGCAAGATCATTAATTTAATCACATCTGCAAAGTTCTTTTCGTCATATAAGTTAACATATTCATGGGTTCCGGGGATTAGGGCGTAGACCTTTTGGGGAAAACTTTATGCAGCCTACAACAACAATAATGCAACAGCTGCTGATGGTAATAATAACAGAGTATTTAGTAATGGAAGGAATGTCCTTATACCTGAACAACTCATCACAGCAACAGTGGTACCACCTGGGAGGTGGTTAGGTCTCAGCAGTAACCCAGACCTTCTGACGCAGAATGTGCGTTTCAGCCAGATCTCCCGAAGATCTGAATGCACGTTACTGTTGGAAACGGTGTCTGCCCTTCATCGGGTGCCTTAATGAGGACAGTATGCACAGATGAAGACGGAGCCTCGATTCTCTGTTCTCTGCTTGATCTTCCTGACTAATGACATCACCACGACACTGCAGACTCCGAGTCTGCACCAGAGTGTTGCCGACTTAAGCCGCATATGAGAACTGGAGGTGGTTGTAGGATGTAAGGGCGTTTGCTCTGTGAGGATTGCTGACTCTGATTTTACCTGAAGGGAGTGTGTGACAGGAGGCCCCAGTCTGCTCTCTGCCTTCAGGTAAGGACTGTGCCTCGGGGCGGTAGGTATCGATTTATGACCCTGGGAGCAGAGTAGCGATTTGCCTTCTGGGTTAGATTAACTAGTCTGAAGGTGAATAAAATCTGCTACTCTAGCACATGCTTCCTTTAGATTATCTGCCTTTTTTATGAATATATATTTGAAGATAACTTATTTTAAAGCCTTGCTAGAGAGGTGGACAGCTTTTAAATGAAGCATGGAAGACCAGCTGGGCTAACAGAATCAGGGGTTTTGTTGATTTTCTTCCTCTTATTTGGTTATTTTGTTTTGTATTATTTTGTTTTGACTAGTGATTGAGGTTTTTTTGAAAGCTGGAAGCTTTACCTTGACAGACACGTAGGGAGAAAGACAACAGTTCTTGGGAGGAGCCTCCAAACCTGTCCAGAGATGCAGCCTTTATCACGGAACTGTCCCACTGCCTCAGCATCTCTTTCTAGAACATCAGGGTGAAGGACTGGTCGTGACTATTCTAATTTGGTGTTCCATGTGGGAGACTTCCAGGAGGGTCACGGGACTCACCTCTCGTGTTCTCAGGTTTCTGCCGTGCTAATATTGCCAAGTAATGTAATTTTGAGTCTCAGTGACTCCACGCTTAACACTGTCTTTTAATTTTCCTTGGAGGTTTGAAAGAGCAGAGCAGGAAACACTGTCTACACTTGATTTATTAAGTGTCAACCTAGAAGGTAGTGGATGGTTTGGTCTGTTTTTCTCTGCCTTATATATAGAGGCATGCATGCCTGAAATTGCTGGGCAGAATGACTGTTTGTATTGTCTATGTCGTTTATCTCTTTCCTATTAAAACGTTAAGATTCTCATACAAACACTGTGTCTTGATGCTGATGAGCTGTGAATTCCTGAAGGGCTGGAGACGATTCAGCCTCCTTCCGAGATTCCCTTTCTCAGGCCTGAGCTATCATAGCCAAATTGTTTCCATCATTTTGAAAGGACGACTGGAACTCAAATAGACCAATTTATCTAGGCCATACACAGAAAGGAATTTAGGGTACTGGAAAAATAGGGTATTTTCAGATATGTCCTCTATTTTTGTTTCAGTTCTCTTCAGTTCTTATTCTCAGTAAATGATGTAAACACTAGTTAGTCTGAATGCATTGTTTATTCTCCCCTAACAGACTCTTAAAAAAAATTCTTGGAGCTGTAAGTTCTAAAATAATTTCCAAAGTAATAGAAAGATGCTATCCTATTGACCAAAGCTCCGTAATATACTGAAAGTGAAGTTTCTTTGCTGATACGATGAGACCATCGTTCCTCAGCTTGAAAGATACACTTTCCCAATGTTCATAGCAGCACTATTTACGGTAAGTCAAGACACAGAAGCAACCTAAATGTCCATCCACAGAGGAATGGATAAAGAAGATGTGGTACATAGATACAGTGGAATATTACGCAACCATAAAAAAGAATGAAGTGATGCCATTTGCAGCAACATGGATGGACCTAGAGATTATCATACTAAGTGAAGTAGGTCAGACAGAGGAAGATAAGTATCATATGATATCACTTATATGTGGAGTCTAATATATGACACAAATGAACTTATCTACTAAACAGAGACTCGCAGACATAGAGGACAGTCTTGCGGTTGCTGAGGGGGAGGGTGGTGGGGGAGGGATGGACTGAGAGTTTGGAGTTAGCAGATGCAAACTTTATATAGAGAGAATGGATAAACAGCAAGGTCCTACTGTAGAGCACAGGGAACTGTATTCAATATCCTGTGATGAACCATAGTGGAAAAGAACATGAAAGAGAATGTGTACATATGTATAACTGAATCACTCTGCTGTACAGCAGAAATTAACACAGTATTGTAAACCAACTATACTTCAATAAAGAAAAGAAAAGAAAGATACACTTTTAGACAAGGATGTTTGGTGTTAATGACAAAGTAGGTATTCAAGATGTTTGTTAACATGAAATGAAATACTCTTGTGCGGGTGTGTTACTTAAAATGCACTCTGGGCCGGGCAGACCTCCCTGTATCTCTTCTTTCGTTTTTTTCCTTTCTTTATATTCCACCCTCTTCTGTTGCTTTCTCCTTCATGTATCCTCCTTTTCCAAAAATGCATCGTCAATAAACTTGATTTCTGTTCGTGGTAAGCACGTGGTGTGCAGATCCTTTACTCCTCTAATTTTCCAAAACCGAAATCTGCCTGTCTGAGTATGCTTGAGTACGCTTGAGTTTCCTAGAGGTCTGCCAGCCCTGGGGCAGCCCCTTGGGCACAGTGGGAGCTGTGGTCGCCCCTTTGGGGGTGGAAAGAGAGAAGAGGGAAGCGAAAACTGTGCTGCTTATATGGTTTCTTCCAGATGCTCCTGAAATAAGTTTTACCATCCCAGGCAAGGCCAAGGCAGGGTTTTCCCTTTCCCCTCGGCCGTAGCTTTACTCCCAGATCGGATTCTAAGGTGACTGTTCCCAGGGTTGTGCTCGTGCCCCAGACAGTTGCTGAGCACTGACCACACGATGGGCACCGTTCAGAAAGAACACACAACTCAGACTGTCATCAGGGCTGTTAGGAAAGGACCTGCTCCAGAAGCAGCCGCAGGCATTGAGTGTTTGTAGTGAACAGAGAGCAGTGCGTCGGGAGAACACACGTGGGATCCCATGTCGGTATCTCTTTATGTATAAACACCTCTTATGAGTGTTTACTTTGACCGTAGGGTCAGAGCTTTCCTCTTAATTATCTTTGTATCCACAACATATAGACAGTCACCGGCATAGTAGACGATTGGTAACCTGCTCATAGACTAGAGATTTCCCCCTTATCACTGCAAAACAAGGACTGTGGTTTGATCAAAGCCAGATTGTGAAAATAAAGCTATGATTTATTCACAGAATGTGCTGTAATTAAAAACTGGTTCTGAAATATGGGATGTATGAAGGAAAGAGAAACAAAATCCAGGAAAGGTTATTTGATTGTGTTGACTTAAAAAAATAGACTTTATATTTTAGAACAGTTTTGAGCTCACAGCAGAACTGAGAGGCAAACGCAAAGGTTTCCCATATACTCCCTGTCCGCCCGCCCGGACAGACACAGCCTCTACCAAGCTCAGGTTCCCGCCATCAACATCCTCCTCCAGATGGTACATTCGTTACAATCAATGAACCTACACTGACACCTCATTATCACCCAGAGTCCATAGTTTACATTAGGGTTCACTCTTGGTTTTGGACATTCTGTGAGCTTTGACAAATGTATACGGGCATTATACCATGATACAGAGTGTTTTCACTGCGCTAAGCATCCTCTGCGCTTCACCTGTTCATCCCTCTCTTCCCTCTAACCCCTGGCGACACTTACGTTTTTATTGTCGCCGTAGCTTCGCGTTTTCAGAATGTCTCACAGCTGGAATCACACAGTGTGCAGCCTTTTCAGATGAGCCGCGTTCACTTAGTCACGTGCGTGTAAGGTTCCTCCCTGTCTTTTCAAGGCTTGATGGCTCGTTTCTTTTTAATAGTCCAGTGTCTGGACGGACCACAGTTTATTTATCCATTCATCTGCTGAAGGATATCTTGGTTGCCTCCAAGTTTTGGCAATGGTGAATAAACTTTCTATAAATATCTGTGTGCGGGTTATACTGAGGATATATGTTTTCAACTCATCTGGGTGGATCCCAAGGAGCACAATTATTAGATTATAGCAAGAGTACGAGAGTAGTAAGAGTATAGTAAGAGTATGTTTACTTTGGCAGTAACTGTCTTCCAAAGTGGCCGCACCATTCTGCACTCCACCCACAGTGGGTGAGGGTTCCTGTTGCTTCACATCCTCAGCAGCATTTGGCGTTGTCAGTGCTCTGATTCTGGTCCCTTCTAACAGGTGTGTAGTGGTAGCTCATTGTTTTAATTTGCATTTCCCAAATGATGTATTATATGGAGCATCTCCGCGTATGCTGATTTGCCGTATGTTTTTACCTTCTTTGGTGAGGTGTCCCATTGAGGTCTTTTGTTCAGTTTTTTAGTTGGATTGTTCGTTTTCTTATTGTTGAGTCTTAAGCTAGCAATCTTAGTAGAACTGGGGATTTGGCTAGCAATCTTTTATCAGATATGTCTTTCGTAAATATTTTTGCCCAGTCTGTGGCTTGTCTTCTGATTCTTTTGACCTATCTTTTGCAGAGCAGAAGTTTCTAATTTTTATGAAGTCCAGCTTATCAATTTTCTTTCATGGATTGCGTTTTTAGTGTTGTACCTAAAAAGGCATCACCAAATCCGAAGTCCTCTAGATTTTCTTCTGTGTTAACTTCTAGGAGTTTTATAGTTTTGCTTTTTTTTTTTTTTTGCGGTACGCGGGCCTCTCACTGCTGTGGCCTCTCCCGTTGCGGAGCACAGGCTCTGGACGCGCAGGCTCAGTGGCCATGGCTCATGGGCCCAGCCGCTCCGCGGCATGTGGGATCTTCCTGGACCGGGGCACGAACCCGCGTCCCCCGCATCGGCAGGCGGACTCTCAACCACTGTGCCATCAGGGAAGACCCTGTGCTGGCTTTTAAAGGAAAGTTGAAAAGCTTTCCTGCTTGCATAGGGAACTTGATTTTTAATTAATTAAGTGCTTCTCCACTGAAAACTGTTCTACAAACATGATTATTGTGGAGTACAATGCATAGCTTTTATATATGTCCCTTAGGAGTACCAAATCCCCCTCATTAAGGCTCTTTCCTAACCCAGTTCTACTAAGATTGGTACTACATTTTGAAAAGGCTATAAAATACAAAGTCCTTATATTTATATCTGATGTCATATGTATAAGGTAATTTATCTGAGCTGACTACATCATAGATCTTTTGTAGCGGCCACATAAAATACTACACAATATCACACGGGGTGATCTTTTTAAGACACAACTTGTGTTGTCACACTCCCTTGCTTAAGACTTTCCAGGCAGTGTCCATGGTCCTTGGGATGGACTCAGACCGCCTTCAGGGGCCAGGGCTTGTCCATCTGAGCTGGTCCTGCGCCCTCCCAGCTGATCTCTGTTCTCCCAGGACCCACCCCTTGTTCTCAGTTTGCTGAGTCAGTGCTGGGAAAAGCTCAAACTTCTGGTTTTCAGATGCTCGTCCTGGCCCGTCCTGGCTCACGGGACCCCTGCAGTGTCCCTTTCTCCAAGAGGCGCCCCTGACGCCATCGCCAGCCTGCACGGCTGCCCTTGTCTCTGGGTGTCACGTCCATCGTTGTTACACTGTCCTCTGCACATATCTTCCCATCTCCTCTCAGTGCCGCCTGTGGTCTTGTCAAGTCTTCCTTTTCCGTCTCTGTTACCCATACCTGTCCACCCACCACCGCGTGTGTTCCAGGAACGCTGGGACTCGGGGGGGTCGTGTTCCTGCTCACTCCCCATCAAGGTGCCCGGTGTCCGGCCTCGCAGTGAATGCTTGCCTCGCAGGCAATCACTACAAAAGTGATAAATATATTAAGCCTCGCAAATGTGAAGTGTAGTATTGTTATAAAAGGTAGGAGATGTAAAGGGGGAGATATACACAGATGCATGATGCAGGAGTAATTCTTTGAAGAGAAACTATTTTCCTCTGTTCTTTCCTTTGGGTGGCTTTTGCCGCCCTTCTGTTCTGGTTCGTAATATTCACGTGGCCACCCCCCATCCCTGCTGTGGGTTAGGCGTTGAGGCTGGAGCAGCCTTTGAAGGCGTCCCCTCAGGCTCCACTGGGACCTGCACGGCTTCTTCCTTACCGCGTGGAGAATCTCCTCTTTCCAACTTTAAACGATTTCTTGGGCGTAAATGGTAATTTAATTTAATTTAATTTCATGCCTCAAATGGTAATTTGTGAGATTTGTTTTTTCAACTTTTTACCTTAATCTAATTCTAAATCTAATTCTAAGGACCTAAATCTAACTTTTTACCTTAACCTAATTATAAATATGATAAACTCACATGAGAAAATAGCCGTTGGATTAGCAGCAACCCAGAGAATAATTAAAATCACATACCCGGCGTTTGGACCAGGAAAGCTTTTAGTGTCGATGACTACCTTGTGGTTTTGTACTGATGGATGGACGGATGGCTGGAAAGCCAGGTGGGTGGCGCTGATGTGACGCACTCTCGCAGATGCACTGGTATCGCGGTACAGCTGCTACAGAGGGTTGCCTGCCACGGGGCAGGCACTGCACCCGCGGCGCCCTTACAGGCTTTATGAGACCGGACTTTTGCCATAAATCTGTCTAAGAAAAACAAAATACGTAAGCTTGTTTGAAATCTAGAATCTGGTTTTGTTTATAATCTGTGTTTGTTTTGTAATTACTTGGGTGAGATGTAGGCTTTTCAGCAAACAGATGGGAATTAAAAAGAGGAAGACAAAATGATATTTGGAATTTAGTACTGTTTTTGTGTCTTCTCCAGCTGTTTGGTAGTCATGATATTAGTTCTACCGCATAATCCGACTTCAGATGAAAATATAAGATCAGTGACTGTGGAGGTCACTTGTGCTTCTGTCGACCTGGAACAAATATTAGCCTGCCAGATATTTCTCCAGCAAAGGCGGGTTTATTCAGAGCTGCAGAGAATTGCCATTCGGGGGTCTGCAACCATGGCAACCACAGCAAGTCCCCGCAGGGCAAGGAAAGGAGAATCTTTTATAGAGGGGAAAGGAACTGAGGAGGGATGTAGTAAACAAAGGGTCCATGGCTTGTCACTGGCCGAGTCCTGGCCAGGAGAGAGGAGTCTGTCTTCTTCCTGCTGGGGTCTGCGATCGGCACAGGCATGAGAGCTCCCCCTTCCGGCCTCCCGGCTCTATTTAATTGAGGTTTCTGTTTATTGTTTTTACACCTCAAATTGTGCAGTTATGGGATGTTAGCAGGGGCTATGCGTCCTAAGTGAAAGGCTTGTTCTAATCTAAAAGTAGGACAAAACAGATATATTTGCTGACTGACTATTTGGAATTTGTTGCTAATAAGCAGTCGGCCGAAAGCATTTAGCATTTAAAAATATTTTAAAAATATATTTTTAATTAATTGATTAATTAATTTTTGGTTGCATTGGGTCTTCGTTGCTGCGTGTGGGCTTTCTCTAGTTGCGGCGAGCGGGGGCTACTCTGTTGCGGTGCGCGGGCTTCTCGTTGCGGTGGCTTCTCTTGTTGCGGAGCACAGGCTCTAGGCACGCGGGCTTCAGTAGCTGTGGCACGTGGGCTCAGTAGTTGTGGCTTGCAGGCTCTAGAGCGCACGCTCAGTAGTTGTGGCGCAGGGGCTTAGTTGCTCCGTGGCATATAGGATCTTCCCAGACCAGGGCTCGAACCCGTGTCCCCTGCATTGGCAGGCAGACTCTCAACCACTGCGCCACCAGGGAAGCCCCTCAAATGGAATATTCTAAAAGGTTGATGAACGAAATCAGTCTTTTCAATAGAGTTGACTCTTTTTTCAAATACTACTTTCTTTTAATGGCTCAGTGTAATGAAAATGTTAGAAGAATTCACACCAGATTCATAACCGTTGTAAATTACTTTGTTTCGCTGGTCTTAGGTTAAGTGTATGCTGTTTTAAGTGCTGTTTAACGTTCCATGAAGCTGTTATCTTATAACTTAGACTTTGAGTTAAAGAGAAGTCCAGATAAATAATAAAGAACCCTGATTAATAAAGAAGCCTCATGGGCAGGTGTGAAGGCCCGGCTTCTTCACTTTCTGTCTCTGTTTGCAGAGTCATGTCTGCTGTTTCTTGTGGTTTCCCTGAGAACGAAAGGGCATACGAGTGGCAGGTGAGGGCAGATGTGCAGGCATGTGTGTGAATGCCATTTTTCTGGGCTGTCCCAGCCCTGGTGGGGACGGGGTGCCCACGGGGTAGAGGAGGGGCACAGGGGCTCCACTCAGTGGGGGACCTGGGCCCAAAGGCACCGAGAGTGGTTGACCCTGCCCCAGGGCTGCAGGGACGGTGGATGGAACCAGCCCTGCTTCCCCAGCTCTCTCTGTGGGAGAACTGGACCATGAAAACACCGGTGCGATCGGGATGAGGGTAGAGCTGCAATGGAGACGCACACAGCGGGTCGGGATCTGTCTTGTTTCCATCACAGGATCACTGTTAGAATTTCTGGAGATTCATGGTGATTGTAGACAACCCTTATTTTCCAGTTAAGAGAGCTGAGACTCAGGACGGAGCGATTTAGTTAGGGCTCCATCATTAGTCACTGGCTGAGCCGAAACATCAGTGCAGCATTGTTCACGTGGTCAGTGATCCCATCTAAACCGAGCGAAGGAGATCTTAAAAAGCCAGTAACACCGCCTACACTTCAGGGATGATCTTTTACCTGAATTTGAATATTTGCCTGTTGACTAGTTACGTCTGGGTATTTGCAGTCCATATTCACAAAAAGCGAAAATGATAACGTGTATTAAGGAAAACCGGACCTTCCCCATCAAATTGTTCCTCAGGTGTCCCCTCCCAGGATTATGACTCTGGCTGGGAGCACTCGCTCATCCCGATATTGCAACACCTGGCAGCTGGTGGAGCCGGAGGTGGCCAGCGTCCCGTCCCCCCCGATGGCTCCCAGGAAGGAAAGAGTATGCTGCCCTTGAGCACGTCCTCAGAACCTCACCTGGTGGAGGTGCTGCCTGAAGCTTTGTAGCTCAGTTTATCAAAGAACAATAAAATAAGTGGTGTTAGAAACGCACATTTACACAAACTGTTAGGATTTGCACTCGGTTTATTTAATCTCTGTTTCCTGCATTTCACGTGTTAGTAAGAGCAACACAGCTTTCATTTCTAATTCTCGTGCTTCTCGCTGATGAGAAAGGGGCAGATGTGGACCCGCTAACGTGGCCAATGTCTTGCCCTGCCTGTGAGCCATCGGCAGAGCACGGTGTGACGCCGACGTGCCAGGGCCCGGGCGACAAGCCTTGGTGGAAAGCTTGATATTTTCGAGGCGTGGCTGTGAGCGCCACGGGGGGAGGGGACAACCATGAAAAGGCCTTTGTCCTCAGGACCTTCCTATGTGGTTGACTGGGAAAGACACCACGTGCCCCGGAGTCTCTTCTGGGCCGACTCCTCGGGCAGAGCCAGGTGAGCCCCCGACGACCTCCTGGGCACGGTGCTGGCGCTGCCCCTGGGTGGCACCTTATCGCCTAAGAACGGGCCTGGCGTCTCCGCTGGGGGCCGACCCCAAGGGCAGACGCCCTGGAAGCCACGGATGAACACAAGTTCAGGTTCTCTCGAGAAGGCTCTGCCTCCCGACAGGCCTTTCTCCTGTCTCCTGCGGTGCTCTTTGCTGACTGGTGGAACAGACACCTAGGTTGTGGCCATCACGGCTCGGAGACACCAGGGTATGATGGGCCAAACACGTGGGTCTCTGTTCCCCGGAAGGTCTGGACGCCCCTCCCAGGCTCCTTCGACGACAGCCTTACCCTGGTGAGTCCCAAAACAGCCCTTTGTAGCCCCAGACTCCCTTCCGAACGCTGGACGAGTGCATCCACCAGCCTCTGGACACCGTGGCTCAGTTGTCCTCAGCAGAGCCCAGGCCGCAGTCTTCCCGCGCTGGCCCCAGGCCCGCCCCTTCCGAGATGACCCTCGCGCGGCCAGCAGCCCCAGGACCCAGAGGTGGGCCGAGAGGGCTCGTGGTGCTCGGCCCTGCCGCCCCGGGACTCCCCACCCGCCGGGCAGGCACACAGAGGTTCCGTCCCGCCCCTGAGCACGTCTCCGCCGCGTCCGCACGGCTGTTCTCCGGGTCACCCCTCCTCCTTCATTTTCCCCACTCTAGCGCCCTGGGCGTCCGACGCAGACTGCCTGTCAAAACAGGTGTGATGAGGGCACTGCCCTATCTGATGTCTGCCGTGGCTTCCCGTCGCCCCCAGGGAGGGGTCCAGGCACGGTTCGGGCGGCCCTTGCTGCCCGGAGGGAGGCCACCTGCTTCCCCGTGGCCCTCCCACCAGAGCCCCGTCGGGAGCCTTGCCGTCCCTGCGGCCGAGACTCGGCGCGCCAGCCCTTTGCTTCCTCCGCGTGGGGCTCAGGGCAGCCTTTCCTGATGCTCCGCGCCAGGTACCGGCGCCCGGGCGGCCCTGAGGGCTGAGCCCATCTCCGCAGCTGCCGTCCGGCTGTGGGCCTGCCTGCTGCACCGGGAGCTCTGTGAAGGCAGTTCTGCGTCTGGGTTCCGTTGTGCCTGTTTCTTTCTTTTCACTTTTCTCCCTTGTCTCTGCAAGGCATCGAGGCATTAGGAATGCTAACTTCAAGGGTCTGGATTCGAATCCGCGTCAGCGGGACTCGAACTGTGTTCTCTCCACTACATGCCTCTGTCTTCCCTAAGTGAGCTGTACGCTCATCAGGAAACTTAAGACTTTTGGGAACGCTGTTGTTGACTGAAAGGAAAACGCACAGTGTCAGGTCTGTGAGGCGGTCTTATTCAGGGTCTCACTGGGGACTGCAGCCCCCGGGGGAGCCCCTCTGAGCTGAAGAGGCATTGGAGGGGCGGGCGAGCGTGCGATCTCGGCTGAGGGCTGCGAGCCGTCAAGCGCGCGTCTCGGGCCAGGCTCCTGCTACTCACGGGGAACAGACATGTCAGTTAATGTTTTCAGTGCTTTGCTAAGTGTGGGAAGATACAGGTGTTCGGGTTCCTGAAATATATCTGTCTAAGGGCCTATCTTGCCTATTTCCCCAGAGCACAGAGTACCTCATCCTCTTCTGCGTCCTGAACTCCTTTCAGGGTGCACAGCGACTGCAGTGGCTGATGACGCGGTCCCCGTAGAACTGGATGGGGGGCAACTTTCTTTATTTTACACTGCTCAGAAGGGAGAATAATTGCTTTTTATAGATTTTTCCAAGAAGTTTTGCTCACAGACATTGAGGAACTCTTTGTCTTCCTTTCCTTCCCTCCTCGCCTCCTTCCTTCCCTTCTTGCCTTCCCTCCTTCTTTTCTTTCTTTCTTTCTTTCTTCCTTCCTTCCTTCCTTCCTTCCTTCTTTCCTTCCTTCCTTCCTTCCTTCCTTCCTTTCTTTCTTTCTTTCTTTCTTTCCTTCCTTCCTTCCTTCCTTCCCTCTTCCTTTCTTTCTTTATTCCTCTCTCTCTCTCTTTTTCGGTATATGGTATTTTTTAAAGGAAAAACTCCTGTGTTTCGCATCTGCATCTCGTCTACATTACTCTCAACACTTCTGACACTTCAGGTCACCGAATATGCGGGGTTTTCCCCACACCAGGCAATTCTGTGACACCAGCTGGGCGTCCTACAATTCAGCTGACTTCTGACACTGTTTACCTGGAGACGGCATCAGATCCACAGTCAAGGGCTCAGTCCCACAGCCCTGCCCATCCCCCCCGAGACACCACTTACAAGTCCAGGGTGTCACATGTGGACCAACTAGCCACAAATTGTAGGTTCCCATGACCTCTTACTTGAATTCCATTAATTTGCTAGAGCAGCTCACAGAATTTAGGGAAGCAGTTTACTTATCAGATTACCTCTTTATTCTAAAAGGGTGTATGTAACTCAAGAACAGCCAGATGGGAGTGATGCCCGGGGCGGGGTGTGTGGGCGGATGCGGATGTCCACGCCCTCTCTGCACGCACCACCCTCCCAGCGCCTCCAGCTCTTCACCAGCCCAGAAGCTCCCCGAGCCCCCTCCTTTTGGGTTTTTATGGAGGCTCCATTACATAAGCATGATTGATCAAGTCATTGGTCACTGGTAATTAATTCAACCTCCAGCCCCTGTGTCCTACCAGTATGTTGGGGGTGGGAGGACGAAGGAGCGGGGCTGAAAATTCCAAACCTCAGATGGATGGTTGGTTCCCCTGGCAACCAGCCCCCATCCTTAGGTGCTTCCAGTAGTTGCCTAATTAACATAAACCCTGGTGGGGTTGGAAGGGGTCCATTAGGAATAACAAGACACTTCTTTCTCCTTTATCACTCTGGGGCTATTTGAGAACAAAAGATTCTCTCTCCTCGCTCTTATTCCTTAGGAAATTCCAAGGCTTTAGGAGCTGTGTGCTAGGACCAAATGTGTATCTATCTCTTAGAAATGACAGTAGCACAGCTATAGAAATAAATTCTTGAGATTCTAGTCTTCAGTGCCAGGTAAAACGCATCAGACTGCAGTTCTGAGGCCTCGTCCGCCACGTGAAGGCTGTCAACCGATGACAGCTCCACCTTTGGCGGGACCTCTGTTTCGGGGCTCCTTTCTGCCTGTGAACGTTGGCCCAGCGAGGAGCCTCTGCTGGGTTTTTCTCTGGCTTTGTAACCTCTGAGAGATCATCCTTGGCTCTCTCTGTCCCCACCTAGGAGCTTCCTTTAGTACCTAGATATCCTGGGGCCATGATGGGACAGGCTTTGGGAAGAGGATGGGATTTGCCCTTGTGTGTGAGTGCCGGTGCCCTAGTTTTATTGTATTTGTCAGAATTTAACATCCGTTCTTATCTGCGTGTCCATGGGCCCTTGGGGAGCTGGCAGCAAGAGGAAAAAGTGCCATGACAAATATCGTACTCTTGTTACCGAACGAAACTTGGGTGCGCTAGCCTGCCCGCAGTAAAGGCAATCTACTGACACCAGGTTTTGGTGGAGGAAAGAGCAGCGTTTATTGTTAAGGGACCAAACAAAGAGTCCAGGACAGCTAGTGCTCAAAAAGCCCGAGCTCCCCGATGAGATTCAGGATGAATTTCAGGAAAGCCAGGTGATGGAGGGGGTCACAGGGTATGTGATCAGCTCGCCAGTTCTCTGATTGGTAGATGGTGAGGTCACAGGCTGGTGTCACTCAGATAAAGCTTATCTTTAGTCTGTGAGCATTTTAACACAATGACAAGTCCGGGATCCCGAAGAATTAAAAACATCCAGCTATGATGGTTATGAAAGTAGTGGAGGCGCTCATGCCGAAAATCTGTATAAGAATTTCCAAATCTATTTACAAAGAAGTGGAGAAATCTCCATTCCTTGGAGAGTCAGATGACTTGTCACAGGAAACTGTAAAATGAGATACCTCAAGCGGATGTGTTCATCTTTGGGTTTTATAGCACTTGAAAAGAGAAATTACAACATTCTTTAAAAAATTTCTATTAAAAAAAAAAATGACCAAAGCAAATGTGACCGGTAAGCAAAGAAAAGTACCCTTTTAGGGCACCATAGGAAAATATAGGTAAAGGCAAACTATTAAGGTTTAGCTGTGATTGGTATTTCTTGGTTCCCTGTGGGTGGCTGCCACCTTTTTTGAAAAGAAAAACAGTTGTAATGCTGGAAAGTAGGTCATTGGTCTCTTCTGTCTCATTCCTGGTAGCAAGAAAATAAGCCACTGTCATAACGAGGAGTAAGAAGCCCACATGCCGAGGGTGGAAATGTAAAAGCTTGTCGCAGACGACACGCTGGGGGCTGCAGCCTGACAGTCCCCCAGGTCTTCTGGGATGTGTCTCTTTGAGCCTGGTTCAGACTTTGTTATTTGCAGCCTAAGTTATGCCTAACGGATACAATAGGAAAGACAAACAAACAAACCCCCCCCCAAAAAACACTTGGATTTGCACATCCTTGGATGGTGACTAAAGCCTTGCTTTTCTAAGCCCCAGTTTCCCCCCAGCGGGTGCTGGGGGGTCTGGGGAAGCGTCTCCACCTTTTCCCTGGTGGCTGCAGGAGCTGCACACACAGTGGCTTCCTGCCTGCCCTGGGGACTGTCCAAAGCTACTGTTTTCATCTTTCTCATGTTACCATTTACTTTCTGCTAGGAATTAGACCCAGACAATAATCTGGAAGGAATCATGGCACGCGTTCAGGCTCCTAGACCATTGTCCTTAAGGATTCTTTTTGTTTTTTTTTTAAATGAATATTTAGATCTATGAATCAGCAGATTACTTCAGTTCTTTCTGATTATTTTATTTTATTTTATTTTTTTATTTTTGCTGTGTTGGGTCTTCGTTTCTGTGCGAGGGCTTTCTCTAGTTGTGGCAAGCGGGGGCCACTCTTCACCGCGGTGCGCAGGCTTCTCACTATCGCGGCCTCTCCTGTTGCGGAGCACAGGCTCCAGACGCGCAGGCTCAGTAGTTGTGGCTCACGGGCCCAGCCGCTCCGCGGCATGTGGGATCCTCCCGGACCAGGGCTCGAACCCGTGTCCCCTGCATTAGCAGGCGGACTCCCAACCACTGCGCCAGCAGGGAAGCCCCTGTCCTTAAGGATTCTGAACTGTCTTCTTTTTCATGGGGCTTTTTCCTAACGACAAGTGTGTTTGCCTTTCACTGATCCAGCTGCATTTTGCAGCCCGAGCGCTGTAGCTTATAAAAATGCGCAGCATGAGGACAAACTAGGTAACCACACCTCAGTTTAACTGTTCTCTCAGATTGAAGGTCAGTCCCATTCCATGGAATAGCAAGGGGTAGAAGAGCGTTTTTGTTCTATGTGTGAGCATTTGAAGCCGAGTTTGCTTTAGGGTTTTATGGTTTTCAAGGGGCACTGTTGAAGCCGGAACTGCAGTGGCCCCAGGGCACAGCTGCCAAGAAACAGGGACCAAAAGGGAACTGCTTCACTAAACACAGAGCTTTCCTTTGTCATTGGGATCTTGCCAGATGGGAATTTAGTGTTTTGCAGGCAGCCATCCCTGTGGACGCCTTTTGTTCCTGACATTGGTGAATGAGATGGAGGCCTCACCGTAGGTGTCGAGGAATGCTGGTCCAGGTGGGACCCCAGCTTCGGATGCTGGAGGGATCTGTGAGTGTCCGATCAGCCTGTGGTTGAGGCCCGCAGAGAGAATCAGTATCTAGGAATCAGAAAGGTAAAAGTAAACTCTTGAATTTAAATTTTCATATTGGAACTGTTGGGACTCAGGGTGGGCCACCTCCAACTATGCCTCAAAATAATCAATGTTGATTATTTTGATTGATTTTTTTAAACATCTTTTGGGGAGTATAATTGCTTTACAATGGTGTGTTCCTTTCTGCTTGACAGATTATTTTGAATTAAAGTTACTTAAGAAACGGCCAAGGCAAGGGGGACACTCTGACCCTCCTCTCTGTCTCCCTGAAAGCAGGAAATCAGTCTCTCATGTGAAAGGTGCTTCTCCCTGCGTCCAGAGGTAGAAGGACGTCCTTATCTCCAGAGATAGGGAATTCGGCCAAGCAGGCTGGGTGAACAAAACTTCTGACTCCTCTAGTTGACTCCCCAGGCCCAAGGTCTGTTTAGATTCTTCACTAAATGAGCACCCAAACCGAAGTTTCTTTGTCCTGTCAATTCCTCACCAGTGTATTGTTTCTTTTTCTAAAAAGTATAAAAGCTGCCTGCTTTGACCACTTCTTGGGTCCCATTTCTGTGAGACCTCCATGTGCACAAATTAAAATTTGTTTCTTTTTCTCCTGTTCGTCTGTCTTGTATCAACTTTATTATTAGTCCAGCCCGAAGAGCCCAAGAAGGGTAGAGGCGGAAATTTCACCCTCCCCAAAACAAGAGTCTTCCAAGTGGACCAAATACCAATATTGAACCAGATGTGTAGGAAGAACCACCACATTCACTAATCAGATTCTCATGTCTGTGTAAAAGTGAAGAGTAAACACGTTAAGTTTAACAAACCTAATGTTCTGACATTGATAGATGCATGAAGGTAACGGCTAAGCCACTAGCAGTTGTGGAGAAAGGAGAAGGTTCACGTGTTACGACACTGATGGTTTCAGTTGTTCAGCAAGTTGAAGATTTGTGTGTGATGGTGCTGAAGGTTTCTTAAGGTCCTTATTTATTCAGACACTAAGGACTTGTAAAGTAGGAAAGATTAGCCTAAGAAAGCATTTGACAATATGCAAATGATTAGACATGCTAACTTGGCTCCTTTTTTATGAGCTAAATAATTCCATATACTGTACGGTTCCATAGACCTGAATGGTTCTGTGTTTCTTGAGGGATGTTGCTGAAATCTGTGATTCCGGAGCACGGTGGGGTCGTCAGGTGACATGGGACTCGCCCTTCCTTCCGCCTGTTAGACATGAAGCTTCAGACCAAGCTCCTCAAGGATTCAACTCCCTCGTCCATAAAATTAGAAAACCAGGCAAGAAGCAAACAAACCAGTATCCTTTGGGCCTCTTCCTGCTGAGCCTGGTGTTATTCTCCCCCTTATCCTGCATGAGTATGTTAGGGGGCCATTGCCTCTGTATCACCAACAGATGCCCCGTTTCAAGACCACTGAAGATTAAAATCATATATATATATATATATTTTTGGCTTAAACAATAGAAATTTATTTTTTCACGATTCTGGAGGCTAGAAGTCTGAGATCAAGGTGTTATCAGGGTTGACTTCTTCTGAGGCCTCTCTCCTTGGCTTGTCGATGGCCCTCTTCTCCCTGTGTCTTCACATGGTCTTCCATCTGCAGTGTACATGTGTCTTAATTTCCTCTTCTTATATGGACACCAGTCATATTAGATTAGGGCCCACCCCAATAACCTCATTTTAACTTAATTATCTCTTTAAAGACCCTATCTCCCAATATAGTCACATTCTGAGCTACTGGGAGTTAGAATTTCAACATATGAATTTGGGGTGGGGACACAATTCAGCCCATAACAGAAGCCTAACCCAGAAAACTACATATTTTATAGTTCCATTTATATGAAGTTTCTAAAATAGACAAAATTATAGCGACAGAAAGATCAGTGGTCGCCTGGTGTTGGGGGTGGGAATAGGGATTGATTGTGTAAGCAGGGAATGAGGGCACAAGGGAACTTTTGGGGGGCAATGGAAGTGTTCTAAAATAGGACTGTGGTTCTTTTTTCTTTTTTTAAAATTTTTTAAAACATCTTTATTGGGGAATAATTGTTTTACAATGGTGTGTTAGTTTCTGCTTTATAACCAAGTGTTATACATATACATACGTTCCCATATGTCTTCCCTCTTGCGTCTCCCTCCCTCCCACTCTCCCTATCCCACCCCAAAAATCATATTTTTATCTGTAGTTTTCATGATGACACCAGAGCCCTGACGTCTCACTTTATAGACGACGGAATGAGGGGTATCAGGAAAGTAGAGCAGAGCATCCAAGTCAGCAAATTTGAAAAAGAGTCAAAAACAAGAGGATGATGTGGAAGAAATAAAGGTGACACAGGAGAGGAGAACAGACCACACAGGGGACCTCGTGTACTGGCCCAGGGAGCAGAGGCAGCAAAGACAAGGGGGCCCTGGAGACCAGGGCCACGGCGGAAGATGCCCACCGAGGAAACCAAACACCATTGCACTTACTGACGTCGTCGCGATGCAGGGTGTAAAAGTCTAGAAAGGAAGTCTTCCCTTCTCATCCGTGTCAGTGAGGCGCGTCTGTGTTTAGTGTTCATCTCTGAACCAAACTCAGTTCATCAGTTGTTACCGAACTCGGGTTTGGCTGCTCACCACTCAAAAGCCAATAATTCGAGAGACAAGTGTCAACAGAGAGGAAAGGTGCTTTCATCAGAAAAGCCGGCAGTCTGGGGAGAAGGTGGACTCGTGTTGAGAGACCAGCTCTGAAGATTCTGCTCAGCCAGGACAGTGTTGAAAGGGGAAAGTGGGATTTGAGAATCTCGGTGAATCATCGAGGCAGAAGGTTGATTCTTCATCCTTCTCCATTATGTGCAGACTGGCTGACTCTTCTCTGATGTTCTCTTGCCCACGTGGTCTGCCTGCAGCATTGCTAAGGGGGCCGCTGGGGGGTGGGGGTAGAGAGCTAGCCATTCTTTAACTACTTAATTCTTCATCTTCTTTTTATCTAGGAGAAGAACAGGTCAGGCAAGGCATGGTGTGCATTCAGGAGAGCCCAAGTCAAGAGTTAGGTTCAGTTGCTTAGGGATCTCATTCCTGTAATCAGGTTTTTAAGGTTAGAGGGGAACAGAAATGGGGAAACAGGAAAGGGGCAAAAGAGCTGCTTTCAGAAACAGCGGAAACCTTAGGAAGAGTTGAGGGAAACGGCAAGGATGTGGGCAGGTAACGCTGCCTGGTGATGTCTGAGTAGTGGACACTTGGGGAGGTTGGAAGTGCTTTATGGCTCTGCACTTTCTTTCTTTACAGAAGGAGGAATATCAATACCTCCTTGACGCTTTCTCTGTTTCCTTGACAAAAGAAAACTGAACTTTTTTTTCTTAACATCTTTATTGGAGTATAATTGCTTTACAAAGGTGTGTTAGTTTCTGCTGTATAACAAAGTGAATCAGCTATGCGTATACATCTATCCCCATATCTCCTCCCTCTTGCGTCTCCCTCCCACCCTCCCTATCCCACCCCTCTAGGTGGTCACAAAGCACCGAGCTGATCTCCCTGTGCTATGTGGCTGCTTCCCACTAGCTACCTATTTTACATTTGGTAGTGTATATATATCCATGCCACTCCCTCACTTCGTCCCAGCTTCCCCTTCCCCCTCCCCATGTCCTCAAGGCCATTCTCTTCATCTGCGTCTTTATTCCTGTCCTGCCCCTAGGTTCTTCAGAACCTTTTTTTTTTTAAGACTCCATATATATGTGTTAGCATACGGTATTTGCTTTTCTCTTTCTGACTTACTTCACTCTGTATGACAGACTCTAGGTCCATCCACCTCACTACAAATAGCTCAATTTCGTTTCTTTTTATGGCTAATATTCCACTATATATATGTGCTACATCTTCTTTATCCATTCATCTGTTGATGGACTTTGAATTTGTAAATTGAGTGGGAAAATAGCAGACAGTGCAAAGAAAAAAAAGCATCTGGAAATATATTTCATTTGTTCAATTAGATTCATTTCAGTTTGCAAAATGGCACATTGGAAAAAACACCTTATGTCATCATTTCCCCCCCCCCCCCCCTTCTTGGCAATTATTTTTCTCTCTGGACGATTCTCTTCTCTGGACAATTCTCCCTTGAATTGTTCTGTGAAAATTGCTGACACTTTATTCCTTCTAGATTTTCAAGTGCTTTCAGAATTGGATTATTGTGGTAATAGGATCTCAATATTTAACAATCTCAGTGTTTAAAATTGAATGTTTTCCCGAATATTATGCTCGGAAAAGCTTTTTTTGTTCCCTTGAGCCGTTCACAGAAAGTGCAGACAGCTCTCCAGAGTGACTGCAGTGTCTGTTCACTGGAGATATGTTTAGACAGTCTAGTGGGGATGGAACGCTATCTGAGATTTCCTCAGTGCCATGACAGGATGGTGCTGGGGGAGAGCGCTGCAATTGTACTAAATCAGCAAAACGATGTCTTGGATTCATTAACAGTGCGATGTCGTCAGTGACTAGCAGTCAGTCTGTGAAGCAGAAGAGGGATCTGGAGGCCCAGAGAAAGTACGGACATACCTGTTAACTCAAAAATACGAGGCCTAGAGGAAACCGTCCGGAGCCTGTGCTCCGCGACGGGAGAGGCCACAGCAGTGAGAGGCCCGCGTACCGCAAAAAAAAAAAAAAAAAAAAATACGAGGCCTAGGGGCTTCCCTGGTGGCGCAGTGGTTGGGGGTCTGCCTGCCGATGCAGGGGACGCGGGTTCGTGCCCCGGTCCGGGAGGATCCCACGTGCCGCGGAGCGGCTGGGCCCGTGGGCCATGGCCGCTGGGCCTGCGCGTCCGGAGCCTGTGCTCCGCGACGGGAGAGGCCACAGCAGTGAGAGGCCCGCGTACCGCAAAAAAAAAAAAAAAAAAAAATACGAGGCCTAGAGGAAAACATTCCATAAAATGTGACCAATTTATGCAATGGTCATTAGGGATGACAGTTTCACTCATTACAATAGTCTAATCTTAACAAGAGGTTGAAATCACAATGTACTCTCTATTTTAAATAGCTTTAAAGGGCGTTTTTGGGTGATTATTGGATCTTATTTGTGCAGTTTCCTTCATTGAAAGCGCTGACAGAACAATGTACATTTTTATTGCATGGATTTCACAAATATAATTATGTAGAGAATTAGAGTGATACAGAGGAAAGGCAAAGCTTTTTTTTTTTTTTTAAATAATAGCCCGCTTTTATTTTAATAAAGCTAGTGACTATTTTGCTTGGATCTGACATCTAATATACTTTGGGAATACTTTCAGCCCTAATTAAGATAAATGGCCCACGATGGTAAGTTCAGATTTTGTTAACCAGCTCTTCTGTATTACCAATGATTTCTCAGAAAAATGTGTGTTTCTTTGTGGCAAGCACTTCATTTTCTCATTGCATTTTTTTCTACTTTGATGACAAAAGGGTAAAACCCGTTTCACTAAGCGGGCCTTGCAGCATGTGAGCGTACACCTCGTGGAGCTTCCGTGGCTGAGCAGTTGGTTCTCAGCGTCCGTATGCTGGTGGCTTGATCTTCAGCTCAGCGGTTTGAACTGGTTCCACGGGGTGGGAGCTGGGTTGGCCAAGTCTCGTCGCAGGACCAGGCGGATGCGAGGCTGCTCTCGGGGTCAAGGCGTCCTTTTCCACCCTCAAGGGTCCCTGTTTGGATGCCAGGTCACACCGTCACTTTACAGCCAGCTGCTGCTTTCCAGAAGACTGCTCTAGGGATTTAAAGTTTCTTCATTAGAAAAGCACAGGCAGGGACTTCCCTGGTGGCGCAGTGGTTAAGAATCCGCCTGCCAGTGCTGGGGATACGGGTTCGAGCGGAGCAACTAAGCCCTTGTGCTACAGCTGCTGAGCCTGCGCTCTAGAGCCCGTGCGCCTCAACTACTGAGCCTGTGCACTGGAGCCCGTGCTCTGCAACAAGAGAAGCCACCGCAACGAGAAGCCCACGCGCCGCAGTTGGAGGAAGCCCGCGCACGGCAACGAAGACCCAACGCAGCCAAAAATAAATAAATTTATAAGAAAAAATAATACTAAAGACCCCCCACCCCCGCTTAAAATAATAATTTAAAAAAGCACAGGCACATCAAACCTCAGAGGTGCCTTGGGTGGTATTTCAAGTGAGATTTTGTATGTTTTAGCCTCACCTCTGCCTTAGGACGGCTCAGCTGATATTATAAATTCTTGGTAATGTTTAAGTACATCTGTCTTAACGAGATTTTCTAAAGAGAAGGGATGTAAACCAGTTTCAGGTAATGCTTTCCTTATTAAGCCATTTAGAAAAATTCAGCTGGATTAAACCCCAAGTATTGGTTAACCTGATTTTTTATTCACTCACATTTTAGGAGAAAGATAAAAATGACCTTAAAACTAGCTCCCATGAAGGAGTTAATTGTGGTCAGTACCCTTTTGGCTCAGTCTTCCATACTTTTTCTTTCTGTGGTTTATTGTTGCATAATGTGAAATAGTGTTCAGAATTAGAGCTCCGAAACATTGCAAAATTGTAAATGAAGAAATGTATTTTATTACCCATTAATCATAGGATATTAAAACATTTCCAAAACAGGTTTGAAAGGAATATTTTATTTATTTATTTAAGTATAGTTGACTTACAATGCTCTGTTTAGTTCCTGCTGTACAGCAAATTGACTCAGCTGTACATACATATACTTTTTTTCATATTCTTTTCTATTATGGTTTATCACAGGATAGTGAATATAGTTCCCTGTGCTATACAGTAAGACCTTGTTTATCCATCCTGTATATAATAGTTTGCATCTGCTAACCCCAGGCTCCCAATCCATCCCTCCCCCATCCCCTCCCCCTTAGCAACCACAAGTCTGTTCTCTATGTCTGTGGGTCTGTTTCTGTTTCATAGATAAGGTCATTTGTGTCATATTTTAGATGCTACGTATAAGTGATATCATATGGTATTTGTCTCTTTCTGACTTATTAATTCTTCACTTAGTATGATAATCTCTGTGTCCATCCATGTTGCTGAAAATGGCATTATTTCACTCCTTTTTATGGCTGAGTAGTATTCCATTGTATATCTATATCTATATATGTGTACACCACGTCTTCTTTATCCGCTCATCTGTCGCGGGACACTGAGGTTGCTTTCGTGTCCTGGCCATTGTAAATAGAGCTGCTGTGAACATGGGGGTGCGTGTGTCCTACACTGTTGGTGGGACTGTAAATTGGTGCGACCACTGTGGAGAAAGGAATATTTTAACAGTTAGCAGAATTTAATAAACCAAATTGTACAATCTCCTGAGCATTGTGTCTAATCTAGATGTGTCTGTATGGAACATGTGTCTAACATTCAAACTTTGCCATACAACGCAAATTATTTTTTTTCTTCTGCTATAGAGGCTAAAGTCGTTACGTTTTTCTTGTACTAGAAGAGCTAAAGTCATCTATTTTGTTTATATTAACTTTGATCCACGTGATAAATGTCTAAACACTTATTCAAGAAATGTTTATTCAGTGACTGCTATGTCCCAGGCACTGTTCTACATGCTTGCAACAGATGGGCGAACTAAACAGAACCAAGCCTCCTGGCCTTACATTTTAGCAGAGAGATGGAGAAAATAAGTGAGAAACATGGTAAATAAACATAGTTTATATGGTAACAAATGCTACATAAAAAGGAAAAAGGAAAAAGACAAGCAGGTGTGCTAAGGAAAATCACATAGACACAGTGTGTTTTACTGACACGTAATAAAATCAACTGTATACCACCAAGACGTGCTATACTTTTGGAAATGCTGGTCTAGACCAGCACCTCCATTTGGACATTGTGGAAAGTCCCCTTCACAAAACAAAGACACTTGAAAGTAAATTGACCAAAGTGGTTGGATTTGAGAAAATGGCTTTGTAACCTTAGAGTTATAGATATACATTTTAGAGGAAAACTTCATCAGGGCAATTGCAAAGCAGGCAGTTAGCAAGGCAAAAATTTAGGTACAAGGGTGGTATTTCCCTGAGTTTAAACATCAGTATTATAATGACCTAGAATAAAAAGATACAAAAAAAAGTGGTTGGAATCTAGAGGTCATAGTTCTCTGGTTCCCAGATATGTACTGTTTCTTTTTCGTAATTCTGGAGTGTCATGTCATGGTAGACTCTTAACTCTATTACATCTTTGTAATTTTTATAATCAGAGGACAAACTGTATAATTCTGAAACAAAAGACCACAGTGCGTCTATGTGGTCAAGAGACAACGTCAGGTTCGCTTGAAATGGAAGGAGGAAGTTGCTTCTACACAAATTTTATTGTTTAAAATCTGGAATGTGATGAATTTTGTCTTTTTTTTATTCGGAATTTCAGAAAAGGGCTGGGACACAGGGGGACATTATAAAAAAAATATCCATTGCTTACTGTAGAAAACCGAAAGGAAAAAAAGTTAAGTGCTGTCTAGCATCAAGCTTTGAAAGCTCACAGAGTTGTAGCTTTGGTAAAGTTCAAACAGTAAATTCAATTAGTAAAGCAATGACTATCATCTGAATAAACATGACATTTAATGTATTAAATTCTTATCATAGGCTAGTCACAGGCTGAAAAGGGGCAGACACATGGGACATCAGCATCACGAGTATGGGTGTTTGTAGTGGATTCTGTGATTTTTTTTTTTAAGTAGGAAAGACTTCTGACAGTAGATTGTTTTTTCCTTACGAGAAAAAAAGTAAAAGCTCGAAGACAATTTTATATTACTTTGCTCTGGAAAACATTAGAAGAAACAAAAGCAAATACTCTAAACTAGTTGTCCAAGTAAACGTCTTAGCACAACATAAACGAAAGCAGAATATTTGCCACTCAAGTTCACGAGAGGGCTTCTTAAACACGGTGCACGTAAATTCCTTATTCTTTTAAAATGTCTACTAGAATTAACAAGATTATGAGCTGGACAAACAGATTAAATAGAAAATCCTTCAGAGGGTGATTCTGTGTGGACATTAGAAGTTTCACTTGGGACTCGGCAGTATTTCTTACCTGCAGTTTCTTTTTTTTCTCTCTCTCTCTCTAGATGTGGTGTGCGGGCTCAGTAGTTGTGTCACGTGGGCTTGGTTGCCCCGCGGCATGTGGGATCCTAGTTCCTGGACGAGGGATTGAACCCGCGTCCCCTGCATTGGAAGGCGGATTCTTTACCACTGGACCACCAGGGAAGTCCCCCATTACCTGCAGTTTCTGATCAGGTGGCTCAGAGGGACTGGCTCTGGGTTCCAGGAACCTGTGTTCTGGGGACCACGTTGTGAGAAACGCTGGGTTAAGGTCAGAGTTCACAGTTTGCAAGTTTGGGCAAAAATAAAAGCTGGAGAAGCAAAACCAAAAACAAACCAAATCCTCAAATTTTGGCAAAGATACAATTATGCTTGTTCATTTGAAAAAAAAATGCAATGAAATTGACAGATAAGTTAATGATCAATTTCTTTTTTTTTTTTTTTTTTTTTTTGTTTGTTTGTTTTTTTTTTTTTTGTGGTACGCGGGCCTCTCACTGTTGTGGCCTCTCCCGTTGCGGAGCACAGGCTCCGGACGCGCAGGCTCAGCGGCCATGGCTCACGGGCCCAGCCGCTCCGCGGCATGTGGGATCCTCCCGGACCGGGGCACGAACCCGTATCCCCTGCATCAGCAGGCGGACTCTCAGCCACTGCGCCACCAGGGAAGCCCCTAATGATCAATTTCTAATAAATAAAGAGCATATAAGGAAAACACCCAGAAAGTTTCCTTTGGCTGCTTTTTGTGGTCAGCTGTTAATGGGAAACACCGCATCTCTTCTGCTATGAAAAAAGTCCTCAAAATGAAAAATTTATGCTGTACTATGAAATTATACCTGTGTAAAATCAGTTTGATTAATGTATTCAATTCGAGTTCCTTAGCACAGGAAAGGAAAGAAGTTCACTGAGAAGTGAAAGATGAATGCAGTGGTTTTCCCCAAAGTACGTCTGGTGCTTTATGTACATTTAACCTCAGCTGATTAGCAAAAGATTCCAGAGAGTGGCCACAGTTTACAGTGTAGAGAAGAATGTCTCTGAAGTGTTATTCTGAATACAGAGGAAATGTGGTGATGAGAATGAGATCATGAAACGTGTCGAAGCTACCTGGGTGTTCAGATTCCATGGTCCCTGCTTGTGACCAAAGAGATTGTGTTGACGTAGAAAACAGTCAGGAAGTTTAGTTTTGCTGCTGCATTTCAGTGTAGCTCTGGATTGGTTGGATAGATTTGAAAACGATGGAACCATTTTGAAGCCGTGATAGTCCAAGTGCAGTTCTGGGAACGTGGTACCAGTTCACACTGCCTCTTATTTACTCTTCCTAAACTCCAGCCTGTTCCTCTGCCCACCTGACAGATGCAGAGACTTGGGCAAGCGAGTTTCAGTGTCTTTCATGTAGGGTGAAGGGAGGGTGTGAGTTGATTCTGATCTGAAAGTTCTCGTGAGAGCTGCAGAGTTCTCTGCATGGCTGTGTCCTTGCTTTCCCCACCATCGTCCACAAGTTTCTCAAACACCCACCGCTATTGGCATTCACTTTCCACGCTAATTTCCCAGGACTGATGCCCGAGGGTCGTGTTTCTGCGTCAGCTGGGGGCCACAGCATTCCAGTGGGTACGTCAGTAGAGAGCCTGCCGCCAATAGTAAGTCAGTCGTTCGGAAGTTTTCTAGAGGTCAGTGCCCTTTGTCCAGCTTGTTACGGAAGACCGATGGATAAAGTAACAGGAGGTGCTTCTGCAGTGTGAGAGCTGTTATGCAAATTGAACATCCTCTACTGAAAAACTGTGGAGAAATAGTGGAGTAAATGGTCATGCTTCTTAAAGTGAGCCTGGATGGGAAACATGGATTTTTTCTAACATTGTAAAAATATTTAAAGGAGTATTCTGGATTAATACAGTGTTTTTTATTGAATACTTTCAACATTCTAACAAAAAATAAATTGATTAATGGCCTATTTCAGTATTCATCTAAAGTCCAAACTTTGGACTAGCGGGTCTCTACCTGGCCTACATACAAGACTCACATGGGCCCTTTTAAATTGTACTCAGGACCAGGTCTGTCCCACATGACTTATATCAGCATCTCTGGGGAGGGGCTCAGGCATCAGGATTTCAAAACTTTCTTCAGGTGAATCTAGCTGGCAGCCAGGCCTGAGAACCACTGTCTTAAGATGTTTCCCGTCTAAGTGCCGTTTGAGTTGCTTCTAAGTAATTAAGGAATGTGTTTTCTTTGTTCCTATATCTGAAAAATCTTGCCTCTGTCTTTTAAGAAAATTATTTATTTTTGGCTGCGTTGGGTCTTCGTTGGTGCGTGCGGGCTTTCTCTAGTTGTGGCGAGCGGGGGTTACTCTTCCTTGCGGTGTGCGGGCTTCTCATTGCGGTGGCTTCTCTTGTTGCAGAGCACGGGCTTTAGGCGCGCGGGCTTCAGGAGTTGTGGCACGCGGGCTCAGTAGTTGTGGCTCACGGGTTCTAGAGCGCAGGCTCAGTAGTTGTGGCGCACGGGCTTAGTTGCTCCGCGGCATGTGGCATCTTCCTGGACCAGGGCTTGAACCCGTGTCCCCTGCATTGGCAGGCGGATTCTTAACCGCTGCGCCACCAGGGAAGTCCAGCCTTTATCTTTTTTTAAAACTTTTTATTTTGGAGTATGGTTGATTAACACTGTCGTGATAGTTTCAGGTGTACAGCAGAGTGAATCTGTTTTACATATACATATATCCACTCTCCTTTTGATTCTTTTCCCATATAGGCCGTTACAGAGTATTGAGCAGAGTTCCCTGTGCTCTACAGTAGGTCCTTGTTGGGTATCCATTTTAAATAGAGCAGTGTGTACATGCCAATCCCAAACCCCCAATCTATCCCTTCCCCCCATCCTTCCCCCTTGGTAACCATAAGTGAGTTCTCTTCGTCTGTGAGTCTGTTTCCATTTTGTAAATAAGTGCATTTGTATCATTTCTTTTTAGATTCCGCATATAAGCAATATCACATGATATTTGTCTTTCTCTGTCTGGCTTACTTCACTCAGTTTGAGAATCTCTAGGTCTGTCCGTATTGCTGCAAATGGCACTCTTTTGTTCTTTTTATTCGCCTTTATCTTTTAATCGAGTACCTAAACCTCCCTCGATGGAAACACAACCAGACATTCAGAGTTGGTTTTGCTAGGATTAGAGAAATGGGCAGTGGAGAGATGCTCGTGTACATCAATCACGCTGGAATCTGTTTAATTACAGCAATGTAGAGAGGGGTGGGAAATACATCACCGAGGTGATGCTAATTGCTTTAATGAGCCGCCAGGGACTGAAAGGAAGGGATCCCTCAGCTTGGCCAAGTGGAACGGAGACCGTTCCATCGGTTCCAGCCTGAAAGCGAAACCTTAGAATTTCTAACTCTTCTTCTAAAACAAGGGGAAAATGAATTATCATTGAATAATGCATTACATCTGCTCTGGAATGATAGTCACCGCAAATTATTCAAAGCAATGTCTGGAGACCCACTGAACGTGAAAGAGGAGGTTTTAATGCAGACTTTGGGTGAAGGAGCCAGGGGCGGGGGCTCGCTAGTCCACAGCCACCTGCATTCCTGCATTTCTGTTTTATTTCATCTGTGATATAAACATAAGGATCTAAACAGGATGAAGATAAACATTGTTTATATAAATACATGTGAAGTACTAATAACGAAATCGCTAATGCTTATGTATGTAATTTATGTCATCTAAGTAGAATGTGCTTTCCTGAAAGTACTTGTAATTATATAATTTTGAGTAAAAGACTTACTAACCAGTAGTCATCAGGAAGCTTTCTAGAGGAAACTCTTGCGGATAGCAGGCACCTTGAAGGCCTACATCATTTTGCAATCCGCCCCTCCCTCAACGTATACTGCCTAGCAGAACAGATTGCTTTTCTTATGCACCATTAAGTACATTTAAGCCAATAAGCTCTTCATTAAATCTTTTTAGAACAAGAGTAATCACCTTTTCTATTTCCTTATTTAGTTTTGAGTGTATTCCTCCATTTTTTTTTTTTTTTTTGCGGTACGCGGGCCTCTCACTGCTGTGGCCTCTCCCGTTGCGGAGCACAGGCTCCCGACGCGCAGGCTCAGCGGCCACGGCTCACGGGCCCAGCCGCTCGGTGGCACGTGGGATCTTCCCGGACCGGGGCACGAACCCGTGTCCCCCGCATCGGCAGGCGGACTCTCAACCACTGCGCCACCAGGGAAGCCCTATTCCTCCACACTTAAATGAAAATCTAAAGAACTGTTCTGTTCTTTATCTATAACTTTCCTCATATATGTGTCTATTTTGTCTGCTGGTCTCTGCTTTGAAAAAGCAGCACCACGACCAACAAAGACTGTTCCAAAGTAGCATGTATGTGTGTGTATGTATTTGTGTGCATGTGTGTTTATGTATTTGTATGCATCTGTATGTGCCTGTGTGCACGTGTGTGAATGTGTATATGAGATGTGTGTGTTTTTGCGTGTATGTGCGCTTCCCTGAGCCTCGAGTCCTGTCCCGCGAGGAGCAGTCTCCTGCCTTCTCTGTCCAGATGCTCCTCTGAGTTGAACCAGTGTCTTAGTCAGCTTGGGCTGCATAACAAATACCACAGACTGGGTGGTGAACAGCAGACATAAATTTCTCACAGCTCTGGAGGCTGAGGGTCCAAGACTAAGGTGCCGGGTGGTCAGATTCTGGAGAGGGCCCTTCCCCTGGCTTGCAGATGGCCGCCTCCCGCTGTGTCCTCACCTGGTGGAGAAAGGGCTCTGCTGTTTCTTCTCTCACAAGGGCACCAGCTCTATGGGATTAGGTGTGTCAGGGGCACGGGCATTGGTGAAGCATTTTTCTCCAGGAAACCAGGCTGCCACTCTTTGTTCCCATTGGTAGGATGGAGGGTGGTGAAGAGAAAGCTGCTGTGTTTTCCCCAAATGAATTATGTTTGGGAGCAAAACAGAACTGTGATTTAGTAACTCTGAGTACATTATCATCTTTTTTAAGATACATTCTTGTTTCTAGCTTTTTTCTCTAAACAGTATGTACACTGTGATCACATTTCTGTTGACAGTGAAAGATGTTCTTCTGTGTCCTTTATAGCCTGTGTGTTACAAGCCTGAACTGAAGAGACATTAGCCTTGGTTTCAAATTCTCTTAGTAGATGGGTGATGTTGACCAGAAAACTGAACCTCAGTCTCTGTTTATCTTCTGTGAAATAAGGACCGTAATGCAGAGCACGAACCCAGCGTTTGGCATGAAGTGAATAACTCGTTCTCATCCTAACACAAGCACAGTACAGGGCAGCAGTCATGATCCAGAAAACACAAACCTTCAACATATTCTTTATGACATTGAGCCTGACCAGTGTTTTGACTGTTCGCTACTTTGTGCTCATCTCTGCCGGTAAATGCAGAGATGTTATTATTGCCTGCAACTTTCATGGCATTTATTTTTATGTTAGAATGGACATAATTTGTTATTTCCAGCACAGTGGGCTCATTGAGTAGTATTCTTGAAATGGATAGAGGCTCCATGGTTTTTAGAAGACATAGATTGTGTTTAAATCCAGGGAAACTGCCTGAAAATACGTTTGAAAATTCCCCCGAAAATAGTTATTAAAGGCACAAAATTGTGACTCTGCCTCTTTTCTTGGGCTTTTGCTAAGACTCTGTACTTCAAAGCATGGTCCGTGATGATGCTTTTTTTTTTTTTGTGGTACGCAGGCCTCTCACTGCCGTGGCCTCTCCCGTTGCGGAGCACAGGCTCCGGACGTGCAGGCTCAGCGGCCATGGCTCACGGGCCCAGCCGCTCTGTGGCACGTGGGATCTTCCCGGACCGGGGCACGAACCCGTGCCCCCTGCATCGGCAGGTGGACTCTCAACCACTGCGCCGCCAGGGAAGCCCTTGTGATGATGCTTTTTGTTTGGAAGATTTAGAGGAGAGGCTGGGAGCATGTCCTCTGCTTTGCTCCTGTGTCTTACTTATTTCATCTTGTTGATCTGTCTATGCATAATGTGTTAATTAATATTTCTGGATCTTTTTGATCGATCTCAGTGTTTTATATAAGCTGTGATCTTGCTTTGACCTAGGTCACTACTCATCTGTGATTTGTGGTACCCGTGGTTTGGAGCAAGGGCAGCGCCCACGGCTCCTGGAGTGTAAACAGCGTCAGCATCGTCTGCCGATGTGTGAGGTTGGACATCCTCAGGGCCCACCCCACACCTGCTCGCCAAAGCCCTGGCGGGCCGGGGAGTGGGTCGTGCGTCCAGCCGTCAGTGTTCAACAAGCCCTGCAGGGGAGTCTGGTCAACTCTAGTTTGAGACCCATCAAGTCATACAACCTCCTGTCTGTCTTGAATACCTATGTCTCTATCCCTGAACTTTTTATTGAAAGACTGGAGACAGTAAACACTATTTTATACAGTTACAGAAGTTAGAATGTTTAGTTAACGAGGTAAGCTTGGGTAACGAGGAGGTGGGTGGGGAGAAAGTCGGTGGTCCGAGGCCAACACGGTGCTTAGGAGGCAACAGCTGAGGCTGGAGCTGTGTGTGAACAGAGGCTGGGGCTCTCTGTCCTCGAGGTCACGTGAACCCTGTGCCAGGAGGAGGACCCCAGGGCCCCATCACCAAGGTCAAAGGGCAAGGGCCTTTTTTATTATGTGGGCAAGGGCTCTCTGGCACTGAGCTGGGTGATGTACAGCGATGAGAGAACACAAACGTAAGCCTGTCCTCACAGGCTTAGAACTAATTAGATGGAAGAGATAAGGCCTTTGCCCAGAAGCACATCATCCCCACATGGTTGGAAATTCTAAGCCAAGTGGGAGGGTCTAGTTGACTTTGGATGGGGGACTGGAAGCTTCTGGAACATGGCATGTCTCCTCTGCTGGAGAACAAATGGGAAAGGAGGGCTAGCGGTCAAAGGCCATTCTGTGCTGAGAGGACCACAGAGAACAGACGCTTGTCAGAGAGCGAATGGCCAGGACAGAGGAAGGAACCGATGTGTATGAAGACGCAGGCGGGGCATCGGGGGAGGTAAAGATAATAGTACCCGCAGCTCAGCCAGCAGGAACCTGAGCGCCAGGATTGCTCACTGGGGACTCAGCTCTCACATCCTTCCTTCTACTGAAGGATGGCGCAGAGGCTTGGAACTCTTAGTGACTTCCCCAAACAGCACTGATTACTGACTGTTATACTTGAGGTGTGTAGGGGAGAAAACTGTAAGAGATGTACTGGATTAAGAATCTACACAAGTGACTTTCAGAATGTTTCCATGTTGACTTTGCATCAGGAAGGCCGTAGAAGGGAACAGTCTTCCACTGGACAGAGATGAGGGCTTGTAAGGGCAGGCGGGTTCCGAGCGTGAAGTTAGAGCCCCGGAGAAGCAGGGCGGCGTTTGGCAGACGAGGGGTTGTGTGGTTGCCGGGGTGGCCAGGAACCAGGAGCTGCTCTCAGTTTCCCACAGACTCGGGATGTCATCACGACAGAGGCGGCCGGGTCACTGATCGACAGCATCACAGCCCAGGAAAGTGAGACCCAAGGAGGGAACGAGGTTTGTCTACAATCTAAGGAAGCGTTGCAGGGCTGCTAAGTAAGCACTTCGGACAGTGACAGATCTGGATTGAAACTGGCTGTGCTGTCCACTACCTGAGCAGGTTGGTGGCCCCTGGGCAAGTTACCTAGGTGCTCACGTGTAATGCCGAGGTGGCCTGCCAGTGCAGCCGGGTCGTGGTGAAACGTGAGCTGGCTCTTGCTGTTGTGTCCATCACAGCCAGGACGGGAGCCCAGACTCCTGACTCAGGTCCAAGCTCCTCCCATGTTAGTGCCGAATACCACCTGGAATCTCAGAAGAAAGACTTAACCAGATGAAGTTCACGCTGTAACCTGCCTCATCACCGTGCCGCTTGCCCTGGGGAATGTGTCATTCAACGGCAGTCACGTTAAGTGAACGACAGGAGCCCCCATGTCTGAGGTTATCTGCAAAGAGCAACCTATAGGAAGGTTCTCTTTCCAAAGTCGTGGCATCCAGTTATTTTAGGGGTTTTCCTGGACGCTCAATTCAAGACGCCGACTTGCCGTTATTACCTTCACATTTCAGTTCACCGGCGTGGGGAGAGTCCAGGGCCCAGGGCGATCCGGACTCGGTCCTTGAACCCATCTGGGCACCAGGCAGCTTGAGGTTCCTGCGTCACTGAGCAGGTGCATAACGCTGCACTGCGATCCCTTCTTCTTTTCAGGATCCAGAATCAAGGGCCTTCTCAGTGGCCGTAGAGAAAAACAGGCAATGACTTGGATTCTGCTCCTTATACGTAGAAAACGGGAGAAACATGTACGCTAATTCAGAGACACTGAATATATTTCATAAACTTCAAAGAGATGAAAAGGCATTTTTGAAATCTAATGGTTGAAAATACTGGACTAATAAATTGGTCATGGAATTTAGTGTGGCTTCGAGTTTTGGGTCAATTGTTTTAACTAGTACATTTAAATATAACTTCTTCTTATTTATGCCTCAGAGATTTTTAAAAAGACAATTATTTAGCATCTGTGATCTGTTGGCATTTCCTAATTAAATATTGAACAAGTTATACCCACATCTAGAAACCTAGAAAAGCCTAAACTTCTCCCAGGTCTGAGTCGCTGGAGGGCTAAGGTCTTTCTGTACATCAGCTCTGGGTTTAACCAGACTGTTCGCACAGGCCGGCTTTGTGACTCTTGGGTTTTCACATTTAAGGGATCATAGATTCTCTGCATTAAAAGGATTGTAAAAGTTGAAAACACCTTCTGCTTGATTCTTCTTTATGAGGTACTAGTTGGGTTGTCCTTCTAGCCTTCGTCGAAATGTCTGAGGTCCTGAGCACTGATTGTTTCCCAGGGCTGTTCATCTCGCTGGACAAACCTGACGTAGAAACTGAGAACGTTTCGTTAAAGCCAAAATCTGTCTCCCTGCCTACGGCTGCTGGTCTTTGTTGCTGTCTTTTGGGAGGAGAGCCGTAAGCAAATTTTTATTATAATGATATTGTTCACACTGAGAAAAGAAGTATTTGTTCATTTTAGAAACTTCGGGAAACATAAAAAGGAATGAAAAATAAAATGAAATTCCCCTACACTGTACCCTGCAGACACAGTCACTGTTAGCATGTGGTATCTTTTTTTCACAGGTTTCCCCACGTGTGCTTGTAAACACACTCAGGTGTGAAATGGCAATGGAACTCTGGCCCCTCACATTATTTTCAGAACTACGTCTTACGTGGGAAACGTTTCTCCACGTCATCAAATAGTCTTCGAAAGTATGGTTCCAAATAGTCCAAAATTGGGATGTGCCGTAATTTATTTACCATTCCCTGAGTTTGTGGGTCACTCAGTTCACATAAACATACTTGTATAAAACTCGGAATTTCTTTCAAATATTTGAAGAGGGTATTCAGGTCTCCTTTGTGTCTTTTCAAAGTTAAAAAACCCCTCAGTTTTTTTTTTCAGTTGTTTCCCCTCTAACAGTTTCTCTGCCTTTCACCATCGAAATTGCTTTCTCCTGAATTTAATCTTGTTTGCTTGTACCTTTTACCTACAACCGAACGCAATACTTTGGTTGACAACTGAGCATTTCAGCGCAAGTTAGGAGTGTGTTTTCCTATAATTGATGAATGTTCTTCTGTAGTCTAATAGTGCAATGTAAGAGTCCATTAGCTCTTTCACTGACAAATCCTGGCTAACACTGGCTTTACACATAATCAGTTATTTTTAGTTAACAGAACCCCACGAGGGGGAGCGAGCAGTGCTGTGCTGTCAGCTCCGGGAGTGGGCTCAGCGTCCAGGAGAGCCAGCGGGAGCTGGGCTCGGGTCCCAGTTGTGAGGCCACAGCCTGGAGTGACCGGGCAGCGAGGCTACTGAAGGAAGACTTTGCACTGGTTTACGCTTTTCCTCAGCGTTTACCATCTGTGTAAAATAGAGACAAAAATTAGCACATAAGATGTAGTCACATGATTTGGAAAATGATACAATATCTAATTCTTCTGTACTTTGGAAGATAACTCAGACCTTTGTTTCCAAGTAGGATTTGGTAAAGAGTGAAAAGGTGTAAGGGTCTCTGTGGCTGCCATTTCTGGAATGCTACAGAAGGAGAAAACGTCATAGGTTTTCTTGCAACTTCTAACTCCTGAGAAGGACACTTTACGAGATATTTATTTGGGGCATATGGATTTCAGGTACTGTATAACTGAACCGACAGACTGATGATAATTATCATGCTAATACAGATTGATGGCAGCTGACACCTCATTATTAGGGTTGGCAGGAGTGGCACCTAGCACAGAGCTAGGTAAAACTCACCTTTCTCCCGGTGAAGACACCTCATTCAGTTCAGAGGTTAAGGAGATCGCCAGTGCCACTCAGCTAGTCAACAGTAGACCTTAATCCCAAATCCGATGCTTTTTCTACTGCATCGTACTTTATCAGCAGTGGGCAATTTAAAAATGATGAATAAATCATAATGTTCATTGTTCACCAGTGCATTTGTTGGATCAGAGAAGCTGTGGGAGGATGTAACGTATTCTGTGTTCTTACGGCGTTCATGGAGGGGTGTGTGTGTGTGTGTGAAAAGTACCATTTTGTAAACGGTTTAGAAATGCCACTCCTTAGATTACCATGTCTCTCTTTTGGTTTCTGAGGTTCAGGGAAGCTAGGGTAGCTTTACTTCTGTCAGTATGGCGACCTTGCTTTTGATAGTTATTTTATAATCTTTGGTTAATTAAATCAGGAATTGAGTCTAACGTTATGAGTGTGTGTGCGGTGACTATGTGTGTGCCCACGTACGTGATAAATTCCTGCCAATCTGTAGTTCATCTGAAAGCCCGATGTTACCTGCCATCGGGGGTAACAGTCTGACCAACCATCTCCGGATCAAGAGATTAAGTGGTGCCATCAATTACAAATTGGCAAAGAAGCTTGAAATGTTTCCAAAACCTAAGTGAGCAATTATAATCATTCCGTCATTCCAGTCATACAGTCGAACAGGAACTGCAATGAATTATACAGTATTCTTTTGCTCATTAAAACACATTTCTCTGAAAATGGGTCATAACAGAACAACTTCTTTTTTCATTTTAATTACTAGAAGCAAACAGTAATGTGCCCCAATGGAAAAGTCACTTGAATCCAAATCAGGAGATCTGAAATACAGTCCCCTTTGTAGGGCAAGTTAATTTTGTGAACTTTTCTAGACTGTGTTCCTTATTCTTAAATCTGGTTTGAAATATATGGTTGATAAGATTTCTTCCAGATCTTGTTTCTTGGTTAACCTGAGGGATAAGGTAGGTTAGTATTTTAATATTATTATTCATTCATTCATTGATTTATTATACAATTTCTGAGTTACTTCAGTGTGTAAACTACTGTATTATTTATTTTTAATAATATTTATTTTAATTAATGTTTATTTTCTTCTTGGAAGAGCCCATATCCCTCTATCTATGCATTTGTCCTTCTATCCATCATTTGTCAAAGAATGTTCTTTTTATTTTAATTAATTAATTAATTTATTTTTGGCCGTGTTGGGTCTTCATTGCTGTGCACAGGCTTTCTCTAGTTGCGGCGAGCGGGAGCTACTCTTTGTTGCGGTGCGTGGGCTTCTCATTGCGGTGGCTTCTCTTGTCGTGGAGCATGGGCTCTAGGCGCATGGGCTTCGGTAGTTGTGGCACATGGGCTCGGTAGTTGTGGCTTGCGGGCTGTAGAGCGCAGGCTCAGTAGTTGTGGCGCACGGGCTTAGTTGCTCCACGGCATGTGGGATCTTCCCGGACCAGGATCGAACCCGTGTCCCCTGAATGGGTAGGCGGATTCTTAACCACTGCACCACCAGGGAAGTCCCAACAAGTGGTTTTTGATCACTGTATTGTATGTAGGAACATTTCAAAGTTTATAATCCTTCCGAGCAGGTAGTATTTCTAGAAATATCTGGGCCATTTTATACAAATATATTTACATCTAAACCTCACATACCATTTAAAGGAAGAATACTTTTTTAATAGAAGATAATATTGCTAAATATATTATTAGAATTTTTAATGACCTTGGCAGTTATAACGATGTCAGAATTACGTATGTAAATGGCAGATGGAGAATTCTTTGACGCGAGTCATGACTCTGTACCCTCAATTGAAACATGACAGCAGCAGTCGTGCAACTCTGTACAAATAGGTTGCAGATACTATGGAAAAAATAGGTTGAGTAAAATCCTTCTTCGAAGAGGTCTTTCCTTCCTTCCACCTGTTGTGTTACTACTATGGTCGAGTCATTAGAAGTGAGCTTTGTATCCCGGTAAAGACGGGTGGAGGTGGGGGGATAAAGGTCACCATAGTCCTCAGCTGGCTGGTCCCTGAAGCTGCTGCAAGGCAGGTAAGCTTCCTAGGGTCGGGACAAGGGTTCCTCACTGGTGACATCAGAAATGGAGAGCCGGACGCTCTCTGTGCAGAGCACTTTGTTTGTCCCTCTGTTGTACCACTGAAGCTTTACATACTGCTGCTACGACGATCTGTCGCCTTCAGCTGAACTGTGTGCCCAGGGGCAGGGACGGTGTCTTGTTCACCTTCGTGTCCCGATTACTTCTCAGGATACGTGACATGCCATTGGCACTCAATAATTTAATGAGATAATAATTTCAATGAAAGAGAATGTTGGTTGTGCGAAAATATCTCTCGCAGACTCATTGTTGACTTGCTTAGTACTTCCTTAGGAAGCTGTTGTAGTCCTGGGCCATGGAGAAAAATTAACTAATTCATGACTTTGCCTAAACTCAAGCAATAGTATTATGTTGGTGTTGACAGGTGACATCTGACACGTCAATATTATTTTCCAAACTAAATGTCCTCGGTTGGCATGTTGCTATAAATAGAATTTATTTTGGTGTCAAGTAGCCACAACCTAAAGCAAGTGGTGTAGTTGCCTTTGACTCTGGGGGGTAACTGGCCCTGTAACCAGCTGCACTTCTCTGGATGCATATATGGCACCCGGTGTGTGTAATCGTCTGTGAACAGTACACCTGCTAATGGTTAGTGCAGTACGTGTCTAATTCTGCCTTAACTGTGTTCAGTCCATTGGTGCTATATGATTGGTCATAAAAGGAGAATTAACTCTCAAGCTTCTGGAGATAACGACAGAACTGATATCAACATATTCTAATCTTTCTCCATTTTTTTATGTTCCCAGAGACTTGAGGTTTAACAGAATCAGAGAAATTCCCAGGAACACCTTCAAGAAACTCAAGAATTTGAACACTCTGTACTTGTTGCTTAGCTGTGGGGCTTGTAAAATTATGAGCTAGTTGGACTGCAGTTTACCATGAAAAGCCATCCTGAAAGAGAACAGCTACACATGAGATGGGCACCTTGCTAGGGGCCTCGTAACCAGCAGAATTCTGTGCTTCTTTCCAGTGCCTGTATTTTTGTTACCTTCTGAATTAGGAGATATTCCTATTTGTCTAATTGTCATTTATAGTCTTTTGGTTTAGAAAAGCTCATGAGGTTGAAGGAACAGAGAAAGAGTTGTTAACGACTTGTCTATGGGTCCCGTCACCAAAGCAATAGAAATGCAGTTAAACCTCATGACTTGCTGAGTCCAAAGCCCATGCTCTCACCTGGGTGCTGCATCTCCTTCTCTGTAATACCGTGAAGACATTTAAAATCATGTAGTCCGAGGAAAAATGACAACTTTATGGCTAAACTCCAATGAAACGTTTCAGTGTTCGAAGCCCTCGTTTTGTTCACTCTGCCGATACTTCTGATCTGTTGTGTGTGCAACAGTCTGCGGGCTTTGGATCCAGATCAAAATACACACGACTCTGCTTTAAAACAGCTGATAATCTGACCTTGTGGGTCCGACAACAAAGACCCCACTGTAAGACACAAGTAACGAGAACACAGTAAGTGCCACGAGGAAAGAGTGGAGAACTCTGGGAGATAATGACAGACCCTAGAAGGACTAGCAGTGCTTAAAGTCATTCTGTGCCGAACCTAGATGAATCCACAGGTGAAAGCGCTGAAACTTAGGAATATGCGTTGTTCTTAGTACCACGTGGGTACGTGTCTTCTCGTCAAAATATTTTCATAAGAGAGTTAGAAATATTACCAATTTAGCTAACTTCTCACCGTATGGCAGCCGAGCTAGTCCTCTGACTTTAGGGTTGAGATCATGACTTTCCACTTGTACTTTTCCATCTGGTTTCTTTCCAGTAACTGATGTCCAAATACACATACTTTATCACAGTGTCTCTGGTTGGGATGACACAAGAGCACGAGGGAGTAGGGGCGGCAGGGTTTACTTCTTGTTTATCATTAAACAGTGGTTCTCAAGCTGTGTTGTGTGAAGACGGTTTCTGGGGTGCATGTGGACAGAAAAATGCCTAGCCCTCCCCCCCAGAGACTCTGATTCGGCATTTCTCAGGAGCAGCCCAAACGTTTGCCTCTTAAGCAGTGTCTCTAGGGGTTCTGCTACTTGGGAAGCCTTCCGCCGCTGTCTACTGAGATACGTTGGTGATAAATAACCAGATATCTTATGAATTTATCAAATTGTTAATGTTACCAAATGTTATCAAATCTCTTCATTAGAGCAGAATAACACAATGATAATCTCTATTGGCATTTGTCCACAGGTTTCAGTATAGTACGTGATGCTTTAATCATTAATGAATAATCCACCTCTTCGTTTGGTAGAAAGCATACTTATTATCAACTTGTGCCTAAGTATTTTTTAAAAAATTTTATTTATTTTTGGCTGCATTGGGTCTTCGTTGCGGTGTGCAGGCTTCTCACTGCGGTGGCTTCTCTTGTGGAGCACGGGCTCTAGGTGCGCGGGCTTCAGTAGTTGTGGCTCACGGGCTCAGTAGTTGTGGCTCGTGGGCTGTAGGGCTCATGCTCAGTAGTTGTGGCACACGTGCTCAGTTGCTCCGCGGCATGTGGGATCTTCCTGGACCAGGGCTCGAACCCGTGTCCCCTGCATTGGCAGGCGGATTCTTAACCACTGTGCCACCAGGGAAGTTCTCTTTGTCTTTATTTTTAACTCTCTATATTTTAGAGAGATTAATCCTTTATATTACTACAAATACTTTCCCATAGTTTTTCATTTTTCTTCTGACTTTAAGATGTTTTGTTGTTTGCAATACTAAAGTCTTAGGTTTAAAAATTTTGGTAGTTAAATTTATATATTGTTTCTTTTATTACTTTTAATCTTGGAATCATAATTAGAAAACCTTTTCCCATACCAGGTTCATAGAAGAAGAATTTATCCATGATTTTCTTTTAGTAGTCATATAGTTTCATATTTTTGCATTTAGATCCCTGAGCCATTCAGAACTTATTTTGGGGTTTCTTTTGAGGTTTGAATCCAATTTTATCTTTCTCCAAAAAGCTACCATTTGTTCCAACTCCATTTATTTTAAAAGTTCAGTCACTTTTATCATATACAGAATTTCCATATGTTCTTGAGTTAATTTTGAACTTTCTGTTCTTTTCTACTAGTAGACTTTATTTTTAGAACAGTTTTAGATTTACAGAAAAATTGAGCAAATAGTACAGATTTCTCATAATATCCCCTTCCCCGAATTGCACATAGCTTCCCTGTTATTAACATCTCACATTGTGGCGTGTTTGGGACGGTATTGATATATTATTATTAAGTAGAGTCCATAGTTTATTCAGACTTCCTTAATTTTTACCTAAGATCTTTTTGCTGTTTCAGGATCCATCCAGGAAGCCGTCTTCATTTAGTTGTCGTGTTTCTTTAGACCGTTTTTTTTAATAAAAATATTTATTTATTATTTCTTTATTTAATTTATTTTTGGCCATGTCAGGTCTTAGTTGCGTCACGCGGGATCTTCACTGAGGCATGCAGGATCTGTCGTTGTGGCGTGTGGGCTCTTCCTTGTGGTGCACGGACTTCTCTCATTGTGGCGGTGGGTTTTCTCTCTCTAGTTGTGGCACACAGCCTCAATCGTTGTCGCTCACAGGCTCAGTAGTTGTGGCTCGTGGGTTTAGCTGCCCCGTGGCATGTGGGATCCCAGTTCCCCAACCAGGGATCGAACCCATGTCCCCTGCATTGGAAGGTGGATTCTTTACCACTGCACCACCAGGGAAGTCCCCCGGTTTTTTTTAACTGAAAAATGGTCATAGAAACCAAGGTCTGGTAGGTTTCTGTTCCTTTTCCACTCGTTTGTCTATTCGTGCGCCAACACCACATTTTATAATAGAGGCTTAATAGCCTACCCCTCCTGCTGCCCCATCATTGCTCCTTTTCCGTTTTCCTAGCTGTTCTTCATGTTCTTCATGTTTATTTTCATTTGAAATTCAGGATCCATTTGTGTAGCTCTTGGGTATACACATAGCAGTGTAATTGTTGGACCATGGGATAAGCTATGCTTAAGTTTGGTAGATACTACTAATGGTTTTCTAAGGTGGTTGAACCAACTTCCACTCCCCAAAGCAACCTAGGAGCAATCCAGTTCTTCCAGACTCACACCAACACGACATTGTCAGTCTTAATCGTTTTTAGCCATTTTTGATGGTTGTAAATCATATTCCAGTGTGGTTTTAATTTGTACTTCCCTTATGACTAGTGATGTTGAACATATTTTTATATGCTTATTGGCCATTCAGATATTTTCTTTTGTAAAACGCCTGTTTGGGTCTTTTGCTCATTTAAATTGGGGTGTCTGTCTTTTCTTTATCTATAGAATTTCTTTATAAATTTTGGTTGGGTCCTCTGTCAGTTATATGTAATGTGTACATCTCTCCGTCCGTGGCTTGTTTACTCACTTAATGATAATTTTTTATTTTAATGAAGTTTAATGTATCAATCTTTAATGGTTAGTACTTTTTAATGTTATTTAAGGTATTTTGGCTACCCTAGGATCATAATCTTTTTTCAAGAGTTTTAGAGATCTGTTATCTACCTCCAGTTAGCTTTTGTGAATGGCGTTGGTGGAGGGTCAAGATTCATATTTTCCACGTGGGTGTCCAGTTGCTCCTTCACCTCTCTGAAAAGACCATCCCTGCTTCCCTGGTTGCAGTGGCGCTTTTGACATAAGTTAACTGAAGATGTAGCTGCCTATGTGTGGTGCACAGTTCTGGTCTCTGTGTTCTGTGCTGTTGAGCCATCTGTCTGCTTGCACCAATATAATGCTATCTTAATTACCATTGTTCTACAGCACGTCTTGAAATCTGGTGGTGGAAATCTTATAAATTTGTTCAATTTCCACAGAAAAGCTTCCTGGTACTTTGATTGGGACTCTATGAATTTATAGATCAATTTGGGGGAATATTGACTTCTGTACAATGTTGAGTCATCCAATACATGATACAGACTTTCTTTTTATTTAGGTGTCTAAAATTTCTTCTTAGCAGTATTTTTTACTTTTATTGTTTTGGTCTCTTGATTTTTTGAAAATTTATTAATTTAATTAATTTATTTTTGTCTGCGTTGGGTCTTCGTTGCTGCGTGCGGGCTTTCTCTAGTTGCGGTGAGTGAGGGCTACTCTTTGTTGCTGTGTGCAGGCTTCTCATTGCGGTGGCTTCTCTTGTTGTGGAGCATGGGCTCTAGGCGCGTGGGCTTCAGTAGTTGTGGCACGTGGGCTCAGTAGTTGTGGCTCGAGGGCTCTGGAGCGCAGTCTCAGTAGTTGTGGCACACGGGCTTAGTTGCTCCATGGCATGTGGGATCTTCCTGGACTAGGGCTCGAACCCATGTCCCCTACATTGGCAGGCGGATTCTTAACCACTGTGCCACCAGGGAAGCCCCTGATATCTTTCTTAAAATTAATTTTTTTTTTTTTTTTTGCGGTATGTGGGCCTCTCACTGTTGTGGCCTCTCCCGTTACGGAGCACAGGCTCCGGACGCGCAGGCTCAGCGGCCATGGCTCACGGACCCAGCCACTCCGCTGCATGTGGGATCTTCCTGGACCGGGGCACGAACCCGTGTCCCCTTCATCGGCAGGTGGACTCTCAACCACTGTGCCACCAGGGAAGCCTATGTGTTTGTATTTTTTCAGATTTTTTCCGGTAATTGGTATCTAGTCTCACAGCACTGTTTTCAGAAAAGATACTTGATACGAGTTCAGTTTTCTTAAATTTATCAAGGCTTGATTTGTGACCCAGGATATGATCTGTCCTGGAGAATGTTCCATGAGCACTTGAGAAGAAAGTGTATTCTGTTGTTTTTGGATGGAATGTCCTATAAATATCAGTTAAGTCCATCTTGTTTAATGTATCATTTAAAGCTTGTGTTGCCTTATTTATTTTCATTTTGGATGATCTGTCCATTGGTGAAAGTGGGGTGTTAAAGTCCCCTACTATGAATGTGTTACTGTCGATTTCCCCTTTTATGGCTGTTGATCATGCCATAAAGCACCTCAACATCTAAGGCAGTTGACCATTTGCCTTTTGTATTGAGGTGCTCCTATGTTGGGTGCATAAATATTTGCAATTGTTATATCTTCTTCTTGGGTTGAACCCTTGATCATTATGTAGTGTCCTTCTTCGTCTCTTTTAATAGTGTTTATTGTAAAGTCTATTTTGTCTGATAGGAGAATTGCTACTCCAGCTCTCTTTTGATTTCCATTTGCATGGAATACCTTTTTCCATCCCCTCACTTTCAGTCTGTATGTGTCCCTAGGTCTGACGTGGGTCTCTTGTAGACAGAATATATACAGGTCTTGTTTTTGTATCCATTCAGCCAGTCTGTGTCTTTTGGTTGTAGCATTTAATCCATTTACATTTAAGGTAGTTATTGATATGTATGTTCCTATTACCATTTTCTTAACTGTTTTGGGTTTGTTATTGTAGGTCTTTTCCTTCTCTTGTGTTTCCTGCCTAGAGAAGATCCTTAGCATTTGTTTTAAAGCTGGTTTGGTAGTGCTGAATTCTCTTAGCTTTTGCGTATCTGTTAAAGGTTTTAATTTCTCCATCAAATCTGAATGAGATCCTTGCTGGGTAGAGTAATCTTGGTTGTGGGCTTTTCCTTTTTATCACTTTAAATATGTCCTGCCAGTCGCTTCTGGCTTGCAGAGTTTCTGCTGAAAGATCAGCTGTTAACCTTATGTGGATTCCCTTGTATGTTATTTGTTGCTTTTCCCTTGCTGCTTTTAATATTTTTTCTTTGTATTTAATTTTTGATCATTTGATTAATATGTGTCTTGGTGTGTTTCTCCTTGGATTTATTCTGTATGGACTCTCTGTGCTTCCTGGACTCAATTGGTTATTTCCTTTCCCATATTAGGGAAGTTATCAACTATAATCTCTTCAAATATTTTCTCAAACCCTTTCTTTCTCTCTTCTTCTTCTGGGATCCCTACAATTCAAATGTTGTTGTGTTTAATGTTGTCCCAGAGGTCTCTGAGACTGTCCTCAATTCTTTTCATTCTCTTTTCTTTATTCTGCTCTGAGGTAGTTATTTCCACTATTTTATCTTCCAGGTCACTTATCCGTTTTTTCTGCTTCAGTTATTCTGCTATTTATTCCTTGTAGAGAATTTTTAATTTCATTTATTGTGTTGTTCATCATTGTTTGTTTACTCTTTAGTTCTTCTAGGTCCTTGTTAAACGTTTCTTGTGTTTTCTCCATTCTATTTCCAAGATTTTGGGTCATCTTTACTATCATTACTCTGAATTCTTTTTCAGGTAGACTGCCTATTTCCTCTTTATTGGTTTGGTGTGGTGGGTTTTTACCTTGCTCCTTTGTCTGCTGTGTATTTCTCTGTCTTCTCATTTTGCTTAACATACTGTGTTGGGATCTCCTTTTTGCAGGCGGCAAGTTTGTAGTTCCTGTTGTTTTGGTGTCTGCCCCCAGTGGGTAAGGTTGGTTCATTGGGTTGTGTAGGCTTCCTGGTGGAGGGGACTGGTGCCTGTGCTCTGGTGGATAAGGCTGGATCTTGTCTTTCTGGTGGGCAGGACCACATCCGGTGGTGTGTTGGGGTGTCTGTGACCTTATTATGATTTTAGGCAGCCTCTCTGCTAATGGGTGGGGTGTGTTCCTGTTCTACTAGTTGTTTGGCATGGGTTGTCCAGCACTGTAGCTTGCTGGCCGTCGAGTGGAGCTGGGTCTTAGCGTTGAGATGGAGATCTCTGGGAGAGTCTTCGCCGTTTGATATTACGTGGAGTCAGGAGGTCTCTGTTGGAGCAATGTCCTGAACTCGGCTGACCCACCTCAGAGGCTCAGGCCTGACGCCTGGCTGGAGCACCAAAACCCTTTCAGCCACACGGCTCAGAAGAAAAGGGAGAAAAAGAAAGGAAGAAAGAAAGAAAGAATAAAATAAAATAAATTAACGTTATTAAAATAAAAAGTAAAAAAATTATTAAAGATAAAAAAAGTAATTAAAAAATGAATGAAAGAGAGCAACCAAACCGAAAAACAAATCCACCAATGATAACAAGTGCTAAAAAGTATACTGAAAACAAACAAACAAACAAAAAACTGAAATGGACAGACAGCACCCTAGGACAAATGGTAAAAGCAAAGCTATACAGTTAAAATCACACAAAGAAACATACACATACACACTCACAAAAAGAGAAAAGGGAAAAAAAATATATATGTATTAAAAAGAAAAGGAAGAGAGCAACGAAATCAATAAACAAATGTACCAATGATAAGAAGCTGTAAATACTAAACTAAGAAAAACATAAAAGCAGAAACCAATTAGATGCAGAAGGCAAACCCCAAGTCTACAGCTGCTCCCAAAGACCACCTCCTCAATTTGGGATGATTCGCTGTCTATTCAGGTATTCCACAGATGCAGGTACATCAGGTTGACTGTGGAGATTTAATCCTCTTCTCCTGAGACTGCTGGGAGAGATTTCCCTTTCTCTTCTTTGTTCACACAGCTCCCGGGGCTCAGCTTTGGATTTGGCCCCACTTCTGCATGTAGGTCGGCGGAGGGCGTCTGTTCTTCGCTCAGGCAGGACGGGGTTAAAGGAGCAGCTGATTCGGGGGCTCCGGCTCACTCAGGCCAGGGGGAGGGAGGGGCACAGAGTGTGGGGCGAGCCTGCGGCGGCAGAGGCCGGCGTGACATTGCACCAGCCCGAGGCGCGCCATGCATTCTCCCGGGGAAGTTGTCCCTGGATCCCGGGACCCTGGCAGTGGCGGGCCGCACAGGCTCCCCGGAAGGGCGGTGTGGAGAGTGACCTGTGCTCGCACACAGGCTTCTTGGGGGCGGCAGCAGCAGCCTTAGCGTCTCATGCCCGTCTCTGGGGTCCGTGCTTTTAGCCGCAGCTCGCGCCCGTCTCTGGAGCTCCTTTAAGCAGCGCTCTCAATCCCCTCTCCTCGTGCACCCTGAAACAATGGTCTCTTGCCTCTTCGGCAGGTCCAGACTTTTCCCCGGACTCCCTCCCGGCTAGCCGTGGTGCACTAGCCCCTTCAGGCTGTGTTCACACCGCCAACGCCAGTCCTCTCCCGGCGCTCCGACCGAAGCGCGAGCCTCAGCTCCCAGCCCCGCCCGCCCCGGCGGGTGAGCAGACAGACCTCTCGGGCTGGTGAGCGCCGGTCAGCACCGATCCTCTGTGCGGGAATCTCTCCGCTTTGACCCCGCACCCCTGTGGCTGTGCTCTCCTCCGCAGCTCCAAAGCTTCCCCCTCTGCCACCCGCAGTCTCCACCCGCGAAAGGGCTCCTAGTGTGTGGAAACCTTTCCTCCTTCACGGCACCCTCCCGGAGGTGCAGGTCCCGTCCCTATTCTTTTGTCTCTGTTTATTCGTTTTTCTTTTGCCCTCTCCAGGTATGTGGGAAGTCTCTTGCCTTTTGGGAGGTCTGAGGTCTTCTGCCAGCGTTCAGTAGGTGTTCTGTAGGAGCTGTTCCACGTGTAGATGTATTGCTGGTGTATTTGTAGGAAGGTGATCTCCATGTCTTACTCCTCCGCCATGTTTAAGTTCCCCCTACTTTTTGCTCTTTAACAAAGTATTTCCAGCCACAAAGTACACATTCGTGTGCTATCCATCGTACAAGTATATGTGTGAACACCGTGTAAGCCGCTGTTTCGGCAAGAAAAGGTGCAGCTGATCAAACAGACCTGTTGGTGTATTGCTGGTTCCTCTTTTCCGCCAAGGTTTTGATCATCAAGATAAGCAGGTCACCTCTCTTGCGGAATTATTGTATTTCCTCAATAAAACATAACGTTTTTTTTCTTGGGAGTTTTTATTTGCTTCATTTTTCTCCCCGCTTGGCTCCACAGGCAATATTAGGATATAGTAGGCAAGCACACATTTCCCCAAGTTTGAGCTGATTTTTGGTGAACGGGTGTCAGGTGTTTTTTTATACCCTGAATTTCAGTAGAATCTCTCATAATTTTGAATATATCTCCTTTATGCAAATAAAACAAAAATAATATAAATGACAGTATCTGCAATCACTTAACCAAAACTCTGTTAGGAAAATATTCCCTCCATTAAAATCATAACAATGGTATTTTGATGGAATGCATAACGCTTTGAATAAACCTTGAGAAGAAATATGTGCTTGTGATTGGAAAACACATTCAACTGTGAACCATTTTAATGGATTTGTTCTTGTTGGCAATAAAAATTTCCCAAGAAAACCTGTGAGGTAGATATTTTCTCGTACTTTAATTTTTATTATTATTTTTAATTGAAGCATAGTTGATTTACTATGTTGTTAATTTCTAATGTACAGCAAAATGACTCAGTTATATAGATATACACTACATTCTTTTTCATGTTCTTTTCCATTGTGGATTATCATGGGACATTGAACAGAGTTCCCTGTGCTCTCCAGTAGGACCTTGTTGTGTATCCATCCCGTATATAATAGTTTGCACCTGCTCACCCCAACCTCCCACTCCATCCCTCCCCCACCCTCCTCCCCCTTGGCAACCACAGGTCTGTTCTCTGTATCTGTGAATCTGTTTCTGTTTCATAATATTTTATCTCATACTTTAGAGCAGCGGTCCCCAGCCTTTTTGGCGCCAGGGACCGGTTTTGTGGAGGACGGTTTTTCCACGGACGGGGGCAGGGGCGGGGATGCTTCAGGTGGTAGTGCCAGTGATGCCAGCGATGGTTCAGGCGGGCATGCGAGTGATGGCGAGCGGCAGGTGACGCTTCCCTCGCTCGCCCGCTGCTCTCCTCCTTCTGTGCGGCCCGGCTCCTAACAGGCCGCGGACTGGAACTGCTCCGCGGCCAGGGGGTTGGGGACCCCTGCTGTAGAGTATTCACATTCATAATGAATTACAATGTTAAAGAAATAAAAACAACTTCAGTGCAGTTTCTAGAAATTTCACATTTTATTTCTACCCAAATCTAGATAACTGTGTAAGAATATCCAGAAACATAGACTTCAAGCACATTTATATACTGAAGAAATATGAATTATGATATGTAGTATCTTTTCCTTTCTCAACTGTGGTATTGAAGAGAATTAGCAGTAAGGCTGGAAGGCATTCTTTGCATTAAATGGAACAACTTCTCTCCCGGGCCCCAGTCTTGGGAGAATTGTGAAAATAGTCAAATTGTTTCCTGTGTTCTGTGTGTCAGGTGAGATTGGGAATACAATGTGTACAACGTACCAGACGTATACACACATCACACGTGCAGACCACAACTTACGTTATATGTGCATAAGCACACACACACACACGTATGTGTACGTATATTCATGTACACAAGTATATAATCATACGCGTGCATAGACATGTACATGTGCATACATACATACACTTTCTTCTGCATGCGTTGGTACATGTGTGTTATAAAATACGGGAACAGAATTGTCATTCTTTAATTAAAAATATCGGTATGCTGGTAGTTTTGGGACCTAAAGGAAGTACAGTAATGGGTTTTGAACATTAAATTAAGAGAATCTACAGAGGGAGGAACTGAGTGACAAACTCTCTCAGGACAAGGTTAGTGTCTGGGATTAACTAGATATTAACTAGCCACATGGCTTTCAATCAGCCTAAGAGTTCCTTGGGCACGTGGAGGGCTCTAAAGTTTACTGGGTCACTGACTGAAGCTGAGAACGTTCTATCCATGAAGATGGCCATTGTCTCTGTATGGCATCAGCTCTGATGCAGACCGTAGATTGGTTGTCCTGCCCGCCCCCCCCCCGGCTCTGACGGCCAGAACACTGGGCAGTCATAAACGGCGAGGAGTGGCCTCAGTGCCACAGGTGGGGTGTCCGCAGCCCAGGTGCTGTTTGGAGAATTGTGGCTGAACCTTTAGCGGTGAGAGGTTAGGAACATCTCTGGACCCCTGGCTGTCTGTGTTTAACGGCTAAAATAGTCACCTGCTCCATTAGCCAAAGCACTTCTGTTATCCTAATCAGTCATTAAAAAAGCACAAAACAAATATTTTATAATACTCTAAAAATGAACCGTGTAGCATTTGATCCTGGCAGTAGATTTTAGAAGCTTTGCCTTTTGTAGCTGTTACAGGATATTCAGAAACGTGTGCCAATCCAATTAGCCGACTTTCCCTATACGTTTAGACATGCCATGATCATTTAAATTGGAAAGAAAGTTTAAGTATATTTATCCAAAGCAATCTGTACTTTTCATTTGCCAGAGTTTTTCCCAAAGCTTTCCAAGTTGCTGAAAGGTGATTTTTGGGTAACGCATTTTACTGTTCAAATACAATTTATTTCTGCCACCTGTTATTTTGCTCCCTGGATTTTTGAGAAGTCGTTTTTGGACCGTTTGATAGCCCTATATAAGCCTCCCCTTTCTGTGGTGTAGTTGACTCTGGTTTGACAATTCAGCAAATGTACAGTGGGAGTTCACTGCATGCCAAGGGCTGTGATGCCTGTTTTTTCAAGGAAAGTGCTTAAGCCTCTGTGTGTAGCTCTCCATATGTTTATTTAGGAAGATGCTCCTTTGTTACCATGACCATGTTGATAATTTTCCTTTTAAAGGATAGGCTTCGGGAAAACAAGAATGTTATCCTTGGGTGTATAGTGCTCTTTTAGGGGTATTTTAGGGTGATTTAATTAAATAAAAATTATTTTTGAAAAGTTTTTTTGACAAGCTAATAATATAGCCTTTTGAACAGAAAGTTATAAATCTCTAAATTTAGTGAAGCATGTCCGTGAATGTTTTTCTGCTCTGTGAAGCTCTACCTAGCAGAGCTAGCATAAGGTTTGAAGAATCTCTTTCTCATCCTGGAATTCTTGTCTGTCCGTTCCGTTTTGTCAGTCTCCTGCACGACAGCCAAATCAGAAAGATTTCCAGAAATGCTTCTGAGGGACTTGGGAATTTGCTGTACTTGTAAGTTGCAAGAAAAATCAACAGTGCCTTACAGTGCTGGTAGATTATTTTCACCTTTTCGTTTAATTAAAGTAATACTTCATCGTCTCAAAAAACACTGTCCACCTTTCAACAAAGCTCATTGCCCCATTTTTAAGTAAAGTCAGTTGTTGCTCTCAACAGAGTATTCATCTGAAAACATTTGAATATTTATGCACATTTCTATTCCTCCATCCCTGCTACAAAAATTCTAAATTGGAGAAAAATAAAAACAAAACAGAGTTTGTGCAACTTTCATATTCAGATCTAATTAATCAATAATTGTAAAAGTTCCATCGATCCAAGAGAAGCTGTATGTCAACAACTCAGCCATCCAAGACCTTCTTGAGCAGTGAGCACATTACGATTAGGGACTTTAGTTTTTTTATTATTATTTTAAAAATATTTATCTATTTTTTTGGCTGCATCAGGTCTTAGTTGTGGCACACGGGATCTTTCGTTGTGGCACGTGGGCTCTTCGATACAGTTGGGCTCTTCGTAGCAGTGTGAGGGCTTCTCTCTAGTTGTGGTGTGCAGGCTCAATAGTTGTGGCTCACAGGCTCAGTAGTTGTGGTTCGCAGACTCAGTAGTTGTGGCGCACGGGCTTAGTTGCCCCATGGCGTGTGGGACCTTAGTTCCCCGATGAGGTATCGAACTGGCGGCGTCCCCTGCATTGCAAGACCGATTCTTAACCACTGGACCACCAGGGCAGTTCCACAGTTAGGAACTTTAGTGAACTTGGGGAAGAACCACACTTTGGAGCAGTGAGCTCACACATATGACCGTTGGCCATTGTGGTGCTCTTCTGAGTATTGTAGGTAAATGAGAGTAAAGGTATTTTAAGTGACTTCCTGTTTTGACGCAGAAACCATGCATGTTGATCAGTTGAAAGCTGGGAGGTCATGACTGCTCCACTCATGTGGAATGCTGAAAAAAGAAACCAGAAGGACATTTGTTTAATTAAGGAGTGAGTGCTGCAACTTTCTTTTTAAAAAAACATTAAGGAGATAATTAACATTTTTATAGAAATATTTCCATTTGTGGATTCATTCATTAAGGGCTCTGGGGAAAAAGCTGAAATTATTCTTGTAAAGAGGAGATGCTGTCCTGACACTTTCTCTCCCAATTATGCAATGATCATAACATCTTCCTGAGTCACTAGAATTCACATCACACCCCAGCTCAAGAGCCTTGCAGCCTGCTGTGTTCAACTGAGACACCCAGCCTGTGACACAAGACCTCCTACAGCTCTTTTCATCCCTCAGTCCTAAAGCCTTGGTTCCTGCTTAGAATCAGTCCATTCTATAATATTAGCTCTCCTAACTGTTCACGACCAATCGCATGCCCAGCAGGCACATGGCCTTCTTGATTTCCATGTGTTAAACATTGCTAAGGATTCTTTGGGCTTCTAGCTGGTGCTGTGAGTGGTCTGCTCCTGACCCCCCTGTGTTTCTTCCCAGTCCTGGGGGTCTGGGGTCCTTTACTCATTGCATGTAAGGAGTATCTCCCCTACAGTAAAGGAAACAAATTGTTAAACAGCACAAGACAGAAAACTTTACAACTTGTAAAGATGGTTTGGAAGAGATCTTATTGCTGGTGTGATACTCAATGAAGAAACCTAGTACAATGAATTATTAGCAAGAGGCTAATTTTGGGTAAGATGAATGGTCAGCATTGCCGTGGCGGGATCAGTTACACGCTTAAGTGCTTTACACGCTCTGGGTGAGAACAAGGAAAGCACTTCACGACACTTCGAGTCAACGCTCTTCTAACCGTATCTCTGGGCTTCTGTAGGTTGTGTGACTCAGGGAAAGGGAAGGACAATTTATCAACGTTTCATGACACAGTAGGTGGTGAACGCATTCGTGTGGCCACTGAAGCCAAGCTTTCCCTGTTTTCAGTAACATTACCGAGTAAGGATAGCCTCTCAAAACAGAGGTGTTTTTATAAAAAAGGAGTTTGTGGGCTGGGAGACCTATTCCGTTCCGACACCCCCTGTCCAGATTAGAAGAAAGTGGAATTTGAGGTTTGGAAGGAAATGTCAGGGTCGACGGCAGTTGAGGATAGTAGACTCTGCTACACGCGTCGTTACAAGCCTCGTGTGAGCCAGTCCCGGAAACGCCCGGAGCAGACGTGAGCTCCTTCTGGGTGGGATTCACAGAGACCCTGCGATCCGGGGTGCTCGTTGATCTGGAGGTCTGTGAAGGTGCTGAGACAGGCAGTGGGGTGGGAGCTGGTGTGTGGAGATGCAGAGGCAGGCTTCAGGCTTAGATCTTGCTTGTTTGGGGGATGAACCCACACTTAGAGGACAGTTGGGTGGGCTCTGGAATCTAAACACACACGGACGTGGTGGTGGCCCGGTGGGGGAGGATGGCTCCGCCTCCCCGTGCGATGGGCGAGCAAGGCTTCAGATAAGGGGGTGCTTGTGAATTACCGCAGCATTGACTAAAGCCAAGAACCACCTGCTAACATGGGCACCACTTCTTGGCGACCTCAGCTCTAACACACGCTGAGATGTGTCGTCTTGTCCCCTTATGACCAGAAAAACAAGTGGTCACAAAGGGTGGGGATGATAACCTGCAAAGAGCATTCCCAGCAGTGAGGCTGTGTGTGTGTGTGTGTGTGTGCGCACAGCTGCATGCTTGAGAATCGGGGTCCTGCTTGTATTTCCATGCAGCGCACATGGAGTGCAGGACTCGCTTCTCTCTCTCCCAGCCTCACCCATCCTGCTGCACTCCTATGTGTCTCGCACCCTCTCAGCGAACCAGCACCGCTGCTCTGTGAGCAGCCTGCTCGGGTTCTCCGGCACACCCCGTTCACTCCGCCCCCAAGAACGTTTCTGATGTGTCCCCTTCCCCCGCGTCCCCTGCACCTACCCTAGTTCAAGGAATCACTACTTCCCTGCTTCACGTTTCATTTTAATAAGTCAGATCCCCTCTTTAGGTCTGTGAGTCCCAGTGTGGCTTCTGATCCACACACGCGTGTAAATTCATCTTAGGTCTTCTTTCCTTTGCTTTTTATGCTGGATGCATTGTTCTTTAATCTCTCCACGCACAGGAAGTTCTCACTCTCCACCCCTGCGGGCCTCTGCACGTGAGGCTGGTGGGTCTTTCCCTGGTGGCATTTTCCTCTGTCTCGTCCCACCTTTAATGTCAACTCCTCTAGGAAGCTTCCTCTCTGTTTTTCTCTCTCGTGGTGTCTGTTCATTTATTACACCACAGAAGCTAATGTTTTTCTCTCATATGTTTTTACTTACTCGTTTTCTGATTTTCCCACTGGATCCTGTGAAGGCGAGGGGCCGTCTCCTCTAATTCACCACATAACCCAGCATTGCGAACGTGGCAACGACTCATGAAATATTTGGGGAATAAAGAAGAGAGCATAAGGTGCTCAGTAAATGCTTAACATGTGATTGATTAACAGTCTTTATGTTGAGTTCATTATTCATTGAGAGGGAGGGTAAGACCAGTAAATGCTTCGGCTTTTTCAGTAACGTGTGTCCATCAGTGATTTTTGCGGTGACCTTTCCCAAGCATTTCGGGTGTTTACATAAAGTGGCTATAGTGTATGTATGTCCAGGAGGCTAATTTTCTTTAGACTAAACACACCACCGGACTGCAGTTGTGCCCTGCCAAACACAAAGGAGAGCACAGATTTTTCTCTGAAACAAAAGCCTTTCTGAACTCTTCTGAAATTCTAACATGTTTTGGTCCAAAATGTATCATTGATTCCCTTGGGCAAAACAGACTGAAATGTCTTAGGAGAAATTTGCTTCCAGATTCATAAGAAAAAGTGCAATTGTTTGAGGATCTCTTTGGGAACCGTGGTTCATTTAAGTTTAGCTGAATTTGAGACCTGAGCTCCACTGAAAAACTGAGAGCAAAGCATTCCTTTTCAGGACTTCCCTGGTGGCGCAGTGGTTGAGAATCCTCCTGCCAATGCAGGGGACATAGGTTCAAGCCCTGGTCCGGGAAGATCCCACATGCCACGGAGCAACTAAGCCCGTGCGCCACAACTACTGAGCCTGCACTCTAGAGCCCGTGAGCCACAACTACTGAGCCCGCATGCCACAACTACTGAAGCCCGTGCACCTAGAGCCCGTGCTCCGCAACGAGAGAAGCCACCGCAATGAGAAGCCCGCGCACCGCAACAAAGAGTAGCCACTGCTCACCGCAACTAGAGAAAGCCTGCGTGCAGCAACGAAGACCCAACGTAGCCAAAAATAAATAAATTAATTAAAAAAGAAAAACATTCCTTTTCTTTGGTTTGGTGAACCAGCAACTAAGGACAGCATCCCTGTATATAAACTGTTAACCAAGTTAGAATTAGTCTAATGATAAACTCCAAAGTAACATTTATTTGTTCAGAAACATCTCGGCATCTACAAAGTGATAATGATCTCATCACTTACGAGCACTGAACAATTAAAAAAAAAATCCACTGGGCAGAAACTGCTGCATACGTGCGCAGGTTGGAGATACACTGAGCATCTCTGACGGTATTTAAAGAGGAAATTTCTTCCACACTCAAATCCATGAATCTGTTTCTGGTGTGGTTCCCATTTCCTAGGTTTCGCTTCCTCTCTGAATTACAACTTCTTCCTCTTCTGGCCCAGCTCTTGCATCGTTGTCTCACGAGCTCCTGCTACCGAGTGCTGCTCCCTCTGCAAATTCGCCTTCTTGGGTCATTGGCTGAGTGTGTCCTTTGCAGTTGTTAACTGAGCATTGACTGGCCTTTGCCATCTCTCCCAGTCTCTAAAATTCCTTGGAGTCGGCCCCATTCCTTTTGCAACCTCTAGGTAAAAAGATATTCACTTCCATGGCATTCACAGAAACTACAGAGATTTTTTTTTTTAATTAAATTCGGGTTTAATATTAAGATTCTGTATTTTGCAGTTCGATGTTAGTTTGGGTTCAATCACTTCAGAAAATATACAACATTGGTTCCAGTTTAAATCAATTCACTGTTTGTTAAGAAAAAAAAACCCAGGGCTTCCCTGGTGGCGCAGTGGTTGGGAGTCCGCCTGCCGATGCAGGGGACACGAGTTCGTGCCTCAGTCCGGCAAGATCCCACATGCCGCGGAGCGGCTGGGCCCGTGAGCTGTGGCCGCTGAGCCTGCGCGTCCGGAGCCTGTGCTCCGCGACGGGAGAGGCCGCGGCGGTGAGACGCCCGTGTACCGCAAAAAAAAAAAAAAAAACCACAAAAAACCAATAACAACAAACTTTGGTAGATTTAGAGAGGAAATAATGTTGCCATCCTCTAGTTGAAGGAAAAAGGCAAAGAAGGTGCTAGTAGGTTATGTAGTTTGTTTCCGGTCACTTTTGGGGTCCGATGAGTTGCACGGTGTCTGTAAATCCATGATAGGGTCCTTCCCTGTAGATTTTTGGCAGCAGCCGTGGGAGAGCCGACTGTGAATGTTTTCAGCCCCCCGCACATGAGTCCTAACGGTGACATTTGCCAGCTTTGCAAATGTAACTCCCAGTTCAGTATATTCAGTACGATGGACCGGATTTTAAAAAATTGTTACTGTCAAACTTCTCTTTTTCTTAGAGTAGTTGCCACCTGGTAGATGTGACGTCATCAGTCAGAAGTTCCCCACAACCATTCCAAGTTTTAGAGGCTAAGGCAGTGGTGCTCAGTATTTTGGTGCAGGATCACGCTAAGGCTCTGATGAGAGCCCTGGAGCTCTCCTACCCAGACAGTTGAACATATTGATATGAAATCAAAGTTTCCCTATATTTTTAGGGAATGTATTAACACCCCAAAGCTCCCTGGGTCCATACTACAGTTTAAAAAATCCTGATCTAAGATATGTGGTATCTGTGCTAATTTATAATTTAATAAGATCTTGTATGTTTTCCAGGTACCTCTACAAGGATGGAATTCGTATACGAGATAAGCAGACATTTAAAGGACTCATCCTTGGAACAAGCTGTAAGTAATAAAAACTTCCTTATCTGACATTATGGTTCAAATAGAAGCTTTTAAAATGTCATTTTGCAGTAGTTGAACCATTATTTTAAGCTTTGTTATGCAGCTTGAATGATTGAATATTCTGTCATCAGTTGGATAAAGACCGGAGTGTGTGGTTGAGTTGGCATGAGGGCGGGAAGACAGACAGCTCAGCTGGAATCCCAGCTGTATGTTGATCAGTTGTGCACGAATCACAGATCTCTGAAATGAAGACATTTCTGCTCTGAGGACTGAGGTATTGCATGCAAAGAATAGTTTATCGCTTGACACAGAATTGGCATTTTACTGATACTGGTAGTTGTGATTATTATTAATTTATGAAACAAACTCATAGACATTTAGCTGATACGAGAATCCCCAGAACATCTAATCTAAGCTCTCATTTTACCGATGTTGAAAAACCAAACCAACGTGAACTTAAATTACTTGCCCAGGAGTAAAAGTTTGTGGTGTTAGCACTACAACCCAGGCCTCCCTACTGCTACCTCAGTGCCCTGTTTAGCATTTGCCACCTTAAAGCTGGTTTCAAAAATACATTTGAAATCCCTAAAACCTTACATTCACCTGTCAGAATTTCTGTGTGAAATATGAATTCCCCAGTATAAAAAAGTCGTGTTACGTAGTTCCATTGCTACTGAACTACAGTTTGATATTTTATTCTGAGATTTTTCTCATTTGTTAGTGTCTGTGACACAAATACTAATTTAAATTACTAAAAGTAATTTAAATTACTTTTCCCCATTGATCAGAAGCTATGGGATTTTAAGCTCAGATATGTAAAATGCTCTTTGATTTGATTTTTTTTAAATTGAAATATAGTTGATTTATAATGTGTTAGTTTCTGGTGTACATCAAAGTGATATATATATATATATATATATATATATATATATATATGGGTGTGTATATATATATATATATATATATATTCTTTTCCATCATGGTTTATTACAGGATATTAAATATAGTTCCCTGTGCTATACAGTAGAACCTTGTTTATCTATTTTATGTAGACTAGTTTGTATCTGCTAATCCCAAACTCCTAATCTATGCCTCTCCCATCCCTTTTCCCCTTTGGTAACCATACGTTTGTTTTCTATGTCTGTGCGTCTGTTTCTGTTTTGTAAAGGAGTTCATTTGTACCATATTTTAGATTCCATATATGTGATATGTGATATTTGTCTTTCTCTGTCTGACATACTTCACTTACTATGATAATCTCTAGGTCCAGCCACGTTGCTGCAAATGGCATTATTTAATTCTTTTTTATGGCTGAGTAATACTCCAGTGTGTGTTTTTGTGTGTGTGTGTGTGTGTGTGTGTGTGTGTGTGTGTACACCACATCTTCTTTATCCACTCATCTGTCAATGGATATTTAGGTTGCTTCCATGTCTTGGCTATCGTAAATAGTGCTGCAATGAACACTGAGGTGCATGCAGCTTTTCGAATTAGAGTTTGCTCTGTATATATGCCCAGGAGTGGGATTGCTGGATGATATGGTAGTTCTATTTTTAGTTTTCTAAGGACCCACTGTACTGTGGTCCATGGTGTTCTCTGCACCAATGTACACTCCCACCAACAGTGTAGGAGGGTTCCCTTTTCTCCAACCCTCTCCAGCATTTATTATTTGTAGATTTTTTAATGATGGCCATCCTGACTGGCTACAAGGAGGTGGTACCTCATTGTAGTTTTGATTTGTGTTTCTCTAATAATTAGCAATGTTGAGCATCTTTTTATGTGCTTTTTGGCCATCTGTATGTCTTCTTTGGAGAAGTGTCTATTCAAATCCTCTGCCCATTTTTTGATTGGGTTGTTTGTGGTTTTTTTGATACTGAGCTGCATGAACTGTTTGTGTATTTTGGAAGTTAAGCCCTTGTCGGTTGCATTGTTTGCAAATATTTCCTTCCAGTCTGTAGGTTGTCTTTTCATTTTGTTTATGGTTTCCTTTGCTGTGCAAAAGCTTATAAGGTTTGATTAGGTCCCATTTGTTTATTTTGTATTTATATCTATTGCCTTGGGAAACTGACCTAAGAAAACATTGCTACAATAAATGTCAGAGAATATTTTGCCTATGTTCTCTACTAGGAATTTTATGGTTTCTTGTCTTATATTTAAGTCTTTAAGCCATTTTGAATTTATTTTTGTGCCTGGTGTGAGGGTGTGTTCTCACTTCATTGATTTACCTGCAGCTGTGCAACTTTCCCAACACCATTTGCTGAAGAGATTGTCTTTTCTCCATTGTATATTCTTGCCCACTTTGTTGAAGATTGACTGTAGGTGTGTGGGTTTATTTCTGGGCTCTCTATTCCATTGATCCATATGTTTGTTTTTGTGCGAATACCATGCCGTTTTGATATCCGTAGCTTTGTAGTATTGTCTGAAATCTGGGAGGGTTATGCCCCTGCTTTGTTCTTTTTCCTCAGGCTTGCTTTGGCAATTCTGGGTGTTTTGTGGCTCCATATAAATTTTTGGATTATTTGTTCCAGTTCTGTGAACGTCATGGATAATTTGATAGGGCTTACATTAAATCTGTAGTTTGCTTTGGGTAGTATAGCCATTTTAACAATGTTAATTCTTCCAATATAAGTAGAATGCTCTTTGATTTTTAATTAATAGGACTAATAAATACCAGAAGGCTTTGATTCCTAACTTTGTTTCTGTCTTCAATGTGACCTCTTAATTTCAAAAGGAAACTATTTGCCGTCATTCTGTAACAAACATGCCTCAAGAAATCTGGATTTTTCTTTCCTAGAAGGCCAAAGGGTTAGTTTCTAGTATTAAAATAAGATCAATCATCAAATATATTTTTAAAAATTATTACTGCTTCTGTCTACTTTCCCCCTTATTAATTTTCTTTTACATAAGCCATCCCTGAAGCAAAGTGTTTTCTTCATCTCTTCCTTTCATTTTGAATTGTGTAATGTTTTAGGTAATTTTTACTACACTGCAGAATCATCACAAAAACCAGTTAAGTATAAATTTTTTAATAACAACAACAAACAAAACTCATCACTGTGATGTGTTTTTCAGCAAATATATTTACAGATGGTTTATAAAAATTTGCAAGTGAAAAGTTGTAATTTCCACTTAAATTGCAAATACTTCTCATCAGCAAGTGCTTTATATTCTGATAATAATTACTGGTCTTACGAATATTGAGTAATGGCTAATGTTTAAACCCATGGAAACAGGCACTTTTGCTTTCTATTTTTAAAGCATGATTCCATGTGCTTGTGAATCACTATTCAAAGAAGATTTTTGGTATCCAAAAATGTAGTCTCTAATCCTTGGAATTTTTCATAATTTTAATTATAGCTCTGAAAGTCAATGTTATTTCAGAGTAGTTTATTTTTGTAGTTTTCTCTACAAAACTAAAGTCGAACTTGAAATGCCCAATACATTTTTTCATTAAGATCTATTTACACTGCCTTTCTTTTAATGACTCTTATTGTACGTTTCCTTTCGGGATCAAGTTCATTTTTGAGGAAGGCTGAGCTGCATGGTAGATGTTTGCGTAGCCTTACAAATAGTAAAACACTTATTGCTGATTCTGCTGCTGACATAGTTGTTCACACTTAGTATAAAGTACACCTTCTGGTGTGCCTGTGGTCCTCATAACACAGTCTTTGACTCCCCCAAATGGGCATGGGAAATGAGGAAGAGATATTGAAGAAGGATTTATTAGTCTAATTCCTTTTTAAAAAAATCTTTCTGTCAATTGAAAATTTGGCAAACCACAGACTTTTTTAAAAAGCACTTTCCTGAGATATGATTGACAAACAGGAGCCTGTGCGTATTTAATGTGTATGAACTGATGGGTTTGGAGATAAGCATATACCCATGAAACCATCATCACAACTTGTGCCATAAACATACCCATCACCTCCAAGTTTCCTCCTGCCCTCTTTATGATTATTAATAAGAATACAACATGAAATCTACAAATGGCCAACAATACATGAAAAGATGCTCAACATCACTAATCATCAGGGAAATGAAAACTGAAATCACAATGAGAAGTCACTTCATACCAGTTAGGATGGCTATTATTAAAAAAAAAAAGAAAGAAGGAAGGAAGGAAAGAAAGAAAGAAAGAGAAAGAAGGAAGAAAGGGAAGGAAGGGAGGGAGAAAAGGGGGAAGGAAAAAAAGGAAGGAAGGAAGAAAGAAAGAAAGAAAGAAAGGGAGGGAGGGAGGGAGGAAGGGAGAGATAAGTGTTGTGAGGATGTAGAGAAAAGGGAAACCTCATGCACTGTTGATAGGAATGGAAATTGGTGCAGCCAGTATGGAGGTTCCTCAAAAAATTAAAAATAGAACTTCCTTATGATCCAGCAATCCCGCTTTTGGGTGTTTATCCAAAGGAATTGAAATCAGAATCTTGAAAAGATACCTGCACTCCCAGGTTCATTGCAGCTTTATTCACAATAGCCAAGACATGGAAGCAATCTGTCTACTGACAGTGTGTGGATAAAGCAAATGTGGTATATGTACATACAATGAAATATTATTCAAGCTTAAAAAGAAGGAAATCCTGCCATTTCTGACAACATAGCTGAATTTGGAGGACATTATGCTAAGTGAAATAAGCCAGATACAGAAGGACAAATACTACATGATATCACTTATATGAGGAATTTAAAATAGTCAAACTTATAGAAGCACAGAGTAGCACAGAATAGTGATTGCCAGAGGCTGGGAGAGAAGAAACTGGGGAGGTATTACTAACCAAAGGGTACAAAGTTTCAGTTATTCTAGGTGGATAAAGCCTAGAGATCTACTAACAAAATAGTGTCAAACCACATTCTGCTTCAAGAATAAATGATTTTTTTATGCTACATTATATCATTTTCTACATGTTGGTTACATAAAGAGAAATTTTGTAATTAAACCCAACAAAGGCTTAGACTAAAACACAAGTGTGTTATTTTAAGCTTTAATAAGGCATAGTTAGGGACTTTGGCGCAGTGGTTAAGAATCCACCTACCAATGCAGGGGATATGGGTTCGATCCCTGGTCTGGGAAGATCCTACATGCCACAGAGCAACTAAGTCCGTGCACCACAACTACTGAGCCTGAGCTCTGGAGTCCATGAGCCACAACTACTGAGCCCATATGCCACAACTATTGAAGCCCACGTGCCTAGAACCCGTGCTCCACAACAGGAGAAACCACTGCAATGAGAAGCCCACGCACGGCAATGAAGAATAGCCCCCACTCGCTGCAACCAGAGAAAGCCTGCACGCAGCAACGAAGACCCAACACCGCCAAAAATAAATAAATAAAATAAAATAAATAAATTTAAAAAGTTATTAAAAAAAGGCATAGTTATTTATTCAGCATAACTTGTTCTTATAGTGACTGTGTAGATGGGGCAGGGAAGAGTAATTATCTTTATAAGAGTTATAACCATTGAATTTTTATGTAGGAAAACAGAATGATCACATATTAGGAGAGTGTATATTAAAATGCACAAACCTGTGAGGATACAATGAATCTCACCAAACATAAAGACCGTTGCCTTCGGTATAACTTTCTGTTCTGTGTATAGCTGAACACCACTGGTAAGGCAGGTGGTGTCTCCAAAGTACAGACGACACAGAGGGTGCTAATGCTTCCACGTATCAGAGCGCAAGCAGCTGGTGTGTTCTTTGAAAGCACAGTTTAATATTTCTTGTCTTATTAGTCTATCAACCTGCTTTCCAGTCTTCATTCCACTGATACAGTAGACATATTTTCACTGATTATATTTTTCCTTGCCAATGAATTTCCCTTTGTCCTTTCTTGTCTCCTTCGTAGGGCACCGGAAATCTGTTTTGTGGAAATGATACCTCATAGCCACATTCCTCATAGGACCACTGAACTAGAAGGGATGTTATTCGTTTTAGTCAGTCATTATCTTTTAACCTGCATTTCCTCTTCAGCGCATAACTTTATATTTCTTCCTCTTCCTTTTCTTTAGATATTTACTTATTTCTGAGTGGGATATTTGATCTGCGGCATCTTTATCAGATAATACCAGGCTTTCGTACTTGCGTTAAGTTGTTTTGTGTAGCTCCGTATCCTAAATATAAATGTCTTATCCATCACCTACTGCACTTATGGAAGGTGTAAGAAATCAGACTGAACTCAGTTTGATCTGATCGAAAATGTGTGGCACTTCTTAGCTATTCAGTCTTGAGCTTCTCATTGAAAAATTCTAAACCTTAGTTTTCCTTTGTTGATTTTTAAATGGGGATAATAATGGTGATTTACCTGAATGACTCTGTGAAGCACCTGGGAAAAGTAAATCCTGCAATAATAATACTTAAATACTTATATTTGTTACCACTCTTATCATTATTTTGTGATAATTATTTCAGTAATTACTTTCTGCACAACTTCTTTGAAGAAACAGCTGATTTTTAAATGGTGTGTTTTAAATACAAAATTAAATTTAGCCAGTGATACAAAAGTATCATTAATTTTATTTCTTTGACCTTGATCTTGTCTAGTTTATCTTAAAGGACCTTCTAATTTTATTTCTTAAGATAAGCCATAACTGGCTGTAAATGCTAAAAAAAAATTTTAAACATGAAACGTCCCCTAATTACAAAGTTAATATTTCAAAGGTTTTATTTAAGTATCTTATTTTCTTTTTCAGAAACCTAATTAAAATTCTTTAAGAACCTAATGTTACAAGGAATGGCATACCTAGCATACTTTTGAATTTATAGATACTTTGAAAATCTAAAAATTTTGACTGGAACAAAAGAATATACGAGTGAACTGTAGCAATGGAGAGCAGATGAGTGGTTTCCTGGGGCCGGGAGCGGGCGGGGGTAGGACTGGCTGCAGAGGATGCGAGGGTATTATCTGGGGTCATGGAACTATTCCACGTCACAGTTGTGGTGCTGGTTAAAAGACACACTTATCACAACTAATTTCTTTATATACTTAAAACGGGTGAATAGTTATTGTACGTAAATCATACCTCAACAAAGCTGACCAAAAAGGACAGATATAAATATCTCATTAATATTTAACAGATATTTCTCTGAATATACCCTCATTCCCATTTTCATTTGCTAAATCTGTGTCATCTTATATGGTGGCTGATAGTAAATCTTGAAGTCAAAAAGTAAAATGTCTCCAACTTTTTCTTTTAGGAAATAGTTTGCATTCCCATATGCATTTTAGAATTAGCTTGTTCATTTTAAACCCCTCCCTCACCCCCAGTCAAAGCCCTCTGAGATTCTGATTGGAATTACATTGAATCTGTGGATCAATTTGTTGGGGCGTCTGTCACCAAACACAAACACACCATGCATGTATCCAGACCAGGCAGAATAAAATGGGTTATTTTTAGTAGAACATTTTAGTTGCATTAGTAATTTGGGTAAAAACATATCACATCCCCAGCGGGTAACAACATTGCGTGTACCTTGGGTAGAGCAATCAGGCAGCTTTCCTGGGACCTGAGGTGCTTGGGGGCTAGTGTGCCTCTGTGGGGATTGCATATTTGATCTTATTTCCTGAGCATCATTAAAATTCAGTTTCTAAGCACCTGTCTAGGAATAGTTTTGTTCTTGCATTATTCAATTGTGTCTTTCCAACTGGCTTTGTGATCCCGTCTGAGATACACTGGATGGGAAAGCAGTGGTACCATATTCCCTGTGGTTAAGACCCAGCGCATCCCACCTGGGGGCAGGATTGGCTGCCGGTCAGGGGCAACATCCAGTCCACCCTACAGCTTCGTCCCTTTTCCTCGCTGACATGCCCCAGCAGGAGTTTCACTCTGGCGAGCCCTCTTTTGGGCACTGCCTGAAAAGGAGGCTTTGAGGACTTTTCGCTCTCTGTACCATCCCAGATAAAATCTGTACGACATAAAGAGTAACCTGACTTTGAAAATGTCCAAGTTTGTTCTTCAATAGGAAGTGTATGTTAGGAACAGAGGCATTCTCTGATATCCTTGGGCTCTTCTGAGGTCTCCCAGGGGAGGCCCAGACTCTCACACTGAGAGCCGGGTTGGTGCCGGGGATGGAGCGTCTCCCGTCTCCGGTCCCTGTGCCCGCACACAGGGGCTTATGCTCGGCGGGGATCAGAGGGGAGGAAGGCCTCGGTCGGACTTCAAGCGATGTCTGGAAGGTAAAATGATTCAGGGGTCTGAGTAGGTTTGGAAGTCATTCCGTAAACAGAATCGCTGTCACTTCATCTGCGTTTGAGTTTTTGATTGAATTTCTTTTTCTGACTTATGTTTTAAGAGGGCAGTTTGTGGATTAATGTTCTCAGGTTAAAACTGTCATCTGCCCTGCAGTGAGCTCGGTCGTGTTCCCAAACCAAAGGACACCCAGCCTGGCAGCCTGTTCGAGTCAGCCGGCGAGCTCGTAGAAATAGCGTGTCTGACCCCCTGTGCCCCAGGGCATCAGAGCATCAGGAGGGAGATGCTAGCGGCGGTGGTCTCCTCTCACGCTCCCTGGAAGAGTCTAGCAGCAGTCGGTGTTTGGAGTCACCCTCTCCACCTTAAAGGCGTCACACAGCTAGAGATGCTTGCCAGTCTTGTTGGGTTTAGGTTTCCTTTTTTGTCTCCAGCCCTCTCCTAACAGTCGTCACCCGTAGTTCATAAACCTTTTTGTCTGTAAGGCTACCTTCATCTGCAGAGAAGCTGTGCCAGCTTCCAGTCACATAAACAGTGAGGCTTAGGTTTTAAGTGAATTATTATAAATATTTGGGTTCAGGTCCTGAAGAAATAGAAACCATGACCATATGACCTCTCACGTGTTTCTCTGACCTGCCCCCGCCCCGATGCCCCGGCCGCTGGTGTCACTTTCCCATACTCATGTCCCTTCCTGATGTCACTGCACGGAAGCCTCTGGGACCCGGACCCTCCAGTTCTGCTTTGTGTTTCAGAGAATATTCACGTTGGGCCAGCCCACGCAGGTCTCATAAAATATGTGATGTGTTGTCAAGACAAAAAAAAAAATCCAAAACTTAAACAGTAAATGCACTTAATGATTCTTCAAACGAAGACTTGAGTTATTTAACAAACGATAGGCCTTGACAACCCACACTGACCCCGGGCACCGCCCCTCTCTGGGCTCGGGATCGCATGGAAACTTCCACTGGATCCTCCCCGAGTCTCCTTCACTTTTATCTCCCCTCCTTCCCAGTCTCTTTCTTTTAAGACTCTGCTCAGAGTTTTGTCCCAAAGATCCTGTGTTCTCATGGAGCTTCTGTCTTCTTCTTTCCTTCCTGTGTGTGTCATCACGTACACGTTACATCTCGAGGGACACGAAACTCAAGAAATGGCTCAGGTGAGAAAGGGAACTCATAATCCAACGACTCGGAAAAGGAAAAGTTTAAAAAAAAAAACCCCTCAAGGCACAAAAACCAAGGCTTCACCCTGCACTCCTACTCAGATGGCAGCAATGGTAAGAGCCCCGCACCCGTGTCAGGGTCCTCGTGGCCACCTGCTGAGGACACTTTGTGGCATTAAGTCTGGCATTAGCTGGGAGGTAAGTGACGCCGTCAGAAAGGTTAAGAAGAAGAGAGAGAGTTCAAAGTCAGTGTCTCGTGCGTCGCTGCACAGCCAGCAGGTGGGAGAGTAAGAGAAGAAGCAGGTCCTTGGACACGCCTGGGGCCTTCTCCATCGCACCGCTGGGGGGGGCGGGTTGCTGCAGCCCCGGAACAGGCGGCAGCTTGGCACGCTGCTCGCACAGCGCGCTCGCACCACGGAGGCTGCGCCAGCCAGGATGCCAGCGGCGCCGGGGCGGAGACCTGGCCGCAGGGCGGCCTTCGCTCAGGGCTTCACGGCGGCGCTCGTCAGAGGTCGGAGGGGAGACAGGGCGGCCGCCGGGTGTGTGCTTGGAGCTCAGGACAGAGGCCCCGACGGGCGCCGGCGTCTGGGAGCCATCACCGTGTGGACGCGGTGACTAGGGGCGTGAAGACAGAAGGGAGTGGAGATCAGTGCCCGGTTCCTAACTCACTCAGACGTCTGGGGATCCACAGACAGAAGGAAAGCGAGGGGAGGCTCTGCAACGCGGGCGACCGCAAGAGCCTGGAGAAGGCGGCCCCGAAGTCCGCGTGGTCGGGTCTAAGGAGCGGCGAGCCCCTTCGTGCCGTACAGGAGTCCAGACGAGGACGCGCGGGGAGCGGAGCCTTCGCCCGCCGGGCCCCCGCGGCCCCGCAAGTCTCTCCAGCGCGGACCCGGGGCAGGGCCCAGAGGATCCGAGCCAAGGGAGCCGGCGGGTGCGGAAGGAGGACCACAGTGACGGCTGTAACATCTAAAGAGGGCAGTGAAAATGCTCCAAACCCGGAACTCTGAAGAACACTTGCTTTCACGTAGTTCTTTGCGAACCTGCTCTTGCACGGGTACACCTGCGATGGACGTGACGCGATGTGAGTGAGGATAAAGGGGATGGGCAGTCTTACGCTGGGCTTTGTTTCAAGCTTCGCGTTTATAACGTTTTCAGCTGCATCAGCGTCCTAGTGCTGCCGTAACAAGCTGCCACGAACTCAGCAGTCTAAACCACACACCCGCACGCATTCCGTCTCTTACAGGTGCGTGGTCAGAATTTCGGGGTGGTCTCACCTGTCTCCTGTGAAGTGTTGGCAGGGCTCTTGCTTCTCTGGATGCTCTAGGGGAGAATCGTTTCCTGCTCAGTTGGGTTTCAGCTGAATCCAGCTCCTTGCAGCTGTAGGACTGTAGGCTGAAGGCCCATCCCAGCGTCTAGAGGCCACTGCACCCCTCGGCCCGGGGCTCCCGGCCTCCACCTTCAAAGCCAGCAGCAGAGGTGGGGTCTGTCCCTCTCAGACCCTAGTCTCTGCTGGCTCTTCTGTTACATCTCCCCATGGACTCTTCCTTCCTTATCCATTTTTTAAGGACTCCTATGGTTAGATCTGTCCCACCCAGATAATCTGAGATAATGTCCACATTCCAGAGTCCTTACCCTTAACCACACCTGCAGAGTCCCATTTGTCACGTAAGGTAACACTGTATCCCAGGTTCTGGGATCAGTGCATGAACACTTGGGGAGGCCACTATTCTGCTTCCACAGTAACATTAAACCTTCTTTCTTTTTTTTTCTTTAAACATCTTTATTGGAGTATAATTGCTTTACAATGGTGTGTTAGTTGCTGCTGTATAACAAAGTGGATCAGCTATACATATACATACATCCCCATATCTCCTCCCTCTTGCGTCTCCCTCCCACCCTCCCTATCCCACCCCTCTAGGTGGTCACAAAGCACCGAGCTGATCTCCCTGTGCTATGCGGCTGCTTCCCACTAGCTATTTTACATTTGGAAGTGTATATATGTCCGTGCCACTCTCTCACTTCGTCCCAGCTTACCCTTCCCCTCCCCGTGTCCTCAAGTCCATTCTCTGGTAAGTCTGCGTCTTCATTCCTGTCCTGCCCCTAGGTTCTTCAGAACTTTTTTTTTTTTTTTTTAAATATCATATATATGTGTTAGCACACAGTATTTGTTTTTCTCTTTCTGACTTAGTTCTCTTTGTGTGACAGACTCTAGGTCCATCCACCTCACTACAAATAACTCAATTTTGTTTCTTTTTTATGGCTGAGTAGTATTCCATTGTATATATGTGCCACATCTTCTTTATCTGTCAGTGGGCCTTTAGGTTGCTTCCATGTCCTGGCTACTGTAAATAGTGCTGCAGTGGACATTGTGGTGCATGTATCTTTTGAATTATGGTTAAACCTTCTTTGATAACACAATGCTTCTGTATTATTAGCCATATGGATGTATTATGATTAATTTTAAACATTTATTATTGGAGGTCTGTATGTTTTCAGATAGTGTTGTTTTAAGTAGTACTGTGGGGATATCCCTTCGGCCTTCATTTATTTTGTTACATCCTTAAGTGAAATCATTTATGTCTTTTTGACACCAGGTCCTTTCCTTGGTGGCAAGAAGCCTGGGAGGGTCTGTCACTTTCAGTCCCAGGGCAGTTATCTAAATAACTTAAGGATGCGTCCAGTGGCCCTTTTTATTAACATTTTAATCCACTCATGGTTGTAATACTGCAGTGGCTCCTGGTGTTTCCCCTTTCCCAACCACCTTGCACACCACCACCAGATCAGATGTATGAGTGGGACACCCAGTGCTTTAGCTCCTCGGCCAAGGTCAGACGGCTAGTGAGCGGGAGTCGGGGTCCAGATCCGTGCTCCCAGCCTCTACACGTGCTGCCTGTTCTATGCTCCTTTCCTGATGGCCTCTCCCTTCAAAGACAGGTCAGAGCAGCCTCTGTTTCTCCCCTCTGGCTTCCCACTCTGCACGATCTCGTCTCCCCTCTCCGTGGAGGCTTCTGCTTCTACCTGCAGGTTGGAAGGATTGTGGGGGGCCTGTGTTTACTACTAACCACCACGGTGAGTTAGCAGTAACTACCTCGCGGCTCACATTAGGTGTTTACGTGCAGAAAACTAGCAGCCACTTAGACACCTGTCCTGAGCCCTGGACCGTAACATCTCCAGGGCATGAAGATAGTAGCTCCCCACAGACTTGCTGTAAGGCGTAAACAGGGTGATTTATATAAGACGGCCGGGCCAGTGCGTGGCAGACGGTAGGTGACACAGAGGGGTTTGCTCTTGTCATTGTTCAGCTGACCCTCCTGGAGGGGTGCGCGTTCGCCAGGTGCAGACTGGAACTCGAGGGCGGAAAGCAGGGCGGAGAGCACAGCAAGCAGATGGGAGCACGAGGGGACCCGTGAGGCCAGGCGCGGAGGCACGAAAGGGTGGTGGGTGAGAGGCTTGCAGGGCCGCCTTCTCGAAGGTGGGAGGGCCGCGGAGACCCAGGTGGCGGCGGGCCTGTGCTGAGGGGTCTTGTTGCTGAGGAGGTGCTGAGAGGCGGTTGAATCAGGTTTATACACATTTTTTTGGTGGCCGTCTAGTAAATGTCTGCATGCGTCCAAAATGAGAGGCAGGTAAAGAATTTAGTTAAAAACATAGTCGGAATGAAGACAAGTGCAATGGGGACAGTGGTGGGGTAGGAGCCCTGGGTGGGCAGGGGGTGGAAGAGGGCGGTCAGCTGACTCAGCAACAACGCTGAGCCCTGGGTGAGGCCCCGGAAGGGCCGTGCGCGGGTCCCCGTGCCAGGCCGGGCTGGAGGGGCCCAGAGGACCCCCGGGGGACGCCTGGCAGGCACCTGGCAATGCAGGTCCGACCCGGAGGAACACACTGGGGCGTCGTCAGCATAGGTGGGCCGGGGGGTCGCGTGGTGGGTGATGCTTTGTCGTGAGCGTCATCGGCAGCCCTGTCTTTACAGGGCACTTAACCGGCGGGCACGGTTTCCATACGGTCGTGTCGGGAAAGACTGTGATTAGCGGGGCATGCTGTGCGTTTGGAGGTGCAGACCTTGGTGGCAGCAGGGACAACTGAGTAGCGGCAGATACAGCCCTGGCAGGAGAACGTGGGAGGGAGGGGCGTGAAAACAGATAGTCGACGTGCCTGTCCCAGAAACGGAAACTTCGCTCACCGGCCGGGACACCTTGCCTCACATCACTTGCAGACGGGACTGCAGCCTTGGCTACCATGTGTCAGGCAGAGGTTTACACGTCCTTGGCTCACAGAAGGCTGAGTGTGAACACGGACGCTGCCCCCATGGCTGTCTCCCACTGTGAAACGGTGACGACCCCCGGGTCCTGTTCCTCGGTCGCGCTGGCAGGACGGCCCTCTGAGGCGTGGTTATGCCCCTTCCCTCCTGCAGGTGGCGCTGTGTCCCCACAGTCCCGGCCTCGGCCACGCAGCTGCCATGCCGGCGATGCCCCGTCCACCCCAGCCTGCCCGCCCTGTGCGTGCTCCTTAGCAGGACGCCGGCGATGCGTCGCGGCGAAATCAGGGCGGCATTTATACTTCAGCGACACTCTCAGTGCGGTGAGGGGAAAAACTATACGTGGGGTACAATTTCAGACGGAGAGATATCTGGATTTTTGGTAACTTTCCCTCCCTCCCCAGATTTGTAGCAACTAGCGGGCTGTCTTACACACAGCAGCCTACCTGGGTTGGGTTTCCTGTTTCTGATTTGCACAATTCGATATAACCAGTGTTTGCGTTTTCAGGCTCAAAATTAAGCGTGAGTCCTTGAGTTTGCCAGGTAGTGTGACCGTCTGCGGTCATCATCAAAGTGACCCTGAACGTGACACTTTATTTTTTTTTATTTTTACAGCTTTATTGGAGTATAATTGCTTTACAATGGTGTGTTAGTTTCTGCTTTATAACAAAGTGAATCAGTTATACATATACATATGTTCCCGTATCTCCTCCCTCTTGCGTCTCCCTCCCTCCCACCCTCCCTGTCCCACCCCTCCAGGCGGTCACAAAGCACCGAGCTGATCTCCCTGTGCTGTGCGGCTGCTTCCCACTAGCTATCTACCTTACGTTTGGTAGTGTCCATATATGTCCATGCCTCTCTCGCGCTTTGTCACAGCTCACCCTTCCCGCTCCCCATAGCCTCAAGTCGAACGTGACACTTTCTGGTTTCCAGCGATCACCTGATGAGGACAGTGTGTTGGTCACCGGTTCCGGGTGGGAATCACGGGGTTCATGGCGGTGCCTTTGATGCGCTGTCCCGTTGAACCTGGCCCGCCCGGCCAGCACTGGCTCCATCTGCCTTCTGTTAAGAGGGCACCACGTTTAGAACTGTTTACTGAAACAGTTGGGAAAAGAGATGTTATATTAAGCTGGATACATATTTCTGAGTGCGTGTGTAATGATAGAAAGGGAGAGAGAAGCAGAAGAATGGGCAGCCCCAAAATGTTACAGTTACCGGGGGGTGGGAGTTTTAAGAGTTTTTTAAAAATGTACTTTTCTGCACTGTTTGAATTTTCCTCAGGCAATATGTCATTTTTTAAATGACTTTGGTGAGGTATCATTTACATACCATAAATTTCACCCATTTAAAGCAGTATGTAATTTTTACAAAAGCCACGACACCATTAAAAACCACAGGCAGGTCAGACCAAAAAAAAAGATGGGCTTCACCGAACATGCCTTCCTGTACTTTTCCTGTGGTGGGAAAAGTCATATGTGTGGAGAATTTTAGAAGATTTTTTTTGGATGAAGGTGACGTATCAGCTCAACCAACAATTTTTAAAAACAGAAGCAGAGTTTGCTTTAAAATTGTTCTTCTTTCTCAGTCCCCTGGGATTGCACCGTATCAAGAATAGTTCAGGCCGCCTTTATTTCAGTAAAGCAGGGTATGCAATTCAACAATTTTAGTGTTTTCTGGAATGGTTTGGAACTTTTGCATTTCTAACCTTAAACTTTTTCAAAGATTCCAAAAGTTTCGAGATTGCAGCCTTGGGTTGGAAAACTCCCAAGAGCAATTTCCTATGAAATTGTGCTGTTTCTATTTCAGGAGAGAAACAGTGACAACATAATAGAATTTGATGATTTCCTATTCAGTAACTAGGTGTGAACTGAAAGTAAAAGAAGCTTTTTCAGAAATGCATTCCAACTCTTCAAACGATACCGTTTGAAAGACAAGTAGAGTATTAATAGAGGAAGACTTTTTTTTTTTTTTTTTTTTTTTTGTGGTACGCGGGCCTCTCACGTTGCAGTCCGCGGCACGTGGGATCCTCCCGGACCGGGGCACGAACCTGTGTCCCCTGCATTGGCAGACGGACTCTCAACCACTGCGCCACCAGGGAAGCCCCGAGGAAAACATTTCATATTAATGTTTTTTTTTTTTTTAGTTAGTTAAATGTTGCATCCTCAGAAGAATTTCACACCCAAAATGAAAATGCAGTGTCACACATTTATATGATGTCCTTGATTCCACGCTAAGTGGGAAGATTTGCCTAAATGTTGAGAGTTGTGACAGTCTTTGAAAAGCCCAGAGAAAGGGATTTGAGAAGGTTTTTTTGTTTTTTTTTTAAATTGAAGTATAATTGACTTACAGTATTGTATTAGTTTCAGATGTACAACATAGCAATTCGATATTCTTATACATTACAAAATGATCACCATGATGTATAGTTACCATCTGTCGTCATACAAAGATATTAAAATGTAATTGACTATATTCCCCACACTATACCTTTCATAACCATGACTCATTTATTTTATAACTGGAGGTTTGTATCTCTTAATCTTCCTCACATATTTCATTCACCACCCCCCTTCCCTCTGGCAACCACCTATTTGTTCTCTGTATCTATGAGAGTGTTTCTGTTTTGTTATGTTTGTTCATTTGTTTCGTTTTTAAAATTCTACATGTAAGTGAAATCCTACAGTATTTGTCTTTCTTTGTCTGACTTTTTTCACTCAGCATAATACTCTCCAGGCTCACCCATGTTGCTGCAGATGGCAAGATGTTATCATTTTGTATGGCTGAGTAATATTCCATTGTGTATATGTACCACATCATCTTTATCCATTCCTCTCTTGATGGGCACTTAGGTTGCTTCCATATCTTGGCTATTGTAAAGGATGCTGCAATGAACATAGGGGTCTATACATCTTTTCAAATTAGTGTTTTAGTTTTTTTTTTTTTTCTTTTCTCCCTCCCTCCCACCCTCCCTATCCCACCCCTCCAGGCAGTCACAAAGCACCGAGCTGATCTCCCTCTGCTATGCAGCTGCTTCCCACTAGCTATCTACCTTACGTTTGGTAGTGTGTATATGTCCATGCCTCATTGATTGATTTGTGGATAGTGAAGAATCCTTGCATTCCTGGGATAAACGCCACTTGATCATGGTGTATGATCCTTTTAATGTGCTGTTGGATTCTGTGTGCTAGTATTTTGTTGAGAATTTTTGCATCTATGCTCATCAGGGATATTGGCCTGTAGTTTTCTTTCTTTGTGTCATCCTTGTCTGGTTTTGGTATCAGGGTGATGGTGGCCTCGTAGAATGAGTTTGGGAGTGTTTCTCCCTCTGCTATATTTTGGAAGTTTGAGAAGGTTAGGTGTTAGCTCTTTTCTAAATGTTTGATAGAATTCTCCTGTGAAGCCATCTGGTCCTGGGCTTTTGTTTGTTGGAAGATTTTTAATCACAGTTTCAATTTCAGTGCTTGTGATTGGTCTGTTTACATTTTCTGTTTCTTCTGGGTTCAGTCTCAGAAGGTTGTGCTTTTCTAAGAATTCGTCCATTTCTTCCAGGTTGTCTATTTTATTATATATAGTTGCTTGTAGTAATCTCTCATGATCCTTTGTATTTCTGCAGTGTCAGTTATTACTTCTCCTTTTTCATTTATAATTCTATTGATTTGAGTCTTTTCCCTTTTTTTCTTGATGGGTGTGGCTAATGTTTTATCAATTTTGTTTATCTTCTCAAAGAACCAGCTTTTAGTTTTATTGATCTTTGCTATCTTTTCCTTCATTTCTTTTTCATTTAATTCTGATCTCATCTTTATGATTTCTTTCCTTCTGGTAGCTTTGGGATTTTTTTGTTCTTCTTTCTCTAATTGCTTTTGGGTGTAGGGTTAGGTTGTTTATTTGAGATGTTTCTTGAGGTAGGATTGTACTGCTATAAACTTCCCTCTTAGAACTGCTTTTGCTGCATCCCATAGGTTTTGGGTCTTCGTGTTTTCATTGTCATTTGTTTCTAGGTATTTTTTGATTTCCTCTTTGATTTCTTCAGTGATCTCTTGGTTATTTAGTAGTGCATTGTTTAGCCTCCATGTGTTTGTATTTTTTTACAGATTTTTCCCTGTAATTGATATCTAGTCTCATAGCGTTGTGGTCAGAAAAGATACTTGATATGATTTCAATATACTTAAATTTACCAAGGCTTAATTTGTGACCCAAGATATGATCTGTCCTGGAGAATGTTCCATGAGCACTTGAGAAGAAAGTGTATTCTGTTGTTTTTGGATGGAATGTTGTATAAATATAAATTAAGTCCATCTTATTTAATGTGTCATTTAAAGCTTTTCTTTCCTTATTTATTTTCATTTTGGATGATCTGTCCATTGGTGAAAGTGGGTTGTTAAAGTCCCCTACTATGGCTGTGTTACTGTCGATTCCCCCTTTTATGGCTGTTAGCATTTGCCTTATGTATTGAGGTGCTCCTATGTTGGGTGCATAAATATTTACAATTGTTATGTCTTTGTCGTGGATCGATCCCTTGATCATTATGTAGTGTCCTTCTTTGTCTCTTGTAATAGTCTTTATTTTAATGTCTATTTTGTCTGATGTGAGAATTGCTACTCCAGCTTTCTTTTGATTTCCATTTACATGGAATGCCTTTTTCCATCCCCTCACTTTCAGTCTGTATGTGTCCCAGGTCTGAAGTGGGTCTCTTGTAGACAGCATATATACGGGTCTTGTTTTTGTATCCATTCAGCCAGTCTGTGTCTTTTGGTTGGGGCATTTAATCCATTTACATTTAAGGTAGTTATCAATATGTATGTTCCTACTACCATTTTCTTAATTGTTTTGGGTTTGTTATTGTAAGGCTTTTCCTTCTCTTGTGCTTCCCGCATAGAGAAGTTCCTTTAGCATTTGTTGTAAAGCTAGTGTGGTAGTGCTGAATTCTCTTAGCTTTTGCTTGTCTGTAAAGGTTTTTTCTGTTTGTTTGTTTTTGTTATTTTGCGGTACGCGGGCCTCTCACTGTTGTGGCCTCTCTCGTTGTGGAGCACAGGCTCCGGACGCGCAGGCTCAGCGGCCATGGCTCACAGGCCCAGCCACTCCGTGGCATGTGGGATCTTCCTGGACTGGGGCCCAAACCCGTGTTCCCTGCATCGGCAGGCGGACTCCCAACCACTGCGCCACCAGGGAAGCCCTGTCTGTAAAGGTTTTAATTTCTCTGTTGAATTTGAATGAGATCCTTGCTGGGTAGAGTAATCTTGGTTGTAGGTTTTTCCCTTTCATCACTTTAAATATGTCCTGCCAGTTCCTTCTGGCTTTCAGAGTTTCTGCTGAAAGATCAGCTGTTAACCTTATGAGGATTCTCTTGTATGTTAGTTGTTGCTTTTCCCTTGCTGCTTTTAGTATTTTTTCTTTCTATTTAATTTTTGATAGTTTGATTAATATGTGTCTTGGCATGTTTCTCCTTGGATTTTTCCTGTACGGGACTCTCTGCACCTCCTGGACTTGACTGACTATTTCCTTTCCCATATTAGGGAAGTTTTCATCTATAATCTCTTCAAATATTTTCTTAGTCCCTTTCTTTTTCTCCTCTTCTTCTGGAACCCCTATAATTCAAATGTTGGTGTGTTTAATGTTGTCCCAGAGGTCTCTGAGACTGTCCTCAATTCTTTTCATTCTTTTTTCTTTATTCTGCTTTGCAGTAGTTATTTCTACTATTTTATCTTCCAGGTCACTTATCCGTTCTTCTGCCTCCGTTATTCTGCTATTGATTCCTTCTAGAGAATTTTTAATTTCATTTTTTGTGTTATCCATCATTGTTTGTTTGCTCTTTAGTTCTTCTAGGTCTTCTAGTTCTTCTAGACCTAGGTCTAGGTGTTCTAGATTGTTAAACGTTTCTTGTATTTTCTCCATTCTATTTCCAAGATTTTGGGTCATCTTTACTATCATTACTCTGAATTCTTTTTCAGGCAGACTGCCTATTTCCTCTTCATTTGTTTGGTCTGATGGGTTTTTACCTTGCTCATTCATCTGCTGTGTATTTCTCTGTCTTCTCATTTTGCTTAACTTACTGTGTTCGGGGTCTCCTTCTCCCAGGCTGCAGGTTCATAGCTCCCGTTGTTTTTGGTGCCTGCTCCCAGTGGGTAAGGTTGGTTCAGTGGGTTGTGTAGGCTTCCTGGTGGAGGGGACTGGTGCCTGTGTTCTGGTCGATGAGGCTGGATCTTGTGTTTCTGGTGGGCGGTACCTCGTCTGGTGGTGTGCTTTGGGGTGTCTGTGAACTCATTATAATTTTAGGCAGCCTCTCTGCTAATGGGTGGGGCTGTGTTCCTGTCTTGCTAGTTGTTTGGCATAGGGGGTCCAGCACTGTAGCTTGCTGGTCGTTGAGTGGAGCTGGGTCTTAGCATTGAGATGGAGATCTCTGTGAGAGCTTTGGCTGTTTGATATTACATGGAGCCAGGAGGTCTCTGGTGGACCAATGTCCTGACCTCGACTCTCCCACCTCAGAGGCACAGGCCTGACACCTGGCAGGATCACCAAGGCCCTGTCAGCCACGTGGCTTCAGCAAGGATTTCAACTAAACGTGATATTCAGACTTCCTGATATGACTTGCCAGGAATGCAGAGAACATGCAGCCACTGAGCTTCTCAGTTCCTTCCTCTTTTAAACTTCTTTGCCCTTCACTGCTGTACATCCACAGCTATCTGCACGTAGGCCTTCACTGAGAAACACTCTGGAACAGACTCATTATCTAGAAAAACGTCTGGGAGAAACCACAGCAAGCCAGCTTCTTAGTAGTTGCAGCCGTAACAGCAAGCTTGTTCTTCCCTGTGGATGGGGCAACAAGTAGTCTTGCAGGTGCGAGGGCGTCTCCTGGGCCTCAGGAAACTAGCTTCTTGTCGCCCTTGCTGTGGACGAGGCACCGACACTGTGGTCTGCAGTCTCACTATGTCATGTTTAGATGTGTGTGCTTAATTTATCCTTCTTGGTGTCCTTTGACACACGCTCAACTTATCTTTTGGCTTTTTGATAACGGCCACTCTAACAGGTGTGAGGTGATATCTCATTGATGCGTGTTTCCCTGGTGATGAATGACGTTGAGCATCTTTGCATGGACCTGTTGGTCATGTGTAGGTCTCCTTTGGAAAAATGTCTATTCACCTTACACGCCTGAGTCTCTCATCATTGTTTGCTCTTGAGAGAACTGACCCTTGCAGCACTTCCTCTGCTATGACCTCTGTTGCCGCTGCTATTAAGCTCCTGATCACATTTCCTAGTGGACTCAGAGTCCGGCTGCATGTTGCCGTTCCAGCCGAAGCTGCTCTGCATGGTCGGCAGCTTTCTTCGTCCTCTGCTTCTCCATTTCTTCAAAGAATTCTTGACTGCTCTTGGACTTAGATATCACTTTCATATTCGTCTTCATTATACATGTTCAGTGTACATTTTTGTATCTTCATTTATCCTAGAAACTCAGAATTAAAATTACTAATGACATCTTTGCTTGTATTTCTTCTCGTCCACTCAACAGAAGAATAATCAAATGTTATTCCAAGATTTCTACTTTGCTAATGGTCGAGCCAGTTTCTTATTCCAGAATTTCCATTTCTGTTCATAAAAAGTTCTCACACTGAAACCCTGGAGTCCTCTTTTATTTCCCTTCTCTCTCGTCTTGTATGTTGGCCTTTGATTCTCCGCTTCCTCCCCCTCCCTGTTCCTTGACATGCGCCTCTCCATTATGTGGTGCCTGCAGTTGCACCGAGCGGGTCTTCCGCACCGTCCTTTCCCGTCTCTTGTTCACTCTTTGCATCTCTGTCAGATTTATCTTCAGCCGCTTTTCTCTCAGTGTCCGGCGCGCCGTGCCACTGTCGGGGTGGAACCAGCCTCTCCCTTCTTGTTCTCAAGGTGCTGTGTGGCCTCATCAGATGATCACCTCCTTTTACTTCCGTAGAGCATATAATCCTTCAGTGAGGTTCGTTTTTTTCTGCTATGATTTATGCTGTTTTCCCATCACTGGCCTCTTTCTCATGTTCCCCTCCCTGTAAACGTTCCTCAAGACACAAATCAAGTTCTTTTACCATGTTCCCTGACAATTTCAGTCCAGAGGATCTCTGTCGCTCCAGCTAAAACACTGGGCTGCATCCCACTGTTTAGAATATACCGTATGCCGCGTGGTACTGTGGTTGTTTCACAAGTGCGGGTCCTGGTTCACACGCGTTCTGTGCACTCAGTGGGCACAGGTACTGCGATGGTCTCGGACACGAGCATAGGTGACACGGGCCCACCTGGAGCTGCAGGAGCTCTCATGGAGCCGTTCACATTTCAGATTCACATTTCACCCCCCAGAAGCTCTTACTTATTTAATATGAAAGTTGGCCCTTATTTCTTATTTGTGCTGAGAAAAGATTAGCGTGTTAAAGAAACCTGTACCAAAGCCCAGACAAGACAGACACACTTCCTGGGACCTCTAGGAGGAGCACGGTTAAGAGACGTCTCTGTAGCCTTGGCGAGGTTTTCTGGAGACACAGCCTCGCCCGTGACGGGAAGATAAATGGAGGGACTAACTCTGCTAAGCAGAAGCAATCTGCCAACGTCAGCATTAACCGAAACCCAGCTACGTTCCTTTAGATTTTGCGCTAACCTCGACAGGAGGTGCGTGGAGAACAAAAACGGCTCTTTGCCTTTAGTTGTTAACTTCCAAGGGCTCAAAACATAAAGCCATTAATATATTGATTGGATGCTGATCCTGGAAAACTGGAAGCAACAGTTACAATTTTCTAGACGGCAATTAATCTCAGTTCTTCCTCTGAAGCTAGTTGAAAGGTTGTCACGAGGTAGGAAAGAGAACAAGTTTGTATAAAAATGTCCCTGGTGAAACATAGAAAGAGCAGTTACACATATAATTATATTATCACTCACCTTGATGTGCCATACAGAGCTAGTGTGATAAATTTTATTCTGCACTCACATTTTAGAAATAGCAAACCTACCACTCTGATAAAGAAGTTAGACCAAATCTTAGAAACCATGAGCGAGACACAGCCAAGTCCATCAAAAATGGCGAGGAGGGGCTTCCCTGGTGGCGCAGTGGTTGAGAGTCCGCCTGGCGATGCAGGGGACACGGGTTCGTGCCCCGGTCCAGGAAGATCCCACAGGCCACAGAGCAGCTGGGCCCGTGAGCTGTGGCCGCTGAGCCTGCGCGTCCGGAACCTGTGCTCCGCAACGGGAGAGGCCACAACAGTGAGAGGCCCGTGTACCGCAAAAAAAAAAAAAAAAAAAAATGGCGAGGAAAGTGTTTTATTAACTGATGCTCTAGCTCTCTGAGTGATATTTGATGTGTATATATATATTTATATAAAAAATTATATATATAAGTGTTGTTTTCGGTTTTAAACTCATTTGGGTACAATAAAAGCACTTCGTACATTATGTAATTCACATTTGCTTCAGCAAGTACTTTAATATATTTCAGCAAATTACAGTTATGGTATGGGAATCATATTTTATTGATTTTGTTGAGATAGAGCAGTGGTTCTTCACTGGAGATTTTTATAAGAATCACCTGGAGAATTTGTGGAAAAAAAACAATGACGGTGTGACCCCAGCCCAATTAAGTCAGAATCTCTCAGAGTGGGTGCCTCAAATCCACAGTAAAAAAAAAAGTTCTCCAAGCAATTGTAATGTTCAACCGGGGTTGAGACTTAGTGATGAAAGGTTACATTGAGCTGAAATGACTTCCTAATACTGTTCTAGTTACTTTTGTATTTTTTTCTCCAAAGAAATAAGAGAGGTGCAAATGCTAGAAAAAACGAAAACTAGGTAATTAGAGCTTTTTGATAATTGGGATAGATGATAAATAAGAGTCAACAGCCTCAAGTTCTAAGCTTTTGATAGCTTCTAATTCTTTTCTTTGTCCAACTTTGGTCTTGAACTAGGGCCATAGAGGTACTTTAACTCTTTTGGGGCACTGAGTGTCTGTTTAATACGTAACTTATACAGATTAACTGATCCCCAGTGTCGTGAACAGCTAAAGCCCCTCTGGCAGCATCTACCACCAAGCGGTGACTTACAGTACAGCCCATGTCAAGAGCAGGGGTGGTTTTGTGACTTGAGGCAAATTCTGTCATTTCTTCGTATTTCTCATCTCATTTTGGCAAATGAGAGTAATACTGTCATCTCTAGGGAATGCTAATATTTTAAAACTAATTTCATCTAGAAATATACCAGGATAGAATGTCAATTTAAAGTAAAATGAAGAGCCATGAAAAGTTCTAGTCACTTATCACAGTGGATTTTCTATCAATCCTTTTACTTTGAAGGAGAAATATAAGTGAAAGTATATTCTTAGAAAGACTGTTATTTATGTCTGTCAAAGCCAAGATTCTCAGGGACTCAGGCTTAAATGCCAGTTTATCTGATCAATGGGCCAAGTGAAAATCAGCTTCCTTCTAGAGTTGACTTGAACTTATATTTCTAATCAAAAGTGGCTCTGCAACATAGAGAATGAACTTGAGGACACGGGGAGGGGGAAGGGGAAGCTGGGAAGAAGTGAGAGAGTGACGTGGACATATATACACTACCAAGCGTAAAATAGATAGCTAGTGGGAAGCAGCCACATAGCACAGGGAGATCAGCTCTGTGCTTTGTGACCGCCTGGGGGGGTGGGATAGGGAGGGTGGGAGGGAGACACAAGAGGGAAGGGATACGGGGATAGATGTATACGTATAGCTGATTCACTTTGTTATACAGCAGAAACTAACACACCATTGTAAAGCAATTATACTCCAATAAAGATGTTAAAAAAAGTTACTTAGGGGGTTTCAAAAACTATTATATATCTTTATTAATATAAAAACTTGAACCACGTGAGTACTTGAAACTCTCATGAAATTTAAAATAAGGGAAGAGAGAGGAACTAATAGAAATAGGATGTCAAGATAGTCACAATTTTTAAGTGTCAGTCCGTATTATGTGTTTTATGTGTTATATCTATATAAATGGTTTTTTTTTTTTTTGCGGTACGCGGGCCTCTCACTGTTGTGGCCTCTCCCGTTGCGGAGCACAGGCTCCGGACGCGCAGGCTCAGCGGCCATGGCTCACGGGCCCAGCCGTTCCGTGGCAGGTGGGATCCTCCCGGACCAGGGCACGAACCCGTGTTCCCTGCATCGGCAGACGGACTCTCAACCACTGCGCCACCAGGGAAGCCCTATAAATGGTATTTTATTGACCCTCATCAAACCTCCAGAAGATTATTTCCACGTGTCTCAAGTAAGGACACTAGATCTCAGGGAGCTTTGGTTTTGCACCAGGAGCAACACAGATCGTGCTAAGAGCATAGTCTCTTCCCTGGAGGAGGAGGGCTGTTCTCTCCCTAAACCCTGCGTTAAATTCTCGGGGGAGGGAGGGAGGGAGGGAGGAGAGGCAGAAAGAGAAGGAGAATATGTGTTTTCCTCACGACTCCCAAGGATGTTAGCCCCGGTGGAGGGAGATAAGCACCCAAAGAAACATCAGTAATGGGATCGGATCAGTGTTGGATGGACGTGTGTATAAAGCGCCATGAGAACGTCGACGCCGGGCACTGGATTTCTGAGGGACGTTCCAGAGCCACGCAGCCCGTGTCCAGAGCGCCGCTCGCCTCGCTCTGCTGCTTCCCACGCTCGGGCCCTGCCCGCTGCGGGGATGGACAGAAGCTTCTCCTACCTGGGGTGCCCTTTCCGTCCTCTACCTGTTTACCTGGAGGCAATTCCTTTTTGTCTTTCAAAACACTACTCAGGCATCTTAGGCTCTAAAATGTTCCCTGACCGTCCTCCCGCATCAATGGACGGGGTGCCCCAGAATCCTGTATCTCAAGTGATAGTCCTTGCACGGCAGTTTCAAACTCACCCTCTTTGTTCAGCACCTGACTGTTCGCTCCCGAGGAAGGAGGGCAGAGCCTCCTTTAGTTGTGATTCACCAGCTCCAGGGTGAATCACATCAGGCCCTCGGCTAGTGCCCAGTACATGTGAAAAGGATGCCCGGGATGGTGACGAGAGGCTACAGAGATCAGGACATCGTAAGTGGGTCCTAAAGGTTGTGGAGAAATTTCCCAGGCAGAGAACTCCCTCGAGGCAGGGGCGCTCGGGGAACTGCGAGAGATGAGTCCGTGGGGTGATGGAGAGGGCAGCTGACCTGACAGCGTCGTTGTCAGGCTCCTTTCACCGCTGCCCCCCCAGGGTTTGTCTGCGCGCCGAGCCTGAGTCTCTGGACCACGCCCCGTCGGGGAGAACGTTGCCTGGGGATTGGAGCGCAGGCTCGTGGAGGAGGGGTTGGAGCAGGGAGGCTGCGGGGACCCGAAGGGGAGCCGCGGGGGAAGGCCTCCCGAGGCGGGAGGGGCCTGGAGGAGGCCCGGCTGGGGCTGAGCACGAGGGTTTCTCCCCTCCGACCCCCGCAGCAGCTCCAGGCCATCTCAGTCCAGAAAATGAAATGGGCAGAAAAACTAAGCCTGTGCTCCACAGCCCGCGAGCCACAACTACTGAGCCCACGTGCCACAACTACTGAGCCCACGAGCCACAACTGCTGAGCCCACGTGCCATAACTACTGAAGCCTGTGCGCCTAAAGCCTGTGCTCTGCAAAAAGAGAAGCCACAGCAATGAGAAACCCGCACAACCCAGCGAAGAGTAGCCCCCACTCGCCACAACTAGAGAAAGCCCGCACGCAGCAACAAAGACCCAATACAGACAAAAATACATACGTACATAGATAAATAAATAAATTTATATTAAAAAAAGGAATAAATCCACAGAACTTCCAATGTTCCTGGTAAGGAAGATGAGGAGGCGCCAGCAGGAGTGACCGGAAGGGCTGGGTGGAAACTGAAGGCTGGTTCCCTGCACTCGGGTCTCTTCTGTGTCTTCCTCGTCCAGAACCTCACAGTGCTACCCTCCTGCTGGCTGTGCTCCTTGCCTTTGACCCTCCCCCGGGAATGTCCGTCTCCCTGATGGTCTTCCCTTTTCATCCCCCATCCACACTCTCCTCCACTGTGCCCTCGAGCACTCTGCAGCTCAGAGACCAGATGCTTCCATAGCTTCAGGCTTTCCCTTGAACGAAGCTCTCACCACCTTCTCACTTCCGCTGGGATTGGGCTCTGTTTCTTCAACCCTGATGTTCTCCATCCCAGTCTGGTGGAGCTTCGCTCAGGTGAGGACGCAGCACCCTCCCAGCTTTGCACTGCTGTTTCAGCAGCTCGTGTGATTTCAGGTCCAACAGTTTTCTTTTTTTTACCGTGTGTTTGTTTCTCTGTCTGAGATAATATCATGGTGCTTCTGATCAATGTTTCTCAAAGCATGTTTCTCCAAAGTGTACGTTAGCAAACAAATTTTGCACACGGCAGCACTGATATAAAGCAAGAAAGGAACATTGGCTTATTCACAACTGCATCTTTTCTCTGTTACTGGCTTCCAGAGATCACTGTGGGGACGTAATCTGCCCCCATTTTTCCAGGACTGTGTTTCTTCGGGCTGCAGGTTCTCCACAGAGACCTGGAGTGTCTTACACAGTTAGCTGGACTCTACATGGGGTGAAGCCGTGTATGTGGGCAATGGACACACGTAAGTGGAGGTCATTTGTTTGAAGTGTTGGGTCTTTGGAGGCTCCGCAGCCCGTGTTGATTTATTTTACCTTCCTCTGTCACTCCTGTGTATGGGAAGGAATTTAGATTGTTCTATTGGGAAGTGTAACCCGGAAGATTGGTGTATTAAAAATAATTATATCATAACTCTTTCAATGACCAAATCATGTGAATTTTCAAAATATAATATTGAATATACCTAAGAGGGTCTTAAAATTTGCATTTGGAAAGCTTCCTCTAATGACATTTCATATGTAGAAATCTGACACTTCCTTCTACATTTGGAATGAATGGCTTAAGAGGAAAGGAGCAAGGATTATACTTTGGAAATATGTCACATTTGTTTACTGAACAGTTGAATCTTCTTTGCAATTTTATTCATTAACTAGTTTGTACAACTACTGTATGATTTTGTCTTCATATCTTTGCCTGTCCTATTATCTTCTACACGTTAAAAGCTTATCTGCTGTTCATTTCTTTCTCATGCAATTGATTCTCAAAGCAATGCTAATATACCCAGGATTTCAAATAGCAACAAAGTTCCTCGGTGAGGAATACAGCTCTGGGTTCTTCTCCAGTTATTTTAAGCTGGGTTATTCATGATTGACGGGCCTCCTGTAATCTGTATATGGCTTAGATCCAGAAATGAAATATAAAATAAATCTGTAGTTATGGGCATAGAGAAAGCAGTATCTGTTTATGGGAAGCTTTGGTCAGAGACATTTCTTAGTTCCCTCTGAGGTGTGAATCCCCAGGTGGCAATCAACCATGGCCGGAAATTGGATTTAATGGTTCAGTTGAGAGTGTGTTCCAGCCCAGGACATTTAGAGAATTGTGGAATTTTAGAGTTGGTAAGAATCTCGTGGAGCAAACTGAAATCTGGCTTGCCATGCATGCATTTAGAAATTGGATTTGGGCTTCTGCTGCCAGTTTAAAACAAAAGGAGGCCGGCATACATGAGGACAAGCAATTACCCATAGTACGCTGCTCTCTCATTATGGGAGCAAAGACAGTTTATAGTAAATGTATAAATCTTGTGCATCTAGTGACCCGTATTGGTGGGTTTTTTTTTTGGCTGTGTTGGGTCTTCGTTGCTGTGCGCGGGCTTTCTCTAGTTGTGGCTAGCGGGGGCTACTCTTCGCTGCGGTGCACGGGCTTCTCATTGCGGTGGCTTCTCATGTTGCGGAGCACAGGCTCTAGGCGCGCGGGCTTCAGTAGTTGTGGCTCACGGGCTCAGTAGTTGTGGCTTGCGGGCTCTAGAGTGCAGGCTCAGTAGTTGTGGCGCACGGGCTTAGTTGCTCCACGGCATGTGGGATCTTCCCGGACCAGGGCTTGAACCTGTGTTCCCTGCACTGGCAGGCGGATTCTTAACCACTGTTCCACCAGGGACCGTCCCCCTCTGTTGGTTTTTGAGTAACTTTTACTATAGCCTCATCCTGTTTCCTTTTGAAGAGTTCTGTTATGGGTACAGTGGTCGCATGTAATGCTTGTGTCCAGTGGTAAAAAGAAGGCAGGGAAGGTGTACTGGTGAGAGAACAGGATTTTCTGGCCCTCCTTTGCCAGACTTCAACGCCCCAGGCCCTCAGCTGAGGTGCCAGCCTCACCCGCAGGTTAGCCCATCTGCTTCTGAAGCGACGTTCACGGAAGGGGAAGGGAAAGGGACAGGCCCTGGCGCTGCGGAGCTTGGGTGTAAGGCCCTGGCCTCCTGTGCTTTCCTCTCTGCTCCATCCTCAGAGCCCTCTCTCCTCTAACCTGACCCTTTAGGCTGAGGATGAGACAGGAGGCCCAGGGCCTGGCGTGGCCAGGAACCCCCAGACGTCAGCCGGCATCAGCGCCCTTTCACCTCACCTGTCACCTGTGACTCTCCCTGTCGGCCAGAGTCCATTCTGTTCGAACAAATCTCATCTTCCTGACGCTCCTACAAAATTGATTTTATTTGCGTGGAAACTCTGGAGGCTGGGGGAGAGGAGCTCATCCTCTAACGAGAAGGCGTGAACTCTTCCAGGATGCAGTTCGTCTCCTTGGAGACCATCCTTTGTCTACACTATCCTCATGACACGTCTACACTTTCTGCACCAGGTACGGACAGGCTGGACTATTGCTTCCTTTTTTTAAAAAAAATTATTTTGATACAATTTTTAAAGATTACTTTCCATCTACAGTTACTACAGAGTGTTGACTATATCCTCGTGTTGTACAATAAATACATCCTTGAGCCCATCTTACCTCCAGTGGTTTGTGCCTTCCCCCATCCCCCATCCCTATAGGGCCGCCCTCCCCCCACTGGTGACCACTGGTTTCTTCTCTACATCTGTGAGTCCGCTTCTTTCACGTTATATTCACTAGTTTGTTGTAGTTTGTAGATTCCACGTATTAGTGAGATCACACAGCATTTGTCTCTGTCTGACGTAGTTCACTCAGCATAACGCCCTCTGAGTCCATCCGTGTTGCTGCTAATGGCGAAATTTCGTTCTTTTTTATGGCCGAGCAGCTATTTCCTCCTTCTGATGTCGACCCTTGCTGTGTGACTTCTGGCTGTGCTGTCTTACGTCCCAGGGTCCTGGGGCTCACGCCGCCGCCGGTCTACTTCTCAGCTCGCCTTCTCGTAGCAGGCGGCGTCTCCTTTCTGTTCCTCCTCTTCGGTATATTTCTTCCCTCACTGGGTCCAACTTCGTTGTTCTCTTTCCTTCGCGGCACAGACTCTGAAATTCCCACATTACGCTGCTCTGACCTGAAGTACTCTATACTTTTCCCATTTTCAAAGTTTCAGTGGATGTGTAAATTGTGTGTAGCTCCCCATTGAGGAGATTTTATGGGAACGATCTCAGGGGGAACCACCTGACCCGATGAAGACTGTCCACTGTGACAGTATCCTGAAGTGAGGGTGCGTGATGGAAGTGTGAGATCCTGTAGTGATTTCCTTGGTTTTAAATTCCACTACAATATTTTAGCAAGCGCCTTGGCCAAATGATGGGGCCTTAGAGTTGGGAGCTTGGAAGAAGCATAACGAACACGGTGCCCTGGGGAGGGGTATCCACGTCTTCCCTCGCCTGATTTCTCTCGGGCTCATTGTGAAGCTTGCTGTCCACTGTGCCCCAGACAAGGCGGTACTGCATTCTCTCCTGCCCCTGCCCCTCCCCACAGACCGGGGAGTGGATCGGAAGGGCTGGTGATTGATGTTCTGGACCAGTGTCATCCCACGTGGCCGCAGTGGAGGCCGGCCCGTCGTGTGTTCTCTGCCCCATCCCTGTGGCCTGGCGTCCCCCCAGGCCGCCTGGCTGCTAAGTGGCCTTCGAGTGCGCTCTCTAGTTCCGGGCCTGCCTCTGAAGGTAAGCCCGAGGAGGGTCCCGCGGTGCAGATTTGGAAGCAGGCGGAGGGAGGCCCTGCTTTGGCCTCAGCACTAACCCGAGTTGTGCCCCCGGGTTTCCACAAAGGGCACTGCCCTGGGAGTCACGTGTGGGGATACATCAGCGGCTTCTCTCAGGCGGCCCCGGACCCCCGTGTGTGCCGGATGAGGGAAGGGAGGCGGGCGGCAGCCCCGGGGGGACCCCCTCCTCCAAGCCCCGCTCCGCAGCTCCGAGCGTGTGGCTTCCCTCAGCCTCGTCTGCCCTCTGCTTCCCGCCATCTGCCGGCCGTCCAGCAGGTGCTGAGTGACTTCCATACGTGACCCTAACCACCCTGAAATGAGGCCTCGTTTACTCCGTCGTGCAGAGACAGTAAGGGGTCGAGACAGGAGATGAGTGGGGCTCCCGGGCCCCAAGCTGGCACTCTCGCCCTTGTGCCATGCCGTCCCCCAAAGTTCCTGCGTCGTGCGACACCTGCCGCCACTTCCTCCCAGGCCTCGTTCATCCCTTCCGACACTTCTGTGGTGACGGCATCAATTCCCCGACCCTCCACCCTTTAATTACTTCCTCAAGCAGGTACAGACCTATCAGGGAAGACGTTCTGTCAGGGAAGCCAAGCACTTCAGAGCATAGGTCAGATGCTGCAGAGCGCCATGCTCGTCTGAGGCAGGGATGTGACCGTCTGTTTCCACGGACGAGCAGAAACAGGAGGGAGAGGTTGGGAGGGGCCTTTCGTCCAGACTTGGGCGGGTGGGAACAGGTGTGCCGGGAGGGCACGGAGCGGCGCCGTGGGGGGCTGGCTTGGATGCTGCGTGGCCGAGCCGAGGCGCGGGGACAGGCTCAGTTAGCCCCGGGCCTCGGGGATCGGGCAGCGGCCCTGCCTTGTCCTGTGCCCAGTGACTTGCTTTGGGCTCTGAGTGAGCCCTGCGGGGGTTGAAGAAGGAGGGGACGGGATTCCTCTGACCGGCCTTAAAAGATCCCGCGGCCTCTGCGTCTTCTGCCGTCTTCCGACTTCTGTGTTGACAGTCGACTGGGGCCGGGCGAGGGCGTGGGAGCGGCTCGGGCGCCCTCGGTGTAGACTAGGCCGGGAGGTGCCAGTGTAGGTTTCGCGTGGCGCACTTTCTGGGTGTTTTGGAAAGAACCTCTTGGACGGAGACGTCGGGAAGAAGAACCCGGGGGGACTCTCAGGACTTCGACATGTGTACCTGGAAGGAGGTGTCGTCGGCCGAGAGGGGGAGGGTGGGGGGATTGGATGGCAGATGGGCACAGGGCACGTTTCCAGCGCCTCCGAGAAGCGCCCGCGCCCGGCGGCGGAGCGCCGGCTCTGCGCTGGGGGCTCCCCGGCCTCGGGGAGCGTTCACGCCCGGCCCAGCCGCAGTGCGAGTGCACGGAGGGCGGCGGAAGGCTGAGCCCGGGGCCCTGCGCGCTCCGCACGAGAGGCCGCGTGCGAGGACGTGGCCAGCAGAGGGGGCCGAGCAGCCGCCGCTGTTTGGGGGGAGGAGAGGCCGGCGCAGACGGCGTCGGGAGCGGGAGGTTGCCGCCGGCAGGCGGGGGTCCTGGAAAAGCCGAGTCGGGCCAGGACGCACAGCCCAGCCCCGCAGGTGCGCTGAGCCCGCATCCTGCCGTGGCGACGGCTCGGAAGGCGCTCCCCTGCCCTTCTTTCAGCCGCTGCTCTGGCATTTCAGTGGCTCTGCCTTTCACCCTCGGGCGGACGTCGAGGGCCAAGGTCCCGGCCGTCCCCCAGCTTTGCCACGTCCGCCAGGCTCCCGCGTGTGGCCAGCCTGCTGCCCTGGGACGCTGGCTTCCGGCTGTGCACTTCACTCTGGCCCTCCGGCCGCCCTCTGCGGGGTCCGTTTGCTGCTATTTGAACTCTTGCTCTTCTTCTCTGGTGCCCTTTTTAAGAACACTTCTTTGAAGTGTAGCTGGCGTACAATGTTGTGTTAGCTTGTGGTGAAGAGCACAGTGATTCAGTTCATGTATGTATACGCACAGATACATACACACATATAAGCACACATATGTATTCTTTTTCAGATTCTTCTCCGTTACAGGTTATTACAAGACATTGAATATAGTTCCCTGTGCTCTACAGTAGGACCTTGTTGGTTATCTATTTTATATAGAGTGTATCTGCTAATCCCAAACTCCTAATTTATCCTTCCCCCATCTTCCCCCTTGGCAACCACAAGTCTGTTCTCTGTGTGTCTGAGTCTGTTTCTGTTTTATAAACAAGTTCATTTGTATAAATAATAAAAAAGTTCATTTTTATAAATAAATTCATATTTTAGATTCCACATATACGTGATACCCTGTGATATTTGTCTCTGTCTGACTCACTTCTCTGAGTATGATAATCTCTAGTTGCATCCATGTTGCTGTAAATGGCATTATTCCGTTCTTTTTTATGCCTGAGTAGTATTCCATAGTATACATGTACCACATCTTCTTCTCTGGCACCCTTTTAATTGCCTCCCATCGTGTTGTTCTTCTGGGCTTGGAAGCAACCCTGCAGCCTGTGGTCCACACACTGTCACCCAAAGTCACCACCACCCTTTCCTGCTGGAAGATCAAGCCAGGCTCTTGCTCGGCACTTGGCCACCTGGGCATCGTGGACGGCTGGGCCGTCCTGCCCGTGTGGGGGGTAGAGTGACCTCCTGGCCTCTTCCCGTGAGATGCCTGTAGCACCATCGGCTCCAGTTGTGACGAACTGCAATATGTGCACACGTCACCAAATGTCCCTTGTTCCTGAGTTGAAACCACTAGTCTAGCTTGTGTGTGTGTGTGTGTGTGTGTCTCTCTCAAGCTAGTTTCCAATTTGTTCACACTGCTACCAGAATGATGTCTTTATAATGAAAATTTCATTAAGAAATTCCATTTCTTTAAATCTTGTAATGTGTTCTGATAGCTTTCAGGGTAAAGTTCAGACTTCCTTGTTGAGCACAAAGGAAACAAGGGCTCCGCTTCCTGGCTGCACCTTCCTGAACCTCCGAAGGCACTCAGGCCTCTGACCCTCCCCTTCTGTCCTGGGACAGTCGTGTTCCTTCCTGCCTCTGTGCTCAATACGCTTGCCTTCCCACTTTCTAAACCATCTTTCCTCTTTTGCAACCAGTGAGTAGAGCTTGTCCATAAAAACTAGCTAAAGAATCCTATTCTCTGCACGCCTTTCTTTGTCTTTAAATCTGGTTTAGGTCCTTTCTTCTCTCGTGGTCTTCCCTGCATCCCATTATCAGAATACATATCCTGTGAGATGTGGTCATTGATTTCTCGTGTTCTACCTCTTGCCAGACTTTAATCTCTGAGAAGGTCAAGATCTTGTCTTACACTTCACAGACACTTGCTAAAGCTCGCGAATGTTCAGTATGCTTAAAGGGTCGCGGCAAAGTGAAGCTACCTTTGACCTTAGCAATCATCCAGTTCTCAGCGGAGAAGGTACCATTTGAATTGAGCCTAAATGCACGAGAAAATATTTTAAACGTTGGACATTGTAGGGAACAAAAAGGTCGGGGGAGATTCGGGGATAAGCAAGTAGAAATTTGGTTAGAGGGTGATTAGACTCCTTGTGAGTGTTGAGGAGAGTCACACGTTGGCACTAGATCTTGGGAAACCTTCACTCCAGCGGAAAATGCGGGGGAGACGTTAGTGATCCTAACCAGGGGCTGCTATAATCAGCACATTTTCTGGAGGCTTGTCAGATAAGCTGACATAGGAGACAGGAAAGAGGAGACTTAGTTTAGATGGACCATTTACAGCTATTAGTTCAGGCAAAAACAAATACAGACTTGAAATAAGAGGGTGAAGAACTTCTTACAACTCTCAGTTGGACTTCACCTAAGCTGCTTTAGAAACATGACTTTTTCCGTAACTATTCTAATTTAGGATTGAAGTAACTTCTTGAGGACTCGGACTTGTATGGCATGATTTTTAACTGGTGTTGACTATTTAAGGATAAATGTAGTCCTTTTTAGAATCCACTGTCACTGAATTCAGCACAGCATGCAAATAAGTTACTCGAAAGCTTTTCTCTTGCACATAGTGGATTATGATAATTCAGTCTATTTTTCCTTTAAAATCACTTGGAATAATTTAGTGTGCTCTGAAATAAAGATCTCCATTCAGACGCTTAATTAACTTCTAAACGGTATGAATAATTTCTTGCTCTAACGTCACTTTTACTTGCTGTCGTGCGGTGAAGCTAGAAGAATGCGTATCTTTTTTTTTTTTTTTAATATTTATTTATTTATTTGGTTGTGCTGGGCCTTAGTTGCAACATGTGGGCTCTAGTTCCCTGAGCAGGGATCAAACCCGGGCCCCCTGCATCGGGAGCGAGGAGTCTTAACCACTGCACCACCAGGGAAGTCCCCCAGAATGCGTATCTTGATGTCACCTGACTTACAGGGAGAGTTGGAGTCCCAGGGCTGCATCCAGCCCGTGGACGTGGCGGCGGAACGCGGTGGGCCTGCAAGCCAGCTGCCGCCTCACTGCTCCTTCTCGGAGACCGTGGAGCTCTTATTTGAGACATCGCAGCCGCAGGCTTCCAGTCCTCATTTCCTTAGCTTGTGTCCTGCGGACTCAGGCAGACCCCGCCCTCCCCTGCCTGCCGCTCCCCTGCCTCCTTTGGGATCTCAAGGTTTTGTGGAAAGGAGAAGTAGCTCCTTTTCACAGAAAGGTTGGGGCACTGAACTTAGGTCCTTTTCTGATGGTGCAGTTGGATCCACACAAAGAGGGTCTTCTTGCCCCGTCTCTGCGCTCATGTCAGGAGGGGTTGCCAAGGTGATGTCCGGCACCAGCACAGCGTGTTGCTTTTATGTGCTCAGTGCGCTTGTGCCAGAGGAAATCCATAGCAGCAACTTCTCGCCCTGACGACCCTTCTCCCTGCACCACTTTTGTTGTCATTCTCAGGCCACGTGTGCTCGCTCTGCATGTTTCAGAGACCCTGGGAGCACTCGTGTCCTCATTTTGGTGGCCTGAGACCTGGGGGCTGGTTGTATAAGGAAACGTTTACCCCCGGAAGTCAGACGCTTGTGATTTTAAGATGTCACCTTGGAATGGGATTGATTCAGAGAACTCCACGCAGAATGTGCTACATGTCCGCTAGGTTCATTGAGCCTAATAATCTATAAGGTCTTAGGAAACTCAGTGAAACAGACATTATCACAGACCTCACGTCAGTGTTTGTCCCGGTTCTTTTTTTTTTTTTTTTGTTACGCGGGCCTCTCACTGTTGTGGCCTCTCCCGTTGCGGAGCACAGGCTCCGGACGCGCAGGCTCAGCGGCCATGGCTCACGGGCCCAGCCGCTCCGCGGCATGTGGGATCTTCCCAGACCGGGGCACGAACCTGCGTCCCCTGCATCGGCAGGCGGACTCTCAACCACTGCGCCGCCAGGGAAGTGCGTCCCGGTTCTTATTCAAGAAAATGTGATGCCCTTATAGGATGCTGAGCCAATACTAACTGAGAAAGTTTTTATTAAGGATCATAAAGCCATCTTCTGTTTTATTCCGTAGGACATGCTAAGGGTTCATGTTTGTGAAGGCAAAGCTTGTGTAAAATACCTGATGCTCATTCATTCTCCCAATGATCAGCTGTAGGTTGAGGGCCTGTCTGCTAAGCCTGGGCTGGGACCCTGGGGATGTGCAAATGAGCTTAAACCAGGCGTGGCCTCTGTCTTCCTGGAGCTCAGAATCTAGTTAGGGAAGACAGACACAGGTCAGAGACTCACTCAGATACCATAACATCGCAACTGTGTGGTGCTGTGAGAGCCTGGAATAGGGGGATTCGACAGGGGCTCAGGGAAGGCTTCCTGGAAGAAGTGACACAGCTGAGATCCAAGAGCTGAGTAGGACGTCGCCAGGCAGACGAGGAGGGAAAGGTTACCAGGCTGAGAAGACAATCGTGCAAAGACCGTGTGGGCAGCAGTGTGGCGAATGCAAGAGACGGGGGTGCGGGGGGAGGAGAGAGATGGTGAAGGACACAGGGCTGGTGGGGGGCGGGAGGAATGTCTCAGGCAGGACCAGGAAGGGACTTGGGCTCCGTCAAGGGATCATACCTTAATGCTTCTAAACCGAAAGCATTAAGAGTTTAAAGAAGTGTTTGCACAGAAGGGGGGCAGGAAGGTGTGGGGACACCACCCCTCAGGTATCACAGTACCTGAGGGGTGGCTTGGTCTAGAGTGGAAGAAGTGGGTGAAAGGAGATTGGGGTACATTCAGGAGGTAAGCGGGGGCAAAATCAAAATACCGTGGAGTTGCACTGGATGCAGGGAGTGAGGGAAGAGGGCAGCGCTATCCTGCACACGTTGCTACGAGGGATTCCGTTGTTTGAGACAGCAACGCCGAGCAGAGCAGGTGCGGTGGGGGAAGATTATGAACTGGGTTTCGGGCATCCTGGATTTGAGGTGCCTTTGTAGGTATCCAGGGGACGTTTAAGAGGTTGTTGGATGTTTGTAGAGACGTGGATGGACCTAGAGCCTGTCATACAGAGCGCAGTGAGTCAGAAAGAGAAAAACAAATACCGTATAGTAATGCATATATGTGGAATCTAGAAAAATGGTACAGATGAACTTATTTACAAAGCAGAAATAGAGACACAGACGTAGAGAACAAACATATGGACACCAAGGGGGTGGTGGTGGGATGAATTGGGAGATTGGGATTGACATATATACACTACTGATACCACGTACAAAATAGATAACTAACGAGAACCTACTGTGTAGCACAGGGAACTCTATACTCAATACTCTGTGGTGACCTAAATGGGAAGGAAATCCAAAAAAGAGTGGCGATATGTATATGTATGGCTGATTCACTTTGCTGTACAGTAGGAACTAACACAACATTGTAAAGCAACTATACTCCAATAAAAATTTAAAAAAAAGAAGTTGTTGCATGGATGAATCTAGATCTTAGAGAGAAATCTGGAGATGTAGTTGTATGCCTGCTGCGTAGAGATACTAACTAAAGCCATGGGTGTAGGTGACATTATATGGAGAGGTTGTATGTGGATAAACATGAAATGACAACGGTGAAACTTTCTGCTTTCAACATACGAAGAAATAGCTACTAATTCATTTATGTCTAAATTCTTTGAAATGATTTAAACAGATTTCAGATCCTTTCAAGTGATCTTTTACATTTATCGACTTGTAATAGATGTCTGGAAATGTCAGGAATTTCAACAGTCTAGTAAAAATAAGGTTATAGGAGAGGGTAGACTTGCGATATTATCAAGTTGAGAAGGGAGTGAAAATCCAAGCTAAATCCATCTTGATTTGATGGGGCTGAAGCCATGACATATGTCAAACAAACCTAATTTAAAATATCATACTGTTTTGAATTAAAGTAATAAAAAAAATGTGGGGGGGAAATTTTGTTAGAAAATTTGTCCAGTCATGTGGACAAACAGCTTAAAGACATCTGCAGTATAATCAAATAGAACTCTCTGGGTCGTCTGATTTCCCTGCTGGGAACAAAATCTGCTTTTGTGCATTTTCTACATTCATCACTAGTGACTTCAAATACTAGTGGCTTATCCTACCATGCATGAGACTGAAGTCCGGCAGAAAGCATTCGACCTACAGGGCATCCCTGGATGAGTCTAGAATTGGGGAGATTTATTCCGGGGAAACACTGGAGGAAATAAACAGGCTGTGATTAGCAGGTCCTTAGTAGGTCTGTGCTGGAAGAAATTATGCATTCCTTGTGAAGGACTTAGTATAAATTGCTAGTATAAAATATTTAAATGTAAAAATCAATATTTGTCAATTCTTTTAATTACTGTGGAATACAAATCACGAGTTCTGTTGATGAGAAATGTAATTGTATGATTTGTCCTTAATGTCACGGTATGACGTTGAATGAAATGCTGTGTGCTATTTTAACCCTTCCGTTGTCTCTGGCCCTGATTTTAGTTGGCTCGGTGTGTAAGACACCCTCCCAGCAGGAAGCGCTCTCGATTTCGTTACCTTCCGTCCAGGTACTTGGGCGAACCACACAGGTGCACGTCTGATTAACGATGCGGAATAGTGCTAATGACAGATGCTTGCGCTAAACTCCAGGGTTATTTATGGGGGAAATTCTAATAAAGGGATTGTTCAAAAGAAGCTTAAAAAGTGGGAAAGAGGAAAAGAAGGGCCTAGGTCATTCATAAACTAGAATATTCACTTTTAAAATCTGGAAGCGGCATTAGGTGGCCGAAGGGCAGACCTGGCTACGCCTCTTTGCTGAGGGCCCCCTGGGTTTTCCAGGCCCGGAACGTGGTCCTCTCTTCAGGGAAGAGCCCTACACCTTCCCTCCCACAAGGCTGGCCCTGATGGGGAGGGGGCCGCCTCCGGGGGCAGTGGTGGCTGTGGGCAGGGCTCCTTGTTTGTGGCCTGGAGTTACTAGGGTTAGCTCTGTGGCCTCGGGGCCCCGACATCTCCACGTGGAGTGTGGCTTCCATGCCTGAGGGAGGCCTTGCGCTGGCCTCGTTAGGTCATCGTTCACCTGGTGAGCTCCCTGCTCTCCTGTCCACTGAGTCCGGCTCTGTGTCACCCCACAGGCCTCTGGGCTCTGCCTGAACTGAGCTTTGGTCCCAGCATTTCCGTGCTGTGCGAAATTGAGCAAGGTACTTAACCTCTCTGTACCATAGTTTCCCCATTTAAATGACGCGCGTATTCATAGGACCCGCCTTGGAGAGGAGTTGTGAGGATGAACAGTGACTAAATGCAAATGCGTGTAAAGCACTCAGAACAGTACGTGCTTGGTGTTGTTGCTACTGTTACTATTTAGCTCGTGCTGAACTTGGAGCCCTAACCCGTGCATTCATATTCATCGGAAAGTGTCTACTTGCACTCTGCCTCTGTGAGCCTGGGGCCCAGCGATGCCGTGCGTTTCACTGGGAAGAGACGTCCTGCGATGGAGCCCTTTCCCAAGCGCCCTTCGCCGGGGTCGCTGACGCCCCTGTCGCCCTGCCTCTGCTCCCCGTCGTCGCCCAGCGCCCAGCCCGTCTCAGCTCTTACGGCAGCTCTTCCTGGCTCTTCTTTGTTTACGTGCCGGACCCAGCAGGGAGGTCGTGATTTTGTAGAGGCCTGTGTGTGTACGTGTGAGCGTGCGTCCATGTGAGTGTGTGCGTGAAGTTACAAGGTTGTCTTCTGCAAATACTAAAGCAAACATTGCAGCGTCTTATACAGTGTCCCCGTTGTAGGTTTTATACCAGGGGGACGCCTTGGGAGGAACGCCTGTGACCACCAGCCGTGATGCCAAATTTCAGAGGGTGTGGCTCTGACTTCAGGCTCCAACCTAAAGCAGCTGGAAATTATTCTTTTCCAACGACATCCTTTCCTTCTGCTGTAATTATTATGCTTTTGTGTTAAGTGTCTGAAGTGCTGGTCCTGTAATAATGATTTTATAGGAAAGAAGCCTATGAGTAAAGTAGAGGTGTTTGTTTCCCTTTAATGTTTTTATTTTCTTCTTTCAAAAATATTTCTCGGGCTTCCCTGGTGGCGCAGTGGTTGAGAGTCCGCCTGCCGATGCAGGGGACGCGGGTTCGTGCCCCGGTCCGGGAAGATCCCACATGCCGCGGAGCGGCTGGGCCCGTGAGCCATGGCCGCTGAGCCTGCGCGTCCAGAGCCTGTGCTCCGCAACAGGAGAGGCCACAAAAGTGAGAGGCCCGCGTACCGCAAAAAAAAAAAAAAAAAAAAAAATATATATATATATATTTCTCCTTGTGATTAAATAAACAGATGTTATGTAAACATGTAAAAATAAAGCTTCTCTTCTTGTGTGTCCTCACTTCCAGCCCCAGAGCTTCCTGCTGAGAAGTCAAGTGTGATTTGCCGTGTCCTCTCTAGGAGCACGAATCAGTGCGAGACTCCTTTCCGTGGTGCCCTTTGTGTTCGGGGCACTTTCTGCTGTGGGTGGCCACTGCGGACTCTGCTGTGGATCCCTGTCGGGGTCATTTTGATGATTTGAGAAATCTGTGTTCAGAAGCGAGGTGCAGGGTGGATGTTTAAATTTTGTAGTGGAGTGTGGAGCCTCACCAGTGGGTCTAAGATTTGCTTTGCTCGGCCCTCTGCTTTAAAGGCAGGCTTCTCCATTCCATCACAGGATTTCTGAAGGAAACGCAAACCTTCTGTCTTCAGCTGTGCCGCTCTGACTTCAAGAGAAGGCTTTCTGTAATGGCAGCTTTGGAAACTCCTACTGGATGAATTGCAGGGGGACACCCAGGGCTGAGAGGGTCTCATTCTAAAGGGATGAACGCAGGACACGTTACTTCTCCTTTCTCCCCCAGCGGTATAGTTAATTCATTTCAAATAATCATGTTACGTCAGCTACGTCATTCTTTGTCTTCTCTAGACAGGAAAGTTCTCTCTGTTCTGAAATGTAAATGAGCATATGGTCACTTGCAATGTGTCATATTTTGACTCCAATCTTAGTTATTAGCCTAGCTTCACTTTAAAAGTTTTAATGAGTAGAGGTGTACCTCCCCCGCCTACCCAGCATCTTTCCGTTCAAGAGCATCACCTGAGAAAAGGACCACATCAAGTTACCTCTTCCACTTCTGGTTCGAACATCAGGTTTCTAGACCCAGGACCGCGACGACCAGGAAGAGATGTGAAGTCCCTCAGAGCTGAACGTCAGCTGAAGCTACGGCTAATTCCTCAGACCTTTTTGTCTTACTCACCAGGCCAGGGGATAACCAATTTGATTTTGTGCCTCCCGAGCATCTTCCATGTCAGCCAAATCGAAAGCCCGCAGCCAGAGACTTTGGTTACCTTCTGAAATTGGAGAGACTGCGAGTGTCGACTCTTTAGACATCCTTCACTTCTGCTTTGCACAGTCTGCTTATACAACACAGTGGCTGTCCTGGAGATCAGGACATTTTGTTGTCAGCCCAAGAGGCAGAGTCTGCACCTTTGTACCATAAAATGGAGTTACTCAAGACATTCTATGGTTTGAAATCAATGGAGAAAAGATGGATAACTCAATGGAAATAGGGCAACAGAAACGAACAGCACTTCACAAATGAGGTGAAACCACTTCGAAAACGTATGGCACAGAAACTTCTATAACTGAACACACACATCCCGTGACCTATCAGTTCCATGTCTAGTTATCGACGCAACAGAAATGCACGTCTGTGTGACCAGAAGACGTGCTCTTCAGTGTGGACGGGAGTGTCATTTACAATAGCTGCACCCTGGACACTATCCAAGCATCCAACAACGAACAAGAAATCAGTTGTTTGTATCCATAAAGTAGAGTACTATACAACACATATGAATCGCAGAAACGTTTTGAGAAAGACGAATCCAGACACTGAAAAGGGCATGCTTTGATTTCGTTTTAAGGAGAAGTTCAAAAACAGATAGCAGGGCTAGACATAGTATTGAGAAGTCAGCAGTTACCTTTGGAGAGAGGGCGGGATTGGGGCTGCAGGGGCTTCTGCAGGCCTAGCAAGGCTTTGTCTTTTCTTGCTCTTCCTGGGTGGTAGCTACACAGCTGCCTTCTCTCTGGGGAAAGTCAGGATGTGTGCACTTTTCTGATGAAGGTTCTGTCTTAATAACGCTTCATTAAGTAACAGTGGACACCAAGGGAACACTTGGACAGCCTCCTTTTGTTTTGTCTTCTATCAGATGAGGATAATCTACTTCATGTCCTCTAATGCCTCATATTAACACGTTTATTGTGTCTTTAGCTGAAGATATGGCATTTTTTTTCCTGAAAAGAAAGCAGATGAAGAATTACAGAGTTCAACTTTATCAGGAATCTACTTGAATTAAAATAGATCTGAAAAAAATCTGAATTAGGAGTTTGTAGGTTTCTAAAAGGATGCCCTTTAATATCAATACACAAAACAGAGGGTAAAATTGAAAGATAAAAAGAGCTGGTCAACGACTTTCTCATACCGTTACTCCAATCCTATTTGCATATAGAAGCACAGGAACCATAGTGCATAAAATTGCATGCTTCAGTTTTCTTGTTTTGCTGGAGGCATGTGAGGAAGTGTAGGGTCTGGGTACGAAAAAGGCTCTTTCAGGCTCTAACTCCCCTTCCTGGGACTCCCTCTCTGGCTCTAGCAGGCGTGAGCAGTGAGGCCCATGTTGGCAAAGTCAAGGTGTAGCTTCATGATCAATAACCTCTAAAAGCCTGGGGCATCGCCTCTAACTTGGGGGGCACCCTGCTGCTGAATCAGCGTTACTCTCCTCCTGTGTAGCAAGACGCCCACTGAACCACCAGGCTCTCAAACCCCATGCCCTATTTTTTTTTTAAATGTGGCATATTTAAATTAAATATAGAAATTCTACACGTTGAACTTTGATGTGTTTTGAGAAATACAAGCCCCTGCCCTATTTTTACTACGTAGCAGCACTGAAAGCTATAACGCTGGAAAGGGACTTCCTGGTGCCTGACGGGCATTTGGGAACCCACCCAGGCCCTGCAGCAGGGATGGCAGGTCCTGCCTTTATCAAGGGGGGGGGTCTCATCTTAGGATCCACCCAGGGCTCGAAGGGGTCGGGAACAGACTAACAAGAAAGGCAGGGCTTTTAGTCTCCTTCCTGTTGTTTAAAGAAATATATATACTGATATTTCCTGAAAGTGTATTTATCATAATCTGTTTTGTTACTTTTCCCTTAGTTCTTTGAATTTCCCTGTTTCTTCTGGGATTAGTTTTCCTTCTTTTTCTCTTGCTCTTTCTTTGTCATGGTCCTGACTAACTTCTTCTGCCTTGTGCTCCTTGGTTGTCTGTTCATACTTGAAGACATTGGGTAGATGGTCTGAGCTTCCTCTGCGCTCCTGTAGGTAGGTCTGTTTTCTTACAAAATTTCCCCTTGGTGGGAATTTTAGTTTGGACAGTTGGGTGGGAAAATGACAGATTTCTCCTCCCAAAATACTAGAATGAGAATGGCTTCTCTTGAGTTCAACTCCACACAGACTCCATTCTTTTTCTTCTGTCAATTTGTTCAGTTTCTTTAAGAATTATATATATGGTGCTTTCCTTTTAACAGCTGGTGTCCTTATAGGGGTGGCAGCTACTGATTCACTGTGTGTCTCCATACACAGAGGGCCTTCCTGAGCCTCTCTGTTTGCAACTCCCTCCTGCTCTCCTGCCCCTGGCACCGTGCAGGGTCTCTGGGCCCAGAGAATCCGGTGGTTCCTGCCCCATGCCTCTCCCTGTCTGTCTCATCTGTCAGCCCTCTCCCATGCGTTTTACATGTTTCCAGAATTTGCTGAAATCTCCTGTCTGTTGATGACCTCCCCCATTCTGGCCTTTTGATTGTCATGGGTTCATTTATTTGTATTGACCATCTGGGCTGTTATTTTAGTGGAGTCTCAAAAGAGAATGAGGCAAATTGGTGCACGCAGCTCAGTGTTTTTTTTTTTTTTGCGGTACGCGGGCCTCTCACTGTCGTGGCCTCTCCCGTTGCGGAGCACAGGCTCCGGACGCGCAGGCTCAGCGGCCATGGCTTACGGACCCAGCCGCTCCGCGGCATGTGGGATCTGCCCAGACCGGGGCACGAAACCGTGTCCCCCGCATCGGCAGGCGGACTCCCAACCACTGCGCCACTTCAGCAGCAGCAGGATATGGAGACTAGCTCTTCGTTGGTGGGACTTGAGAAAGGTACCCCCGCCCCCGGGTTTCGTTCCTGAGTATCCACCCTCCCACTTGATGGGAATGTCCTTTCAGGGGAGGCACGATGCCCACGTAGGCAGGAGAAAACCTGTCTTCATCTTTCCTCCGCTAGAAGGAATGATTGGAAAATCCTGGCGCTTTACCAAAGTTAGATTTTTCTCCAGTGGATAAGCCTTACCTTTAAGCATCATAAACTATTTTTTATTGCATCGCCAAGGAAAGGAAGCGCTGCACATTTGGTGGAGCCACATGGCTTGAAATGCTCAAGGTGGTTTGGAGCGTGATACACAGGCAGGAAATAGCCGTAACGCCTCTGCGAAAGTGTACAGAATTCTGGTTAGTCTAATGACTCATGATGGGTATTGAAGGCCCTAACAACCGGGCCGTTTTTCTCTAACGGCACTTGCAGTTTGCAAAGCGGTGAGACTGTGGGCATCCTTGGTCAGTCGGGCACCGTGTGCTTATCTTGTACGTGCACACTGACCGCGTCGGTTTGTGTTTTGCATGCTTCTTTTGGAATCTTTAGTGATTCTGTCTGTAAAAAATGGGGGAAAAAAAAAAAAAAACCATCAAGAAGAAGAAAACTTTGGTATTCTCTGCCCAGAAAGAACGCTGGTGGTGCCTGAGAACACCTTGGTTTTGTTGGTTTGGGGAGAATACAGACTCCCAACAACGTGCTGCTGGGGGTTTATGGAGCGGCGTGGACGGGCCCGGAGCTGGCCAGCCCAGGAGACGCCCTCTTTATCCGGCATGCACCTCACCAAAGCCAAGGCATCTTCAAAAATCTTTCTCAAGGGGCTTCCCTGGTGGCGCAGTGGTTGAGAGTCCGCCTGCCGATGCGGGGGACACGGGTTCGTGCCCCGGTCCGGGAAGATCCCACATGCCGCAGAGTGGCTGGGCCCGTGAGCCATGGCCGCTGAGCCTGCGCGTCCAGAGCCTGTGCCCCGCAATGGGAGAGGCCACAACAGTGAGAGGTCCGCGTACCGGAAAAAAAAAAATCTTTCTCAGGGGCTTCCCTGGTGGCGCAGTGGTTGAGAATCTGCCTGCCAATGCAGGGCACACGGGTTCGAGCCCTGGTCTGGGAGGATCCCACATGCCGCGGAGCAACTGGGCCCGTGAGCCACAATTACTGAGCCTGCGCGTCCGGAGCCTGTGCTCCGCAACAAGAGAGGCCACGACAGTGAGAGGCCCGCGCACCACGATGAAGAGGAGCCCCCGCTTGCCGCAACTAGAGGAAGCCCTCGCACAGAAACGAAGACCCAACACAGCCATAAATAAATTAAAAAAGAAAAAAAATCTTTCTCAGGGAGTTGGTGCCGAGTACGAAGCTTTCTCTGCTTCTCAGAAGTCTCTCGAATTTCCAGTGGGCCCTTCTCGAAACACTAACCTAAAATTCAGGCTGAAGATTCATTTTTCTCTCCTTCTCGCAACACTTTTGTTGAGAAAAGCCACTGGTGGCTTGGCTTTCTTAACGTGTATATTTCTGTCCCAGGAGAGAGGTCAGTCTTTGTGTTAATTTCCAGCCAGAGGATATTATCTTTTTGACCAAGTATCTTTGATGGAAGACAGCAGCAGCAAATACTTTCACAAACTTCCCACTACAGGTAGAAGTGCTTTTTAGATTGTTTTTGTCAGTAAAGCAATCAAAGCAATACTTCTGCAAAAAAGCAGGAATCAACAAAAACATTGCAGAAATGTTTTGAAGATTAACTTCAGGGAAGTTGGACAAAAGAAAGAAGAAGCAGAATAGGGGCATACATTTTGGCCGTTGTAATGGGTGTGTAGTGGTATCTCGTTGTTGTAACATTCTTGTTTTCCAGTCGTTTCTGGGAAATGAAAAATGCCAAGACATTTTGTAACGAGGTCAAAGGATGTTTTATTTTAGTAATGGGAGGAATAACGTGTTTTATTTTTTACTTGCCTGCTTTCTCTTCTGTTGGATCTGTTCCATCACTTATGGAAAGAGTCACTGTCTGTATATTAGCAATTATCATTCCCATTAAGCATTTTCTTCTCTAGATAGATTTCTATCTAGATATCGTTCTTGCCTTCTGAGACTCTTAAGACATCTTGAAATGCTAAATCTCTTAGTTTTTTTCTTGTCTCTTTCTAGTATTCTTTCTTGTTCTGACCTCTTACACTTAATGAAATAGCATTCACTCCATTGCTGGGACAGACACAGAGAAATAAATGCTAATGAAGAAGCAGAGGGAGACCCTGCCTACGGTGATGTCCCAGTATGTGTCTTATGTGTGTGCACTCTATTTCAAATGTTTTAAGCCACTTTTAAGATAATTTTGTTAGTATGTTGTGTCAATGAAGTATGTGCTTTCACAGGTGGTACACTGACCATTGATGGTAAAGTGACATAAAGGTGACTTGAGCAAGCTGCTCCAGGGTTTGTGGAGTCCGGATCGGGCTGGGACTGTGGCTGCCGGCACCTAGTTATTCCAAATCCTCAACCCTGTGCCTGTCCAGACTGTGATTTAGATGAGGAACCCAGAATGCAAGAAAGTGGCTGAGGGCTAATATATAGGCGCCACCTACTATCAAATAAATCCCACCTCCCACTGCGAAGTCTTTCCGCAACTGGGGGAGGGGGTGTCAGTTCACTGCGAGTCACACTGGGTCTGCGTGCGACACCTGCCTTGGTTTCTCCACCTGTTCTCTATCATTTCTAACTCACGACCACCCCATTCCTCACACACCTACTGAGAAAATTAAAGAAATGCTTTTTAAAAAATGCTTTGGGACCTTTAAACGAAAGGGATTTTCTAAGTCAAGTGATGTATTCCTCTCTTTTCAAATAGAAGAGATAAATTTACATAATGTTTTTTTTTTTCTTTGAAATTGCCCATTGAGAAGAGAAGAGGCCCAAGTGAGTAACTATTTCTGCGCTGTGATTATTCACTGACTGGATATTGTCGGGAGGCTGCTGTCTTTTGTTCCGTGAACCTGGTGTGATACTGATGCAGGAAAACCTTCAAAAAGCAAATATGTGTTGATTTCATCTTACAGTCATTCATTTATAATCAATGAATATAGTGCTTTACAAAACAATGTTAATATGGAAATGTACCTCCTCTGTTCAAGATATGCCACCAGGTAAGCCTTTGTTTTAATCTCTTTCTTGGTAACTAGAACTGGAGTCAAAACAGACAGAGAAGGTAAATGAGAGGAAATTAAATATTTTAACTCAGAAGATTTAAAATAGACAGTAATAGTCACTTTAAACAGTTCTAAGTCTCGCCTGGACTCCCCTGGCAGGGTGCATGGGTTTGATCCCTGGTTGGGGCACTAAGATCCTGCGTGCCATGAGGCGCGGCCACAAAACAAAACAAAAACAAAAAAAAACCAGTTGTAAGTCTCGCCTGCCTGCCCAGGTGTCTGGATTCAGGGCTCTGGTGTGACCATGACTTCCTGTGGCCAGGGGGAGCTCACGGGAGGCTGTGACCGCGGTGGCCATGTGTGAACATCCCAGTGCACTCCGTGGATGGCCGCTAGCATGGGTTACAGTAGAGGAATTCACCTGCGGTGTGTAATTTTCTCTGTGCGTGTAAAATGGAAATGCCTTTTTTGTCCTCTTTCTATGAAGTCTATTATATAAAGTTGCATTTGGAAGAGCATAATATCAGAAATGTTTTTTAGGCGTTTAGTGAAAAGTGTGGTCAATTTCCTTTTCATCATCTGCATTTTTATTTAAGGAGGTTTTTATCATCATGAACTGTTAGAGCTGGGAGTGTCTTTAAGGATCATTTAATCCAACTTTCAAGTTTCGAAGGAGAAATAATGAGAAATTATTTTTCAGCAAGATCACAGGACATTCAGGCTGGCATTAGAGTCTCCACTTATACCTCAGTATTGCTTAGGGCTAATTTAGCTCTCCCAACTTTAGATAAAATAGTCATGAATACTCGTTGCTAGGAGAAACACTCAACAAATCTGCCTGTTTTTCCATGCAAGATAGACCACAAATATCGCTAAAGTGATGAAAATTTGTTTTCATATTTTTTTGTATACTTTAGATAATGCCAACTTTGGGTTAAATAAGCATATTTAGTATTCTGGCAGCTTTAGTAAAGCTATCAGGGCTTTCTTAAAGAGCAGGGTGTGGCTTCTTGGGATGTTATTTGATTCTCATTTCAAGCTTTTAATGTCAATGAAAGAATATCTATATGCTTGTTTATATATTCCTATCTTAGCTTTAAATGTGAATTGACGAATATAAATACACACATACGTGTGTGTGTGTGCGCTCATGTGTAGATATGTGTGTGACATTTGGACTCCTTGGAAGATTACTTGGATGATAGCTTTTATGGCAGAAACTTGCTCTCTAATGCTCCATTTACTGACGAGCCAGCATATAATCAACTCTGAATTTTTATGCTTTTCTTCATGTAATATTCTAAGAGCTGTTATAAATAGTTTGTGTCCTTTTTGTGTATAATTTGGATATCTAATTGTAGTCAGAAACTCAAGACATGTTTGTAGAATGTGTTTTTAATTCTTGCAAAAAACTAATAAGTGTAGGTTAAAAATACTTTGGCAAGAAGGTGATTATGAATACTATTAAATCTGGCATGTAGCCCAGGAGAAAGGCTTCAGCTGATAGAAGGCTTCAGTCTATTTCTACTTGGAGAGTGTTCAAGAGCGCTTGGGGAATGGAAAGTGCTGCTTGTAATGTCTTACACTGCTTGCTCTGCCTTCTTATGGTTTCAGTTCAGTCACTATGTGTTCAAGGTTACAGAGGCACTGACTAGTATTTAGAAAGGGACACATCAAGAATCATACTGCCTAATGGAAAATATGACATAAAGGTTTTAATACAACAAATAAAGAAACTAAGATCATTAAAAGGGAAACCAAGAAATTGAAAAGGAAGAAAAAAATTGAAGGAAAGGTGAAGTAGAGGTGGAAATGTCTGTTAGAATATTAACCATAGAAAAATTACAGATGAAAGGGAAGGATTTATACCAAGAAATGTTTAACATCTTCAAGTCTTAACTTACTGTTTGTTGTTCAGTATTTTTTTTATAGGAAGATAAAACGTATACTGAAAGTTCATGAAAGGCGAAATACAGCATAGCAAATACTTTGAACAAATATCTGTTTAACATAAGCCAGGCTAAAAAAAAAACCCCACTGTCAGTTCATTAGAAGCTACTTAGTGTCCCTTTCTTAGCATCACCCTTCTCTCCTCCCTTGGAGATAACCTCTGTCCTGACTTTAGGGTTCTTAGAGGGACTTGCCTGGTGGTCCAGTGGTTAAGGCGCCACGCTTCCAATGCAGGGGGTGCCGGTTCGATCCCTGGTCGGGGAGCTAAGATCCCACGTGCTGTGCGCCATGGCCAAAACAAACAAGTCCTTAGAGGAGTGGGATAAAACCTGATTAGACACAAGCAAAAGTGAAATTAGAGAATTAGAAGGTAGATTTGTTGGAATAAAGTAGATTTCAGAGTGGTTGAGAGTCATGGAGACTACAATGCAGAGATCCCATGCAGATCCAGGAGGAGCTCCAGGAAGAGAGGTTAGAAACAAAGAACTGAAGACAGTGTTTGGAGAGGTAACGACCAGGCATTTTCCAGAAATGACAAAAATCACAAGATTTCAGATTAAGAATTGTACTGACTCCCAAACAGGGCTTAAAAAGAATCTATGCCTTGTGCATTATGATCGGAAAATTGAAAGTCGGAGACAAAGTTTTTCACTCCACGGTAACTTTCAGATTGCCGTCGAACGTATAGCAATTACACTGACAGTTAACTCTACACCAGCCAGAAGGCAATGATATATACTGAGGGTGTTAAGGAAAAATAAACTTGGTTTCCTTCAGTTTTCTATCCCGCTAAATTATCTGTCAAGGAAAATAAAGATATTTTCAGACAAAGAACTGAGCCTTACTTGGGGGTATTTGCTAAAAGTACTACAAATACATGTGCCTCAGTAGGAAATTGGATCCATAAGAAGATGTGATACGCAAGAGGCAAAGGTGAAAACAAAGTGTTTTTAAAACACGTTGATAAATATGAACTAACCGAGATTAAGTGAAGTACTGACCGAGTTTAAGTAAGGGAGAAGAGAAGAGTTAGACCACACTAACCAAAAATTGTAAGGACAGGAGACATAATTAAATCATCTCCAGACCTCTTTTCTGAGATGGAGAGGGATACAAAGTTTGGATTTTGCTAACTCAAGAAGTCCTCTTAAAAATTACACTCAAATACTAGAAAATAGGAAGAGAATATCACTTCCATGCTAGGAGAAGAGAAAGAATGATTAAAGAAAACTGTGTCAACCTGAGTAAAGGAAAGGAGAGAGAATTTTAAAGGTAAAGTGTTTGATGTAAAAACACTCAGCTTTGCATAAGTACAATTTACTTATTGGCTTTTCTCCTTGAAAATGTGCCAATAAACACATTTGGTTTAATGAAGAAGGATCAATGACCTTTATTAAAGGCAGTCCGCCCCTACAGCTACTTTTTCTTCAAGTCCCTAAAAACGTAGGTCCGAGACATATCAGATTATCTTCCTTTCCACTTCTGCTGCCAGGAGACTCACTTCCAGACCTTTCCTACCTTGATTATTAGTAGCTTCCCCTATGCTCTCCCTTCCCTCCTGCTAGCACTTTACACCTAATTCTAGCATAATGATTGCCAAGGAATACTGTAGTTTTACAGGCTGTGTGTTCTGTCCTCTGTCCCCGTAGCAACTGCAGGAGCATAGGAGGGAAGGTGTGTGTCCTGCGTGCATCTTCATCTCTGTCCAGTATCTACCATTTTACTAACATACATCAAGTATTAATATTGCCAAAGTTAAGTTTTTATTGCAGGAATAGGTTGGATCAATTTACTCTTCAGAGTATATTCATCTCAGGAATTACGGCTGCCTCCACAACTTAAGCCTAATAATTAGGCATTTTATCACCCCAGTAAATCTTTAATTTCTGCTTGAAATTCCTAGAAAAGGTGGAACTCTTATGAATCAATGAATGGAACACCCTATATGGAAGTTGATATTTTGTGTTTACAAGGGTACTTGGTGAATCAGTTTGCAATGTGTTTAGCTGAAAGTAACTGAAAACTTGATTAGACATGGCTTAAACTCGTGTGTGTGTGTGCGTGCGTCTGTATGTGTGCATGTGTACGTGTGTACACGTGTGTACACGTGTGTACTTGTGTATATGTGTGTGGCGTATTCATATGCCCCGAATAGTGCAGGATAGGTCTGCCCAGAGCTGCTTCATTAGCCCAATGTGCAATGATATCTTATTATTTTTCAATCCTTTGCATGTCAGCCTCTTTCTCCTCTTCATAATTGTCACATCTTGGTCACAAAGTGGCTCCCGTAACCCGAATCCCAGGTAGCGGACGGGGAAGAGCCCTGACTAGCTAGGTTTTGCCCTTTTGTTTGGGAAGGAAGCGGTGACCTGTGGCTACGTGTCACTGCAGAACTGTGTCACATAAACGTCCTTAACTGAATGGGGGCCTGGAGAGGATATATTTCAATGGGAACATTTGAACATTTAGTCCCTAAAATAAGGAACAGGTGGGCTCTAGCAGTGTCTGCAGTACATCATGGCATCAAGACAACCAGTCTAAAAAATATGTATGTATTTGTATCAAATCCAGATATAATTTATTTTAGATTGCATTATTTGAGAATTTAACTTGTGTACATAATATTTTAGTACAAAGGCGCCTGGAAAATGACAACAATCTTAAAACCACAAGTCGAGTGAATTCACCTTCTAAACTGTCACTGCAGCGCTCTGTTCGGTGCTTCCCTTTCCGCTGGCCAAGCCCAGCTTTGTAATCCAGCCTGGGGACGCAGAGGTTTTCAGTGGCACCAGCACAGCTCTGCAGTCTATGGCCACTGGCCACCCGCCAGGAGCGATCTAGGGGCGCTGGGCGGATCCCGGCACCTGCTGCTTCGGGCAGCTCCATCTGCAGAGTATCCCACTGGGGACCACGGCTGGCTCACCTGTCCCGCCAACAGCGACCAAGGCTCTGTTCAAGCTGCAGCCGACAGAATCGTACAAAGTACCGGGACAGGAGGGCAGGCGGAAATGTTCATGCTGCCAGATTTGGAAAATTAGTTTTCAACTTAAAAAATAATGTCACGTAAATCAGTGGATACAGAATTTTATTTGCTGGTTTTTTTGGACACAATAAAATTTTCAAAACTAATCTGCTTCACCTTAAAACTTGGATTTTTTTTTTCTTTCACTTCAGCCTTTATCCAAATGCCGTAATCAACCATGAGCAATAAAAGGCGTGAAGTCATCGGTCTGGCAGCAAACGGTCAGAAGATACCTGTGCTTGCGAACACCTCACAGATGCAGGGCAGACCCTGCAGCCGGGAAGGTTGAAAAGGTGCGTCCTCACGCTGCCCACTCAGCACAGCGGAGGAAGGTGCCTAAGGCTCGTGCAGGTAGCCTGGGCTGCGGGAGCCAAGCTCTAAGAAAACTGTTGTGAACACAGCGGATAATTCATGGGCCCCGGCGTGCAGCGATGTTGCAAAGCCCTCCTGTTCTTCTGCCCCTCCCTTTCTGTCGTGGGTATTGTGTGTGGGTGTAGGGCTATGTGGGCGTGTGTGTATGCGTGTGTGCACACGTGTGCGCAACACTCTGTGGGCTCAGAGGGTCAGTAAAGAGCAGAATGTAAGTGATGTTGGAGGGATGCCGGAAGTCCTGTCCTGTCCAAAACAGTTCTTCATCTGTGGACAAGAACATCATAATTTACAATTATCCTTTTTAAGGGTTTCCTGGAGCCATGGACATTGGCATTTAGTTAAGAAATTTTATTATTTTACTTAATAGTTTTACTTAAAATTTACTTAAATTTTATTACTTTACTTATCTTACATTTGCATAGGATGTTACCTATCAAAACACTGACCCTGAATATATGTATATGTACAGCTGATTCACTTTGTTACACAGCAGAAAATAACACCCCATTGTAAGGCAATTATACTCCAATAAAGATGTTATACAAACAAACAAATAAATAAAAATTCATATGGAATAAGAGAAAAAACCCGACCGTGAGAAACTCTTTCTAAAGGAGTTTAGAAATAGAGACCTGCCCAGCCCCGTGGGGTCCTGGTTGGGCAGCGTTAGGCGGTGTGAGCCGTGGGATTGACCCACCAGAAGTCCGTCAATGTTTTTGAATTGAACTGTTTAGCACCAACCCCTTAAGTAGCAATAGATCAATAATTTCTTGTTTCCATTGACATGTCTGAGGAAAAAAGTGTGTTTTCCCCTAGAAATGTTAATATCATGAAAAAGATTTTCTGTGCTCTGAAAAGAAGGTGCAGAAATGAAATTTTTCTTGGTAACTCCTGGGGGAAATTACTTTTAAAGGACCCAAACATTATTTTTAGGCTTTCAGCGTGTCGAGATTGAAAAATGCTCTTGAAGAAATGGTGTTCAGTTTTGTTTTGCTTGCATTATTTTGTATTTAATGGCTGTTCTTTGGAAGCAAGGTACCTGATTAGACACTTGCCCTCTAACTGGCTCACTTATTTCACAGCCAGCTTGTCAGTTTCTTGCCTTAGTTTCTGTTTTTACTGTCTGTTCGTCTGCATCCGTTGGTGTCTAAGGTCCTGTTCATTTCTCAGGCTACAATATGCTAATGGTTTCTTTCTGCCAGTCGGTTGGCACTGAAATCGTCATCTGCTTATCTTCTGTCTCTTGCAACTGCATACTTGCAGATTTGTGTGTTGAGACTTCTGATTGGTCTTGAAATGGCCCATTAATCATTCACTACGTTTATAAAAGAGGCTTCTTTTATTTGACTGGTGCAGAGACTAGCTATTTTAAGATGTACCCTTTTTGTGTCATCTTAACAGACATTGTATCAATTTTCTTTAGTTCTTTTAATGTCCTTTTAAGCCAAGATCACAATTACCCAAAGATTAATTTCCTTCCCTAGACAGGCCTAGCAAATGATAAATAAAATTAAAAAAAAAAAAGAGATTTAAGAAAAGGTGTGAATCACGGTGTGAATTTCTCATCATTGGTGCCTTGACTAGGTGACTTGTCTTAACTACTTACAACTTGCTTTTACTGTGTCATGAATTCATTTTTTAATGTAGAAATATTTTTATTCATTGCAAGCGATTCCTGGTAGTTATTTATTTATTTAATTTATTTATTTTTGGCTGCGTTGGGTCTTCATTGCTGCACGTGGGCTTTCTCTAGTTGCAGCGAGCGGGGGCTACTCTTCGTTGTGGTGCACGGGCTTCTCATCGTGGTGGCTTCTTTTGTTGCGGAGCACGGGCTCTAGGCGCGTGGCTTCCGTAGTTGTGCCTTGTGGGCTCTAGAGCGCAGGCTCAGTAGTTGTGGCACGTGGGCTCAGTAGTTGTGGCACATGAGCTTAGTTGCTCCACGTCATGTGGGATCTTCCTGTACCAGGGCTTGAACCCGTGTCCCCTGCATCGGCAGGCGGACTCTCAACCACTGCGCCACCAGGGAAGCCCCTCTGGTAGTTTTAAGAGCGAGTGTAATGTTCCGGATAGAACAGCTGGCCGGGGGTTGAGTGACCTAGAGTCTCACACTGTCTCTGCCAGGTTTTAGCTCTGAGGGTCATTCCCCTCAGCCTCCCACATCCGGAATTTCTTCATCCGTGGAGCTCGGAGCCAGGTCAACTTTTCTGGGACCTGATTACCAATATCTTGCAGGTGTTCCCGAGGGCTTTCATGGGTTTGGGTGACCCAAGAATCTACCTGCTACTGTAGTTATTTAGCCTAGCACCTTCCTTAGAATTGGAGACTTTTAAAAAGCTTTATTACCTGCACACAACATGAAACCTGAAACAAGTACGCTTTGCCAAATATTATTTATTCTGTCATGTTTCTTGTATTACCAGAGGGTGGGCAGGAGTGAGGAACAGCAGGGATTGTGGAAAGATGGCACAACAAAGAGAAGGGATCTGTCAGGTCATCTCAGAAAGCTCTTGGAAAAGTCATCACTTAGTATTATCTCCAATAATACTAAGTGATGACTTTAAATTAAAAAATATTTATTTTCCATATAATTCAAGGGTCATGAACAGATTTCATGACTGTTTATGCAGCTATGAGCTGTTCACTAAACAAATTCATCGGTGGAAGATCTGAGTATTTGGAAATCTTTAGAATTTGACTTGAATGTGACTTAGTCAAAGGGATCATATCACGTGTTAGAGGGACATTCATTTTCTTTCTGAAACGAATAGAGCAAATTGTTTCACATTTTACTGTGTGTGAGAGTTTGCAGAAAATTTGTTAAAGATTCAAATGTGATTTGTATTTTAAACGTGTCTATCGCATCTAATAAAAACAGCTGTGAGGATTTAATCATATGAAGCAGCTCCCCTAAGATTTAGAAATAATCCCTTCTTATTGATGACTGCTTTTCTGCTTTGCCAACCAGATCTGTATATTTCTGGCTTCCTTGCAAACAGGCACAAACTCATGCAGGCACCTACACACTCGAAATAGCCTTCATCATAAATGATTAGAGACATTCTAGTTACACAACATATTTAAACATATTTCCATTTTCCCCTTGGAATAAAAAACTAGCAAATAACTTAAAATTTTGATGTAATTTAAAATTCTCTTTAGCTCACCCACAATTCACAGTAAGCCCCCAGGATCAAGTGGTGTTAGAAGGACAGGCTGCAGAATTGTCTCTGCAGCTGAGGGCGGCCTACCTCCGGGAACTGCCTGGACAAAAGAAGGTATTTGTGGTTGTGAGAAGTGGTTGTGGGAACAAACAAATACTTTCTTTTCACAAGAGCAAAAAAAAAATAGTTTAAACTAATTATCATAGGCCTGTCATGGTCATGAAAACATCACACAGAAGGTCATCTTTGATTTAACTATGTCATCGTAATTTGCTGTGTTTCAAGTTTCAGCATTTGAATGTGTGGCCTTCCTTAGAGCATCCTGTCTGGGACCCAGTTTCCTGATTTTTGAAATGAAATGATTGGAAAGTTCAGTGGTTTTCAACATTTTTCAAAAGCGGCAGAATCCTCTTTTAGTACAAAATGAAAGTGTAGGTGAAATGAAATCATAAGTGAAGCTCTAAGATATTGAATGGATAAAAGAGAGCAGGTGTCTGTGAAGAGTGGGGTGGGTGCTGGACCACCGACCCCATCCCCGTGGGATCCAGGAACTTCCAGGGAACGCTTGGGACGTCACAGAACAAGGTCCACAGTCTGTGAGAAGAGAGCTTGTCTAAGGTTTCTCTGGGCTTGGAGTTCCGAACTACCATGTTAATTCAGGTACCAGGTTAGATTCTAAATACCTCTGTGTTTGTGAATTTCCCCTGACTGAACTTTTTGCTCTAGTCTGCATAAGATTAGGGTGGGTAGGAGATGTACACTGCAGCCAGAAAGCTGAGACCCACATCTCTGCTTCTTCATTGGCTATAGTTGGATGACCTGGGACAGGTGGGTTAGCTGCTGTTTACTGGCGTCCCCTTGTCTGTATGTGGGAGGGGGTGATATTTCCTACAACGTAGGGTGATTGTGGAGATTGATTTGAACGTATTGATGATCTGAAACATTTAGAACAGTGGCTGGCGCATTTGTGTACATACTCAATAAAGATTAGTTGTTATTTGCTCCTTCTATAACAAGACGTTGAATATGACAAATTTTCACTGAAACAGTTGAAAATGTCAATCCATTTACTTGTTAGAGATGACGGGGAATGTGGACTCGGTCCAAGTTCAGAGGTCCGAGTGCAGTGAGGCTGGGGGCACAGCTATGAGGGTCACAGAATCACCGTGCTTGACATGCTGCCTTGGCCCTTTAAATGGTGTCGTTCAATAGTGTTTTAATATTCCATACATTGCATACAGGTGAGAAATGTTTGGAGGTATTTGCAGGTTGCATTTAGTATTCATTTGGTGGATAATCTAGGACTAAAAGCCGTTGTTAATGCAAACGAGTGTAGAACTGATTCCTCTCCTACCCAGACCTTGTGCTGCATTAAGGAAGGCACCGGCCTAAGCCTGCAGAGGAAGTGGGGGCCGGCCTGAGTCATCCACAGGAGCCCGGGGAAGAATTTCAGCTTTTATTCTAAGGCTAGTGGAGGCTGCTGAAAGCCAGGCTGCTGCCCTGGCCAGATTGGCTGTGAATTTTGTTCTCTAACTGTGGTGAGGGAAGATGAGGGGAGTCTGAAGTTGGGGAATTTTTTAGGAGGCTAAGCTGCTCCGTTGGGGTCATCGAGGGTGGGGCTTCTGTGCTGGATGCAGGGTTGGGGAGGAACTGTCACAGCATCCCGGTACCCAGGGTTCCTGCGGTCAGACCCCACCTTCCTGCAGGCATAGTTCTTGGCTCCAAGCCACACACAGCCCGAAGAGCTTCCTTCCCTCTTTGCAGGAGGGCGGCCTCACACCCCAGGAGGGTGGCAGGTGGTCCTCTCCTCAGGCGCTTTGAGAATTGACCACACAGCGCGTCAGGATCAAGGCCAATATGAATGTCGAGCCGTCAGCCACTGCAGTTGAGAAAGGAGTCTGTGCGTCTGGCCCTAACACCTAGAGGTAACGCAGGCCGTGGTGGCGTTTACACTTCCTGGAGGGGCTCCCTCTGTGCCTTTGACACACCCAGGACGTTACTACTTTTAGGGCATGTTTTATAGGACCTACAGACTTTTTTTTTTGCTTTAGAGTTTTCTTTCTATTAATACTAATTATTAATATCACGTTTTCTTCCAAAAGAACCATTTTGTGTTTTCCTGCCTTTTCTATGAAGCTCATGAATTAGCTCTACCGTCTATAGAAGGATGCAGTCTCTCACACCTGATGTGCCGAATCTTGGTCTTCTACTGATGTATCTTTTATGCTCAGGGTTATTGGGAAAATAATGCAGACACTCTGCTTCAGACTCATCATGTAAAACACAGTATTTCGGTTTATCATAAGGAGTAATGTTCTGGAATGAGATTGTGTTTTTGTCCATCATTTGTTGTTAAATGACAGGTAAAAAAAGGAAACTCAAGGTTTAAATTTTTAAAGATAATTCTAAGACAAGAGTGAAAAATGATTGTTATTAAATGCTATTGAAGTTTCTTAGTTCCTGGCTTAACGCTGAAATGAAGGATCTTAGTTACAATATATATAGCACCTAACTTCCATTTTCAGTACTGCTTTACATTTCAACACATTTTCCTGGGTTTCTCCAGAAATTTGCTATAATTTGTTTTGATGTCGTAAAACTAAACTCAGAGGCAACACATATTTAGATAAGAGCATGTCAGATGCCTAAACAAGCTGCTGTCAGACTCTACAGTGTCAACGTGCGAAGAAGAATTAGTCACGTTCAGGTGCTCCCACTGCTGGGACATGACGTAGCACCACATCGAGCTAACATCTATGTACGGTCTGTTGTCAAGCCCTTTCTCACTGTATTTTAGACGCACCAAATGCTTATTTAGTTTTTGTTTTTGATGGAGGTTGAGTTTCTATGAGAGAAGAAAGATATGAGGGAGGGTGTGCAAATAGCAACTAAAATGCAAGAGAAGCTTTGAAAACACCATTGTAGGAGGATGAAAGGACATGATGTGCCCTTGGCAACCTCCACTTCTCTGGCTCCTTTGTCTAAGAGGAAATGCCGGATGCTGGTCTGCAGAACACTTAAACTTCTCTTGAGTTGGTTTTCAACTAATTAAAAAATCAGGAGGTTTTTACATTAGTATGTTTTTTTTAAAAAGAAGACGTATTGGGGCTTCCCTGGTGGCGCAGTGGTTGAGCGTCCGCCTGCCGATGCAGCGGATACAGGTTCATGCCCCGGTCCGGGAAGATCCCACATGCCGCGGAGTGGCTGGGCCCGTGAGCCATGGCCGCTGAGCCATGGCTGCTGAGCCTGAGCGTCCGGAGCCTGTGCTCCGCAACGGGAGAGGCCACAACAGTGAGAGGCCTGCGTACCACAAAAAAAAAAAAAAAAAAAAAAAGACGTATTAAGTCAAGGAACATTAATCAAATAAAATAGCACGTGAGGATGTTAAAGTTATGGGTCTTAGTTCTGCCTTCCTTTTGCCCCATTATTACGTCCTTTCACCTTGATGGACCGTCTCCCATTGACCCTCTAGGTCTCCAGGTAGAAGCTGCTTCACTTCCTCGACTCTCTAAGGTATCATAAAGTGACCCTCGAAATTAATACTAGGATATGCCATTTAATCTAATAGTTGACAGATGTAGGTGACACTGATACATTTCATCAAGTGTCCGCAGCTGATGTCATCAGCCACAGGCATGAATGCAGGAACAAAGAAACAAGAGTTTTAGGGAACGGAGAGCCCTCCCTGGCGAATGCAGACGGTGTGAGTGGATCAGGAGAGAGGGCAGGTGGCAGGAGACAGACGGGATGGTTGGGTGAGTTGGGACATGTCAGAGTTTACTTTAGGCTATGGAACTGTTCGTCGGATCTGTTATGGAGAATATGAAGCAGCCCCAAGTGAATAGGATCAGTGGGAGTGAAGAAACAGTGAGAGTAAGAACCCATTAGAAGAGCTGTGGTCATAGCCAAGTGATGTGTCTGGAGACCTGAACATCCGTGATGGTGGGGATGGACTTAAGTCAACATGTCACGGGTGGAACCATTTTACCTCTGAAGTGATGAGCAATAGTCTTTAATTTTTCTAATATCTACCCCTGATGATATTTTGCAGACCTTTCCTTTTTTTCCTGAAGAGAACCAGCTTCCTTAGCAATATTTTGGGCCTATTGTATAAGTTTTCATGAATTTTTATGTACAGCCTCATTCTGTCTAAGACTTCCAGTATTGAATTTCCTCATGGTGTTACCTGTTCTTTGGTTTTTTTTTTTGCGGTACGCGGGCCTCTCACTGTTGTGGCCTCTCCCGTTGCGGAGCACAGGTTCCGGACGTGCAGGCTCAGCGGCCATGGCTCACGGGCCCAGCCGCTCCACGGCATGTGGGATCTTCCCGGACCGGGGCACGAACCCGTGTCCCCTGCATCGGCAGGCGGACTCTCAACCACTGTGCCACCAGGGAAGCCCTGTTCTTTTTTTAAATGAAGATTTAAACACTATTTTATTTTGTGAAAATTGTCATAAACTAACTCTGTTAATGGTTCTTGTGTCCCGTTATTTTCTTCTTTCTCGAAGACATTTGGTACATTGCAGTGTTCCTCAAAATGTGTTCCACTGGAGGAAAGCCCCAAGACGCATTCAGGGGTTTTCTGGGTCAAAATTATCTCATAATAATATCAAGTTGTTATTTGCCATTTGCACTGCGTTGACATTTGCCTGATAGCACAACAGCAGTGGTGCGTCTGGTGCTGGGACCTGAGCGGGAACCAAGGCAGTGGCCCCAACTGTGCTAGGGAGCTTTGTGTTCTCCACCTGCAGTGGAAAAAAGTAATTTTACTTAAGAAAGTTATTGATAAAACAAGGGGAAAACAGTACTATTATTAAATCTTGACCCTTCTCCTAGTGTGTGTGGTGAAGGAAGTTGGCATAAGAAGCTACCAGTTGTCAAATTGGGAGGAGACAGGAGTCTCAACACCTGAGAAAGAAATTATCTCCAGAAGAAGAGAGCGATCAGATGTGTCAAAAGCAACAGAAAGGTGCTTTCCATAAAGATTGGATTTTTTTTAAAGGATTCTGGATATGAGAACCTAAACAAGAACAGTTTCCATACAATCAGGGGAACCAGAGCCTTAGTGAAAGTAGGCTAAGGAGAAAAGGGGGTAAAGGTGATGAGCAGAGACTATTTTTTAAAGAAATTTCTTCATGATGAGAAGCGGTAAGAAGGTGTCAGTGAAGGTGGGGCAGGGAGGTGTTTTCCAAAGAGGAGAGGTCAGAAAGATGGAAGAGAGTGACGGATGGTTCAAGATCTCTCAGGTGGCAAGAGGGATGGGCTTTGCAAATCCAGTGAAGTGCTTTGCCTTTAAGATAAGAGAAGACGTGTTTCTTTACATGAGAAGGAGAGGGGAGCAAAGAGGGGGGTGTATAGAGAGATCATTCTTTTTATTGCTGGGTAGTATGTCATGGTATGAATGTACCCACTTTGTTTAATCATTCACTCATTGAAGGACATCTGGGTTGAACTCTAATGTGTGGTTATTACTAGTAAAGTTGCTATAAACTTTCGAGCACAGGTTATTGTGTAAATTTACATTTTTATTTATCTGGGAAGAATGCCCACGAGTGCACTTGCTGGGTCGTATGTTAGTTGCATGTTTAAATTTTTAAGGAAATTTCTAAACTTTCTTCCAGAGCAGCTTTGCCATTTTACATTCTCACCAGCAATGTATGAGTGATCCAGTTTCTTTGCATCCTTCCAGCCATTTGTGTTGTCACCATTTTTTATTTCAGCCATTCTGATAGGTGTGTAATGGTTATATGTCATCCTGGTTTTAATTTGTGTTTCCCTCATGACTGATGACGTTGAGCATCTTTTATGTTTATTTGTCATCTCTGTATTCTGTTCAGGGCAAGATCATGCCTTTTGCCCATTGTCTACATGAGCTGCTTGGTCTTTTACTGTTGAATTTCTAGGGTTCTTTATTCTAGACGCTAACCCTTTGTTGTGTATGTGGTTTGCAAATAGTTTCTCTTAGTTTGTAACTTGTCTTTTCATGCTCTAAACATGGTCCTTCACAACACAGAAGTTTTAAATTTTGGTCCAGTTTATCATTTTTTTTCCTTTGGTGGATTGTGCTTTTAATGCTAAGTCTTTACCTGGGCTTATATCCCAATGATTTTCTTCTATTTTTCTTCTAAGGTTTTTAGAGTTTTACATTTTATATTTAAGTTTGCTGTCTTTTTTGAGTTAATTTTTGTGCCGGGGTGACATTACTTTGCTGTTCATTTTTCGCCCATAGCTACCCAGTTGCTCCAGCAGCATTGTTGAAAAGGCTTCAGTGGAATTGTTTTCGCACCTTTGTCAAAACCAGTTGGGCATATTTGTGTGGTTCTTTACACTGTTCCATTGATGTACGTCTGTGTCCACCACTCGTCAATACCATACAGTTTTGATTACTGCAGCTATGGAATCAGCCTTAAAATCTGGTGGGCTGATTCCTCTCACTTTATTGTTCTTGGTCAGAATTGTTTAGCTATTGTAGTTCCTTTGCGTTTTCATACAGATTTTAGAATAGTCTTGTCTGTATCTCCAAATAATAAGTCTTGCTAAGATTTTGATAGGAATTGCATTAAACCTAATATCAATTTTTGGAGAAATGACATCTTTGCTATCTTGAGACTCCCAAGTCGTGAAGATGATATGTCTCTTTATTTATTTAGACTTTACTTAATTTCTTACATCAGCATTTTGTAGTTTTCAGCAAATAAGTTCTGCATATGTTTTGTTAGATTTATATCTAAATATTTGAATGTTTTTAAACACTTGTAAATAGTATTGTTTTTAAAATTTCTGTGTCCATATGTTCATTGCTTGAATATATGAATACAGTTGAATTTTTTTTTTTACATTTATCTTCTATACTGCAGTCTTACTGAGCTCACTTTGAAGTATTCTTAAAGATTTCTTAGGATTTTCTACATAGACAATAATATCATCTGCAAATAAGGGTAGTTTAATTTCTTGTTTTTTTCTAATTTGTCTGCCTTCTCTGTCCTTTTCCTGCCATATCACACTGGCTAGCACCTCCAGCCCTATGTTGAATAAGAGTGGTGAAAGCAGGTGTCCTTGCCCTGATTTCTGAGGGGAAAGCATTCACTCTTTCACAATAAAAGTAGAACATTTATTGTAGCCTTTTGCCTGTGTTCGTTTTCAAGCTGTGTAAATTCTCCTCTATTATATTTGTGAGGGTTTTTATTTAATCATAAATGAGTATTGAATTTAGTCAAACATTTTTTTTGGCATTAATATTATCCTGTGGCTTTTCTTCTCTTGCTCTTAGTACAGTAGATTCCATCGATTTTCAAATACTGAGCCAGTCTTGCATCTCAAGAATAAACTCTACTTGATCATAGTGTATAAAGCTTTTTATATTGATGAATTTTTCTTTTTCCGCGGTACGCGGGCCTCTCACTGTTGCGGCCTCTCCCGTTGTGGAGCACAGGCTCCGGACGCACAGGCTCAGCGGCCATGGCTCATGGGCCCAGCCGCTCCGCGGCATGTGGGATCTTCCCGGACTGGGGCACGAACCCGCATCCCCTGCATTGGCAGGCGGACTCTCAACCACTGCGCCACCAGGGAAGCCCTATATTGATGAATTTTATTTGCCAATGCCTTGCCAATGATCTTTGTGTCTGCATTCACAAGAGGTGCTGGTCTGTATTTTTTTCCTCTTTGTTTTTGGTCCTGTCTTTATCTTCTCGAAAGAGTTAGGAACATGCCTTCCCCTTTTATTTTCTAGACAAGATTGTATAGCATTGGTGTTAATTCTTTTTCAATTATTGGGTAAAACTCTCCAGTGAAAAGATTTTCATTCTTTTCTGGAGATTTATTTTTTGGGGAGTTTAAAAAATTATGAATTTGATTTCCTTAGTAGTGATAGGGCTATTTCAATTATCTGTTTCATATTAGGTGAGTCATGGTAGCTTGTGCTTTTTGAGGAAATGAGTAAGATTAAATCTCTTCATCTTAGCCAGCAACAAATTTTTGATATTACCATATACCTTTATTTCAGACGTAAAAAAAATACTGAGAAAGAATAATGAAAATCCTTGTATCCACTACTCAGCTGAAGACATAAACATACAAATATTTAAAGACTATGCATTCTACTTGCTTTTTCCCTGTTCTCACCTCTACTCCAATTTACCACTGCCCTGGGCTTGATGTTTATTATTCTCTCAGATGTCAAAGTAATTAATTTTTTAAAAACTTTTCATGGGTGACCAATAAAGTCCCCAGACTTACACTGCTTGACTCGGTTGGCACATATTGACAAAAATGATATGACATGACATTATTTTGGGTTGTTTCCACAGCTCCCCCCGTGGTTACTCAACAGCTTAGGGACACAAGTGTAGAAGTTGGAAAGAATATGAACATTTCATGTCAGGCTCAGGGAGAACCATAGCCCATACTTACATGGAATAAGGTAAGATCTTGACTAAAAGTACTGTAATATTAGAACCCTGACAGATAGATTGGCCTGCTGAAACAGAGGTAATGATTCTTATTTGATTTATTGCTGTTGTGATTTTTTCTAGCAAGTAATACTTCTTACACTGAAATGGATCTGTTGCTTTCTTCTTCTTCTTTTTTAAGTGACTGTATCTGATTTTGTCTCAGGCCTCTGATAAAGTTTATTCTTTCTCATTTGCTTGGGGATGAAAGCTTCATAAACATAACTAAATTCCTGTAAGGAAAAATTGCTTTTGTCGTGTATAAATTAAGAGTTTTAGTGACTGGCAAGAAACAGTTTTGAATTAATAACTCAGAAGTGGTTTAAAATTAGGTCATTAGGTGAAGTAAGAAAGGATGAAAAACTTGGTACTAAAACAAAGTGACATGAAAAACAGGACTTCGTGGGTTCGAAACTTGAGTGGCTTTAAAAAAATAATAGCTCCTTACTTATATTTCTTATGTCCTTTGGTCCTTGGAGCCATATTTTCCCAACACAATTGCTTCTTCCATTTTAAGTTTTTCATCAAAATGAAATGATTGGCCTCAGGTTCTGGTGTTCCTAAAAATACACAAGCCCGTGTACATTTGAACGGCAGTTTTCCTGAAAATTTGGACAAAATCTGTGAAAGGTTATGAAGCTGTTTTCCAAAACCACTTGGCTAATTTCTTTTTTTTTTGCGGTATGCGGGCCTCTCACTGTTGTGGCCTCTCCTGTTGCGGAGCACAGGCTCCGGTCGCGCAGGCTCAGCTGCCATGGCTCACGGGCCCAGCCGCTCCGCGGCATGTGGGTTCTTCCCGGACCGGGGCACGAACCCACATCCCCTGCACCGGCAGGCGGACTCTCAACCACTGCGCCACCAGGGGAGCCCCCACTGGCTAATTTTTGTTGCTGCCATGTAGTAACAGTGCCTTCTGTTTTTGGTGCCACATTTCTTTTGTGCTACAGCTGAGAACACAGGCAGTTTTTTAGAAAGACAAGGTTGAGAGGTCTCAACTGGAACTTTTCATTTGTAAGAGAGACTTTTCAAATTAAGTGATTATAATTGATGAAGGTATCTTTTTGCATTTTTCAGCCTCTGTTTTTTTTTTTTTTTTGCGGTATGCGGGCCTCTCACTGTTGTGGCCTCTCCCGTTGCGGAGCACAGGCTCCGGACGCGCAGGCTCAGCGGCCATGGCTCACGGGCCCAGCCGCTCTGCGGCATGTGGGATCCTCCCGGACCGGGGCACGAACACGTGTCCCCTGCATCGGCAGGCGGACTCTCAACCACTGTGCCACCAGGGAAGCCCTCCAGTTTTACTTTTATTGCCGTCAGAAATTCTTTTTTAGAAGTAAGCAGGGTATGAATAAACTGTATATCTACATTCATTGACATGTGATTTTAAAATAATCGTCATATTGAAGACTTACATGATTGAAGTTTTGAGTGTCATATTTATTTTGATTAGCGAGACAAGCCGCGCTCTCTGGAAACTTTCTCTCTCTCTCTCTCCTTCTCTCCACTGGAGTCACATAGCTGCTCGGCCGGTGCTTGACGCACAGTAGGCACTTAGGGGATGTTTGTTGAACAATGACACTGTATCAAACCATAAGATGTTATTTTGTAAGGAATCCCCGTTCCTCCAGTGACAGTTCTGTTCGACCCCCAGGCAGGGGTTCTGATTCCAGAGGGTGGTAATTTCCAGGTCCTCGGTGGACGCAGGGCTGCCGACCAAGGAAGATGTAATTGTGAGGCTTGGAATTGCTTTGGCCTCACTGTGGCCAATCCTTCTTGCTGTCACCGGGAAGTGTTTAAGCTTCTCACACAGCTGAATAAGTGTCCTTGGACAGCTTCTACTCCTCGTCCTAAAGGATTCACCTCACTACCCTCCGTCCCTTATATGTTCTTTCTAGTCTAACATGTTAATATTATTAATAAATCAAAGCTATTGTATGTTTTTTTAAAAATCTAAGCTCTTAAGCGGGTATCAAACAGCAAAAATAACAATGCCAGCAGGGAACAGCAAAAGCAAGAATTTGCAAATGTATATCGTGTTTTCTTAGGAATTGAAAATTACGGAATGTAGGATGTAATCTTAGCCAAATAAATGTGGAGCCAGAGATTTAAGGATGAATGGAATTCAACACACATGAGTTACTCTGACCTAGTGTAATTAATCCCACATTGAAATTAAAAATCAATCCATCAAGCTTCTAGGTAAGATTTGCTGCTATGAGAACAACTGTCTCAATATTTGGAAGCATTTATAATTGGCCAACATAATTGGCATCATTTTACATTTCATCATCAGTCTGGTTATAGGGCTCTAGACCTGTGCGAGTTGATTATCAGTGGTGACTGTTTAAGAAGTTGATTGTCAGACATTTATACAAAATACAGCCCTTTTTCTCAACTAATCAGCTCATCCTGGAGGTAAGAGAGTCCATGTGTAGGCAGGCTCCAGGCGACTGAACCAGACCTCGGCTGTGGTCCTAGCAATGCAGATAGGCCATGATGCCTGAGTGCCGTGTCCCCATGTGTCTGCACATGTGAGCTGACATCAGAGTTGCTTTTTGTGCAGATGGGTTTAGGAGTTTTTGCCTTGTTGACAATCAGCTGATGAAATAAATGAGTTCAGCTATAAGCATATGGAGTGCTGCTTTGGGCTTTGCCTGTTTTTTGGTTTCCTTAAGGAAATAGGCAGATTTCTTAAATAGGGTTTTGTGTATTTATTTTTTCCTCTTAGTTTTCCCAGCTCTTATGGGTCTGTAAAAGGTATTGGGTAGCTCTTCTCATTATAAATACAGGTTAAAAATAGGTTTCTTTAGACACAGATGTAGAGAACAAACGTATGGATACCAAGGGGGGAAAGGAGGGGTGGGATGAATTGGGAGATTGGGATTGACATATACACACTAATATGTATAAAATAAATAAGGAATGAGAACCTGCTGTATAGCACAGAGAGCTCTACTTCACTTTGTCGTACAGTAGAAAGTAACACAACATTGTAAAACAACTATGCCCCAGTTAAAAAAAAATAGGTTTCTTTAATCAAATAGAATCCTTAGCGATGTCACTGTTTTCCTACCATATAGGAAATCGTATTTCAATAGGTTCACATCCTTCCACCGGCAAATTCTTCTGAGATACCAAACTTCTGAATATTCCATTTCTTTGAGTGTTTTATACAAAGAGTATATTTTCATTAATGCTACATCAATCTTCATGTATTTATAATACTGTATGGTAAAAACGGATTCTCTGTAGAACATTATTATTTAAATTATAACTGTAGCTAGTAACCAGCAATTCTTTATTCTAGTAGGGTCAGAAATTCTTCATCACATAGTAATTCTTTTTTTTTTTTTTTTTTTTTTTGCGGTACGCGGGCCTCTCACTGTTGTGGCCTCTCCCGTTGTGGAGCACAGGCTCCGGACGCGCAGGCTCAGCGGCCAAGGCTCACGGGCCCAGCCGCTCCGCGGCATGTGGGATCCTCCCAGACCGGGGCACGAACCCGTGTCCCCTGCATCGGCAGGCGGACTCTCAACCACTGCGCCACCAGGGAAGCCCCACATAGTAATTCTTAATGTTACAAAACCCTAGTCTTACTCTGATATTCTCTATGAGTTCATGTTTTTCCTGATTTAAAATCTATGTGTTCTATCCTGAGATAAGCCACACATTATCAAAACTCTTAGCATTAAATTTCAAGATCAGTAAGTAGCAGTTCCAGATTTCGGATAGTTTAAAAATTATAAAGAAAGCAACTAATCAAAATAAATGGCATAACTCAAATATTAAAACCTAAAAAAAATACTTGGTGTCTTTCCTTTCCCAGTCCCTGCAGAAACGGCGGAGGCTGTAAGACAAGGAGCATTTACCTGTTTAACGGGGCAGAATGGTGAGGGAAGCAGGCTTCTTGCTGTTCAAAGACGGTCATATCACAAAGGCAGTTGCTGGTGTCAGTTTCTGTGCTTGGAAGTAGCTGGTCTCCTAGGACAGGCTCTCAAGTGTCAGGACTAGTCAGCATCATTCTTTCCAGGGGAGGTTTAATGTGAAAAGGCCTGTGTAGTTGCAAGAGTTACATTCGCTGTGGCTGCTTCTCTGTAGGAGTGAGGAGGGGATAACGAGTGCTCAAAACCCTTGGCAGCGGTGACAGGACCTGCTTTCATGGAGGTCATGGTGTTTCTTGGTGAGCATGGCCCCAGGGGCACAGGTGCCTTCTCCCGGGTCTGTCCCCTGTCCCCAGAGCCAGGCCTTCAACACGGTGGGCACAGCCCAGTTGACTGACACCCCACCCTCCGAGCTCCCCTTTCCTGAAAGGACTCAATTCAGCCTCGGCTTTATCCCCAGTGGAGGTGATGGGGTCTCACAGTGGTGTTGAAAGTTGACGTCCATCAGACAAGTTTAAGTGCGGGTTTATCCTGTAAACCGACTGAGGCCTTTCCCCTTTCTGTTAATGCCAGTACTTAACAAAGGAAGATGATCTAGTCCTTCCTCAACCTCCGCAAAATTGTGCATAAAAAGATGGAGAGTAAGCTCAGAATTATCTGATTATTCTCTCCCTTATGCCATTAATTCAGGAGGTTTTTGACACAAATAAGGTATTAAGAGTATTGTTTTATTCTAACGAGCCCCAATAAACTGAACTTATTTTGCATAATACACTGCTGTTCTGAAGAAATCTTTTTGCTATTTATACCAAAACAAATAAAACAATACTGAAACCAAGTGAATAATAAAAAGCTTGCTTTATTTTACCCTAAAACTAGGAAAGTTTAAAAAATTCGTAGTTAAAATGACATAAAAGTGAGAGTTAACGTTGTTAAGAATACTTTCTGTGTGAACATTTATGCACTTTTTAAAAAAATGTTATTTCCAGTGTGCTTTTTAAAAAAAAATTTAATTAATTAATTAATTTAATTTGGCTGCATTAGGTCTTCGTTGTGGTGTGCGGGCTTCTCATCGTGGTGGCTTCTCCTGTTGCGGAGCATGGGCTCTAGGTGCGTGGGCTTCAGTAGTTGTGGCACAGGGGCTCAGTAGTTGTGGCTCGCAGGCTCTAGTGGGCAGGCTCAGTAGTTGTGGTGCACGGGCTTAGTTGCTCTGCGGGACACGTTCGATCTTCCCAGACCAGGGCTTGAACCCGTGTCTCCTTCATTGGCAGGTGGATCTTAACCACTGCACCACCAGGGAAGTCCCGTTTATGCACTTTCTGAATGCACTTTTAAGAATCTGTGAACAAACAACTTTTATGTGTTTTCTCTTTGTGCACTTTAGAATTTAATGATTTGAAAGAATATTTGCATATTATGCCACCTTCCTTACTCCCTTTCCCCTCCTTTTCACATCTATACTCTTGCTGGTTCTTACTAATACAGGGAAATAGGAGGTCAGGTGAAAGAAAGTGACAAGACAACACAATATCGATTGATAATTATGTGAGGATATATTACAGATTACCTGTTGTATTAGGATTCAGTAATCTTGGAACAGCACCTCATATTTGCTCTATGACATGTAGTTCTGAAGGAACTTGGCAAGCCTTTTTTAATCTGATAATCACATTTGACAACCACCAGGCCGGAAGTAGATACTGAACAAGTCTTATTTCTAATTTATGGTTGAGTCAAGAGATAAACAAGAGTGTTGCCAAGTTCCTTATGCTTGTAAACTTCATACAACTATGACAGCAAAACTATTTTGGAAATAGAATAAAAGCAATATTATCAAACAGGTAAAATTCAGATTACGTGTTAAATGATGCTTTCCTGAAATTTAGATATCACTTCCCAGGTTCTGTCTGACACTGTGAACTGCCTTTGGAGCTTTGGCAACTCAGCACCACTGTGCACGGAGTGGGGGACCGGGGTCCCAGCATACGGGTTCTCTTCCAAATCCAGGCTGACCTGTGATAACCCATTATGCCCGCAGGTGCAGTGGCCCAGAGCCAGGTATTGTCACGAGTCAGAGCGCAGGGTTCTTGCCACTGTCTACACCTGAGTTTCACAAATGAAGGTGTGAAAGGGAAGCGACAGAGAAAAGCCTAACATTTGGATCAATAAGCAAGTCAGCCTGCATGCCAGCACAGATCGACCTGATTGATCTCCGTTGCTTTATTTCCAAGTAAAAGTGACAAATTAAGTAGGCTCATGCTTAGTTTTTTAAAAAATCAAAGAGTAGTTAATTTACAATGTTGTGTTAGTTTCAAGTGTATAGTGAAGTGATTCAATTATACACACACACACACACATATTCTTTTTCAGATTCTTGCCCATTATAGGTTATTATAAGATATTGAGTATAGTTTCCTGTGCTATACAGAAGGTCCTTGTTGTTTACCTATTTTATATAGTGGTTTGTATATGTTAATCCCAACATTTTAATTTATCCCTCCCCCCTTCCCCTTTGGTAACCATAAGTTTGTTTTCAATGTCTGTGAGTCTATTTCTGTTTTTTAAATAAGTTCATTTGTATAATTTTTTTAGATTCCACATATAAGTGATATACGATATTTGTCTTTCTCTGACCTATTTCAGTCAGTACGAGAATCTCCAGGTCCATCCTGGTTGTATCAAATGGCATTATTTCATTCTTTTTATGGCTGAGTAATATTACATTGTATATATGTACCACATCTTTTTTATCCATTCATCTGTCGATGGACACTTAGGTTGCTTCCATGTCCTGGCTATTGTAAATAGAGCTGCAATGAACATCGTGGTACATGACTCTTTGAATTATGGTTTTCTCAGGGTGTATGCCCAGTAGTGGGATTGCTGGGTCATATGTTATTCTGTTTTTAGTTTATTTAGGAACTCCATACCATTCTCCATAGTGGCTGTATCAATTTGCATTCCCACCAACAGTGCCAAAGGGTTCCCTCTTCTCCACACCCTCTCCAGCATTTGTTGTTTGTAGATTTTTTGATGATGGCCATTCTGACTGGTGTGAGGTGATACCTCATTGTAGTTTTGATTTGCATTTCTCTAATGATTAGCGATGTTGAGTATCCTTTCATGTGTTTGTTGGCAATCTGTGTATCTTCTTTGGAGAAATGTCTATTGAGGTCTTCTGCCCATTTTTGAATTGGGTTGTTTGCTTTTTTGATACTGAGCTGCATGAGCTGCTTGTATATTTGGGAGAGTAATCCTCTGTCAGTTGCTTCGTTTGCAAATATTTTCTCCCATTCTGAGGGTTGTCTTTTCATCTTGTTGATGGTTTCCTTTGCTATGCAAAAGCTTTTAAGTTTCATTAGGTCCCATTTGTTTATTTTTGTTTTTATTTCCATTTCTCTAGGAGGTGGTTCAAAAAGGATCTTGCTGTGATTTATGTCAAAGAGTGTTCTGCCTGTGTTTTCTTCTAAGAGTTTTATAGTGTCTGGCCTTACATTTAGGTCTTTAACCATTTTGAGTTTATTTTTGTGTGTGGTGTTACGGAGTATTCTAATTTCATTCTTTTACATGTAGCTGTCCTGTTTTCCCAGCACCGCTTATTGAAGATGCTGTCTTTGCTCCATTGTATATCCTTGCCTGCTTTATCAAAGATAAGGTGACCATATGTGCATGGGTTTACCTCTGGGCTTTCTATCCTCTTCCATTGATCTATATTTCTGTTTTTGTGCCAGTACCATACTGTCTTGATTACTGTAGCTTTGTAGTATAGTCCAAAGTCAGGGAGTCTGATTCCTCCAGCTCTGTTTTTCTTTCTCAAGATTTCTTTGGCTATTTGAGGGTCTCTTTTGTTTCCATACAAATTTTTTGTTCTAGTTCTGTGAAAAATGCCATTGGTAGTTTGATAGTGATTGCATTGAATCTGTAGATTGCTTTGGGTAGTATAGTCATTTTCACAATGTTGATTCTTCCAATCCAGGCACATGATATATCTCTCCATATGTTTGTATAATCTTTAATTTCTTTCATCAGTGTCTTATAGTTTTCTGCATACAGGTCTTTTGTCTCCTTATATACGTTTATTCCAAGGTATTTTATTCTTTCTGTTGCAATGGTAAATGGGAGTGTTTCCTTAATTTCTCTTTCAGATTTTTCATCATTAGTGTATAGGAATGCAAGAGATTTCTGTGCATTAATTTTGTATCCTGCTACTTTACCAATTTCATTGATTAGCTCTAGTAGTTTTCTGGTAGCACCTTTAGGATTCTCTATGTATAGTATCATGTCATCTGCAAACAGTGACAGTTTTACTTCTTCTTTTCTGATTTGGATTCCTTTTATTTCTTTTTCTACTCTGATTGCTATGGATAAAACTTCCAAAACTATGTTGAATAATAGTGGTGAGAGTGGACAACCTTGTCTTGTTCCTGATCTTAGTGGAAATGGTTTCAGTTTTTCACCATTGAGAACGATGTTGGCTGTGGAGTTGTCATATGTGGCCTTTATTATGTTGAGGTAAATTCCCTTTATGCCTACTTTCTGGAGGGTTTTTATCATAAATGGGTTTTGAATTTTGTCTAAAGCTTTTTCTGTGTCTATTGAGATGATCATATGGTTTTTCTCCTTCAATTTGTTAATATGGTTTATCACATTGATTGATTTGTGTATATTGAAGAATCCTTGATTTCCTGGGATAAACCCCACTTGAGCATGGTGTGTGATCCTTTTTATGTGCTGTTGGATTCTGTTTGCTAGTATTTTGTTGACGATTTTTGCTTCTATGTTCATCAGGGATATTGGCGTGCAGTTTTCTTTCTTTGTGACATCTTTGTCTGGTCTTGGTATCAGGGTGATGGTGGCCTCGTAGAAGGAGTTTGGGAGTGTTCCTCCCTCTGCTATATTTTGGAAGAGTTTGAGAAGGATAGGTGTTAGCTCTTCTCTAAATGTTTGATAGAATCTGCCTGTGAAGCCATCCGGTCCTGGGCTTTTGTTTGTTGGAAGATGTTTAATCACAGTCTCAATTTCAGTGCTTGTGATTTTTTCCTGGTTCAGTCTCAGAAGGTTGTGCTTTTCTAAGAATTCATCCATTTCTTCCAGGTTGTCCATTTTATTGGCATATAGTTGCTTGTAGTAATCTCTCATGATCCTTTGTATTTCTGCAGTGTCAGTTGTTACTACTCCTTTTTCATTTCTAGTTCTATTGATTTGAGTCTTTTCCCTTTTTTTCCTGATAAGTCTGGCTAATGGTTTATCAATTTTGTTTATCTTCTCAAAGAACCAACTTTTAGTTTTACTGATCTTTGCTATCAATTCCTTCATTTCTTTTTCATTTACTTCTGATCTGATCTTTATGATTCCTTTCCTTCTGCTAACTTTGGGGGTTTTTTTGTTATTCTTTCTCAAATTGCTTTAGGTGTAAGGTTAGGTTGTTTATCTGAGATGTTTCTTGTTTCTTGAGGTAGGATTGTATTGCTATAAACTTCCCTCTTAGAATTGCTTTTGCTGCATCCCATAGGTTTTGGATCTTCGTGTTTTCATCGTCATTTGTTTCTGGGTGTTTTTTGATTTCCTCTTTGATTTCTTCAGTGATCTCTTAGTTACTTAGTAGTGTATTGTTTAGCCTCCATGTGTTTACAGATTTTTTTTTCCTGTAATTGATATCTGGTCTTATAGCATTGTGGTTGGAAAATATACTTGATACAATTTCAATTTTCTTAAATTTACCAAGGCTTGCTTTGTGACCCAAGATATTAACTATCCTGGAGAATGTTCCATGAGCGCTTGGGAAGAAAGTGTATTCTGTTGTTTTTGGATGGAATGTCCTATAAATATCAATGAAGTCCGTCTTGTTTAATGTGTCATTTAAAGCTTGTGTTTCCTTATTTATTTTCATTTTGGATGATCTGTCCATTGGTGAAAGTGGGGTGTTAAAGTCCCCTACTATGATTGTGTTACTGTCGACTTCCCCTTTTATGGCTGTTAGCATTTGCCTTAGGTATTGAGGTGCTCCTTTGTTGGGTTCATATATATTTACAATTGTTATATCTTATTCTTGGGTTGATCCCTTGATCATTATGTAGTGTCCTTCTTTGTCTCTTGTAATAGTCTTTATTTTAAAGTCTTTTTTTTTTTTTTTTTTTTTTTTAATTGTGGTACGCGGGCCTCTCACTGTTGTGGCCTCTCCCGTTGCGGAGCACAGGCTCCGGACGCGCAGGCTCAGCGGCCATGGCTCACGGGCCCAGCCGCTCCGCGGCATGTGGGATCCTCCCAGACCGGGGCACGAACCCATGTCCCCTGCATCGGCAGGCGGACTCTCAACCACTGTGCCACGAGGGAAGCCCTTAAAGTCTATTTTGTCTGATATGAGAATTGCTACTCCAGCTCTCTTTTGATTTCCATTTGCATGGAATATCTTTTTCCACCCCCTCACTTTCAGTCTGTATGTGTCCCTAGGTCTGAAGTGGGTCTGTCGTAGACAGCATATATACGGGTCTTGTTTTTGTATCCATTCAGCCAGTCTGTGTCTTTTGGTTGGGGCATTTAATTCATTTACATTTAAGGTAGTTATCGATGTGTATGTTTCTATTACCATTTTCTTAATGTCTTGGGTTTGTTATTGTAGGTCTTTTCCTTCTCTTGTGTTTCCTGCCTACAGTAGTTGCTTTAGCATTTGTTGTAAAGCTGGTATGGTGATGCTGAATTCTCTTAGCTTTTGCTTGTCTGTAAAGGTGTTCATTTCTCTGTGGAACCTGAATGAGATCCTTGCTGGGTAGAGTAATCTTGGTTGTAAGTTTTACCCTTTCAACACTTTAAAGATGTCCTGCCACTCTCTTCTGGCTTGCAGATTTTCTCCTGAAAGATCAGCTGTTAACCTTATTGGGATTCCCTGCATGTTATTTTTTGCTTTTCCCCTGCTGCTTTTAATATTTTTTCTTTGTATTTAATTTTTGATAGTTTGATTAATATGTGTCTTGGCATGTTTCTCCTTGGATTTATACTGTATGGGACTCTGCGCTTCCTGGACTTTATTGACTATTTTCTTTCCAATATTAGGGAAGTTTTCAACTATAATCCCCTCGTATATTTTCTCAGTCCCTTTCTTTTTTGCTTCTTCTTCTGGGACCCCTATAATTCAAATGTTGGTGCGTTTAATGTTGTCCCAGAGATCACTGAGACTGTCCTCAATTATTTTCATTGTTTTTACTATATTCTTCTCTGTGGTAGTTATTTCTACGATTTTGTCTTCCAGGTCACTTATCCTTTCTTCTGCCTCAGTTATTCTGCTATGATCCTTCTAGAGAATTTTTAATTTCATTCATTGTGTTGTTCATCATTGTTTGTTTGCTCTTTAGTTCTTCTAGGTCCTTGTTCAACGTTTCTTGTATCTTCTCCATTCTATTTCCAAGATTTTGGATCATCTTTACTATCATTACTCTGAATCCTTTTTCAGGTAGACTGCCTATTTCCTCTTCATTTGTTTGGTCTGGTGGGTTTTTACCTTGCTCCTTTGTCTGCTGCATACTTCTCTGTCTTCTCATTTTTCTTAACTTAGTGTGTTTGGGGTCTTCTTTTCACAGGCTGCAGGTTCATACTTCCCATTGCTTTTGGTGTCTGCCCCCAGTGGCTAAGGTTGATTCAATGGGTTGTGTAGGCTTCCTGGTGGAGGGGACTAGTGCCTGTGTTCTGGTGGATGAGGCTGGATCTTGTCTTTCTGGTGGGCAGGACCATGTCCACTGGTGTGCTTTGGGGTGTCTGTGAATGTGGTATGATTTTAGGCAGCCTCTCTGCTAATGGGTGGGGTTGTGTTCCTGTCTTGCTAGTTGTTTGGCATGGAGTGTCCAGCACTGGAGCTTGCTGGTCGTTGAGTGGAGCTGGGTCTTATGGCTGAGATGGAGATCTCTGGGCGAGCTCTCGCCAATTGATATTATGAGGGGCCGGAGGTCTCTGGTGGATCAATGTCCTGAACTTGGCTCTCCCACCTCAGAAGCTCAGGTCTGACACCTGGCCGGAGCACCAAGATCCTGTCAGCTGCATGGCTGGTTCATCCTGGAGGAGACGGACTGAAGCCAGGAGAAAGCTAGGGGATGTGAGACCTGTCAGAAGGCTTGTTTGGTAAAATCAGGAAGAGGATGTTGACATAGTGTACCCAGGCTCTACTCGTGAAGGGGAAAGGGTTGCCTCGGGAAGCTGAGCGCACACTTCCACAGCCGAGGCACACGGTGGCATGCAATGATGTTTGATACGTTTAGTTACAGAATTGATTTTCAGAGCCATACAGGGTAGTTGAGCTGGGGACGGCTTTGTTGAATCATCCATTCTTGATGCTGGGCCGAAGGTTGACAGTGCAATTAAGTCCACACGAAGACATTTGTTTTCACAGTAAGAACTTATTTTATTTTGATTACAAAATTGTTGTCCCTTCAGTTCTACTTAGTTTTTATGATGTCCGTAAATCACAACAGGGATAGTGAAGACTGCGGGGTGTTTTCTTTTTCTTTCTTTCTTTTTTTAACATCTTTATTAGAGTATAATTGCCTTACAATGGTGTGTTCGTTTCTGCTGTATAACAAAGTGACTGCGGGGTGTTTTCAGTTTCACGTGCAGGTACCACCCCTGGGCTGGCGGCCATCGCAGTCAGGTCAGTCTCAAAGAGAAGGAAACTTGTTCCTCGCAGAATCTAAGTGGCGTGAATTTATGCCACGGGTCCGCTCCACCTGGTCCCACATCAGGGAGCAGGCTCGGTGGTGCCAGCCTCCGGCCAGACAGCGTCAGACCCAGTGGTCCTGCCAGACCTTGTCAGGTCGAGCACACCTGGCTGTATGCTGTTGCCCACAGATGTGCATTGTGCTTCAGGTGGGCACTATTTTATTATAATTGGAGTCGGAGCGTGTTGAGACCAGTGAAGACACATATGCCCCATTTGTCCTGATGGAGGCACCTGGGATGCTTTGCAACATGAGGACATATCCAGGAAGACACGATTGCTGTCTTCAAAGTCAAATAAAGCTCAGCCTGAGGCTTTGCAGTGGTTGGTCAAGACAGGAGGACGTTGAGATGCCGTCCTGCCGCACTGCCCTGCTTCTGCTTCTCCCCAGACAGCGTGGCACGGCGGTCCAGGCCTCATGTCATGCAGCCTGTTTATACTCCTACCGTAATTCCGCATCTCAGCACCTTGAGCAAGTGACTGGACATCTTTGGACCTCGGATTCTTACCTGTGAACTCGGGATAATCATAGGATCTGCTCCACTGCCAGGAGGATTGAATCAGTCAATACAGACAAAGTTCTTCCACAGTGCTGGCACGTAGAAAGGGCTTAGTTGAAGTGAGCTGTGACCATCATTACTGCTGTGACCATGATCTACAGGTATTATGATTCCAGACATAGAGGGCTTGATGGGCCTCCATGGGCCAGAATCTCTAAGACAGCTTTACCTCCTCAGGGGTCTTTTTATTCTCTTTGACTCATTTAGTTTAGCTCTCCAAATGTGCATAAACCAGTACTACGTGCAGGTCAGTGGGCTTGGTACTTGAGGTACAAAGATAAATAAGGCATCATCTCATCCTTAACACAGTCTTTCTTTAATAGAGGAGACAAGGTGTCAGCAACTTAAGCACACCTTGCTGTGTCCATGACGGATGCGTGTAAGGATGCAGAAGTAACTGAAAAGATGGTGGCTTCTCAGGGCTGCCCCTGGGGAGGGCAGGGAGCGAAACTCCGAATTTATAGCCACCCCCTTTCCCCTTTGGTAATTTTTAAAGATTATCCCTTGGTAATCTTTGGAAATCTTAAAAACGTTTTTAATTTAATTTTTTTTTTGTCAAAAGGATTCTATTTTTAAGGATTTGTTTTAGTTAAAGCCCCTACGAAAATGAATTCTTTTCTTTTTATAGTATTATCTTTGCTCTAAAAATCATACTTCCTGTTTCCTTTTATTCTTTACAAAACGTAATGAGCAGGATGTGAAGATCATCCGTTGAGTGGCGAACCTAAATTCTCAGAGGCAGAGACCATTTTAAAAGCTGTTCTGGGACCCTCTTTTGAAAGTGTCACGTGTATATTTTTGTGGGTGTGGCTACTGCTGCTCTGGAGTAAACACAAGCTCACGTGTTGCCCGTCGTCACAGGGGTGTACGGCTGCCTCGACTGCTTTACACAATAGCTTACGACTCACCAGTCAAGTAACATTCAGGCCCTGCACCCGTCGTATAGCTGCTTTGCTTGATAATATTAAGAAAACAAAAAAACAAACAACAGAGCCGTTGAGTGTCTCCCCTCTGTCCACTTTTGGGTCCCTCGGTGAGGCTCTCAGTGACCTTCTCAGAGCTTCTGTCTCTCCTCCCTGCCGTCGAGGGAGACGTCCACTCTCCCCATGCTTGGCCGTCCTTCTCCAGGGTTTCTGACTCATGCTTCTAACGGGTCCTTGACTTTCACACCTGTTCCTGCCTTCAGGGGACCTTTCATAACATCATCCCTTCATCTTTACGTGTAGCAGCGACTTCACTTGTTGTAAAACAGTGATCCTTAACCGCTTTATGTAGGACCATTTTATAAATCTGATAGAAACTGTGGACCTTCTTTGCGGAAAAAGACAACAAAACTACACGCCCCAGTTCTGCCTTCGTTTTTAGATGACTCGGAGATTCCTGGAAGCCACGTTGATATGAACAACTATTTACTGGCCGCCCTCCCTTCCGGGGCTCAGCAGGCATGGGAAGTGCATGCCCTCACCTCATCTCCCCAGGGAACGCCCGGCCGAAGAGCAGAGGCCCCAGATGTGAAACCACCATTCTTTCTTAGTCCTTGCTCAGCCGTCCTTGTCCCCTGTCCCTTTGGGAGGCAGGGATTTTGTCCTTCCTTGCAGGAGACCGGACTGTTTCAATACAGCCAGGGCTCCGAGGCCCTGTGTTTCTCTCCACCTCCTGTCTTGGCAGCTCTGTGTTCAGGGTTTTTCTCCCTGTCCCCACTTTCCCTTCTTCTGTTTTGTACTTGGTGCCCTGAGGACGGCTCTCCCCCAGCCCCACGTTCACACGGGGTCTTTCGTGGCATAGCTAGGACCAGAACCCTGAGCATCAGGTTTTTTCAAACAATCATTTTGTAAGCATACCATCTTGTACAATTATACGCCAAGCCGTGTTATTGACCGTCAATGCCGCGTTCGGAGCTTCCCCTCTTGCGGTCGTCCCCTTCCCACCTGTCCCTGCCCTTCTAGGGAACCTATAATCTAGTGATGGGGGACTGGGAGCACGTGCTCTGTGGTTGCAGATCAATTGTCCAGTTTTCCTCTAACTCCCTGGGCTCGGCGTGGGGCCAGCACCCCCTGGCAGTTCCAGGGACCCCGGGACGTGTGACCTGCCTGGGTGGCTCCGTTCAGCCTCTGAGGGCCCTGGATTTTATCCGTTCCTCAGGGTAAAACCCTGACCAGATGAAGTGTTCTTAGGTGAGAACTAGGTTTTTACACTGATCCGTACCAACTTACCTTGTGTCAGCTATTTAGCAACTTCTGTCAGCTACGATGTCTTAATTTTATATAATAAAAAGGAATGAAAAGTGACTACAGAGAAAGCCACATACTTGATTCTTGCATTATCTTAACCCCAATTTCCAAAAATTAAAAACTCTTTCAGTCAGCTCTGTAGCCCTGCAGGGAAGCGAGACACGCGGCTGAGCAAACAAAAAGTGACAAGAGGCCGATGAAAATCTGGTTGTCAGTCAGATACCCCCAAGGTCCAGGGCTTGGAAGGAGTCAGTGTCATTCATTTTGCAGAAACAGAATGCAAAATAATTGGTTCAACACCTTAAAGCATGACATTCAATTTAGCATCAGTTGTGTGGCCTTTATAGTTGTGAGTCTTAGTACTTGTGTTTTAGAAATGAAATGATAAATATATATCTATCCTTTTTTCCGAGTCTGCTTTTATTCCCACCTTTGAAATTTGATGCTATGTTAGATTATTTTACAATTATAATAATTCAACTGAAGAAATCTATAGTATATTATACTATTATATTATATATTTTTACTAATATATGCTAATATTATACTCTAACTTAATTGTTCCTGATTATATACAATATTAAATCATAATAAATTCTTTATAGAAAACTTTATAAGATAATATGGTACAGGCACAGAAACAGACACATAGGTCAATGGAACAGGATAGAAAGCCCAGAGATAAACCCACACACCTATGGTCTCCTTATTTTTGATAAAGGAGGAAAGAATATACAATGGAGAAAAAACAGCCTCTTCAATAAGTGGTGCTGGGAAAACAGGACAGCTACATGGAAAAGAATGAAATTAGAACACTCCCGAACACCATGCACAAAAATAAACTCCAAATGGATTAAAGACCTAAACGTAAGGCCAATTTCGTTCCTTTTTATGGCTGAGTAATATTCCATTGTATATATGAGGTCTTCTGCCCATTTTTGGATCGGGTTGTTTGTTGTTTTTGATATTGAGCTGCATGAGCTGCTTGTATATTTTGGAGGTTAACCCTTTGTCAGTTGCTTCATTTTCAAATATTTTCTCCCGTTCTGAGGGTTGTCTTTTTGTCCTGTTTACGGTTTTTCCTTTTAAGCTTGGCTTGTTTTGCTCACCGTGTTTTTGAAAATTCATCTATGTGTCAGATGTACCAACAGATGACACACTTTGCTGCTGTTAACTGTGAGCAGCTTGTCTGTGTGAACGTATGAGTATTTGTTTATTCCTTCACCTGGGTGGCCACTTCGGTTGTGTCCAGTTTTTACCTCTTCTGAATAATGCTGCCATGAGCACTCACATGTAGCTCTTTTTGTGGACTCATGTATCCATTTTTCTTGAATAAAAACCTAACCCCGTAACTTCTGGATCACTTGGTAACTCTATGTTTATCTGTTCTTCAGGTTTGGTTATTTTCTTTCTTCCTTTTATTTAAAATTTATTTATGTATTTAGGGCTGTGTTGGGTCTTTGTTGCTGCACGCGGGCTTTCTCTAGTTGTGGCGAGCGGGGGCTACTCTTCGTTGCGGTGCGTGGGCTTCTCATTGCAGAGCACGGGCTCTAGGCACGTGGGCTCGGTACTTGTGGCTCGTGGGCTCTAGAGTGCAGGCTCAGTAGTTGTGGCTCACGGGCTTAGTTGCTCCGCAGCATGTGGGGTCTTCCCAGACCAGGGCTCAAACCCGCGTCCCCTCCGTTGGCAGGTGGACTCCTAGCCACTGCGCCACCATCTTTCTTTCAAGCTCACTGACTCTTCTGCTGTCTAATACACGTGAAGTGAAATTTTTGCTTTAGTTACGCTAGTTCTAGAGTTTACATTTTTTATGGTTCTTAGTTCTCCATTGACATTTGCCTGTGTTAGCTTATTATGAGCATAGATTCTTTAAATTTTTTCATGCATTTGTAATAACTGCTTTAATGTCCATCTCTGATCAATTCAACATCACAGCCATATTTTCAGAGGTGATTACTCTTGACTACTTACTTTCTTAGGTCTGGACGGTATGTTCAGTTTCCTTGCCTGTCTTGTAACTGTTAAATACATGTCAGTTACTGGATTGCTCCCTGGGCTTGTGTAGACGCTGCTTCGTGCCTCGTCTCAGTGGACGTGCAGGACAAGCCAAGAGGACCCCCGACCCGACACCCCTTGCTGTGCTCGGACTCCAGCACCCTGACTGGCAGAAAGCTGGATCATTGGTACGAGTTTTACTTTTCTCAGGTTTCTTAGTTTTATGCTGCTCATCTTCCAACGTTTGAAAACCGTGCATTCATCTATTTCATTCTCCTTTATGGTTGTTAGTAACGGAAGGACTGGTTTGCTCCCAGTATGGAGCTTACAGCTCCGTAGTCAGAAGCAGAAAATGCACTCATTCTAAATTATGTATTTTTTCCCTACTATTTTTGCCTTGATACCATTGTTTAAACAGAGGTTTTTCCTTCCTTAATGCAGTCTGTATTCTAGGCTTCTCTCCACCTGAATTTTCACAGCAGCTCTCTCTGCCTGCACCACTCTCCTTTTTTCTTACGGCATCAGATTTATTGCAGAGGACAAATTAGAGCCTATCACCTCTCTGCTTAAAAACATCATAGGATTTTCTCTTTCCAATCAGGTTACGAAAAATATTATACTTGAGAACAAGTCCCTTCAGACTCTGGTCCTAATCTAAATTTTCAGCCATATTTCTTGTCGCTTCCCAACCCAAACTCTCCCCTTTCCTGAGAATGCTGTGACCTTTCCAGGCTTCACGTCACCCCATAAGCTCTGTTTTCTGCCTAGAAGACATTTCTTTCCTTTACCTGCTTGGCGGAGACTTCCTCGGTCTTCCGGATCCAGATAGGTTTCCTCATCTTGTTTCTCCTAAAGACCCAACTTTTCCTTGTACTTGTTTCTATTAAAATAGTTCATATTGTGACTGTTTATCAACTTTTCATTAAACTGAAAACGTTCTGGGGAAAAGTAGCGTCTCCTTAAGCTTTCCACGCTTTGCGTCTACAGCGCCCGGTTTTTAGAAGTACTTGTTAACTAGGCAGAGGATTAATGAACAGATTTTTAAAGTTATTTTTGTTTTTTAGGTATTTTAATTCCTGTTGCTTTAGATTAGGGATGTGGACTATTACGTCATTAGCATTTTTAATATATCTTAACAGAGAACAAAACATTTCAATAACAACTACAAGAAAACCCTGTAAATGTAGTAGTGTCATTTTTTGTGATTTTAACATGCATACTAGCACTGGAACTTATTTGCAACCATTTCTCGTTGAGGAATTGAAATCTGGATTCTAAGCTTGTTTTTCTTATTTCATAAAGACTTGCTGACCATGAAGAGTCCCCAGTAGATACTCCCTTTAGGAACATAATAGACCAAAATGTTTTATCAACTTTCTATTCATTACCCCAAATCCTTAATAAAATATTTTGTGTTAGTATCAGCCCTGACGCGTATGGGCTCATATATGCCATATCTGTGACCGTCCTTAAAATGGCGATGGCGGAAACATTCACCAAAATATTAAGAAATAAAATGTAACACATAGGTTCTTAGATTTCAAGTGGAAGAGCTGCTGTTGAGAAACTAAAAATGGGATCAAGTCCTTGTTTTCCCTTCTGTGAGTTAAACCTGGAACATTGCTTTGTTACAAGCTCTTGAGGAAAAAGCAGGGCCACTTGGAACTCGTATCTTGATTAGCCTGGAAGTGGTTAACGCAGTGCTGTTTCCCTCCAGACTCGCGTGGCACTGCCCACCTCTTAGGACTCAGTTACTGCCGAGCTGTGTGGAGGCGCAGGAGCCATCCACTCTGCTGGGGAAGGTCTTTGGGGCCGGGGGTCCCGGGGTCCCTGTGCCCACCGTCGGGACACACAGAACCGCAGGGATGCTGCCCGCGGGCGTCTCAGACACGGAATCTGTCTGACACGTGGAAAGGGCAAAAACTCAGCTTCTGCATCTCAGTCGCAAATCAAGTAGAAGCGAGTCCTACCTTCAAGTTCCCCGTCGAGTCTCCTTTGTTCTGGGGACCGTGGGTGGTCGGTTGGAGCTGGTCTCTGTGACTGCAGGAAGTCTCCAGACCACGTTTATCTCTCAGCTGAGCGGAGCCAAGATCCATTAGTGTCAGTAGCTGGAGCAAGAGAGGCCCACGCAGCCATCACCTGCTGGAATCTCACATAATCTTCCCTTAGAAACTAAGAAAGGAGCCGCGGGGGAGCCGTGCGGTTTGTCCGCAACAGTCCCGTTAGCCAGAGGCGTCGTGCTGATGGCTTAAAGGGTCGGGTGGTCTGACTGCCCTGAAAGCCACCTGAAGTGAGTGTGGGTCTCATCAGGAATAATAGATGTTTTTAAAAGTCTTGCAAACCTCTGCTTACAAAATACATTTAAAAAAGAAAGAAAGCAATACTATAGCTGTCTGTTGCCTGTTTTCCAATATACCTTGACTTACTGTGATGGCTTCTACCATTCATGTCTCTTCAGTTACTCTACGGCATTGTTTTTTTCCCCTGAAAACCAAATTTTATCATGTCTTTCAATTCTTCACTGTTTTCTCTTCCATAGTTTCAACTTTTACTTTTTAATTAAGCATACTACCTTGCTCTTAAAAAAATGTGATAGTTTCTTTTGTCCCATAATTTTCTTAATTCTCTTTTTTTCTAATTTCTTTAATCCATTAAAAAAAACCTTGCTTCCACAATGACTTGGTTTCTCCACACCTTGATTCTCTCAGTAGCATCTTAGCTCCGCAGACATTTATTATGCTGCTGTTATTTATAAACCAGGATTCGGGCGGGGTGGGCAGGACAGATGAAATCCATGCCACTCCTGCATTTAACGGTCTCCAAAGTGTGACTTCAAGGCGTTTGTCTTGCTGCGTTTCGCTCATCATGACGACTGTTTCATTTCACGGTGATTTCCCAGCATCTGGAACAGTGCTGACAGGCAGGGAGGGTCCAGGATCGCGGGGGCCCGAAGCTTATGCAGACGAGAGTCTTGTGAGCACGTGTGCCACCTGGAAACATCGCGGCGAGCTCTAGGGCCTGCGAGGGACGCTGGGGCCCTGACTCTGGAGAGTTACTTTCACTTGCTTCGCGGTGAACCTGCCTGCAGGCAGGTGCTCAGTGACTAGCCTGACCCACCCCAGGTGTTTTCCCGGTCCAAGCACAGCTCTCTTAGGGTTGGCAACTCTGCTGCATCTTTTAGGTGATTGCTCCAGAGGGGATGCCCAGTCCCTCGGGAGCCCCTGGCAGCCCACGGACCCCAGGGCACTTCGGGGAGGGAACCCAGCTCTGTGAGTGCTAAAACGTCAGCGTGAATGTGGACGCCCTGCGAGCTAGACTCGAACACAGGGCTCAGGAAACTGCAGCCGACAGGAGGCCACCTGCACTTACAGTCTTATGGTCACTCAGCCCCACCTGTTCATTCGTATATTATCTACGGCCACTTTCCCGCTATAACGGTAGAGCTGCGTACAGATCTTCCTCAACCTATGATGGCATCACGTCCAATAAACCCATCCTAAGTTGAAAACATGAGAAGTGGAAAAAGCATTTAATACACCTAACCTACTGAGCACCATACTTTAGTCTACTTCAGATGCTCAGAACACTTACATTAGATGGCAAAACCATCTAACAAACAAGCCTATTCTATACTAAAGTGTTGACTATCTCATGTAATGTATTGAATACTGTACTGAGAGTGAGAAACAGAACGGTTGTCTGGGTATAGAACCATTGTAAGTGTGTCGGAGGTTCACACTTAATCACATTTGCAAAGCGTCTTTTGCTACGTTAACATGTTCACAGGTTCTCGGGATTAGGATGTACACATCTTTGGGGGGCGAGGGGTACATAGCCACTCTGCAAAACTCCCCATTGCCAACTTCTTCCTTTTCAAAAATTGCCATTGGTGGCTTTGGCTTTGGAACAGAAGGAGATGGTGAGAAACGTCATAAGACAGCACATAGGGACAAAGGCTCTGATGTCAGGCTGTGGGGGTTCTAGATGCTCTTCCTGATTCTCTTACAGGGTAGCCTTTTGTAAGGGTACCAAACCAAAATTGTTTTGCAGTTTTGCGGACACAAGGGACACAAATGGAATTTATAAATCCAATTTCTATAGTTAAGATTAAATAGGACAATAAAAATAAAATGTTTATCTCCTAGCTGTCGTGTAGAAAAGACTATTATCTATGTGTTTATCTATTTATCTATCATCATCTATCTATCTCTCAAGCTATCTTACTATTACTACTACAAAGACATGGAGTATGACTTCAAAACCTTGAAGAAATCTCCAAGCATTTCTGTCAAATGCCTTGAATTTCACCGATAGCTTCTTTTGTTCATCGTCTCCTATTTATAATACCATGGCATGCTTTTATGGACTGTAGTTTATGTCTCAAACATCTGATTATGCCTCCTGACCAGCCTAGGATTTTTCTAGAGCAGGGGCTGTCAATCAGTCATAGTTTTAATCCCAGACTAGTGGCTAGAAAGCTCTAGGAGTCATTAAGAATTTGTGGACTGAGTGAAAAGCGTTAATCGTTTTGATCTCGGAGGGGCAGCAGTGACTGGTCCCGAAGCGAGTGAACCTGGGTAGCCTGGATGAAAACCAGGAATCCTAATAGCCGCCAGGCCACCAGGGGCTGGAGGCTAGAAGCTAACTGGCCCCAGCTCTTTCTCCTTTAGAAAACAAGAATGTTTCAAGGAGGCGAAAACTGTAAAAACAGGTGCAAAGTTTATTATTAGAGAGACAGCAGGACAAGTGGGAGAGCACACAGAGAAGCAGTTTATTGATTTAAGTCAGAAGCAAGGAAGAAATACACACCCAGAGGGAAAGGGTGTGGGCGTCCTCTCTAAGGAGGAGGAGAGCGGTAAGGAGGTGATTGAAATCACTTATGTAGGACAGTCCTTCCGGGGCTTTGTCCACATTTGGCCAGTTGTCTTGTTTCTTTTTTCACACCTGACTGGTCCCAGGACGCTCCCCGACACGCGTGCACAACCTTTTGCTGAGACGGATCCCACCACAGAGGCCTGTGGGTGCATGCCCACACATATTATGGGGTGGCAGCCCCTCCTTTTGTGACCCCCGAGGAGCCTTCCTGCGCATGTGCAGACAGGAAGTTTTCCTTGACCTCGGGAGTGCTCATCTTATCTCTTTACTTCAACAGAGCTCAGCTTCTGCCACTGGCTTTGCCCTTGGAGCACCTGGGTGAGAACCAAGCTTCAGAGTTACTCCATGGGCAAACCCCAGCTGTCCAGCCCAGGGGCCCATCCATCTCCTACCTCAGTTTATGTCACAATCAGGAACCAAAACCATGTGTTATTATTACTGTATTTCCCTAGGTGTGGGATGCTCACTAAAGGAAATGTGTTAATTTTATATGGTTTGTAGACGGGACAGTCAGTAACGTCTCACACGGGAAAACATATTCCTTTCCCTTTTTAGTTATTTTTCTTCATGGTCGTGATATGAGGAAAAGTCTGTCTGGGGCTTACATGTCTTTAACCCCAATACTTACTTGTTAACAGCCTTTTAAGCAAAAAGAAAACATTTCTTAGGGCCAGAGATTTCAAAGTTTACTGTATATTGGTAGAATTTAGTAAAGGCGTTTATTTTTTCAGTATTTGTATTTTATCTATGTCTACCACCGGGGTGAAGGAAAAGAGGAGGGGATTTTCTTGTTAATAGTTGACGTGCCATAAATGTCGAAATCTTACGTTCATGGAAGATTTCCTCAGAACGTTTTTTCAAAATGCCAGTGTTCCATACGCATGAATTTCCGGCAGACGCAGACCTATGGCTTCTCCTGTGTAGAAGTCGGTCCCAGGCTCCATGACCTCCTGGACCGACCTCTGTCTTGCTCTTGATTCTCTGCCGTCATTGATTTTATGTTTTTATTCTTCTGTTTCTTCTTGTTCTTTCTTAAAACTATTCTTTAGGCCCATCTCTTTCCCTTTTTCTCTAACTGATCGCAAGGTAGAGTTTAAATGATTATTTTTATTATAGGACATATTTATTGAGTTCTATATTCTCTAGTCTGCTTTTGAAAAGTTGATGACCATTACAATTTTAGTTCTCTATAAATTATCATATAAAGTAGCTTAGATTACTTTCGTCCTGTAATGTAGTCGTAGAAACGTTCCTCCTCCTATAAAAGCAAAACATGGATAAAATTGTGAGAAAAAAAAGTGACAGTTCATTTTCCCCATTTGCGTAATTTTCTGTGCCATTTCAGTTACAGAGATAATGTATCTTAAAGATAGAGCTTTATAGCTCTCCAAAATGCATAACACTTTAACTGTAGAAGAATTTTAAAAGAAAAAAGTTAACGGTACAGTAAAATCTTTCAGGAAGCATTTAGAGTCCTGATGTCAGTGTTTAGTAAAAACGACTTTTGAGGAAAATTTCCTCCAGGTGAAGAGACTAACTTGTCTTTCTGGTGTTTAAGTGGCTCTCAATTAACTGTAGTGTCACACTGTCAGTGTTTCTGATCTGACCATCATGCTGGATGTGTCTTCGTGTGTGATGGTGTGTCGTTTACTTCTCTCAAGCTGGAGGGGACATTTCCCCCCCACCCCCACCCCCGCCCCTCTTGAGTCCTGTGGCTGAACTAATAATACAGTTGACACAAGACAGCTTAACAGACGAAAAAGAAACAAATTTTGATTCAGGCAGCTTTTATATTTCTTAGACCAAGAAACAATGGTGAGGAATTGGCAGGACAAAGAAACTTAGGTTTTGGTGCCCAATTAGTGAAGAATCTAAACAGAGTTTGGGCCTGGGGTATTCAGTTTAAAAAGTCACAAGACTTATTTCTATAGGCTTCTCGCCCTGAATTCTCCATCTCTGGGGAATTCTCAAAGTCACAAGGGCATTTTGCTTTTTAGAATGACATGTTTCATATTTTCTCTCTAAAAGCTACCAAATGATTATCTTTGTACTAAAAGTTCAGGAGAGCCTCCGAAAGCTTTTCCATAAGGACATTCTATCACAAAACGCCATCCCTCAGTGTTTGTGGTAAAGGTTTTTGTTTCATTTAAGTCATAATTGCTGCATCATCGGTCCTTCACCCTGAATCAGGCGGGCAGGCACAGCCTGAACAGCTCCGTACAGGACCTTCTGCCCTCGTGTCTCTCTGAATGGTCCAGTTAAATGACAGTTCTTATTATTATCCATCCTTTTCAAACAGACATGAAGGCAAACTGTCCTTATGAAATTAGATGTGGATCAACATCGTTGTCTTTGCTCATTTCAAGGTCTGAGAATCTTTTCTTTCGATTCTTTGTACATCAAAGTAGCAACAAAAGTACCACTTTTACACACGGCTAGACTTCGTTTGCTCTTATTATTCCATGTGTGTTTCTGTTTGGCAGTAGTAGGGAGGTTAGACGCCAAATATAAACACAGTTAAACTTTATATTGTCAAAGGCACGAGACCCCATGAAGGCAGCTTCCACACTTGCTCTGGGCAGTGCTCTCTAACGTGGTACTTAATTCGGGCAGTGCTGGGCTCAAGCGTACCCGCAGCCTTCAGGTTTGCACCTGTGCTCCGCAGAAAGGAGGTTGGTGGGCGCTGTCGTTGTCACCCTCAGGAGACTGCACATCAGATGCCACCTCAGATTGTATACATCTGTACAGTCATAGCCATGCCGCCTTTACACCGGGTTAGTGTTTTGAGTACAGAACATACGTCGTTGAGTGCTAGGTTTAGGGAGGAACCTCGACAGGTGAAGTGACACACCCGAGATACCACTGCAGAAGCTCCTTCTGTCGCCGAGAGCGACTAATTATAATCAAGAAAGAGGAGTGACAATGTCTACAATTGAAAAAGTTAAAAAAAAAAATAGAGCCAACGTTCTCCTGAGTCATGCAGATGAATCAATAAGCGTTTTGAGAATTTATTGGTCTCCGACTTCCCTCTAATGAGGTTGGAGCTCACGATTGGTAATGCTTCAAGCACCAGCTACGTAGCGTTAATAAGTGACTCAGTATGGTACTTGACTCAGTATGGCACGGTTAAAAGACTCTCAGCATCTCTCGGAGCTCTGGGGTGAGCCACAGTAAGAAGTAGTAAAGGACCGAAATGAACAAAACCAAGATTATACTGTTGGGGAAAGTTCAACGTTCTAATTTTTAAAAACTCAAACTACCACGTATTTTCTGAACTCTTACAACCCGTGGCCATTAATCTCACCTTTTCAACTTTCCGATCTCCATTAACTGTTATTTCTCATGCCGTATGATTTAACAATTCAGAATGCAACATATCGTTAGAACTCCTTCTAAGACATTGATTTAAAAATACCTTCAAAGATACAATCAAAATTACCTTACATTAAAAATGAGCAGAAAAACAGGACAGTGGTAACATTTGGCAGGAAACCTGTTTTAGAAATTAGGAGTGAATTTAGTATGAAATTATGGGAGCTAATAATTGCATTAGTTTTCTAGGGCTGCCCTAACAAGAGCCACAGACTGGCTGGCTGAAGACAACAGAAATGTCTAGCAGTTCTGGAGGCTAGAAGCCTGAATTCAAGGGGTCAGCAGGACCACGCTCCCTCTGAAACCCGTAAGGGCGAATCCTTTACCTCTTAGTTTATGGCAGTTTGCCAGCAACCCTTGGCCTTTCTTGGCTTGTGGCTGCCACACACCATCTGCTTCTGTCGTCCGTGGTGTTCTCACTGTGTGTCTGTTGCCGAAACTCGGTCTCTGTTCACTGAACAGAAACAGAGACAGAGTTTTGGGTGCAGTAGAAAAGAGCAGCTTTATTGCTTTGCTGGGCAAAGGGGCCCACAGCAGGCTAGTGCCCTCAAGACCGTGTGCCCCGCCCTGCGGGGTAGTGAGGAATCTTACGGGAGCAGGGCGTGGTCAGCTCATGGACAGTTTTCAGAATGGTTGGCATCAAGGTGAAGTTTCAAGCATCATCAACCTTCTGCTTTCAACCAGTCTGGGGTCCGTGCGCTTGTGGTCAGCAGTTTTCAGCCGGTGGGGATCTGTGTCCTGTACAAACGACTTAGGAATGTGTGTCAGGCCTTTATCTGTATCTTTCAGGGAACTGGGAGTTTGGTGATTCTGCGATGTGGCAGAATTATAGTCTAAACTGTTACCAGGTCCCCAGCCCAACGGCTCTTTCTTTGTGTCTACATCTTCACGTTTCCCATCATTAACTCCTTAGTCAGCCTTTACTTCAAAAGACAAGGACCCGGGGGCTTGTGTGCGGCTTCACGTCTGCGTCTGCATTTCCCTCTTCTCATAAGGATACCAGTCGTATTGGATTAGAGCCCAGCCTACTGAATCATCTTAACTTGATAACATCTGCAAGGACCCTACTTCCAAATTATGAGACCACATGCACAGGTGTGGGGTGAGGGCTTCAGCAGATCTTTCTTGAGGACACAGTTCAGCTCACACCAATAATTAAAACTTATTTTTAATATAATACATTATTTACTTATTTTGTTGGAAGTGCAGGGTAGGGCACACAGCAATAACGAGAAACTCAAAGCTTTGGCAAAGCAGTCCAGATGTTATGACTTCAAAGGGGAAGGAAGTTTTTCAGAATAAATTTTGGACGTATGTTCTTCAAATCAAACCTAGTACTTGATTTATAAATATAATCTGGACAGTCCCAAGTCCCGTGGAGTCTTTCTGGGAATATAAAAGGAGGGGACACAGAACACTAACTTACTTTCTGAGGACAGCAACATTTAGACGTTAAAAAAACTGACAGTATGAAAAAAGGAACTTTTGTAAGATAATAACTCAGATAAATTTAGATAAAAATTCTAAACAAAGCATTGAAAATCCAAATTGAACAATGTATGTATAAAATATGACCCAAATAGTTTCATTCTGGTAATATAATTGGTACAAAATTTTTTAAGTATTGATGAAATGTATGTGATGATCAGATTAAAAAGGAAAAAAAATGATCATTTCAGTATTGGTAGAAAAAACATTCCATGAAAAATGGAACAACTCTTGAATTTAAGAAAAGCTCTTAGCATTCTAGGAAAAATAGAGTATCCTAACTTAATAAGAGCATCTCAAAAAATCTACTACAAACTATTAAATGTTAAAAGCATTTCATTTAAAAACATAAGTAAGACAAGGCTGGCAACTATCGTGATTTATATTCAAAGTTGTACCGTCACCCTCCACACCCTCAGTTCTACATCCATGGATTCAATCAACCACAGCTCAAAAAAAAAAAAAAAATTCAAGTAAATTTCAAAAAGAAAAACTTGAATTTGCCATGCTCCAGCAACTATTTACATAGCATTTACATTATATTTACATAGCATTTACATTATATTTACAGCTATTTACATAGCATTTACATTGTAATAGGAATTATAAGTAATCTAGACATGATTTAAAGTACACAGGAAGATGTGCATAAGTTACATGCAAATACAACTCCGTTTTATATAAGGGACTTGAGCATCCGTGGATTTTGGTATCCATGGTCTTCCACCTGGTGAGGGTTTCAGTATCTGCAAGACACCTTACAGGATACAGGTCAGATTATTATCTGTAGCCCTTGAGGAACTAAAGGTCCTGGACTTCGCTTAATAACTAAACTATTATTTTTTTGTCCTGTTTGGCTGCATTTCTTTGCTTCTGCATTTTCTGACGTCTCTGATTAAACGTCTTCTTTGGCTGCAGTTTTTCTACAGACAAAAGGCAGGTGGAGGAAGCGGGGGCTAAGTACCATAGGGTCCTGCTCTGTTTCAATATTATTTCTACACATTATTTTTTACGCTGTTTTTTTTTTACGCTGTTCATACCTATCCTATACACTGACATGTAAATTTTTGAATGCTTAATTCATTTATTTTCTAAATGCTTCTGAAAGAATTGGTTGGATATATGTACACACACATACACACATATACACACACCCACACACACAGATATAGTTATATTCCATACACTTATAGGATAATTATAGAGAGAATAACACAGTGGCTACAACACGATTTTGCTGTGAAAGGCCCTTGAAATGCCCTTGCTTAGGTCACTGCTCTGCTCCCTGCCAGATGGGTGATCCCTGAATTGTTTCATCATCTCAGTGCTTTTACCTGTGAAATGGGAAGAGTAGTCATGTCTGCGTTTCCTTTCTGTGTGTATAAAATAAAATCACGCTTTGCCGTCATTTGTATAAATCACACTGCCGTTGTCACTTGCAGACTGTAGCGCGTGATGTCCTCCTGTCTGTCCCAGGCTGTACGGCACCCCGCGTGACACTGGCTTCTGGCCCGCCCTTTGGTTGGGCACCTGAGCCCTGGTCCTGGGGTGGGACCAGGGCTGATGTGCCTGCTTGTTACCAGCTTCAGCGGCTGAGAGATGGAGACCGGTGAAGCTTTATCTGTTATACTTCTCAAAGATAACAAAATTGGTTTTTTTTGCTCCAAAGTATATGTAGAAAAACACGATAGTGTGATTCCATACTTTCTGTTATATAAAATATATGGAATGCAAGAAATAACAGATAGCATCTGGTTACAGAATTTTCCTCACCACTGATAATACCAGATAGCATCCATTTTTGCAAATTCTTATAAATCTTTGTAAGAAGAAAAGAAATAGACTGTCCAGGAAGGCGTTGGAAGCCGGTGGTTACGAGGCTGTGTAGACTCACTGCCATGTGTTTGAATCGAGGCACCTCTACTCACAGCCGTTTACCTCTGGGAGGCGTATTGCTCTAAAGCTGCTTCCTGATCTGCAAAGTGTGCACAGCAAAAGCGCGTGGCTTTCGTGGATCGTGGCAACTGGCCATGACGTGGGGGCGCAGGACTCGACGGCAGGGCGGAGCCCTCCCGCCACGTCTTCACTGAAGACCTTTGACCGGACCTCCTTGCAAAGCTGTGTGCTGAGGGCATTTCCTAGTGGAAAGGCAACTGGGAATTCTGCCCAGAATCTCTTGGTTTGCCCGAAGTGTCTATTGTAAATAAACTTGAATTTATGGAATCATGGGACTCAGCTGGCAGGCGAGTAATTTAGTCGTGTGACCTCTTTACAGTTGCCAGACAGACCAAGTGTAAAAAGTAAGAAAACTCAGAAATTGAGCAGCTGCCCCCGATTTGGCATGAAACCTACTGTTACTCTTGTATCGCTTGGACCAAATGTGTTACCGATGTTGCAGCTTTGGAATCATTAGTAAAGTTCAGCAAGAGCTAGGACTCTTGTGAGCCTGTTTGACAAGCCTTTTGTGTTATTGCAGAGGTGATACATACAAAGGACGTAAAACGCTGCCTAGAACTTAGTTTTTAATGAACGTTATACTAGAAATTATTCTTTCCTTAAAAATTGTTCGTCCAAATCTCTTCCATTTACGAATTATATTGTAAAGAAAGTAGTAAAAGAGTTAACTCTTTTTATTGTACATTGGCAAACATTAATAGTATAATAGTTCATTAATTCTTATAAATTATTTTTAGCACCCTGGATTTATTGCAACACATAATGGGGCCAATATGTTTAATTGGAAATAATTTAAGGATATATGTAGTCAAAATCTAAACAAATTTGGGAAAGCTTTGGTTTTTTTTATTTTAACATCCTTATTGGAGTATAATTGCTTTACAATGGTGTGTTAGTTTCTGCTTTATAACAAAGTGAGTCAGCTATACGTATACATATATCCCCATATCCCCTCCCTCTTGCGTCTCCCTCCCACCCTCCCTATCCCACCCCTCTAGGTGGTCAGGACAAGCTGGGACGAAGTGAGAGAGTGGCATGGACATGTATACACTACCAAATGTAAAATAGATAGCTTTGGTTTTTTGAGTAAGCTGTCTTCCGCATGTGTATTAGTTTGCTAGGGCTGCATGTCAGCATACCACAGACCGCATGGCTTAAATAAGATAATTCAGTGCCCTACAGTTCTGCAGTCTGGAAGCCCTAGATCAAGGTGTTGGGAGAGCCAGTTTCTGCTGAGGGCTCTCTCCTTGCCTGGTGGGCAGCCGTCCTCTCCTTGTGTCTTCACGTGGTCTACCTTCTAGCCCGTGTCCACTTTTCCTTTCCTTATAAGAACACTAGTCATGTTGGATTCGGGTCCATCCTAATGACCTTTCTTTTTTACTTAACTACCCTTTAAAGGCCCCGTCTCCAAATGCAGCCTCATTCCGAGGTACTGGGGGTTAGGACTTCAACATGTGAATCTGAGGGGGGACACTGCTCCGCTCATAAGACCGTGTCGGTGGCACCAATTCTCCCGTGTCCCATCTTAGTCTGCTGTGGTGTACCCAGCAGGAGAAAAGTGCTTGGCATGCGGTACTCAGTTACTTCTTGAAACAATGAACACAGGCGCTCCCTTTAATAGTGTTTTGAAACGGAATCCTTTCATTTAAAAATGCATGTGTTTGTTTTGATCAGTCAAGAGATAATCAGCTAGTATATATTAATAATTAAAAGCAATATATCCCTTTTAGGCAAACATGTCGATATTAAATCATGCAATTCCTAAGGCCAATGCATGGAGTTTTAGACGAAAAGATGTGCTTAAAAAAAAACTTGACAGAACTATACCTTGAATCATTTTGTAAAACTTGAATAGAAAGGGATAGTTCAAAGGCATGGGGTTTAAGAACTTATTGGTGGCAATTCAGAGCCTCCTTAGCTGGACGCCTTCCCAGCTGCTTCCCTTTGGTTACCTGTGTTAGGCTTAGCCCAGGACCGACTGTCACACGCACCTTTCTTTGCTCACCACCAGGTTCTGGTACCCAAATCCCAGAGTTTTCAGCCCTACGCAGCTAGCTTAGCTGAGACAGGCGTCGCTGGGCTGTGTGCTCTGTGACAGCGGTGACAGCATTCAGCAAGTCCAGGCTGGTGTGTGTGTGAAGGCAGAGTCCCCGTGGGATTACGTGAGCGGCCGTCAGATTCCCAAGGTTGAAAAACCCAGACAGTTTTAATTTTTTTTCAAGTAATGCTCTTTCGCACTTGGGGTACTTGTGTAAAATGTTCTGAGTTATATTTTACCCTCAAATATCTTTTTCTCTCTGAAAAGTGAAGGCTGTCTTACTTTGTATAGCATTCCTGAATTGTGGTCTTTTTTTACCCTCATTGATTTTTACCTTCTTATATTGCAGTTGGAAGTTAAGATATCAGTTTTTTCCTGTTTATATCGGTTTTTCAAATTCTTTAGTACAATGATTATATTAGATCCTTTTATCCTTTTTTTCCTCAGGGTTTCAGAATTAGATCACAATATGCCTAAATGCAACTTTTATTACTAACCCAGTCTCAAACTTAGTGAGCAATTTCAATTCAGATATACATTTTTATTCGACAAAGGGAAATTTGAATTTCGTATTTCCTTGATTATTCTATAGTCCTTAAATATTGTGTAATATAATTATTTATTTATTTATTTATTTATTTTCTGTACGCGGGCCTCTCACTGTTGTGGCCTCTCCCGTTGCGGAGCACAGGCTCCGGACGTGCAGGCTCAGCGGCCATGGCTCACGGGCCCAGCCGCTCCGCGGCATGTGGGATCTTCCCGGACCGGGGCACGAACCCGTGTCCCCTGCATCGGCAGGCAGACTCTCAACCACTGCGCCACCAGGGAAGCCCTGTGTAATATCATTTTTTTCCCTTTTGAAATGTCCCTGGGAGTTAGGCCTGCAGGATCTACCCTCCCAGTCTCTTTGCTTTATCCTCATAGTTCCACCTCTTTTATGTTTTTGCTAAATGTTCTGATTTATTTTTGCACATGACCACGCGTATCAGATTCACTAATTTCAGTCTCAGCAGGGAATATCTTCTTTTTTAATTAATCCGTTTAGCTTCTTAGTTCCAGCATCATCTCTTAAAGCTTTGAAAAGTTTTTTTCTGCAGCATTTGCAATGCTAAATCCTTGTATTCTCATCTGTGTCTCTTCCACCCCATGGGGTATCCTCTCTCCCTGGCTCTCGGGCTCCTGAACTGGATGCTCTTCCTTTCTTGGATCATGGGGTTCAGGCCAGCTTGTTGAGGTGCCTCTGGGGCTGAAGCCTGGCAGAAGGTGAGGGATTGGGCTGTGACGTCAGCCCCTCCCAGGCTGGGGCGGGAAGGCAGCCCGCCTACCCAGGTCCTTCACCTTCTGAGACCAGACACCTGGCCTGGGATCCTTCCAGAGCTGAGCTGCCCTGAGCCCTCGGCCAGGTGGGGCGTGGTTCCCTGGGGCTGCAGTCCTTCGGGATGATTCTCGGCTGTTTCGTCCCCAGGGCTTCAGCACAGCCCTGTCCGCCTACACTGGCACCCACGGGCCTGCAGGTCCCTGTGGGCCTGGGAGCTGAGGGGAGGACTGTCCTCCAGATGCTGGAACCCGTGAGGCCACGTCCATGCCTTCAGATCCTAGGGTCCTGTGGTGAGCGATCTACCTGTCGGGCAGAGACCTCTCTTATTGCTGTTAGATGAGGTGCCTTCTGATGAAGGTCTGAGCTCCTTGGGGAAAACCTGGGCACCGGAGCTTTCCCGTGGGACGACAGGCTTAAGTGGCAGGCTGGCTGTTGCAGGTCACAGAGGTTCCTGTTTAATCATTTCCTGTGCACTGTGGCCTGCGCTAAAAATATGCCGAGGCAAGCGGTGAGAAAGCCAGTTTTGCTCCGAGGCTAAGGTAGGACCTGGACTTGAGTTATAAAGCACAGGTTTTAATTTTAAGATTAAAATTGCTCTTATACAGAACCTCAGGGGTTACCCCAGAGAAAAAGCAAACACACTGACTGTGGGCTCATCCATCCTCCCTCTTGTCCTGACATCTGCGAAGATGTAAATCCCTTGGGCTCCGAGCCTGTGTTTCCTAAGAGTCTATTTCCTTTCAAAACAAGTTATTAGGTTTATTTTTAATATTGCCCAGAGACCAAACTTACCATGAGAGGTTTCTGTTTGGTCATTTTGTTTCCATGTGGAGAAACATGGGACATGACATCTATTCTTTGAAGATGGATCTTTGCTCCAGTAAGTCTTCATTTTCACTAAATAGACTTCCAGCCCTCAAACGCCCCATTTTTTTAGACTTGGCTTCAGTTCTGATTTTGCATGTTGGTTAGTCTCTCAAAACATTGCAGTTTATCAAAATCTTGATTGAAGTGTGCTGTCCAGAAGTGACGAGGTATGTTGTAGACAGTGGACTATTGTCCGACTAGGTATATTCCCTTCCTAACCAAGGGCGGATCCACAGGCTCTCGGTTAAAAACAAAAACCACACCACTAACTTCCCCAAATTCAGGGAACCCTTAGGCATCCCATGTGTTCTATTTTGGCATTGCCAACTTCTTGCTTTTGCCTTGTGGGTTTATTTGTTTTGCTGGGCCTCTGTATTTTTTTTGTGTGTGTGTGGTACGCGGTCCTCTCACTGTCGCGGTCTCTCCCGTTGCAGAGCACAGGCTCCGGACACGCAGGCTCAGCAGACATGGCTCATGGGCCCAGCTGCTCCGCGGCATGTGGGATCTTCCCGGACCGGGGCACGAACCCGCGTCCGCTGCATCGGCAGGCGGACTCTCAACCGCCACCAGGGAAGCCCTGGGCCTCTGTATTTTGACACACGCTTTAAAAATGTCTGCTGTCTTCCCTCTGGGCCATCCAAATATGTGTGAACTAGTATGGTCACATGTATCTAAAGACAAATTGGGTGCCATATACTAGGATGACCTCCTTCAGGGACTAATTCTAGATGCTCTGTGTTGAATTTTTTGTCGCGCCACCCAGCAGGGCACTAGAAGTCATTCTGGGCTGGGAAGCCTGTGATTTGCACTGGCACTGCTCCCAGTGGTACCAGAGGACAAGGAAGAACAGTCGAGGTGAGCTGGGAGCCATCTGCTGGTTGTGGATACAAACTGCCATGAGGTAGGTGCAGGTCACTGGTGCAAGTTATACAGGAGAAAATTGGGACATTCATGAGTTAGTCTTTTAATATAACACTCTGGAATGGTGAATTCTGGTAAGGATAAGAAACAATATTCTAATTCGAATCATGGAAGATTCTGGTGAAAGATTATTTAACCTATTGTCCATGAGGTTTCTATTTTTCTGAGGACATGAGAAAATGCTGTTCAATTGACATGTGTCTGTATTGTGTCAAAACAACCAACAGGGTGACTCAAAGCATATTTCAACACTAAGCTAGCTTGCAGGGGTAATTACAGATGAGTCAACTGCTTGACCTGGAGTTACTCTTATTTCAACCAGCAGAAAAGTAGTAATTCTAGTAGTAATAATGCCATAGCAATTGTACATCATCCACGTAGTAGAAGTGCCATAGGTACGTGGTGGAAAACAGTAGGTTCTCACTGAAAATACGGAGCAAAGCATGAGGAGAAATTAGGGGTCTAAGATAGAGCCTGCACTGTTGAAGTTATAAGTTACAAGCGTTCAAAGTAATGACTGATTTGATTTGCTTTTAAAGTAAAGGGAACATAGGACCCTCACAAAGGAAATGTAAACTTATAATTATCAAAAGATCACAGCAATCAAGATTAGCAAATGACAGAACCAATGAAAATAATAAGAAAGCTAGGAATCTTATTTTACCAGTATGTAAGATAATGAAAAATTTCTCAAATCTTCATTGAGATTTAATATCTTACATCATTTAATTTATAAACTATAAAGCATTTCACATTGTTTCTAGGTTCTTTTCCTCCCTTAGTTCTCTTAGTTATAGGTTTTCAGAGCTAGGGATGTCCTGAGAGATCGTTTGACTAAAAAATGGAACAAAACACTCCATTTGAAGATTAGGAGGCAAAAGTTGGAAAGGTCTTAGTAACTTACCCTCAGCCGATTAGCAGAGCCCCGGACGGAACTCAGACGACCCAAGTCCAAGTACAGTTTTTGTTTTTGTTTCTCCTTATCCTGCCGTGAATCTCGTAGCTACTCTTTTTTCCACTTTCTACAAGTTCCTCCACGTAAATATGGGAACTCTTCTTCAGCTGGCTGACCTTCCTACTTGGAATCCTACGCTAACAAACTGTAAATGCAACACTTGACATTTTATCATCAATTTAAAGTAATTTTCAGTTTCATCTAATCAATTGACAAGGGTCTTTGCATAATGTTGTAGGATTACAGATGCAATTAAATAGTATTCACAAGTCCTTATTACCCATCTACTTATTTCAGCAAACTCTATAATTGGCACATTTGTTTGTGCCGTAAATCAAATAAATCAAACTCTACTGATAAAATCCCTTGAGTATCAAACAGAAAACGATTTGCTCCCCACTCATTCTGGAAACAAGAAATAACACCTAATGCAGGTGGTACATTCCCAAGGCAAGACGAATGATGTGCTAAGACACCATGCCACGTGATGAAATAAAACTTCCTTCGAACAAAACAGTTTCACAAAGAGCCAGCAGATGCATATTTTCTACTGGGATTTATGGAACTATCTGGTCTTGGAATTTCTAGCTACATACTTCACATTCAGCTCTGTCTTTAAAACATCAAGTAATTTTAAATACAGTATATTTTATGTACAAACGTAAATATGTTTACTCATGACTTTAGTTCAAATAAATTGTTCTTATGTTTATAAGCTAATGAAAGTTTAATTTCTTAAGAAATAAGAGACTAATCTTATTACCATAATACTTCATGATGCTATGGCTGTTTCATGTTTCACTTATAAAAAGGCTTCCAAGTATTGCTAAAGAAGTAAGATTTTAGCAATTCTTATAAAGCTTTTAATGAAACAATTTAATTGCAAGAGTGTTCTCAGGTTTGTCTTTGAAAGTTGTCGCTATTTTTAAAAAAATTATCTATTTATTTATGGCTGCGTTGGGTCTTCGTTGCTGCACATGGGCTCTCTCTAGTTGCGGCAAGCAGTGGCTTCTCTTGTTGCAGAGCACGGGCTCTAGGTGTGTGGGCTTCCGTAGTTGTGGCTCGTGGGCTCAGTAGTTGTGGCTCGCGGGCTCTAGAGCACAGGCTCAGTAGTCGTGGCGCACGGAGTTAGTTGCTCCGTGGCATGTGGGATCTTCCCGGACCAGGGATCGAACCCGTGTCCCCTGCATTGGCAGGCGGATTCTTAACCACTGTGCCACCAGGGAAGTCCTGTTGCTGCTTTTAATAGAACACTGTAAGGACACCTCCTGCTCTCCTTGGATCTGCTAGTATAGAATATCTTATATGAAAAGCTTGTTGGAATCAAGGTGAGAACAAACCTCATAGCAAGAGAAAGGGCACTAAACAGCCCTGAAATGGTGCAAAACATGGTGTGTTCAAAAGGTGATACAGTTAATGAATCAAATTCTGCTGATAATACCCACTTTACAAAGAACATAAAACATTTGCTTGAAAACAGCCTCTTATAAGTTCTGAGGATATTAAGTTATCTTCCAAATACAGCATTATAATCTATGACATCCAGGGGAACAGCATCTTCTTATATCAGACCTAGGTTATTAATAAGCAAGGTTTCATTAAGTTGTTTAAATTAAGAAATGGTCTCTTAATCCCCCAAATTTGTTTTTCCATCAGACATTTCCCATTTACTATTATTTAGTATTTAGAATTATTAAGTATTAATATTGAAAATCAGTGAGATTTCATTTCAGAAATTCTCCCATGAAATATAAAGGTACTTACCTGTAAAACCAGGATGTATGCCCTGCAAATCCCAAGGAGAATAGCATGAACAATGTTGAAACTGAAGGTTTTTGGTTCATCAATGAACCAGAAGTGAAATTAAAGAAAGCTAATACGACCCAGATAGAGCTGAAGTTTCAATGCGTTAAGGGAATTGTTAAAAGTAGAAAATTCATGGATGTGTCCAGAGCAAATTTCAACTGTACACCATTGCAAGAGACATACATAAGCTAAATATTGAGAATGCTCAAATATAAAAATATAGGTAAAAGTGAGTCCGGCTTCCAAAGAGATAGAAACAGGAGTGACAATAGCAACTTTAAAGAAGGCTGAGTTTAAGGAAGACGGGCATTAACTGAGACAGGATAGTCTACTTTCATTTAGTAATCTATATGTACTATAATTAGAAACTCTTGCCTTTGAAATAGCTTAGCATCTTATTCAACTCTCTTTAACCGAAGTGTATTTGAGCACTATTAATGAGATCAATTTATGAGAGATGTATCCACCTTTGTACCCTGGAAACTAAAATTCATTTTACCTTCAAATATTCCTGGAGACTTTTCAAAAGTTGATTATATGCTATATCACAAGGAAAACTAAAATTCTCAAGAACAAACTTCACATGGGCAATACTCTTCAATTCAACTAATCTAAAATTAAATGATTCAACTGAAAATAAAATTCTTCTTTAGAAATTTTAAAATCATTTGAGCAAATAAATATTTTGTCAAGAAGGTTAATGGAAGTTAAGTGGAATATTCCAAAAAATGGTAATGATAACATTATGTATCAAAATGTATGTATCAGATTTTAAAATTTATGAATTGAAGACATTTGCAGCAATTATCTTCCTTGAGACTGAGGATTATGAATGCTTTTTAGTTGTTTTCTTCTTTGTACCTTATTTTCTAAGGTTGATACAAAGAGCTTTTATTAATTTTTTAATACTCCCTCCAAAATTGGTAATAATGACTTTGTAATTTTTAAAGAGCTATAATTACAGGAAAAGGATAGAATTTGTGGTGTGTTACGTATTGACAGTACAGTATTTTTTTTTTTTTTCCGCTGCGTTGGGTCTTCGTTGCTGTGCACAGGCTTTCTCTAGTTGCGGCGAGCGGGGGCCGCTCTTCATTGCGGTGCGCGGGCCTCTCACTGTCGCGGCCTCTCTTGTTGCAGAGCACAGGCTCCAGATGCGCAGGCTCAGTAGTTGTGGCGCACGGGCCTAGTTGCTCCGCGGCATGTGGGGTCTTCCCGGACCAGGGCTCAAACCCGTGTCCCCTGCATTAGCAGGCAGGTTCTCAACCACTGCGCCACCAGGGAAGCCCAACAGTACAGTCTTTTTGTATTGTGAGAAAAGTCCTCTTGACTCATGTAAAGAAGTCGAGTGTGGTGCACGGGGTGAATGCGTGTTGGGGCAGAGACGGGCCCTCAGGTGGTCCCAGCGAGTCACACACTTCTGCATTCCCGCCCTCAGTGTAGACAGAACTTGCTCCTGCTTCTAACCGATAGAATATGGCAAAGGGGATGGCGAGTCACCCCTGTGATTACATGATATCACATAAAGCTCCATCTAACCAGAGTGAGAGGACTTCCCCCACTGGTATTGAGGAGGCAGACAGCCATGCTGTGGACTGTCAGTGCAGAGGGCCACGTGGTGGGGAATGCCGGTGGCCTCTGGGCCCTACAGGTGGCCCTCAGTCATATACTCGGGGCAGACGAGTTCTGCCCACAACCTGAATGAGCTGGGAAGCGATTCCTTCCCAGTAAGTCTCCAGGCGAGAATGCAGCCCAGCTGACTTCTTGGTTGCAGCCTGACGAGACTCAGAGCAGAGGACCCAGCTCACCGGTGCCTGATTCTGACCCATGAAACTGAGAGACCGTCCACGTGTTAGTTTCCTAGGGCTGCCATAATGACGTCCTACGGGCTGGGTGGCTTAGATAGCAGACAGTCCTTATCCCATTGTCCTGGAGGCCAGAAGTCCGAGATCAGGGTGTTGCAGGGTTGGTGCCGACTGAGGCTGTCAGGGAGACTCTGCCCCCTGCTCTCGCCCAGCTCCTGGGGTTGCTGGCACCGTTGGCGTCCTCAGCTTCTCCTGAATCACCCCAGTCTTTGCTTCGTTCTTTACATGATGTTCTACCCCTGTGCCTCTGAGGCCAAGGTCCCTCAGTTTATAAGGACACCAGCTGCAGTGGATTAGGAACCCCTCACCCCAGTGTGACCTCTTCTTAATTAATCACATCTGCAATGACCCTATTTCCAAATAAGGTTACATCCTGAGGTCCTGGGGTTAGGACTTCAGCATATGAATTTAGGGGGACACAATTCCATCCATGAGGATGCATTTGTATTCTTCTAAGCCACTTTGTTTGTGTAACTTGTTACACTGCAATAGATAACTAACACAATTGTAAAGTAGAAAGAAAATGAAATGCCAGTAAGAGTGTGAAGAAATATCAATGGTTTCCTGCTGTGAACCCTTCACTTCAAAACAATCATGGAGGAAGTTCAGTATTTCTCACTAGTTCAGATGAAACATCATCTAAAGATAGGAAATGTTTATATACTTCATTCCTTCATAGGAAGTAGGAATTACATTTTGCTATTATATCATATATACACAACATAAAGCCACAGCATTAGATAATCTTGTTCTCAAACACCCCCCAAAATTGTCATTTTTAGTTTTTCTTTAAATTGTTATTTGTACTTTTTTCCATTCAAACAAATGAGAGGTGCTAAAATGTAAGAAACAAGTGTTGAAGATAAAATCAGAAAGTGTCGTATATTTTTGTCAATTTTTAAAGTCTGTCATTATTGGTATATTTTTAACATGTGGGATGCAGTGTTGGGACACTGCATAGTTGCAGAGTTTTGATCAATTCATGGAAAAACGTGTGAGCTACTGAAGCTCAGCCTTCCCACCATGAACTTGTATCCCCATGAAGGGATGTCAGTCCACTCCAACGATCGGAACATCCAGACATATTCCTAAAGCAACCCGCTGTTTTCAGAATCTTCTGATTTCGTTAAATTAATCATTAGTGTCCATAACCTTTGTCCTGAAATATCTACTTACATATGTCCATCTCTGGGCCAGACCGGATGTGGACTGAGTTTTGATGTGACTCTTTGGGACATGGTTGAAACTTACACACGCACTGAACTAAACTTTCCTTTTTTCAGCACACGCCATCAAGCCCGATTTAATTTGGTTTCTACTGGTTTAATTTTAAACAGCAAATCGCTGCACTTCAAAAAGCTCTGCAAGTTTTTCCGTGCTATTTTTCACTATAACGAAATGTGAATTTTTAAAAAAAATCCTAAAACGCATACACCCAATTGTTTTGGGGAAAAATGTTTTTTAAACTCACTTGGAATTACCTCGCATCTTAAGTTCTAATTCATTCAACAGCCTGGTTTGAATGGCAGTTGTGGGTTATGAACATAAGAATATATTTATAACTATGGCATTATGCAAAAGTTACTTATGAACTAAGTAAGTCAGTTATCTTGTTCTCTAAAGTTTATTCCAAAACTAAGAGCCACATTTAAGCTTACTCTGTGTAGGGCATTCTTGCAAAGTGCTTTACTCGCATTAACTCCTTTAATACTCTCAACAACTCCATGAAATAGATTATATTATCCTCCTCATTTACAAATGAGGGGACAGAGTCAAAAAAGTTTAAATGGCTTCTCCAATGTAATATATTTTAAATGTGGAAGACAGGATACAAACCCCGATAGTTGATTCCTGACATCATACTCTTAAACTCAGAAAATAACAAAGAACTGGTTATCTAAAAATAATGATTTGGGCTCTTTGATTTCATTCATTCATTCATTTAAATATTTGTTGAGTGTGTAGGGGAAAATCTTTTTCTTTCTTTTCCTCTAGGTTCTTTGGCTGGCCTGTAAATTAATGTAAGACAGGTTAACAGGAACTGATTTAATTTTGTATGTACGGGAGCCTCAAAGATAAGGGGCTCAAAAAAGTGACCAAAGCAGGCAGCTTTTATACTTAGACAAAGAAACAATACATTTATGAAGAACTGGCAAAACAGAGGGGGTTGGGCTTGGGGAGCAAATTCATAAAGAATTCACAGGGTCTGTTTGTACAGCCTCTGGGCCCTGAGTTCCCTGCCTCTGGTGATAAGGATGCCTTACACCCTCCTGGTACAGGGAGAGCATCTTCACATGAGAGATTTATCTCCTGCTTTCAGGGGGACGAAGGAGAGTCACGGTGTCCTTCTTGCACTGGCTGTTTCTCAAGTAGCTTTAATTCAAAATAATCAATATGCCAAAGGGCATATTTGGGGGCGGCCTGCCCTGAACCCCATCAAGTGTGTGCCGTGCAGACGCTGTGCGACGTGGTAAGGTTACACTTAGGTAGATCAGAGCCCTCCTCTTCCATATCTTCTTGGCCCACAGCGGGTGGTGGGACAGGTATAAGCAGAGGGTGCTGAGGAGGTGTGATGAAGTCCCACCTGGCCCAGCCTTGGCAGTTCAGGAAAGGCTCCCTAGAGAAGGTGACCTGACACCCATGGCATTTGTACTCAGCTGAGATCAAATGAAGATGGAGCTGGATCATGGCTGTGAATGGTGCATCTCAGAGAAGTCAGGATGGAAAGGTAAACAGGTGTGTACGGGGAGGACTTTGACCCGGGAAGGACCTAGGGCTCCATCCACAGAGCGAAGGCTGGGGGTCAGCGAGGCTGCGCCGGGGGGCTGGGGGAAGGTACCCAGGCTCACGCACGGCATCCTCCTCCCAAAGATGAGCCCGGCTGCTGTGTCTCCATCCACACCCCCTACTGGTGTCTTGAAACACTCTGCTGTATCTCGTGCCCCTCACGTCATACGTAGATCTGATATTTGATGACACTTTTGAGGCAATCTGAATTCAAGTGATCTCTTTTTAATCTCCCACTCTAGACCCATTCATTCATTCATCCATCCATCATTCATTCAGTTAACAGATAACAGTACCATTATTCCCACGTTGCACACACCAGAGATCTAGGCGTTAATCTTGTTATTTCTGTTATCCTCATTCTGTGCTGTGGTGTAGTGGTTAAGAGGTTGGACTTTTGAGTCAGTCTGACTGGATTCAAATCCTGGCTCTTCTATTAAAAAGCTGTAGTACTTTGGAGAAGGGAATGTAACCCCTCTGTGCTTTAGTTTTCTCAAGTTAACAAGAGGGTTAATAATATGCCAACACAATGTGTTGTAAAGTTTCAAATTGAAGTTTCATATTAAGCCTAAGAACAGAGTTTGAACACTTGTGCGGGTGTGTGTGTGTGTATGTATATATATATACACGCACACACACAGATGTATACATGTGTATATAAGATATATATGCATGTATATAAGACCAAAGCGTCTACCAAATTAACATACGGTTTAAATTCAGATGTTGTTTCTGTAAAAGCCAACAGCAATCAAGGATGCTTTGCCTCTTCAGTAATAATTAGGGATAAATGCCAAGGTGAATTAAAAAAGTAGACGTCAGGAATAAAACATTTCAGCTGTCACATTAAGTGAGCTGGTCCTATAGAGTTGCTAGCCTGAGTTCCCCGCCACAGAAGGACCCCCAGCGCTCATTCTGTGACAGGACAGCGCTGGGTGCTATGCAGGGTGCTTCCCTGTGTGCCTGTCACCTGACAGAGGCCACTCTTTGCTGTGGCTTTTATGTAAATGACCTTCATATTCTATTGGTGCTTTGAAATAAATCCTCAAGTTCTATCTTTCTAAAAAATACACGAGAGAAAGTAGATAATGAGAGATGGCCGGCAGCACCTTTTCTCTATTTTTTTCCTTTTTACATGAGGTTTAGAAGGGGGGTTATTTGGCTTCACTGGAAATGCTGTGTTTACCCACTGGCCAACTCTTCAAAATCAGGAACCACGCCTCATTCATTTTTATTTCCCCTGCAGTGCTTAGTCTAATACCTCAACTTAGAAAGTTCTACATAAATATTTATTGACAAAAATTATATACTGTTCAGAAATAGAAAAACTGAGTTTCATTACATGATTGAGACTTAGTTTTTAGCTGTATTCATTTGGTTTTCACTTCTGTTTCTTTTGTCCCTCACCCAGATATGCAAATATTTATGGTTTATTGATTGTTGATAAGACAGTAGGTTGAGGTAACAGTGTAAAAGTAGGTACCTGTAGATCCCTTAGTATATATACATATATATGTATGTCGCTGTTTTTCAAATTCCTTTTTTTTTCCCTAACAAAAAATATTTTAATGTAGGAATCAACATGTGAACATTGTATTTAGGTGGTAAAATTCACGTTACAAATATAATATAAATATCAAATGACATCATACTTTTGGTTTAATGGAGAACAGCTGTGACAGTCATGCTTAACACGTTGGCTAAGTAATGAGAGAAATGGGTTGAGGTGTCACAGAGGTATGCAAAAATTTAACAGTTCAAAGACTCCTGAGCCCTTCTGAGAAGATGTGGACGGCAAATACGCGGCAAATATTTCTGTAATGTGGTGGTTTCAGTCCATCAGTGAGCGTTCTGTTCAGGCATTTAAAGTATCGGCAGATGTTTCTGAGCGCTGAAAATTAGAGTCAAAGTAAGTCGTTGCTCAACAGGTTAATGATACTATGAATCCCTTATATTTAAAAATATAGTTTATGGAATCCCCCCCCCCCCAAAATTGGTTCTGAAGAACCTAGGGGCAGGACAGGAACAAAGACGCAGACGTAGAGAATGGGCTTGAGGACACGGGGAGGGGGAAGGGTAAGCTGGGACGAAGTGAGAGAGTGGTATGGACATATATACACTACCAAACGTAAAATAGATAGCTAGTGGGAAGCAGCCGCATGGCATAGGGAGATCAGCTCGGTGCTTGGTGACCACCTAGAGGGGTGAGAGGGAGACGCAAGAGGGAGGGGATATGGGGATATATGTATATGTGTAGCCGATTCACTTTGTTATAAAGCAGAAACTAACACACCATTGTAAAGCAATTACACTCCAATAAAGATGTTAAAAAAAGCAACAAAACAAAACAAAAATGTATAGTTTAGATTTGTAAAGTTTAAGGTAAAGCATACTTGTTTTTAGTTATTTTTAGATATAATTGAGACTACACTTACTGTATATAATCAGCTGTACTGATGTGCATGGTTAATTCCAGTTACCGTCTTTTATATTTGCTGGTCATCAACAGCACAAAATTTATGCTCCAGAAGAAATATATCAATCCAGCAAAATGGCTACATTTAATTTTCTTTTAAAGACAGATTAACTAAATTTAAGGAAGAATTGGCTTTTCTTGATATCTCATTTTCAAATTACTGATGCACACTTACCAGAGAGTAATTCTTTATTTTGCCTAACATCAAACAATCTGCAAAAAGTTTCCAAGATAGAGGCATTCCTTGTTGCATTTCCAAAAATAAATAAAGGCTTTCTAATTGAAAGCATTTACATTCCTGGCTCTCTAAATAAACACTAAGAAACAAAGTACAAAAAATGATCTGTTGGCTTCTGAATAGCCCACTTGGTTACATAAAGTATTTTCTGTCCCAACACTTTTCTCAAATTTAAAAGGTATTTACTTCCTAAGAACAAGACAGTCTTCATTTCAAACCATTCAGTCCGTTTCCATGGCAACGCTGCGGGATTCCTTGGCCACCATAAGTCTCATTAGTTGACTGTGGGATTTCTCAACCTTCTTTACATCTTGAGCTTGGTCAGTTCTATACACCAAACAAACTAAGTCATCTGTTACCTTAATACACAGACTCCCATCAGAATTCCTATATTTGAGACCCACACATGCCTTCACAGGGTCTGCGAGGCAGACTTTCTCTGCTGCGTGACTGAACTCTCCCGGGTCTGGTACTGCGGCATCGTGGGCCCGTGGCAGAACAGCAGAGTCAAATTCTTTTGGAAAACGTGAAACTCAGCTTATTGTTTGTAAGAAAGGTAATCATGTTTATCAAGTTAAGTTGATTTCTTTTGGCCGTGCTGTGCAGCATGAGGGATCTTAGTTCCCTGACCAGGTATTGAACCCGGGCCCACGGCAGTGAAAGTACCCAGTCCTAACCACTGGACTGCCAGGGGATTCCCAAGTTAAGTTGATTTTAATTCATGTATAAGTTATTGCAAGAAAGGTTTAATTTGCGACCAACATGGAATATGTTTGATGTTAGAAAACTGAGAAACGTCCATCTTACTCCTTTGAAATCTCTCAGGACCTCTCTTGTGACACCTAGATGCTCGCTGATAGTTACTTCCCTACAGTGTCTCCTCTCCATCTACTTGGAAGCTTCTGAAAACAGGAGCAGTGGCTTGTGCCTGGATGTATCCATTTCACTGAGTAAACACTCAACAGATCCCTGAGTAATTAAATTCCCCAAATGACGTTGCAGTCCCAGCCCCCCAGGTGAGACAGACAGAAGGCATACTCTGGAGTAACTTTGTCCTTCGCATCCTGGAGCCTTCCTTTCCATACACTATTCATGAGTTAAAATCCATTTGATTTAATCAATATCATTACTTTTTCTTACAAACTCTATGCTAAGTTTCATGTTTTCAATAAGAACTTGAAATATAGCGGCATCCATAATGTCCATCCTTTTCCCCCAATGATCTCCCTAACTAGTATCCATGTCTGTCTTCTCTCCTTCCACCTCGTCTAAAACACACATCTGATCAGGCTTCACGTGACCCTCGGCTCTCCATGGGTGGAGAGCAGTCTGTGTAGTGGCGAGGGGCTTCAGAAATTTTTAAAATCCTGGTTTGCATCCCAGCTGTGTCAGTTAATAGCAATATAATATGGACATGCTGACAACTTTCTACGCTGCAGTATCTCATCTGAAAACAGGGCTATGTGAAGTGTCTCAGCGCTGGAAGGTGGATCTAGGGACACAGCGGGGTCCCCAGCACTTAGACTACAGCCTGGGGTAGAGCAGACACCATGACATGGTCCCCAAGGTGGATGGAGAGCTTTAGTCCCCTTCATGTAGCTTCCCTGACCCCCACTTCCGCCCCCAGGCAGAGGTCATTGCCTCCTTCTTTGTCCTCCTGGAACAAATGCTTCATCCCCTGCTTGCTTGCCAATCCGTCTTTTCTGGGAGAATGCGAGCCGCCTGCTGGAAGCGCCCCCATATCTGTCTCAGCAGAACTCCTGGCACGTGGCAGCGCCCAGCGCATCCTTGTTGGGTGGGAGCCCCTCTTGCACATTCGGTCGTGCCTGCATCAGCCACTCCCCATGTTCCTACACTCAGTGCTTTTAGTCTTGGTTATATCTTTATACGATTATCCAGACTTCTTTGTGCTTAAATCCTCTTTGATGAGATACCGCAGATTTACAGGAGAGAGCACTAAGAAAACAAAAGTGTCACATTATTTTACTTAAAATTACCTGTTTTTATTTATATTATACATATCAGTACTTGTAAACTGGAATCGATTTTCACCCAGTGCCATTGGAAAAGCTGTGCTTCGTGGCGCCTCTAATTCACATTGTCTTAAGGCACTGAGTTTATCTAGTGGCTAAGAAGCTGGCCTTGGTAACCTGGGCTCTTTTTCAGTGCTTCCCTTTTCTAAATTCCCTCTCTGATGTCAGCTCTATAACATGTCCCTGATTCACAAATTGTTTTACAAGCTCGTAGGGCGTGGTGTTTCTGGTAAGCCATTCTTTACTAAGCAATAGATGACACGTAGCAGGCAGAGCAAAGCAGAGCCATTCTGAAAGTTACAATGGCTTCTTCACAAGGAACGCCTTTTAACAAAATTTGGACAAAGACTGAAAACTTGAGGCACAGGTAACATGTCAAATCAAATCAAAACTAAAATCTATAAAAATGTCAAAAAACCTATAACATGTCAAATCAAATCAAAACTAAATCAAATCTATATAAAAATTTTTTAAACAATACATCATAATCGTAGATGGATGGAACTTTCGTTTCAATTTCCCAAACTCATTGTTTCCCTCTGTCTCTTGAGAAGTCAGTTAAGCTCTAAGAAACATATCTTAAACTCAATCCAAGACTTTTATTTCCTTTTATTTTCAACAATACTGAGCTATTTTGAATGTGGTACAAGATTAGCTTTTTGTTAGTCGTAGTGTCCTTAATTTAGTTCTTGCCATGAATTTATAATAGAGCAAGTGTCTTTCCCACCTGGGTGCTACATAATATGTAATATTCAATTTGGCATCGCTCTTTCACTGTGTGAAGTGAAATGAACAATTCATTAAGATCTGAATGATATGTCGAATATGTATGTCATACTACATGGCATTCCCTTTATTCCACAATAGATACTTCGTTATCATTTTAAATAAACTATGTGAAGCAGGTGTGACTCTGGATCATCTTCTCACATGGCATTTAATTTTAATTTCTAATTCCAGTCACATATTTTTCTTTCTGGGATCACACAGAGCAGCAATCACAATGCCTTGTATGTTCCAAATACCCAGGGAATATTTGTCGATTCTCTTTTTATCCTCATGCAACTTCCATTTTCAGCATTTCATTCACTTCTTGTAGAAACAGGCAACAAGATAACTTGAATGTGGATGAAGGTGGTGGGAATGCAAGGCTTCTGGCAAAAGCGGAATTTGCTCAGGATTTCAGCAGTTTTGCAGCAGAAATTCAAAAACTGTTAGAGCTCTCAAAGAGCAGGTTTGCTTTTTCCCTAAGTACCAAGCCTTGTCGCATAGATTGGGATGACTCAACTCTAAAGAAACCTGTCCAATAACTCTGTGGAGATACAGCACAACACCAGAATAATAATCACATATAGGGGATATTTCCTTGTAATAAGGAGTTGAATTAGTTCAAAAATCCCCACGTGCAGATGGCTTCACTAAAGAATTGTACTAAATGTTTAAGGAAAAATTAACACTAATTTTCCAGAAATAGCAGAGGAAAGAATGCTTCTCAATTCATTTTTGAAGATAGTATTTACTCTTACCAAAGCCAGACAAAGACAGCACAAAGAAAGAAAACCACTAACCAACATTCCTCATGAAAATGGATGCAAAAACCCTTAACATAATATTAGCAAATAGCATATAGCAATATATCAAAAGAATAATATAGCATAATCAAGAGGGTTTAGCCCAGGAATTCAAGGCTTAATATTCAGAAATCATCAATGTAATCCACTGTAATAACAGGTTAAATGGTGAACGGTAAAATGCTTTCACCCAAATATTGCAAACAAAGTAAGTATGTCCATTTTCACCAGTCTTACTAAATGCGGTGCTGGAAGTTCTTGCCAGTGCAATAAGACAAGAAAAGGAAAAGGTCTATAGACTGAAAAGGAAAACAAAGCTATTTTCAGATGATACACTTACTTCTGTAGAGAATCACAAGGAACCTACCAAACAACTTCTAGACATAGTAAGCAAGTTCACCAAAGTCACAGGATACAAGATACACAAGGTAAGTATACAAAAATGAATTGTATTTCTGTATACTGGCAGTGGACGCATGGAGGACGGGGAAAGGAAAGTGTGGTCCAGCATGTTCTGACTCCCCCCCAGACATCTTTTTACTCTCAAGATGTGGTAACTTAGCCCAAAACAAAACTTCATCATGTACTATGTCTCATGTTTATGGCTCACGGAAGATTCTCAGACTGTCTCCCTTCTTTAAAAAGTTTCTTTGCCAGTTCTTTAAAGTTTGAAAATATTTTGTTCCTCACAGCGCCTGAAGTTTACAGTGGGTATGTTGCTGTCGTTTGTTTATTTTCATTTTCTCTACTTTTCCTCTTGAGGACAGAAGTTACCACCTGAATCTCTTTTCCATGTTTTAGAACTAGTTCTATTCTTTTCAATTTTTTGGAATTTACTCAACTTGACTAATATTTTTTCATTTCCCCAGTATTTTTAGAAATAAAAGTTGTGTGTTTTATTATTATTTTTTTTTGTCTTAGTCTTCTAGGCTATAATCACAGATATTTCTAGAGACTTCTGAGATTTTCATTCTTCACACCCTGGATCCACTTGGGCAATGGATAATTCAGTCTACACCTACTCATGGTAAAATCCTACCCTTCCCGCCTCCGTCATAATTTGTAATTTACCCCATCATCCCCTCCATGCTCCCTGCTCACACAGGCCAGGGAGTGGTCTCTTCAGCCCACTGGTGTTTAGCTGGCACATACTGGCTACTTAACATTCCTATTGGGTGAGGAATAAATTAACGAAAGATGAAAGCCACTTCCCAAGCGTGGGCACTGTTCTGCTTCAACCACATGTGCTAAAATACTTGACAGAATCAAATTGGTTTGTGTTTTTTTTTTTACATCAAGACTTTTTCCTTCCTCAATGAAGTCCAATTTCATGGATGTTCATGGCTCTTTAAAAGGTAGACCTAACCCATCTTTTATAAGCGTTTCACATATTTTATGTTCTATTCACACTGAAATACTCATTGTTTCCCCTCCTTTCTTTTTAAGTTTATTCACACATTTTCCCTGTAGCTGAAATGCTCTAGACCCTCCACCCACAGGCCTGCATGCATAAATCCTCCCGTAGCCAAATGCCACCTTTGTTCAAGGCCTGGCCAAGTACCAATTAAATCATAAATTCTCCCCTGGTTACTCCCTTTCCCACTCCATTTTTCTAAGAATAATTGTTTTTCCTCAAACTCCCATTGTGTGTGTCCTCCTATAGCATGCAACGTCTGGGCTTCTATCACATTTACTTTTGTACAAATTCTCTCTCCCTACCAGATTGCAGATACCTTAATAATAGAAACCCAGGATTGTTTATCATTACAATGTCCTCTAGACAGAGCTGACAAACAGTAGGTGCTCAACAACTATTTAAAAATAAATCATCACTTTGATGAGCCTCAAGACATCCAGTCTGGTCAATGGTTTGTCTCAGATGTTTTCTTGGGCACAGTGATTTCTGTTACATATAAATAACCTTGGTCAAGTATTAGAAATTATTTTAGAATTTCCAACCAAAAAACAGAGTTTGGAAGAATCTGAAAGGAATGCTCACTGGAGGATGAGAACATAATGGTGCGTGGGTAGAGTGTGAGGCATTAGAAAGGTCGTTTGAGAGTATGGGCTCTAGCCTTAGTGACTCATGTACTAGTAAGCTGGGGCTGCCATCACGCACACCACAGACTGGGCTGCTTAAACAACAGAAATGTACTTTCTCGTAGTTCTGGAGGCTGGAAGCCCAGGGTCAAGGTGTTGATCGGGTTGAGTTTTTCCGAGGTGTGTCCTTGCCTTGCAGACGACTGTCTTCTCTGTATCTTCACACGCTCTTTCCGCTGTGGGTGTCTGTGTCCTAATCTCTGCTTCTTGTAAGGACACCAGTCCTGTTGGATTAGACACCATCTCTGTGACCACATTTTAACTTAATTACTTCTTTAAGGCCCTTATCTCCAAACACAGTCTCATTCCGAGGTGCTGGGGGTTGAGGCTTCAACACATGGGCCTTTGGAGGCCACACGTCAGCCTGTAACAATGCAGCTGCCACCGTCACCCATCGCAGGACGCTTGGACTTGGCCTCTTCTTTTGTAAAACTGTTCTTTTCATCATTTCTAAAATCTGTCTCAACTAAACATTTTTAATTTCTCCATGGATTATGACGTAAGAGTAGCCATCATTTATGTACCTTATGAGCAGTGGAGCGTTGGCGTCATCTCCCCCGGAGCCAGCCAAGTGCTTCTGTCACTAATGGCTCTGCTGACGACCTTCTTCCTCCCTCACCTGAGCCCAGGGGCATTGCCCTGCCAGTTTCTCTGCTTTCTGTCCCAGCTCTCACAAGGCTGTCCCTCACATTTCCATGTAGTGATCACTGGAATTTCCCCCATGGTCTGGAGACTAACTTAAATATCTAAATTAATTTATGCGACTGGTAAGGTCCTGATTTTCTCTGCTGCCCGCTCGCAGACTTAGCTGCCACCAGCACCCCACTGTGCCTTACCCTCCACCGCAGCTTGCGTCACGGAAATGCTCACCTGCTCTCTGTCCCGTGGTTTGGCCCAAACTCGTTTGCATTTGTCTGAAGTGCCTTTTCCCTGCTTGTTCTCCTGAAAGGCTTAGTCTTAGTTCCACTTTCGGCTCAAATGCTTTGTCCCCTGTGAGCCCCCCGTGCCCCGAGGCAGCACTCGGAGTGGCCAGCCTTCTGTCCCTCCCAGGCATCCATAGACCCTCATTATCCAGCCGGCTTACAGCTGTGCTTTACTGGTCTGTCTCCTACCAGATTTCAGCTCCTTGAGACCCTGCAGTGTTTGCTTTGTCTATGAAACTTAGTAAATGCTGGTTAAAAGAATGCTGTTTGTGATAACCTGGGTACAAAAAATAAACGAATTCGTATTTGTGCTCACTGAGAAGATTTTTCCAAAGATGTCATTTTACTCATTTGATTTTTAATTTACTTTATAAATTCACTGTTTCAGATCTTAGATCCACATTCAATATTTTGCCACACACGGGCAGCTGTTTCTTAGCTTAGACACTGGACGAGTCAGATTCATTACGTCTGGGGTAAAAACGCAGAGACACTGTGTTGGCTTTGAAGTGTCTCTTGCCTTCTGGGTGTGTGCCTACAAAACAGCATTTCATCAGACCGTGTTGTTTATCGGCTCTGTTGCCGCTATTTCAATTTCCGTTTTCCTTTCCTTCTCCTCTTTGGATAAACAAGCTCGAGGCACGACTTGGGTGGCAGGATGTGCAGGTGATGGGGGATTCAGAGGGAGGAAGGAGACCGCGCTTCCTGGGTCTGCGAGGGGTGTGCCAGCACCAGTGGAGAAATACCCGAAAAACTCAAAAAGAGAAGAGAAAACAGTTGTTTTGGTGAACAGATTCTAGGCATATTCGTAAGGTCAGGATAGTGGTGTGAGACTTTGAGGTTTGTGATTTTCCATATAAATATGGCTACTCTCTATGCGTACTTGACCGATGCTACATGCTTTTCACATTCTGTTCTGGAAGCTTACGGAACATAGTCCAAGGTCACACACGTAAACTGAGGCAGGGCTGGGGCTGGAACTCATCTCCTGGTTCTCTAGGCAGGCTCACTGCAAACGCAGCCTGAAAGCCCTGGGTAAACGACCCAATCCTACGTGAATATAGCAGGTGTTGTCAGGGTATCATCCGCCTGATGATGTCTTTTGTATAAAGACAAAAGCTCTGTGTTAATTTAGCGGCTCTTTACATCTACCCCTGCCCATGGATCCCACACCCCACGCCATGCGGTTTGGGAGGTGACAGGTTATAGGCCAGCGCTTCTAGCCACGGTCTTCACACTGCAAATGTGTAGAGCTGAAGAATTCATAGGAACTGAGGTAAGAATGAACTCATCCCGTGGGTAACTTTCATTGGATTGAGACAGTCAGCCTATCAGATTATGTATTATAAACAACTTTTTAAAAGTAATTTCACTGGAATTTACCCCATGGGGGTAATTTTTGGATGTTGCCTTTCAGAGTGGCCAGGTCACCCGTGGGGGCGGATTTGTCCCCCGGCTCCATGTCTCAGCCCTGAATTGGTGAAGGGAACCCACTGTCTGGTTTGCAGAGACCCTGGGATGGCTGCTGATTTCCCAGAGGAACGCTGACAGTGTCACCAGACCGGGAACCCTGGACGGGGATTTCTCAGGAAAACGTAGCCAGACACTCATTGCTTCTCACTTTAACCTGTGGTCACACATTTGGCATGGAAACCGCTGATTTAAGAGCAAGTAGTTCATTTCAGCCTTCAACACACTGAAGATCTTTTCTCTTTTCATTTTCTAACACTCCTTGAAATAATGCACAATTAAAGGCTCTAACGTGCATAGGGACTCCTCTAGCTTAAGAAATATTTCTTGTTGTAATCTGCCAGCTTCCTATACCATATGTGCAGATAAAAAGAACACCATGTCATATTTTTTAGAACTCTGAGTGTTGCAGAAAACCTCTCATTGCAAAATCCAGAGAGATTTTATCATTTCCAGTACGTGACACGGTTCTGATCATAATAAATCTGGGGCCCCCTCTCTGATGGGGCGGTGCACACCAAGAAGACGAAAGCACTCTGGGGCTCAGTCTTCCCCTGATTTCCTTTGATCAAGAAAAGCCAGTTTTTAACTGGGCGGTATGATGGTGGGAAAAGGGAGAGAAGAGCTCCTTTCCTTTCCTGCAGGGGTGCTGTCGTCTCTGTCCTGGTCCCCTGTGCACAAATGGGTGGGCTCGGGCACGAGGAACCACACTCCTGCAGCTGGAGGGTGTAGACACTGTGGTTTGGGGCTGAAAACAGCATGTATCCGACAGTCAGTCTAACACGCGTGTCAGGCAAGGAACAGTGTCTGAGAAGATGTGTCTCCATGCCACTTGTTTATCTCCTAGATTGAACATTACAGGGCAGAGGGAGGGCCAACTGTTTGGTGCTGTGGTAAGGATCTTTTGTTTTTAGTTTGTGAGACGATGTTAACACAGACTTACTGGACGGTAATTTCTGCAATGCCCCTTGACCAACGTCAGGTGTAATCCATTTTTATTTTCAAATGAAATATAATCCATCAGTAAGTTACGTTTGTGAATAGCTCACCCAGAAATCCCGCCTTCCACTTCGGGAGGGACGCGCACCAGAGCAGCCATGTCTCGCTGACTATCCTCAACACAGATTGGCTTGATGGCGTTTGTGAAAAACAATGTAAAACCTACTTGTTCCTCATGAATACACAAAATGAGTGATGATGTACTATGTATAAATAGTGCTAAAATCTGTAGTTTAAATATAACTCCATAGGCTGTATTTTTATCTCTTGTGTCAGATCATTTGCTGACTTTTGTTTGAAGCATCAGAAATGAACTGATGCTTGAATCTGCATTTCAAACATAAACTAAGAGAGAGAAAATATATAATTTCTCCCAAATTTATGAAGCTCATTTTCTGTTCTATTAATATACTGTGTAAAACAAATGAAGAGAATTTCTTTAAACTAATTGTTAGTGAAAATGGTTCAACTCTAAGACTCAGCACATGTATATAAAACAACGCATATATAAATACATATACATTATCTAAATAACAGATACTGTATACATTTATATATAATACGTGTAATATATGTAAACAAAAGTTAAAATGTCTTCCCTTATACCTTGTACCTAAATATTGTTGTACATTTAGAATTTGTACATGTGAGAAAGATCCAATGAAAACACTTTTAAATTGTATTTTTATCTTTGGAAGGGAAATACACTATCTAATTATTTAGCCTTCATTTATCTAGCCATCCATCATTCACATTTTTGTCAACGAAGTCTTGAGACTACTCTTAATTCCATGTACATGAACATATCCTAAAATATGAGGAATAAATGCAGATGATTTAAGGAAGGAGCTCTGATTCAACACTTCAAATAAATTGCCTTGTGTATTTCCATCTCTATATATCACATTATTTAATGCAAAGCAATTGCTGAATAAAAATACATACACGGCATGCGCGGGCTGAGAGGGCCTAGAATGAGAATGTTTGCTCTTACTGAGCAAACTTACTGAGAATTACTGAGAATGTTTGCTCTTACTGAGCAAACTTACTGAGAATTACTAGTGAATTTTGAATGGGTAGAGATTCCAACTGTTCAGCTTTTAAAGGAGAATATACCGTGTCAGACACACAGCTGAGTAAAGGCTCCATAAGCCGGTCTGAGTTTCCCACATGAAGTAGTTACACTACTTTGGGAGCACAGGAACTAAGTTTAGTTAGAAGAAAACTTGGATTTTTGGAGACTTAGAAGCCTCTAAAAAGTAGAAAGAATCAAGCAATCTGTTTAGGGAGAAGCATGCGAAGCACGCAAGATGATTTAATGGCAGGACGAGGCAGGACGTGCTTGAGATGGGAAGCAAATGCATAGATGCTGTTTGCTCCCCGCCCTGCCACCAAAAAAAAAGGAAGGAAGAAAGGAAAACAACTGATAAGGGTAAAGCACCTAAACTAGGTGTATGAGTAACCATGACAACGACAGTTCGGAAACAGGCGGGACCCACACAGAATATTGGGTCTGGAGAACGTTCCAGTTGGGTTGAAGACCCTATGAAGAAGTGGAATCCAGTTCCCACGGCCGTTGGGCCGTAGACACCCCAGGCCAAGACGTCAATGAAAACCTTTGGCCTTGCCAACAAAGATATCACAAACCGTGCGACGAAACAGCTCATCACAGAACAGGGTCACCGCAAACTCTAGGATGTGAGCTGATAAAACTTCTGAAAGAGAATGAACGACTCCAACTTTAGAGGTTTAAAGAAATAAGAGAAGAAATAGAGCTGGAGTAAAGTAGGATCCAGCAAATTTAAGAGTCAGGTTTGGGAAGAAACCAATATGTCTAAAAATGAAAATACAACAATCAAAATAAATACCAGTTAGCTTAACCAGAAGATTTAGACAATGTTTCAGAGAATTTTTAACTGTAATATAGATGTGAGGGAATTGTGCAGAATGCGGCGTGGTACGACAGAGTTAGAAAATGTTAACCAAGTTTTACAAGATGACAATAATAACAGCTAATTTGGGGCTACTCTTGAATGGGATAAAACTAAAGAATTAAAGAATATGACATAACAATGTGAGAGGCATCGAGAGCTGAAGAATTCTAAAGCCCTTATACTTTCTGTAAAGTGTATAGTGGTATCGATTAACAATATATTCTAAGTTGAGCACGCATTCAGAAATTTAAGTGTAATGACTGGAATAATAGAAATGTATGATTTTCATTCAGAAAACCATGATCAGTTCCAAAGAAGGCAGGAAAGGAGAAATAAAGAACTCTATGACAACTGCCCTTGAAAAATAATACAAAGCAAATATGGTCATTAAGTAGTGAAGAAAAAACAATTCATCAGGAATATACAGCAGTCCTGCACCTGTATACACATAAGACATCACAATGTTCACATTGAAAACCGCGAGCTTCACGGGGTGAAGTTTACAAGTCTATAATTCTTCCTTCTTCAGATTTGTATTCACTTCTCTCAGAAACTGGCATATATCAAGCAGACAGAAGTCAGTCAAGACTTGAGCAGTCCTGGTGGGGAGAGGGCTACGCTTAAGTACAGTTTTCTAGTTGCTAACTGTCTCAGAATCACCTGTTTGTGGAGGTATCACCGCTATTGTGAATGAACAAGGAGCTTGAAATGGTGTCTTTAAAAGTCAGAGGAGAGAATGATGGCCAAGCTGTGAGTGCCTGTTTCATACCTTGTGTATATAGTCATGGCCTGATGTCGTGGAACCAGTAGCTTAAAAGTCTTAGAAAAATAGCCAATGCTGCTTCTTAGAGTCTCCCAGCCTCAAGTTGTCTCAAATGTTAAACAACACTGAAAGTAGCACTTTCAGGAGTCTATACGGGTCTTACGGGTATAGATGCAAAAATCTTCAAGCAGATTCTAGCAAATAGAATCCAGTAACATATATAAAATATCATATATCACAGCCAGGTGGAATTTATCCCAAGAATGCACGTTTGGTCTAACATCTGAAAATCACTTAATGTAATACACTATATAAATAAGATAAAAGACCAAAAAATACAATTACCTCAACATATGCAGAAATAGCATTTGGCAAAATCCAACACCATTTCAGGATAAAAAACCCTCAACAGATGAGGGCTAGGAGAACTTTCTCAGCTGATAAAGGGCATCTGTGAAAAGCCCAGAACTAACATCATACGTAATGGGGAAAGACTGAATGCTTTCCCCTGAAGACTGGGAAAGGCTGTCCACTCATCATTTCTATTCATTTATGTTCTGGGATTTCTAGCCAGAGCAGTAAGTCAAGAAAATAAATACATAAAAGGCATTAGCTTGGAAAGGAAGTCAAACTGTCGCTATTTGAAGAAGATGTGGTCTTGTATGTAGAAAATCTTAAGGAATCCACTAACAACTACTAGAAATAATAAAGAAATTCATCAAGGTTGCAGGAATACTAGATCACTATATAAAAATCAGTAGTATTTCTATAGTCTAGCAAGAAGCACAGTGAAAACGAACGAAGGAAATGATTCTGTTTTTTAGCATCAAAAAAGAATAAAATAAAGTAGAAACTAACACACCATGGTAAAGCAATTATACCCCAATAAAGATGTTTAAAAAAAAAGGATAAAATACTGAGGAATACATTTAAACAAAGGAACTGAAGTTTTTTTTTTTTTTTTTTTAAGTTCTGGAAACAATGATATGTTGTTTAAAAAAATTAAAGAAGACCAAAATAAATGGAAAGACATGCCATATTTATGAGGTGAAGAATTAATATTAAGATGGCCATACTTGCCAATTTGATCTCCAGATGTATGGAGGCCATCTCAGGTGAGAAAACCACAATGAGCAGAGAAGCGCATCATGAATGTGTTCCAAGCACAGTGAACAGACGACCACTTTGGCAAGAATAATCACATGGCTAGAGGAACCTCGGGAGACCAAGAAGGTCTAAGCTTTGAGGGACCTTGAATGCCAGTGTTAGAAGCTGGAATTCAGTTCTGTAGGACATGAGAGTCCTACATAGACCTTTGAGAAAGTAGGTGAAATTATCCAGTGCTTGAGGAATGTAAGTCTGGAGAACACATGCATGTTGGATTAGAGAATGAAGGATTGGAGGCAATTAAGTATAAAGTTTAGTTTGAAAGCCATAGTACCAGTGAATTTAGTTGTTCTAGGCTCTGCTGTCCAATATGGTAGCCCCTAGCCACATATGGATATATACATTTAAATTAGTTAAATAATGCTAAAGTTTCCCTTCCTCAGTTGCATTAGTCACATTTCCGGTGCTTGCCAGCCAACTGTGGCAAGTGGCTCCTACATTATATAGCCCAGATAAAGGACAGTCTGTCACAAGAGAGTTGTATCAAACAGAACTACTAAGACACTTGCCCTTTGATCCTGTGGACCCAAGTTTTACACTTGGGGTGTATTACATAAAGACAGGATGGGTGAGACCCAGAAAACAGAGGGCCATGGACCCCCAATCAGCCCAATGCACTCTTTTACAAGTGGTCCAATGACAAATGGTGATAACTGGATTTCTGGCATGAGATGGTAACTTAAACTAGAGCCGTAAAGAAAAAATGAAAAATCATATGTAATCGCAAGAGATATTTGAAAAGAAAATAATAGAAACTAGTCCTTTATAAATCAACTAGCCAGATCGATGGCAGAATTATTTGCTCTTTAAATTAGAAATATCTTGGTTTGTGAGCAGCATTTAGCCTTGATTATAAAGCCTTAAAAATAAGGACTGTGGATGTGGTGGCTGCTGGCACTGGTGTAAGGACAGGGCCACCCTCTCTGGCCCCCTCACGTCTGCTGCCTCTGGGTCTTAGTAAGACTGTGCTGATACCAGGAGATATCTATGCTCAAAGCTTTCTGCCCCTTTTAATAGAGAATCAGGACCCGGACAGAATCCCCTGCTCCCAGAAGATTTCTGACTCCCTTGGCTGGCACCGTGTCACCTGACCACCCACCTGCAAAGGAGCCTCAGGACATGCTGGTCAGCCTTCTTGGTTTGTGTGGTGGGAGGGTGCCCAGGAGAAAGAAGCTGGGGGTGAGAGCCAGTCAGAGGACCTTCAGTGTCTGTCACGGCCACATCAGTTTCTTCCATGGATCAGAATTATTATAAAATCGGTGAAGAAGTCATTCAAGAGATTGGGTTCTTACCGTATGACCCAGCAATCGCACTGTGGGACATATACCCCGAGAAAACCATAATTCAAAAAGAGTCATGTACCACAATGTTCATTGCAGCTCTGTTTACAATAGCCAGGACATGGAAGCAACCTAAGTGTCCATCAACAGATGAATGGATAAATATATATGAATGGCACATATATACAATTACTTAGCCATGAAAAGAAACAAAATTGAGTTATTTGTAGTGAGGTGGATGGACCTAGAGTCTGTCATACAGAATGAAGTAAGTCAGAAAGAGGAAGACAAATACCGTATGCTAACACATATATGTGGAATCTAAAAAAAAAAAAAAAGGTTCTGAAGAACCTAGGGGCAAGACGGGAATAAAGACGCAGACGTAGAGAATGGACCTGAGGACATGGGGAGGGGGAAGGGTAAGCTGGGATGAAGTGAGAGAGTGGCATGGACACATGTACACCACCAAATGTGAAACAGATAGCTAGTGGGAAGCAGCCGCATAGCACAGGGAGATCAGCTCGGTGCTTTGTGACCACCTAGAGGGGTGGGTTAGTGAGGGTGGGAGGGAGACGCAAGAGGTAAGAGATATGGGGATATATGTATATGTATAGCTGATTCATTTCGTTATACAGCAGAAGCTAACACAACAATGTAAAGCAACTATACTCCAATAAAGATGTTAAAACAAAAAAAAGAGATTGGGTTCTACTGTATATTTCCAGCCAAGAATCAATAAGGTGTACAAGTTAGACCAATTATTCTGGCTTTTGAGTGTCCATTATATTGAGAAGATGTTTTCTGACAGATCTATGTGTATTTCATCTCTTTATTATAGACATAACGGTACATTTCAGCTGCCTTGGTTGGTTTTTTTTTCCTCAAGAATGTCAAATGAGAAGATATTGATAGGCAGTAAGCTGGAATTGAATGCCAAAAAAGGAGCAATTGATTTTTATATAAAAGTAGATTAGTGCTATTGAGCTGAACTTTGTTTGACGCATTATTCATGTCTGGACGTTATTTATGCTTCTGTATCCTACAAAAGTGAGTGGGAAAACCACTGAAAATAATTACTTGGTACAAGCACATAATGTATGGTAGGCTCGAATCTGCTCTGATAATACATCACAACACTTAGTGGTTGAGCAGGCCAAAGGCAATGCAAAAGGAGAGTTAGAAAAAGTTAGAAAACTAAATATAATCTTATTTTTTTTCCATAAATTTATTTATTTATTTTGGGCTGCGTTGGGTCTTCGTTCTACTCACAGGCTACTCTTCGTTGCGGTGCGCAGGCTTCTCATTGCGGTGGCTTCTCTTGCTGCGGAGCACGGGCTCTAGGTGCTCAGGCTCAGTAGTTGTGGCATGCAGGCTCAGTAGTTGTGGCTCATGGGCTCTAGGTGCTCAGGCTCAGTAGTTGTGGTGTGCAGGCTCAGTAGTTGTGGCTCATGGGCTCTAGGTGCTCAGGCTCAGTAGTTGTGGCGTGCAGGCTCAGTAGTTGTGGCTCATGGGCTCTAGGTGCACAGGCTCAGTAGTTGTGGCGTGCAGGCTCAGTAGTTGTGGCTCATGGGCTCTAGGTGCGCAGGCTCAGTAGTTGTGGCATGCAGGCTCAGTAGTTGTGGCTCATGGGCTCTAGGCGCGCGGGCTTCAGTAGTTGTGGCTCACGGGCTTAGTTGCTCCACAGCATGTGAGATCTTCCTGGACCAGGGCTCTAACCCGTGTCCCCTGCATTGGCAAGAGGATTCTCAACCACTGCATCACCAGGGAAGCTCTGGTGTTTTTTTTTTAATCTTATTGTTTTATATATGTGTGTGTGTGTGTGTGTGTGTGTGTGTGTGTTTGTGTGTGTATTTTATACTTGTTAATCACTTGCTCCCAATTCACTTTGGAAATATGTAACTCTCTTTTTTATTGAAAATATCCAGACTCTCTGAAGGACAGTAATAAAAAAAATCTCCCAACGAGAGTAATGCTGCAGCCTTTAGTCTTCGCAAGCTCTATAAACCTCACTGAAAGCGTAGAAGCCATCTGTGCACTTCACCTTAATCACCTGGCTCATCGCTTTAACCTTACTGCACACTCTCATCAGATGGGAACTTCAGTATCTGGCCTCTGCGGCACATGTACCATTAAGATTTTGAACAGCACTTTCAATTTTGCTTCTTATGCATATTATTTGAGAGGTCAGATGTTATTTTTCATTTCCTAAAACATACAAGAAATACCTACTGTTTGTGCCTTGAGCCAATAAGTAGTTTTTAGCATTTCTGAAATCCAATATACTCCAGCACGTCCTTAGAAATTTGCAATTAAATGGAATGGAATTTGGTATATGTTTTTCTTGGGCACTATAGAAACCATAACTCACCAAGATGGTGTTTGCGGAACCAAAATTGTTGGTGTCTGTGCTCATCACTCTGTGCACGTCTGCGTGAAAAATACTTTTTAAAATAATGCCTTACTTGTTTGAGTGATAATTTATTGAATGACTCATCACATTAAAAAATTAATACAGAAATGATTAAACATACTTCCTAATTACTTGTGATTTATCACACATGACTTACATTGAATCATTTACTGTAAAAAGAAACTTCAAATGGTGAGAGGTAAGGGAAGCCATTTTACTTTCATAAGGTTCTTTTAAAGTATACTTTGATGAAAATTTTTTACTTTTAAATTACATTTAGTTTTATATAGTTGAGGGAATACCATTGTTTTTTGTTTCTGTTTCATGAGACACTAATAATAAGTTATCAGGGTACAGAGTGTATCCTTCATGGAATTTAGAAGCTAATTAGTCAAGAAGCAAGAGGTAGTATCTATGTAAATAAGTTAATAAATCTGCACAAATATTTAAAAAACACTTTTTTTGGAGTATAGTTGCTTTACAGTGTTGTGTTAGTTTCTACTTACAGCAAAGTGAATCAGCTATGCATACATTGCGTTGGCCAAAAAGTTTGTTTGGATTTTTCCGTAACAGCTTACAGAAAAACCCGAACGAACTTTTTGGCCAACCCATACATATATCCCCTCTTTTATGGATTTCCTTCCCATTTAGGTCACCAGAGAGCATTGAGTAGGGTTCCCTGTGCTCTACAGTAGGTGCACAAATATTGTATCTTAAAATATGTATGATCAAGGAAGAACAAGTTTCTATCTATGAGTTCCAAAGTCAGTGTTTCTAGGACCATTTGGAGCAAAGGTCTGTAAACTGTTTCTATAATAAGCCAGGTAGTTAATAGTTCAGGCTTTGTAGATCATGTGGTCTTTGTCACAACTTCTCAGCTGTGTCCCCATGAGACAGTCAAGAAAACCCCCACACTGTGTAAACACATGGGCGTGGTGTGTTTCCTTAAAACTTTATTCACGAAAAAGCTGTTCTCTGAATCTCCCAGTACTGATCTAGCTTCATCTTCTCTTTTCTTTTACCATAAAACATCTCAAGAGAGATTATTTTTACTGCCACTCTTTTAGTTTTTTTTTTAAGCTCATTATCATCTGGGTTTCACCGTCACTATTTGGAGGATAGATAATTTTTCAGCCCGTTCCCCACTCTTCCAGTGTTCCAGTTATTGGAACTTTCTTCAGAGTCTCGCAGGGGTCACAATTCCTTCCTCTTGGACTTACCCCCATCTTGTTCTCAGAGCTTTCTGATGCTGGGTCCTCTTCCTCCACTTTCCTCTCAAATGTGGGAGTTGTCCTAGGTTCAGCCTCACATCCTTCTCCCCTTACTTGTCACTTTCTCCTTGGGTAACTTTATTCAGTGTTACATCCTTACCGACAGCCACACTGGTCTCTCCTCAATGTTCATCTGGACTTAGAAGTATTACATGAACAAATCCACTACTTTTCCTGTTGCTATGGCTACAGCTGCCATTTCCACCAGGCTTTGCCTATCCTGCTGTGACAGCGTCTGACTGTCTTTAACACTCACCTCCCAGGGAGGTGGGAACCAGTCGTGCACCTGGTTTACAAAAGAGGTCTTTTACGAGACTTAGACAAGTGTATAGCTAAAACGTGGTACAGCCAATGCTTCAAGTCAGCTAATTCTAGGGATCATGTTTATAGATTATTGATAAGTGGTTCAAATATCTCATTTAATATTCATCTCCATTTGTAAAAACTTTCTAAGAAGAAATCCCATCTCAGGTGGTGAAATTCATAACTGAGAAGGGAATAATTTAATGTTTTAAATTTAGTTTTCAGTAGTATGTGAATTACCGCAATCTCTGGGAAGATTACAAATTATCCTAGATTATGAATTAGCCTAAAATGTGTGTATGCATATGTATGAAAGGAGAGCCAGAAGTCCTGATTATGCTAGAATATTTAATGAAGAATTCTGGGTTATTTGGAAGAAAAGGACAAAAACTCTTTGGGCCAGTAGACAAGAGAGAAAAATGCCATATATACATGTTGGAAAACTGTTATAAAATTGGATGAAATAAACTTTCAAATAAACTTCAGTCCCCCAGAGGGATATGAGGAAAGAAATGATGAAGCTACTGAAATAATGATTCTACCAAAATAATGAATCCAGTACGTTTACTAAAAAGAAGTTTGTTTTTGTTTGTATAGTGGCAGTGGAGATATGTTTTCACCGATTCCTTCTCAATCCCATATTTGTCTCTGCTTAGTTCAAACAGGACAGTTTTTGAGAGAGTGGAGGTCAAACCAACATACGCACTCATTTTCTAGTGGAATCACCCAAACAATCTTGGTGTCATTTAGCAACGTCATCTCACATCCTGGGTAACAGGGTCACGGATGTGGAATCAGCAAGGCCGTTAATGAAATCCACTCGTTGTTGGAATAGATATTAAGAGACACAGGTAACGACAAATTGTGCAGCTCCGTTGACACACACATTTGCTGAATATCCTTTTCAAAATAAAGAGCAGAAAACTAACAGACTTGCAAGTTCGAGAGCACAAGACGTGAAAAATCACAGACAGTTTCAGTAGCGGCTCCGAGTTTCACAGACAGCACAAGTTAGACGGTGTTTCAGATTCTGGCCTTGCTTCCTCCACCCAGATGGGCTGCGGGACCACCCCAGGCTGCCCGGAGGCCCAGCCCCACGCCGTCCACATCTGCGGACCCGAGTCACCTCCATGTCCAGGTTCAGGTGCAAGGGTCCGCGGTGGGCGTGAGCGCTGCACAGCACTGCGGGGCTGGGGACACAACCTGAATTCACCCCAACAAGGAAGACGTGACTGACGGGGCATGGGGTGCAGGGGGCCAGGCAGATGCATCGCCCTCCTTCGTGGGCTGCCCTGTGGTCCGGCTGCATCCCTCGGTGCGCATCCTGAGCGCCAGCCAGCCTGCATCTCTGTCTCACCTCCCGTCTTTATCCCCGTCACAGTCGTGAGCTTACACCTTCCACATAAACTGTCCTCAGGTCCTTGAGGACCTGACCCCGGGGATTGGGTAGGCTTTGGATCTGTGGCCCCCAATTGATTCCGTGAGCCAGTAGCCCAAGGCAAAGTTCTCTTGTGGAATTAGTTCTTACGTCTGGTTAAGTGTTTCTGTCCATTTAAGGATGGGGAGCGTGTGTTCTCTGCATATATTTGGTTTAGGGGAGGAGGTAAGGGCTGCGTCCCCTGTGGTTTACCTTCAAAAGCATGTACCTTTTCCAACCATTGCAAATACCCAATTTCTGATCTTGTTTTCCTTCCATTTCTGCTTGTAATTTGGCTAATTCTTACCTGGCATCGTCTCAGATTCCTCTAATTATTTCCTCTCACGGACATAATCTGTTGTGTTTGGAGCATTTTATTCCTTATGGAGATTAAATAGACTATAAAAAACAGCATATACTTGGTAGACAGAGCTGCATTTAAATTCTAACTTCTTCTCTTGTCAAAGCCTCATGTTTATTTTTGAATGTCGGCTGTGCATCATACATCTTATGTGATGAAGCTGAGTTAATAATGCCTGTTGTGAGTGCCCAGTAAATGAGAGGCATTTAGCAAACACAATAGTAATTATCGTTGTGAGGTCTCAGACCACAGAACAGGTCATATGGTTTTCAGTAAATAAGTACCTCGAAGAAGTAGGGTAAGAAAGACTTGATATGTGTAATCAATACATTTAATTACCAATATATATTTTAAGTCTCTATCACTTATTCAATCTCTATCCAAATAGTCATTCTCTCCAATGGATATGAAATGCTTGTATGAAGTAAGAACAAGGTGTGCATTAAAGGAAGAAGATCGAAGGTCAGTGATAAAAAGGCTAAAAGTTGTAAGGGGTCTTAGAAGGGAGAACCATTTTGATTAGGGGGTGATAGACAAGATGCAGAGGAATAAGGAGAATATTATTTATAATTCAGTGAAAGAGAGGTGCCATGGAAACAGACAAAAATAGCCAATTCTTGCAACAGACTTTGCTTTAAAAATGTTTATATTTTTCACTCAAAGGCTTCTAAGTAGTTAAATTGGGTAGAACTTAATTTTGAAGCCCCCTATTAATCCTTATTCTAGGAGACCTTTGGTTTATGGCTTCTATGGGCTGTTGAAATTTTTTCTAATGTCACTGCTGCCCTGGCAGGGCTGATGTTTCCTCTGCTCCTGGTAGAGATGTTCTTTGCCTTTCCTTCAGTTTCATTACAGAGCTTTCACTCTGGCGTGCTTTGTGCTTATTTGACAGCAAAGATAAAATGTGTCATATGAATGCCAGAAGTGAACAGTTTTCCACAAGTTACCATAAAGGCTCATCGATGGCCATTATAATGGCTTTAATACAAAGTAGAAAGAAAAGGAAGAGAGATTTTAAACACATATCAGATGAAATTCCTCCAGTTCTACCTCTTAAGGTCCAAGTTGAATAAACATTAATTAGATACTATACTTTCAAAAGACCAATTAAAATCCACCCTGGACAACTAGGTTTTCCTCACCTTGATTGCGTTCACATACTCAGGTGAGGTGCACAGGTGGGTCTTAACATGGACATCACTGCTCCTAATATGGACATCAGTTCTAACAGGTCTGTTGCCTTGTAATCATTTCTCCACACCTGTCACCTGCAAGAGACTATCTTCTTTGTGTTAATAAACAATCCCTTTTATCTTTATCTGTCTTTACTACCCATTTCCTTAGTAGGCATCTCGCAAATATTGACCCTTGCTGACTGAGTTATAAACTGACTTAATTAAAAAGTATATAGCATTGTAGCTCTAAAGTATAAAACGTATGCGTCTGCAGTTTACTAAATAAGGCCATCGAAGGTGGGTTTTCTTCTGTAAGAGGAACCCAAGTTGCCTGAAATTTGTATATTCTGTAAGAACAAGGAAAACATATAAAATGCCTTTTTCCTGAAAATTTAAAGTGTTTTTTAAACGCATAAATTTTTTTTAATTAAAAATCTTACAGTAGAGTTTTTAGACTTTTAATAATATAGTGGTTCCTAGATGAGCACGTAATCTATGTTGTAGCTGCTGTGCTTATTTATATCTAAATAGATGCTCGTACCTTAGAACTGGATTATTTATTCTCAAATAAACACACCAGAAATGTTTGGTGTGTTCATTTATTTGTATTCCTCCTTCTCATCGGTATGGGTTTCTACCAGTCTCGTTACATTTACTTGGGATGGGCGAAATGGCTGCACCAGCTGACTTCCTGCACCTGTGGGTTTTGAATGCTTCTTCGCTGTCCGCTCTGTACTCACCTGGCAGAAAAAGTCCACAGAGAGTAGGCCATTGCTTTCATGAGGAAGAGCGGATCCATTATGTGTGGCTGACTGGAATTCCATAGAAAAATGCCTTGCACATCTATGAATATTAACATTACTAATATCTGGGATATTTTCTAAACTTTATTATTTTCTAAATGGAATATTTCAAACCAGCAGCAGTTTAGTATCAGATTTAGGTGTTCAGTAGTGAGTTCCATGAGTGACAAATTAGTCGCTGGAAAAATAAATCACTGAATTTTAGGGATGGTGAGTATCTACTTTGTAAACTGCAGAGAAGAGGTCAGGTCTGTATGGAAGTGACGTGCAGTATAGACCCTTCACTGAGCCAAAACCCACACTGAAACCAGTCCTAACCAACCTAACCGGACCTGACCTAACCTAACCAATCCTAACCAGTCCTAACCTAACCAGTCCTAACCTGACCTAACCTAACCTGACCTGACCTAACCAATCCTAACCAATCCTAACCTGACCTAACCTAACCTAACCTGACCTGACCTAACCTAACCTAACCTAACCTGACCTAACCTAACCTAACCTGACCTAACCTAACCTAACCGGACCTGACCTAACCAATCCTAACCAATCCTAACCTGACCTAACCTAACCTAACCTAACCTGACCTAACCTAACCTAACCTAACCTGATCTAACCTAACCTAACCTAACCTAACCTGACCTAACCTAACCTAACCGGACCTGACCTAACCTGACCAGTCCTAACCTGACCTAACCTAACCTGACCTGACCTAACCTAACCAATCCTAACCTAACCTAACCTGACCTGACCTAACCAATCCTAACCAATCCTAACCTGACCTGACCTAACCTAACCTAACCTGACCTGACCTAACCTAACCAGTCCTAACCTGACCTAACCTAACCTGACCTGACCTAACCAATCCTAACCAATCCTAACCTGACCTAACCTAACCTAACCTAACCTGACCTAACCTAACCTAACCTAACCTGATCTAACCTAACCAATCCTAAACTAACCTAACCTAACCTAACCAATCCTAACCTAACCTGACCTAACCTCACCAATCCTAACCTGACCTAGCCTAACCTGACCTAACCTAACCAATCCTAACCTAACCTAACCTGACCTAACCTAACCTAACCTAACCTGACCTAACCTAGCCAATCCTAACCTAACCTAACCTGACCTGACCTAACCAATCCTAACCTAACCGAACCTGACCTAACCTAACCTGACCTGACCTAACCAATCCTAACCTGACCTAACCTAACCTGACCTAACCTAACCAATCCTAACCTAACCTAACCTGACCTAACCTCACCAATCCTAACCTGACCTAACCTAACCTGACCTAACCTGACCTAACCTAACCAATCCTAACCTAACTTAACCTGACCTGACCTAACCAATCCTAACCTAACCTAACCTGACCTAACCTCACCAATCCTAACCTGACCTAACCTAACCTGACCTAACCTAACCAATCCTAACCTAACCTGACCTGACCTAACCAATCCTAACCAAAGTGACAACCACAAGCAGAATGACTGAGGTTGCCAAGGTGAGGCAGCAGCGCAAACTGCAGGCAACGAACTGAGAGCATCAGGAATTTCAAGTGCCGCCCAGAAAAATATTGAGGACCCAAAGGCTGTTTAAGGATTTGACTTCAACAAATAGAAATTCTCAGTAGACACTAAGAGAGGACACAGAGAAAATGTGTTTCTTCAGAAAGTACAAGCGAGTGTTTAGTTTTGGATTCTGGCTATTAATTATTCTATGTATAGAGTAATGTCAGAACTTATTCCTAACCTTGTGTGTTTCATGTTGTGAATATGCTAACGTATCCCTCGACACAATGAAGTGAATTGTTTGGATACGCTGGTCGGTAGCACAGTGCAAGTGGAGATTATTCTTTTGAAAATGACAAAAGAGAATTTTGGCTGCTTTAAATTCTAGATTGTCATCAGGCCAAGGATGTAAAGGACTCTGTCAAAATAACAGCTCTCACCTAAAGCAAAAATTTCAAAAAATGCTATAAAAAAACCACAGATGAGCTTGGCATCTTCAAAAACACTGGCATATAAAAAAAGGCAGAGACAGAGAAAGCAGGTGATTGGTGTGTGGAAGCCCATGTTTAAAGCACTTCCAGATAAAACTTAGATTTGCCACCTTGAGGAATATATGCTGCATTTACTAATTCATCACATAACTCTTTCATTGGAAATAGTTTTCAAAATAACAGATTCATGTGAATAAAGGATATATACATATATGAATCGGTAAGTGGATGGAGATGGACAGATAGAAGAGGGATTTGAATAGTCTCAGTTTGAAACAGGTGGCATATATCCCATAACATTAAAAACGTTAAAATGTGAGGAGAAAGTGGATTTTCTTTAAGTTTTAAGACAAAAGAACAGAGTCTAGGATGACGATGGGGTGGGGTGTGTATGCCTGGATTTGCCCTGAGTATCTCTGAGAACCAACATCGCTGTGTACCTCATTTCTGAGGGTCCTAAGCCCACCATGTAACTATGAAAAGCCAATTTGAGATCATCAAGGAATAGTAATTTGCTTGTTTAATTAAACATCTATTTAATTTCTTTACACATGTACACACCTAAACAGACTTTTACGTTAATCACACATATGAGAATATGAATTCTTTTTAGTGTATTTGAATATTTTTTTCTGTTTCTGCCTGGATCTTTTATCCCCTCCCCTTCCCTATACCATCTGTTTTCTGCCTTTTGGAGATCTATACCTTGTGCGTGTCCTCCAACATTTTGTTGTAAGCATATACATATTTATAAACGGTGATTTTTTTTTCAGCATTAACTTTTTAAAAATAGCATCACAGGAGGCATCCTTTTCCACGTTCTGTTTTTCTTCTTCATCCTTCTGGTGAGAAACTTTGTGGAAATCATTCCGACTCATTGATTCTAACTCATCCTTGTGAATGGTGCTTGATTTATCTTGAGGTGGGTGTATCCGTATATCCTGATCAAATTTCCAATTTATGAAAATTCACTCTAAAGTCTGCTGTAGTAAACATTATTTTCTGTATGTTCATTGTCTTGCCTACAAGGTTTAATCTAGGAGTCAACTGCAGGATTTATTTATTTATTTTTATTTTATAAATTTGTTATTTTATTTATTTATTTTTGGCTGCATTGGGTCTTCGTTGCTGCACGCGGGCTTCCATTGCGGTGGCTTCTCTTGTTGCGGAGCACGGGCTCTGGGCATGTGGGCTCAGTAGTTGTGGCTCCTGGGCTCTAGAGCGCAGGCTCAGTAGTTGTGGCTCATGGGCTTAGTTGCTCTGCGGCATGGGGGATCTTCCCAGACCAGGGCTCGAATCCATGTCCCCTGCATTGGCAGGCAGATTCTTAACCACTGCGCCACCAGGGAAGCCCAGGATTTATTTTTATATTTTGTGGGTGTGAAGTTTATTTGCAGCAAGGCTTTACCTTTTGGGCAGGTGGACCAGGTCTGGAGTAGCCAGCATGGGACACTTAACCAGGAGCCGTAGCTGCTGGATGTGTGGTTCAGAGAAGAAACACTTTGTGGCTCCGACATCCTCCCTTTGCCCCCTCCCTGTCTCCGTGGTGGCGATCAAAGCGGGCAGATCCTGAAACGGGTGAGGTTTTACAAAAAGAGTGCGCTATTTATCCTCTCTCTATATTTTATGGCAACCTCAATGATCAGAGACAAGGGAATTTAAGAAGTGTGTAGAGATCTGGGTGAGCTTCCCAGAATTTATAGAATTTAAGCTGAATTTTAGCAGAAAGCAGGACTAGGGAGACACCTATTGGAAGACATTCCAGTGGAGACTCACAGGAGCTCAGGGCAAACAGATGCGTGTGGACAGGTGAAAGCGGGCAGAACCTGGGGTCACTGGGGAAATGATATGGAGGACAGAAATGGTCTGGAACAATGGAGAGGAGGCTTTAGTATCCAGTTTTGTAATTGGGACTTTCCTTCCATGTGTGTGTGGACTTGGTGAGTTTCCTCATTTGTGAGATGGAAGAACTGCGGTGAAGAAAAACGAAGGCTCTTACAGCAGGAGGCCGGGAGAAGGCAGGATGGGGGGAAATCTTATCCTAAACGATTTGAATAATCTCAGGAAGGGTGATTTTAAAAATTGTTTTAGGCAGAATGTTTTAAAAGTCATTATTAGTGTATATCTCTTAAATGTGGACCATTTGAAACTTCTTTAACATTTGTTATTTGAAAACAATATTTCTTCATCTCTAATTTTCACCTTTCTATCGTAATATATATACTGGCTTCTGCATTTTACTCTCTTGAAGTGGCTTTGCTGGTGTATCAAATTCCGTATCTTGTTCTTTCCTGGTGGCTTGGCTGGTATATCAAATTTAAGGACCAGCTACACTTTGGGAAACCAGCTGTCAGTTCTGGGGAGAAAATAGCTACTTTCATAGTATGAAAACTTGTTAAAACATAAGTTGACACAGACAGCTTTTAGTCAGAATTCTAAATGACATGGAATGACGTCTGTTTGATGCTCGATAATAAAATACTAACTGCTTTATGGTTATTGGGTAAGTAGTTGTTAGATGAAACAAATGCATTCCAGATTTTCTTTGCTGCTTTTGATAATCAGTTTACTTTTTCTACTATTGCTTATAATTATTTAGAAGTGATATTCATCATATTAGTGAACTATCTCAAATATTGGTAGACATGCTTTTATGAATTGACAGCACCTAGAGTTATGATCAAGCTATTGGCATTGAAAAATTACATAGTATGTATTCATGAATATTAAATTAATAGTCATGAATATTAAATAAAGAAAAAAATGAATGTAAAAAAATAGTATTCAGAAAGAGAAAGAGGAAAACAAATATCGTATATTAATGCATATATGTGGAACCTAGAAAAATGGTACATATGAACCAGCTTGCAGGGCAGAAATAGAGACACAGATGTAGAGAACAAACGTATGGACACCAAGGGGGGAAAGTGGCGGGGGGTGGTGGTGTGATGAATTGGGAGATTGGGATTGACATATATACGCTAATAGGTATAAAATGGATAACTAATAAGAACCTGCTGTAAAAAAAAATAAATAAAATTCTAAAATTAAAAAAATAATATTCTAGGGGCTTCCCTGGTGGTGCAGTGGTTGAGAGTCTGCCTGCCGGTGCAGGGGACGCGGGTTCGTGCCCCGGTCCGGGAAGATCCCACATGCCGCGGAGTGGCTGGGCCCATGAGCCATGGCCGCTGAGCCTGCGCGTCCGGAGCCTGTGCTCCACAATAGGAGAGGCCACAACAGTGAGAGGCCCGCGTACCGCCAAAAAAAAAAAAAAAAAAAAAAATCTATGATTAATTATTTAATCAATTATTATATAATTGATTTGTCTAATAATAAATATTTATCCATTTCTTTGCTTAATTTATTATTAAGTGCCCTAGTACTATTTTTATGTAACCTTGAATAGACAGACCAGTGTGTCGTTTTATGAAAAATACAATGTTTTATTATATTGTATTTGATGCATGTGAGTCAAATACACGTCCGGGCCACCTTCTTAGCAAGGCCTGACGTGTACTCGGAGATTCAGGATTCCGCAGGTGGTGGATGAATGAAGGATAGAAATGACCCACCTGTGGACTCAGAAATTAGGAACTTCTTTTTCTAGAGCTCTGTGTTTTGGAAATCTGATGGATACATCGGTTGTTTCCCCAAAACACTTCTGAATGCCCTTCTCTGGCAGCCTGTGTTTCGTGGGGAGATTGATCCTTTTTCCTGCCTCAGGACGGGTTTTCTCCCTGCAGACAGTGGTTTTCTCCGGTGATGTAAATCATTCCCATTTTCTTAGCCAAGTGGATTAGTTCGGGAATGAACACTTGGCCAGAAGCCAGGAGGACCCGGCGGTGGTCGTGAGGGTTTTGGGGGGATCAAGCGACTGACTCTCCAGAATGAGCTGCAGAAGGTGGATTCTCTCTTCCTCTGAGCCCGACCTGGTGCAAAACCTGAAGGATAAAAGCCACACATAGGGGGGAAGGGGACAGAACTGTGGACGCTGAGCTGGAGTCCATTCGAAGGACATCTGACCAACGCCTACTACTTTATATCTTAACATATTTGGAATTGGGTTCTTTTACTTGTAGCTTAAAGGATTTTAAATGATTCAGAAATCTCCCTCTCTCATTTTTCTCTCTGTCATCTGCTATCTTGCCACCAAGCTTAGAGTCTTTAATTTTTCTTGTTCCTTCTTTTCCATCCCGGGTGAGAGAATTCTGCAACATAGATGTCTATTATATAGCCCCAAATACCAAGCTCATCATTTTCAGTCGTGTACTTCATATATCTTGGTGGAATATTATTATAATTTTTATGCAAAAGGGGCATAAGATTAAATTTTTAAAAATGCATCATATCAAATTTAAATTATAAAAATTTTAGGTGAATTTTATATAGTATTTTTAATTTCTGTGAATTTCTTAGTGGGTATATATCAATCAGAAATAGAAACATAGGGCTTCCCTGGTGGCGCAGTGGTTGAGAGTCCGCCTGCCGATGCAGGGGACACGGGTTCGTGCCCCGGTCTGGGAGGATCCCACATGCCGCGGAGCGGCTGGGCCCGTGAGCCATGGCTGCTGAGCCTGCGCGTCCGGAGCCTGTCCTCCGCAACGGGAGAGGCCACAGCAGTGAGAGGCCCGCGTAACGCATAAAAAAAAAAAAAAAAAAAAAAAAAAAAAAAAAAAAATAGAAACATAGGTGACCTAACCAAGTTCCTGAAAACCTAGTCTAGATAATGGCCTTTGGTATTCTATAAAGTGGTAACTCATTTTGCCTTCCTGGTTTAAGGAGAAAGGCAAGGTGAACCATGGATGGGAACTGCCATATAGTGGGCATGGTCTCTTAATTTTTGCATCTACTGCTTCGTTCAAGTGTCTCAGTTAACTACCACATTTGCCAATATGTGCTCTACCTGGATTAATCTCCATTTCTTAGATGTCTATTTCCTATTCCACTTCCTGTGTCTCAGTTAACTACCACATTTGCCGATATGCGCTCTACCTGGATTAATCTCCATTTCTTAGATGTCTATTTCCTATTCCACTTCCTGTAATTAGACTAGGGAGATGACTCTATTACTGCAATAGCTACCTACAAATTAACCAGCAAAAATAAGCAAGGTCCCTAGTTTTATTCCTGAAACTTATTCCTTAGTTGTTTTTCCCTGAAAAATTTGATTATACTACTCATTCTTTGTTTTGATGTTTAAACCAAATGTATTTTTTAAGAGAAAATATTCTTATTCTTTATACGTAATTTAGTAGCTTATACCCTTGGTTTTATTCTTTCCAGTTGTCTTGCGTTGGCATCGTATTCTTTCTTACTGATCTGCTCACTGCTGGGGTTGCTCTGGAGTACACATTTCCCATCTGTTAATTTGGGTGGAATCCTAGAGTCCCTCTCGAACCTATGAGTGATTTCCTAGACAAACACCAGTGGAACCGCTCTCTCCCCCGCCCTGGGTTTTGGTGGGAGTTGACCTTCCTCCTCCCCCACCCCTGCCACCCTGAAGAAAGCAGGGCCCCATTGATGGGTAGAATGTACCTCCCACTGACTGGGGTCAGTAGTAGAGTGGACATGACAGAGAGTAGATCTGCAACATGAAGGACAGATTGATAGAATTTACCTAATCTGAACAACATAAAGAAAATAGAATGAAAAAAAAATGAGCAGTCTCAGGGATCTGTGTGTCAGTAACAAAATAGCTAATGTTCACAGGATTGAAGTCCAAGAAAGAGAGAGAGTAGAACTCAAAAAGTATTCAAAGAAAAATTGGCTGAAAACTTCTCCAATAGGGTAAAAGACAAATATACAAAACTGTAGGGGTGGGAAAATTTTTTCCTTGATGATCCTCTTATGTTCTTTGACAGAGCCCTGCAAATTAGACTGACAAAAGACAGATTCACAGGAAGAAAAGGAGTACAAATTTTACTTGATGTTAATTTTTACATGACACAGGCACCTTCCTAGAAAAGGCCTGAGAGCTTAGATTCCATTTTTAACATAGGGTGATAAACTGAAAAGATGTGACTTCGCAAACAAAAAGGGTTTTTAGGCTTCTAAGGGCTGCGAACTGTGGGTAGGTAGATGTGTTAGACTAATGCAAGGTAAGGGCTATCTTAGCAAAAAGGCTTCTTTGTGAAGGTTCATTCTGGTGCCAACTTTCTGTCTTCTTCGTTATCGTAAAACGTCCCTGAGGGGGGGATTTATGGCGGTCCTCCTTTATCAGAAGTTTCTGCTTTCAGTCAGATAAAGGAAACTCTGGGAAGGCTTCTTTCTACATTCAGCATTGAATCTCAAAAATATTCAGGTCAAAATAATCCTTATCCCAAAGTGGCATATTTTGGGGTGGCATATTCCGATCCTTTTCACAGTTAAGTAGCTGAGTAGACCCCAAAAAGGATGAACACGAAGACTTCTGGGCTGATAGATCATAACTAAAACTTCTGAAAAATAAAGACAAAAAACAAAACAAACAAACAAAAAACCTTGGATGCGTCTTAGGAGAAATGACACTTCACCTGCAGGGAAACAGCAATTTGAAGGTTAACAGATGATTCATCTGAACCATGAAGGCCATAAAAGTAGCAGCTCACATGTTAAATCCTGAAAGAGAGGAACAGCCAGCCATGATTTCTATCCAGTAAAAATATCTCTAAGTATAAAGGGAAATCAGGACATTCTCAGTAGAAACAAAACTCAGAGAATTTGTTACTAACAAACCTACCCTTAAAGAATGGCTAAAGAAGGTCTATAAAGAGAAAGGAAATGATGACAGAGGAAAGGTTAAAACTTCAGAAATGGAAGAAAACATGGGAATGAGTAAAAATAAGAATAAATATGATAGACTACTCTTTGTCTTAGAAGTTCTTAAATGGTATTTTATAGCTGAAGCAAAAAATGATAACCACCAAGTGATAGGATGCTGACTGGATGCAAAAGAGATACTTAAGAAAAGTATATTTAAGGAGTGGGGAGTATGCAGAGACCTAAGTGAAAGTAGGATTTCCTTCTGAAATGATAAAACATTGATAGCAGTAGGCAGTGATTACGTACTGTATGTTCTAATACCCAGAGTGACAACTAAAAGGATTATATAAAGCAAAACATTAAAAAGACAACATAAATAAATCAAGATGCAACCCTAAGTCATATTCAAGTAACCGGAAAAAAGGTAAAAAAAGAGAAACAGAAAGTCAAGAAATGGAGGGATACAAGCAAAAAGCATATATTAATATGGCAGATTAGACCTCTCACACATCAATAGGTACCATTAATGTAAATGATCTAAATACACCAATTATAAGGTAGAGATTGGCAGAGTGGATCAAACAAAACAAAACACCATCATTTATATGCGATATACAAGAGCATTACTTAAAAGACAGTTATATAGTTAGGTTGAAAGTACATGAATAGAAAATACACCATGAAAACACTAATTTAAAAAGGCATAAATGGCTATATTAAAATCAGGTAAAGTAGACTTCAGATCAAAGAATATTACTAGAGACAAAGAGGACAATTAAATAATGATTAAAGGGTCAATTAACAAAGAAGACATAGTAATCCTAAATGTGCATGTGTTGAACAAAAAAGCTATAAAATTTGTGAAGCAAAAATAGTGACAAAAATGTCACCAATATCAAGAATGAAACCAGAATATCTCTACAGGTTCTGTAGCCATTAAAAAGATAATAAAGGAATACTACAGACAGCTTTGCTTTCATAAATTTGCTACCTTAGCTGAAACGGACCGATTCCTCAAAAACCATAAACGAACACAACTCAACCAAGGTAAAATAGAAAAGCTGAATCTTGCTGTAACTATAAACGAAATTGAACTTGTAATTTAAAAACTCCTGAAAAAGAAGTCTTCAGGCCCAGATGGTTTTACTGAAGAATTCTACCAAAATTTTAAAGAATTAAGACCAATTTTACAAACACAAAATAGAAGAAAAGGAAAGATTTACCAACTCATTTTATGAGGCTAATATTACCCTGATATGCAAACTAGACAGAGTATCCCAAAACTACACATCAGTATCTATAATGAAGTAAGATACAAAAATCCTCAACAAGGTATTAGCAAATCAAATCTAGCAGTTCATTAGTATGTTATCTTGTTTCGTCCTTGAAATAGTCATACGGGAGGTCTGGTCATTATTTCCACCTCACAGTTGGAAAGGGGGCCTGGGAGCTGACATAACCAGCCCTGACCTGTAACCTTGGAATTCACATAACCTGGATTTCAGTCCAGGATGTCTAACTCCAAACAAAATTGGTCTTCTTAACAATTACAATAATAACATACATTTTTCATTTTCCTTTTTCTGGCTGAAACTGCCAATTGCCAAAAAATTATCAGTTTTTCCTCCTCCTTCTTTAGTTGAAAAACCCTAATGTTAACATTTTGCTATTTTATTAAAAGATTGCATCCTTGCTCCTAGGTGTGACCTTGTTACTAAGTGACGACATTGAAGTGACATTATTCCATGAGATTTCAGTCTAGTTTCCTGAGGTCGTTTGGACTGAGCTTCATCTTCTCTCCTCCTTTTTATGGCCCGTTAGGCTGACAGGATGACGGAGTCCCACGGACCCCTGTTGGAGCATGAGGTAAGTTGAGGATGCTGTTTGCGCTGAGGTTGGTAGAACAGAGGTTTGGAGACTGCTTCTCCGATGATAGTCACGAGTTGCCATAGATATTATTGGATGTCCTGCTTTCACATTCTTTTACGAGAGAAAGAAATCACTATCTTGTTTAAACCATGGTTATTTTGGTTCCCAGATATGTGGACTCTAACTCGATCTCACCGATGCTTCTTCCATATTCTTCTAATTAATCCTAATACAGATAATAAAAAGCCATACTAATCTTATTTCTATTCAGTTCTGCTGATGTTAGAAATTTAGACATAATCCTTGTGCAATTTGTTTAGATCCAATTGGGCATTTTTATTTGCTCCGGAAAGAGGGATGTATTTTTGAGATTATTTCACAAATCTATCATTGTTTTCCTATTATTTTAAAAAATTGACATGCATAGATGTTTTTAATTAAATTCTGTGGAATTTGTACTTGTTGGGCTTTAGACAGAAATAGTTCCTTCAGGCTTCTCACAATATATCGGCATTGCCAAGGAAGTTGCTTTGCCCGCAGCCTGCCTCTGCAGACTGATTCATGACGGCCGGCACTCGCTGAGCTTGGCGAGCAAAGGCTGAATCTGTCAGTGTCATGTCAGCTCATCTCTGACTTGGGAGATATGTCACTTGATATAAGTATTCTGCAGCATTCTTTTGCCACCTCATAATTTTTTCTCTTATTGCATTAATATTGATGCTTCATTGGTATTTCTTTTTTTTTACCTAATTTTCATTCCATTAAAAGGGGCAACTTATATGTTTCCTCATGTTAATTTCCTTGCAATATTTTCATAAGACTCCACTTTTAGGTGAGATGTATCAGGATAATTTAATGGGGTACTTTATTAAAAGTATCTTAGGGTGAGCTACGTAATGTAACCAGATGCTTTAGATCCTTTAAAGGGAAGTAATATTTTGTAAAAACAAAGAAGCAACCAAAAATTTTTTTTTTTTTTTTAAACATCTTTATTGGGGTATAATTGCTTTACAATGGTGTGTTAGTTTCTGCTTTATAACAAAGTGAATCAGCTATACATATACATATGTTCCCATATGTCTTCCCTCTTGCGTCTCCCTCCCTCCCACTCTCCCCATCCCACCCTTTCAGGCTGTCACAAAGCACCGAGCTAATATCCCTGTGCCTTGCGGCTGCTTCCCCCCAGCTATCTACCTTACTACGTTTGTTAGTGTGTATATGTCCATATGTCTCTCTCTCCCTGTCAAAACTCATCCTTCCCCCTCCCCATATCCTCAAGTCCGTTCTCCAGTAGGTCTGCGTCTTTATTCCTGTCTTACCCCTAGGTTCTTCATGACATTTTTTTCCCTTAAATTCCATATATATGTGTTAGCATACGGTATTTGTCTTTTTCTTTCTGACTTACTTCACTCTGTATGACAGACTCTAGGTCTATCCATCTCATTACAAATAGCTCAATTTCATTTCTTTTTAAGGCTGAGTAATATTCCATTGTGTATATGTGCCACATCTTCTTTATCCATTCATCCGATGATGGGCGCTTAGGTTGTTTCCATGTCCTGGCTATTGTAAATAGAGCTGCAATGAACATTTTGGTACATGACTCTTTTTGAATTTTGGTTTTCTCAGGGTATATGCCCAGTAGTGGGATTGCTGGGTCATATGGTAATTCTATTTGTAGTTTTTTAAGGAACCTCCATACTGTTCTCCATAGTGGCTGAACCAATTCACATTCCCACCAGCAGTGCAAGAGTGTCCCCTTTTCTCCACACCCTCTCCAGCATTTATTGTTTCTAGATTTTTTGATGATGGCCATTCTGACTGGTGTGAGATGATATCTCATTGTAGTTTTGATTTGCATTTCTCTAATGATTAATGATGTTGAGCATTCTTTCATGTGTTTGTTGGCATTCTGTATATCTTCTTTGGAGAAATGTCTATTTAGGTCTTCTGCCCATTTTTGGATGGGGTTGTTTGTTTTTTTGTTATTGAGCTGCATGAGCTGCTTGTAAATTTTGGAGATTAATCCTTTGTCAGTTGCTTCATTTGCAAATGTTTTCTCCCATTCTGAGGGTTGTCTTTTGGTCTTGGTTATGGTTTCCTTTGCTGTGCAAAAGCTTTGAAGTTTCATTAGGTCCCATTTGTTTATTTTTGTTTTTATTTCCATTACTCTAGGAGGTGGGTCAGAAAGGATCTTGCTGTGATTTATGTCATAGAGTGTTCTTCCTATGTTTTCTTCTAAGAGTTTGATAGTTTCTGGCCTTACATTTAGGTCTTTAATCCATTTTGAGCTTATTTTTGTGTATGGTGTTAGGGAGTGATCTAATCTCATACTTTTACATGTACCTGTCCAGTTTTCCCAGCACCATTTATTGAAGAGGCTGTCCTTTCTCCACTGTACATTCCTGCCTCCTTTATCAAAGATAAGATGTCCATATGTGCGTGGGTTTATCTCTGGGCTTTCTATCCTGTTCCACTGATCTATCTTTCTGTTTTTGTGCCAGTACCATACTGTCTTGATTACTGTTGCTTTGTAATATAGTCTGAAGTCAGGGAGCCTGATTCCTCCAGCTCCTTTTTTCGTTCTCAAGATTGCTTTGGCTATTCGGGGTCTTTTGTGTTTCCATACAAATTGCGAGATTTTTTGTTCTAGTTCTGTGAAAAATGCCAGTGGTAGTTTGATAGGGATTGCATTGAATCTGTAGATTGCTTTGGGTAGTAGAGTCATTTTCACAATGTTGATTCTTCCCATCCAAGAACATGGTATATCTCTCCATCTGTTTGTATCATCTTTAATTTCTTTCATCAGTGTCTTATAATTTTCTGCATACAGGTCTTTCGTCTCCTTAGGTAGGTTTATTCCTAGATATTTTATTCTTTTTGTTGCAATGGTAAATGGGAGTGTTTTCTTGATTTCACTTTCAGATTTTTCATCATTAGTATATAGGAATGCCAGAGATTTCTGTGCATTAATTTTGTATCCTGCTACTTTACCGAATTCATTGATTAGCTCTAGTAGTTTTCTGGTAGCATCTTTAGGATTCTCTATGTATAGTATCATGTTTTTAAAAACCCAAATATTAAATCACAGCTTTCTAGGGCATGACTTATGTCTTCGATTATTGATGTTAAACTAGTAAATGCTTTTCTCTATAGGCAGAGAGTTTGAATATTGTAACAGTTTTGAAGTAAAAGTACCTATACTTCTGCTGGTTAGTGAGTTATTAAAATTTTTATAGGGATATTACATTACTCTGTGGCACTAATGAATATCGTGTTAATAACTGAAGCGTTGTAAGTTTGTCTTCTGGTTACATCCAGTTATCAAACATACACTGTCAGGAAAATACAGGGCAGAAAGGAGTGTTCCCCACGAGTGTCCCCTGTGTGTAAACATCGATGACATTTCAGTTGGATCATGTAGTTGTCCAACCTCCCTGCCCCCAGCCCCCATAAAAAGCTGTTACCAGCTCAGAGGGTATTGCCACGCGAAGGAAGGTGCCTTAGCCTGTTTCTTAGCTGAGCTCGTGAAATATGTAGGCAGGCACTTAGGCCACTCACCCCGCGTGGAGAGATGGCTCATTCCTCGCGTCAGAGGGGCTAAGGTGTGAATATCTGTGTCCCTCCAAAATCTGTATGTTGAAATCCTAACCCTCAAGGATGGTGGTGTTGGGAGGTGGGCCCTTGGGAGGGTCATGAGGACCTGAGGGTGGAGCCCCCATGAATGGGATTAGCGTTCTTGTAAAAAGACCTGAGAGAGGCCCTGTGGCTCTTGGGCCCTGTGACGACACAGTGAGAAGGACTGGCTGTGAAGCTGGGAGAGGGCCCTCACTGGACCTAACCAAGCTGGTGCCTTCAACTTGCACTGGGCCTCCAGAAGGGTGAGAAAACAATTTCTGATGTTTACGAGCCCCCCAATCTGTGGTGTTGTGTTGTAGCCGAGTGAACTCGGACGAGAGGAAACCACCGACGTGATAAGAAATAGCATCTATCGCCAATAGGAAACAAACACTTGAGAACAGCTGCTGATGGAACTCCCCAGAAAAGGGTATGAGTGCATTGCTGGCCTTTTGACTCCTTTGGCGGGTGACAGGTGGTGTTGACTGAAACGCACGCTTATTCTAACCTATTCTTTCCCCACCTTGTAGCACAAGCATCTCTGGAAAAAACAATGAAAGGTTTGAAAACAGCAAGTTCTCTATCTGTTTAGCCTGTGGTTGTGTCTTTAAGACAAAAAGAAAAGGCAGTGAGGGCTTCCCTGGTGGCGCAGTGGTTGGGAGTACGCCTGCCGATGGGGGGCGCGGGTTCGTTCCCCGGTCCGGGAAGATCCCACATGCCGCAGAGCGGCTGGGCCCATGAGCCATGGCCGCTGAGCCTGTGCGTCCGGAGCCTGTGCTCCGCAACGGGAGAGGCCACAACAGTGAGAGGCCCGCGTACTGCAAAAAAAAAAAAAAAAGGCTGTAAGACATAATTCCATGAACAGACCACATTCCCCGTCACCCTCAGAGCAGCTGTCACATTGAAAATTGCAATGACCCATGTGAACACTTGTTACGTAAACAGGGTGAAAAACGGTTCAAAAGTGTGGCTGACTCCCAGCTGACCGTGCCTTTATGATGAACATGAGGGGGAGTGAAGCACGCACTTCATGCTCTGGCCGGAGAAGTGGGGAAGGTTGCAATGATATAAATTTATAATTGACCCTCACGAAATATTTCTTTCATTTTGCTCAATTCAGTGGTCCCAGCTCCATGTTTAAACTTGCACGTATGTGTGGGAGGTGCTGGAAGTTGACGCATGGTGACACTCATCCCTTTATAGTTGACATTAAATGGCTTCCTTTGTTTTTCTTTTTGGCTGTGCCATGCGGCATGCGGGATCTTAGTTCCCCGATCAGGGATTGAACCGGCGCCCCTTGCATTGGAAGCATGGAGTCTCAACACCTGGACCGCCAGGGAAGTCCTTAAATGGCTTCCACTGAATTTCCTAAAGGTACGTCAGAGTGGGTCAGAGCTTTGCCAATGTACAGGTAATTGTGAAAACAGCTCCAATGGTAAGTGGCTACCTAGGCAGCATCTGTGATCCTTTACCTGCCAAGTCCCATGACCTGTCCTCGGGGCGGGGGCCAAGACATGCTACAAGGTCCCCGCTATTGCAGGCGCCACGCGTAAGCTCTACGTCAGAAGTGGGTACCTTGACCGCTGGGCAAGGATGGGGGGGAAACAGGCGGTTAGCACACGTGGGGAGACCACGGGCCTCAGTCCCACACGGGCCACAGTCCCAGGAGGACGCGACAGCACGTTGCCATGAGGGTAACTCAGCACCAGGGAGATACACTGAGCTACCTTTCTTGGGTGTGGTGCTGACCGAAAGCCAGCACAGGGAGACACCTCAGTTTCGTCCATAGGAGAGGATATTTTTAGCTCTGCCTAAACATCCCGCCTGGATAATTTGGTGAAAAGAAGTGATGTGATGCTCCCGATCCAACCTCTAGGTAAATGACCACATCGCTCCTCAGTGTGTGTTTTCAAGGGCATGTGTACAATCCTAGTTTCTCCCAATGGCTTTGAGAAATACCACCACCACCTAGCGCAGAAAACGCCAAACGGCATAGCGGTGACATTCTGTGTGGCCGTAAATCAGGATGGTCTGTTGCTAAGGCGTCTGCTTGTGTGTGATGGGAAGCAGATTGTGGTTGCCTGGGGCAGGTAAGGACTAGATTTGCTCTTCTGAATATAAGACTGTGTCTGGGGATGAAACACATGTGAGGAAATCAGAAATGGAAATTTGCCAGCCTAAGGGAGGTGAGTTTGGGATGCTTCTGTTAGCCTGATAATTCCTCTCCGGAGTTTTCAGTCTGTGGCCTGCCGACCCAATATTAGTATAAGTCCTCTCCTAAAGCACGCAAAGAATGTTTACAGGTGGTTTCATGGCATTCCCAGGTGGAGACACATTTGGGAGGTAGATACACCTAATCGCCAGTCGAGTGGAAAACACGATAGCTTAGGGCTCAGACCGTTTCTCCAGTAGCACCGAGGAAGTGAATGCCCAGGGGCACGGCACACGTGATCACCTGGTCAGTGTGGGCCCTGCTATGCCATGTTCTCTAGGGATTTCAGACGCTGGTCTTGGTTCCTAAATCAGGTCAAAATCCAGGAGACACATCACCCTGATGGAAAAGTCTGCTTTGGGGCACTTAACGAGCGCTCTTCTAGGACCCTGGGCCCAGCTAGAAATCAGAGAGGTGTCAACAGCGCTTTAGGTGAATAGCCGAATTATGTAATTACCCAAATAGAACACTAAACCGTCAGCCTCGGGAGATGCCCTGTGCTTTCACCAAGTGGGGAAGCGTGGATATTCTAATCACTATATCAGTAGATGTCTTAAGAGTCCGCGTCCAGGCTAAGAAGGTGTGTATGTGGGACAGTATATACGGAGAGACTGTGTTACAGCAGAACATCATGACATGTGGCCTAAATCACTGTTTCTTATGATCAACATATGGTTGGGTTTGTCTTTCTATCCACTCGGCAGTCTGAGTCTTTTAATTAGTGAGTTTAGACCACTGGCGTTTAAAATGATATATGATTCCAGTGACTCCATTTATTTCTTCTCTCTTGGCATGTCAATTTTTTTTTTTAGTGTTGCCCTTGAGTTTATTGTATACATTTACAACTAATCCAAGTTTTCTTCCAAACAACACAAATCACTTTTTCATGGGTAGTGAAGATATTTTGTTACAGAGTGTTCATAATTCCTCCTTCCCTTTCCTATAACATTTCTGTTGTTCATTTCATATACTCACAAGCTATAACCATCAAATGTTTTGTTATTATTTTATTTATTTATTTTTTGCGGTACGCGGGCCTCTCACCGCTGTGGCCTCTCCCGTTGCGGAGCACAGGCTCCGGACGCGCAGGCTCAGCGACCATGGCTCACGGGCCCAGCCGCTCCGCGGCATGCGGGATCTTCCCGGACCGGGGCACGAACCCGCGTCCCCTGCATCCGCAGGCAGACTCTCAACCACTGCGCCACCAGGGAAGCCCTTGTTATTATGTTAAACAAACTGTTATCTATTAGGTCAGTTAAGAATAAGAAAAGTAGAATATTTTATTTTACCACTTATTCATTTTCTAGTGTCTTTCCTTTCTTTATGTAGAGCTTGGTTTCTGACCACTCTCATTTTCCTTCTTTCTGAAGAATTTCTTTAACATTTCTTGCAAAGCAGGCAGATCTACTGGCAACAAAATCTCTCAGTTTTTGTTTGTCTGAGAAAGTCTTTATTTCTCCTTCACTTTTGAAAGATAATTTCACAGGGTACAGAAAGCTGGGTGTTTTTTTTTTTTCTTGCAATATTCTAAGTATTTTGTCCCATTCTTTTCTTGCTTTCGTGGTTTCTGAAGAGAAGCCAGATGTAATTCTTACTCCCGCTCCTCTGTAAGTAAAGTTTTCTTTTCTCCTCTGGCTTCTTTCAAGATCGTCTCTTGGTCTTTCACTTCTGCAGTTTGAATATGATAAGCCTAGGTGTAGATTTCAACTTGTCTACACTGAGCTTCTAGCTGTTTGTCAATTTTAGCTGGGGTTTCCTGTCCTCGTACTGGTTCCAGCAGCATGTCTGCCCCTGAGCTTCTGCTGGTGAGTTGTGATTCTCTGTACCTGCCTGTTCTCTCTAACTTTGGGGGCAGCCATGTGCCGTTTGACCTCACCTGTCTGATGGATCTAATAAGAGTTTTGATTTTCAGTAGGTTTAGTTTTTTCTTGTTGTAGGTGCCATGACTTTCCAACTCCTTAAATGCCTGACTGGAAATTGGAAGTTACCTAAACCACTTTGAATATCTTATTCTCTTGTTATTCCATCCTTTAAATCACGAATAGCTGTTGTAAGTTTCTATTTTAGGGAATTTATTTAAATGAACTCCTCTAAGTTCATTTTGATGATAAATTCTCCCCCCAAAGGGGGGAAATATGTATGTCTTTTTGAAAGACATACATGTGTGTAAAGTTGGTAATCAGTAAGTTGATACTGGGTATGTCTATATGCTGTGTCTTTAGAAGGACAATCACCTGTGAATAACTCAGTCATATTTAGTTGCTACAATTTCAAATATTTATAAAGTAAAATACTCATTTGTATAAAACCTGATTTTGCATATTCCCTCCCCCATTTCCATGTCACACCTCTCACGCCATCACCACCAGTGAAGCCACTGCCTCTTCTCACTATTTTGTTGTCAGATCCTCCCTACTCAGCTTGGATGTCACAGTAAGTTGCTATAATTTCTCTTTCGCAGGCATTCTTAGCCCCTCATCTCTTTCTCCTGTTAAATTCCTGAGAGAAAGCAAACGTTGGCAGAATGCCTCAATCCCTCCTCTGCCTGGGAACACGGCAATATGGCACCCGCGTCTCACTCGAGTTCATGACCTCAGAGTGCAAACGGATACTATCACATCAAGTGTCGGGAGCCGCATAAGAAGTGCCTTTGAGTCTCAGCACGGACGAGACCCATAGTGCCTAGCAAAGCTGGTACTATCAGGTACAAATATGGAGAAGCAAAGCTCTCCTCTGTGTGGTTCCCCTTGTTTTCCCCTGGTTTTGCTTAAAGTTATTTTTATAGGATTACTATTAATGTTAGGAAATATCCCCAGTGCCGACGGAGGGTTTAAGGAAAAACCCCAACTTAGGGTAAAACCAAAAAAGACTCCGGCTCCCCCAATGACTACACCCGAAATCCCCACTCCCAGGCCAGGACATTGGGTGCAGGGAAACACAACAGGAGCATTTGTATGGCAAGAGCTTACGTTAGAAGAAAAGCTAGATGAACTATGGCCCCCCTGGGGAGTAATAGATATGCTGGGAAATATTTGGGTAAGGTGGCGAGGAGGATTTATGCTACGTTGGGTGTATTCAAAGCTGGATGAAGTAGGCTACATGGCAAGCTTATACAAGTTACATTGCTTTTTGTACAAAAATGCTTATAAAGGACAAATTATATATTGTAAGTATTTTGCAAAGGAATTTGCTAATAGGTTTAAGGTAGAATGTCCACCCCCAAAGCCTCCCAAATAATTATAAGGAAAAATGTGCGATGTCTGAAGGATAACGGTGAACGTGTAAAGCCTGTGGGAGAGAATTTTTATTACTGTATGGGTTTGTAATTGTTAAGAGAAGAATATGCTTAAGTTTTGGGTTTGTAATTGTTAAGAGAAGAATATACTTAAGTTTTGGGTTTGTAATTGTTAAGAGAAGAATGTACTTAAGTTTTGGGTTTATAATTGTTAAGAGAAGAATGTACTTAAGTTTTGGGTTTGTAATTGTTAAGAGAAGAATGTACTTAAGTTTTGGGTTTGTAATTGTTAAGAGAAGAATGTGTTTAAGTTTTGGGTTTGTAATTGTTAAGAGAAGAATGTACTTAAGTTTTGGGTTTGTAATTGTTAAGAGAAGAATGTGCTTAAGTTTGTACCTTGATTAATGGCCTGATTGAATAGAATGTGCAAATACAAGAACATCTGCTTTTAAGAAAGGTGAAGAAACCGCAAACAGAATTCCAGACCTAGATGTGACCAAGATATACCTAACCACAGGGGATGAAAAAGACCACAGGAGATAAGAGGATTACCTGATCATAAAACCTGCCTAACCTGCTGATATAATCTTTTGATGTAAATGACCTTTGGTTTTACTGTTGTGTACCTTTATTTTGTGGCTTTGGTATGAGAACTAGAATGTTAAGATTGAAAGTGAGATTGCCTCACAGTATAAAAAGCTTCGGAATTGTAACAATAAATTGGCAGATCCTTGCATCCTCTGAGGTGTCTTGCGTTCTGTCCACGCCGACTCCGTCTCCCCTTTGGGTGAAACCTGTCCGGCTGGGGCTGGTCCCCGGCAAGTGGCGCCCGAACAGGGACCTGAAGGGGTAAGTGTATATATATATTTTTCAGACGGATAGGAGTCTCACCATAGGGTGCTGCAGACCCCCAGTTAGAGAAGGACTGGCAAGAGAGGTGAGTAATCGGTGTCAAAATGGGACACGCTGAGTCCAAGGAGAGGCTCTTGTTTATAGATATAGTTAAACATATGATAAATGGAAGAGGAATTAAGGTAACTAATAAGCAATTAACTCAGTTTTTTCAGTTTGTACAGGAACAATGTCCTTGGTTTCCAGAACAAGGAACGGTTAATATAGAAACCTGGCAAAAGGTAGGACAAACTTTGCAGGTTTATTATAATCATTTTGGGCCAGAAAAGGTCCCTGTAGATACTTTTACTTTGTGGAATTTAATAAGAGAAAGTATTGCCCCCTTACCTGAAGGTCAAAAAAAACCATATAAATATCCAACAGAAGTAATAGATGAAAAAACTCCGTTAAATTCCCCAAAAATATCAAAAGAAACTGAGGTTTTGGCTGCAGCTTTAAAAGACTGTAGCCTTAATGATAATGACTCAAAGGAAGAAAATGAGTCACCTACTGATACTAAGCCTAATTTGTTAAAGAATTTTTCTTTTGATGAAGAATTAACACCTGCTGATCAAGATGATTTAGATGCAGCAGCTTATGATTATGAGAGAAGAAAGTATGATCTTGGGGCTTTCCCTGTACGAGAAGAAAATTTAACTAAACCACAGTCAAGAAGTTTTAGGGCGTTGGGGCTTCCCCCATTAGCCTCTCAAAATTCTTCTTCTCAATCTAAAAAGTTAGGAAAAGGAGTGACTAACATAAAGGGGCCTCCTCCACCGCCCCCACCTTTTAATAAAATACAAAAAGAAATTATAAAATCCTTTTAACAATTGTGCCAGAGGTTTGGCATTACTCATAATACTGGAATTCCTTATAACCCACAAGGACAAGCTATAATTGAAAGAACTAATCAGGTATTAAAAAATATGATTTATAAATTACAAAATGGAGATTTAAAATATTTTTCTCCTCATCATATTGTAAATCATTCTTTATTTGTAATCAATTATATAAATATGAATAATGAAGGAAAAACTCCAATGATGATACATTGGGAGGCTAATAACGATAAACCAAAGCCAATGGTTCTTTGGAAAGATGTGTTAACTGGAAAATGGAATGGACCAGACATACTACTAACCAATGGTAGAGGATATGCTTGTGTTTTTCCACAGACCTTTGACTCACCCATCTGGATACCAGATCGTCTAATTAGACATCCGGTGGTAGGGAATTTACCGAAGCGTCTGTCAGGAAATGAGTCTGACACCCGAAATGTCAGAGAAAGAGAAACCGAAGGACTCAATGACAGAAACGCTGGTTCCCCCGCTGCAACAATTATCACTTAAGTCCACATGTCATAGAGAGACTCAAACTTCTCCTGAGCATTTAGAGCCTAAGCTTCTTGGGACCCAACGCCGGGGAAAAAAGAGGAGATATGCTGCTTCTACTTTAGATGCGCAACGGGTAACGTGGGGAGCTATAAAAAGGCTTTGCCAGGATGCTGAAAATGCTGTAAACACTCAAAAAATACCTTTGACTACCGCTAACTTTTTTGTGGCCATGTTAAGTCTTTTATCAGTACAGGTAAATGCTAACGATACGTACTGGGCTTATTTTCCTGATTTTCCTATACTACATGCTTATACATGGAAAGATGCTATTATTCCGGTAACTTCCTCATTTCCTGAACTAACTGATGGTGTTCATGATGTACAAGGCTACAAACAATTTGTTATAAATAATAATTTTTCTTTTAAGGGACAATCGGATTTTCCTCCGATTTGTTTCTTTTTAAATTCTGAGAGGTTAAGAAAATCAGATCGTGTAAAAAATGGATGTTTACCGATAGTAAATTCAGCCTTTTTAACTGATTCTCCTAAAGAGGATAATAATGTTAAAAGAAACTTATGGGTGTTATTAGGAAGATTTATGGGACAAAATAAGGTAGATAATAAAGTACAATTTGTTAGCACAAAACATCCTCAAAGATACCCAGATTGTGATAATGCTTTAAGTAAGGCAACAGAGGAATGGAAATGGATTGATGATGGTGGTGGATATCCTTATTGGATATACTGTATGAATAATAAAGAAATTCGTATTAATATTCCTGGAACTAAGTATTATGTATCAGATTGGAGTATTAATACCCCTGAAAATAATTACCGGCAATATCTAAAATATGCTGCAAATTATGCTTGGAATGAATCTATGATTCCCTCACAAATAAAAGTAAATAGATGGAATAGTCATGGATGGGTAGCACCTATATATACATTTACTAATAACAATGAGACTTCCTTTCAACCACAATTATGGAGATTGCCCTTAGCTACAAGTTCAATTATATTAAGAAGGCCTAATGTTCAAGAGAGTAAGTATTTTATCCAGGCTTGTGTGACTTCTCCATATTCCATATTATTGACTAATAAAACTGAAAAATTACAAATTATAAAAAACAATGGAAGGTTTTTTATAACTTGTGATGAATGTGCATTAACAACCTGTGTGAATTCCAATATGAATATAAAAACAATTATGTTATTAAAAAGACCAGCTTATATTATGCTGCCAGTAATGCTTAATGAATCTTGGTATACAGATTTAGGGACAGAAATTATAAAACAGGTTAGAGAACTTATGAGGCCAAAAAGATTTGTAGCTACTTTAATTTTGGGGATTTCCGCATTGATAGGAATATTGAGCTCTTTTACTGTTGCAACGTATGCCTTAGTGAAAGAGGTACAGACAGCGCAATATGCTAATGATTTATCAAAAAATATATCCTTGGCTTTAGCTACTCAAGAAGCTATAGATAGAAAATTAGAAACTAAGGTTGATGCCCTTGAGGAAGCAATTTTACATATTGGTCAAGAACTTACTGCTTTAAAAATTCGCTTATCCTTAACTTGCCATAAAAAATACTCCTGGATATGTGTCACTCCCTTAAAAGTAAATCATTCTGAGTATTCCTGGGAAAAAATTCAAATGCATATTTTAAATGTATGGAATTCTAGTGATTTGGGAATTGATTTGGAACATTTGCATAAACAGATTCATGATATTGCAGCCTCACAATATGATATGAATCCCTCTAAGGCTGCTGCAGAATTTTTACAAAATTTACAAAGTTATTTTAATGGTAATTCATTTATGCATATTTTAATAAATTATGGGGCTGCCGGAGTAGTTATAATTTTACTTCTTATTTCTTTTCCAGTCATAATCCGATTAATTCAAGCTGCTCTTCAGAGTGTACATAGAACCAAAGTGGAATTGCATACTGCCTTTTTAAAAAAATAAAAAAGGGGGAGATGTCGGGAGCCGCATAAGAAGTGCCTTTGAGTCTCAGCACGGACGAGACCCATAGTGCCTAGCAAAGCTGGTACTATCAGGTACAAATATGGAGAAGCAAAGCTCTCCTCTGTGTGGTTCCCCTTGTTTCCCCCTGGTTTTGCTTAAAGTTATTTTTATAGGATTACTATTAATGTTAGGAAATATCCCCAGTGCCGACGGAGGGTTTAAGGAAAAACCCCAACTTAGGGTAAAACCAAAAAAGACTCCGGCTCCCCCAATGACTACACCCGAAATCCCCACTCCCAGGCCAGGACATTGGGTGCAGGGAAACACAACAGGAGCATTTGTATGGCAAGAGCTTACGTTAGAAGAAAAGCTAGATGAACTATGGCCCCCCTGGGGAGTAATAGATATGCTGGGAAATATTTGGGTAAGGTGGCGAGGAGGATTTATGCTACGTTGGGTGTATTCAAAGCTGGATGAAGTAGGCTACATGGCAAGCTTATACAAGTTACATTGCTTTTTGTACAAAAATGCTTATAAAGGACAAATTATATATTGTAAGTATTTTGCAAAGGAATTTGCTAATAGGTTTAAGGTAGAATGTCCACCCCCAAAGCCTCCCAAATAATTATAAGGAAAAATGTGCGATGTCTGAAGGATAACGGTGAACGTGTAAAGCCTGTGGGAGAGAATTTTTATTACTGTATGGGTTTGTAATTGTTAAGAGAAGAATATGCTTAAGTTTTGGGTTTGTAATTGTTAAGAGAAGAATATACTTAAGTTTTGGGTTTGTAATTGTTAAGAGAAGAATGTACTTAAGTTTTGGGTTTATAATTGTTAAGAGAAGAATGTACTTAAGTTTTGGGTTTGTAATTGTTAAGAGAAGAATGTACTTAAGTTTTGGGTTTGTAATTGTTAAGAGAAGAATGTGTTTAAGTTTTGGGTTTGTAATTGTTAAGAGAAGAATGTGCTTAAGTTTGTACCTTGATTAATGGCCTGATTGAATAGAATGTGCAAATACAAGAACATCTGCTTTTAAGAAAGGTGAAGAAACCGCAAACAGAATTCCAGACCTAGATGTGACCAAGATATACCTAACCACAGGGGATGAAAAAGACCACAGGAGATAAGAGGATTACCTGATCATAAAACCTGCCTAACCTGCTGATATAATCTTTTGATGTAAATGACCTTTGGTTTTACTGTTGTGTACCTTTATTTTGTGGCTTTGGTATGAGAACTAGAATGTTAAGATTGAAAGTGAGATTGCCTCACAGTATAAAAAGCTTCGGAATTGTAACAATAAATTGGCAGATCCTTGCATCCTCTGAGGTGTCTTGCGTTCTGTCCACGCCGACTCCGTCTCCCCTTTGGGTGAAACCTGTCCGGCTGGGGCTGGTCCCCGGCAATCAAGCGAACCGTCCATACTTCCTTACCGTGTCTTTTGCTTTTTCTGAACCTCTGTTTGACAACTTCTGTCTCTTCCTAAGTGTTGAATCTATAGCCGCCTTCCTCGCTCTGCTGCTGGTCTTCCTTTACGCGTCATTGAGAAAAATGGAAGAGTCCTCTTCCTCTTTTCTGTTTCCTCACCAGCGCATCAGCGAGTGCGCACCCCTCCTTCCGCTTCTCCACCTCTGTCTCCTAAGCAGCGCATCAGCCGTGCGTGCCCCTCCTTCCGCTTCTCCACCTCCTTCCCCAGGACAGGGAACCGCTGTCTCCGCTCCTGTCAGAGACCTGCCCTCACCTGAGAGCTGTGACCTCGCTTCTCAGAGCCTGGCTCCTGCTGGGACCTCTTCTCTCCCCTGCACCATCACTACAGCTATTTTTATTATTTAAGTTCTTTCATCATAAAACCACGTTTTCTCCTGATGAAAACATCTGCGCTTGCCTCCTTGTGCACGTGGTTTCCAGCTGTCCCCTCATCTCTCCGCTCCACTGAGTAGAGGCACGAGATCGCCTGTGTTTACCCAGAGGACTTGCTGAGCCACTGTCTTCTTTTTCTCCGCACGCACTCCCCACCACGACCCTCCCTGGTCAGGCTCTGGCCTCATGTCCGTGTCCTCACATCCAGCACTTGCTTCTCTGTTTATTCCTCACCCAGATGCTTTTCAGTATTTGACACCGTTCACCGTGTTTTCCATCTTGAACTCTTTTTCTCTCCCCTGAGCTTCTATCCAAACAAAAATTCAGTTTTTCCTTCTATACCGTATTCCCCATGAACTCCCTTTCTTTTCTTTTCCCTCATTTGTCTTCCTTTTCTTCTTGTCTTTAAAATGTTGCAGCCCTGGCTCCCAGGCACTTGAACCTTGGCCATCTACCTGCTCTGTCTGTGATCTCAACTCTTTCACGGCTTAAATACACCTATAGGTCATGACTCTCAAATATATTCCTAAGTCCTGACTCGTCTCCGTATAACTCAGGCTGGTATGTCAGGCTGTGCCCTTGACTTTTCCAGTTGGGTGTTAAATAAGCATTTCAAACTCAACATGCCCCCAGTAGAGCTCCCACAACCATGCCCCTGAGCTTCTGCTGGTGAGTTGTGATTCTCTTTATCTGCCTGTTCTCTCTTTGGGGGCAGCCATGTGCCGTTTGACCTCACCTGTCTGATGGATCTAATAAGAGTTTTGATTTTCAGTAGGTTTAGTTTTTTCTTGTTGTAGGTGCCATGACTTTCCAACTCCTTAAATGCCTGACTGGAAATTGGAAGTTTCCTAAACCACTTTGAATATCTTATTCTCTTGTTATTCCATCCTTTAAATCACGAATAGCTGTTGTAAGTTTCTATTTTAGGGAATTTATTTAAATGAACTCCTCTAAGTTCATTTTGATGATAAATTCAAAGCCCAAGCTTTAAAGTTAATCCATCAGCAGTGATTGAGTGTCTCCACACACAGTGCCCAGAGTCAGTCCATCCGCAAGTCTTACTTATTCTGTGCCTGGAAAACCTCCTGAGCCCGACCTCTTCTCACCACCTCCACCTTTATTTCACCATCATCCATCACCTGATTAACTTCATCCTTGTCCCACTACTTTCATTCTAAATCCTTAATACCAGTTTTTTACACAGTAATCAACAGAAAGATTTTCTAAAGTGTGACCATGCTGCACCCTTGCTTACAACTCTGATGGCTTTTTACCCCAAGTTTATCTTTGCCTAACAGTGTCTGCAAGGTCTGGCTGTGGTTTTACCTCTAGCCTTTCTCTCCCTAACTTACTGTGTTCCGGCCTGACTGACTGACGTGCAGACACTGAAGTACATTGTGTTCAATCCCGACCCACTAGCCCTTCCTTCTCTCCTCTTCTTCTCTGATTTTTACACATCTTGTTTATTTTCTTTTGAAAAGGGCTTACCTGACCAACGAAGGAAGGAGTCATTCAGTTACTCTTCCACCATCTCAGTTAATGCTCTAACTGCTAGTGGGACACTAATCCATTAGCATGGAAGCCTCATGAAAGAATGAGTCTCCCGTGTGTTGGTTGTACATCTGTGCCCAGGGCAGCGCCCGGCACTGACTACACATCAGTGATGTGTGTGAGGTGACAGACCCTCCAGGGATGAAGGGGGCCCAGTGGGGCATCAGGGAGATGCCTAAAGAAACTGTGGTCCTATCAGATGCGAAGAAGAGGAATATTACTTCAGAACAGAATTGAGCGGTAAATAAATGTGTTTAATTCAGTCAGTGGATGGAGAGCTTTGGTTGGTAGGCTTCAGATTTAACTCAGATGAGTCTGTAGACCCTGTAGTCCCCAGTAGTTGTGGAGTTCTGTTCTTGTGACTATAGGGCTTCCTGCTCTCACACAGTGTCTGGGGGTACAAATCAAGGTGATATAAAAATACTGAAAAGGGAATCTCGATTTGTCTGGAATGGTAATAATTGTCAGTGGGTAAGCATATTGAATATGAATTCCAGAAAAACTGAACTAGATATGAAACATTATGAAGAAAATCAAGCCCGTTTTCTGAATGTTCTTGTGTTCCATTGAGAACAACTGCAAACATTTAGTATTGTTTTGTTTATTATGCTTAAAAGAACTTGGCAGGTTAGAGGCTTAACAGATAAAACTTATTTTTCTTTTTGAAATGTGTAAAGAGACTCATTACCTTAACATTTATGATTGAAAGGTATAAAGGAATTTTCACTAAGATTTTAAGCAGTATTGTAATATTTAGAACTTATAATAATCAACTTTTTGAGTATAACTCATTAGATTTATAAGACTTATTTAATAACTAGAAATATTTTGCTTGTTAGATAGACAATTAGGTACTCAGGAAACTGGATATATTAAATTTATAATATTTACAAGGTATAAAAGATTTTAATCATCTACAATATAAAAACCTTGTAAATACTTGATAAGTTGTACTATTTTGTAAATAGAGTAATATGTATAAACTAGATTTAATAACAAATTATTTTTACTTGTACTTCAATAAATTAAGTAAATTGAATAATAATTTAAAAATAAGTCTTTATTGTAAATATAAGCCACCCTAGTGAAGTTAGAAGGGCCCATATTCTCATGCACATTCACACTTCATCTCATTTGAGCTTTACAAATAAACCCTTGTGAAGTAGATGTACATGTCTTACCTCTGCTGCTTTAAGATGGGACACATACATTCCCATGAGCTTAATCAGTAAACAACAGCCCTCGTCATCGCTGGACCTTCCCAGTTTACTCCACCTGAGACACTTTGCTTATCCTTTACCTTCCTCCTGTTGGCTAATTTCTCCCTATCTTTTCTCAAAAAATCCTGCAAAATAGAATAGATGTGCTTCCCATGTATTTCCTTTGCTTTCTGTACAAACCTCAAGACAGTCCTTGATGGTTGTTGTAATGGTTTATTTAGCTGTTCCTAGACCCTAAGTGCATTGACAAGGATCGCATATTTTTCACAATGAAAACCTCAATGTCTTGTATATTTTTTTCAATTTCTTTCTTTACTTTCCCCAGCTTTATCGGAGGATGATTGATGTGTTAAACTTGCACATCTTTAAGGTGTCCAGCAAGAAGAGGACATAGGGCGACAGCTCACTGACACAGATCTTGGTGATGATTGTTTGGGTGTGACACCAAAAGCACAGGCAAAGAAAGCAAGAATAAACAAGTGAGACCTCATCCAACTAAAAAGTTTCTCCACAGCAATAGAAACGATCAGCACCTATAGAGAGTGAGAGAATATGTACAAGCCCTATATCCAGTAAGGGGTTAATATCCAAAATACATAAGGGACTCCTACAACTTAATAGCAAAAGAACCAAATAACCCAACTGAAAAAGTGGGCAAAAAACCTGAATAGACATTTTCCCAAAAAAGACATATAAAGGATCAACAAGTACATAAAAATGCTCAACATCACTAATTTTCAGAGGAATGCAAATCAAAACCACAATGAGATACCACCTTGCACATCTTTTTAGCACATAGTAGGTACTAAGTGAACACTGTTGTTAATGGAAGCTATTTTGTGGATAAAGCCATGTAGCTAGAGCTTAAATGCAATAGAGATTCTACTCCTACATTCATCTTTCCTCCCCCAAATCAATATCTTAAAAGTCTCTGAAATAAATATATTATGAAAATTGTCCCTCAAGATTGGAATTGGAAAACCGGATTTTGAAATATTGCCCTATTTTATTTTTAGTCTATTTTTTTTAGGCTATCGGGATATTCTGAAATCAGTTCAAATTGTCAGTAGGTAGTGAGCCAGTCAGCCCTAACAGGGCATTAGGAGATGCAGCATGTGAGTTGGAAGCCGAAGAATATACATGTATACAACACATTTTTAACTTCTAGGCTACCAGCGTCTCCAGCACCATTACGAGACGCTGATCAGTGCTGTGTACAGAATAAGGCCACCACCCTCCAGGAGCTGACGGTCCAGGTAGAGGAAGCAGAAGCCACAAGGAATACGGGTGAGTGCAGAGGCTAAGTGACCGTACGTTGTGGGACTACAGGAGAACTAAGGATGCCCCGTGGGGTGGAGCAAAGGAGGATGCGCTCATGGAGAATGCCTCAACAGTTACTGTACCAAGGGCAGTGCCTGGTCCATGGCAGGAAATAAGTATTTACGGAGTGAAGGGATACGTGAACGTGGAATTAAGTGGGGTCTTAAAGAAATGATTAGTCAAACACATTTGGCCAAACTTTATGAATAAAATTATCCATAAACCCTATGATCCTTTAAAAATATCTTGGGACTGTTGAATTAATCTAGTCTTCCCTGTGTTTCCCTCTCCAACATCTGTGTTTTAACAGGCTCATTTAAAAGCCTTCGCCTAAAGAGTGATTATTATGAAATGTTAGAGGTGGGTGTTGGGGAAGTGTTTGTAAAGAATAGGTTTCAGAACTAGTCACAGCTCAGCACAGGGACAACTACCTGCTCTAGTCTGGATAAAACATTTAAAAAGAGGCACGAAAGGGGTTTAGTGGCAGAAGACTATGGTTTCACATTAGCATTTCCATATGGAGAAAAGGCCAGGGTGGTAAGAAAATAAGATGAAGGGATTTGGCAAACACATCCTTGTTTTTATTTGTGTTAATTGCATTTTTGCTACTTTTACTTTTAAATATATTTGCGATATCTTAGACTATGTATTTGCAAATGAGAGTTTGAGGAAATTTTTCAAGATAACATATCTCAAGTAAAATTATCATAAGTTCAAATCAGCTTTTGAACGCTTAAAGTAATTAAAATGGAATGCAAAGTCAAGATGAACTTTATCGTGTAAAAAAACTAATGAATTAATTAGAGTCCTCAAATATACAATGGTTTGAAGGAGAATTAGAATTTTGATGCCGTGTCTTCCGGGCTTATTTCATTTGTAGAGGTCAAAAGATTTAATGATTTTGAATTCACAGATGCTTTTAATAACATTTTGCGGCAATAATGGAAAACAGGATTCAACAGCAATACTCACGTTGAGCTTGACACGATATCATGAAACAATTCAGCCTCTGTTTAATCTACAGATACTCCGGTTTTCATTAACTTTACGAGTGTTGTTTGATTGAGTCAAATCAATATATTCCCACAAGTAGCATTAATTTATATGAGAGGGAAAAAAGTTTAAAAGATAATTTACTTTTCAGATTAATTCAGGTTAATACATTATTCACAAAAATTCCAGCTAGCCTTTGCAAATAATTATAAGAATTTTGTAATGAACAACACTCTGTCAACCCCTTTCCATGTCTTAAGCCATGATACTTTCAAAACAGTGCCATTTAAATGTGTGGAGAATGTAGATTCCAAAGCAGTTCGAATATATGGTGCAAATTTAAAAATCGTTGCAATTCAACTCTGCTCAAGAATATCAGGTTAAGTATTAACTATCTTAGCTATGAAAAGTAATAATAAAAGACAAAATAAAACTTCAAACCTGTAGTTCTTTGGTGCCCAGGACTAGTATGTACTTTAGATTTCCCATTTTCCCCTGTATCACATATATTCTTAGCTCTATTTTAGAATTTGAATTTTCAATTTTCCTTCATCACGTTCAGCCTCGTCCCTCTCTTTGGTGTGAGATACCTGCTTACCCCAGGGCACTTACCTGCTTTCCATGTTCACCTAATATTGGTCTTGATGGAACCACCAGATTGGCTACCCATACCCTTCATCATGTCACTGATTGCACTGATCATTATCTTAGCAATTATTTGGATAATCCTATGTAATTATACAAGATGTGGATTTTACTCAGTTAATACCACACCTTCCAGTGTTATATAAAATGTTAGCATAATAAAAAAGTAACTGTGTCAGACTAATTCTGCTTTTTAATTATTCATGTTAGCATTGCAAATTTGTAGTGTTGATTTTGGAGCATGGTTCATGTTATAACTGAGCTTGCTGTCTCCATGTCTGGGTTTACGTGTGAATGCCAGCCTCATCTATAGCTAGAAATCATAGTTTTGCCCAGGTGCATTGAAGATAAACAAAAACAAAAAAGACAAAAAGACAATAACATATTTCCAGTGGACCTTAGCTGCATTTCTGTTTGCTCAGCTGAGTCATTTGTCTCTATTTATCTTCTTTCTCCCGTTGCTTCTAATTTCAATGTATCGTACACGTGGATAGGCTGTATTCACGAGTTGGTGTTTCTTTCTGTCTTCAGAGGTTCTGCTGAACATGCTGACCAGCTAGGACAAGTGGGGAATCATATAACTATTGTCTGAAATTACATGGCCAAAAAGTAGTTGATATCAATATTTATTTGTTTTTATATTTAGATCGCCATGATTAAATAATGGGCAATCATTAAATCTGCAAATAGGTTAGAAATCAGAACACCTGGATTCATCCTTTTATTCGTATCTGTTATTATTTGCTCAGGCTCAGTGCAATGGCCGTGTTTCTGTGTGGCGGGCAGAGCTACTGGCTATGGTGATTCAGGAGCCAGACCCCTTTCTCGGGTTCTGCCGCTCCCGGGGGCTGCAGGTGTACATGTTATGAGAGGGTGCGGACACCTTACCGTCTGTGACAGTGGACAGGTAATGTAGAGCCTGGATTTCTACTTCTTCATGTGTAAAACAGAGAAGATAGACGAGCCGATCTTCTAACACTAGTCATTTATGATGATGAGTCATAGAAAGTGGACCACTGCAGGGAATTACATAAGGAAAAAATTAAGGAACATATTTTATATGCAGTTTTTATATTCTAGAAACACGTGCAAAGCTTTCTAAGTTTTAAATTTTGCACAACTCTTATATGGAAACAACACAGGAAAAATAAACTATACCTCTACCAGCTTAGAATATAAATTGAAATATTCTACAGTATTTAATGTCAGCATAAATGAATATAATTCATTACAATAATAAAAAAGATGATGAAGTTTAAGATAGCTAACAAAATAATAAAATATTTCATATGAGAACAGCTGCAAATTAAGACATTCATTTGCATTGAAAATGCATTTAATAACATTCAAAAATATTTTTCCATATAATCCTTGGAAGACTAGAAATAGAAATATCTTCTTTAACATTTTATTTTGTTGTCTTTTTTGCGGTATGCGGGCCTCTCACTGTCGCGGCCTCTCCCGTTGCGGAGCACAGGCTCTGGACGCGCAGGTTCAGCGGCCACGGCTCCCGGGCCCAGCCGCTCTGCGGCATGTGGGATCTTCCTGGACCGGGGCACGAACCCGTGTCCCCTGCATTGGCAGGCGGACTCTCAACCACTGCGCCACCAGGGAAGCCCCAAGCACACCTTTTTTACAGAATTATTTGTGAACAAGATGCAAGCATAAATATAAAATAAACCAAGGAACTACAGCTTAGACCATAAAAAGATATGTTGCTCATCTACAGCAGGTTAAAATTGGTAAAATTTTCACTTTTATATCATCTATCATCTATCTAATGTGTGCATAGTCAAATAACAGAAATCATTGAAATAGTGTAAAGTTACTACAGTAGAAAAATTGTGAGACAAAAATCCAAGTCTGTAAGAAGCAACTCAACTGACTGTTTGCTGTGATTCACTCATTTCTTCTACAAACATTAATTAATTGGCTAATCCATGACCTTGGCAAGGCAGTGAGAACTGAACGGTAAAAAGACAGAGTTTTGTGGCTGTAAGTCATAGTCTAGATAGGAACACAGACAAAAACCTAGTAAACACCCATGAGCAAATTCACAATGTGGTTAAGTTGTAAGTGAAACGAACATGGGACTGAGACAGAACATATTTAGGGTGTCAGGACATGGGGTTATGGGTTAAGGTAAATATTTCTTATTTTTACCTTATTCAGCGTCCAATCAGGGAACCAGGAACCATACCAAGGACATTTATGTCTTGTATTGATAAGGAAGTTTATTAAAAAAAGTTCAACCGTCACTGGATTCAAACTAACAGGTAGGCGAATAATGCTGTAGTAAAAAATGCGTGATATCAAAGCAGAACATTCTTCATGTGAATTAAGGTTATTGAAATCAAATGCCTCATCTCTGGCACACTGACATGGTGAAAAGAAAGAAGCAGCTTCATTCCAGAAACGTGTTTCCTCATTGGCATTTACATTTTGGCCAAGATGGAAACTATGCTATTATTAAAAATACTGGATGACTGGGAAGTCTAATTATAGCACAGGAAAAAGAATGTTTGGATTAACAGCTTCCATTCACATACACTACATTTAAAAAATTTCAGAAGCATACAAAGAGGTCACCACTGGCAAAGCCCATCCGCCTGCCGGTGCAGGGGGCACGGGTTCGTGCCCCGGTCTGGGAAGATCCCACATGCCGCGGAGCGGCTGGGCCCGTGAGCCATGGCCGCTGCGCCTGCGCGTCCGGAGCCTGTGCTCTGCAATGGGAGAGGCCACGACAGTGAGAGGTCCGCGTACCGCAAAAAAAAAAAAAGAAGCCAACCACATTAGCAAAACTGAAGCTTGGAGTAAACCGAGAATATTGGCCTGAGACTTTTAGATTTGATAGTTCTTTCTTTAAGCAACCTATTGGTTATTTATGTAGATGTACCAGTTCATTTTAAATGGATAATATTAATAATTCTGCGGTAATTTTAATCCAGGCTCAGGAGCTTATATAAACCTTTTATTTCAGAGGTTTCTCTCTAATACTGCTCCAGCGGGAGAATGTGGGTCCCCCCCTTATTACACAGGGGTAGGCAGAGGTCCAAGGTCCCCGCTGGGCCTCCGTTGACACATAGTGGGAAGCACCCTTGCTGTTGCTGGGCATGGGCGGAGGTTCCCATTCCCATGGGTACTTCCCTGCCCCGGGGGTCAGGAGGCCTTCATCGCTGCTCCCACTGACTGGTCTCCACTGACACCAGCCCAGTACTGTAGGGGAGGGGGAACCTCATTACTACCAGGTGGAGGTGGAAGTTGTCTCCCCATCTGGCCTCCAGGACGTCACTGGTGGCGGGGGGAGCCTTAGTCATGTCTGATGGAGATCTCTTTGATTGTTTAGCTCATTTTTTCTAGATTGGTTTGCTATTGTTGCTGCAACAAATTACCTCAAACTTAGTGGCTTAATACAACACACATTTATTCCCTTTCAGTTCTGGAGGTTTGAGATCTAAAATCAACATGTAGCAGGGCTGTGCTTCTTCTTGAGGCTTCAGGAGAGAAGCGTTTCCATGTTTTCTCAGTTTCTAGAGGCTGCCTGCATTCTTGGCTCCTGGCTCCCTCTTCGTATCACTTTAACCCCGTTTCCATGGTCCTGTTTCCTACTACTGACTCTGGTCCTCCGGCTTCCCTTTTATCAGGGCCCGTATAATCACACTGAGCCCACGGGTGTAATCCCGGGTACTCTCCCCATCTCAAAATCCTCCACTTTATCCTATCTGCAAAGTCTCTCTGAACACACCAGGTAACAAGCCACAATTGCTGGGATTCAGACATGGTCCCCCATCTTTGGGGGGGGTCATTATTCAGCCTACCCCACCTCCATCTAAACCATTGTTAATTCTAACAGTTTCCATCACCAAAATGGCAACAATTTTACTCTCAGTCTCCGTCTTTATCACCCTGATGCAGGCCTCCATCTCTTACCTTGATGTTGGCCATCCAGAGGCTTCACACAGCAGCAAGAATTATGAATTAGAAGCCCGGAAGGCTTTTTGAAAGGGATGGAAGTAGGGCTAGGCTTTAAAAGGACGCTGTAACGCTCTGATTACAAAATATGACGGTGTAAAGAGCATTTTCGTAAACGGGCTCACGTTAATTGAATTTCTTCACATGCAAGACCTTGGCAATAACCTTTGCTTGGATGAGTATACAAACAGGCAAAAGATCAGGAGAGGCCGAATGTGTTATATTATCTGAGAGGAAACTTGCGTGTCTGTTACGCTGTGCTGTTGAAACAAGGTGGGTGTTGGACAGACATTGAAGAACAACTATTGAATGGAGTTAAGAATGTATTTCCATGGAAAAGGAACTTAATTAAATTCAACTAACCTTGATTGAGCATGTTCTGTGCTAGACTTGACTAGGAAAAATCTAAATATACGAAGAATAAGACATAGCACTTGCCTAAATCAGCTTAAATTGAATAAGTGTTATAAAGCACTCAGATCATGACATTATACATAAGCTTGAAAAATTGTGTAGAGGTTCCTAGAGGATTTGCACACAAATTATTCTATCTGGTGGTTTGGGAAGATTTATTTTTTTCTGTCAGCAGAGATTAATAAAGTAGAGAATGTACTAGAAGCAGTCAAATAGAGCAACTGATTACCACAAAATCATCAGGCACTCAGAGTATATACAAGTGGACAGAATGGGCACAATTAAAAACTGTCACCAAGACGATGTAAATGGTAAAGGGGCAGAGAATAAGTTAGAGAAGGTGAAGGGAATAGTGCAAGCATTTTATACCACCCAGTTTTCCATAGCATCCTTCCTTCATTTCAGAAAGGTATGTTTTATTTCATGGGGAAGATTGGTACATGGAAACACCTTTGTCGGAATCAGGAGTCAGTCTGATTTCCATCAATATTATACTGATATCAGTTGTCACCTTTCCTGAACTTTTCCAGCAAGATATGTGTCACACAGAGTGAAGTCAGAAAGAGAAAAGCAAATATCGTATAATAATGCATATATGTGGAATCTAGAAAAATGGTATAGGTGATCTTAGTTGCAAAGCAGAAGTAGAGACACAGATGTAGAGAACAAACGTATGGATACCAAGGGGTGGGGGGGGAGGGGTAGGGAGACTGGGATGGACACATATACACTATTGATACTATGTATAAAATGGACAACTGATGGCAACATGCTGTATAGCACAGGGAACTAACTCACCTAGTGCTCTGTGGTAACCTAAATGGGAGGGAATTAAAAGGGAGGGGATATCTGTATGTGTATGGCTGATTCATTGTGTTGTGCAGTGGAGGTTAACACAACATTGTAAAGCAACCATACTCCAATAAAAATTAATTTAAAAAAAAAGAGCTTCCAGCACTGTGTGGAATAAAAATGGTAAGAGTGGGGGAAAAAAAGATATAATGTTTCAGTGTCAAAATATCAACTCCAATATCACAGAAAATTTAAAAAGATCAAAGTTTAAATCAATTGTCTAGCTACCCTAACACAAATTGTTAGCCTACATTCAGTTAATGTTGTTCTAGAAACGTGAGATAAAATTGTGTGTTTTCCAAAAGAGGGGAAATGTGTTTTCATGTGTGAATTTTATTAAATTGTCATAACCTTCTAAGCCCTTGACAAGTGGCATTAATCAATAACTTCTTACAATGTGGAGATTTAAGTGGTCCTTCTTGATACACTAATCGAGGAAGAAAATTTTATCAAATATCTTACATATTAAACATCTTGTAAAATACACTTCGAAGTTTTGAATGTGTCTCGCTATTCACTGGATTTAGAAGTGAGTCATTTTCACCTGCTGGGGTGTAGGGCAGAGTGGATTGTTACTGGAACGAAACACTCTCAGGAAACGGCAGCCACTTATGTTCTCTCAGCAGGGCATGTACCCTCCCGCCACAATAAAATGGTTTGACTTTAGCAGGAGAAATATGTTAACATGTTTTTTACTCAAGAGAACAATCTTGTAATTTCAGTGTTTTAGTAGAGAAAAGGACTTTTAAAAACCCAATTATTTCATCTCAGAAAGGCGTACAGGCTCATTATAGACTACAGCCTGCGTTGCGAACTTCACACAGCGCGGAGCTGATTGATCGTTAGAATCGATGAGTGTTGCTTATCTTTTTAAAAGCAATACTTTAATAAATCAATTAGAGTTGTCTAAATATAATGTTGTTCCTGTCACACCATCCAGAAAATACATGGCTTAACTCTTAACAAAGATATATATTTAAAACTCTTAATGAAGGTACATATTTAAAACCATAGAACCTTTGGCTGAGAAAAGAACTGAATATTAAAATTGGAGGAATAAACTTGCCAAAGGGTGTGTTAACAATAACACACTCTTTTATTGTTAGTCCCTGTGCTAACAATAAAGTGTGTGATTCAGTGGATTGTGTATGAAACCACCGAGCTGGCATTAAATAGACCTACCTGAAAAGTGTCGATTCAGTGTCTGGAATAAGAGCTACGGTCAAGGGGTAGTGAAGATACGAAACCCTAAATATTAATCCTTGCTAGATTGCTGTACGTGTAGCAGCCCCCTGGTCTAGAAGCTGCAACCCTCCCTGAAAATAATCCGAGTAGTGACTCCAGAACATAGCTTCTGGTGCCCCCAAAAAGGGCCTGCCCAGTCCCAAGGACCCTCACTCTAAAAGCACAAAGATAGAGGACTCCCGTTGTGTATGTACAGCTATCCTTAAACAGAAGTGATTCATCTCCCAGGGTTACTGTTATCAAAAACACCACCACCTACCCACATGTATCATCAGCTTCCAGGGAAAGAAAGGTAGGAGATTAACCAAAGGTCTGATGCTCATGAAGAAGGGGAAGGTTTTTGCTAAGCCGTACCCATAGTCTTTAACTCTATTTACAAATAATGTACTGAATTACATTAACTGATTTCTTAATGTTACACCAAACTTGGACTTCTAATATACGTCCACTTGTGTAATAATGTATTATGCTTCTTATTTAATGATGGTTTTGATGTATGTATTTTTTATCATTCTCCTGTGAGGGATAATTGGTCTACATTTTTTCTTTTAAAAATTAATTAAATTTTTAAAAATGTTGTTTTTAATTGTGGTAAGTGCACTACAACAGATTTTTTAAATTAATTTTTATGGGAGTATAGTTGATTTACAATGTTGTGTTTGTTTCTGCTGTACAGCAAAGTGAATCAGTTATATGTAGACATATACACACTCTTTTTAAAATTCTTTTCCCATATAGGTCTTTACAGAGCACCGAGTGAGTTCCCTGTGCTCTACAGCAGGTCTCAACAAATTTTGAGGTGCACCACAGTGTATCGTTAGCTCATAGCACCATGTTGTACAGCAAAGCTCTAGAATTTCTTCATCTTGCATGATTGAAACTTTATATCTGTTGAATAACTACCCACTTTTTCTGCCCCTGGTCTCTGGCAACCACCATTCTACCTCTGTGTCTGAGTTTGACCATTTTCAGTATTTCATATAAGCGAAATCACATATAAGTATGTCCTCCTGTGACTGGTATATTTCACTTAGCATAATGTCTCCCAGGTTCATGCATGTTATTGGAATCATCAAGTAGAGTTGAGGTGGCTTTCCAAAATAAAGAAAAATATCAAGGTTGAAAATATAAATTGAGAGAAAAAGAAGATCGAGACATTCTTGGCAACAAGCGTGAAAATGGAAATGAGATGCCTTAAAACTCTCCACCAGACGCAGAGCTACCCAACTCCTCTTGGGATCTGAAGTCTTCTTGTAGCGTTTTTGTCTGGCTGTTATCAGGGTAACGCTGGCCTCATAGAAGGAGTTTGGAAATGCTCTCCCCTCTCCAATATTTTGAGAGTTTGAGGAGGATTTGTGTTGATTAAATTCTGTGAAATTTAATGGTGTGTTTTATGGCCCAGATTGTGATCTATCTTGGTAAATGTTTCCCGTGAGCTTGAGAACAATGTGTATTCTTCAGTTGTTGAACGTGTCCTATAACTGATAGCACAGGTTTATGTATCTCCACTGATTTTCCCGATGCTTCGTCTTTCGATTACTGGCGTGATATGTTGGCATCCCACAACTGTAATAGTGGATCGGTCTATTTCTCCTTTCAGTTCTATCAGTTTTTGCCTCACATATTTTGATGCTCTTTTGTTTATGCATATACATTCAGTGTATGTCTGTTTTCTTGGAAAATTGACCATTTCACAATTGTGTAATGTTTCTTTTCTCCCCCAGATAACTTGCTTTGCTCTGAAGTCTGCCTTGTCTGAAATTAACAGACACTCCAGCTTTCCTTTGATTAACATTAGCATGGCACGTATTTCTTACTTTTTTTTTTTTTTTGGCTGTGTCTCGCGGCTTATAGGATTTCAGTTTCTCTACCAGGGATAGAACCCGGGCCATTGCAGTGAAAGCACGGAATCCTAACCGCTGGACCACCAGGGAACTCCCATCCATCTCTTTACTTTTAACCTCTCTCAGCATTTTCAAGGTGAAATTCTTGTAGATAACACATAGTTAATTGTGTATATATATGTGCAAGATATGCACGGTCTAGGTAACAGACTTAAGAAGTTAAATGAGTTGACTGAGGTCAGCCGAGGAATGAGTGGTACCGATGGGGTTTGTCTGATCCAGGGCCCACGCTCTTTGCAGCTGAGCATGTCACATTCCAGGAACCCACACCTTATTTCAAGAAAAGTACATGTCATCAGAAATAAACACACACACAATCATGGCACAACTTATAAAAAATACAAAAGTCAGTCTCCCTCTGACCCTTTCCACAGCAGTCACCAGCTCCTTACCCCAAAGGGCCACCCCTGCTGTCATTTTCTCGAATGTCAAAGTCTTTCCACGGATGTGCTACTCAGCTTTCTATTTAAAAAGGACGGTCCTTCTTTAAAAATCGAATCTACCACCACATCTTATTTTTGTCAAGTGACCCAGTGCCGTTTTCTGTAGCATTATTTTCCTTCAGCACCGATTCTGATCTAGGACTCCAGTGGGTGGGGGCTCGGAGGGCTACTGGAATTGTTGTTGGTTTGTTTCTGCTTAAAGTAATTTGAAGATTTTGTTGTCCTCTATTTCCTGACATTGCGGTTATGTGGGCTTCTGTTGTCCTTAGTGATTTCAAGAGTGTTTTGCTTTGTTGGGACGGAGGGGGTTCAGAATGAAGCAACAGCCATTGTTCTCCACACACGTGCAGCTGTTGCCTGCAATGTGATCCCAGCTGGGTGCTGTTGTGACGCCCTTCTCCTTTGGACCGGGTCCTGCTGACCGTTGAGAAGGCTTCCCGATGATCTGTAATCAGTGTTCCATTTCCAGTTACATGTACCTGTTCATTAATCATGGTGAGAGAAACAGTCCAGTGACTCAGCTGTCCCTCTGCTCCAGGTGTGTCTGTTCTAAATCACTCACTTGCTGTGCTTGGCTTGACCAGTCTCTTTGATGAACTCCTTTTTCAGACCCTCTCATTTCCTCACTTATCTCAAGGTTACCCCAAGGCTCGTTTGTCCCCTACTGACCTGAGCTAGGAATGGGACACCTCCGTGTATTATAAGTTTCTTACACTTCCTGCGTGTCGGGGCTCCGGCCGAAAGCTTCACCTACGTTATCTCACTTAACCTTCACCCACCTACTGAGGTCACTGTCAGCAGTGGATCTTGGGATGTAAGGGCACTGGGGCACAGACCAGAACCCAGGCGTGACTCCAGAACCCAAGCCCTTGACCTCTCTATCGAATGTCTCGACTTTATCATATTACCTCCAGACTTAGTTCGGTGGCATTCAGTCTCTTGACCTAATTAATCATAATGCTGTTTTCGCCAGAAAAGAAACCAGAAGGTGAAACGAGAAGCATTACCCTCGACTAAAGGTGATCTAGACTCACTCTGGAAAATGCCGGCCCGGCCTTGTGAAATGGAGCGATGTGTCCTGCAGTTCGAGCGTGTCTTCTTTGCCTCCTCAGAGCCGCTGTCCCCTGTCCCCACCTTGCTCTCTGTCCCGGAGGCTAACCACAGGGTGATGGCAGCGGGTTCCTTAGCCTGTGGCTTAGGACTTGATTTGGCCAAAGGGAGAGCATGAGGTGGGGAGGGTTACGTTCTGTGAGGTCGTCCCTGGGTGACTACGGCCCTCAACCAAAGGTTACAGCTTCTCTCAAAGAACGAATGAACTTGGACAACATGGGTTATTTTCTACGTGGCTTTAAGTAGAAAATTTTTATAAAATATAAGTAGTTTCTAATTTCATAAAAACAAAGTAACAAAATTTTCTTTCCTCTTGGATAAAAGTATATTTTTCTGTCTTATTTTACAGTTCCAGTAAAATGTCCATGTTCCTTATTATAATGAGACATAAGGCTATATACCATTTGGTCGGTTTTATCAAGGACGAGTAGACATATTTTCTCCTTTATTTTATAATAGCATTCTTGCATCAGAATATGATGGGAATGACGTTCGGAAACTTTGATTTTCATTGAGGAGGTTATTTGTTGTTTCTTTTATAACTGGTGTTACTCATCATCATTAATGTATGACGTAATGTACCTGACTCTTGTGTGGGAGTGTTGGCCCAGTAAAGATACATATCAGAACAAGGATCATGGGTAAAATAGTAGGATTAAAAGTTTTATATCGAATTTCAGGGCCATATGGGTTTATGTGTCGGTACTGTTTTATAAGGATTGGAATGGTGTCTAAAGAGTACTGCTGATTTTCCTACCCACACAGGTAGTGAACAGAGTGCTTTCCACAGAGTGGACACAAAGTAAATACTTAATGAATTACTAGATACTCACTGCTCTCATTTCAGTAATAGACTCAGTAAGAGTATACTGAGAAAGTGTTACACATTTATCTCTGTATAAAATGTCACACTGGACCAAAAGGAATGATATTTTTTGCATATTTAAGTAAAATTTTTATATTTAAATTAAAAGTCATTCACTCTGGAGAAGTCTATCACTTTCTTAGTCACGCAAGGTGACCCGTTCGATGCACTGGTTCATTGTTAGCCTCCACAAATACATTAATTTATTCTCTTTCAGTGAGGCATGCGCAAACAATCTCCAAACCTTATTGCCATTGAAAACCTGTCTATCTTTCTGATATTAAATTCTGCAAAACATCTGGCCATTAGAGATTTTTCTTTTCTTATACTGAGGCAAAACTTATACACAGTAAAGTACACAGATCCATAGCGTGTAACTCTATAAATTCTTATATACGTGAACACCCAGGCAGCCACCACACAGATCAGATGGAGAACATCACCAGACCCCAGAAGGAGCTCTCATGACACCCCTGAGTCGGCCTCCAGTGCTCTGCAGACCCCAGCACCGAAGGCTAGTTATGTCCGATTTTGAACTTCAAATAAATGAAATTAGTCCATATATACTTTTTTGGCGCAGTAAAATTTATTTATACGCTTGTTTATATCAGTAATTAGCTCTGTTTTTTGCTGTGTAGAATGCACTTTTAAGAATATGCCTGAATATGTTTATTCATTTTGGTGTTTCTAGACATGGGAACTGTTCCCAAGTTTTGGCAATCATGAACTATGCTCACATGAACACTCTTTTATGTACATTGTGGTGAACGTAAGCATCCATTGTCAGGAATGGAAATGCTGGGTCATCACGTGTACATAGGATTCACTCTTGTAAATGCTGTCAAACTATAGATGCCAAAATACAGATGATCAAGTTACACTCCTGTCGAACAACATGTGAGAGTTTCCACTGCTCCACGTCCTGTTACACTGGTTTCTCATTTTTGTTTTAGCCATTCTGGTATGTTTGTAGTGATATTTCATTCTTTTTTTTTAATTAAAATTTTTTTTTAATTAAAAAAAATTTATTGGAGTAGAGTTGATTTACAATGTTGTGTTCGTTTCTGCTGTTCAGCACGGTGAATCAGTTATACATGTACATATATCCACTCTTTTTTAGATGCAGCAACATGGATGGACCTAGAGATTGTCATACTGAGTGAAGTAACTCAGACAGAGACAGACAAGTGTCATATGATATCGCTTATGTACGACACTTCATTCTTACTTTAAGTTTTAATTTTCTTATGTTTGGCTTTCTGTAATCGTGCAGTTGACTTTTCGGCGTTCTTTAGGTACCCTGGATGTCAGTCTTCAGGTGAATACGTATTGGAACCCATTTCCTCCCCGTGCGTCTCATCTATTGATTCTTGTAATGTGTCTTACTGACTCGTATTCATCTTTCTTTTATGGTTCATGCTTTTTGTGGCTTCTGTTTAAGAAGCCTCTGTCTATTCCAAGGTGAAGGAAGCGTTCTTCTTCTTCTGTTTATTCTCAAGATTTGATAGTTTTGTCTTTAGGTTTACGTCTACTTCTGTGTTGCCGTCCATGGAAGGCGCTCCCCACAGGGATTTGTTGTCAGAGAATTTGTCTTCCTATCTCAAAGAAACTGGCTCAAGACTGTCTCTGTAGCTCTGAGGACATTAGCCCCCTCTCTGCAGTGTGAAGGAGGGAATTCATTTAAGTAAACGAAGAGGAATTGTACAATTGTGTTAATGCAAATTGCCTTGTGCAGTAGGGATTACTAATAGAAGAGCCTCTGACCGATGACTCTCCTGTATCGTTATGGTGATCTCCTCCAGCTGTGCTACCCAATGAGAGAAGTGGATGGCATTTCCCATCAGAGAGAGGGCAGGCTTAGATCATCAGTGATCATTTACATACATCTGGATTTTCTATTTACTCTTCAAATACATGTTTCCTATTGATTTGTTTTTTCATCCTTGTTCACATCTTTGTTGACATCACTTGAATGCTAATAATGATTGCAAAAGCAAGTTAGAAGATGCTGTTAATTCTCCAAAGAGTTGACCCCAATAAATACAACTATTAGATACTCTCAAAGGAAGGTAGACGGGCAGTTGCCAGGAAAACAGCCATATGTTTAAGAACTTCATGCAAACATTTCTGGTAGGTCTGTTAGTCATGGAATTGTTTTTTTGTGGAAAAGTAAAATTATAAACTAAATTAGTAAAGAAGAGGTTGACGTGTTCTTCTTACCCATATCATGGTCCATCAATATCAATATCAAACTAGGATTTTTAAAAAATTTGACTCATTAGAGCATCAATAAAATTAAATTAAGCTGAGAGAGTCTATAAAATAGATGTGAACAAATAAATGTTACATGCAGAATGTCCCACACTCTTAAAAAATGAACACTTAAATAACTTAAATTCTCTTTTCTCAGTTTTATCAAAGAATTTAAGCGAAAGACATGTTACATCAGCATTGTTTACCCTAGTTCTTCTGTCCATTGTTAACAGAGGAAAAATGTGCTTGACGTAAATTACTTTTATTTATATATAAGTAAAACAGGGTCCGCCAGGTTGTGTGGAGAGAGTCGCAATTAAAAGCACAGGTTGAATGATGGGTAGTAATTAATAAGGATGCACGTGTCCTCTGTGATCAACTTCATGAAGGTTCCTGAAAGTTCCTGTTCCTGACTACTGCTCATCAGAGTGGACGTTCAATCCACTTAGGCTGAAAGCGTAAAATAGAGACTTAGGGGCCCTAAACTTTTATATCCACCTTGTTAGAAGGCTAGATACGGGGGGGAAAGGCCTAATTAAACGAAGGCCTTGATAAAGGCAAAGACAGAAAGAAAACAGGAAAATGTTGACAACTCATCACAAAGGCTAATTAATTAACATTAAGGAACTCCTACCAACCAAAGAAAAAGATCAAGAATCGAATCCATTGGAGAAATGGGCAAATGCCAAGAATAAATAATTCTCAGAAGTTACAGAATACTCTCAACATAAGATATGATTCCAATTTCACCCATCAAAAGGAAAATATAAAGTAAAACTTTGAGATTTCTTTTAATAAAACCCCACAAAGGCCTTGCACTATGCACTAAATATCACCTGACTACATTTACTACCTGTTTACCCCACGAGAAAGGAGCCCATAAGATATAAAAGTAGGGCTTCTGTCTTCCTCCTTCACTGTTGAATTCCCAGCACTTAGAAAGTCTGGGATTAGCAGAGGCGAACTAGTATATACAGAATAGATAAACAACAAAGTCCTACTGTAGAGCACAGGGAACTCTATTCAATATCCTGTGATAAACCATAATGGAAAAGAATATGAAAAAGAATTATATATGTGTATAACTGAGTCACTTTGCTGTACAGAAGAAATTAACACAACATTGTAAATCAACTATACTTTAATAAAATTTTTAAAGTGCCTTTCATATAGTATATAGAAGCCCATGATATCAAAGGATAGAAACTAAAGATTTTAGTTACAACCTTAAGATGCTCTATCTGGCAAGGATGATAAATTATTGTATAGATCATTGAAATAAATGATTCTGCATCAAACTGAACTATTTTGTTAAACCAGTTTATTGTCTTTAATTGAATATGAGAAGTCATACATTGTGAATAAGATCACTAGGATAGATTGCCTTCTATAAATTCACAGAACCTACTATGTAATTCTAATTCCCATTTGAGATTAAGATTTCCCACAAAATGCTAGATGGAAGCGGCCAGTTGGAAATGATTAAAATTTGTGAAATTTCTAGCTTAATGCCTGGCATACAAAAGACATTCTCTACACTTTATTTCTCTTCCTCCTGAGCCTTCTAAGTTGTATTCGGTATAGAGTAATTAGAAGCAGAATAGTGCATTTCTGGAGTTGGTGGCTTTAAAGGTAAAGAGGAATTGTACTTCTATGTGCAAATGTAAAAAATATAATTTATTAATTTTATAATCAGGTTATCAGTAGAAGACAGGCTTAGGAAACTGGCTGACCTGGATTTAAATACAGGTCACATATTTGTTAGTTGATTAACCTGGGGTAATTGTGTTTTTGCTTAGTTGTAGTTTATCTATATGCAGATATCGGTGATGTTATCAACATCACAGAAGAGCCATTGGGCGAGTGCTCCCCAAGGGGTCCAGTTTGACTTATTTCTGTTGGTTATCCTGGTGCAGCCAAGGTTTAACAGGAGCCTAGTACAACTGTTGAAAAGCAAGGTGAAATAGGCAACCGCAGACAAGTTTACAGAACACAGAGCAGGCATGCCGAAGGGAAAGTTCAGGTTAGAAAGTTTAGCTCCAAACCACTGAGTAGGGACGGACTTGAAATAGAGCTCTTTCACTTTGGTAGAAAAGCGCTGTGTCTCATGTTCTATATTAGAATTATTCAATTTGGTGATATATTTTGGTCAACCAAAATAGTAGTACACCCCTCGCTAGACACGTGACTGACTTGGCAAACGTTTCCGTAGGTTGCTGTCACTGAAAGTGGTGTCACCCTCAATGTGAGAAGACAGATCATGTTTTAGGCTTTCAGTGTCTTGAATGAAGTGATAACGTGAGCGCTATGAGTAGAAGGGAAATCAGCATTCCAAATGGTGACGTGTCAACAGAGTCATCTTTCATGGAAAAAGAATGAAATACACATCGTATTTTCACATCTGGAGAAATTCTGCATCAGGAAAACTCATGACTTCAAAATATAAAGGCTCGCTTTTCTCCTACAAAATAAGGAGTCCAGAGTAGGTTATAAAAGGCCGGTGTGATGACTGTATAGACATCAGAGACCCAGGCTCTTAGCGTCATTCTTTATACAGCAGCCAGAGTGATCTTTGTTTTTTAAACTAAAACAGACTTTATTAAGATGCATTCGTTTTTCCCTAATGTCCTTTATCTGCTTCAGGATCCCTTCCATAATGTTATATTTATTTAGTCACTGTATCTCCTTAGGCTACTCTGGCCTTTGCCAGTTTCTCAGGTATTTGGTAAAATGTCCCTCAATTTGGGTTTGGCTGAGGTTTTCTCCAGGTTAGGCTGAGGTTTTGTGTTTTGGGGAGGAAGCCGACAGAGGCTAGTGCAATTCTCAACACATCATGTCAAAGTTACATTCTACCAACGTGATTTATCGTGAATGGTGTTGGCCTGATCTCCTGGCTAAGGTCGAGTTTACCGGTTTCTCCACTGAAACATTAACTCCCCTCCCACCTCGTCCACACTGTACTTTTGGGAAACAAGTCACTACATGTAGAGCACACTTCAAGGGTGTTCCGCCTCTCCGAGGGGGGAAGTATCTGCATACATCTTTTGGTGTTCTCTATGGGATGCTTTTGCTTCTAAGCTCTTTTAGTGGGCAGGGCTAGGATACACATGCATGCATACTAATTGTGTGTGTATATATACACCTCCCATCAGTACCTACATCAAGCTAACAGTTCAGCTATGTCCTGGCTTTAATCCAGGCATCTATGGTCCATTCTATCCGTCCCCCCTGTTTATCTCTACAGAGAGATCTTCTAAATACATAATTCAGAAAATTCCTCATCTCTGCTTGAAACCTACGAGCCTTCTCATCCCAGGATAAAAATTCAGACTTACGGCTCTGGTCTACAAGGTCTTATGTGCCATACTAAATGAGCTGAATTCATTATTTATTTTCTTAGCAATTAAGGACTATCTGTGGGAGAGTAAGGAAGTTCTCTGTAGCTGTTTCTTCCTGCTTGTGATGAGAAAACAATCATAAAATAAATACCATGTTCATTTGTTTGAACTGCAAATTTAAAGCCAAATACATTTTGTTAATATTTAATCAATTAACAATTAATATTTAGTCAGTTATTGTCAATCACATTGGTATTGTATTGAAGTAAAAATAAAATGATATTAAATTTGAAGTAAAGTTTCTCAAACATTTGGAATCAGTTAGTCATGGTTGTTCCACACAAGAGACAACAAATTTAAGAAAAATCAAATAAAACTGTAATAATCTGCATTTCGTGTGTGTGTGTGTGTGTGTGTGTGTGTGTGTACATACTCTCATTTCAGGAAGCTATGCTGATTGCGATTCTTGACACGTATTAAACTCAAGAGAGGGCTTGAGCAATAAATAAGGTTTAACATGCCATTTATTAGGGTGGACATTTCTAATTCATACGTATACTTTTAGGAAGAGTGTTGGGACCTTTGTTAAACAGTTAACAGGAAACTGGAAACTCAGAATTGCCTTTGACAGTTTGAAAAACTTCAGAGACATTTTTCAGATTAGATGAATAAACAAAACCTAAAAGTTGGAAGTTTAAAAATTCAGCTTGGGGGAAAGCAAAGAAAGGATTTCCTATCATGTCTTTGGTTTCATTCACACCTGGAATAGATTTCTGAATGTTCTGTTGTTGACATAGTTTTAAAAAGACTTAAGAAGTGGGTAAAAATTATTCAATGGTCAAGATTTTCCACCGTTTGTTTAAGAAATGATGATAGCTTTTTCTCAACATTGAAAAAGAAATTGTCATCTCAGGACTGAAGTGAGAGGGTCAGGCTTTTCAGTGTAACATAATATGTTAAAATATGTCTTTCTGAAGAGTTTAAGAAATCATATCGCTCATTTTGACAAAGGGAGTGTGCATCTGTGCCCTGGGCAGAGAACATACTTAACTGTTTAGGGCAGGCTTGACCCTACGGCCCATTTCTGGGCGTGGCGTGATGGACAGCTGATGGGCGTGTCTGTGATTTGCGAACGTCATACACGTCACTGTTTCTTTTAACCATAAAGTATATTGTTTGTGACCAGTTGTCTGTGAAACAGTCTTAAGATTGACATTAAGGCATTTCTTGCTGTACCTATGCTGATTCTTAAACACGATTTCAGTCTCCTCCATGGCTCACAAAAAAAGTGGCTCAATAAATAAAAAACCTTTCCCACTCAGTGAAAAGCAGAAGAAGCACTCTTCCCCGAAGTGGCTCTCACATGTATGCCGGGAGCTGATCCATGTTTTCATGATTTCTTCCAGCAGTGTGAGTACAATCATTCTTCTCCCGATGTGTAATTTCCACAGTGTCGTATGATAAATAGGGTGGTCAACATTCATTCAGTTTTGCCTCAGTCATAGGACCTTTCCATTAATTTTGGTACTGGGTTTTAAATTTTTCAATAATAGAGTTTCTTGGGCATGTTTTTGCCATGACTAGTATTCCTTTAAGTGAAATTTCTCTAGTTTGTGTCTCTTTTGAGTCTTCAGGGCAAAAAACAATCCATTTCTTATTATAAAACATGCTTTTGATCGTGTTTCAGAAAGCCAAAATTTTTGGAAGAATAAAATGATACACATTTTGCTGGCTTTATGCCAGTTTCTGACAAAGTTTATAAAAGGTAATGTACAGGGAACTAGGGATTTTTGGTATCATTAAAAAAAACCACTTTTTAGATCATTATAATTGTGTTTCCTATTCAAAATTTACTTCTTCAGAGCCTGGGTGCAACCGAAACATTTAAATATTTACTTCTCACTGGTATTTCAAATCACACTTCATGATTCATAGTCTCCATTTATGTTGTTATTCTCAGTTTTTATTTTTATACTTTGTGTTAGTATTTCTTCACTAGTAATTATTACTTTTTGCTTTAATGAATTCTTTTGAGTCACTGATCCATAAGCAGTATTTTAATTACAAAATGTTAATGTAACAAAAGAAAGCAATAGTGTGTGACTCACATGAAGGGGGATGGTGCCCCCTGACTCAAGGTTGGCTGGGCCAGTTCACTTACTACTCATGTTCATTTCTCCCCTCAGATGCAAAATTTAAGGGTACACCAAAACACACAATAAAACAGGTAAATAGTACTTTATGCAATCATTTAAAAACTCAAAATTAATGCAGAAATCCATGATAAATAAAATATCAACCTTTTAAACTATGATCAGTATTACTGATTTTTTTCTTTTTTTGCTCAGACACCCATATGGCTCTGCAAAATACAGAAAAATATCTATGTAAAACTATTAATAGGATATTCACGAAAGTTGAGAAATGTTTACAAATCAAATTACCTCTGCCTTTTCTTCCAAAACCACCAGAGCAGTTGTGAACCACTTGATAGACCCCTGGGGACTAAAAGCAGATTAAATTCTAAGAAAATTCATGGTGAAAAACCTGTCCATCCCATGTTTATGTTTTCTGATGGGAGGAACTAGTATTTTGTGTGTGTGCCCTTTTGTTCGATGACAGTCGCCCTTCATTACTTGTAAAGCTGTCTTCACATATCCGCTGCTTCCGTTATGTGTAGTAAGGAATACTCTGTACTGTATTTTTCTTTCATTCATAAAGATAATAGTTCCCACAATTACATTTTCAAACTCCATCATGACACACGCAGATTATTCCATTTGCATTATCGTACGTAAGCATATGAAGGAGAGAATAAAACATCCATGTTTTATATAAATTCTCTTTTACTTGGACTTGTTTGTACATGAAATCATCCATATGAAGGTGAAATATGTTTAGTGGTATACATTTTGGCTTGGGATTTTGTTTGAAATATGGGTAAGCGTATTAAAAATGTGCAGTAATGATTCATACATTTTAAATTTAAGCTCTAGGCTTCTTACGTCAACGGCAAGCTTCTTTCAATAGCATATAAAATGTGTATGATTCCCGAGCAAATGAAATCAGTCGAGAGATTATGTGTGCAACATGGTTAATGTGCCAGAAGAAGATTAAAGACAAATACAACGTGGCATGAAATCCCACAGCACGGAAAGCACGAGGCCGCATCGTAGTCGCGCCTTCCGCTGATAGCAAGAGCTCCCCGGGCTTGCCTGCTGTGATGGGAACACGTGGGCAAACTGTCACAGCGATTAAACCGCCTTCCTGCCACCTCCAACTTCACCTCCTAGGAGTGAAGCCCCTTAAACATGAGACGTCGGCTTGGAGACTCAGGTTAGAAATGTGAGGAGTCAGGCCAAGTATATGATGTCCAAGCAGTCTGCTCACCAACAAATGGGAAATACATATTTTTGTGGAACAAAAGAATGTAATCAGATGAAATTCAAATTGTTGGTGCGGTGAGAGTACTAAAGACAGCTTCTGTTCGAAATATTTGACCTGGTCTTCCCATTGGTCCAACGTCTTGAAGAAATCTCAACTCAAGAAGTAACTCAAAAAGCAATTAACATCATTTATCGTATTGAAAAAAAAAAACTCAAGGCAAGACAGACATAGTAATATCAATTGAAAAAAAATGTACACTAAGGGGCTTCCCTGGTGGCGCAGTGGTTGGGGGTCCGCCTGCCGATGCGGGGGACACGGGTTCGTGCCCCGGTCCGGGAAGATCCCGCATGCCGCGGAGCGGCTGGACCCGTGAGCCATGGCCGCTGAGCCTGCGCGTCCGGAGCCTGTGCTCCGCGGCGGGAGAGGCCGCAGCGCTGAGAGGCCCGCGTACCGCAAAAAAAAAAAAAAAAAAATTGTACATTAATAACTGGACATATTTTGTACATATATCATAGTTTAATATTTCAAAAGAAAAGTGGTTTCAAATGTGTGTTTTTAGCAAACTATCTTAGTGATAAGTAGAGCTAATTCAAAAGAAATACTTGCACTGCAAAAAAAAAAAAGAGAGAGAGAGAGAGAATATTGATTTGATTCCTTCAAAAGAAACACAGCTTCTGTAGCTGCTTAAACGTCTCCAGGAAGTCAGTGAGGAGGATTGAGTCGGAGGTTCTCTGGCTTCTATTTCGCTGACTTAATTTCAAAACGCTTCTCTCCCAGTGGATGAGGATGATGAATGGGAAACATCTGTCAGGTAGATGAAAGTAACAGCGCTAGAAATGTTGTCTTCAGCTTTGTTCAGAAAGGTACTGATGACTTGAGAGAGTCATTTACACACGAATACGAGTCCTGAAGGAGCCTCTTTTGTCACCATGTGTGGGAGATCCAGGGATAGTGAAGAAATATGTCCCTATTACTGAAGCAATGTCACCACAGGAATGAATCACTTCAAATGGATGGAATATAAATTAATAATACGTCTCTTGGGGAAGATACAATGCTCAGTGCCTCGTAAGTGCGCTTCTGTTTAAATAGCTGCAAGGCTGCTACTCAATGAAACAAAGATTAAAGGGGGAAGTAATTGGTACTCAGTTGGGGATGATCTTTAAGGAGATGCATGAGCCTCTTGGAAGGAAACTAGACTTGATCCATTCTTTGCTGCAACTTGACGATGAGAGAAAGATGACAACTTTGGATTTCAGAATAAAATTGATTAGTAATAATAATAAAGGCTTTATTTTATTTATTTCTTTAATTCAATTTAACCTTCAGAGCAGCTTCAAGTTCACAGCAAAGCCGAGTGGAAGGTACAGAGAGTTCCCCTGTACCACCCGCCCTCACAGACTTACAGCCTCTCCACCATCAACACGGAGTGGGATATTTGTCACAATCCATGCATCTACGTTGACACATCACTACTACTCAAATTCTGAGTTTTTGTTCATACTAAAATATGCGTTTGCTCTAAGTGATTTATTTATATCTTTTACACAATTGTAGGTTCACATGCAGTTGTAAGAAATATTACAGAGAGAACCCATATACCTTTGACCCCATCTTACCCGGCAGGGTCACTATGCTTAACTAGAGTGCAATCATACAATAGGAAGTTGGTATTGATACAATCCACTGACTTTTTCCAAATGTTGTCATTTTTATAGGCAGTCCAGTGTGAGTGTGGTGTGTGTGTGTGCACGCACTTTTACTCTGCAATTTTATCACGTGTGCAGATTCCTGGACACACCCCCGCAGTCAAGATGGAGAACCGTTCATCGCAAGGATCCTTTGTGCTGCCTTTCTTAAGCCACGAGCTCTTTCTCCACTCGTCCCTAAAGCCTGGAAACCACTAATGCCTTGTTCATGTTTATAAGTCATGTCATTTCAATAATTTTATATAAGTGGAATGATCAAGTGTGTAATCCTTTTGGATTACTTTTTTTCACTCAACAAAATCCCCTTGAGATCCATCCTGGTTTTTGTGCCTATTAACAGTTTCTTCCCTTTAGTGCTACATGGGCTTCCGTGGTTGATGGAACACAGTTTGCTTCACCATCCAACTGTTGAAGGACATATGTGTTGTTTCCAGTGCTTGGCTGTTACGAATAAAGCTCTTAGAAGCATTCGTGTCTAGGATTTTGTGTGTGAAGATACGTTTTTATTTCTCTGGGATAAATGCCCAGGAGTACAATTGCTGGGTCATGGGGTGAGGACATATTTAGTTTCTCAGGAACTGCCACACTGCTTTCAGAGAAGTTATACAATCTTACATTCCCAGCAACACTGGATGAGTGACCCAGTTCTTCCACATTTGATGTTGTCAGCGTTCGATGTTGTCATTTTTTTAAAATTTGGCCACTCGGATAGGTGTGTAGTGATAATTTGTCGTGGTTTATTTTGCATTTCCCTAATAGTTAATGATGCTGAGTAAATTTTCATGTACTTAGATGTCACCTGTAAATCCTCTTCAGGAAAATGTCTGTTCATGCCTTTTAACCATTTTCTAATTTATTTGCTGTTGTTATTTTCTACTGTTGTTTTGAGATTTCTTTATATATTCTAGATATGTCCTCTGTCAGAAATGTGGTTTGCAAATACTTTCTTCCAGTCTATAGGTTTTATCATTATCTTAACAGTGTAAAAAGTTAATTTCATTGAGGTCCAGTTTAACTAATTTTTTATTTTGGTGTCAAGTCTAAGAATTCTTCATCAAGCTCTAGGTCACAATAATTTTCTGTTAACTTTTTTCTTTAATTTTATTCAAAAATGGGTAGATGACTTGAATAGACATTTCTTCAAAGAAGATACGTGAATGGCCAATGAGTACATGAAAAGGTGTTCAATGCCACTAATTGTCAGAGAAATGCAAATGAAAACTGCTCTAAAAATAAAGTCTATGAAAAAATGAAGACAATTTCATATTCATATAGCAAAAACTAGACAAAGATTTTATTCTAATAGATGATAAATTTGTGTAATAGAGATATATTGTTGCTATGGATTTGAACGTATCACATAACCTGGCATCTAAACACATAACAGGAATTGAAAGGAAATAATAGTAGCTGACTTGATTCTCCAGGCTCCACCCATGTGATGAGCCGTCTTCAGGCCGAATACTCTCTGTGGCTTGTACAACACAATACAAATGTTTCCATTTGAATTTAGAGCGAAACCCACTCCTTATTATATATCTGTTTGGTCCCTCATGGAATTCATTCAAATCTACAAGAAACAGAAAACTTATTATGCCAATTAAATCATTACATGTCATGAAAAAGAGTAAATCTCCACATTATTTTTAATAATGGAGACGGTTCATTTTATGTCAGCTCTCGGGCCATGGGTTGCCGAGATATTTGGCCAAACATATTCCTGGGTGCTTCTGGAGGGTGTTTTGGATGAGATTGCCATTTAAACTCATAAACTGAGTAGGGAAGATTGCCCTCCCTCACGCATTGACTCTGTTTATGCGGGTTTATTTCTAGGCTTTTATTCTATGCTTGTCTAATTTTAATCTTCACTACTCTACCATCTCTTGTTTGCATTTATCTAACATAACTGCGTATTCTTTGACTTTAAATTTTTCTTATTTTTATCTTATGTACTGTAAGTTTTTAAAAACAAACCTGACATCTTTTCCTAATATGAGGCTTAGCATTGTTAAATATAATGGTATGTTAATCCTAATTATGTTCTCTAGCTTTATGTTGCAGTTGAGTTTACAATGCTTTTCTACCATATAGATTTTGTTCTCCTCCTGTATTTGTGTATTTCTCTTTCCCTTCAGTTCCCCTGATCATTACTTTAATAACTCTAGAAGATACAGAGATTTTTATTTTTTGTTCTTTTAGTTTAGAGGGCCAATTTAATTGCTGCTTGAAAATATAAGAAAACTAGGATCTAGCTTATTCTTTATCCATGTGTATCATACATAAAGAACACTGCACAAATATAAAGTTGTATGTGAGCGGATTATCACAAAGTGAAGGTAAACATTTAGACAACGCTCATGTTTCCAGCCCCATTCTCTCTAGACATAACTGCTATCCTTCATTTCTAAATCTAAACATGACGTTTGTTAGTTGTTGTAGCTCAAATAAATGGAAATATAAGAACATTCTCTCTTTTTGCATCTAACTTCTTTCATTCAACTTTCTTGTCACGGTAAATGATTGGTTTTGATGGCTGCACCGTATTCCACTGGGTAATAGCATTCTCTTAATGTTGTCTACTGAATAACAGGATTTATTAACTTTAATTTTAATGTGATATGTTAATAATCCTTTCTCTGTGGTTAAAATCTCCCCAATTTCTGTTAAGAAATAGTTCTTCAAGCTACATTTTTATAAATATTACTTGCGATTGCTAATTTTATATGTCAACATGACTAGGCCATGGGTGCCCAGGTCAAACACTAGCCTGGGTGTTTCTGTGAAGTTGTTTTTGGGTGAGATTAATATTTAAATCTGTAGACTGAGCAAAGCAGATTACTCTCCCTAATGCGGGTGGGCCTCATCCAATCAGTGGAAGGCCTGAATAGAACAAAAATGCGGGCCTCCCCCAAGTAAGAGTGAATTTTCCTGCCTGCAGTCTTCACTCCGGGACATCAGCTCTACCTGGCTCTACAGTAGCCAAACGGCCTTCAACCTCAAACTGTGACATCAGTTACACAGACTTGGACATGCTTTTGTACTCACAGGAGCCAATTTCTCATGAGATAGCTCTTTCTCTCTCCATATACATATTCCTGTAGGTTCTCTTTCTCTGGAGAATCCTAATATATTACCCATGTTTTATTTGAGATGCTTTTTTGTTGTACCCTTTACATTTAGATCTACAACCTACCAGCGACTGAAGTTTTGTCTGATGTAGAGCAACAATTTTCAGGTTATTTAGATAACTTTGCACAAATTACCATGCAAACATGGGTAAATTTGCATTAGTTAAAATCACTTATATTTTTATAGTTGTAGAAAATTTCTGGAAGGGTATACTGGGAGCTATTAAAAGGGAATATTTCAGTGGAGTAGAACTGATATCGTCAGGTGTGTGGTCACCGTTTTTTCTTTCTACGAATCGAGCAGAATACACAATGGTAGTTAAAGGGTGTTTAACATCTGTCTCTTGCCAAGTAGAGCTCTAAAATCATTATCTCATAGTGTCCAGAAAAGATAACGATGAAATATGCAATAGAAAGGTTCTCTCAGGAACAAAACACTATCTTTGCTCTTTTCCGTTGTGTGCCAAAGATAAAAACTAAATAACATCCCTTCTTTCTGAGAGTCATTACCTCTCCTGAGAAACAGCGTGGTCCTTACCAGTTACACTGGGCTTTTTAATAACTTGATACAGGAAAGAAAAAACCATGCTGAGAATAGGCCAAGTAATAAAGCCTAGAGGAATTAAGAAACTCCTTCAAAATCCTGACTGTGATCTCCAATAGACAAAACTAATTAAATCAAGTCCAGCTCAAGTTCAATTTGATTTTTATGGTTTGACATGGTATTGAGGGTGTCTTAGGAACAAACCTATAAACACTTTGCCTGACAGACTTTCAAAGCCAATACTTTAATGACTCAAAGCGTAACAGAAGATTTTTACAGTATAATCTGAGAATATTACAGCACTTTAGTGCCACAAGAGTTAGCACTTTCTTTCCTCGTTCTGTTATGTAGGAGAAGAATGGAATTATTTAGGGAACTGAACGTGAGGAATGCATCAGTGAGTCAAGGCTAGTCAAAATCTAAGTTTTCTGCAGAAAAGCTTTACAGCCAACAGTAGAATGAAGAAAACTATAAATAAAGAAGTGATTTCCCCCTAGCCAACACATAAATGTCCTGTTACACTGTTGAAATGATGTAGTTGGTTGAGTATTGATCTAAAGAAGAATTGTGTCAAGATGCAAATGAAGATATTGATAAGATGTTGGTGGGGGCTTCCCTGGTGGCACAGTGGTTGAGAGTCCGCCTGCCGATGCAGGGGACGCGGGTTCGTGCCCCGGTCCGGGAAGATCCCACATGCCGCGGAGCCTCTGGGCCCGTGAGCCATGGCTGCTGAGCCTGCGCTCTGGAGCCTGTGCTCCGCAACGGGAGAGTCCACAGCAGTGAGAGGCCCGCGTACAGAAAAAAAAAAAAAAAAAAGATGTTGGTGTATACTTATTGCTAGCATTCGGGTAAACTTTCGGGTTTACTGTATATGGAATTGAGGTTCATTCTCTCGTGTAATGACTCCAATTTTGAGGTGTTACTGTTGCATGAATCACGGCAATGATATGACTTTCAGTAAGTTGAAATTGCAGCCTCCTCCAAGCGAAATCAGCCTGCCAAGTGTGGGGGGTGGTACCCACTCTCACTGGAAAAGGTAGCTTGTGATCCTTGGTGAGGGCGGGGGTTAGTGTTAGGGTTGAGTGACCTGGAGTGATGGGGTATCACTGGGGAGAAGATGCCTCTCACCTGGGTACAGAGAAAAGCACCTTCTCAGCAAATGGTTCTAGGTTAGGGCCCTAGTTTGGGGAAGAACTCTTCTGGATCATAGCGGATGAGTGTTGGTTTAGCGATGGGTGCCTCTTTCAGGGAGCATCTCCTCAAGCCGCTGCAGGTGAAGGAAGTGACCCCAGAGGATTCAGTGCTCCTGTGTGAGCAGAGCAGTTCAGCGCTAGGGCTGCTCTGCACCTCTATCCTCAGAGTGGCTGCTGGATTAAACCCACTAACCCTGAGCTAGACCACAGCACGATCCAAACCTCTTCTCCCCATACACCGCTTTAAAACATAAGTCAAAGGAGCAAGTCTACAGAAAAAGGAAAGATTGTCATTCCTTTCATAGTTTTTAAGTTGGGTCTGCAAAGAAGATTCCTGGTAGCCTTGTGGGGAGAATCATTTTGCTGAAGACTAAGCAGACTCCTGGATCAGAAATTGCCCCGAAGGGCATGAGATGCACATAAATGGATCTCAGCAAACCCTCGGCATCTCAAAGTGTCTCTCGTTCGGATTACTTTTCTGACTCTGGCAATGGAGATAAAAATGTTGACAAAAGTTTTTATATTTTGAGAAGCAAAAGAGGCAAGACAGCTGTGCAAACAGCAACACCCAAACCCGACTCTGTGACTGATTTTCTTCTCTCCTTGCCCTGATCCACATGGCACCAGAGGTTAGAAACTATTCTGAGGCAGTTATAAAAACATGCTCATTTTATGACCATAACTTAAGCCAAAAAAATAAAATATGACGTTGTCATTTTTTATTACAAGTTCTACAATGCAGGTAAAAATGGCCATCCCATCCCACATTCCTGGCATTTTATCTGCCCATCCTAACAGCTTAGGGAAATAGTCCCACAGTCTAGACAAAGCCTTTGCTGACACTTCATTCTAGTTATCTGTTTCCCCGCTGGTATCCAAAGCCGCCAGATATCCTATAATTTAATGCTAATTCTCACTGGCCTTTAGTCAACCAGAGCAGATATTAAATCCTTGTTTCTAATACCAGTTACTGTAATGGCCAAATTATTAGTTGCAGACCACCAAATTCTTTCTTTTTAGCTTAAGCAGGGAGGGATTTAAGTGATGTTTCATATCAAACCTAAAAGGAATGATAAAGTAATATTAATTTATAGAATTTGAAGAGATAATGCATGTAGGTATAAGAATTACACGTAAGCAAAAGGATAGTCTAAATATTCCAATGACACCTTTTATAGAGGCACTGTGCCTCTATAAAAGGAATATATCTTTGACATAAAATAAGCAGAAACCCTTAGAAGATCTATTTTATCATTGCATTTCTGTTCTAAATGTTTTTTCTAGGAGCTTTTATCACACAGTTATCTACGGCACACTTCTGACTGGTCATTTGGGCCAAGCATTTTGGAAACGGTACAAAGGATCCTTTTTGATAGCAAGGCTACAGCAGTGAAATGACGTAAGGACTCCAGGGCAGCCAGAACATTGGAGTTTCTGAAGCTCCGTTGTTTATTCCAACTGCATTTTCTTCTGGGGTGAAATTACTCAAGTGAATGCTTTTTTTTTTTTTTTTTTTTTTTTTTTTTTTTTTTTTTTTTTTTTATGCGTTACGCGGGCCTCTCACTGTTGTGGCCTCTCCCGTTGCGGAGGACAGGCTCCGGACGCGCAGGCTCAGCGGCCATGGCTCACGGGCCCAGCCGCTCCGCGGCATGTGGGATCTTCCCAGACCGGGGCACGAACCCGTGTCCCCTGCATCGGCAGGCGGACTCTCAACCACTGCGCCACCAGGGAAGCCCCCCAAGTGAATGCTTTTTGATGTTATCAAGCAAACCTGTCAATTTCAACCTTAGTAAGTTTCATTTTGTTCTTTTACTACTAACTCAGTGGGTTGTGACCTGGAATCAAATATCTTCTCCCACCCTTTTCTCATCACAGATATGGATCAAACAGTCATACACACACCTGAGTGCTGCCTGAAAGTATGGGCAAGGTTTCGTTGGTGGTGGTGAGAGCATCTCCTTAGCTCTCCACATAGAAGATGTCAAAATGCCTTGATAATTAAAGCTTAAGTACGGACCCCTCCAGGATGGGAGAAGGATTAGTTTAGAATGTTCTCTCTCTTTTTAAGGATCAGCTACTGTGAAGAGCAATAATTATATTTTTAAAGAATTTGAAAGTGAAACGTAAAAGGGGCAGGCAAGGTTCTGGTGCCGGCACTTACATGACAAATGTCATCACTAAGTAGCAGAGAAAGGTGTACGAATTTTGATTTGTGAAACATATGGCCTTGTCAGAGCACAATTGACAGCACTCCTAGTGTTTCAGCTGAATAATTCATGAACATTTGATCAGCTGAGGAGCTTGAAAAAATGCTGAACATCTGTAAAACTCAGTGTTAGCTGTGGGCTGTCACCTTTCAAGTTCAGGTGTTAATGTTGCTGTGTGCAGTGTTGCTAGGTGCTGGTAGAAAGGTTTCCTGCCTCTGGTACATGAAGAAACCTCCCCAAACGCCATGGGAACGGGAGAGGATTTCGCTGCAGTTGGCAGACGGCTGGTAATGACCCTGCCTGCTGGCAGCTGAGCCCGAAATAAAACTGCTGTAGCCAACCAGGATCGGCTTTATGAGTTTTGATCAAACATTGGCCTCCCTGTGTATCAGAATTAATCTTACCTAAGAGAGTTCTGAATTTGAGATCAACGTAAGGGCGCCGTTGGAGCTTCATGTCACTACAGAGCATGTGTCTGACCTACTCAGCTACTGAATGACCATAATATTCAGATGCTAAAATGTCTGTCATCCAGGTTTCAAGTCAAATGTCCATGTCCATTGTTTGTACTAAAGGAGGTAAGAATAAGAAAATACATTCTGCTCAAATGTAATACTGTGTACGTGTACTATAAAGAAAACAGTATTGCTGGGTAATAAAGATTCTCATAAAACAGGCTAAATTAGTATTATGTATCCAAAAGAAAGTAACACAGCTTACAGGTTACAGGAAACCAGCTTGGTACAGAACAGAAGCCATAGAAATTAAACTCAGAATATCCTGGATGTGGGTTCTACACACTTTTTTTGTTATAGAGCATTTCTCAATCCTGTTGTTCTCATCCTACTCCCACTGTTAAGAAATTTGCACCCTTGCTATTATCTTAGGTCAGAATCAGAAGTACTGATGACATAGCGCTAAGGGCGATTGCCAGCACTGGCAGATTGCACTTGGCAGGGTGACGACAGTGACACCAGGAAGGTCGCAGCCCTTGTGGAAGACACGGCCGAGGGAGGCTTTTCTAGTGAGGAGAGTGTGGGAGTTTCCATAGTTATAAAAACTAACAAGGAACTTACCGACTTGGATGAAAGAATCGGATAAATCAATGGACTTGTTAAGTTTGTATATGTGTCAGTGTCTTTTAAAATCAAATTCACATTGTTTGTTGCTCTAAGACCAGAGTAAAACACACAAAAATGTCATCTGTTGATCAAGACCTCATTTTTTCCAGAAGTGCTTCTCTTATCTGAGTCTTTAGAATAAGTCTATTCATCTGATGGACTTCAGGTTGCTTGAGCATTCACTTTTATGAGAAGTGGAAAATTACCTGGACAGCTTCTCCTGTGCTCAGTATGAACATATGACTTCAGCCTGGGCCCTTCTTCCCTGGATGTTTCGGGTTGGGATGGACAGGTGGTCCTTTGTCTGCTTGGATGATAGATTGGAAACATGGCTTCTGGGCTCATGTCCCCTCCCTGGGGGAAAGTTGCTTCACAGGGAGGAGAAACATCAGGGGAGACCGAGGTCCACCATCACCTGGGCCCTGGCCCCCCACGTTCCTGTCATAATTCCTCCTCTGTGCATCCTCCTGTGTCCAACCCGCTACCTGAGCCCATAAGCAATCTTTTCGCTTTAAAAAAAACCCAACTTATAATAGTTTTCTTAAAAATTTACAGACACGTATTTAAGAGGAAATTCAAAAGTTCATAATAGATTTATATTATTAAAACAGAAACAAAGCCAGGCTGCAAACAAATAGGGTGGAGGTAAAGGGTCTGGTGTGATAAAAGCGGAGATAGAGGTCATACCAATGCGTAACTGTGTCTTCCCAGGCTTCATCAGCCTGTTTAATAGAACTGCAGCAATATCAAAATTAATATAAAACTATACATCCTATGAGTTCTCTGCATCTATATCCCTGAATAAAGTGGTATTCAAATATTTCTAGAGTTTTTAATGGGGTACTTCCTAAGAGTTCATGAAAAATCTCTTATGATTTCCCATGGATGCCCTGCCAAGAACAGATGTTTCCCACTGGGTAGTGTGAGAACAGCCATCTCTACCTACTACTATCACCTGTCCCCTCCGTCCCTACAGTGTGAGAAAGCTTAAGGGCAAAGCTTTGGAGAGTTCTGTTGAGAATCTGTAAGAACTCCCCGCCCCCTTTATGTTACAAGTTGATCATTTGCCGGAGAGGTGCCTTAGCAGTGCTCCTAGAATCTCAGCGCCTTAGTTTTTACAAAATTGCTCTTTCTGTTTTTAGATACAGTTGCTGAGTGAGTTCCATCCCTGGTACAGGGTTGCATGGAACCCTGAGGAGGAAAACAGCCATGATGGGTACCAGCCGGAGCAACCCCCCTCCCCGACTCGGGCTGTCCTCCTGAGCCAGGCTCACTGCTTCCCGAACTTTCTTCCCTGAGGATGAGTTCTCTTCCCAGCTGGCCTCAGCTCCTCTGAAGGTAAGCGTAAAGGGGAGGTTGGCCACATGAAGTGGCCAGACATATTCGAGGTCCCTTTAGATTTGAGATGGGTCACCCATTTTGGATGATTTGGCAAAAAAAGAGGTAGAAGAAGAAGCACAGCCATAAGGTACCTGGACCTACACAATTTTTAAACATCTTAGAAGTTTTGCTTCAATTGTTCTTAAAGGAAATAGAACACTTTGGAAAATGATCATTCTATGCTCTTTGTCTGCCAAAAACTTCCCAGTGTCTGTCGGAGCAGATGATGGGCAAGCACTTTCCTGTGGATATCAGCCCAGTGGTTTTCAACTGAGTTACAACTTCACGGTTTATAAGGTTTTGATCCTACTATTACCGGCAGGAGCCATTATAAGAAAAGATGGAAAAATATATTGATGGCATTTTTGTAGAAAATACTCGAAGTTGCTTGGATTTTATTAAGCCCAGTCGCTTCACTTTGTATATTATTCACCTTGAGCTGCGTAATGTTGATTTACAATGAAAACTAGATTAATAATGCAAGGGTTGCTTCTCATCGCTGGGGCACAATTCGTAATGTGTTGTTAGACAGGGGTTTATTTTTCAGCAGTTCATTTGCATTCTTCAGTGATAAATACAGTATGATTTCTTTGTTCAATATGATTTTAGGCAGCTATAGAATCGTATACTGCCGGCTTTAGGACACAAAACCATCCTCAAGAGGCTTAAGATCACATTTTACCTTGAATCTTTGGTCTGTTTCTTCTTGCGTCTCTAGTGCCATGTTGTTTGGTAGGTGTTCCGCTCATCCACATGCTTAATGGATATCGCTATATAGTCAAGAACTGAATGTACAGCCAGTTCCATATCAGTAGCTGTGGATTTCCATTTGGGACGTAAAGTAAGGTCTTTTCTTTCCAAAATCTCTAGGTGGGTCTGAGTTGAGCACTGATGTGAAATCATTTAAGGGGGATCTATTCTAGTACCAGATTTTTAAAATGCCGTTTTTGTGACTTTTTTTGTGTGGGTATTTACTCGTCCTGATTTAAAATACTCTGTAATAACCTATATGGGAAAAGAATCTGAAAAAGAATGGATATATGTATAGGTATAACTGACTCACTTTGCCGTACACCTGACACTAACACACCATTGTCGATCAACTCTACTCCACTATAAAATTAAAGTTAAAAAAAAGAAAAGCAGAGACAGTGGCCTGAGCCACAGTGGCCACTGCTGTTGCATCTATAATCTCGGGATGAAATCGGTCAGTGAGGGGAGGGGCCCATGGGGGGTTTGCCTTCCCCACCAGTGGAGGCTCTATGTGGTCTGGTCTGTGCAGAGGGACCTGCAGTTTAAGCCTGGCAAGCCCTCAGGCAACACAAGTAAACTGAGCCACAAGCAAGATGACTAGGAGGATTGCAGATTGGTTCATCTGTACAGCAGTGAGCTCAGATTGGGGTTAACTCCCATCAACTAAACGTAAGCAGATGCTATAGGAGCGCTAACCAGGGGCCGTTCAGCTTGGCATCACATACAGTACAGCAGAGAGATGAATAGAAAGCTGCTGTGTTGTCCGGCAATCACTTCACAACAATTATGTCTAGAAGATAACATGTCTGGTGATGCTTGTTTTACAGGTGTGAGGTTGCATACTGAGGCAGTATAAGAGAAAAAAGTAGAAAAATCTCTACAATATGTGGCAGATCTATAGACCTTTGCAGTCCAGAATTTCTTACTGAGGTACCTTGACATTTGAGGCAACGAAACTCAAAATTTGTTTCCTTTTCTTCTGACATGCTGAACAGGAGTTTTATGGGATTAGAACCAGACAGTTCACAAGGCAAAACTAGGGATTTCTGTAATACGTGTAATAAATTGAGATAATTTTAAAAGTAATTGATACTGCTTTCTTCATTGTGAATGTTGTCTAATAAGAACATTAGACATAGAACAAAGAACATTGTATTTTTGTCTAAGAATAATAGGATAGAAAGCAGCTTTATAGACAGTTACTAAGGTAACATTATTTAGTAGCCAGTTAGTAAAAATTGACAATAGAGAATTGTAACATTTTTAAATGTTTTAAATTCCTTTCAATATAAGTATAGGTCTTTCATGAAATTATTTGGAAAGAAGTGGTGAATTGCCAAGATTTAGCCACTTTTGAAAATGATAGATTATCTCATATTTTTTCTTTCCTCTGGGTGATAGGTGAACCTGTAAGTAGTTATTAGAAAGTGTACACACACACACACACACACACACACCAACACACACACAACCCAATGTACCTCTTTCTCTCTTAGGAATAGGTGAACGGTACATATTTTTATCAATGAGCAAAACTGGGTGACCCAGTAAACAGACAAAACACATACATGCCTAGAGAAACAGTAAAAAAGAACATTTAAAATTTGTTAATGGAACATTTTTTAAAAAGATAAGTTAGTTATCATAAGGAAAAGTAGTTTTCCTTACACTTTATTTCTTTACTCTCAATTTAAATAGCATTATTTTTATTTTTAATTGCATATGGGATTGGCAAAATAGTTTCAGTACCTGAGGTCTTAACCTGCCTCTGCTGGGGAGACAGGTCTGTGCCCACACAACAGACTTGCTCTTTTAAGCCCTGCAAACAGGGCCCCGGCTTCATCTCCAATGTTCTCTTTCCCCTTTTGGTGAGCAGACCCTGGGGAGGCCCACCTGACTCTGCTCCTGTATTAAGGCCCTTACAATCCCCTCTCGTGAATGTGGATTGGACATGAGGCTTGCTTCTGGCTAGTAGAATGTGGCCAAGGCGAAAGATTTTGCAGATGTAATTGAGGTGCCAAGGCAGGTGGTGGTAAGTCAACCAAGTGGGAGATCATCTCAGGACGCCTGACCCAATTAAGTGAAGGCCTTGAAGGATGGACAGGGCCTCCCTGAGGTGAAAGGCTCTCCTTGCTGGCTCAGTACAGTGACTGGCCATGTTGGAGGCATCCCCCTGACAAGGACCCGCAGGTGGATTTTAGGAACTATGGGTGGCCTCCAGCTCACAGCCAGCAAAACCCAGGGTCCTCAGTCACACAGCCCCCGGGGAACAAACTCTGCCAACAAAGGGAATCAGCGGGCTTTTCCCCAGCCCAGCCTTCAGGTGACGAGGCAGCCCAGCAACGCCTTGGGTGCAGCCTGTGAGATTCAGCAGAGCACCCAGCAGAGCTTGCCTGGCCTCATAGCCCCTGGGATGGGCGTGGTTTTACGTCACTAAGTTTGTGGTAGTTCGTTCCAAAGCAATCTAGAATTAATACGTTCTTCCTCCTTGTTGCCAGCCTTTGTGACAACCTGGTTTTTCTTTCCAGTTTAATTAAAATATGACAGAATTATTAGAGCCTCAGAAAATAAACCATTCCTGAAGGAAAGGTTCTCACATCCGTTGAGCCAGACTGAGGGTCTTTCCCTGGGAATCCCCCTTAACCCATCTTGACAAAGGTAATCACTTCCTCCGTTTTGTCACCAAATCCCCACCCATGAAAGAAAGCAGCCTCCCTCTTCAAGCTTATTGAATTCATCAATGGACTTATTATTTTACTAAATCCAATTAATAAATTCCAGAATTTTCCTTGGATGTGTACTAGAATCCACTGCAGCTGCAAAGGGAGAATTTTAAGGATACATACCGACGTTTATCTCTCAAGAACCAAGCCACCCCTCTTTAAGATGACACAAAAACCCTCTCATGAGTGAAAGGTGATTCTCTGCACTCACTCATCTGCCATTGTAGTGGATGGTCTTCTCTGTGAGTTCTTTTCCAGTGTAAACCTATTGCCTTTAAATGTAGCTTTCAATACTGATTTGTAGTAGTTGTTTTTCTTCAGTTTCCCAAGGAAAGTAAGGCTGTTTCTCCAAGTACTCTTCACACCATGTACACACAGCACGAATGAAATCACCATGAACTTGCATGGCATCCGTAGAAGGTCCCTGAGAAATGGGATAAATCAATGTTGAAACAAGGAAGATTGGAGGAGACAATCTGATCGGGGATCATTGGAAGGAAAATATTTCCTTAATCAGACTATACTCCAATATAAGATAACAATTAAATTTAAAAAATATTAACTAATCTTATTTACAATGCAAACTCATTTCGTACTGTCACCTTAACTGCTTACCTACTGATAGTCTCGGGAATTTTATTTAGTGAAAAGAAAAAGGAAAAAAACCCAAGTCATCTCTTTTACATGAGAAAATTCCATTTGTATGATGTTTCCTTTGGATTATAGATTATGCATGCTACACTGTTAGTTATGCTCTGTAATTTCCACTTAAAACTCAATAATCTTGTATAAGGAGATAGATTCTCAGGCTCATTTACTTTGATGGAATATGTAATACACAAGGAAGCAGACTCTCTTGTCTAAGCTGCCTGGTGATGTACAAGTTATGCAGTATTAACCCAATCAGACTGATATCAAATACTTCTGGTTGTTTCTTGTTTAAGTGCAATAAATATTAAAGAGGTAAGAGGGAGAAAAGGCAGTGTAAACTGACATTTATTGAAAGCAAAGCATTTATTGAAAGAATTCTCACTGAATTCTGCTAATAAACCAAGAAGTGGTATCTTTAGTGGATTCTGAGGTTAGAGAAACCGAAACTCAGAGAAGTAAAGTAAAAACATTTAACAAATATGAATAGAGCATCGTCTGTAGGTCAGACGCTGTTGTAGGTACTGCCTGTTTCAAAGTCTCAGAAACTTTGGTAACAAGTAAGAAATTTGGCCCTGAGCTCAATTCTGAAAGTCTGTGTCTTTTTCATCACGATGAGTTGATAAAATAACCACAAGTAACACATGGTTGTGAAGTAGGTGAGGCTTGTTTTCAATTCCCGCTCTGTCATCTACAAGATATAAAACCATGGTCACAGAGCCTGATCTTTGTGACTTTCTGTTTTCCCCTTCAATTCCTGAGGCTGATGGCATCTTCCTCTGGCCACCTGGACACGAGGCCTGGAGGGCGTGTGGGGGCGGAGCGGAGCCTACATCTGGGCCAGCAAACCACACCCGCAGTCATTCTGGCCACCTGGCAACTCAGCACGTTCTGGATCTAAGGTGCTTACAAGCGCTGCCCCCCAAATGTTTCTGTAATGACGTTACGAAGGGTACTTTACTAACCGTAAATTTGATGATTAAAAGGACGTATCCCCTGCTTCACGGAGAAGTGATTTAATTGAGTAATTGATTGAGTGATGATTGAACAGTGTGCAATGTGTTACTGTCACACTTTACCCATGTTCAAACGATCCACTTTCAGGGGTTCTGTACCCTCTGTCAGATGATCCTTCCACCGACAAAGCCACTGACAAACAAAACACTGCGGATTATTCCGGGCTTAGTATTGGGACCGGGGTAGATGTCAGGGAAGGGGGTCAGAGGCGATGCACACACGAAATCCATGCAGAGGCTGCCTGCTCCGTGTGGCCAGGCCTGCCCTGCCCAGCGGACGTGGCTGGACTGCTAGACCCTGGGGGGTGAGCCAGGCAGGGCGTGGAACGTTCCTCCAGCCCCTCGGAGATCTGCTCCTTCAGAGCTCCCATGGCTGCAGCGTGAAATGGGCTTCACTCTAGTCTACAAAAGACTTGGAGAAAAACCTGCATCCAGACGGGTGAGGACAGTTCCCTAAGGTGACTGCATTGACTGCAGTTCTTGAGATATTTTCCAAAGTTCACTTGTAAAATCAGCATTTTGCGAATCTGTGAGTAGAGAACCAAGTGTGAGTTTGGGAGCCTGTAAGTGACCCCCAGAAGGACTGTTTCCAGGACTCAAGAGCCAGACCATGTGTTGAACTGACCACCAATCAGGAGGAGGAAGATGCCCTCAATCCTGGCCCGCTAGTGGGTTCAAGTGGCGATGGTGGCCGTCACCTCAAAGGGCTAGAAGCCCCTCACATTCCTGTTTGAGGGGGCGTGGCTTGCACAGCGGCATTTGGCCACGCTCCTTTGGGGTGCTGGGGAGCCCCGAGGACAGAGAGGACAGGACAGGCTGAGGCCGCGCGGGCGCACAGGAGGGTCCCACGATGGAACGCGGTAAGAGGCGCACTGACCTGCCCGGCCCCTCCCTGTGGCTCAGGGTCCACACCTCCCCTTTATGAGGACACCCGGGCTATCGGATCGGGGCCCCCCCGACGTCAGCGTTCTAACGTGATCGGCTCTGTAAAGTCCCTCTCTGCACACAAGGTCTCATTCTGAGGTCCTGAGGGTTAGGGCTTTGACAGACCCTCTGGGGACGCAGTTCAACCCCTAACAGGAGGGTGTGGGCGGGGCCTCGCTGCCTCCCCAGGGCCTCGTCTGCGCAGAGAGAAGCCACCCTCCGTGAGACCGGGGACCCGCCCTCTCCCCCCGGGCCCTGTGCATCCCTCGGGGGCGCCGTGAGAGCGTGGTCCCTCCGCTCCCGCACAGGGCGCGGCCCAGGGAGGGGCAGATGCGCGCGCGATGGGCACGAGCTGGGCCTGGTTGGCAGGGCCCTGGGGCCCGCGAGGGGCCGGCGGTGACCGTGCCCAGGCCGTGGCAGGGGCTCATGATGAATGAAGGTCCGGGGCATCCCCGCCGGAGCCTCTTCTGGCCGTCCCGTGGGGCCACCGAGCCCGCTGCGTCGTCCCGTCCCGCAGCTCCGGGCGCCCCGCAGACGCGGCCCCGCCCCAGGCCCGCAGGGGAACACGCGGGTGCCCGGCCGCGTCCTGGATCCACGCGGGGCGTGGCCTGAGGTGGTGACGCCGCCCGGCTGAGCGTCCTGCCACCGCGTGCACCCAGGAGCCCTCCGCCCCCTCCACAGGACAACGCAATTCAAGCTCTGGGATCTCACCTCCAGGCCCAGCAAGTACCTGTGTTCTCTGTTTCCCACCGGAACGTGGCATAATGTCATCTACTGCAACCATCCTGCAGCTCTTCTAAGCCGCTTTTTGTTTAATGCAGTCATTCCAAAGTCGAATACATATGCGTGTTATTGAGTGTCAAACACTCTGTACTTCTCTCCACTAATTTACATAATCAAGGTTTACCTATGTGATGACTTTATTATATTCGTAGTACATATATCAACCATTTCATATACTACATATATGATATACTACATATATCAGGCCATTTCATTATGCTTATTAATTTACCTGTAATCCTCATGTTTTTGTCTGTGTGTGACTGACGGTCTCATTTCCATAGGAATTTATTGTGGAAACGTCCTTAGAGGAATGATTTGATTTCCCCCCCTAAGGAAATAACCTCACTGGATCCTCTACACTGTATATATTTTGCAGATCTATTTAGAGGTTAAGCATATCTTCAGTGAAATCTTAAAGGATGGCGTGTTTTGGACGGTTCTTCGGTAACGGGGTGTATTAGCAGCAGCGGACATCGCGAGAAATACGATCACTTTAATATTTCCTCTTATCCCCTCCAGTGACTGAGTGCATCAGCCAGGGAAAAGGACAGACAGCCTCCAGGATCAGGGGAATCAATGTGAAACATTCTGTACCTGTTCTGTGCCAGGGTCTACTGCCTCCTGGCCTCCCAGGACTCTTCACCACACAGTCACAGAATTTGGGTCCATAGCTGATTCCTGATAACATTTCCCTTTTGTATTAATGTCCCCACTGGCTTTGCCCCACAAAGGCAAATAAAAGCCTCTCGATCGACCCCAGTTTACTTCCTCCTGAATCTCTTTAGTCATCAGTTATTTAGTGTTTATTTCCATCTCAGTATGCTCGTATCAACTTTTCGGTTGTAAGAGAGACTTTTCAAACTAAGTGATTATAATTGATGAAGGTATCTTTTTGCATTTTTCAGCCTCTGTTTTTTTTTTGTTTGTTTTTTTTTGCGGTACGCGGGCCTCTCACTGTTGTGGCCTCTCCCGTTGCGGAGCACAGGCTCCGGACGCGCAGGCTCAGCGGCCGTGGCTCACGGGCCCAGCCGCTCCGCGGCATGTGGGATCTTCCCGGACTGGGGCACGAACCCGTGTCCGCTGCATCGGCAGGTGGACTCTCAACCACTGCGCCACCAGGGAAGCCCCAGCCTCTGGTTTTGAATGACTTTTCACAGTTCAAAATCTTGTTGTTCCAACCGGAACTGTATTCTGCTAACAACTCATTTTAGTTTCTGGCACGTCCCCGTCTAAGCCCCTCTTAGCTATCCATTGTGAGTGATGTCTGCGTACCCTTGTTGTCCATCTGACTGTCTGTCTTGTATTATTCTTTGTATTTATGGCGTCAACCTGTGTCTCTGTGCAGATCAGCATCATTCACATCCTCCCATCATAAAACTCTCCGTTATATGGTGTGCATGAAACTGAAGTCACAAAGCTTTATGGAATATACAGAGATTAGTGCATGACTAACAGTCTGACCCAGACACGAGTCTGACCGTGTTAATGACCATCTCTAAGGTCTTTATATGCCAAGATAGAGTCAATAAAAATTGTTATCAATGCATTTCATTCAGTGATACTCACGTGTTTGGTTTTGATTTGTTTTGTTTTTACTCCTTCCTACACATCATGTGCCTCCTATGTAGCATTTTTTGAAATGTTTGAAATGAGTGAAGTATTCATCTGTGATGTTTTCTTAAGATGCACAATAGGCTTTTTGAAAATTTTTAAAAAGTTTAAAGAAGTCCATTGTTCAGACTCATGAGGATGGAAAGGCCAGACTGAATTCTTCTCCTAATATGCTGCTCAGGGCTCAGGAAACAGACCCAGTGGTGCCAGTTAGACTGACGGTCTTTCCTGGAAGCCGTGTCTACAGCTCAGGAGGGTGACAGAGGCAGTGAAGTTGTCTTGCTGAGGCACAAACACAAGTTTCCAGGGTCGATGGAGAACTATAGGATCCTCTTTGGGACCCCGAGTGTCCTCTGCTCCCATTTTGAGAACAAAACATCAAAAACAGACCACCGCAGAGTCAAGTGTCATTTAGCAGTGACCCAGCCTCAGCAGAAGGACACACGCACTTCCTGCCTGATGGCACTCTGGGACGGGGGGGTTGTCGAAATGACCTAGGGTAGGCACACACGTGTGCAACGCACACACACCCGAGACTAGTAACAAAAAGAAGGCAACAAACGTTCTTAGACGGCTACGAATATATTGAGGCCCCGTTTTGAGAAACTCTGATGAGTGTAAATCAAATACAATTAAATGCCGCAAACTTTAAGACCCTAGCATGACATTTTAAAATTATTTAATAAAATGATGTTAGAACATGGCACTTCAATGATAAAGATTGCAGGCATTAACAGGCTTGGAAGAGCTGGTCAGCACAGCTGCTCCCTTCATGCTGTAGTGTCAAAACGTTGCTCTATTTCAGCATCCACTGTTATTTTCCTTAATGTCGACCATACTCCATTGGGAGTTCCTTACTTGAGGACTCAACATTTAAACCATCTGGGGTGGATTCTGTTTCCTGCATGGACTCTGACTGCTACGGGCATTTGAACTAGTTCTACCCACATAGGCTAAACAGTCACCTTAAATCCACTAAGCTCTTTGCTTGGTACCCAGGTGTCCACTGGCCACAGGTAGGCCCCGCCATGCTGGTGGTGATTCTGTACAGTGACACCTTTCTAGATTCGTCTGAAACTGTTATTACACAAGTTAGTGAAGGTCAGTCATCTGCTCCTGACTAATCTCGTGTTTTCGTCGATATAGAGCTTCCGTCAATATTCAGCACTCTATTTTTCTTATTAAAGTAGAGTTGATTTACGATGCTGTGTTTATTTCTGCTGTACAGCAAAGGGATTCAGTTATACACATATACATTCTTTTTCAGATTCTTTTCCATTATAGGTTATTACAAGATGTTAAGTATCGTTCCCTGTGCTACATACTAGGTCCTCATTGTTTAGCTATTTTATGTATAGTAGTTTGTATCTGTTAGTCCCAAACTCCTAATCTATCCCCTGAATGAGTTTTCTGCAATTTAATAAAAGCTTTGGAAAGGAGGTCTCAATAGAATAGAAGGGGAGATAAAGGAACTGCCTGCCGACAAGCAATACCCTCAAAACAACCCCATAAAACAATCTATCATAATCTCATTTTATAGATAAGAAGCGGCTGCAGAGGGTTGAGGTAACGTCCACCGGGCCGCAGGGTCTGCACGAGGCCAGAGACTAACGCTCCCTGCGATGCTGTTACCTGGACATGCTCAAGCACCATTCCTGCCATTTTATTCCATGTTGGCGTTTAGAGCTTTTTTTCTTGCTTCCCCTATTTCTGATGACCGATTCAAAGCATAGAATAGAAACCTGGGTGATGGCCTCCTTACTGAACGCTGACTCCAGCTCTATTCGGAGGTTTGGGAACCTCATGTATTTAGAATTGATATTTTAAGTGCCTTAGGACAGTTCTGGCACATATATCCTCAATAAAAGCTTCCTGGAAAAGAACATGTGCGTTAGACAGATTACAGAGATATGGGGGCAAAAACATGCTGCTGTTGTTGTAACCAGGCTGTGGACAGCACGTAGGATTCATCACCTGTCACACCATTGCTCACTCCTATTAAATGCACTGGGTGCCCCTCGGGCATCAAGATACTCCTTGGGAAGTTGCTATTTCTTTACTCCGGTTGACAGGTGATGGATCAAATCTGCTTGTTCCCATTTTTGGACTGGGTCCCCTGTTTTCTTAATATTGAGCTGCATGAGCTGTTGATATATTTTGGAGATTAATCCTTTGTCCGTTGATTCGTTTGCAAATATTTTCTCCCGTTCTGAGGGTTGTCTTTTCACCTTGTTTGTAGTTTCCTTTGCTGTGCAAAAGCTTTTAAGTCTCATTAGGCCCCATTTGTTTATTTTTGGTTTTATTTCCATTTCTCTAGGAGGTGGGTCAAAAAGGATCTTGCTGTGATTTATGTCATAGAGTGTTCTGCCTGTGTTTTTCTCTAAGAGTTTTATAGTGTCCGGTCTTACATTTAGGTCTTTAAACCATTTTGAGTTTATTTTTTTGTATATGGTGTTAGGCAGTTTCATTCTTTTACACGGAGCTGCCCAGTTTTCCCAGCACCATTTATTGAAGAGCCTGTCTTTTCTCCATTTTATATCCTTGCCTCCTTTGTCATAGACTAGTTGACCCTAGGGGCGTGGATTTATCTCTGGGCAGAAGACCTAAATAGACATTTCTCCAAAGAAGACATACAGATGGCCAAGAGGCACATGAAAAGCTGCTCAACGTCACTAATTATCAGAGAAATGCAAATCAGAACTACAGTGAGGTATCACCTCACACCTGTTAGAACGGGCACCATCAGAAAATCTACAAACAGCCAATGCTGGAGAGGGTGTGGAGAAAAGGGAACCCTCTTGCACCGTTGGTGGGAATGTAAATTGATACAGCCACTACGGAGAACAGTAGGGAGGATCCTTAAAAAACTAAAAATAGAACTACCATACGACCCAGCAATCCCACTACTGGGCATATATCCAGAGAAAACCATAATTCAAAAAGACACATGCACCCCAACGTTCATTGCAGCACTATTTACAGTAGCCAGGACACGGAAGCAACCTAAATGCCATTAACAGACAAATGGATGAAGAAGATGTGGTACATATATACAATGGAATGTTAGCCATAAAAACGAACGAAACTGGGTCATTTATAGAGACGTGAATGGACCTAGAGACTGTCATACAGAGTGAAGTGAGTCAGAAAGAGAAAAACAAGTATCGTATGTTAACGCATATATGTGGAATCTGGAAAAATGGTACAGATGAACGGGTTTGCAGGGCAGAAATAGAGACACAGATGTAGAGAACAAACGTATGGACACCAAGGGGGGAAAGCGGGGTGGGTGGTGGTGGTGGTGGTGGGATGAACTGGGAGGTTGGGATTGACATGTATACACTGATGTGTATAAAATGGATGACTAATAAGGACCTGCTGTATAAAAATAAAATTCAAATAAAAGAATCTGCTTGTAGAAATCTAAATGACATCCGTAATATCAGTGAGGCAGTCATGTTATTCTGAACCTGTCTAAAACATTTTTCCAGAACTAAAGTCTATAAATGAAAATTTAAGAAGTAAACCTAAGTTGATATTTTCAACCAGTAAATATATCGTTTTATCTTAAGAGAGTGGGATAAAAACTGTTGTCTAAAGTAGTTCACGTGTTTTTTTTAATGTGGTTTTTTTCCACAATTGACTTAATTAGATAATTATATACACATTGTGTTGGCCAACACTGCCTTCGGCTTTTAAGTAAAAATAAAAGACACATTTTTCATTTTCACCAAGAACTGTATTGAACATATTCACCCTTTTGTTCCCCTATATTCTGCCATTTTTCAGGCAACTTCATAATTCTATCCTCCCAAAACTTTTTATCTTTTTGAGCAAAGGACTGGTCCAGGTGCCTTTTACAGTCTTCCAGGGAAGTGAAATATTTTCCGTTAAAAGAATTTTGTGAAGACTAAAATAAATGGAAATCTGAAGGTGCAATGTCTGGGGAATAGGGTGCATGAATCAGAACTTCCCAGCCAAGCTGTAACAGCTTTTGCCTGGTCATCAAAGAAACATGCGGTCTTGCGTTATCCTGATGGAAGATTATGCGTTTTCTGTTGACTAATTCTGGATGCTTTTCTTCGAGTGCTGCTTTCGGTTGGTCTAATTGGGAGCAGTACTTGGAATTAATCGTTTGGTTTTCTGAAAGGAGCGCATAATAGAGGACTCCCTTCCAATCCCACCATATACACAACATCACCTTTTTTGGGTGAAGACCAGCCCTAGGTGTGCTTGGTGGTGGTTCATTTCTCTTCCGTTCCACATTATTGTACAGTATCCACTTTTCATCTCCCGTCACAATTTGTTTTAAAAACAGAACGTTTTCATTACGTTTCAGTAGAGAATCACATGGGGAAATATGGCCAAGAAGGTTTTGTTCGCTTAACGTATGTGGAACCCAAACATCGAAGCGATTCACATAACGACGCTGGTGCAAATGATTTTCAACGCTTGATTTGGAGATTTTGAGGACGTCGGCCATCTCCCAAGTGGCAGAAGTTTCATTGTTCTCGATTAATGTCTTGATTTGACTGCTGTCAACTTCCACTGGTCCACCTGACCGTGGAGCATCATCTCCAGCACGAAACTTCGCAAACCACTTTTGATAGGTTCAGTCATCACAGCACAGATCCGTACACTGCACAGATCTTTTTTTGAGTTCCAGGTGCATTTTTACCTTTCTTGAAATAATAAAACATAATATGCAGAAAATGTTGCTTTTCTCTTCCACCTTCAATATTAAAATGGCTACACAAAAATTCACCAATTTTGATGAGTTTTTTCTAATGCACGCTGCTATGACAGCTGTCACATACAATCTAACAAAATTGTTTCGAATGAAGTTAAAGACAACTAAGTGCTGCTAGAGCCATCTTACAGAAAAAACCAAACGAACTTTTGCCCAACCCAATATATATTACATGGCAACATGTATTAGATAGTATATCATGCAAAACAGTATTTGGAACTTTTCATTTGGTTCCCCTGAGACACAGTTAAGAAGAAATTATAGGTGTTTCACCAGGACACTTATTCACCTGGGTGACAAGCTCACATCTGTGTGTGTGTGAGCAGGCCTTGCTTCTGTCTCTGTGGTGTGGGCTTTGAAGACATCCTTATAATTGGGAAGAATGGGAAACACACCAAAAAGACGGAAGTTTCTAATATTGTAAGTTTAGATATCATGAGCACTGAGATATTCATAAATATTTGCCAAATCCTTTTATTCATCCTACAGATATTTTTTGAATACGCACTTTGTGCTTGGCAGCTAAAAATTGGGTGCTTTTGAGCTCTTACTAAGAATGCAGGTTTAGTGCCAAATACCGCCGTTTAACCTTGAAAGTGCTGTTGCAAAATACCCAGTGTAAATCGGAGGCTTTATAACCTATATCTGCAGTTTCCTGTGTATTTGTAACTGAACTTCCTCACTTAGAAGTTTTCTTCCCAATAAGGCAAACAATACAGAATATTATGCCGTGTGTATCGCAGTCTGCACGTAGCAATCACTGTGGATAACACACTCAGGCAATGACTGTTCTAGTAGTGACGCCGGCCTTCAGCTGTGGACACGTGAATTCACCAGGAATGGAGCTAAAGGTCTTGAACAGTTTTCACTTAGGCTCGGCAGCCCGATACTGTGGTTGTCCCCTTGTTACAAATGAAGAAACTGAAGCTAACACATCATATGAAGTCTGTCCAAGGTCCGCATGGCGTACCGTTGGCGGCACTGGAGCTAACGCAGATGTTTGACTTGACAGGTGTGCGGTGCCCTGAGCCCCGACGTTCAACCCACCTTCCCCGTCACCACTCACTTGAGACATGGATGCAGGTAGAGGGCCTCAGGGTGGAAGTGGCTGTTGGGTAGACGGACTCCCTGGCAGAGGGGTACAGTACATTGCACTCAACGCAAAGTGGAAATTAAAAAAAAAAATTTTATTGGAGTAGAGTTGATTTACAATGTCTTGCTAGTTTCAGGCGTACAGCGCAGTGATTTGGTTATGCGTATACATATATATTCGCATAATGGAAATTTTCACGGGAGACCCTCCTCCAAGAAAAATGATACACATGAAGAAGGTTGTAGGTTGTATCTTCAGTGCAAGCAACAGGGATCTGGCCTCCGATTCCAAAACGTCCCTTCTTTTACTGATAATTCGCCCACAATACAAAAATAAGTAAAATCCAGCCTAACCCATACCGCAATATTGATACCTTCTTGACACAAAAATAGTATCTCTATCCCATCAGTGATTTTTCAAGACACGTCGGGCAATTGCAAAAGAGTACGTGGATTAATACTAAATTTTATTATCAAAAGAAACTATTTCTACAGAAGGCCAGAAATTTACGTTTAGAAATGTTGATCCCCTTCATCGGTATGAATTAAGAGCACGACACAAATCACTAAATAGCATGTAATTATTTGGTAATGAGTTGTAATCATAAGTGATTTCCCAAAAAGTAAATTAAGTATTCATTAGAAAAAGTAATCACTATTAATTGCATTAATCATTTTAATTAAAAGGCAGAAAATGCATTTTTATATGAATCTGGGATTAGTTTAGTTTCAATCTTTGAAAAGTCTCAATTCTCTGGATTTTTTAAAAATTAAAATTGAAAGGAGCATATGAATATTTATGTACATCTCGCTGCAGAAGTGTTTGAAGACTTAGCGAACTGATTCCTCTTGATGTGGTCTGTACTCGTGAAGCTGCAGAGCCTAGAAAATTAATTCAATATTTCCAGAAAAAAATGTAAGATCTTTTTCTGCGTCACACCATGGTTTATAAGATACATCTCTCATGTTTTAGCTTTTAAAGCTCTATGGTGAGTGACATTCTGATTTCCTCAGTACGAGGTCATGACGCAGACTGCGATGGTTTCTGGGCCGTGGGACACCAGATACCCGATTAAACGTTGTTTCTGGACGTGTCTGGGAGGGGGTTTCCATGGGAGGTTAGCATTTGCAGATTGTCCCCCAGACGCAGCCTCCCGGGGACAGTCTAAGCAGGGGGAGACAGGGAGGCTTTGCTCTGCCTGACCCGTGCTCCCGGGTCCCAGGCCTTTAGGCCCAGACCGGCGTCTACACCCTGGGCTCTCCCTCCCAGGGCTTAGAACCCCACCACCAGCTCTCCTGGCCTCCAGGTCCTGGACAGCAGCTCTTGGACCTCCTCGATCTCCAGTGTCACAAGAGCTGACACTTTATTGGCTCAGAATTGGCTCTCGAACATGATTTGATTTAAAGACGTGACCGACGCTCCTTCCATTAGTAAAGGGAGCTCTCAGACCTGAGCCAATTTATAGACCCAGAGCCCCTGGAATGCAGGGGGGGCTGGGCTCCCTAGAGGAAGGACCCTGACACATGGCTGAAAAGTCATACTGTCCATCTTTCTCCCAGCCTTCTCCAAAGGGACCTGTGGCCTTTTACCAGGGAAACTGTACTCGGGGGAAAGGAAATAATCAGGGATTACTGGACATTGGATAATTTTCTTTCCTTCATGAATTCATTTAATTTAATTTAATGAGCTCATTTGCATTACATTTTTTGTGAGTGTGTGTGGCTGTGTTGGGTCTTCGTTGCTGCACGCAGGCTTTCTCTAGTTGCGACGAGCGGGGACTACTCTTCGTTGCGGTGCGCGGGCTTCTCGTTGCGGTGGCTTCTCTTGTTGCAGAGCACGGGCTCTAGGTGCACGGGCTTCAGTAGTTGCAGCGTGTGGGCTCAGTAGTTGTGGTGCACGAGCTTGGTTGCTCCTCAGTGGGATCCTCCCAGACAAGGACTCGAACCCGCGTCCCCTGCATGGGCAGGCAGATTCTTAATCACTGCACCACCAGGGATGTCCTGCATTACTTTTTTTTTTTTTTAACATCTTTATTGGAGTATAATTTCTTTACAATGGTGTGTTAGTTTCTGCTTTATAACAACAAAGTGAATCAGTTATACATATACATATATCCCTGTATCTCCTCCCTCTTGCGTCTCCCTCCCTCCCACCCTCCCTATCCCACCCCCCTAGGTGGTCACAAAGCACTGAGCTGATCTCCCTGTGCTATGTGGCTGCTTCCCACTAGCTATCTATTTTATGTTTGGTAGTGTATATATGTCCATGCCACTCTCTCACTTCGTCCCAGCTTCCCCTTCCCCATCCCGTATCCTCAAGTCCATTCTCTACTAGGTCGGCATCTTTATTCCCGTCTTGCCCCTAGGTTCTTCTGACCACTTTTTTTTCTTTTCTTTTAGATTCCATACATATGTGTTAGCATACAGTATTTGTTTTTCTCTTTCTGACTTACTTCACTCTGTATGACAGTCTCTAGGTCCATCCACCTCACTACAAATAACTCAGTTTTGTTCCTTTTTATGGCTCAGTAATATTCCATTGTATATATGTGCCTCATCCTCTTTATCCATTCATTTGTTGATGGACACTTAAGTTGCTTCCGTGTCCTGGCTATTGTAAATAGAGCTGCAATGAACATTTTGGTGCATGTGTCTTTTTGAATTATGGTTTTCTCAGGGTATATGCCCAGTAGTGGGATTGCTGGGTCGTATGGTAGTTCTATTTGTAAATTTTTATTTTATTTATTTATTTTTTTTGCGGTACGTGGGCCTCTCACTGTTGTGGCCTCTCCCATCACGGAGCACAGGCTCCGTACGCGCAGGCTTAGCGGCCATGGCTCACAGGCCTAGCCGCTCCACGGCATGTGGGATCTTCCCGGACTGGGGCACGAACCCGCATCCCCTGCATCGACAGGTGGACTCTCAACCACTACGCCACCAGGGAAGCCCTATTTGTAGTTTTTTAAGGAACCTCCATACTGTTCTCCATAGTGGCTGTATCAATTTACATTCCCACCAACAGTGCAAGAGGGTTCCCTTTTCTCCACACCCTCTCCAGCATTTATTATTTGTAGACATTCAAAAATCAAGATGAAATTCATTTAACATTACATTGGCCATTTTAAAGGGAACAATTCAGTCAGCAACCTTTAGCACATTTACAATGTTATGCAACCACCCTATGGGTCTAGTTCCAAAACGTCTGTATCACCATTTCCCTCCATATCTCTCTGGTCTCACACCCTCAGAAATACCTTTCTGCAATCTGTAAGGATTTTGTACAAATGGAATAATACAGTATGTGATGCTCTGTGTCTGCCTTGTTTCAGTTTTCAGTGTGATATTTTTGAGGTTTATCACATTGTAGCGTGTTTCAGTACCTTTTTTTTTTTTTTTTTTGCGGTACGCGGGCCTCTCACTGCTGTGGCCTCTCCCATTGCGGAGCACAGGGTCCGGACGCGCAGGCTCAGCGGCCATGGCTCACGGGCCCAGCCGCTCCGCGGCATGTGGGATCTTCCCGGACCGGGGCACGAACCCGCATCCCCTGCATCGGCAGGCGGACTCCCAACCACTGCGCCACCAGGGAAGCCCCAATACCTCATTTTTATGTCCATTGTATTTATATACCACAATTTGTTATCTGCTCATCCACTGATGGATGTTTGGGTCATTTCCACCTTTTGGCTACTGTGAATAGAAGTGCTATGAATATACCTGCACAGGTATTTGCTTGAGTACCAGTTTCATTTCTTTTGGGTCCATACTTAGGAGTGGATGGCCGGGTCATAGGGTAATTCTATATTTAACATTTTTCAGAACCACCACCTGTTTTCACAGGGGCTTCATCATCATACATTCCCACCTAGAACATGTGAGAGTTCCAATTTCTCCACATCCTCCACAGCACTGGTTATTTTCCATTGCTCTGAGCTGGAGTAATCTTTCCATACTAAGCTGGACTGCCTGCAGCTCTGCTTTCCCATCTCCTCCTGCTTCTGGGTGCCCACAGATCTGCCAGAGACACAAGCCTAGGTCTTCTCCTGTCTTTTCTGAGCATGTATCTGGGGCTGAGCATGCAGTCTGCACTCGCTTTTTCGCTGATGTATGTGGTGGTTGTTCTGAGACCTGCTTCCTGCAGACGTCCTTCTCTGTTCCTCCTCACGCCTGGATCTATCTGACTAACCTGTCTGCTGTCCCCGCCCCAGGTGGGCATGGGTGGTGGATGTCAACACAGCTGGTGTGTTGACAGACACCAGTGCCACTCTCAGGAAAACAGCTCCAGCCCCAGGCAGCGGGGAGGAAAAACAAGGTCAGCTCTGTGCCTGTCCCTCAGGGAGCTCCTGAAAGTTCAAAACACAGTATTTTAAGAGTATGTATTTTAAGAGCCACAGTGTTTTGAAAACAAAGTCCGTAGTAGCCTCTGAACCATTGAGCCACACCAGGAACATGGGTCTCCATACCCATCATGGCAGCCACTCCTTTTCCACTGGTGGGGAAAAGGGGGTGGTACGATAGATAGGTGAACAGAAACACCACAGTTTCTTACCAGAACTTACCTGCCCTTTTCATTATTAAACAGTCCTCTGGTTGCTGGAAGTTTTGGATTAGTTTCTAGAGTTCCAGGAAATTGATTCTACAATTCTCATTTTATATGAAATTCTCGTTCTTATCTTTAAAAATTCATGCTTTCCTTTCAAGTTTTAAACTCAACCCCGGCTAAACCGAACTCTTGTCACCCCTTGTGCCTCAAGTCAGGCCTTTCTTGCTCTTACCCATCTCTGCAACGGATAACCCTACTTGTCCCTGTTTTATTTCTAGCTTGCCTTATCCTACTGGAATATAAGCTACCCATGATCAAGACTTTTGCTTTGTTCATTTCTCTATGCCTTACATCTAGAAAATATGATAGGCACTCAATGAACACGTGTTGAACAGATGTCAAATTAAATGATCTTTCCACACGTTCCTACCCGAATTCCTCAGTGTGAACAAAGCTCTCTTGTTTACATGGTAGTTCGTCCCATTGCAATTCTTACTACAACTGTCCCCATTCAGCTATTGTTTCTGCTTTTAGGAAACTGCGGTTCTGGTCTGCAAATGCCTTGGGAATGAGGTTTTATTTACCTACCAGTATCTTGCCAGGTATAGATTCTCAGCTACTGTGAATCACTTTTAAATCTCCAGTTGAACTCTAGAGGAGCAAAGAGGAGCCTCATCTATGCAGAAGCTGCTGGTCTGCATCACATAAACAGCCCTGCTTGTCCCCTGGAATGTCGGCATCTACACGTGGTCACTCCAGCCAGCCTGTGTTCACTCAGCACTAGGGTCTCAGTCACTAGTGGTCCCCCTACCTCCTCTTCTCCCTCACAGTTTAATGGTCCAACAGAGCGCTATTACACTTAGCAATTCTTGTCTAAGACTCCAGCTACATCGCTTGGTTCCAGCAGTTATTGAAAATAATCAGAGATCTTAGTAAAATGGATCAAAACTTCATTTCAGGGAGCTCAAATATCACGATCCTTTCCTTTTTCTGTTTGTAGAGTTCTACTGTTCAGAAACATCCCAAAGTCCTTTTTATGGGCTTAGAATAAAACTTTTATATTGATCTTTAATCCTTTTTAGTCCTTTTCTATTTTTGGTGGTTTTTCAGTGGTACACTGGTAATAAAAGGAAAACAACAGCAACTAGGACAGAACTGTAGTTAGGAGATAACAAGAAACACATTTAGAAGCACACTTTCATCTGTCATATTATTACTAACGGGACAAAAATGGGAATAATCATTTACAGTAAGGAAATCGTCAACAAAGTTTAATGTACTGATTCACAGAATGAGATATTATGAGCCTTAAAATGATATCTAAAAATATTGAGTTGTTCATTACATAATGTTAATTAAAAAGGGATCAAAATCTAATACATTCTGTGATACTTATTTTGTTTGAAAGTTTTCAACACAATGAAATTTGAAGAAAATACATCAACAAGTCTAATGTACTTCAAAGCCCTGAGAATACAGGTGGCATTTATTTTATAAATTTACCTTGTTAAATCATCCATAACGCACATTTTTTTGCTTTTATTCTTAGAGAAAGAATATTCAGGAGAGACAATATATGTACATACATGCATTTTCAATCTCATTTAGGTAATTCTGCATTAAAATTTTACAGGCTTCTAGGAGCCCTGTTATGCCCATAATTGATCTATTCATTCATTCAATCTAGCAAGTCTTTTCTGAGTGTATGAAGGATGCCAGTTCCTATGCTAGATGCTCACAGACCTGCAGGTCCTTCTCACCACTGTCGACCGGGCATGGTCCCTGGTCTGCTCCCTCCAGGCCGTGTGGCTCTGAGTCCACGGCTGCACCGGTAACACTTGTACCTCTAGGCCCAGCATGACGGGGTACAGACAGTGGCTCCATATGTGCTTTCTGAATGAAGAGATAGAGTGGTATTTTTAAAGCTCTAAAATTCAGTGTAAGTGTTCAGGTCAACACTCGCTACAAAAGGAGGCATAGGAGATAAAGCACAATTTCACGGGAGGCACAGCTAACACCCGCTGTAAGGGCTCAACGTGCCCTTTCTTTAAGAAATCCAACGTTTTCAACGTGTACAAGACTGTTTAAATGCCCACACCTGCAAAGGGTGTGATAAGTTATAATGAGTTTTAAGCACCGGCAGTGAGATGCTCATGGGTCAGACCTCCTGGACACGAAGGAGGGCTTAGCTTCCCCTCCACCCACGTGGTGGGCCCCGAGGTCCTCAGATACCCACCTTAAAAATTACCGATTTGTAATAAATAGTAACACTGCTTAAACCATGTGGGACAATGTTCACTGCAACTCTATTTACAATAGCCAGGACATGGAAGCAACCTAAGTGTCCACCAACAGATGAATGGATAAAGAAGATGTGGCACATATATACAGTGGAATATTACTCAGCCATAAAAAGAAATGAAAATGAGTTATTTGTAGTGAGGTGGATGGACCTAGAGTCTGTCATACAGAGGGAAATAAGTCAGAAAGAGAAAAACCAATACCGTATGCTAACACATATGTATGGAATCTAAAAAAAAAAAAAAAGTTCTTGAAGAACCTAGGGGCAAGACAGGAATAAAGACGCAGACCTACTAGAGAATGGACTTGAAGACACGGGGAGGGGGAAGGGGAAGCTGGGACGAAGTAAGAGAGTGCCACGGACATATATACACTACCAAATGTAAAATAGGTAGCTAGTGGGAAGCAGCCGCGTAGCACAGGGAGATCAGCTCGGTGCTTTGTGACCACCTAGAGGGGTGGGATAGGGAGGGTGGGAGGGAGACGCAAGAGGGAAGGGATACGGGGATATATGTATACGTATAGCTGATTCACTTTGTTATACAGCAGAAACTAACACACCATTGTGAAGCAATTATACTCCAATAAAGATATTAAAAAAAAAAGTGGGAAATGCTCTTTAAAGTCACTTAAACACATGTAAATTATTAGGTTAATACAGGGTAAAATAATATGTAACATAATTTGAGCTTTTATGTGAATCCCAACAGTCATTTCATATGGATTACCTCATTTAACCCTCAGAGTAACTTATAAAATTGGAATTATTCCTAAATCCATTATGTAGATTAAAAAGTAGCCATGGATAGGATGAACAACTTTCTGAGGCACACAGCAGTGAGGGGACAAGCAGCTTTGGCCTCAGCCTGTTTACTGCTTTTGTTTCTGAAGGCTAAGTGTACCCGATGAGTCGTGACCTTATGCCGTCTGTCTGTTTCTTACTTTCTCATTGAAATATCTATGTTAACTGAGAGGGACGCACTTTCCCTCCCCTGGACTTAACCTGGCTGATGACTTCAGCGGAGGACGTCGGAAAATGACCAGTAAATCAGCTTGTTCTCAAAGACCAGTTCAGCTTCTCCGGCGCCAGGTGACGGGAGCTCCTCCAGCCCAGGGAGTCACTGGTCAGCAGAGACAGGTAGCAGGATGCTGGGATGACAGAGAGGCCGCTGTGAGCACAGGCAGGAGGGTGAGGCTGCCGGGTCCTCACTGATCTTTCCAGAAAACTGACTCCTTCAGTCCTGAAGACCGGCTGGCTGGCTGGGCTAAGCGGACACCTCCTCCAGGGAGCCCACACTGTAATTCAGGTCTGACTTCCATGAAAACCAAACGCCTAACGTCTGTGGAAAGACCCCTTATATTTGCCAGGCACATTCATCGATGGTCTTCCAGAGCATTCATATGTGCGTTTACGTGTGTCCTCTCCTGCTTCAGTGGAAGCATCTGGAAAGCATAAATCACTAGCATCCTCTTCACCTCTCTGTCCCCGGGCACCCAGTACCTGGTACATAGTGGTTTCTTGGTGTCTAGTCTATGCAACTGGGGCTTTAGAAGGTTTCTTTTATGATCTTATTGTGACCAATGAGCTGCTCCACTTACCCTGTTCTAACTCAGACTTTTCACATCTTACTGGACACGTGGCTTGGTCGCCTTTGGAAAGCACCTTGTTATTCTCCTTCTCAGTTCATACATATTCAAATACGTGTTCATGTATCTCAGACATATCAGATCTACCTCAGAATAGGTAAATGAACTGATAAGGTACCATTAATTAAAAAGTCATTACTAACTCACACATCTAAAGAGATGTCTCCTGAGAGAGTTGGTCAGTGGACAGTTTAAATAAATGAGATCACATCAAATTATTGTCCATGAGTTGGGTACCTGTGCAAGTCATCCGGCCAATCTATTATAATGGTGTTTTTTTCTCTTTCGGGAATTGCATTACTATAGGTTAGTCATCAGTAGCTTAGCAGGGAGTTCTAGGTAACTGTTGATAGCTGCCTAGAGTTTTCAGACAAACAATATATACTTATATGGTCACTGTGTAGTCACTGTCATAGTAAAGTAGTTGTCGAATGTCACTGTTATCGTCTTCTATTTCTGATATAAAGTGATGTCCCCCGGTGAAGCCCTGGTGGATATGAACATAAAATGAGGCATTTCAAGGACAAGACTTAATTCATTAACTGTCGAGGATAAATTTAAACAACCTGAAAAATGTTCATGACATTTCCTGACTACTATCTGAAAATTCACTTATTCATGAATTATTGAACTCACGTTTTAAAACACTATTCCCAAAACCAGAACAAAAGATACCTGCCCTAATAACCCCCCAAACTTTATCAATGACAATTTGATGCAGTGCAAAGAAAGACATTTTAATGACAAGAATGTGAATCATTGACTATTGAGAAAATGAATAAATTCTCATAAAATATTACATTTATTCAATTGAAGATATAAAGCCAGATGACGAATCTGATACATAGAACATGAATATTTCAGACTGAAATCACATTATCTTACTAAGCAGTATCAAGACTTTATAATCAGGGCTTCCCTGGTGGCGCAGTGGTTAAGAATCCGCCTGCCAACGCAGGGGACAGAGGTTCGAGCCCTGGTCCGGGAAGATCCCACATGCGGCGAGGCAGCTAAGCCCGTGAGCCACAACTACTGAGCCTGTGCTCTAGAGCCCACAAACCACAACTACCGAGCCCACATGCCACAACTACTGAAGCCCACGTGTCTAGAGCCTGTGCTCCGCAACAAGAGAAGCCACCGCAGTGAGAAGCCTGCGCACCGCAACGAAGAGTAGCCTCTGCTCGCCACAACTAGAGAAAGCCCGTGCACAGCAACGAAGACCCAACGCAGCCAAAGATAACTAAATAAAATAAAAATTTAAAAAGACTTTATAATTAAGCGAATTTAATAAACATCTAAAGCGCCACTGTAAACAAGTGCTGACAGTGGTTCGGTTTCAGAGAGAGTACTTCCAGAAAAATCTTCCAAAAGACTAACTTCATCTCTTGATTCATTGTTGAGAATGGTTTAATAATAAGATCTGTAAAAAAAATAGAAGAATCTCCTTCCTATGTCCATGCGTTTGTGGTTGGAATAGGTAGGTATTCAGTGACCTCATTGCAAGAAACGGAGGCTGTGGGCATCCACTAATCTGACGGAAGAGAAACAAAGCGCAGGAAGAAACAAGAGTGTGGCTGAGTCCTATCGTTCAGCTGTGGAGAAGGCGGCACGCAGCACCGAATGCCCAGGGAGCGTGACCTGGTGTTTTAGCTCCATCCCTGGTTGTGCCGGGGAGCCGGGGGGAGTGATGGGAAAATACCCCTCCGCACAGAACAGCACACCCGAGCCGATCCTCACCCAAACCAGGAGCCGGCGCAGGAGTTATGGGGAATGTTGAACAGAACCAGAATGAAAACGAGGGGTGGACCCCAGGACGATCTTCTGATAAATGAAGCTAAAGCAATAACACAGCATGTTACAAAAAACATTTCTGCCTTGGCAATATTCTGAACACAAGAGCTAACTGATGTATCAGGGAAGTCAGCCCGAAAAGGACTTAAATCTAAGCAAATCGAAATGGGCTCAGAGAGTGCTGAGTGAGAAGAGATTTTCACTGGAGACATTCAGTTTTGGGAATTTGTATGTCATGACCGAAGTCAGCAGAAAAATATTCTTGGATATGGAAAGACTCTGAAAATGCGTATCCTATTTGAAAAGAATTTTTGGAAAACATCCTCCAGATGGTCTTAAGATGCAGCTAAACGGAGGATTTGAATGTTTTCAGTGACATGGAAGACCTGGCAGTGATTGCAGTGAGATGGGACTTGGCTTCCCCCTCCTGCCGTGCAAGTCCGCGCCCCCTGCAGTCCTGGTGCACAGGCTCATCCAGGATGCACTGGCCATCTATGCAGAGGCTGCTTTCACCTGGGGGTCCCCCTTCCCCACACGTGCGTGAGCCTCAGATTTCTAACGCCTGTGTTTCTGAGAGCCAGGATCCTTCCCGGTAGGGAGAGGGCAGGTGTGCAGAACAGTCCCGGGGAAATAGGGTAGCACTTTCGTTTGTTCCTTCCACGTTTCACCTTGAGTGTGTGTGTGTCTGTGGGAGGCATGTCTTCAAATCCATGGAGTGGAAAAAGAGTGGAGTGGAGTAATCTCTTCCTAGAAATCCAAATAGGAATTCTCCTCCCCCTTTGGCTTTCTCTTCACCGTGTTATTCTCTCCTTCCTCCTCACAGGTGGGACGAGGGTCAGAACCCAAGACTCCAACCTTACCTTGACCGTCCCTCCCCTAACTACCTTCCGCTTCACGTCCTCCCAGGTAGAAGGTTCAGGGCCTCTCATCTTCCTGTCTAATGGGGGCCTCTCTCCCATCTGTCTCCTGCTCGCCCACCCCGCCCCACCAGGGGGCCCCTTCCCAGGAGATGCAGAGAGAGACACTGGCTCATCCCTGAGAGAATTCTAAGATTTGATCCCCGTGAGCACTAGTGATTTTGTCGTCACTGTAGTTACTGCGGTGGCCGTAGCTGACTCTTGATGTTTATTCGAGCTGGCTTTCACGTTATCGTAAGATAATCCCCGTGACGACTTCCCGGTTAGGCGTGGTGCTGATGACTGAAGAAGCCATGTTAATTCAATTTCCCTTTTTTTGGTTCACGATGAGATTTTATTAAGAACAAATGTTGCATTATTTCCCATGGGATTTCAAGTACAATCAAGTAAATAATGTGTTTTCTCCTTGGCCATTTTTGTATGTATTACATTAATGAATCTTGTCTTTGCAAGTGATTTTTCCTTTCTGAGAACAAAGCCACTCTGTCAGGGTCTATTATTATTTTCACAAAAAGTCATTCTATTTGTTTATATTTTACTTACCATTTTTGTCTGTATATAAATGTGTAGTGGTTTGTGGTTTATTTTTGTTTTGATTGTCAGCATGGCATTGGAATTGGGGACTATTAACCATGACCTCATAAAAGGCAAGTTTTTGTCAGGGTAGAAGAGAGTTACATAGGTTGATAGGGCATAGAGTAGCTCAGATTTCAAATAGATAACATGCGTGAAATAAAATGACCACATTTAAGGGTACCACATTTTTTCATTGCAAAATAATGAAAGTGGAATATTTTCCAGTTCAATTTTTAGAGAGCCTCAAAGCATGAGAAGACGTTTTATGGCTGGCTTGTTCTGTAAGAAACAGAACTTGGAATAGTTTTAAAAAGTTGAATCACTAAGTTTATTAAGTCCAAACATTTGTGTGATTTCCAGCCATTGGAAGTAGAAAGCATCAAGCCATTTTGTTTCTAATCATTGTTCATTCATTTTGTCGTTATTAAAATTCAAACTGTATCCTTGTAGTTTTATCCTAATCTTGAAAGTAAAAGAGGGTAGGAAAAAAACAACTAGGAAGCCAAAAGTTTAAGGTTAGAAATATATAAGTGATCATTAAAACTGGAGAATATGCGTGTGTGTCCATACTTATCCGTCTATTTCTATCATTTATCTGGACATTCATTTTTGTCTTTCTTCAAGTTTTAGTAGTCTGTTCCCGCAGGTCTCACCACCAACATTACAGGCACTAACTTGAAGGGCTTTATAATTTAAAGAGCACATGATAACCATGTACTAGTTCACCAGCGAATAGTTTCCTGTCTGCTTAGAATTAAATTCTCTTGGAGAAAACGAAGAAAAAACAAATCAAATGTTTTTGAAAAATGCTACGTGCATCGAAGGAAAGAAATGTAGGTTGAAGGAATAAAACTCAGACGAAAGGAGGTTGCCCTGGTAACGAAGACGTCTGCAGGGGTACAGACGGTGTGATTCGCGAGCAGGTGTCCAGGGACCGGACGCAGGCAGCCGCGTGTGTGTCTTGAAGAAGATGCTCCAGCAGGGTCAGGGCCTGTTTGCGCCCCCAAGTTCTTCCTCGGTGCCGCCTGCTTTCCAGGAGCGGTGTCGGTGCTCAGGCCACGTGCGTCGACGGACTAACTCACTGTGTCCTCTTTGAAAACCCTCCTCTGCAGTCGGAGCTCGGGGTGAATATCCGTGCTATTTCCACATGTGCGCACAGCGGGGCTGGGTCCCAGCACCCACACTTGCTGCCATTCCCTTTCTTGCTCCCGGGGCAGGGGGTGTAGTGACTCCCCTTCCCAGCCGGGCTCCGGGGAAGGCCTGGCGGTGCAACCAGGTGGGTGCCGGGCTCAGGGAAAGGTCTGCCCCCTCCCTGTTACCTTCTCTGCTGCCTGCTCCGAGCAGGCAGGAGAGGAGACCTCCTGGGGCAGCATCACATCAGAATGAGGCGCCGGCACCACAGCAGTCCCGGTCCCAGCCTGTGGGATCGCAGGGTGCACACCCCGGGTTCTCACACCGAGTCTCTGAGCATGCCTGGAATTGCCTAGCCCGGACTTTTCTGTATATGGAAGAAATAAACCCGTACCGTGCTGGCGTCTTTATTCGGGTGTTCAGCCAAAGCGGTTTCACACACCACAGAGCTGCAGAGAGCTGGGAGCCGTGCGCACATGTCACTGCTGTCATTGGCCGGTCACTTTCTCCTGTGTTGGTTCAGCATCTGATGGAGCAGCTGATGGGTGTTTATCTCTGTGCACCCCGGAACTGTGTGCGCTGAGTGGATGAATCCACCCACATGTTTTCCCTTTGGGGGGTTTTCTTATACTAATTCTTCCTGTCAAATCAAGTTGCTCTGTTTCGGCAAAATTTATCTCAAGACCTCAATCCTCTCTGGAGCGCTGCTTGTCTACCCCGCCTGGCATAATCACAGTGTTCGTTCGTGTATCCCCATGATACCTTATTCATAGCATTTACTGATGGATTTAAAACATCTGTACCTTTTACATAAAGCTTGGAGTTGTTGAGGTTTTCTTGAACAATTCCAATCCAACTCAGCAGACTGGGGAAGGAGACCAAGACCAGGGAGGAAGAGGGGGTGGGGGGGTCACTTGGAGAGGATGTGGGTTTTGTATTCATTCAACAAACATTGAAGAAGGCAAATACCGAACAAAGCAGACATTTCCTACTTTCCCAAGGTATGTAAATATCGAATAACTAGTCATAATTACAATGAGTTCTACAAATGGGAAAGTTTACGGTTCCAGTGTGTCTGAGGGGATTCCCACAGTTATCCCGAGCGCAGCTGCAGAGATGCTCCGGGCGCAAGATGAGAGACACAGGGGCAAGTTATGTAAACGTGGCCAGAGAACACCTGCATTCAGAGCTCAAGGCTACAGCGATGGCTAAAGCAAAAAGATAGGTAAGACAGCGTGATTTGGGGCAGAGAGATGGTCCTTCCTGTGGCCCCATCTGGTCACCACCCACCCCAAAGATTGCTGTTATTCTGACTCTAACAGCTTAGGTTATGTTTCCCAGTTTTTAAACTTAACATAAGTGGAATTATATAATACAAACTGCTTGTGATTAGATTTTTTTCAGTGTTGTATTTTTGACATTCAACTATGCTGTCTGCTTATCATTATTTCATTCATTCTCATTATTTAGTGTAAATTTATGTGATTATAGTACAACTTATCCTTGTATTGTTGATGGGTATTTGGGCTGTTTCCATGCCATAGCTCTTACAAATAGTGCTGATATGAGCAGTTTTGTGCGTGTCTTTTGATGCGTAATTGTATGCACCCACCCCCCAAATTAGCCATTTTCATTCTCTGAAACTGTGTTCTATAGAATCTAACTGAGATCCTAATTTACATTTCCCAGATGACTAACGAAGTTGAACACAGTTTCAGATGCTTATTGACCTTTTGGAAATCTCTGCTTGTAAGGCGTCTACTCAAATTTTTGCCCATTTTCCACTGGTATGATGGTTATATTTTTCATTGAAATATAAATATTATACCTGTAGTTAGTTGTTCCTACCCACTCTGATGTTGGTCACTTATAGCTTTGTTTCTGTTGTCTGTTTTCCTCCTTTATTTGTCCTAGCATGCTTTTTACTTCGTTGAATGACTGCGGGGAATTTTATATGAAAAACTGAAGAGGTTACAGGCGATGTTCTCTACCTTCAGAGGACATTTATCCTGTATTCTGGCAGTTACGGAGGAAACGGAAAGGCAGATAACCTCACATCTCTTAGGTGCTGATTGGTGGTTTATAGCCTAGAGTGTATTGTCTTTGCAAATCATAGTCTCCGTTTGGTTCATCTACGTTCCTGGAGGGTAGGACCTCAGGGACAGAACTGATTCTGAGGACTCACCTTCTGCTTGAATCCCACAGTCCGTTTCGTGTCCCAGTAGCTCCATTCTGCTTGCAACCCTTTGTGCTTTGCTCCTTACTCTTCTGCGTTAGTGGATGATTGGCATGCTGTCCGTCATGGAGACAAATGTGGGCAATGTCTCCTCGGGACCGCAGTTGCGTAAACTTAAACTCTCCCACACACGCTCCCCTTTCCCCCAGGCTCTGGCCACTTAAGTCCTGGGTATGCTAGAAACCCTCTAATTCCTTCCAACTATTTTTGGTATTTTATTTAACTTTTCTAATTGATCTCAGTGGGAGCATTTATCTGTTTTCAGGTTCTCTACCAATAACCAAGAGTGTCAGCTTCCAAAACTATAATCTTGATTTTATTTTTTGTTATCTCCTCCCATAATTTCCTCTAGCAAGTGTTCCCCCTTTTTCTCTCGCCTCTAATTTTAACCTATTTCTCTGAACTAGAACTTTTTCCTCCAGCTATAAACGTTCTTACTTTTCTGTAAACCAAATGTAAAAACAAATGACCTTGTATCACACTTGAAAATAGCCCCTTTTCTTTGCTAAGGCCAGTTTCTTAAAAAAAAAAAAAAAAAAAAAAAAAAAAAAAAAAGGCTTTACATCTGCTATGTCTATTTTATTACATCCAATTCCCTCCCCAAACTTCTACCCCTGAAATGTAGGGTTCAACCCCATCACTGCTAAAACCGCTGTGGATTATGGATATTTCTACTCAATGCAAAAACTTTTTTAACTTTACTGAGGCTCACAGATGTGACAACACCTCACCTTCTTTCTGTCCAGGCTGTCTTCTGGGGTCTGTGTGCCACCTCCCCAAAGCTGGTGTTTTTCCCACCTTTCACATTGTCTTCATCCTTTTTTGGCCTCTATCTTTAATGCTTATATATTACAAACCCAGCCCATAGTTCTTCTTAATTTCCGATTTCCTTGGGCAACTTTGTACTTTCTTTTGGTTATAGCTGTCAAAATGTTGGTGACAAGGATACAAGAATCCTCAAGAATTCTTATCCACAGTTTTGACTGTGGTCCTGACACCACCGTCACCAAGAGCAAGGATTCTAGAGACATCAGGCTGGGATGTGAGTCTTGTCCTTGGTAATTACTATTTGTGTAAACTTGAGAACATTAATTGACCTCGATAAAGAAGGCATATAATAAGGTACCTCCTAGAGTATTTGTGGAAATTATTCTATGTAATCAGCCTAAGACACCCAAGGACAGATCTGCAGACAAGAAAGTCAAGTTTGACTTTATTGACTCATCACCATGAGGGTAACGGTCCACTGGGGGCTCTGTGGGATATTTCATGAAACAAAGGAAAAGACTGAGTTGTCGGTTTGGGGAAGGTTGCGATTTAAACAAAATTGAAAGGAAGTCATTTAAGTGTGTGTGGGCGAGTGTGTGCGTGTGCATTACAGGAAGATCCAAAGTAGAGCACACTGGTGAGAAGTTTACCTTGAAATCATGCTTCCTGGATTTCCAGCTCCACCATGTACGTGCTGTGTGACCACGGGAAGTTACCCAACCTTTCTGTGCCCTGTCCCTTCAACCCATAAAGAGGGATTAGTAATATTTCAAAGGGTCGTTTTCATGATTAAATGAGTTAATGAATGCAAAACAATTTTGAAAGCGCTTGGCACATAGGAAGGCTTTTGCTGTTCATGTTGTTGTTATTATTATCATTATTGCTTGATAGGTGCAAAGAAGATGCAGGAAATATTGAAGAAACATCTGATGTGTAGCTAAAAATATGTATCACTCTTAGAGAACCTACTAATTAATAATGTACAAATGCCATTTTAAACAAATAGCTGCTGAATGTTACTTTAACATAAATGTGGTTAGAATCGCAATCTGACTGGACTTGTAGAAATTTCTTTAGGTTTAGGCATAAAAAAGTTTTTGAGAGAATTTTTATTAGTTGCTCTTCAAATCATTTGGGGGGCAAAAAAATGCAGTTCATAATCTGAGAAATCTCCATCTTTAAATAATACTTCTTACTCATCTAGTATCTATCTTCTGAATATTTTAAACTTTCAAATGTACATATACATATTTGGGAGAGAGCGAAATAGGAAGAGAGACAAATGAAAATGATTGGAGAAGAACCTTCCCAACACTTTAAAAATAGAGTGGATATTTCCCCATAAAAATCCATCTTTACTCAGTAAATTTGGAAACATACAAGTAGAAGACATAAAATGTGTGCTCATAATCTCACCACACAAAGTTAATGATTTCAACACGTGGGTACATTTTGTTCCGTATAGTCACAGGCATTGATTTGCTGTTTTAATGTCTTTTGGCTTAAGCCAAGGTCATGAAGGTTTACTCCTTTGTTTTCTACCAAGAGCTTCAGTTTTAGCACTTCCACTTAGGTCTGCGTCTACTTTGGGTTAGTTTTTGACATGGTAGGAGGTAAAGGGGCCAACTCCATCCTACTGTGGACAGATTCCCCATGTCCCAGCACCATTTGTGGAAGGCACTATTTTCTATGCCTTGAATTGTCTTGGCGTCCTCTTCAAAATCAATGGACCACATGTCTACCTTTACGCTTTTTCCACCCTGTCTTGTTTACCATAGCAGGTTTTGAAACTGGGAAATATGAATCCACCCAAGGTTGTTCTTCTTTTTAAGATTGTTTTGGCTGTTCTGGTCGTTTGAATTTCCGCATGAATTTTAGCATAGCTTGTCAGTCTCTGTGAAAAGCAGACTGCGATTTTGAGAAGGATTGTTTTGAATCTGTAAAACGATTTGTGGAGTATCGCCATCTTAATATTAAATCTTCCAATCCATAAACATAGAGGTCTTCCCATTTCTTTTCTTTTCTTTTTTTTTTTAATGACCGTTGTTTTAGCTCAGCAGCTCCAGGTTGAGGAAAGCACTTCAGCCTAGACTGTGTTCATGTGGGGCGGTTGATAAGGGAGTATTTGTGTATTGGTGTCTGAATGTTCTGTGTTGTCTGTCCCTCTGTAGTCACGTTCTAAATTTGTAAGATTAAGTTCATAAAATTCTTCCTGGTTCAGATAAGAACTAGCAAATCATATCCGAATTAGACTAAGTACATAACTTTTCCAGCCAGATACGTGACAGGATGGATTTTAGGGGCCAGTGGAGCTTTCCGAAGATCTGATGTGACTCTTACCCATTCAGACTTTATCATCTGAATCTGTTCATTCCTGTGTGCCGTCCTGTCTCCCAGAAGATATAGTGGCCTCCCTGCTGAAGCATTGACTTTCCTCTGTATCTTTATTTGATTTACATAGATGATATTTCTTTCTGGTCCTTCTGAGGGGCTTTGCAATGCATACTTACTTATATTTATTCACATTTGAAAAAAGCATGTATTGTGCTAATTCGAAAGTCAGGAAGATAAGTTAACTATATTTCCCATGTGATTTCCATACAACTGATGCCTTCCCATTTCTAAGGAGCGCCTTTAATTTTTTCAACAATGACTTGTAGTTTTCAGCTTGCACTTCAATTTGCACTTACGTTCAATTTATTCCTAAGTATGTTTTTTGATGGTATTATAAATAGAAGTCTTTCTTAATTTCATTGTTCATTGCTACTTTATACTTTTTATAGTGATCTTTTAGCCTGCAACCTTGTTAAGCTTGATTATTGGTTTAGTGGATAATTTAGGATTTTCTGTATTTAAGGTCATGACACCTGCTATTGGAGATAGTTTTGCTACTTTTTTCTTCTAATCCAAATTTCTTTTTTTCCCTGCCTAATTTCCCTGGCTGGATCCTCCAGCAAAATGTTGAATACAAGTGGCCAGAGCTGACGTGCTTCTTCTGTTCCTGATCTTTCACCGTTATGTATGACGTTCATGTGTGGTTCTGCTATGTGTCCGTTATAAGGTGGAAGAAGTTACTGTGCGTTCCTAGTTCGTTGAGTGTTTCTATCCTGAAAGGCTGTTGGATGTTTGTCCAACTAGTTCTGTGTCTATTGAGATGATTATGTGATTTTGTCCTTTATCTTATTAGTATTTGTATTACATTGATTGATTTTCAGGGTAAAAAACCCCCAAAACCTTGCATTCCTGAGAAAAATCTCACTTTATCATGATGTATAATCCTCTTTATATGTTGCTGTATATGGTTTGCTAATTTTTTTATTGTGCCAAAATGTACGTAACATACTATTTATCATTTTGACCATTTATAACTATATAATCAAGGGCATTAAATACCTTCAAAATGTGTGATCATCACAGCTGTCTATTCTCAAAACGTTTTCATCATCTCCAACAAAAGCTCTGTACCCACTAAACAATAACTCCCCATTCATGCCTCCCCATGGTCCCTGGCTACTTCCATTCTACTTTCTGTCTCTTTGAATTTAACTATTCTAGGTACCTCATCTAAGTGGAATTATATAATATTTGTCCTTCGTGTCTGCCTTATTTCACTTAGCATATTGTTATCAAGATCCATTCCTGTTGATGTATCAGAATTCCATTCCTTTTGATCACTGATTAACACTCCACTGTATAAAATACCATAGTCTGTGTATCCGTTCATCTGTTGATGGACACGTGAGCTGTTTCTCTCTTTGGCCACTGTGCTCTATGAATACTGGTGTACCAATATCTGTTCAAGCCCCTGCTTTCTTTTTTTTTTTTTTGATATATACCTAGGTGTGGAATTGCTGAGTCATAGAGTCGTTCTATGTTTCATTTTCGAGGAAACACCAAACTATGCTCCCCAGACGCCGAACTGTTGTACATTCTCACCAGCAGTGCACAAGCGTCCCAATTTCTCCACATCCTCTTCCCCAGTTTATTTATTTTAAAAATATATCCATTCACGTAGGTGTGAAGTGGTATGTGATTTTATTTGAATTTTCCTATGGGCTAATGATATTGAGCATATTTTCCTGTGCTCCTTGGCCTTTTGTGCACCTTCTTTGGAGAAATGTGCATTCAAATATTGATACTTTTCCCATTTTGAATTGGGTTTGCTTTTTTGTTGTCGACTTTCTGGAATTTTAAAAAAAATATATAATGACAAATGAAGAGTCGGGCCCTAAGATGTGATTTTTTGATAAAAGCTGCCTACCTCTTTCTCTTTAGAGTATTTCTGTCCAGTTTTTCACTGCTGGTTTGAACATTATCCTTTGCATATTGGAGGTAGTTACTCATAAATATTTAATATACATATCTAGATATATAATTTTCTTGGGGTACTATATTAACCCTTTGGATTACTTCCTTTGAGAATAAGAGACCTTTTTATACTTCTTTCTTTCAAGCCTTATGATATTATTTTCTAGTATTCTAATTTGCTTTAAATAAACACATACATACACACAGTTGCTAGCAGCATGGTGATCATTTTAAGCAATGGTCTGTAGATGTGGTGCATAAGCCTTACTTGTAGTTTACTCACCATTTCTTTTTGGGTTCATTTTTATTTTTATTTTTGCTTTATTGCATCCTCTAGCTAGTAACTCATTTGAAGGTGGTCTATACATATAAAGTCTTCTTTGTTCTACTGCATCTGACAAAAGTCTATTTTATTCTCACTTTGGGTTGTACTTTGGCATAGAATTTTAAATAGTAATTTTCCTTCACATTTTGGGGATGTTAGTACATTGTCTTATAGCATTTTATCAACTTGGAAACAAGTGTTTATTCTGAATGTTGTCCCTTTATAGTTTTTAACATTGTTATTTTATTTTTAAAATTCTGCTGTTCCCTCTATTATTTTGCAGGGGGCCGTTGGCCTGACTCACAGAGACCTTGGGTATCAGACTCTTTTCCTCATTCTACAGCTTTGAATTAATACCTGGGGACTCTGCATATGTCTGTAAACATCATCAGTGCCTGCTATGGCTGTATTTTATGTTGTATATCTTCAAGGTTAATGAAGCCACTGGAGCTATCCCTAACACATAACCAGACTCGCCTCCCTACAGAAATGCTCAAGCTAATTGACTGCCTGTCTGTGTGTGTGTGTGTATGCATGTGTGTGGGTCTGTGTGTGTGCATGTGTGTGTGCGTGTGTGCAAATATGGCTGAGGCCCCGGAGGCAGAACTGACCTTTTTGATAAGCCTCTCACTCAGCAGCTGCTTTCACTCAAAACTCTATACATACCTTGTAAACCTTTCAGGGTCTGGAAGCTTCTACTTCTGTCTCTCCAGGACAATTTTTCTGAACTTTCAGACATTAACCCTTGACTATGCAGGCTTCCTTCCATTTATTGGAGAGAAATAAATTCAGTTTGCTTTATGAGTTACCGTCTACATTGAGTCTTTCAGGAAATCCATTCTAACTCAATATTGTTTTCAGTAGAGTTGCCTTCCGCATGCTTAAGTATTTATTTTGTGTTTCTTTACGATTTATTCCGATTGATTATTATTTGGGGACATCTTTCAATTTTAGGATTCGTGTTTTTCTTAATTTCTCGAAACACTGCTGGCAACATCCATTAAGTATTTCCTCTTCACTGTGTTCTCCAATTTTTGTTTCCCAGAAAGCTTATTAGATATATGTTAGACCTTCTCAATCTATGCTCCATTTTCTTATTTCCTCTTCCATAGTTTCTTATTTTCTATAATGTCTAAAGTTCTACTTGCCAGTTTTCTAATTTGGGGAGCAACGTCCTGTTAACTAATTGTTCTTAAGCAATTTAGACTCTATTGTCTATTTTTTATAGTCCACCTGGCTAGTTTACATAACTAATTTTCTCATCTTATATTTTTTCATCACAAATTTCTGATCTTATTTCATGGAATTTATTTTTCCCTTTATCCTTGGGATGATTTTGAACATACTAGTTATAGCATTCTATTTAGATAGCTCGATTGATTCTGTTTTTCTCTCTTGTAGGGTATGTTAATTGTCTTTTATGGGATGAGTTTTTCTCTTATCTCTTTTGTTTTAATAGCAATATTGAGATATAATTGATATTCAATAAGCATTTCTGGTGTTCTCCATTCTTTATGGTACCTCTTTATTTCCATGTTTGAGTCTGTGTATGTGAGATGAAGTGGTGAAATAAGTCTAAGAATACCAAAAGCTAACAATTGTGTAATATTTTCTATAGACGTGTCATATAAGCATGCACTTAAGCCTCATGAAAAAGGTGTGAGGTAGAAACTGTTATTAATCTCATTTTACAAGTAGGAAAATTCAGGAAAGGAGTGGTTAAAGCAAATGCCCAAGGACAACTCAATAGCAGGTGAGGGAACCAGGAATAAAAACCTAGGAAACACGTCTAACAGGACAACAGGATTCAGGAACAGGGATGAGTCTATATGTGCTAAACTCAAATACGTAACTCTTTGGAATATGTGCTTCTACTTGGCATTCAAAATTGAGAAGTTCAGCAGGTAGTTGCAGATATAAGCTTATATCTAGGGGAAATAGGTAACTTAATACTCACTCTACCTTATAAGTGTTAACAGGTTTCTGTAATTTCTAAGGAATTATCTAGGTATATGTTGGACAAAAAGTTATTGTATTTAGATAATTACTTTTATAAAACAGTTTGTATCGTAATTTAGAATCCATTTTTTCCTGCGCAATCTGAGTTTTCTGTTTATTGACATTATTTAACAGTTATTAAAAATGAACATTGTGTGCTATAAATGGAAGCAATGTGTTTTTTTTTTTTTTTTTTTTGTGGTACATGGGCCTCTCACTGCTGTGGCCTCTCCCGTTGCGGAGCACAGGCTCCGGACGCGCAGGCCCAGCGGCCGTGGCTCACGGGCCCAGCCGCTCCGCGGCATGTGGGATCCTCCCGGACCGGGGCACGAACCCATGTCCCCTGCATCGGCAGGCGGACTCTCAACCACTGCGCCACCAGGGAAGCCCAAGCAATGTGTTTTTAAGACAAGGGATCTTGAACAGAGACAGACTCCACAGACTAGAGTAGGGCTTGTCAAGGCAAACGGTGGCATTACGGCGTTTGCCTTAGCGCCTGGGTGCTTTCTGCTGCTGCACCCTCCGTGCTGGGGACCCACTTTTGTAATGTACCCCTCGCACCCATGGGGACCAGCCCTTTAAATTGTTTTGTTTTTATATGTCTAACTTTGTAAGGCTCTACCAAACCATTCCCACCAGCAGTGCACAAGTTCCCATTGCTCTACAATCTTGCCAATATTTACTATTGTCCTCTTACTTAATTTCAGCCATTCCAAGGTGCTGCGTCATGGTTTTGATTTGTGCTTTCCCACACTGAGCATGTGCTTTTCCGGCCGTTATAAAGCTTTGTTGGTAAAGTGTCTGCTCTGGTTATTTGCTTTTTCATTGGCCTTATTTTGTATTTTTATTATCATTTCTTAAGATTTGATTTTACTTTTTGAATATAAGTTTCTGTCATATATATGTATTATAAATATTTTCTTCCCAGACTGGGGCTTACCTTTTTATTTTCTGAACAGTATCTTTTGATGCTCAGAAGATTCTAATTCGAATGAGGTCTGGTTTATTACTTATTTGATTTTATATAGTTTTTTGTGTGTGTTTGTTCTCTCTAAGAAACCTCTACCTATGTTAAGTTCAAAAAGGTTTTCTCATGTGTTTTGTCAGGGACTTTACAGTGTTAACTCACATGTTTGAAGGAAGCCCTTTTAAATCAGTGATATAGGCTCCAAATCTATCACCTCCCAAATTCAGTAATGAAAATTAACTTATTGGAGATGCAATTATCCCTGCACTTTGTGTTTGGAAAAAAAATTGGTAAGTCACAAAAACATTTTAATATTTTTCACCTTATTTGGAATGGAGGTTTTTGGATTACACTCTAAGCAAACTGTAAGTACTAATTGCACCCTGCAGGTTGTGTCGTTTTAGCAAGGGAGATCTTGGAAGACATTTGGATTTCCCAGGGCCATTCATTATACCAACAGAGGGAAAATCCTCAGAGAAACTGGAACAGTTCTCTTCTGTATCTCCTTCTCCAAAACACAGATCTGCTATACACCATTTGCAAGTCCCAGGGGTACTACAGGTTGGCTGTGACTTGAAAGCCAGCCTGGGAGCTGAACAGTAACCCCAGCTGTGGAGAGCCACCTGAAGAGTATTGCTGGGTCTCAGCTTTGCTGAAAAGTACTGCTGGGCCTCAGCAAGGCTGAGAACAATAGTGCCTGCATGGCAGGCACGGGTATGTACGTCATGGGAAAGCAAAGCTTCCCACAGCGTGGATTCTCTCAATTTCCCATGTATATAATAAAAGCTCTGAGTATTTGCTTGTATTAGTACTAATATTCCCATTACTCATGGGGGATTTTAAGAAAGGCTTCTATATAGAGTAAAGTGGGAAAAACCTAAAAATCCCCCTCCAACTACACCAGCTGTTCCTACTTATTGACCTGCATATTGGATTAAAAGTAATGCTATAGGAATGTTTATATTGCAACAGTCTACGTTAATGGAAAAGTTAGATGATATATGACCAAAATGGGGAGTGCAAGATATATTTGGAGTACATTGGTATTGGCACAAGGGAAGTTTAATAAGAAATAAAGTTATGATGAAACACTTTTTAATGGAACATACAGCGGCCACGTTAAAGTTAAATTGTAAACCTGGGTTTTATATTAATAAGTATAAGGGACAAAAGATCTATTGTAAATATTTTCAGGAAGATCTAAAGTCTAGATTAAAGATTCAATGTTCACCACCATGGCCCCCAAACCCACCGCTTTGGCTTCCCCGTATGTGTAGTGAGTGGCCACATAAATTGTGTCCACCTGTTAGTATATATTTTCGTGTTTTATGAAAATGTATATAAATAAAATTAAGAAGTTTTAAGAATGCTTTGATGAAATGCTTTTGATTTAATGATGATTAAACATTAAAAAGCTTTAAGAGTCCTTAGGTTAAGCCACGAGTGAGACGTGACAAGGCTTTTTACCTGCACCACTGAGGCGAAACGTACAAACAAAAGGGCGCTGACGCAGAGTATGTGGGAGTAAAGCACTGAAGCAAAGCGAACCAAGGAAAAGGACATGACGGCTTTTGAGAATTTTGAGGAAACCACAAAGGACGTTTTTTAGCCACAAGGGACAAATGCTCTCAATCACAAGGGACAATTACAGATATAATAAGAAAATTATGTAAACTGCGTGTGTGAAATGCTTATGTAAAAGGTTCTTTTTGGTCTGAGAAAATGATGGTGATGATTGATAAAGTAATAAACTAAAATCAGTTTATTGTCTTGAAAGTATAAAAAGGTATAGTGTGTGCAATAAAGTTTGTCAGAATTCCTGCATCCTAAGAGGTGTTGTGTCTTCTGTCCTCGCCGACTCCGTCTCCCCTCAGGCAATCCTGTTCTGCTGAGGCTGGACCTCGGTACCCAGCTAGTAAATTAATAGGGATCCAGCATTGCTATTATTTAATTTGAGATCATAAAATCATATTCTGACACTTTCAAGGTTTAAGCACCAAAGTTTAGAGGATTTTTATCTTTTATCTCTTTCTTTTCAGCTCTAAGAGCTACCCCCAACATCAGGATTGCTGGATACGATATATTATACCAGGAACATTTGTGTTTTTTCATCACTGCCACCTGCTGTTGCCACTCTATTTTACCACACAAATTTCTTCTTCTACATCAGCAACAAGGTATAAAAGACTTCCTTATTTTCATTCCCTCATTAAGTTTTTTCCTGTTTTGCTCCTCAGGTGACATATTAGAAATACAGCTTCAAGATTAAGAGTCAAGGAGGATGTTTAAATCAAAACCCAAGTTATAATCAAAGCTCGTTACTTCCCACAAAAGGGAGGAGTGCGGCCATCAATGCAAGGTTTCCTTTAACATTATGAGCAATTTTCATGCATTCACCTTCAGCTCTAATATGTACATGCACTTGTATTTTTAAAATATTCACCTCACTTAAAGTATGTCATCCTAGGGGCATTTTTGCATAGAAGAAAACCATAAAATACAAAGTTCTCCTGCTGATTGAAACACACTTAATATGATCCCCTGCTGAATTTCTGCAAATCCTGCAAATCTTTCAAAGGGGAGGGAGGACAATTATATTTTCAGCCATGTTCACTGCTTAGGGAGGGGAGTTGGGGAAAAGTCAGGCCATCATTATTCTTTTGTTCTGTGAATTAAGAAAAAGGTTATTCTGTATCTGCTCCTCTGTTGACAGAGGTGGAATCTACCTGGTTGACTGAAGACTATGCACCTTGACTACTATTGAATCATGCTGTTTTGTCCCAAACAATTTTACAGAGAGGAAGCCCGTTAGTGTATATTATTCACCTGCCAAAGCTTCTGTGTTCATTGTATGCAAACCGGAGTGTCCATGGGCTACAGAGAACAGCGTGTGCGATGTGGAACGAGACGCAGTGTGTGTATTAGATAGCAGCTTCTTACATTGACTGTGACAGCGACATTAAATACTAGTGCGGCGCTGTGCGTTCACCATCTGGAAGGCTGGAGTTTACAAAAACAGCCCAGAACAAGATTTTAATAGAGTTGGGTGTCCTCGTTGTCTTCCAGACGCTGTTGCTTGTCAATCGTCAGAGACTATTGTCAGTCAACTGTTTTCATTTGTCTGGAGAGAATGTTTGTTTTAGTAACTGATAGCTGAATAATAAAGATTTGAAGCTAAAACTTCATGTTTATTAATCTGCGCTATTCTCAGAGCCCCTGGGTTCTCCCCAGGAAAGCTCCGGTCCTGGTATCCCATCCGAGGATTAAGATGTGGGACCTCTGGAGGTTGTCTCCTCGACACCCATTGGATCCTCAAATTAAGCCCTTCTTCATAATCTCTCTCTCCTCCAGGGTGATTGGTTTAGGAATGACCAGGGGACTCAACACTATGAAGGGAATTCTTGGTGGAAGGTGTTGGGAAATGAATACTTCCTAGTTGCCTTGTTCCTTGCACCTCCGATGGATTTGATGATTGGAGACTTAGTATGAAGCCAGCTCATCAGGAGGACAGAGACAAACGTGTGCAGAGAAGTGTGTTTTGACCGCTGCTACACCATCGTCAGAGGGGTCCTATTTCCAGACGTCCTGTTTGGGAGATAATTAATGACCTCATTTTTTAAGCCAAAATGAAATGAGGGTTTATTTTCCTTATAGTCAAGGGCATCCCACCTGAGATATTAAATATTTTATTGCAGCTAACCATTGTGAAATTTTTAATTGTTTGAAAAAATATTAAATGGCTTTGTTAAGGGATTATTTTTCAGAGATAGGACTTATTTCTCAATATATAAAATACAAGATGTGCAAAAAAATCAAAGAGTGCAACCTACAGGTAGAGTCCTACATGTACCTCTAACAGGTGCATGGCACTCACGATTTTTTTTTTTTAATTCTTGTAACTTAAAATATATCTCCTGAAGAGTATATCTGCATAAGAGAAAGCCATAAAATATGGAACACTCCTCCTGATGAAGCACAGTTAATATTGTCCCCTGCGGAATTTATGTAAATTCTGCAAATGTTTCAGAGGGATTCGAAAGGAGTTATATTTTCAGCTGTGTTCATCCCCCTAATGGGAAGATGTTTGGGGAAATTTTATATCATCATTATTCCTTTTTCTGTGAATTAAAAAAAATAGGTTATTCCGTGTTTGCCCTCCTGTTGACACAAATGGAATCTCACCAGCTATTTATGTAACTTTTATGACATTCTTCCCAACAATTCAGAGTTTGAATGCATAAATTATAAAATATCTATGTCAATGTATAAAAACAAATGAGTTTTTAAACAAATCCATTCATAATGTAGTACAAGTGACTTATTCTGACTCAGTAGTGATGCTTTTTATCTGCACTGGTGGAGGCCACATCCACGTCTACAATCTCTAAGCATCGTTGCTGCCACATTGGCAGCTGAAGAGGACAGAGTGGGGTGATGTGTCAGGATCTGAGTTATAGACGCCATCGGAGGGTTATAATTACAATCTTACTGCTGCTGTCACAGTATCTTAGGAATTATTTTCTGAACAAAAAAATAACAGCTTTTTCTATAAATATTTAATCTTTTGGATCATTCAAATTTTCTGATTATTAGAACATCATTTCCCATTAATTCCTATAATGTAGATATTAGCCCTTATTCTCCTGGTATTAAATCCAGCTTCAGAATTATGAACAACCTTAATGATAGTATTGACACCCAGGTTAGGGCAAAAAAATAGCCTAATACAAATTTTGTCGTCTGCTTGCAAAGAGGAAAAACAAAACAAAACATGGTAAGTGTTCTTGGTTGACACTTTTCATTTCCTTGTGGGTGCACTGACCTTCAAATTATACTTAAATTATTCTTATTCAGTTTTATAGATTTTCTATTATTTTCAAGCATTATGCCTTGATTTTTAAAGGCTCTTGCAAATATACTTTGTATTTCCTCTAAATATTTTATTTCCTATAGAGTCCATGTGAATAAATAGTCAATATATAGTCAGCGTGTTTATTACTCACACCCTGACTTCCCAGTTATCCCTCCACTATCGGCGCCAAAGTCCCCAGATTTTACCAACTGGGCTGAGAGAAAGGCAGAAGTTGGGATGTTGCCTCTAGTTACAGATAAAATTGCCACACTGCCAAATCCACTTTCAAAACAATGTAAATGCAAATGTATAAACTTTCAATCATTTTCATCACTCAAACCCTGAATTGTCGGATAGAGCGGTATTGTAAAAGTTATATAGGATATATTAAAATACCTCTCTTAAAACAAGTTTAGATGTACAACAGCTGTTTTATTTTAAATGCAAATATACAAAACAAGCTGTTCGTCTTCTGTTTATGACATGCTGATACGAAATACCTAACAACATGGTGGCTGTTGTTTTCTTATAGATCCAGGTTGCCCACTTTAAATCCCTGCCCTAGAAAAAAAAGTCCTACATATGGATTTTTTCCCATAAAATGAAGAAAATTGGTTGAAAATTATCTTGTGTTTCGGAACATAGAGGATGAGTTTAGGGTCAGGGCGACCTGCACACAGGTGTGTGCTGTTGGCTCCCATTGTCCAGCGCTTGGTCTCACTAAGCCTAAGCGAGCATCCTGTCTGAATTCTAACTGCAGGAGCCTCGGTGGTCATTATCAGTTAGACGGAGTATGTGAAGTCATACTTACCGCCTCTCTGTTCTAATGGGTCCGTTCTTCCAATATGTTCACAGTCTAGACCTGATTCTGGAAATCTCATGCTTCCTTTCTTCAATTTTGTTCTTAGTAGACTTAAGCTCAAAGTGTTGTGAATATATAAAAACCATAAAACCTTGAAAGGAAAAAAATGATCAGAGAATGTGCCTCTGCAACGTTTTATCAAAAGCGTCTGATCCATCTCATGCATACTGATCAAACATTCCCAATGCAACTCAGGAGATCTGCGTGTTATGTGTGTGTGTGTCTTCGTGTGAAAATCTAGTAACTGAAAGGCAAGAACTGTATGAGACATTTCTGTGTCATCGTCACCACCTAAGTATTCATCGTGTACAACGTCGTGTGCAAGGTTTGTGTTGAAGGGGATAGCCTAGCCTTACATGGGCATAAGGGGAGTGATATGATAACGTGTTAGCTTTCTTATTGTCTTCTAACTTTGCTTTTAAAGAATTATATTACTGGACAGTATGCCTCTCTTTCTCCTAATTGGAGAAACTGCCTATCAGCCTATCAGCACAGTTGTGCTGTTTTGTTTAACGTAACAGTGTTTCCAATGCTGTATTCTGAGTATGACCGTGATACTACTGCATGCCAGAAAAAGGTTAGAACTATTGTTCATTAGTGTCTAAGCTGGGCTATGAAGCAGTTGTATCAATGACTCTAGGCTACCACGAAACAATCATACTGCTGCCTTATTGTTACCAACGCACAGGTAGCTATACCTGTGAATAAATATGAATTTCTTTTTCACATTATCTCTTATTTTTTGTTTTTTTAATCTTTTTTTTATCTTTTATTTTTTGATGTCTAGTGTTAGTAATACACACAACATCTACAATCTTTTATATCACGTAAAACTCATGCTGTAGGTTCTGACAATTCATCTTGTAAAGTTATGGTACTGATAAATAGAGTGCAATACTGTCTTTTCTCTTCCTTGTGATTTTCTTAACAATATTTTATCTTCTTTAGCGGCTTTACTGTAAGAATACAGTATGTGATACATGTAACGTGCAAGACACATGTTAATCAACCGTTTATGTTATCAATAAAGCTTCTGGTCAACGGTAGGCTATTAGTAGTTGAGTTTTGGGGGAGTCGAAAGTTACATGTGGATTTTCGACTGGGCAGGGGTTCGGTGCCCCTAACCCCCATGTTGTTCCAGGGTCAACAGTATTGAGGATGTTTATGTTGTGAACAAGTCACAGTTCCCTTGGGTGCAGCAACCGTGCTTCATTATCTTTGTCTGCTGTAGCTAGTAGTGTACTCAGTACGTTGTAGGCTTTTTGTAAATGTTGAGTGAATTCACAAATGGGAAGTAATTTCCCAGAAGCTGATAGATTTGTTTTTCATTGCAAAATTGAGTTCTACTCAACAGCATCACCCTAGGACACAGCATCTTTAGGGAAGATACTGAGTTTTATTCACATTTTAATTCATTGTGTTTGGTAAAATGACATCTTGATGGCAGGGGTACTTTCCTTGTGTTCTGGTAAACAATAGTGATAATTAATAAAAGAAGAATTAATTAAGGAGAGCAGTATTCTACCTGTAGGGAGTCTAATAGCTTTTGGAAGCATATACATTATAATAACATATAATTTTATATTATTTTATAATGTCATATTTCTGTTTTTATACTCTTCGATTAATTATACTCAAGAGGCATACTAAAAAATATTTAGAGCCATCTCCTCGATCCTCAAGGTATAAGGCAAAATCATTTTTTCTTAATTATCTGTTTTTTAAAAATCCCGCAAGACAAAAGGATGAAAATATTACCACAATGCCATTTAATATATGGCGCCATAGATGATAAGATTTGTCATTATTTAGGGGACTACTAAGAAAAAAGCACTATAAAATAAATTACATCATAATATTTTGTCATTTGTATTTTTATCTTTTACTCAAGAATTTAAAATTTCTATACTTATTTAAACGTGGACTTTTTTCATGTCATGCGCATTAGTAAAAAAAATAAGATCAATGTATTGATTATGGTATTCCTACCAAAACCTCACTCTGAGTCCAACTGAATTCTATAACTTTTTAATTCAAAGTCATTATGTCCATGCTTTCCTACAAATTATTTTCCTCTCTCTGCTACAAAGATCTGAAGTGATGGAGATTTTCTTAAAAGAAGGCTCCCCTCCGATGTTTCCTTCCACATCACTGCCATCCACTCTGCAAGGTTTGAGGCTGGTGCTTCTTTGGCGATATCAAAGGTGTTACTGGAATGTTTTCCGACAGTAAACTGCAATTATATTATTTCCTCAGAGCCATGTTGTTTGCCATGCTGAGGGGCTGCAGTTGACCACACAAGTCGCCAGGAATAGAACCGAGTCACCACACCTTTCATCTCATTTGTCACCTTTTCAAATACACGCCTGTGAACTGCATTAAGAACCAAGACACGTGAGGGCTCCGTCTAGGGCTCCAGGACCTCCGTGCTGTGCAAATTTTAGCCGGTTCTCCCTGCCCACCTGACCACCCTTCCAGGTTCTGTGCCTACACAGCAAATCACTGGGGAGGACCTCCTTCCTAGGAACTGGGGTACAGGTTAGACTTAAATACGGAAGAATGTTTAGTGACCAGCAGTGATTCACAGCTTCCAGTGACGTGCTGCTCTACACGACCGGCATTCATCACCTTGGTCTTCAATGCACCGACACTGCAACTTTAAGGCATGTCAAAAAGGAGAAAAAGCAGGGATTCCCTGGTGGCGCAGTGGTTGAGAGTCTGCCTGCCAATGTAGAGAACGTGGGTTCGTGCCCCAGCTCGGGAAAGTCCCATGTGCGGCGGACCGCCTGGGCGCGTGAGCCATGGTCGCGTCCAGAACCTGTGCTCCGCAACAGGAGAAACCACAACAGTGCCTGCGTACCGCAGGAAAAAAACAAAACAAAAACTGGATAAACCAGTACTTTCTATATAGTTTTCTATTTTTTCCTGATTTAAGTCACAATGAAAATTAAGTAGCTTCTGCTCTACTAAAGTAGACAGGAACTTTCTAACACATTAATGTCCGATGCCTTTAAAATAGTACCAGATTGTGCATGAATTGGACTTTCTTTGCTGTGGATTTTTTATATATCCATTCTGAAGAACTGGGCAACGTTTTCTTACCTTAATTCACATCGGATGCCGTATAATAGACAGTCTTTTTGCGGTATATTTCTAACAGAACACAGCAAAGTTACCTCAAAGTATCTTCTTAGATCCTTTAAAGCTTGGTTTTTGAGTCACGAGCCAATATTCAATTATGCTCATTCCTCAAATGATGAATATTTATCAAATTTATTGATTATAAGTTTTGTTTAGATTCTGCTTTATTTCCATATTTTTTTACTTCAATGTTGGAATGTAGCATAGTTTTAAAGACATATTAATCACCAGTTAATCTGAACACATGTTCAACTAATAATATGCATTTTCTCAAAGTAAATGACAACATGGACATCTCTGTCCAAATTTGCACACATACAAGCCTTGAGAGATACTTTTTATAGCCACTGACCATGATTTTCAGACACATGGATGGAAAGATATATTCAATTGCAGAGATGTTAAAATGTGGAAATTGACATCATACAATAGATAGAATACGAACTTTTGTAAGACTTAAGGTGTTTTAAGGTTAAAGTGGTCTATTCTCTATTCCTAGTTGGTGAAAGACCTCAGTGGTGATTTACTCCTGGCTCAGAAACAGATCGTGAATGTATTATGACTATATGTGAGAAAATGGATTTTACGACATGCAACCTAGGACTTTTTTTTTTTTTTTTTTTTGCCGTACGCGGGCCTCCCACTGTTGTGGCCTCTCTCGTTGCGGAGAACAGGCTCCAGACGCGCAGGCTCAGCAGCTATGACTCACGGGCCCAGCCGCTCCGCGGCATGTGGGATCCTCCCGGACCGGGGCACGAACCCGTGTCCCCTGCATCGGCAGGCGGACTCTCAACCACTGCGCCACCAGGGAAGCCCCAGCCTAGGACTTTTAAAGGTATAACAGTTTAATATAATGTTGGAACAGTGGGCATGGCTTTGTTGACTCAAAAATTTTCTACCCACTCCAAAATATTAAATAAGAAATTCATAGAGGTAAGATATTATCACTGGAAAATATCCACTAAAATAATGTGTGAAGCCCTTTTGTGTACTATGTTTATGTACCTGAGGCAAAAACCTGTGATGCCTTTGTCTGCCCTGAGACAAGATGACATTGGACCCACAGAGAAGTTTTTTAAAGAATGGTCATCAAAACTTCATAAGGAAAAATAGATAACTTTCTGAAGTGTCTAAAAAAGCCAAAAACAAGAATTGCCTTGACTATACCAATATTTCATTCTTTAATGAAATTAATTCTTGAAAAGAGTAAATCTCAAAGTCAAGATTAGCTCCCCAACTAAGGTAAAAGTATAGGATATATACTGTTGTTTATCTGTGACAAATACCTGCAAACATGTGTCCTGGGAGGGTAGGCTTATTGGGTAAATTAAATCCCCTTATTGTATTATATGATGGTAAGATGTCACCTATGGGAAGAAAACTACCTAACGCATTGTGAACTGAAAATGCCACCTGCCATCCACGTCAGTAAACGGAGGATGTCACAGCCATCAAGCCATCACATTACAGCCTCCCGACTGCGAGCCCTGAGGGAACTCAGGATGGAAACATAATCCCCCGCCAGGGAATGATCAGGCTCTGCAGCCACCCACCCTCCCCCTGCAACGGTGCACCCTGAGGAAACTCAGGACAAGAAAACACGCGATACTGGCCCCAGACAGCTGAGGTGCATATCAAAGGAAGGATTTCAATGAGCCCAGATGCTTGCATCTTCCCATACAAAGAAAAATGCTAAACTCATTAACTTGAGATATCTGGTTTTCTTTTATTAACAGTAATCTTTCGATGTTCCAACTATCTGGGCTTTGCTGCAAAAACTCCTATATATCCTGGCTCCCACCCTTGCCTCTTCAGAACAGTTTCTCAGTGTTATCTGAGATGCTGTGTCCTGGGCTTGAAGTCCTCAGAATGTCCCTTGAATAAAACATAACTCTCAACTTTCAGGTTGTGCATTTTTTTTCAGTCGACAGCATCAATGAGAGTAGTTATTCTATATATTCTATTCCTTCAAGATTAGGTATTTATCATAATTAGAATAGAGTTTAGCTTAACAATATGTTACAGGATCATTTCATAGCAACTCAATTAGCATTTCAGGCTGAGGTTCTGGTTTGCTTACATAGGCTGCTAAGACCTGTCTGATGGCCTCCTGTTTAATAATTTAACAAAAGAAACTTTATTGACGTGATAAAAAGCAACTATGAAAAACTACAGTTAACAACATACCTAATGGTGAATGGCTTAATGTTTTCTTCTTTCTTTGGGGAATGAGCAATGATGTTCTCTGATCACCTCCATCCAGATGTCTTGGAAGTCTGAATCAGTGCAAAGCAAAAAAGGGAAACCAAGGATTACAGATTAGAAAGAAAAGGTTAAAAGAGTCATTACTGTAGCTGCAGATGAAATAATCGATGTAGAAAATACTAAGAAAACAAAATAAAAGTAACAGTGACATTTAGTGAGAACCCAGGATACAAAGTCAATATAAAAATCAATTTGTTCTCAGGTGTCAGTGAAAATGCCATGGTAACAACTTCAAAAATCTTCTCCATAAAAGCAACAAGAACAAAAAAACTGGCCAAAATTGTCTCAGAATCAACATTTTCAGACTCTGGAAATTAACCCCAGGTTGTTGAGCATTATTGAAGAAAGACAGCTGAATCTTGGTGAGAACAGTAATTTTGCGCTTTTGGTCCTGGTCAATTTCCATCCCCTGCCCCCAGCTTTGAAAACCAACAGCCCAGTGAAGGGTGGCAGACTGTGTCATCCCAGCACGTGCCTCGTTGGCATGGGATTATTCTGAGTTAATTACTTTGAGAAACTGCAGAGGAGTAGAAGTTGCCCTTTTGTTAAGGGGAATCTGCATTTATAAAAGAGATTTCCATTACAAAGGGGCCTACACCGGAGGTGACATTTCACCCGGGAGATATGTCAGCCCAAGGGCAACTTTTGTCCATCATCATTTCCTCCTCTCCCCACCCCCAAGCCCCGCAGTCCTCAAGCCCCCAAGCTCAGGATGGCGTAAAAGCCTCCGTCTCCGGCCACCTTTTGAGCCTCACATCTTTGTGCGGCTTCCATGCATATGTAAGTAATTAAAATTATATTTTCTTCTTTTAATCTGTCTTATGTCAATTTAATACTTAGACCAGCCACACAACCTAAAAGGGTAGAAGGGAACATTTCTCCACCCCAAAGGTCCAGGGTGAAAACCAGAAGCCTGGCAGCCACCCAAGAGGACAGGATTTGGCTGGAGCCCCTTCAAAGCCTCTTCTCAGGTGACTCTAATCCTCTTATCTGGAAGACCTCAGGTGCAAAGCTGTCTTTATTTCACTTGATTGGAAGTTCATTCTAGTCTAGTAAAAAGCCTTTTTCCTGTTTTTTTTCCCTGAAAATAATTATAAGCATTGTATTAAAAAAACATAACTCCAAGGATTTTTCCACATTATCGTTTGGAATAGGAAAACATTGGAAACAATATAAACGTTATCGATAGAGAACTACGTCCCTAATGTGTGATATATCTACAAATGGGGGATGTTGGCATGATGTAATAGCTTTTAAAATATACTTAGGTTAAAAAAAAAGTCCAGAAGAGGATTTACAGTACTGCTGTTAAAAATAAGGTATATATCTGTTTGTATATATGTATGAAGTGTATATTCGTATGAAGTGTATATATGTATGCACTTATACATGACAACGGTGGCCATCACTGGGCAGGTGGATTGGGTGATATTCTTAGAGATCATTGTTATTTGGGGGAAGTGTATTCAAAATTATAATATTTCATATTTTGAAAACCAAACAAAAATATTGTTTTTGTGATAGAAACCAGTGAAATTAAAGTTTGGCAAAATCTTCTTGGGTTATGGGATGCTCACAGTAGGAAATTTACAAGTAGGTTAGCAGGAAGAAAGCAGTTTTGTGTGAGATGGAAGTCAACAGCTTATCTAGAGGTTTCTGATATCCAGATTTATCAGAAGTGAGCTTGGACTTAAAAAGGAGAAGAAAATCCTTATCAATGACTAGATATTATTTTTTCTAAAGATTACAATGCAAATCTCTATGTAATAGGATTTATGGGCCCTGACATTTATTGAGGCCATTTATTTGTATTCAATACAACACCATTTTAATTGAATGGAAAAAAAAAACTTGAGCATCTATTAAAGTTTACTGTAACTAGATTTAAATAAACGTCTTTAAAGTAGAGCTTATTTAAGAGTCTACATTAGACTGGATAAATCATGTTATTGCAAGGGGATTTAGGGATTATAAAGATATACTGCAAACCCAGTCTTGAACTTTTATTATTGCAAAAGAAAATACAGAGGAGGGGAAAATGAGAATATGGAGAAATAAAGCCTCAACCCTACAATCATGATTGTGAATTAGAAAATTTGACAACTTTTAATTAATTGATGAAATAACCCCTAGATCTCAGGCCTAGGCAGCCAGTAATCTACCTTGTATCTCTGAAGATTTGCTTATTCTGGGCATTTGAAATAAATGGAATCATACGGGACGTGTCCCTTTGTGACCAGCTTCTCTCACTCGGCATGGTCTCAGAGTTCATCCGTGTAGTAACACCCATCAGTACCTCATTTATTTTTATTGCCAAATAATCTTCTCTGGTGTAGATGATGCCATATTTTGTTTATCTTTTCATCATTCAGTAGACATTTCGGCTGCTTCCGCTTTTTGTCTATTAGGAATGATGTCGCTATAAATATTTTACACAGACTTTCGCAAGGTCTTATGCGTTCGTGTCCTTTTTGGTACCTGAGTCTGAATTGCTTGCTGCTGAGCTGGTGTTGGTCAAGGTTGCAGGTCAGCCCCTCGTGCCAGCTTCACATGAGCGGGCGTGGGGACATGGACCCCCCTGGGGTGAGCGGACCGCGGCAGGCAGCCCCCGGGGGGAGCTCCCTCCCACAAGCAGGGTCTCAGTCCTTCTGGCTGCACCAACCAGTAGGGAGCTTCCACAACCTGGGGCTGAGAGGATGAGAAATGCCAGTGGCCGCCCTCCTGGGGCGGCAGGTTCTAGAGCAGAGTTTCTGGCACAGAGCTCGGGAGGGGGAGGGGGGGCGGGGCGGGTTAAGGTACTGGGTTCTTCTCAGTGGCCAGAGACTGGCCCCATTCTTACAGTGAACAGTTTTAGCTGAATGATTATATCTCCATTTGCTGTATGCCCTCGGGATAATTCCCAGAGACTGGAGTTATCTTTATAATGTTCTCTAGTAAAATGGTTGATCTGCTGAGAAGAGGGTCCAGTAAGCTCGTCACTCTACTGTCCAGGAAAGCCCAACCTTCTGAAGCCTGTTACTGCATTCAGATGCAGCCTACAACCCACACCCTTCCGACTCACCGTCCTACATTCTTTTAGTTTAAGGAGAAGGGGATGCTCGGTATTCTGACGATACTCCATTTTCTCCGCTCAGGGCCACCTCAGCACAACTTTTGAGGGTGTGCCCTGCATGTCACTGGGCACCATTCACATCACGGTCTGTTTGCCCTGCTCTAAGTGACTGTCCTGACAGTCTTGGCCAATGAACCCGAAAAGATCCCTTTTGTGTGAAAATAAATGACGTTTTCATGTAGAGCGGATTTTTAGAGCACAGGCACACCTCGAATTATTGCATTTCACAGATTTACACACCGGAGGGTTGTGGAAACCCTGTGTAGAACGAACGAGTCTATCGGTGCCATTTTCCAACAGCATTGGCTTATTTATGTCTCTTTGTCACATTTTGGTAATTTTCTGGGAAACTTACAGATTGTAACCCTAAGTGACTGTACCATTTTACATTACATAAATTACAGTTTATAAGGGTTCCGATTTCAATGCACTTCCATCCACTTATCTGTTTGTTTTTTTTTCAGGATGGATTTTATATTTATTTATTTATTTTTTGATTACCTGGTTTTTATGATTCCATCCACCCTACTGAATCACTGTGATTTTTAATTTGCGCTTCCCTAACCAGTGATGTTGCATGTCTTTTCATGTGTTTATTGGTCATATGCACAGATCTTCCTTAGAGAAGGGTTTATTCAAATCATTTGCCCACTTTAAATTTTCTTTGTCTTTTTATTATTGAGTTGTAAGGGTTCCTTATGTATTCCGGACACATGTTCTTTATCAAATATATGATTTGCAAATATTTTCTTTCACTATGTAGGTTGTCTTTTCACTTTCTTCATAGTATCCCTTAAGCATAGTAGTTCAGTTTTGACGAAGTCCAGTTTATATATTTTTCTTGTGTTCGTTGTGATCTTGATGTCATGTCTAAGAATCAGTTGACAAATACAAGGTCATGAAGATTTACTCTTATGTTTACTGCTAAGATTTTTATAGTTTTGGCTCTTATATTTGCCCCTCTATATCTACAGTTACTTTTGTTCGTTTTAAAGTCCATTTTGTCTGACGTTGGTGTAACCACTCCAGCTCTCTATGGTTGCTGTTTGCATAATATATATTTCTCTTCATCCTTTTAGCTGGATCTTCTTTCCAGTCTGACAATCTCTATTTTATTGGATTATTTAACGCATTCACATTTAACGTTATTATGAATATAGGTGGTGCCATTTTGCTTTTGTTTCCTAAAAGTGTCATGTGTTATTTGTTTCTCTATTCCTCTTTTACTGGGATCTAGGTTTAGGCAAAGAATTCTTATATTTTACACCAATAAACAAGATCTGTAAAGTGAAAAATAGGGAAAGGGAAATTGAGCTACATAGAATAACATATTTATATCTCATTAGAATTAATATATATTATAAATATGAAATAGATTTTGCTAAGTTAAAGTGTATATGGCAGGCCCTAGAGTAACTACTAAAGAAAAAAATAGTACAATACAGTGAAAAAAATGTTACATTAATTTTCACTTAATGCAAAAGAAATCATTATGCACCATCAGATGGCTAAAACAAAATTTAAAAAAATAGTGGCGACATGATGGGCTTCCCCCGTGGTGAGTGGTTAAGAATCTGCCTGCCAATGCAGGGGACATGGGTTCGAGCCCTGGTCCAGGAAGATCCCCCACGCTGCGGAGCAACTAAGCTCCTGTGCCACGACTACTGAGCCTGCGAGCCACAACTACTGAGCCCACATGCCACAACTACTGAAGCCCGTGTGCCTAGAGCCCGTGCTCTGCAACAAGAGAATCCACCACAATGAGAAGCCCGTGCACCACAATGAAGAGTAGCCCCTGCTCGCCGCAATTAGAGAAAGACCATGTGCAGCAACAAAGATCCAACACAGCCAAAAATAAATAAGTAAATAAATAAATTTATTTTTAAAAAGTGGTGGCAGCATCAAATGCTGGCAAGATTGTGGAGAAGCTGGTTTACCCACACGTTGGCAGTGGAAATGTATGAGTAGAGGGTAAACGCAGTAAAATGGTGTAGCCAGTCTGAGAAAAAGTTTGACTCCTTCATTAAAAATATTCTTGTACAACTACAATACAACACAGCAGTTCCAATCTCGGAGCACTTATCCCAGAGAAATGAAAAGTTTTCTTCACAATAACCCTAGACATGAATATTCATATTAGGTTTTTTCATCATAAACCAAAAGTGGAACCAGCCCTGATGTTCCCAACATTGTTGAATTAACAACCTGTGGTATAGCCATATCGTGGGTTCCTACTCAGCAGTTAAAAAGGAACTCAGAACAACTTGGACGAATCTCCATGGATATACGTTGGACGTAAAAGGCCAATCTAAAAAGGTTACACACTTTGTAATTCCATTTGTACAGCATTTCTGAAAAGGCAATATTTTAGAAATGGAGAGCAGATTGGTGTTTGCCAGGACCCAGCAGCTGAGAAGGCTTGGCAAAGACTGGTGTTGCTATTATAACAGGGATGCTTATAATGGAATTGCTCTGTCATCTTCATTATTTTGGTGGAACGTTGGGAGCAATCAGTACACATGATCAGGGCTTGAAAATCTCAGCACTACAATTTCACTTCACTGGTCAGATTCCTGAGTAAAGAAAACAAACCAAATTAAACATTTTCTCCAAAGACAGGAGGAAAAAATTTTAAGTTCTGTGGCATTCAGTGCAGGGGCGCAGAGAATTTGTTACAGCATGACTTGGCTGTCCACTCACTAGGACTCTGAGAAGAGTCCCCAGAGTATTCTGCCCTCCTTAAGGTGGACGATGTGGCGGAGAAACACGAGGTCATCTGAGTCCTGTCACTAGCAACTGTCAGAGAAATCAACCAGATCGCCCGCAGGCAGGCTTCAGTGTGGGAACCTCTCCGTCGGGTACAGTCTTGGGAAGGCAAGGCAGGGCCTTCCTGGAGCTTCAGCAAGGCGGTCAGCACAAGTTGAGGCTACTTTCAGGAACAGCTGTCCAGGTGTGGCTCTTCAAAGGAAGTAGGCGTTGCTCTCATGGTTTAGCAGTGGTGGTCGGGGAATTTGGGTTTGGCAAGAGGCAGGGGGAGAAAACTTGGCAGCCGAGGTCACCTGAGGTCAGAGTGAAAGGTTCCTTTCTCCAGAGCACCTCCCAACACAGAGGAGGGCGGCCCTCACTCCTGTTCCCACATGGAGTGTGGATGCTCCCGTTTTCAGTGGAAAAATCGAGACGAACACAATCAAGGAATTTGCAGAGTGATTCTAGCACGTTCAGTTATTTTGAGTTATTTGCATACTTCTATTACCAGAACGTTGTGAAAAATTTGCCCAGAATCATCAATTTGCTCCTTTTACATGACAGAAAGTAATTCAAGGCATTGTTCTGCTCTGTCATAGCTGAACTCTGAGGTGAATAATTGATTTTTATACGAGTGAACTTTCCCACGGCTGACAAGGACAACTGTTAGATAATAAGGTGGTGTGCTTGTGGAAAGTTTACTCAGAAAGTGAAATCGTATAATTTTAAGTATGTTTTGTTTTTTTAAAGCAATAGCAAGTCTTTTCTATGAGGAGAGCACAGAATTATTGTTTTGTAGTTCAAGGAAAATATAAAAATTGTTTGAAGCTTTCTTAAATCCTAATGTAGTTTGCAGTTTGGGAACAGTGGTTTTTTACTATAAATTACTGAGCATTTGGGATTATAATACAGTCAACTGATTGAACCGTAGGGAAAAACATGGAAGCATCAAAATAAACTACCAGGATAGATGTTCAGTAAAGTAAATCCAAACTCTAGTGACATCCCACAGATAGCGAATTATGCCTTCAAGTGCCTTGACATAGAAGCATTGTGATAAATGTAAGTAGTTTAACGAGCGGTAACACACAGGCCTCACCTCCAAGAATTTCATATTCTAAAAAGGCAGAGAGAGACATGCAGTGAACCCTGTCATTAAAGATTCAAAGCCGGTGATAACATGAACACATCTCTACTTTCACTAATCGTAACTCCAGTCTCTGCTGCTCCCGCTGCAAGGACACGCCGTGGCTGCAGGGAATGTGTGTGAGTGAGGCTGAGGCCCCGGAGGGCCCCGGGTGACCCCACGGTCCTCCAGAGGTAGGACCAGCGTGGACACCGGACAGCGTGATGGGGCTTCCTGGCTCCCAGAAGTCTAGGTGAAGATGAACAGGTGCCCGAGTTCAAGGAGACCGGAGAGAATGGGCTCAGCAAACCTAACTGCCAATATAATTTGGTAGGAAGATGATTTGTGGAAGTAATGAGACTGCACTTCTCAGAACCTGTACTTTGGGGAGCACAACTGACCAAGGCTCCAGTGCTCTGACATTCATCACCATGTTCCTTGCAGGGGCCAACTAACCCTCAGGGGCTGCTCCCAGCCAAAGACCAATTGCAGTAGGGATGCTAAGGCACGCTGTTTCCCGGGAGACAGAGTCTCATTTAGCGGGGAGCTCTGGCCTAAGGAGCTCTCATCAGCCCTACCAAACCTCCTTAAACGTGCGCCATAGTCTGTACTTCACCTGTCCAGGTGGGCATCACTGTCGGTCAGCTAGGCGCCCTCCTCTGGCTGGCTCACCATTTTCCCCACAGGCATCTCCCACGATCAGTCTCTTTGCACATTCAGCATCTCACCTTGCTCTCTGCTTCTCAGGCACCTGGATTAGCACGAGATTCTTTTTTTTTTTTTTTACTTTTTTTTTTTTTTTTTTTGCTGTACGCGGGCCTCTCACTGTCATGGCCTCTCCCGTTGCGGAGCACAGGCTCCGGACGCGCAGGCTCAGCGGCCATGGCTCATGGGCCCAGCCGCTCCGCGGCATGTGGGATCTTCCCGGACCGGGGCACGAACCCGTGTCCCCTGCATCGGCAGGCGGACTCTCAACCACTGCGCCACCAGGGAAGCCCAGCATGAGATTCTTTATCTTCACACACTTTACGGGGCTTTAGGCTGCTGATGTGGTGCCCCGATAAAATACTCCAATTGCTAGTGGGCAAAATAAAAAACAAAGTAACTACTTGCATACCTAAGGACACCTAGAAACCAGGCAGAAGATCAAACAGCATAGATGTCCAAAAAAGGAAATAGAGTTTCTTGAAGGGATGTAAATTTAAAACTTAACAATATAATGAAAGTACCTGCGATCTAAGCACAGTTTTTTTTTTTTTTAATTATAACAGAATCTTAAAATTTAACATGCAAAGTTCAGTAGATACGGTTTATTCAATGGTTACTATTTACATGCAAATTAATGTCCTGGAAGATCAAGAGGAAGACATATTTCTAAGCCCAGGGCAAAAATACAAGAAAAAACTCACAATGGTGATAAGACCATAAATTCAGAATATCTGATATATGCATAATTAGATATCCAGAGAGGTAAAATGGATTGACAGAGGAGGGAAATAATTAAATCAATAAAATACAATTTTCCTGAGCTAAAGAAAGATACACAATTTTAGATTCAAAGAGTCCAGGCTCTAGGGTAGATGGATTAGAAGAGAAATGTGCTGTGGCCTACCATGGACAATTTCTAAATGTTCTCAAATTTCTAGATTTCAAAGATAAGGATAAAATTCTACAGATAATCTTAGAAAGAACATACTATCTATGAAGGAAATAAACTAGACTGGTATCAGCTGTTCTCATCTGAAAAGTTGAAATGACATCATCAGAATACTGAGACTAAAAGACTGAAATTAATCAAATGATATATACAAGCAAGATGTCTTCCCCGTTGGGATTAAAGAGAAATATTTGCAGATACACAGGGATTCATATCATCCATATAACACATGTGAGACAACTTTTATTGACTTCTTCTGTGTAACTAGGATTTTGCTAGGATTTCACATACATCATTCTATTTCATCTTTACAATTCTGTGAGAATGGTGGATTTATTCTATTTTTATATGAAAATCAGTGGCTCAGAGAGGTTAACTAATCTGGGCAAAGCACAGAACTGGCATGCTGTCTTTGGGTAAAAATTAGGTGGTTCGGATCCTATCTACTTTGTAAAAGCATTATATTTTTTCAGATAGCTGTAGTTGTACTGGGAACTGAAAGTACTAGTTGTATATTTATTGTACTAGTTTTTGGCTGAAATTACAAAAAAATTGTAAGAAAGAGAGACTCCTGATAACCTGATAGCCTGTGGTAGATTGTGGTTTGCAAAAACTATTTCTAATTTTTAACTTTAACATAAGGTTTGTATATGTGTGTGCATCTTTAATATACATATTTGAGGTCACTATGGAAGGTAAATGCCTAAACTCACAGCTTTGCAAGTTTTCAATGTTTATATTCAAATCTTTATTCTTGCCAAATTGCTGGGACTCCTTTAATGAAAAAGGGAAATGTAGCAGTGGTTTTAGAGATATCGAATTGCCAAGGCAGACTTCTCAGCAAACCAGGAGACATTACTGAGGTATGAATTTTGTGTGCAACGATCTCACCAACTAGTTCATTTCATCTTGTGATGGTATGTCAGCTTCTGGAGGACACATATTAATGGTATCACATTACTTTAGTGAAATGTAATAGAAAATATTATACAATAGTAACTAGCTCCCCAAATCCTGAAAGAGTTAATAGACTTCTGGCACCTATTGACTTATTGTCAGGGAGTTCGTAAGATGCTGGGGAGGACTGTAGGCCCAGCGTTATTTCCCAAGCACACTCATAACCAAAGAACAGAGCTCTGACCTTTATATTTTCCATAACAAAAGTTCCAGTTCTCAGTTCGTACAGCTCCTGCCTGTCTCTGACTGTTCGCTGAGGTCTGTCCTGTGTACAATGAATTCTGCATTATGAAGGCTTAGTCAATGCGATAGACTTCAGGATGGCTGGGGATCAGAAACTTGCATTATTTTTCTGTCAAGTGTAGGGGAAAAAAAGACTCATCATAAGAATTCTAAGAAAGTGTCATTGTTTTGATGAAAGTTTCATAGAAAACTACAATATCTCTAAATTATTTTGGCAGTGGAATAAAAGGAATATATTATATAAAAAAGTACAGCCTCATAATATCATTGTACACTAACGAGAAAGAAATCTATAAGGATGAAAAGGAGAATCACATACAACAGCTTTAAAGTCAATTGAATGTACTCAGAGCTAATGTTTAAATTTATGAGGGAATGAAGATTATTTCTAATGAGAGCACTGAAAGACATACGTTAGGTGTTAAACTTGTTTTCACGCTAATTGTTAAATTAATGTGATAAAACTGTTCACAGTACTGCTAGCTTCTTGTTTGGCTTCCTCAGATGATTTTTTTATTAGCTTTGATTATAGGCCACTGTAAATATGATACTAAAAGACTCCTCCAGCCAGTTATGTGCTGGGCAGTTTTATTATACTCTAGTTAAAAATGCTGGCAATGTACCTTTGTTTAAAAGATATAACTTTTATTTGACTTTAATGCTTGGACCCTATGACTTGGCTAATAAACCAAAGCAGTAGAAAACAGTTTTATTAGACACTAAAAATTATGATGGTTATGACCTGTCACCTGTTTAATGAGATTAAACGCTCAGTAAATCTTCATCATCTCCGACCCCACCTGGTCCTTACCGTGCACTATCTGACGGCCTCTTAAGAGATGACAGTGAAAACACAGAATTAAAGTTATTACAATGTGATTAGCAATCAACGCGATACGTTTTATCGCCTGTGTTTCTTGGAAAGGGCTTGAACGCCCCAGTGGCTAACTGTGGACTCGGCACTCAATGGCTTTATTTCTGTCACTGTGCAATGAGGACCCAAGAGCAAATTGAGGCAGAAAATACATTTCCTATGAAAATGAAGAACAATAGAACAGTTCACTCCAGCACAGTGCTCACTGCTGCCCCAGCACACACACGTACACACGGGCACGCCCGTAGCAGGCAGTCCTGCCCCAGGTCTGCAAGTTCCCTCTGTCATCCGGTGCTGAGGCCACTGCAGACCTCTGATTGGAAATGTTTGCTGATTTAGGAGTTTCTAGATGGGGGACTTTTACATGCTGACACTATTTGACAAAAGCACTGAGAAAACCTTATAAGGGGCTCAGTTGAAAAAATATACATTTTTTCATGAAACACGATCCTTTAATAAGAAAATACAATTTTCTATATACTACAAAGAAAGAATGAGATATGTTTGTTTTTAATCGTGAAACAAATCATTCTTTTCTACTTTGAATAAGATCACTGTATTTTATTCAACACGGTAATCCTTAAATTCAAGTAGCTTGAATCTTTTACAAGGGGTCTGTGAAGGCAAATAGAAAGTTTGTAAACTGGTCAAAGAACTAAAAAAGGGCAAGGCAGTTAAACTCAATGATGGCTTTGGCATAAGTGCTACGACTATATTAAATATATTAATGCCATAAGTATTAACTATTTTTGATAATGTTGTCTGAGTCGAATTTAATTATTCAACTTTTCCAATAATGTTTAATAAACACTTACCTCTTGTACGATGTACACCGTACTATACAGTCATTGCGGGATACAGGTATTCCACCCGCCCACCCTAGAGACCTTTTCTGTTTCAGAAGAAAATATATAAATAAATTTAAATTTTAGTTATCCGTATGTCAAATGTTGTGTAACTTAGTATTTATTTATTAAACCAATATGAATCGTGCCATATGAGAGAAATAGCGTTAAGAAAATGGACAGGAGTGAGGAACTGATTTGCCTTAAGGAAGACTTAACAGAGACAGCAATATTTCAGCTAAGCATTTTGTGGTTAATAGAAAGCCTGTAATGAACATAATGCGTTTAGCACATGGCAGAGTCCAAGATAGACATAGTAAACCCTGTGGGTAATAAAAACAGTAATGTGACAGAATATTACATTGATGTTCACAACATCACTGATGAATTTTGCAAACACGTTTGAGGACAGTGTGAGGGACAGACCTGAAGGTTGGATGGGACAGTGGGGTGGCTGAGGGGAGAAGGCGTGAAGGCGGTGGACGCAGACTGGGCTTCGAGGAGAAATCCACCTGGAGAGGGGCAGTGGGTAAGGAACTTCAAGCTCAAGGACCGAGCCGAGTTCTTCTGTTTGTCTCGGGGTGGAGAGACTAGATTACAGGCTTCCGGGAGGATGCTAGTGGGGGAGAGCTTGGTGACGGAGGTAGGGGTCAGGCAGGCGGGACGCACACACACAGCTCCTGGCCCACAGCAGAGCCTCTTGGCCGCGGCTCGGCATTGATTCGCGAACTAGACTTAATGAATCAGGGCACAAGAGTGCTGGCCTTGGGCTGCAGGTAGATGCAGAATCTAATTCTGTCGAGTGAATGTTGTCTTTTATAGCTGCTTTCCATTTGCTCCTTTAACATACGAACAGAATTGATTTTGTGTTGAAATACTGTCCAAAGAGAGCAGCCGCCTTCATACATCACCAACGTGTGCAATTAGATTTCCAAAAGTTAAAGTACTGATAAAAAATTGGTATCAAACAAGACAATTCATTTTTTATGGTCCTCTTTATAGTAGCAGTTTCTGGGAGAAAAAAATTCCATGGGAAAGATAATGGAAGAAAGCCCCAGTCAGCGAGAGAACCCTCCTAGGAAAATATTCACTAACCGGTGTGTTTCTGTTTAGAAATCCCACTATCTATATAATTCAAGAGTAATGTTCCTGATAGCCAGGAAGTGTTGATAATAAAATCAACATTTCACATAAAAGAAAAACTGCTTGTGATTGCTAATAAAGTTGGTTAACATGTAACATTTTAACTGTAAAACACTTATATATTAAATATTAGGTTTGACCGTTCACGAATTTGTGTTAAGATACTCTGATTGGTGTTACAGTTGCCACATGAAGTGTACACCTGGAGAAGTGGAATATGGCGTTCTATATACTCGCATAAATATCGCACACATCCTGAACCTCCTTTGAATTCGTCTTTGAACTTGCTATTCTCTTATTCCCTAGTAAATTACTGTTATCTTTTCTAGTTTCTATGAACCATACCCCAGGCTCTTTCTTAAAAGTAGTGAGTAAGATAAATGGTACCATTTTCTGCCATAATCGAAACCGAAATCATCGAGAGCAAATGAACAGAAATCATTTCTTGTTCCCCGCCGTCCCGAGCTTTACCCCATTGGTACCACGATAAATAATCGCTTCTGTAATTGTCAAGTACAGCAGCTTTCAGCCGAGATGCATCACATAAGGCACTAACCGTATTGCATCCTGCAGAGCTGGGAAATTTCTTTTGTCACCTCTGCATCTGATATAGTGGCTGTGTCCTTTTTCCTTTCTCCTCTCCTGCAAGATCTCAAATGAGCAGATGCTTTGTTATTTTCCCAGGGGCCTGTTAGCCAAGTTGGCTTTTAAATGTTTTCAGGGCACGGTGGTGTCTTTCCATTCGTGGATTGTTTTGTGTGGCACCGCAGGTGGCTTCAAAGATTCAGATGACCTGCTGGACCCCGACCACGGCAAAGCCCATCTAACGCCTGTGCACGCACAGACACAGAGACACGCAGACACACGACAGAGAGAGGTAGAAAGAGCGACAGAGTTGGAGTTAGGCAAGTGGGGTGAGAAAGAAAGAAACCTCGTTTTATTTTGTTTCTCATATTGTTCCTTCCACTACATTTATTCCAACAAGTCGTTTTGGTTTCTCTTGCAGGCATGCTACTTTATTTCAATGAATGGTCTTGGATTTTTGATGTGGAGCTATTTATTCCTTATTTCTTTGGTTTTGACTTTTCACCAGAGATAATTGAGATGTCTGAACAAGAAAGAGAGAAAGTTTAGCATGGGGAGAATTATCTCTGTTTGAACTATTTTGGGAGATAATTGATAAATCAAGATATAAAGCAGTATGGTTTGGGTACCCGAATGGTCTGCAGAGATGTCTCCTATGGTTACAACGCTGTGAAAGTGTTGGTTCCTGGACATGTGAGCTTTCTGGGGGGCTCTGCCTGTCCACGCATGTCCCTTGTTTGAGCCCTGAGTTCTGAGGGCAGGAGGGTCTCGTCAGGTCTTATTAGGGGACCTCATCATCTCAGGGAAATGTAGCCTCACCTCTTTAGGTATTTTCAGATATCAGTTGCACACATTTGTATATCAAATTCAGCTCCTCTAAGGGGGAAATTGGTCACAGAGAAGGAGGAAGCAGAGTTCCTGCTCAAATCTTTGCCTGTAGCTTCCCAGAGACCCAGAAAACACAGGGCTGCTAATTCCATTAAGAGAAATCTTTAAAAATATGAAAATGTCAACTGCTATTTGTATTTGCTATGCTGTGATCATTTCTTGTCTATTACTAGGATTTGCTTCTTAAAGCGTTTAAAGCAAGTTGTATCTTTCTTTTTCCATAAACTGAGTCAAACGTCTTTATCATGTTTCACAGACTCCTGATAAATAACTAATACCTGGATAAAGTTAAATTTATTTAACCTTTCCCAATGTTCAGACATGGAAAAAGGTTCTAGTTTTTTACAATTATGATTCAGCTTTATGAATTCTTTTTCCAATTAAAGTCCTCTCTCTAGCATAAACTCCTCATACTGGAATTATTAGTTTTCAAGTATCATTAGATTATAAGTTTATACTAATTTTTAATATATTTTATTTTTTTCCAATTTTAAGATAAAGGAAAATGGAATTCAGATTTGACAATCACACACGTTTTACATTAACATGTAATTCCAAAGTCCTGAATATTCACCTTATATAACCGCTGCACAATTAATGAAATAAAATTTAACATTGACAAAATGCTGTTATCTAAGTTACAGCTCACATTTGAATTTAGTGACTTGTCACATATGTGCTAGAAATCACCCCGTGTCAGTTCACAGGGGATCCCACTCTCTTTATCACTGTGTAATGATAGTTTACACAAGCAACTTTCTCCAGGTAGGCACTGTGAAAAATGTTGCAATGACAAAATCTCAGAATGAAAGTCACATTTTAGAGATACTTAAATTTGTTACAAATTTGCTCTGACCTTTTCAAATTAAATTTTATTTTATTTTTCATTTTACTGTGGACAAGAAATATCTTTTCAAAGATGTGCTAACTTTTGGTTCAGCATTTGTAAATTTTTATGTACGCACACTATCTGGTATCTTTGCCTTTGACGTGTTTTTATGATCAAAAGTAAATGTACCCTTCCCCTCAATGTATTTAAACTAATACATTTGATAAAAACCATTATTCTCTTGAAGGTTTTTTTTAAAATTTAATAATTAACGGCTAAGTAGGATTTTTGGTGAATATTTTGAATTTGGGCCCAGAATCAAGGTTATTCCAAGGTTAAGGCTAACAGCCTCTTTTGTTAGCTTTTAAACATGGGGGCAGTCTTCTAGGCTGGCTTTTCTCTAAATGGAATGCAAAAAGACAGTATATTATCTCTGGGTACATCTGGCTTCTTTCAGTGCAGTAACACAGAACGCTCCTCGACGGCACTTCATAAAAGCACAAATCACGTTCTTCGCTTCACTGTGCATCGTACACGCGTCTGTAAGCTGGGGCTCTTTCGGGTCCCGTCCGCTGCAGGGTGGGTGGTGTGGGATCATCGCGCCCAGGTAACTGGCGTCGACACTCACCTGCTTCCATACATGCACGCATTCTTGTCCTACTACGGGTTCCCATGGTCCAGTTTCCTACAAGTACACTTCTTTTCTTGGGGGGTAAGTTTTAAATAAAAGTGTGATTATAATTTGCTCACTTTGTTATCTCTTCTCTCCCATCACCCCAACTTCTCCTGCCTCACAAATAATAAGTTTCTCTGGCTTCACACAAATTTGGCCAAGCAATCTCTTGCTAAAGTTACAGGCTCCACAGTTGACCTGCATGAAGCTTATGTCACAGTTTTTGAAGATGGGCCTTGAAGGTCCTGCAAAGGAGAGGCATAGGTCACGTGTCCTCTGGCGGAGAGACTGTTCTCGGCTCTGAACTTGTGCCACCTGGGATCATGTCACTGTAAGTTACATGACCTCATTTTACCTCTGAATATGAAGAGAAGACAGATGTTCCCCAGGCACAGATAGAAAGCTAGAATTTTAGTACAGCAAACACATTGAAAAGAAAACTCTGAATTGCTACTATTTGTCCTCTGGTGGCAAAATTCAGGGAGAAATGAGTCACGAAGAATGGTTTCTGCAAAGAAATTCTGAAAACCAGTTAGAGGTCAGACCCAGGCGGATGTGGCAGAAGGAGCCAGCATCTTGTCTGAGGCACTTGGTTACATTTACTGAGAGGATGTCCAGAGGTGGTCATGGGTTTGAACAGGTGAGTCGTGACGGAGGGAAAGGCAGCAGAGAGCACGAGCACAGGGGACCCAGAGTGGCCTTTACGTGGCCCCAAGTCCTGTCTCAGAGCAGGGGGCAGGCTCCACGGGCCAAGCCTGAACCCCCAGGGTCCCAGGTTCCTCCATCACCACCGCTGCGATCGTGGCTTCTGCTGGTACCCAGGCCACTGTCTCCTGAAATACTCAGGACGGTCCCCGCGTAATGCAGAAGAGACGGTAGGATTCATCCAAGTTTCACAGGTCTGAAGCTACAAAATTATGATGCAGGAAAGATGCACGTGCAGACAGATGCTTTGCCAGGCTGCTTAGAGGCTGTTGCTTTGAGGGCTCAGACCACACGGCCCAGGGATTCTCATTCATTTGGCAGGAGGTGGATTCCATTAGAGCAAAGGAAGAAGTCGAGCCCTTTTGCCCTCAAAGCTTATCTTCTAGAAAAGCTGACCTCTTGCTGAGAATGTATTTGATTACAGAAAATCCTTGCCTAATGTAACAATCCGACGTCTGGACATCTGCTAAGTCAGTATTTTCTGTAGGGTGTGATCACAGAGAAGTCAGGATCTGAAAACAGGAAAGCCCACATGTCTGCAGAAGTGGCAGAGAAGCTTTGAGGAGAGAAAGGGAGCGATTCAGAAAGATAAAAAAAACCCAGGAGCTGAGCTGAGAGGCTCCAGCCACTCCCGCCCCCAGCGTCAGTGCCTCTGTTGTAAGATGGAGGGGGGTGCACAGGAAATCCTCAGAAACTGAGAGGAGAGCGGGAAGGCGCCTCCAACAGAGGGAGACAGGACCTCTTCCAGCTGCAACACGGAACACAAGCCAGCTAGAGGGGTGCTGACATGAAACGCTGCCGAGGAAGATGTGGAAGAGAGGCTGCTGAGTGCCTGAGGTGCTGAGGCCCAAAGGCTCGCAGGATCCGTGAGTCTGCATCTGCAAGGCTTTGGACCCTGAGGATTTCCAGACTGGGTCCCAGTAAAATGCTGGTAGCAGAGCTAGAACGATACTCCAGAGATCCAGACAATAGATGAACTAGACCCAGATAAGGAACACCCTGGAAGCAACGGCCCCGAGAGCTAACACAAAGATGTTATCAACGTAAACGCTTCCAGAGAGTCTGCGTTTGAACGTACATTTTCGACAGCTCAAAAGCCCCCAAGTACCTCTCCTTACAAATCACATTTATTTTCTCATATGTGTTACACCAAAGAGCTTCCCCTGCATTTTCCCAAGGGCTCCATCCAAGCCACCTCCACCTGCCACATCAGGCAGGAGCGCCCTGGGGAGGACCGGGCAGCCACTGGCCTTGAGGTGAGACGCGTCAACGGTGTGGGAATTTTTAAGTGAGGTTTGGTCGACTCCGGCTAACTGATACTTTGTTTGTGGTTTTGTTTACTTGTCTGCTAGAGAACCTGACCACTGGCGATGACAGCAGAGCCAGTCCTCACATAAGCAGTTCTGACCTCTGCCTCAGTTCCTTTAGCTGGCCCGATGGAATTAGACGCTACCTGATGGGGTGCCCTGTCTCCTGGTCCAGCTCTGCTCCCACGGTGAGGGCCCGCTACCCCCAGGCCTACCCATTTGCTAATTAAAAACAATAGAGCCCTAAGAAAACAAAATGTTAGAAGGTAGTAAAACAAACCACTATCAGTGCTAGTAAATGTTAACATTTTTATCATTAGAAAGTGAATATGTGTTTACTATACAAAAACTAAGCATGTGTGAGAGCACATGGTATTATACAATAGGGATTATGAATCCTTTCAATCTTTCACATTGGAGTGACTGAGACTACTTTGTTTTGGAATTAAAATTATAATTCAGATCAGATAGTTTGGAAAAATACTTAAAATGCATACGAGACTAAGTGGAAAGAATGCAAAATTCCTGCTTTTAGAGATTAAAATGCGAGTGTTTTCACATATGTTTCCAAGATTTTTTCTGAATATATTTTCATTAACTAAAACTAAAATTAAGACTAATTTAAGATTGCATTCTTAAGTTGTGATATAAAAATATTCATGTAGTAAGACTTTGTAAATATATATATCTATAATGGCACTTGACAGGTTTTTATTTTGCTACGGCCCACCAGCTGAGAAGGTTTTGTACATTTAAAATTCATGGAAAAAAATCAAAAGAACATATTTCATGACACGTGAAAGTTATATGAAATCCAAATTTCAGGGACCACAAATAAAGTTTTATGAGAACACGACCAGGCTCATTCATTTTCATACTGTCAGTGTCGTACAGCAACAGAGTTATGAGTTGCAACAGAAACAGCCCGCAAAGCCTGTAACGTTTACTAAGTGCTCATTACAGACAATGTCTGCTGACTCTTGCTGTAAACCTCTTAGATTTGAGAAAAATACTGGGCGTTCTGACTCATCTTCTCATCCTCAACGGGCAGCCTGATCAGGAACTTTAGACCTTATTCTTATTTCCCATAGAGAAACCACAAGCACCCAATTTTCCAAACAAGAGCAAGCACGTGACTGACATAGTATTGGGTGGTAATTAAAACTTCTACAGCTGGTAGATGAGCCGCGTAGCCATTCATCTGGAATCCGCCCAAAGAATGGAAATAAGACCTCACCTCGTTATAAAGCCTAATGGAGCCCATGACAAATGGCAGCCCTCCCCTGTCACTCCCTCCTTCTACCCTCGCTTTACTCTCACGTGGCAAACGTGCCCCTGTGGTGTGAGCGCCAGAAGCTGTCTCCGTGGTGGGTCACGGTGCGCTTCACCGTGGTGTAAATGTGTAGACGCAGCCTTGCCGCTGGCTTTTTATTTAATGTAACTAGTTTCTGATTCCGATGAGGCAGTTTCTGGTACTCCTATGCAATATTACTCAGCCTTTTTTTTATTGTAAAAAGAAAATCAACCCACGGTTTAGTACCGAGAAGGGATTTTAGGCAACGGGTCATCCAGGGGTCGCTGTGTCAGACAAGCCCCACTTTCCTCTTCTGGGCTTTACATCTGTGTTGAGATCCATTTTGGTGGTTGGTTTTTAACCCAAACTCAGTGCATTTAAAAAAATAGTTACAAATACAAGATAAGGAGAACACTTGAACACACAGAAGGGAGAAATGTGCCTAGTGTAGGTTCTGCAGTAATGGCCTGGGTCCAGTCCACCAGTGGTCTGTTTCCCGTTGGGAACGTGAAACGAGGCAGAACCAGCTATGATCCATTCTGCACGGTCACAGTAGGGTTCCTGTGATTTGCTCTGTCTTGGGTCATCCCACACCCCGTAGCGTTTGTGCTTGTATCTGTGCTTACGTGGCCACCCAGGGGATGGGCTGGGGGCTGCAGCCACCGCGCTCAGACCCCCTGGAGGAACCCCAGCCTTTCTTGGGTCAGCACAAGCACTTTGGTTGGAACGCTCTGGTTTGAGTAGGAGCCCTGCAGTCCCCTTGCTTGCCTGCTCCGGGATCTCTGGGGTCTCACCAGCAGGAGTGCGGGGGGTCATCCTTGAGCCCCAGCCCCTTGGAGGCCCTGTCTACGTGTGCTTTTACTCCCTCAGCCTGCAAGGGTCAGATTTGCCGTTGAAAAATGATAACCTCTACTTTTTTCTTTTGTATTTTGATAAACAATGAAGAAGCTGGAGCTGTTAAACATTATCTTGGGGAAAATCTCAGAACTGGTTTATTTGGTGTCGTGGAACCTCTTACTGCTTTCAATACACAATTAGTAATCCAAAAAAAAAAAAATCAGCATAGCTTTTTTGGGTCCAATGGAATTGAAAAAGTTTAGAACACAATGTTTTTTTTCCAGTCTCTGTTTGTTATTTTCAGGGGATGTGTAGAATTAAAATGGTGCTGGGAGGGTGTAGATCGAGGAGATGTAGGACTGTATGCCATCTGTAGGGACAGAGATGCCTATAGCTCTCTGCTAGAAATAAACCCTGGATCTTTGACCAGAGAAAAGAGGGTTTAAGGGATGAAATGTCTTCTCATAAAACTTTCAGTCATTTGTGTATTTTTTGACATAGCAAAATAACAATTATATTTCCCATTTTATTCCCATATGCCTTTCAATTTGCATAAGCTTTGCCCTGTGTTCTAATAATTGTTTAGGAAATCTTGGTTTTCATTCTTATTCTCATAAGAGAATTTCTTTTTTCATTTCTCAGAAATGTTTATGTGGGAATCCAAGAGGTCATTTAATACTTTAAAAGGAAATCAATCATTGATAATATAAATTAATTAAATAGGTTAGCTTCAGGTATCTTGCAGACATTGAATTTCTTTTAGAAAATGGACTTAATGGTTTTAAAATAGTCAATATAAGAAGATGAAAATACAAAAGGACAAACAGAATTAAAGATATCATTTAATATCTTTAACTGCTGTGACTAATATTAGCCCTGGTTTGTAAAGTTGACCAAAGTTGGGAGTAGTCCGGACAAATGATATATAATTAGCACAAATTTGTGAGTTTTTCTTCCTATCACATCTACCTGACACCTACTAACCATTTGTCGAAATTCTGCAGCCGTCCCAGGTTCATTGATCCTTTCTAGCATGCTCTTGTAGAAATCGATGAAAAGTTTCCCTCAAGCAAAGTAAGGCTTCAAGCAGGTAATCACAGTCTAACCACCGACTGGATTATAGCTCCCAGTTTTTTTAGTGAGCTCTTCCATTTTCATACTGTCAGACAAATTAAATTTACAGACTGGTCTGGTGCATTGGTCTGGGATTTTTATATGATATCTTATTTTTCTGGGTAGTAGATATAAAATCGTGGAAAAGACATGGTCCCTGCCAGTAGGAGGGAGACAGACATAAACACAGATGATTTTAACAGAGTGTTGCAGATTTTGTGACAAAGATAGCTAAGGTTCTACAAAAGCCCCAAGGATGTGTAAGCTTTAATATGTATACTTCATCACTTTTAAACTTTACACAGATATAGTTTTAAAAAATAACCTTGAGAATATTAAAAAAAAAAAAAAAACCCTGCTTATTTAACTGTACAATGTCAGTGGGAAGTTTATGGGGTAACCGTCACCTTGAGGGTGTCTAAGTAACATAAGCCGATTTAAAAAAGACTTCAAATCACCTCGAACTTGGCAGCCAAAAAGGGTTCCCTAGAGAAATCTGAATCCTAATGCTTCCTTTTCCACCACACAGAACAATGGTATTTTCGGGATTTTTTTAGATTACCTTCTGTATTTTGCTAAACTCATTGTTTCCTTTCATGAGCTTTTTTACACTGACTTGCTGCTCCACATACTCTCTAGATTTTGGCGACGACTTCCACTTAGATGACGGATGCTCTACTCACAGACTTCACATCTTAGAACCACACTGGCTGGGGAAGCCTTAGTGAAGCTCTCATGAAAGTAAAAATACTGGGTATAGGGCTTCCCTGGTAGCGCAGTGGTTAAGAATCTGCCTGCCAATACAGGGGACACGGGTTCGAGCCCTGGTCCGGGAAGATCCCACATGCCGCGGAGCAACTAAGCCCATGCACCACAACTACTGAGCCTGCGCTCTAGAGCCCATAAGCCACAACTACTGAGCCCACATGCCACAACTACTGAAGTCTGTGTGCTTAGAGGCCGGGCTCTGCAACAAGAGAAGACACCGCAATGAGAAGCCCACACACCCCAAAGAAAAGTAATCCCCACTCACTGCAACTAGAGAAAGCCCATGTGCAGGAACAAAGACCCAATGTAGCCGTAAATAAATAAATTTATTTTTTAAAAATTGGGTATAAATACATTTGAATAACAACAACAAAATAATATAAAACACAGTTGCAACTACAGAAGAAGTAGAGGCACATGGAGATTGAGGCAACAGTTTAGAAACTGATTTAGGATGAAGGTTATCCATGGTCCAAACTAATCTTCTGATTTTAAAAATAGAGCAAAGGCAAACAGGAGAGATGATGAGCATGAAGGGTCTTAGCGTTTGAGGACAGCAGTAGCGGTGGTATGTTTTTGTTTCACTTCCCTGAATCTCTAATTTAGTAAAGTAAAAACAAAATATCCTCACAAACCCCAGAGTACAGTGGATGGAGACTATCCTTAACCCCTGCATGCAGTCGGCATCTGTGTTGAAATAATCACAAGGAATAAATAAGGTGGATGATAAACCTAGAGCCCACCGGTAATCAAATAAAGTGGGGCAGGTATAGCAGCTGAAACTGGGATGACTTTCGCTCCATCTTAAAGCTGAGATCACTGGTCCAGTGCAGCACGGATTGAAGGGCCTGAACTCCTGAGCTTCTGTGGTCTCTGGAAACTGACCGGTCAGGGCTGCTCAGCTTTAAGTCCCACACTCAGGGGAGAGGACTCAAGGTGGAAACAAAGTTGAGTAGGCCCAGGATAGTAAAACAAAGGAAAGCAAAATCTCAGCTAAACCTAATGGAAGAAACAGATCTAGGGAAGCTTGAAAACCTACAAACAAGGAACAACAGCAGAGAGGGCTCTAAGAAGTTAAAAAGCTATGCTAAATCTGGCCTCACGTTGACGTCAGGAAAACTAATTTAATATAAACTGTGTGGCGCAGAAAAGTGTCAACTTCTGATTCCACCCAGAGTCATTAACCATGACAGAGCAGCAGCACAGCCCCCCACTGACAGTGAAAGAGTGCCAGGAAGACATCCCCATAAGACAGATTCAATGTCACCTACTGCTTCCAAATGTGATAGAACACGCTTAGAAAATGATAGAAGAGATAAAGCACAGTCAAATTAGAAAAACTCGGGAATAAAATAAAATGTCAGAACTGGAAGTGAAAAACATTTCAAGGTGAAGAAAAAAATTAAAAGGAACACAAAAGCAAATAAACCTCATAGAAAATGGCTAAAAGGGAAGATAAAAGAGAAGGGCAACGGTAAAACTTCTTTAAGAAAGAGATTAAGGGACTTCCAGTTCTGAATAATACAGAATAATGCATTAAACAATCAGCAACGACAGAATATATGAAATACTGGTGGTCAGGCATTAGCCAAAAGACAGCACACACTATATCCCCAGAGAAGGGGAAGAAACAAGGTCAGTTCAACTGTAGCTCCCAGTTTGTGCCAGAAACAATGTTCTGTCTGCAGCTCAGACGGGAGGAGGCCCAAGGGAGTCTGCTGACTTCGCTGAGTTGAGAGGCACAGCTCTGATTTCAGGGAGGACAGGCCACCTCGAACAGAGGACGGAGCTTCACAGGGAGACAGAACCGCAGAGATCTGCCGAGGGCTCCCCGTGGTTCTATTTTTTTTTTTTTTTTTTTTGCGGTACGCGGGCCTCTCACTGTTGTGGCCTCTCCCGTTGTGGAGCACAGGCTCCGGACACGCAGGCTCAGCGGCCATGGCTCACGGGCCTACCCGCTCCGCGGCATGTGGGATCTTCCCGGATCGGGGCACGAACCTGTGTCCCCTGCATTGGCAGGCGGACTCTCAACCACTGCGCCACCAGGGAAGCCCTTCCCATGGTTCTTTAGCTGAGAACTGATGTGTGTTTGCATAAAAGTGTTTGAGGCTAGGGAAAGAACCACCCTCAATGGGTGGACAGACAATGTCTAGTGTCCTAACAGGGCTGGGAAGAGTCTGTGTGCACACAAGGCAGAGTGGATAAAACTTCTAAGGTTACGTTACCTGGATGAACATTACCAAATCTTGAAAACAAACCTCAGAGAGATCCAACTAATTCAAACAAGCTTAATTATTTGCCCAAAGTTAAAGTTTATTGAAAGAAATACAACAAAATGGAACCACCACCAACAAAACATTTAATGTAGGGCATACAATCAGAAATGTGCAGCCATTCAGAAAAGCATGCAAATAAGACACATGAGCAGAAGAAAAAGCAGTAAAAACATTTACAGAAATAATAAAGATGGAACTACGAAAGACATCAAAAGGTGAATTATAAGTGCGCTACGTATGCTTAAAATGTTGAAGAAACCATAACTATTATAAGGTGAAAATAGAAGATATAAAGACAAATTAAACTTCTAAAGATGAAAAATATAGTATCTGACATGAAAGAAAAATTCCTCTCGGGTAAAACTAACAGACAATTAGTTGATGCAAAACTAAAGAGCAGCATACTTGAATTCATAGCAATAGAAATTATCTAAAAATTTTCCCTCCCCCAAAAAAGAATGTAAAAATTGAACAGAGAGTTACTGATCTGTGAGACAGTATTAAACAGTCGCATGTGGGCATAGTGGGATTCCAAAAAGGGAGAGGACATATATCCAAGAAACTCAATGAACAAAAGTAGAATAAACATAAACAAAACTATACAAAAGCATGGTGAAATTTCTGGAAACTTATGAGAGGCAATCATAAAGGAAACCAGAGGAAAAGACACTCATTAAATATAGAAGAAGGATAGTAGCCGATTTCTGTTAAGAAAGAGTGTAGGTCAGAACAAAGTGAAGAAATATTTTGAATGAACTGAAAGAAAAAATATACATAAACCAAAATTCTTTACCCACCAAAGATGTCTTTCAAAGTTAAAGGAAAAATAAAGACTTCTTTAGACATACAAAGGCTGAGAGATTTCATTGTCAGGAGACATACACTAAAAGGGATATTGAGGAAGTCTTTCAGGCAGAAGAAAAATTATACACAAGGGAAATTAGTAAAAGTATAAGCAAGTTTAAAGACTTTTCTCATTTATTAATCTCTTTCAAAAATTATTAAATTTTTAAGTTAAAAAAATACTCACGGGCTTCCCTGGTGGCGCAGTGGTTGGGAGTCCGCCTGCCGATGCAGGGGACGCGGGTTCGTGCCCCGGTCCGGGAAGATCCCACATGCCACGGAGCGGCTGGGCCCGTGAGCCATGGCCTCTGAGCCTGCACGTCCAGAGCCTGTGTTCTGCAATGGGAGAGGCCACAGCAGTGAGAGGCCCGTGTACCGCAAAAACAAAAACAAACATAAAAAGACACTCAGTGTAGCTTGGGGCTTATGGAATATGTAGAAGTAAAGTTTCTTATATAATAAGTGAAATATAATATTAATTAAAATAGCTTATATCAAGTTAAAAATGTAAAGCAACCAGTAAAAGAGAGAGAGGAAGTGATAAGATGATCATAGAGATAAACTAGAAACAGTAAAAAAAAAAAACCTTAGTTAATCCAAGAGATGAGAGAGGTAGAGAAGAAAAGGAACGAAGTACATATATGAGAAATAGGGAAAGAATATTGAGATGGTAGATTTAAGCTTAATGTCAATATTCACAATAGTTATAGACCTAAGTGGGCAATTTAGAAGGCTGGATTGGATAGAATAAAGCCTCAACTCCGTGCTGTCAGAAAGAAATCTAATTTAACTAACCACAGGGAAAAGCAGCCTTCAGGGAAATGAATATTAAAATGGATAAAAGAAGCTCACTTTGTAATGATGGCACATCAGCCATAAACGCAACATGTATATGTACTCTTAAACCTCCTACCTGCCACCTAAGTTTTAAAAGTGACATTAATTTCAATATATTTTATTCGATCTAAATGTACAAATTTTATCATTTTAACATATAATGGACACAAAGCATTATTAATGATACTTTACAACCTTGGTCTCATTCTAAAACAGCAAATTCCAGTGTCTAATTTGCATCACAGCACATCTCAATTCAGACAAGCTTCATTTTAACTGTCCAGTAGCTCCAGCCGGCTAACGGCTCCCTTGTAGGACATCTCCACCGCCTCTCCCCAGACAGTGGAGTTTTCCACCACTCAGAGAGGAGGCGGCTCCTGAAGAGACCTGCAGCGCTCCAGAGGAGAGCTGGGGAAAACTTACTATTTTATCTTTGGTTCATGCCTTTCTTTCTTGACCTTATTATTGTAGCCCATGTGAAGAACAGCATTGTTTTATTGGTGTATGTTTAGCCGTTGATTTTACAAATAGTTTAGATTCATTGTTACTCTTTTTTCCTAAAGGTCTCTTCTGCTTTTCTGCCCACAGCTGTTTCCCCTGAGGTGAAGCCTCTTCTCTCTTTCCTCTACACTTTGAAATGAGAGTTACACGATTAGTCTATTTCGGTACTGTTTTTGGGGAAAGTGCACAGAGATTTCAGTGCTCGATAAACTAAACATGAGAAAGTAATGAGCGCTCATTTTTAAAACGCAGGTGTGATAATACATTTGGATGCAGTAGAGTTACATACAGATATATGTAGCGCAGCAACATAGAATAAAAATAATTTGAAGTTGTGCTTTTTTCTAATTAGGATTTGTGACATCTACTACTTGCGGTTGGGGAAACTTCATTCCCAGATTCATAAGGTGACGAGGAGACTTAAGCAGCCTCTTTGGAAAAAGGTTAATGAAACAGTTTATGTGGGATACGAGAGACTGAAGGTAAATTAAGTTGTATTCAAAAGCATTGTATTTGGGGGGAATTGCCCTTTATTTTCACCAAGGATGGAGCTGAAGAAAATTGGCTTCAACTGTAATAGAAGCAATTTAGCTGAGACATTACCAAGAAACCTGTATTACCATGGGAGTCCTTGACATTTCACCTTCTCAAATATGTATGTTTTAAAGGAAAGGGTAAACAGATAATAACTTGAGAGCATTACTGGGATATAACTTTTCCCTAAAGTACAGGGAAGTAAGAGAGAAACAGCAGTTCCCTGTTCTGTTCATTCCTTTAATCTTCTGTTCGTTTAGATACACGAGCATTCGTCTCAAATGAAAAGAAAGCCAGAGAGGTGCTGGAAAAGAAGGAAATGTGCCGAGTCAGTGTGTGTGGTTATTATCACTTTCAGGCTGTTATATTTTATTTTAATAACAAATAGCAAGAATTACCCCCAAACTACATTTTGTCATATTGTTTTTAATCTTGAAAGTATGCAAAGCTTCTTTTCAACTCTAAAGATAATTTTATTTATTTTTCTAAGCATCAGTTTCTAGTGTTTATTCAAAAAGTGAATGGGCACATCTATTGGTTGGTTCTTTTATCTTCCTGTATATGGTTTCCCATTTTTCCACAAATATTTCAGAGCGATCGATTTTAAGCTTTAAAAAAATTTTTTGGCCATGCGACATGTGGGAGATTCTAGTTCCCTGACTAGGGATTGAACCCGTACCCCCCTGCATAGGGAGTGTGGAGTTTTAACCACTGGACCACCAGGGAAGTCCCCAATTTTAAATTTTAAATAAGTTAAACATCATTTCTCTTATGTGGGCAGTTGTGTGGCATATAGGTGGTGACAGCACACAGCTTTCTTCAGAGGTGACTGAGTTGGGGATGGGCTTGGAGAGTGTGAAAGAGCCTGGCAGTGGGCTCAAGCCACACAGAACTCACCACTGCTAAACTCTAGGTTCACCTGCTCTCCTTTCAATTAATCACCCTTCTTAGCCCCGGAATTGTTGTGTGAATGATGTATTGCAAAATATCTATGAGATTACACTTCATGGTGTGTACTTGGAGGAGACAGAGAAATAGTGAGAGCCACTGCTGTGTACTCTCTTATTCTCATTCCCTCAGCATGCACTTGAGGCCAATCTCTTCCCATCGCTAAAAATCCTCTTTTGACAACGGGCTTCTGAGATATTGCGATTTATGTGAACTATATATATTTGGTCATTCAGGTGTCCAAAATATATTTCTCAGATGTATTTAGTCTTCTTTCATGGTTCCTGGCTCACAGCTGTCCAAATCAGAATTTTCTGATTGATAAGAGCAATGGGCACGTCGTTTGTTATAACATTCGGTCTCTTGTCCTCAGTTCCTGAAAATGCTTCAGAACCATAAAGGTGAAATGGGTGTTTTGTTATTCACAACAAGTCCCTTTCCATCATTACGGGGTTTATGTTTTTGAAGGTGATTTTTGGATCCTACCCCAGGGTGGAGCTGGTTTGTCAGGAGAACCAGCCACGTGATTAGAGGATGGGAACTTTCAGTCCCACCCCCAGACCTCCAGGGAGGAGAGAGGGGCTTGAAGTTGAATCAGTCATCATTGGCCAATGATTTAGTCCATCATGACTATGTAATGAAGCTTCCATTAAAAACCCCAAAGGAAACTTCCAGTTATAGGGTAAATAAGTACTAGGAATGTAATGTACAACATGATAAATATAATTAACATTGCTGTATGTTATATATGAAAGTTAAGAGAATAAATCCTAAGATTTCTCATCACAAATAAAAAATTTTTTTCCTTTTATCTTTTTATTTATATGAGATTATGGATGTTCACTAAACTTACTGTGGCCATCATTTCTTTTCTTTTTTTTTTTTTTTTTTGTGGTACGCGGGCCTCTCACTGTTGTGGCTTCTCCCGTTGTGGAGCACAGGCTCCGGACGCGCAGGCTAAGGGGCCATGGCTCACGGGCCCAGCCGCTCGGCGGCACGTGGGATCTTCCCGGACCAGGGCACAAACCCGTGTCCCCTGCATCGGCAGGCGGACTCTCAACCACTGCGCCACCAGGGAAGCCTGGTCATCATTTCTTGATGCATGTAAGTCCCATCATTATGCTGTACACCTCAACTTCCGGAGTGCTGTATGTCAACTATATGGCAATCAAACTGGAAAGCAAAAACAAAACAAACCAAAAAAAACCTCAAAGGGGAGCTTTTTCACCCTTGTTGGAGAGCTTCTACATCAGGGATCCAGAACACTTCTGCTGCCACATGGATGGGGCCCCAAGCTCCAGGAGGATGGAAGCCCCTTGTTTGGAACCTCTCCCCCATGCATCTCTTCACCTGGTTCCATTTTTACTTGTTTTCCATATATTCTTAAAGTTATATTCTTGCTGGTTACCCTTGGGATGACAGTTAACATCTGCGCTTATAACAAAACATTTACATTATCTACCTCGCTTCAATTTTATGCTAAAACTCATCTGCTAGACAGCTCCGTCTTCCTCCTTTATGTTGTTTTCACAAATTACTTTTTACACATGTTGTACATACTAACGTAGATTTAAAATTGTTTTTATACATTTGTCTTTTAAGTCACACAGGGAAAAAAGAGGGCTTACAGATCAAAAGCACAGTAATAACAGTCTTTATTCACTAATGTGGTTGCCTTTAGCAGGATTCTTTATTTCTTCATACAGCTTTGATTCCACCGTGACAGACTCCTTTTAGCATTTCTCTTAGGGCAGGTCTACTCGTAATACACTCTCTCATCTTTTGTGTACCTAGAAATGTCTTAATTTATCCCTCATTTTTAGAGAATATTTTGCTGGATATAAAATTCTTGGTTAACATTTTTCTCTCTCAGCGTTTTAAATGTTTCGTCTGACTGCCTTCTGTCTTCTGTATTTTCCGATGGGAAACTGTCCGTTAATTTTCCTGAGGTGTCCTTTTAAGTTATGCATCATTTCTCTTGCTGCTTTCAAGGTTCCCTCTTTGTTTTTGACTTTCAACTATTTGATTATGTTTCCCATTTGTAGATTCATATATAGGGAAACTTTTGGCCATTATTTCTTCAAATACACCTCTACTCCTTTATTTCTCTCATCTTCTGGAATGCTCATTCTGTGTGTGTTGGTATACTCAATGGTGTCATACAAGTCTCTTAGAATATTTACACGTTTCTTCATTCTGTTGTCTTTCTGCTCCTCAGGCTGGGTAATTTCAATTTTTTTCTGAAGACTGACCATTCTTTCTCCTACTTTAGAACTCCTCTAGTGAAATTTTCATTTCAGTTATTGTACTTTTGAACTGTAGAATTTGTGTTTGGTTCCTTTTTATGAATTCTAGCTCTATTCATAATCTCAATTTGTCAAGACACCATTATCTTGGTTTCTTTTGGTTCTTTGTGCATGGTTCCTATAGCTTTTGATCATATATAAAGCAGTTGATTTAAAGTCTTGGTTGAGTAAGTCCAAGTTTGTCCTCTTAAGCGATCATTTTTGTCAATTCTTTTATTTCTTATGAGTGGGAGGTACTTTTACATTTCTTCAAATATCTCATAATTTCATGGTGAAGCCTAAACATTTTGAATATTATGATGTGATCAATCTGGAAATCAAATTCAGTTTTGTTGTTATTCTTTACTACACATAGTGGTCACTTGTTGTTTAATACATTTGCTATACTATTTTTTAAAGATTGTATTCTTTGTCATGTGTGGTTCCTGAAGTCTCTGTTCCTTTAGCCTATGGTAAGCTATTGGCTTGACACAGAATTCCTTACATGTCTAGAGACACAGAAAGAAAAGAAGAAGGCTCTAGTCCCTGGGGTTTGCTGATTGGCTCTGTGTTGTGGCACTCCTTTTGTGCTTAGCCAGACTGTTTAGTTGTCTTCCTTAGCCTCCGCTCTGCTTATACTGAGTCTAAAGATCAGCTGGAGGTGAAAGCCTAGGGTCTTCTCCGTTTCTTCCTGAACATGTGGCTGGCTTTCTAGATACCCCGTTATATGCCGGAGAATTTTGAAGTCCTTATGCCCTAAATTAACTCTCTCCCTGGCTTTCCCTCCACGGCTTTTTGGCATGTATATTTATGTCCCAACTGTAATCTTTCATCCCAGGCATCAGCAGCTTGTTAATTTCAATGTTGTCAAGCAATGCTGTTCACTTAGGGATTTTCACTCCCTAAGAGAATTCAAATTAGGCTAAACAGATGCAAATGTTTTGCATCAATCAGGGAGCCATCAGAAAGGCTTAACAGACAACACAATTCCTAGAAAACAGAGCCCACTCTGCTCCCTCCATAACCAGACTGCCACCCTGGGAACATGGGCTACCATCCTCAGCACCACCGAGTCAGACAGGGGAAGCGAAACAGCTAAGTTAAAAGGCCACGAAGCCTTCCTATGTTTGTCAGCTTTTTTCTGATGAAGTGTTCACTGTGTTTCTATAAATCTGATTATTTTCTGGAGTTCTGACAAATTTGATTCAGACAGATTTGGCTTGTTTTTCCCTCAACGTTTCTGTCGAGGGCCAGGCCCTTGGAGCTCCCTATTATGCCATTTTAACTGAAATGACCATTCTTGCCTAGTTCCTGACTTTAGCTGAACATTAAATAAGTCAATAAGTATGATGCTGGATTTTAGGCTGAGACTATATCTTTTACATATTAAAAAAGATACACGAATTCCTATTTTATATACTGTTTAGTTATTTTTTCAGGGCGGCGTTTTGCCTAATGTTTTCTGTGCAAGTATATAGATTATCACATTCTTTTTAAATTAAGATTTATAAACATAAATGTTTGAATGTATAGTATATCTTAATTACGATGAACCTTTCACTCCCAGAATCAGTCCCATTTGGTTGTTATGTATTCCTGTCTTAAAGTACAATTTAATTGTTTGTTTCTATTTTATTTGTGATTTGTGTATGAATATTCGAAGTGAGACAGGCTTAGAGTTGTCTATTGTATGCAATGTTTATGATGTAGTTATATTTCTGTTTCTTAGAAAGAAGTTGGAATTTTTCCTTTCTTTTCTATGCTCTGGGACAATTTAAATAGCCCTAGCATCATGTGATGTATGCCAGTGTTTTAAAACACTACGAAACTTAATATTATGGGGACTGGTAGACTTAGTTTGAGATGTTAAGGAGTATTTCTTTTGAGGTTTAATTTTTCAGGCCACTGCAATAAAATGAAGCAGACTGCATCAAACACATTATTCAGTATTTTAGTGTTAAAGAAGGATTAGTCATCTTCCAAAGTAAAAGTTAAGATTATTACTAACACTACTTGGACCTACCCTCATCTTAGCCTGTGATGCTCCCTGACATTTTTAAATGGAGAAATAGATAATATTACCTCTCCTTCCTCTTTCAGGGTGAAAACAGACTAAATACATCAGGTGCACAATTTCATCATCTGAATAAAAGCTCCCTTCCATTTAAAGTTGTGAACATAAATGTTAATCTTTCATTTATCTTCAATAAAACTGTTAATTAAATATTTCACACTTCTTCAGCTGCTTTTATCAAAACTTTGTAGGCTAGAATTTCTGAGGCAGTCTTCTAGGCAGTAAGCAAATTATTAGGGAAAATACTGTGTTTGCAACTCATATTTAAGGAGACAGTGGGCTGAAAATACACATAATTTGGGAGTGGGTACATTTAAAGGATAAATTTTTAATATTTTTTCAGTGGAAGAAAAGGTATGTATAAATTATGAATTATTTATAAAAGTAAGGCAAAAATATTTGAAGAGGAAAATGGTATACCCACTTTTTAAAGAAAGAATATCACATAGAATCAAATTGTCATTTTAACAGGACCAAACATTTAAATTATTTAATTTTTCCACCAAAATTTTCTTCCAGATAATGATGGACACATATTCTTTGAATGACTGAATTTTATGTACTTTATAAAGAAACAAACTTCCTTTTTTAGGAAAAATCAGAAGCTAGTAATGTATTCATATCCTTGCAAAATTATCTCCTTTTACTGAGAATGTTTTATTGATGGATGGATAAACAAAACATGGCATGGGAATACAATGGAATATTATTCAGCCATAAAGAGGAATGAAGGGCTTGAATATGCTACAACATGGATGTATGTGGTAACATTTTTAGGATGCCTGATACAAAATTTCACATTGCACTGATTCCATTTATGTGAAATAGCGAGAATAAACAAACTCAAAGAGACAGAAAGCTGATGGTTGTTTACCAAGGGCAGACGTTGGGGAGGGCAGTAAGGAATGGGAAAAATTGCTTAATAGGTAGGGGTTTTACTTTGGATCGATAGAACTATTTCGGAACAAGATGGAGCTAGTGATCGCACAACACTGTGAATGTACTGAGTGCCACTGAATTGTTCACGGTAAATTGTTTTTTATTAGAATTAGAAAATAGAAAAAATGAAGTTAAGAAACCCAGAGAATTCTAAGTAGTTTTTAAGAATATATTGCTAGCATTAGGGATATTGGGAAGACAGTATTAAATGAGATTCTTAAGCTAGGAATGCATTTGATGCCTAACCAGTTCTTGGGTGCTTAAAGCATATTTAGCTGACAGACGTTACTGAGACACTGATGCTTGCTAACACCTCCTGAGGGACAGGGTGATTTGAGCCCGAGGCTGAAATCAATTTCAATGCATCAATGTCAGTGTTTCTTTTGAAATTTAGTTTTCTATAAGAGTAATAATTTGCTATATACTTTAGACCCGAAAAGTATGAAAGCAGAGAAAGCCAAGGGGAAAAACGCTTTCAACTTTAAAGAAGATATGAATAACATTCAAATATTATGCCTGCTTCACCTAATAAAAATAGTATTATTTGAAGTTCTATCCGTGCAAGACAGAATGAATTTGCCATTCATATATATTAAGAATTGTAATTAAAATCATCTAATGAGGTGTGATACGTGAAGCTGTTACCAAAGCACTTAAAAGCAGATGCAAAAGCAAGAAATTAAATTGAATCTACAATTGGACTTTTTATAAAATAAAAGTAGATTTTACTGATATAAAAGAATATTCCTAATGCTACTTCAGCAGTCCAGGCGGTGTGTTCAGAATCCTTTATCAGCTTTTCTTCACAACTAACAGAAAAGAAGAAGTCGAGGCACTATTGTCAGGACCTAAAACTCCTTGCCTGATTTACATTTTAAAATTAAACTGCCACTGGATACTATAGGAAGTCTTATTAGAATGCAAATAGTATCTGAACACAGAGGTGTGAGAAGTCGGTGCATAGGTGTGGTAAATAGGGTCACTAAAGAAAAGAATAGCTACAAAGATTAGCAATCCAAAGTCAATACAGCCACATCTACAAGTAAAGAGCTGGGAGAATAACAGCCGGTGTCTAAATTGTTAGAAAAAGATTCATGATGCTGAAGGACTATGAAAGCTGAGGTGCCCATCTTTCTCCACTGATGATGGAGATGGCGTATTCTCTCCTCACCTCTATTCTTTTTCACTGTTCTCCATCCATAAAATCCTACAACTACCCTAGTGTTCCTTTTCTTTACTTGGTCAATGTGTTTAATTCTTCACTGAATAGGTGAATTTGGTTACTCTTTTCTTAATTACTGCCGGTCCTTTCAATTTTCCATTAAAAGGTAATTACTTAGAGTAACATTCCCTGCCCTACAGCCTGATATATATCCTGTCTTTTGTGACAACCATTATTCTCTTTATTTTTTATGTTATTTGATCAACTGTGAGCAAGGTAGGAAAAGGTTAACTCTTAAAGAGAGAAGCGTGTTGAATAGGGGTGGAGAGGTGATGTAAGGACGGAGTCTTCCTCAGAAAAGAATATCTAACTATTAACAGACTGTGAAAAACCCATCAGAAACTGCAGTTTTGCTGGGGTTGTTTTCCTGAAACCAGAGAGGCGCAAAGATGAAATCCTAGGCTGTGCAGGTTTCCTACCAAATACCAGACAGTGGGCTGTATAACTGAGTCCAAAAAGGAGGTGATGCAAAGGCAAGCAGATTAATACCAGGAGGGCTTGAGGTGCCAGCTGGGCAGATATCAAACGTTAGAGCTCAGGGACCTGAGTCCTGTAGGTTCGACAATGCAGGCGGATACCTTGTGGGTCCTGTAAACCACATAAGGATTTGGTAGAGCCATTCCAGCTGATCCAAGGTAGGGAAGTCCTGTTGGGTGGGGATAAGGGTGTGTCACACAAAGTAGCGCAGATAAACCTCATACGACAGCTCTGAGCCCTGATGCCATCCCCCGTCTTCAACAGGTCTGGGTCAGCAGTAGTCAGGTGCACAGATTGGGGGAAGTGACCCCCAGCAAGTGTTGTTGCAGCAATGTGCTGTCTGCTCTTTGGACCCCGATCCTCCCAGCATCCAGGTGTAACTGCCCAGGTGCCAGGGGGAGTCCGTTACAGCTCTGGTCACGTGCTCTGGATCATTGCAGGTGATCCTTCCTTAGTAGGGGCAACGTACTCTACTGGGTCAAGGAGGAAGGAAGCAAAGAAACACGTGGTCTACAATCGCAAATGGGGTAGGCTGGACACAGAAAGCCAAAGGTTGGTGCATTACCTGCATTTTCACTTCTGTGACCCTGTCACCAACCCCCATCACACCACAGTGTTTTCCCTCCAACAGCTGTGTTTGAACCTCTGAGATATCCTGGACCTTACTGGGCTTATTGGATTTGGAGGCCTTTAGTGGACGCCTTTTCTGCCTGGAATGCGTTTTAGAATTTTGAGTGAAGTTGAGGAATTTTAGAGGTTAATGGTCTATTCCTCACACCAAGGCAGCAGATAAAACCCAAGCAAGGGATGTATCTGGAAGGAAAACGACGGGTGAGGCATGTTCTAGTTTTGCTGTTTATTTGTTTCAGTTTGATTTGTGCTAGATTTCTGTACTTATGAGCAAGGTTAGTTCTACTAGGAGGTATAAATAGATAGTGACTGCTGCAGTTGTTATGGTTTGCGTGGGGTGAGGTTGGTGAGAGAGCCACTGAGAGAAGGAAAGATCCATGTACAAGGGAAGCGGAGGGAAGCGGACATGCAACTCAGTGAGGTGCTGTAACAGATCCAGCAGAAAGTACATCACCAGGTCATATTTCTGCTTCTTCTAGGACTCAATATATTATTCAATATAAAAATAAATTTCTGCTTCATAGTTATTTATAGTTTTTATAATAATACAAAGGGAAGTGTAACATTTATATTTTTAATGTATAAATGACCTTATTATAAGTTTTAAATATTTATAGAAAATAGTATTTCATAAATACTAAGGTACGCAATTTTCTATATCTGTTGAGTCTTTATATAAAGAAAATTGTAATAATTAGCACTGGAGCTAGTCATTAAAAGTCAAAAACTAAATTAGTCAAAGAGAATATTAATTTTCACCGTACCTGGAATACCAAAGAGCGTACTGAATCACATGTTTTTTTCCTACCGTGGTTTTCACATGAATGTTCCACTAGAAGAGGTTATGAATAAACTGGCTTATATTTAAAGATTCAATAAAAATATATGCCATTTTTATTGACTGTTTAAATGTGTCATGCACTGTGATAAGTGTGTAATACACATTTCAGCTTTTCAATGTCGAAGTGTTTGCTGTATTAGACTCACCCCACTTAAAAGGTGATAGAACTCAAAGCATAAGAAATTTGCCCAACATCACCCAGCTTGTCAGTGTTTAAGTCTGGATAAAGCTGAGCTACTGCAGAGACTGTGTCTCTAACCTTTACCCGACACCGACGTGCACACGAATTACCGATTCGGTGCGTCTGAGGTGGAGCCTGAGATCCTGCATCTCTGCTGAGCCCCCAGTCGTGCTGAGCTGCTCCTCCAATCCAAGAACCAGACTTTGCATAACAAGATTCCTCTCTAGACTTCCTCTATTCACACATGACAATCACCGTATTTGTGAGGCCGTGGCGTACCTTAGTGAGTCACTGCAGTTCTCAAAATAATGTTAAAGAAGGAAAATTACATGAACTGTTTTAAAAAGTCATTTATGATGCTTTGTCCTGTAGGTGGGTGCTTGTATTTTCTTCAGGCACATGGTTTGTGTGTTGTTTTGGTTTTGTATTTTTATTCTCTTCTAGTTCTTTAAAGATTGCACTCATCACCAAGATGGGTGTATAACGTGGGCATTGCACAGCTCTATGTGTCAGTACTTTCTAAATGTTTTTTTGGGGGAAATCCTCCTTTCTTGCATTATCTGATTCTGATAGGGCTTCCAATAATCACATCTCATTAGCTTGTTTAGTTATTTATCCATGGGTGTACGAGAGAATAAAACCATTTTTGATCAGGGATCACTGATCAATGATGACATAACCCTGAGGGGGTCTGTAGCCTTGCCCTCCCTCTACACCTCCCACCCACACTTGGAGGAAGTATGCATGTAGTAGGGGAACATGGGGCTGACAAAAAAGGGACAATTTTTTTTTTTTTTTTTTTTTTTTTTGCGGTACGCGGGCCTCTCACTGTTGTGGCCTCACCCATTGCGGAGCACAGGCTCCAGACGCACAGGCTCAGCCAAGGGACGATTTTGAACCAAAAACTCAAATGAGGTGAGAGTTAGTTGATATCCTTCAAATCTCTGAATTCTCTGAAGAGGACTTATTCCAAGATTCCCCAGTTATAAGGGCCAGTGCATTTTACTGTCGGCTTAATTAAGTTAAAGCATGCTGGGGTCATGTCTGTTTGTGTCTCAACTTTATCACTTCCCAGCTTTTTCTGACCGTGAAAAATTTGCTTCACTACCAACAATAGCAACTATTTCTTAAGTAGTTTGAGGATTAAAAGACATTGTGCGTGCACGAGGTAAGCACTTAATAGACACGTGCAGTTATAAAACCATATCGTGTAAACGAGACTCTGCTCAGGGTTCACGCTGGTAGAGAAAAGAAGTGGGAAGGTGAAGAGAAAGACAAACACTGCCTCGACACCCCTCTCAGCTTCTCTACTTTCTTTCTTCAGCAGCACTTCTCACCTTCTATGGTGCCATGCAATTGACTTTGTTGCTTATTATTTTATACTTCATTTCATATAGGATGTAAAATTCCACAGAAGAGGGGAAGTTTCTCTGTTTTCTTACTGATGCATCAAAGAACTTAGAACAGGGCTTCACAGGGTCAAAGAGACTGAGAACAAATGCTCAATAAATACCTGTTGAATACATTTAAAGAGGCCTGCTCTGCTGTGAGAGGACTGCCAAGGAATGTTTATGGCTGTCACTCGGCGCTGATAGAAGCAATAGAAAAATATTCCCCTGAGAATTTGTAACCAAAATCCAGGCTTCACATAAGTTTGGAGCTTGAGTTCCAACTCCCTGTGTTTCTGAAAACCTCAGACAACTTACTTAGAAGTAGACTCTGGTCTATAGTGCCACTGGGCACCTGGCAGAAACAAATGCTAATTTTCTTCCCAGGAACAGACCTTCAGCCCAGGACTCATAATATTTGAAATTTGTGAGCCCGAATATATGAGTTCAAAGTAAGCAAAACAAAACAGAACCCAAAGCAAACACACAAAAAACAAGACAAAAACAAATACCATGAAAGCCAGAAGGAACACCAGACATCAGAGTCACAGCTGCAAGGCTTTGAGTCATGGCAGTCTCAGACTGGGAGATAAATCAAGAGAAATGCCGGAAAGCAGAGAAGGAGAAACCTAGACAGAAATTCCCTAAATAAGAAGATAGAAATAAATCCATATGTATGACTAAGCATTATGAATGCAGGGATTAACCATCCATTGAAAAATCATAGATTGTCAAATTTGCTTTTTAAAAGCTAATTTGCACATAGCACAACACAGCTATGAAGCAGAAAATGAAATGTGGGAATATAATAAACCACACTAAATAAAGCTGTAAAGCCGTATTAATATCAGAAAAAGTAAACCTTAAATAAAAAAGAAAGCATTACCAAAGATAAATGTGACTGCTACATAAGGACAAGAAAATAATTAATCAAGAAGACATACTTTGCTACTCATAGCCAATGAATACCATAGCCTTAATATACATAATTTGCATATTAACAGACCTACAAGGAGATATTAAGTCCATAAGAATAGAGAAGGATTTCATCACTATCTCCCAATTACTGATGATCATAAAAGTTTGTGAGATAGTTCACGAGAAAAATTGTTTCAAAAATGTTCATAGGGGGCTTCCCTGGTGGCGCAGTGGTTGAGAACCCGCCTGCCGATGCAGGGGACGCGGGTTCGTGCCCCGGTCCGGGAGGATCCCACGTGCCGCGGAGCGGCTGGGCCCGTGAGCCATGGCCGCTGAGCCTGCGAGTCCGGAGCCTGTGCTCCGCAACGGGAGCGGCCACGACAGTGAGAGGCCCGGATACCGCAAAAAAAAAAAAAAAGTATAGACATGTAAAAAAGTTAATGATTACAAGGAGTCAATTACTTAGAAATAAATAAAGTCATCATCATTTACCTTTTGGGTCCAATGAACCCTTTAAAATTCTTTATATTTTAAGTCATTTTATTCATTTTATATGAGTAAGAATAAAGGAATAATGAAAAGCAACTTATCAGAAATTGTGATAAAATGTAACCATAGCAAACCCCAAATTTATTCCTCATTTCCCTGGTTTTCAATTTATATGTACCCAAAATGGGCAGTGTCTTCTGGATGCAAATAACTGTTCATAATCGTCATCATGGATCTGGAAAATGTCCATCCCGTAAATGCTGATACTAGCTTCCAAATACGTCAATTCCAGCTTATCATTGCTAGTGCTTCCTCCTGCATTTCCAGCATCAAAGTACAATACTTGAATAATTTTTGAAATCTCTGATCGCTCATAATTATCTTGAAGAGAAGATGACCATCTTCTTGCTATATTACTGAATGTCTTTAATTTCTATTTGTAAGGATCACTCAGAATGATCTATCCAATACTTTTAAAATATCTACACCATTTATTTCCTTCCAATGACCTTTGTTGATTCACGTGCTTCATCATTTGTCAACTTCCAGAAAGCATCAAGTAACGTTTGGCACATAAACATAATGAAGAATGAAAATGTAAATTGAGATGGGCCAGGATCTTGTCACAAAATACTGCCTGATGGAATCCTTCCTGTTGAATGGCTAAACTAATATGAGTATCATATTGCCTTTTTAACGTAGGCATACGTTTTCTATCCATTATTCCTAAGTTTGAGAAGATTTGTCTAGGATGTTGTCATCTGAGTATTTCTCTGATATCTCATTTATATAATCAAATTCATCACCATCATTACAGTCTCAAGTGTTGCTATCTGTTTGCTCTCCTTTCTGCATTTTTAAAATAATTGTGACATGTCTTTCACTGCCAATTTTTTTGTCTCTGCCATTTTTAGTGAAGGATACAAGATTCACTCTCAGCTGTTTTCAATAAAATATAAAAAACAGTCTCTGAAGATGGTGTCTCCAGTCTTCTATACATTTTTGAAAATGCAGAACTCTGGGCAATGCAATAAGAAAATTGAATGATAATGCAATAGCGATAGTTTATTGTACTTTTATATCATCCTTTAAAACAGGGGTAGGCAAATTGTTGCCGAAAAGAACCAAACAGTAAATATTTTAGCTTTGAGGGCTATATAGTCTGTGTCATCCTGTCTTATCTCTGTCTTTGCAGCGTGAAAGCAGAGGTAAACAATATATAATGCATGCACTTGGAGGTGAGCTCATAAATCTTTATTTACACAATCAGGAGGAAGGTTGGATTTGACACACAGCTGCAGTATGCCAGACCTGCTTAAGGATGCCGTAATTCTTTTGTTTCCTCATTATTTCAGTGTATTTTAGACTCTTTGGGAATAATTTCTGTGCAGCAATAGTACATTTTATTTTTGGTTTCGGAGTGATATCTAAATAAGAATAAAATAACGAAATAGCAATTCTTGCAAATTCTTTTAACGGCACAGAAAGCTCAAACTAAAAGTTCAGTGGATGCTGGTAGACTTTTTATCTGGAGATAAAGGAAGGTGCTGAACTGAGGTGAGAAAATGGACTCTCTCATCTGAATTTCTCCTCCAAAATTGTTACCTGATAACAAGTATCAGTGACAGTTAACCACAGAGGATGAAAAGGATTATCTGGAGGTGTGCACCCATAGCAGCTCTGCAGTGCAGCAATTAAACTTGCAGCAGTAGCCAGGTGAGAAAAATGGACCTTTTTATAAATCTAAGGTACATTATGACAAAAGGAATCTGGAATGTTAAGCCTAGGAATCTTGAGTGATACTAAAGTGATCCAATTTTGGTAGTGACCCTTGCTTTCCATAAGAAGGCATACACTTTCTCTCTGAAGAAAGCTTGGCTAATTTAAGCCCTCAAAGCACATGCAAATGAAGATGGAGCCCAAATAAACACACAAGCAAAATCCAGTGTCGGAAATTAGCCACAGTGGATGAAGGACAGTAGAAACGGAATAGAGATATTGTCCCTACAACTTTAGATCCCCAAGTATTTTAGGTGTTATATTTATTATATAAAAATATAAAATGCTTATAAAAGGTCACATCACAAAAGCGCAAAAATAATAGTCACCAAGTTTCGTTGATTTTTCATCCTAAATTCTTCTGTCTCAAACGCATCTCTTTTCTTTTTCTTCTGGTTGCGCCGCATGTGGGATCTTAGTTCCCCGCCCAGGGATCGAACCCGTGCCCCCTGCAGTGGGAGCACGGAGTCTTAACCGCTGGACCGCCGGGGAAGTCCTCAAGTGCATCTCTTCTCCTCCATGGTACCACCATAGCCTCTCCCGGGTGGCCATCAGCTCTCCTCTGGATTCTACAATATCTTCCAAACTGGCCTCCTTATACCAGCTCTCAACTCCTGACCCTGACTTGCTGTAAGTAGAAGGATTTTGTTTTTCAAATACGTATCTAATTATGTCACTCATTCCCCTATATCACAGTTACCTCCCCTCCACCTTCTCAGAATGTTTGCTAACTGAGATGCTCTCAGGATAAGACCCAGCCAGTGTGGGTGTGCTGGGCATTGCCTCCCAGCCCTCACGTGCTCCCTTCCATCAGCCATACCTTTGGACCACTTCTGTGCCTGCTGTGATGTTATCTCTTCCCTCTTGTTCTCCAGGTCATGCCACTCTCCCTTCCTACGTGAGCTCATCACCATGCCCTCGTGGGGGAATCCTGTACTTTCCTCCTTGGGATGTTCCCTTTATAATATAAAATTACATCACTTTGTATTCCTACTTGAGACTTACTTTAAAGAATGTAACTGTGTATTTATCTGAGTGGCTCTTTTACTAATGTCATTCTAGCCTACCGACTGCAGATCCCAGGAGGGAAGGAAACAAAGAATTTTTGCCTCACATAATGCCTGTCATATTGTGGGTTTAAAAATATATCTACCAAGGAAAATGACTGAATAATCAGCATTTATGTGATGAAAACATTACTGGGCCAAGAAAATGGTACTACAGTCACTGTCACATGAATATCAGTTTGTTAAATGAAGAGATCAGTGCGGTGTGCCATGAACGTAAAAACAAACAAAATGGAACAGAATAAATGGATCCCAGATTTATTATTTTTTATTATGTATGACACAGGAAGCATCACTTGTCATTGAGAAATATATGAGTATGAAATAAACCGATGTTTACATAACTGATTTGCACTTTTTAAACGAGTACATTTAATTCGCATATATATGGCTGTAAGAAAAAAATACTCATTACTTTTGACAACAATTCGGTTCTGAAAAAATGGTCTCAGCTTTCCTTGGGATGACTTTGACCTTGCTGGCTGGCTGTCCTTGGCTGGTTATACTAGTAACTACATCTGTTTTCAGTCCACTGTAGATCCCAACCCACTTCTAGTTCTGGTTCCGGAGCTGCTTTTCTTTCAAGCCTTTGTTTTTTATGAACAGTTTTAGGTTTACCATAAAATTGAAAGGAAGCTACAGGGATTTCCCACATAACCCCTGTCCCTATGCATCCACAGACTCCGCCGTCATCAACATCACTGCCCAGAATGGTACATTTTTTACCAAGGATGGACCTACGCTGACACATCATTATTCCGCAAAGTCCGCTATGGTTCACTCTTGTGCTGTACATCCTATGGGTTTGGACAAATGTATGATATCATAGAGAGTATCTGCACGGCCCTAAAATCCTGTCTTCCACTCATCTCTCTGCTGTCACTCCGCCCTGCAACCTCTGACCTTTCTACTGTCTCCATAGTTTTGCCTTTTCCAGAAGGTCGTACGGTTGGAATCGTAGAGTGCGTAGAGCGTGTAGCCTTCTCAGACTGGCTTCTTGCACTTAGGAATATGCGTTTCCAGTTTGCTCCGTGGCTCGATAGCGCGTTTCCTTTAAGCGCTAAATCATAGCTGCTGCTTTTCTAGCCGCTGAAATATCACTGCTCTTTTTCTCTCTCCATCTTCTTTCTCCACCTAACCTAACTAACGCCTACTCACTCTTCGTTACTCATGACTTGTATTTCTCTCTATTTTACGTTATCTATCTCCTCTTGTAAACTGGAAATTCCTTCCTTCCTTCCATAGCAGTACACCTCGTGCCTATTACAGAGCTTGCAAACAGTAAACTTAGTATAAAAAGTGCTCAAAGGAGCGAAGGCGGTTGTCCAGTTAGAGCAGAGCACCCCCCACACCCCAAATAGGCACAGCAGGTGCTATCAATCTCCTCTTAGGTCTTCTGAATCACTGCTTTCATAGAGTAGGTAAGCATACATTTCTAAACAGAAAGGTGAGTTGGTAAATAGGCATTGCTAAATTTATGAATTCATTTTGTATCAAAAGGTCAATTATGAAGTACCTAGAATTTTTCAACTAAAAGCATATATTTTCTGGGTTTTGCTACTTCCCTGACCGTGTTAGCTGAGTCATTTTCTAACAGTTAATAAGGCTTTCTGTTCACATTTGCCTCATGGGCTTTGTGTGCAAGTAATGTGATCGAGATCAGGGAGACACTATATTTATTGTATATAAGATACATTTAATGAGGTGAGAAAAACACATGAAAGTATGACAAAGGTGAGTAATGTCATTTATAGTTTATTCTACTGCAGGAAACCTTGTGTCTACTACTACAACACAGAAATATCTGTATCTTCTTTTTAATTCCATACCATTAACAAAAGTCTTAGGAAATAATCTAATTTAGTTTTTAGCCTTCATACAAAACTAAACCCATGTTCAAATCTCACATTCAAAGGAAGCTATTTTATTAATGGTAAGGTAATTTGAAAGCAAGTCCCATCACTATAGTCCAATGTTTGCCACCATTTAGTTAATTTCAAATTCAAACTTTTGTGTTCAATTTGGTTTAACTTCCACATAAAGAAGTCTTTACTCACATGATTTTTATTCAGTCTTGATGTAGTTGTGATAGTCTTAGTTATGATATCTTTCTGACTAGAGGGAAAATATTGGTCTCGCTTTTTCAATATTCCTTTTGTAAAGGGATGTGAATGGGCCTTGATACCTTATTAAGGCATTCCTACTCCCAGCCCCCCGACCTTATGAGTCATCTCACCAGGATATATGAGCCAGTCAAAGCTGATTCATCTGATGGAGACCACGGTGCAAGAGGTTGGTGACATCACACAATAAATGAATTGGCAGACAGTCTATATACTTATATGGAGCCCCTAATTAATTTTTAAAAGATCTTTAAAAAATACTTGCTGTCCTTGTGTTAGACAACATATTATTATTCACAACTGAACGCTTGAAAACTGAAGCTTAGCTACTTGGAATCCTCACCGATGATGAGCTAGTAAATCAGCTGATGCAGAATTTCCGCCCAGGCCTTCTGACTCCAGGTCTGTAGCTCCCCTGTGGCTGCTTACTTTTTAATCTAGTTGAGTGGTTTTTGGAAGTCATGAAGTCTATGGCTCACTTTACATGGTACAGATTGAATCCTAGAGAAACTGACGCGTAAATTCTCAAAGCAAGTTTTTGTCGGGGTGCAGAAGCAAGCCCACATCTCCTGATTTCACGCTCGTTCCTCCATGCCAAGCAGCCCTTCTTAGTGAGCTGCAAACATCCAGATATTCATCCAACACACCAGGAGTGCTTGCAAATGGTTCACAGCAGGATCCCTGAACTTTAGAAAAATGCGGTTTCAGTGCCCATTCTGTTTCAGATTTTGTCATTTTCCTTGGTTTTGCTGTAATTGCTCAGATGTCACTGACAAACTGATAATATTGGATTTGTCGAGGATTTAAAAATAGCCGGTAACGGATATTGTTTCACTTTTGAGTTTACTGGTTTTTGAAAAGAAAATAAGATGTTTCTTTCTGTGTTTGTTTGGTGAGGTTTACACCTAACTTTTCTATAACTCTGAATCAAGAGGCATACACATATGCACTCTGTCAAAGTATCCTCTCTCAATCCCAAATTAAGAAAAATCTTGTGCAGTCCTTTACTGATAACTACTCCGGCTGCCCTTGAGTTTTGTCCATTTGCAGTGCATTAAGGCTCGTAAAAACCCTGTGCAGACAAGAGGGAAAATGGTCATGTAGAGTTTTCACATTGGAAGAAATTCCCAAAACTAACTTGCACTACAATGGTCCACGGATGTTAGAAGTTCTGCGTTCAAGTTGTCACCTATAGTAAAACAAAATATAAATTTTTAAAAAAATCCCAGAAACACATGTTCTGTACTCTTTAGAAGCAGCTATTAAGGTCCTATTTGGCTGAAGAAATACACTCAGGTATTCTAAGATTTAAACTATCAGCCACATTTAATAGTCAGCAAAATCAGTCCCTCCTCCGTGCTCTTGTCTTACGTTGAATGGAAATGCCATGCTTGTCACCACACTGTTTTTCACCAACGAGGCAGAAAACCCTCCTGGAGGTTGGAGACAACTCCATCCTTCCTTTGCTTCCAAGACGACACGTATTTGTGGGCTAAATAAATCACTGCATTTATTTGGTGTCAATAGGGAACTGACTATCAGAATCAAGAGTTTTCCATTCTAGTTCTCTACCACACCATCAGAAAAATGGCAACAAAGCCTGCTGCTGGGGTGTGAGGAAAGCGTAGCCTGCATTTCACACAGCATCGGGGTCCTGGTGCAGCGAGCGGACAGGAGCCCTGCCCTGAGCGCTGGGACCACGCTGTGCTGACCAGCTGACTACCGCTTAGAGTTCTCTGCCCCTGAGTTTCCGCGTCCTTTTCTACAAAGTGAGTTCAGTACAGATTGGTCCTGCACTGCAGGGTTCTTTAAGGAACCCGGCACGATGTTTCATTTATTGCAGCTTGGTTTTGTTCTGAAGAACTGTCCGTGTTCATGAAAGGTGTGCAAGTGCTTCAAAATGGGTAATGCATTACACATGTAAGGACAATGGAAGGGCTTTTACCATGAAGCTTCTTCAACAGTATTTCATTAATAAAACCAGGCTGAGTGTGTTTTCATGTATGAACAAAGCAAACACACTAGACTTTCTTTGGACCTGCAGGTGAGAGAAAAGCCATGATCTGAAGGGCTTGTCGCAGGTCGGCTCGGACCCCTGAGCCCCAGGCCTGGACCATGGGGGGCTTCCCGCCCTCCACACCTCAGCACACATCAACAGGTCTCCTGTGTGATGAAAGGGGAATAGAACCGAAATAGCTGCACATCTCAGACCTTAGCTAAGAAGAACTCTCTAGGGAAAACCAGACAACGCCCACCAATATGCCTGCTGTAAGTATAGGCATGGCCTACATTTATAGGCATTTAATTAACTATTTAGGACAATGAAATTTTACTCTCTAGAATTCAAGGCTGTGTGTCCTGTACACGTGGAGGCTAAGAAGGCTCTTTTACGGTATTTTGATTTGAATCATAAAATGTAAACATAAATTTCTACTGACAAGGCCAGATTTTTGCTACCTGCATGTACATACAGAATTATGGTACAGATTGAAAATTTTAAAAAATCTATTCTGTCTTAAATCCTTAAATTATAAGATGAATTGATTTTTAAGTTTTGTTTGATTGGAGGTAAGGTCAATACAACCTTTATTGGAAAAATATGACAATATATCTTTATTAAAAGGAACAATATACAGGTTGTTTGAAAGTGAGTGGTGTCGCAAAGTAATATCTGTCTACTTACCCTGATGGCTTATTTTAGCTCTTGTTCCAAATCCCAATGTGCAGAGCTAAGCATGGACATGTATGGGGTGGTATAAGTCACTAAGTCATTTAAAATGGATCAGCTTTGTGATTAAATCTGGTTTCAAAACTAACAGAACACTTTTAGTTATTGAAACTTGTAAATGTTCAGATGTTTATTCACTTAACTTATTTTAAGTTGTAGTTTAACTGTACCCCGCTTAATTACACAATTTTTATTTTAGGCCCCGAGCTCAGCTTCCAACACAACTACGAATTAAATATGATATCACGTTATAAGAATCAGAGTATATATATCAAAAGGAAAAGATAAGATTAGGGCTGTAACGGTCTATGGCTGATTTCATAGATATATTTTTTCAAGTTTCTTCATTATACTTTTAAAGAAAAAACATTGCCTGAAATGAATACATATCATATTTCATTAGCTAAATTGAACTAAGTATTCAAAATATTATATATAAAGTTGTTCCTAATCTATGTCTCAAATGTCATTAGACTTGTCTGAATAATCTCCTTCTAAAATATGTAAAGATCTTTTGGAGATGAACATGGAAAACGAATAACAAATATTAGCTTTTGGCTCCTCAGCTTTGCACTTGTACGTGGAAGAGCTCTCTGTTATAACACTTGTAAACTCACACCATTTATCAATTTATGAATTGTTTGCTAGTTCACAAATAATCCATTTCCTCATGACTTTGAGATTGTAAGGTATGCATAACGTAAGTACTTGATTCAGGATATATTTTATTACAGAAGCAAAAATTTGATCATTGTGGAATTCAAAAAATTCAATTTTATTCATTTTATTCCTGTTCTTAGAATTACCATCTCTCCGCTTACATTACCCATCTGTTCTTGCATTTTGCCCACTTTTTCCATTAGAGCTTTTAGCACATTGACCATCGCTGTTTTAAACTCCCAGTCTGATAATTCTACCTTCCCTATCATATCTGAGTCTACTTCTGATGCGTGCCCTGTCTCTTCAGCTTGTTGGGGTTTTTTTCCTTTTACTATGTCTTATAATTTTTTGTTGAAAGCCATACATAGTGTTGTTAGTAAAAAGGAAATGAGATAAATAGGCCTCTAGTGTGAGGTTTTATGTTTATCCGGCCAAGAATTAAAGCTGTGCTTAATGTTTGCTACAACTGTAGGTGCCAGAGGCTAACATTTATTCTGATTATCTTGTTTTTCTCTCCTTCATTGTCTTTGGGTTTCCTTAGAGCCTTCTTCTTAAATAAGATCTGAGATGTACTATTTCTTCAGTTGTATTTCTGTTATTATATTGGAGCCCTATCGATGTGGTGTTAAAATGTGGAGGTTGGTTGTGGGGAAGTCTTCTAGTCCTATGATTAGGTCTCAGCCCTATAATGAGCCTGTGTCCTTGGGCTGTGACCTTCATAAGTGCTTCTCAGGGTATTTTTTCCCCCTTAGGTTGAACAGGAAGGCTAGAGGGAGTAGAATTGGGTATTTTCCTTGCCCTACTTAGAAGGCTAGAATCGGCTGGAGTTGGGTATTTCCCTTCCCTTGGTCAGTTGGACTCTGAGAAAATAATTTCTCTAGAAAGAGAGCCTCATTAAGGACAAGAAAAAGCACTGGGCTTATTTCAAAATGGCTACTTTCCCTTCTCCCTGCGAGAAGCGGAACAGGATTTTTCTCGAAGCGTCACTGTGAGAACCCGAGAAGCTTATTGGAGGTAAACTCACAAAGTACTGACCCTTGGAGTCGTTAACTCTCAAGCTTGTCCACATTGAACCTCTACGATTTGTCTGCTCCAGTTTTTGTCTGCCCAGCACTGGTTCCTGCACGAGGTGTGTGCTTTGAGTCTCTGCATCTGCCTCTAAGTTATGCTGGAGCTGAGACACAGCAGTCAACTGTGAATGCACACCTCTAGGCATTTGGAACAGTCTTCCTGAGGAAGAAGTATTTGAACAGACACCTGAGAAACGTGAAGGAACCAGCCCTGTGAAGATGTGGATCAGGGATTTCAGGAAACAGAAAAAGCAAGTGAAAAGTTTTACAGTCAGAATGAATGGATAGGCAATAGAATAAGTGGAGAAAAACGACCCAGTAGGAGTGTCATTGAGAAACTGAGGTTACACTGCAAAGAATAGCAATGGTCAGGACATTTCAGGCTAAAATAATGACCAAAAACATGACACAAATGCATCTACTTGTCAGTCGCTGAAGAATACAAAGTGTTCACGTAAAATGTGGCCTGTGGCTTATCTTTTAAAAAATGGGAAAAGTTGACAATACTGAATAACATATATTCTTGCACTTTTCTGTTTTTCAGAGTCTCAGCGTATGCTGTTCGTTAAACCAGATTTGCATTTATAAAAGAAACCTCAAATGCTCATGGTGCATTATTCTTTTAATACATAACTAGATTCAAGTTGCTGAAGTTTGGTAATAAATTTTTACAACTGTATTCAGAAGGAATATTTTGAATTTAAGGGACAATCTGAATTTTCATTGCTTAAAATTAAAATGTTCCCTTATTAATCTTTTGATTTTTATATAACTGCTATATTATCTCCTTAATTCCTGATATTGGTAATTTCTATAGTGTAGTTAGAAGTATATATATTTTGTTTCTTTAAAAAAACAAGCTTAAGTATCATTTTCTGTTTCTATTTTTTTTGCTTATCTTCTTTTTTAAAAAATGTTTTCTGATCGTATCGTAATTATTTTCTCCCTACACTTTGTGTAATTTGCTCTTCTTGTCAGAGCCTTTCAAGTAGAAACTTAGAGCATTGATTTTGGGCCATTTCTCTTTTGTAATTTAAGCACTTAACTCAAATTTCCTTGAAGGCTCTATTTTTTACTAAATCACACAAAATATGATATGTTTTAATTTTCATTTCCATTTGATTCAAAATGTTTTCAAACTTTGTGATTTATTTTTACTGATATACTGTATTAGGGGCATTTTGTTAAATTTGCAAATACTTGGTAGTTTCCCAGCCATCTTTTGGTTAATGTTTTGTACTTTAAAACCTTTGTTTTAAGAGAAATGTACTTTGTATAATTTCAATTAGTTATATTTATTTAAAATATGATTCACATTGGCTTGTTTCTATCACTATCTCTTTTCATTCACTGTACTTTCATGTGTCTATTATGTAGTGAAGGCCTACCTAATTTTCTTCCACTCAGACAATAAATGTTTAAGCTTGAGAAGTACCCTTTGTTTATTGGTCATCCACGTTTCTCTTTTATTTTCTAGTTGTTCTCTGAATCTTTAAACGACGAACGTATTAATAATAGATGTTTGAAAATTTTTCTCTACTAACCCACCTTCTTGATAATTTCTTATGTTTCTGTGACCATTTTTATTTTTATATCCTATTTGTGAGTAGATTTTCTTCCTTTCTAACGTTTAGTGTTTTGACTGAGTGCCATGGGCTGTCATTTTCCCGTGGTGGTGAGTTTACATTGTGTGTCTTTCCTTGAGGAGTGCTAGCACTTGAGGACCAGGAAGTCTAGTTACTTTCAGGCCAGCTTTGCTCTTTTCAAGATGAAAAGAGCTCCTTTTCAAGAAAGGTGACTTGATTCCCAGAGTTGTCTCAATATATTACCCAAACTGTTCAGTTTTCAACAAAAAAAATTATGAGACTCACAACGAAACAATAAAGTATAGGAAATAAACAAGAAAACAGCCATCAATAGGGACGAAACCTGAGGAGGTTCAGATGCTGAATTTATGACAAAAAAGATTTAGACTCAGCTATTATTTAAAAAAATTCAAAAAACTAAAGAAACCATGTAACAATATACAAAGGAAGGTATGACTATCATATATTACCAAACAGAGAATATCTATGAAGAGTACAACCTAATATAAAAGAAACAATTAGAAGTCCTGGAACTGAAAATTACAATTACTGACATTTAAAAGATCCACTAAAAAAAGATCAAGAGCAGATCTGAGCTGGAAGAAAAACCAGTGATCTTGAGGATAGGTCAGTATAGGAACAGTCTGAGAAACAGAAAGAAAAAAAGAATTAAGATAAATGAACAGTGCTTCAGAGACCTGCAGGGACCATCAAAAATTCTAACACATGCCATTATAGTCCCAGGAGGAGAAGAGAGAGAAAGGGCAGAAAGCATATATAATGCCTGAAGGAAATAATGACTAAAAATGTTCAAGTTTGAGGAGCAACATTAATTTATGCATCAAAGAAACTGAACAAACTCCAAGGAGTATAAACACAAGAAGAACCACAGCTAGACCCATCACTGTGAAAATGTCAAAAGAAAAAGAGAGAATCTTGAAAGAAGCAAAACAGAAATGACTTGTCACATATGAGGGATTCTCAAAAAGGTTAACAGCCTATTTCTGAAACCATGGAAACCAGAAGGCAGTGAGAAGACGTATCTAAAGTGCTGGGCAGGGGTGAGGGTCAACCTGTCTACCAAGAATTCTATACCCACGTTATTAGCCAAGGAAGATAAGGGATTTAAGAAGGGTCTTGGGATTGAAACCCAAGGTTGCAGTATAAACTAGATCAGAGTGAAAGATCAGGAACAGCTCTTGTGAAAAATTCTGGAGAACGTTCCCTGTGTGTTTGGCAGGATATACTATTTTACAGAGCTGCCTTCATTCTACAGTATTAAGATCTTTTCTTTTCCTTTCCTTGTTCAAATCTTATCTTTCAGCCCAAAAGGAATTTGGCACTTTGTTGAGCATGTTTCATTTGTCTTAATTCTTAATATTTCTTTAGTAAAGGCAGAAAATGTTTTTTATAAGTACATTTATCTATTCATAGCAAAATATAAATGCCAATATTTTTACTTATTTGGAATTTTTTGTTTCAGGAAAAGTATTTGGTGAGAAGCAATAATAATAAGATTAGAGGTTACCACACATAAATATCATTCCAAATTCTTATGTCAAATATGATCATAGCATGCTTCCCATTTGACACAGTATTTTAAATGCTTCCTATGACTTTTTATCCCCAGGCAAGAATGGCCAAGTTTTCTATCACTGTACCTTATAAATATCTTGCGTATAGCCCTCTGCAGTCTCTGCTACTTGTTTACCATTCTGTGTCCCAACTAGACTGTGAACTCCATGAGAACAAAATTTAGTCATACTTTCATCTCTAGAGCTTGAAATATAAGTAACACTTAAATACATATGTATGTGTACGGAACAAATCACGGAACCACTTTGGTTTTCCTAACTGTTAACTATACAGTGAGTCTGGTTTCACTCTTTCGTTGACTCTTTTCAGGTGCTCAGCAAGCTCTCCTACGTGACAATCTGTTCCTTGTCGATGATGGCAGATGCTCTATCACGTAGGTTTTGATACATCCCATTCATTGAACGATTGCGGGAGAATCTCTTTAAGGTGCCGTAGAAACTTACTGTTTCAAACATCTTTCATCTTTTATCTCTTTTCTAGTAGCAATTCCGATTAAAATTTGCATTTTAATGTACCCACTAGGATACTAGGCCTAGTGTGAGGACCCTCAGTAGAACGCTGACATTAGGAGGCTACATGCATAGCTTATGATAAGACATCACTTAAACTTTACATAATTTTGAGAGTTCAGAATCTCTGAATCCATGACATAGAGAACTATGGTATAAAAAGGCATAAATGTATTTTAAATTCAATTGCAGTGATTTTCTTGGTCCTTATTTCAAAAGTGTGTGAAGATTCCTTTATTATTTCACCATTACCAAGGATATCATTATTTCTGTTTGCTCAAAAGAACTTAAAATCAGTGAACGGGAATTTGTTTGGTGCCTAGAATGTATGGAACCCAGCTGTGCGTTAGATACTGAAAATTTTTACAATAGAAATAATACACAGTGTCTTTTAAAAGTGGACTTAATATTTGCCTTATATTTATAGTAACTGAAGTATAAGGGATTAAAAATGTCAAAACCATATAGGGCACTCTAATGTCAGAAGCAGTTTGCCACACAAACAGACCAAGAATGGAAATGTTCCCTAGACTCTCCTATTATACTTTCAATTTAAAATAATGAAATTTTTAAAAAGGGGTTATTAAAAGGAAAACATCTTAACTGACTTAAATCACAAGGCAAAACATGAAAAATATGTTTCTTGACCAGGCGTTGAAGTGTATAAAATTAGTGGTAACTGGAAAGAAAAAAGAATAACCCAAGAGAATGAATGGTATCGTATCATCAGCTCATTACAGACTTGGTTTCCCCTTAAAGTTCCAGCTCAGAAACTCTTGAATAACACAAACTCATCCTGAAAGGCTATTGACATATACTGTATTTTATGGAGATTTTTAATCAGAAGAATTAAAAAGAACTATCACATAATCCATGATCAATACATGAGAGATAATAATAGTTCATATGTGTGAGTAATTATATAAAGATACCGAGATAAGTAAAAGGTAACTGAGAACAATGGTGAAATAAAAAGAAGATATGGAGCCGTCATCAAAAAACATAATAATTTGAAAATTAGTGGTCATAATTTTAAGAACCAAACCTTGTCTTTTCGATAAATTCCTTACTGTGCCTTAAACATCAACAATAATAGAAACGATTAATTTCTAATTGATAATGCTACCTTTTCTGCAGCAGCGTATGTGCTTTGTACCACGTCAGCATACCTTTGGGGAATTATGAGAAAGAAACGGAAGTAGACGCTGCCCAATGCCTTTGATGTGACATGTGCGTTAGAATCAGTGTGGGCTTGAAGACGCTACTGGAAATTGTATTATGGAAAACCTATACAAAGGCTGAATGAAGACCTCAGAAGCATAAACTCCATATTTTATTTAGCTTAAAAATATTTTTAATTAAATTTATATCTGAGCTATTTACTAACCCTATTATGTTATAGAAGCAAAACTCACTTCCTTTCGCTCTTTAGTTCATGCTTTGCTTTCAGCAGACTTGTATTACCTCCGCACTACGCTTTGGGCCCCGTTCTAGGCGCCACGGACACAGGCTAAACCTTTTTCTCGAAAGAAAAGTAATGATCTGTGGTCGCTAGCATAGCTGTGCTCCAGGGTCATAAAGGTCTGCAGTGTGTCACCCTTGAGGCCTGTGAAGGGTTCCGCACAGCGTCCCATCCATCCATGGATCCTTCAAACACCCGGGTCGCAAAGCAGCATGCGTGGCGATGGGCACCTCCCTGGCGCCTTCTCTTCCCGAGCCAAGTGCAAACACGCAGCCTTTTCCACTAAGCGGATTGGAACAGCATTCCCAGATGAGGTACGTGTTGTTTCCAAAATCCCAGGAGGCCACTAAGGGTTGCAACCTTTCCTCTATGGAAAGAGGGAGCAGGTGCAACAATTGTCCTTCTTGCAAATACATCTTGACACGTCTTATAACGCGGCGCTGTAAGATTCCCAAGGCGGCGTGTCCCTGAATTTCAGTGGGATTTCCCCCTGACCATTGGCACACGTGTGTCTCACCAAAATGCCTCAGGGAAGCTGCTGCTCCCATCCCCCGAGGGCGTCAATGTAGTGGATTCGAATGAGGTCCAGTGGACGGATTGGAAATCACGGTTCCTGAGCCCTGGAGCCTGGCAGAGGGCTGAAGAGGGGGTGACAGGCCTGCCACAGGACAGCAGAAGAAGGGTAATGTACCTCTGCTGCTTCAACCTAACCGCTTCCAATGTTCACTAGGGAGAGAGTCTGTCAGTTCAGGGGCCACACTGGTGCCGGGCACGTGAGGGCTCCCTCCACAAGACGCGTCTGGAATAGCTCCTGGAGACCACTCGTTTAAGTGACTCTATCGTTATCCTCTGAGGTGCTCTGTCTTGTGTCCCGGCCAAACAGACAAGCTGAATAGTGATGTGCTAGAAATCACCGCCCCTGCATCTTTCTGGGTGCTGGTGACACTGCTCTGAAGTTCCATTTCGCTCCTGGCTTGCCTTTGAGGTGGGTAGAAGTCTGCCTGGTGGATGCACTTAGATCTCACCGTCGTGAGAGCCTCTGCTCCACATGTCAGGGAACCAGTGGGTGGGTTGGCTTCTGCTGGTTACTGAATGCGTCCATCCCAACTCTGCATTTCAGAAGTGGGGCTAAACCCACTGGGTGGGTCCCAGCATATATACCACCTGGGGACTGAATGGGGACAAATTTCCATTCATCATCTGTCTCTAGGAATCCTGTGCAGCTAGGTCACGGTATTGTTTTGCACCTTAAGGAATTAGTGACAGCTCAGAGTCAGGGTCCAGGAGTATCGAAATGTGGCTATTTCCTCTTCCTCGGTGCACAGCTGCATGGTCAATGGCTTCAGGTTCTGTGGATGAAGGTCAGTAGTGCGATTTGCAGCGTGGATTGGCAAACTACGGCTCACGGGCCAAATCAGGCCCAGCAGCTGACTTTTTGTAAATAAAGTTCTGCTTGAACACAGCCATGCCCATCCACATCCACAGTCCGTAGCTTCTCGCCTGCTCTGCAGCTGCAGCCCTGAGTACTTGCCACAAAGCCTCAAATATTCACCTTCCTACCTTGCAGGGAACAAGTTTGCTGGCCTTTGATTTACAGTATATACTTTTGGAGATGTACAGGGTCCTTCCTTGAAGTCCTGGCCTCTCTCTTTTGAGGATCTCTGGGTTTCTGAATTGGCTGAAGTCTGAGAATTGGTTAAGGGACCGCGACTCTCCTGCAACATTCAAGTGAGACTTCCTTTCACCAGACCTGGAGATTTTCTGTTGTCAGTTCACTTAGGCTTTAGTAGACTCCCCATCTATTTAGGTCCTAGAAACACTGGGATCAATCAGCAAATGCCATAGAGTTTTGAAGTTTAATGTGCATTCCACTCTATTGGGTTAAAAATGACGAACTATAAATCATCTAACAAATGTCCACTCGTATTTATTTTCTCAACATTTCATCACATGGTTTCATTTTATTGTGTTTTTGTGTTTTTATATGTTGTTCTCACAATCTTTTAACTCTGAATACTTATTACTTGGCAGCTACAAAGAATCAACTAGTTATACATAAATTCAAGATTAAAATGTTTTTATTTAGTAGAGATTAAAACGGAAATCCTCTTTGGGCTAAAACAGTAATAATAGTAATAATAATAATGGCATATTACTAATAATACAATACTACCTACATTTAACAGAATGTAATTACAAATATTTGTTTAAATGGGTTAAGTTAAAAAAAAAGCTTACTCTTTGGCATGACTTTTCAGGGCCTAGAGCATGGATAACTTTCTAGTGTCTTAAGTGTTTATATAAGTGAATTTGAGAGCAGTAAAAGCAATCATTTGAGACCGTTAGGTACGCCCAAAAATATTCTTTAAAAATTAAGTTTCTAGGGTGTGAATATGAGAGAAAGAGTGAACAAATGAAGCACATTTCAATTCGAGTGACACTGTTTTTTAAGAGACAAAATGGTAGCCGTTGTGTCACCGGCCAAGCCCACCAAAGATTCCTGGGGAAGAAAAATAGAATCTGGGCACTAAAATAAAGTCTAACCTTTTTTATGTGTTTTTCTCTGTGCTGAGTCTAGTTTCCCAGCTCACAGGGCACCGCGTGCAGAGGCCTCACCTGGGCCCTTGGGGCGCGAATTCCTGGTGAGGAAATGGCCCCGGCGATGCCTCAGCTGCGGGCCGCAGGCAGAGATGCTGCGCCCAGCACTGAGATCTGGCGCTGCCAGCAGCACAGCAGCGCTCCTCTGCCCACATTCTGCGCCTCCCCTCCCTGTAAGGCAGCCGCGCCCTCAGCCTTTCCCGCAGGGAATGAGCTCACAGCGCTCCAAGCAGGGAAGGCGCTCACAGCGCTCCATCCTCGGATCAGAGAGTTAACACTCCCTCTGCTTCTGAGCCAGACTCGGTCTCCTTCTGTCGGTGGGAGAGACACTAGGCAGAAGGACTCTTGTTGGGGCCTGACTTGGAGGGTTGGTAACAATGGGGCTCAGATCATTTACCTTTGCTTTCATGAAATGAAATTGTAATACAAGTAAAGTAAGTAAAACACAAGTAAAACAAGTAAAACAAAAAAAAAAACAAGTAAAAACAAGATTTTCAGCAAAATATTAACTACGCAAAGCTAAAATTACTTTCTTTCAATATAGTGCTCACATAAAAAGAAATCCATATCATATAAAGTGCCAGGAAAATAAAAGCATACAGAAAAGTATTTTATGTATCTTTCACCGTTATTTGCAACTAAGGTTCATTTATTTTTGGCATACAGAAAATACGCACATACATATATACCAAAAAGCTATATTTGCAAATATTCCCATTAGAGGAAAACGTTTCCTTCCAGATGGTTTGCAACAGAGTTCTTTTAAATTATGCCACTGGTAATTGTTTGGTATGACTTTACTGACTAAAAACCGAATCATAAGCATGTACCAGTACCTTTATTGTCTCAGGTTTTGTCTCGTGTATAAAGGAAGATAAAACTCATATTTTGCACTCAAAATAGAAAAAAATACTATCTGAACTACACTTTCATTTTCTTTTTAGAAGTCTCTTTAAATTGCTACATTTCAGGATTTTACAAAATCAGTTCATTTGTTTTTTGGCTATTTTTCTGGTTTTCTACCAAGATAATAATACATATGTTTTCATATGGAATGCATAATTTCTCAGATTCAAACAGTATTCGTTCACTGGATTTCTGCAAGTGATAAGAGCATTATAAAGCATAACACGCAGATATCTTGTTCAGGAATGCCAGCTTAATCAGAGTTTTGGGAATTCATATCATGATTGTATTATTTTCCTTGGAGCAGTCTATTTGGGGATGTCTCTTTATCTTTCTGTCTATCATCTATTTGCTATTTTCTTTTTATTATTTGTTTTGGTCTATGTATCATCTATCTGAACAATCTGTCTTCATTAGCGTTTCCTTTATTTCATTTCTCCTGATTTAGCAGTGATGCTTAAGAGGTATCATCAATGGCAATCTTATCAGTAACAGAATGAAGATTTAAAGACCTGCTGGTGAGTACGGGGTGGGGGGAAACCTGTCCGTTATGGTGCATTATTCTAACATCACTGTCTCCTTAATCCACTGATTCCTCAGGGAATTTTAAGATGAAATTCATCAAAACTTTTTTCAACAGTGCTATCTTTATTATCAAATCCAAAGATTACACAGAATTTGGCTTGCTCTCTGATTAGTTAGAAAGGACTGAAAGGAAAGTAGTAACTGGATTGACCAGTCTTTCCCTTTCTTTCTCTGTCATCATTTTCAGCATCAGTGTTTGGTTAGTACATGGAAATAACACGAAGAAGAAAGGACGTGACGGGGCTCCTTAGAACGTTCCTTCTTTTTGTGTTTGAAGAAGGTTTTAGTTTGAACGGAGCATCCCACCGTCGTCAGTCACAGAGGCGATGGGCTCACCTGGCGCTCACCGAGGCCCCACCTGCTGCGCCCAGCAGTGCTGTGCCCGGGGGCATCACAGATGCTCTCGGGAAGGAGACAGCCGGCAGCAGCAGACACGTACACTGTGTCTCCTCTTCTCCCGTGCAGAATACTTTATCACCCGGGGCCTCAAGTACGAAACACCAGCCCAAGGACCAAAGTACTGAGAATTTCAACATGACACCAGCAGAGGGTTAAACCAAGAGCGGGGCCCTTCCTGGCACGGGGCCTGTACAGTCGTCCAGGTCACAGGCCGTGAAGCTGGCTCTGCCCGAGTTCCTGCAGCCTTGGACGCTGCACCGCTGACCTCTGCTTCCCCTCCCCCGCTGCAGGGTGACCTTGTCCCCAGGCCGAGCCAGGGACCTTCTCCTGGGGATGATAACTCTCTAATGACTAATACCTGAAAAATGTTACCTCATTTTTTTGTGCAGTTTTATAGCTATTTAAGGAAATATGTCAAGTCTGGTACCAGATACTCTCACGGATGAAAGCAGAAGTTGAATTAACTTTGTCATAATTTTGTCTTTAAATTCTCCTTAGCTGTGTCTTCTATGGAGTGGATACTAACGACTATTACAAAAACAAATCCACTTAAGAACTTTTAGGTCGTGGTGAATTATTCTATTAAATGAAGAACCACCTCCTTATGTTAATCGCGTTTGACACATCTGTTTCTGAGCATAGTTTTTAAAAGAATATATTTCCTTAAGTTGCAGTCTGGTGCTGTATAAGAGCCTGTGATGGTAGCCTCGTGTGAGAGCAGCTGACTTGTGTATCTCATGTACTATTTCTACCTTCACGCTGATGATAAATGTTCTACATACGGTAAAGACAGGTGACAGACACAGAGTGTACTATGCATAATAAACCACTAGACTTGAACCTTTTATTCAGTGTAGAATATTTCAACTTAACTTCCCAAGCAACTTGATTTACCATCTGTGTAGCTTATATTTCTGATCCATGAACTAAGAATATTGGGTGAAGTGGTCTTTATGCTTCTATGCAGTTCTTACATTCTCTATGTGTAACATATAAAAATACCATATATATATATATTTTTTTTTTTTTTTTTTTTTTTTGCGGTACGTGGGCCTCTCACCGTTGCGGCCTCTCCCGTTGCGGAGCACAGGCTCCGGACGCGCAGGCTCAGCAGCCATGGCTCACGGGCCCAGCCGCTCCGCGGCATGTGGGATCTTCCCAGACCGGGGCACGAACCCGCGCCCCCTGCATCGGCAGGCGGACCCTCAACCACTGCGCCACCAGGGAAGCCCCCAAATACCATATTTTAACATAGCCTATTTTAACATTTTACTCCTTCCTTATGCTTTAATATGTAATGTATTCCGGAATGAATTTAGCTTCCTCTTATTCCCATAGTTATGGTTAAGACTGTGGTAAGTTAAGAAGGTGAATGATGTGTGACTACTTAAATTTCACTTGACTCAGATGAGGGCCACTGAAGTAGTCAGTTGGACTAAAATTGCTAAAATATGTCCTGCTGCTGTGTGAACTGCTAATAATTGTGGATTAAAAGATGAGAAAAGATAAGAATAATAAGATGTAATTAAAATAGCTCTGCTAAATATATAGTCTCACATTTTATGTTAAAATAAACTTAATCTACTTTAACATTTCTCAAAAGAACATTATATGACACTTGTAATAATTTTCTCTGCCCTGTATCTGCCATTCCTAGAAGATTACATAGAAAAAAATTATTTTCCTCTCTCTGACTAAATGCACTATTGTTGCTAGGATACAACCGATTTCAGTCTTTTTAAAGTTGTTTCATAAAATTATCACTAAAATGTCTTTTTCTCAGTAGAATTAGATAGGGGGCACCTCTCAAAATAGTCGCCATGCTCTCTTCACAAAAGGAGACATTTTTTTACTTTAATGTGCATAATGATTAATATAATTCTATTCCTGGAAGAGAAGGAGCTTAAGAATTTTGACTATAAATGTCCTTTTAAAAATTTATTAATTTTAATATTTTTATACAATTACAAAGGCACATTTGTTTAATTTGCTTCTTCAGAAGAAAAATGTCTAAACAGAGTGTTTTTCTCCCTGGGTTCATAGATTTACTGCCTGAATATGCTTAAAATTTTAGTAGATTGCACAGTTAAAATTACTTTTTCTATTATAAAATATTCTCATTTGAATATTAAATTCATTTATTGCCACTTTTTGATGGAAATTTGTATAAACTAATAGAGTCACTTCTCATGATACTCAAGTACGTTACTAATTACTATTTATTAATCCTTCTATCTCAGAGCGTTTTTCTTCAAGATATTTCTTGAGGATGTTTATTGAAAAGAAATAGTTTCTTAGCATGTAAAAATGGGTATACTCTCTTAAATTGTGTATTCTCCCGGAAGATCACTCATCTGTTAAAAACTTGATGTAGATATAGATTATTTTTAATGCTATAACACATTAGTTCCTTAGAAGGTATCACCCATGACAGTTATAATACCTGTAGCAGATATGTTAGCACTGTTTTTGTATTTCATATAATTATTCAAAAAAGAATACTAAATAAAAGATTCTATTTTTCTTGTTGGTGTGTGTGTGTGCGTGTGTGTGTGTGTGTGTATGGTCTTATTTTTAAGACAACAGGAATAATACCCTGCACAAATTAGGAGCAAAATTAATATGTTGAATGGATATAGAATTAAAAATAGGTAGACACTAAACTCTTATACTCAACAGTGTTTTGAAACTCTGAAAGAACAAGTTACTTTTTTTTTTAATTGAACTACAGTTTATTTACAATATTATATTTGTTTCAGGTATGCAGCATACAGATTCATTATTTTTACAGATTATACTCCATTAAAAGTCATTACAGGGCTTCCCTGGTGGCGCAGTGGTTGCGAGTCCGCCTGCCGATGCAGGGGACAAGGGTTCGTGCCCCGGTCCGGGAAGATCCCACATGCCGCGGAGCGGCTGGGCCCGTGAGCCATGGCCGATGAGCCTGTGCGTCTGGAGCCTGTGCTCCGCAATGGGATAGGCCACAACCGTGAGAGGCCCGTACAGCAGGAAAAAAAAAAAAAAAAAAGTCATTACAGGGTGATGGTTATAATTCCCTGTGTTGTACATTACATCTTTGCTGCTTATGTATTCATACGTAGTAGTTTGTATCTCTTAATCCCCTGCCCCTATTTTGCCCCTCCCCCTTCCCACTGGTAACCGCTAGTTTTTTATATCTGTGAGTCTTTTTCTGTTTTTGCTATATGTATATATGTGTGTATATATATATATTCATTTGTTTTAATTTTAAGATTCCATATATAAGTGATATCATAGAGTACTTGTATTTCTCTGCCTGACATTCCACTAAACATAAGATTCTTTAGGCCCATCCATGTTGTTGCAAATGGCAGAAGTTCATTCATTTTGACGGCTGAGTAATATTCCATTGTGTGTATGTACCACACCTTCTTTATTCATTCATCTTTTGTGGGACACTTGGGGTGCTTCCATATCCTGGCTATTGTAAATAGTGCTGCTATGAACATTGGGGTGCATGTGTCTTTTCAAATTAGTGGTTTTGGTTTTTTGTGATAGATACCCAGGAGTGGAATTGCTGGATCATAAGTTACTTCTATTCTCTCTACTTTAAAAAAGTAATTGTTTCTAGTCTCTCTTTCTCATTTTTACCAAAGTATTAAACAGTTTTTCATAAACACACCAATCTAAAAATTTGGGGGGAGCTTATTTTAAATTGTAAAACATTATAAAATCATCATGAAACTTGATAGTGATGACCTGCCAATTTTAGCCTAGATGTTTGACCCTCATTCTGCTCCCTAATTCCCATTTGCAAGCAGCTTTACTGATTAGATACACTAAGATTCCTTAATGTTTTCAAAGTTCATATTTGTCTTTACAATTTTCCATGTGGATTCACAAAGCCATTTCCTATTATTTATGAAAATTTCAAGTAGTATGTTAGTTTCCTTAACTATCAAGCAAGAAAATTTACGGTTTGGAAGCTACTCCTCACCAATGAAATGTGCATGTGCATGTGTGAGTGTGTTCTAAATGTTCACACATGCCTGAGTGACAGATGGCTGCAATAACAATAAGGTCCTTTCGATGAGAAAAAGTAATTTGATTTTCTAAAAACATCCCTCCCTTCAATGATTATATGTATAACGCCAAAAAACGTCTGATAGTCTCTCACTTCCTGCCTTTCATTTTCATTGCGGCCATTGTGAGAGGACCGTGTTGCCATGGTAATTATTTATTACTCCGAGATGAGACTTGCTGTGTTAATAACATCCCGGGCAGATTGCAGGCAATCAAGTTAGAACTGCCTATATGTGACTGTGCATCTATATGAGAAAGAGGTACGTAAAACCCTTTAATGTTGCTTAAAAAAAAAAGTCAAATGTATTCAGTGTACTGAGAGGTCCAGCTTGATCTCTACCACTTCACTTGCAGACACATCCCTCCTTCCCATGTAGGCAAAGGTAAGACAGACCATACGCTCCTTTTTTAATAAAATATTTATCAGTATGCTGCTGTCCAGCTGTCACCTGGCAGTGACTTGTCATGAAAACTGTTAGAAACAAGATGCATGATTCTGAATAATCACTACCTTGGTCAGCATCAGTCTGTTAAATGGGCATTAGTGCTGGTTTATTCTTCGTCCCTCCTTCCTTTCTTTTCTTTTCCTTTCTTTCCTTCCTTTTTTCTTTCTTTCTCCCTTTCCTTCCTTCTCTCTTTCTTTCTCTTTCTTTCTTTTTCTTTCCTTCCTTCCTCCCTCCCTCCCTCTCTCTCTCCCTTTCTACTTCCTTCCTTCCTCCCTTCCTCCCTCCCTCTCTCTCTCTCTCTCTCCCTTTCTTCTTTCTTTCTTTCTTTCTACTTCCTTCCTTCCTCCCTCCCTCTCTCTTTCTTTCTTTCTCTCTCTCTCTCCCTTTCTTTCTTTCTTTTTTCCTTCCTTCTTTCTTTCTCCCTTTCTTCCTTTCTTCCTTCCTTCCTTCCATCAAGTACAGGCGAGAAGTAGAATGTCCAGATAGCTACAACACAAGGCAGCACCTGATAAATGTACTGAGTTCAAAGCCTTGGGAGACCCTATACATGTGGAAGGATTGGGGGAGGCCTCTTGGAGGTGGTGGCTTTAGAATTCGGTCACAATCTATGGGTCGGTCTGTGCCAGAGGCAGAAGGGCAAGAGAGATGGGAGGGCATTTCAGCAAGAGGAAATGGTGTGAACCCGTTGTGGAAAAGGGCACTCTGTGGGGTAGTGTTTGCAGCACAGGACACACAGCAGAGGACGGGGAGAAATGTCTGAGAATACAGGTCCGTCCCTGACCATGCAGGAGCTTGACCACATGGTCAGGGAACGTGGAGTCTGTTCTGAGGGCTTCGTCCCCGGAGGAGCCTCACAGAGGCCCGGCGGGCTCGGCCACCCTTCAGGAGGGCACTTCCTCCGAGGGACGTGCGGTCTCCAGGACGCTGGTCCTCACCGGGCTCCAGCCCCTGCCTCTCCGGCCTCCTCTCTGCCCACTCGGTTCTCTTAGCCTGGGAGGGGCGCCCCCCTCCCCCCCCACCGCGCCGCATCGGCCTCCTTGCATCCGCCGCAGCCAGTAAACGCTGACTTCTTTCACGAGCAGCTGCACGTCAGGACCCCGGTCATTTCCGTCTGTTAAATGGTCATGACTGTCGCCTTATGCTCCCTTACTTTCTATACGTAAAATCTGAGAAAATATTTAATAACCGGATTTCAGAACATTAATTCTCAGAAACAAGAGTGATATCTTGAAAACGTAGACAATCCCATTTCTTGAAAGTAGATGCTCTGACTATTCATATTTACGACCATCAGGAGAGAAGTGAGCCTAATATTTTGCAGAATTTGCCATGGATTAGAAAAGAGAAGAGCATGCCCACTGTTTGTGTGAGAGCAGTGTAACGTTCATACCAAAACACAGCAAGGGCATTGCAAGAAAGGCAAAGTAGACGCCAGTTTCACTCATAAACAGGAATGCAACAGTTATAAACAAAATATTACCAAATTGAAAGCTACCAGCATATAAACAGTGTTGTGTATCACAACCAAGGTGTGATTGTGCAAGAACGCATGTTTATGTCAACATTTTAAATTAGTCAGTATAAGTTCTATATTAAAAGAGAAAAGGACAAAAATTATATATTTCACTGCAATAAATAATACAGAACACTTTATTATATTCAATATCTATTCATTAGAAGATTAAGCTCCTTAGCAAAATAGGAATAAAATATAATGCCTTGTATCTGAAAAGGACATCCACTAAAAGACCAGCAATAAATACCACTTAATTATCATTTGCAGATAGATTCATTGTATTTGTTTAAATCTATATATAAATTATTTAAAATAAAAAACAAATTTAGTAAGACTGATGAATTAAGATCAATGCCCCAAAGGTATTTTTACATCAATTTCAAAATTTGCTATGAAGCTACAGTAATACGGACACACATATACACATGTGCACGTGTGCATACATATACACACAAACACACACATGAACCTAGCCCCACCTGGGCTAAGAGATGATGGCTGCTGGTAACTGATATATATAACCACCTCCGGTCCCAAATTTCTACGGGCCCTCAAGTTAGCTGAGAAGTTTTCTCATAATAACACACGGTACTTTCCCCATCACTTTCTTTAGATGTAGACGAGAAGGAAATGAAAAAGACAGGACCTTACAGGGGCAGAACCAAGACTTGGGGACACAATGAATCAGGAGTCATTAGGCCCTAGGAGTCAAATCAGCACTTGATAAAAGTACGTTCTCTGTCCACAAAGTACCAGGTCTCCAAGTGACCTTTCAGAATGGCGAGGGATGAAGGGCAGCTCTGGGATTCCGCCCCTTCCCATACGGAACGGGACTGATTGAGTTTATCCCCTGCTGTTACACTGGGTTGTGGGAGGTGGAGAGACATTCTGCTTGTTTGGATCTGTAGGAGCCGGACTTGGACGTGATGTAGATCATGGGATTTTGAATTTTGTATGTGATGCCCAAAATGCCTTGAGTGATTTGCGGACGGAGGATTGAGTGTATTTTGAAGGAGGATTGAGTGTATTTTGAAGGAGGATTGAGTGTATTTTGAAGGAGGATTGAGTGTATTTTGAAGGAGGATTGAGTGTATTTTGTGTGACTGAAAGAAATAGAAACTCCTGGCCAATTGGATGGACTCAGACATTGTTCCTAATAATCTGCGTCTGTCTATATGGCAGGATTGGGAATTCCCTGGTGGTCCAGTGGCTAGGACTTGGTGCTTTCAGTGCCGGGGGCCAGGGTTCGATCCCTGGTTGGGGGACTAAGATCCTGCAAGCTGTGACATGGGCAAAAATTAAAAAAAAAAAAGATTATAGGTCAGGATTATACAGCCAGGCCTTCGCAGTGCCTCTGGAAGCAGTGAGCACGTTGCCCTGGAGGATGCTGAGATTTTCCACTCAACTTAATGCAGGTAGAAGGTCCAGTTCTGAACAGAGGCTCTAAAAGGCAGTGGGTGTTTCTTCCCATCTCTCTCACATGTGCTATAAGAAGACCATGCCCCAGAAAGCTTCTACTTCTTTGTGTCTTGGAATGAGAAAAATGAGAAATAATGTATTTTAAGACACTGATATTCTGGGATTGTTTGTTGTTCCAGCAAAGGTGACTAACGAACATGGTCTTTTGCAGGAAACCCAATCCAACCCTTAAAAACTGTTATGTGGATTGACCCCATTAACTGTTTTAATAGAAAAGCATGAGTTCACCGACTATAATTATAAATATCCTTTGTGCTGTAGACCCTCAAAATGCATAAGTACATTTACATTGCATTTCAGGGTCCTCATCAGGAATTCCCTGATGACCACCCTGGTCAAGAGCTCCTTTAATTTTTTATAAATACTTCCTGCCCAGACGTGAAGATTCAGTACCAACGTGATGCACGACACATATTTTACTGAAATGAAATCGACACTCTGAAGTGACTTCCAAGCTCACGTCTTTAAAATTCCGTGGATGTACTAACAAAATTCTCTAAGTTGCGATACATAAATTCATGATTCTTCTTGGTCTCTGGTTATTTCAGAAATGACTAAATCTACATTATTCTAAAGCTCCTGCGAAGTGATGCCATTTTTGAAACTTGGGGCGTGACATGGTGATTTATGTTCGTATGTAAGCTTATGTTTCAAGCATCCTATTTTAAGCACGAGGAGAGAAGTCAAAAGAAGAATTATGTTTTCTTTTGGAAGAACTACATCTTTGTCCTTGGACAAGCTATGTTATATCATATCTTTGATTAATCTGCTTTGCACCTTTCTTACAAAAGAACATTTGAATATTGTCTGTTGTCTCGTGCGTTACTTTGTGTTGAGGCCACAGTGCATCTGGCTTGTTTTCTTCAGCGAGGAACACGCTGTTTCATTTGACTGTTTTCAGTTTCTCCCCACTCTGCTGTTTAGATAAGAGCCCGTTTGAGGAATTCACTCATCCGCGGTAACCTGCTGCCGATTTTCTAACAGGGCTGTGGAACCAAGTGAGGTAGGTCAGATTTGCTCTACAAAGAATCTGAATGTTGAGAAGAGGATGATTAGAAATAAAAGAGAGAGGCGATGTCTCCTGTGATGGCTGGACACTAGCCTTTGCTCACCGTTCCAGAGCTGTCTGGTCCCTGTCGTTGCTAAAGTATGTTTATTCGATTCTCCGAGATACTCAAATGTCCATCCAATCAACCCTGCTTGCATAATCAGAGCCCATTAAGTTACTTGCAGCTAAAATAACAATGCTACTATAAAATGCTGGGACAGTGGTATCCACGCATCTCGGCGGGCCCCTTCTTTGAGGGTCATCTTTGTGACTGTGTGGAATAGTAGAAAGCATCTTGGGTCAGAAATCAAGCTAGTTTCCCCGTAATCACCTTAATTTCATTTCAACAATGACCATACAGGCCCAGGCATTTATTATGGATTACCTTAAATACTACAATAATGTCCTGATTTGTCCTCCCCTGCCTACCCTGTACCTTATTGTCAGAGGGACATTTCAAAGTCAAGACTGCTAATGTCACCCACTTATTCAAAAACTTCCGAGGCCTCCCCATGACCTACTGAATATTCTGTATTCCTCAGACCAGCATTCGAAATATGATTGGAGCTTTACGCTTCGTTGTCAATTCTAAGCTTACCTCTCTTGTGGCTACTCCACATATGTGCTCCCTTACATTATGAGCTCGTGCCTTTGCTCATGTTATTACATCCCACTGTATCTGACAAAATTCCACCCGGACGTTAGACCCATATTACAAATTCTGCCTCATCGTAAAAAAACTTGACCCTAAGACAGCTCATCCAGCATATATATTTTTCTTATTTAATAGTTGTCATACTTTTATGTACATACTAAAATAAAATCTTCAAAGAAATATTGGGTTCCTGTGATCCTTCTACCACCTGGACAGTGCTTTATGTGATAGGTTCTCAGCAAATGTTTTTAGATTGAACGGAAACCTGAATCATTCATACCCATTTTAGTTCTTAGTTGCACCAGTCAAGTTATCATATGGTTGTGTTAAGCTACAAGCAATAGAAAATCCAAAATGACTTAAGACATAAAAATGAGGCATTGGCTCCTGAAACTGATAAAGCCTAAGTGTAGGACGATGAAGAGGCTGGGATTTACAATGTCCTTTTGCCCTATTTCTCAGGTGATGCCCTGTCTCTGCCCTGCTCCAAATACAGTTTTAGTCTCAGGCTGTGACAGGTCCTAGATTGGTGCATGTGTCTGGATTTACACAGAGGAATAGAGATGGCCTCTTGTGGTAGATTATTCCTCAAAGCAGAGGGAATTTCTAGGATGCAAACTTCCTTGGAATTTATTGACTGGAACTGGGTAAAATGCTTATGCTGATTCTAAGCCCTACTGCAAATGGATCGCCACGTAGTGCGTGACTTTCCTGGGTCACAGAACCTGGACCAGGGAGAAATACCCTTAGACCATCAGGCATACCTAAGCGTTAGGAGAAGGGTCAGCTTCCTTGAGGCAGTGGGTCTGCAGGGAAAAGAACAGGGGTGCTGAGGGAGCACCTAGGTTGCTCTCCAGCACACCACATCCGCCCCTTCTTTTCCAACTGTTCCCAGGGCCTTGCAGTTCCCACCGTTTTGTGTGTGTTCCCTCCCAGGCCCAGTTCTGTGAGAGACATAACCCTGTTTTCCTCATTAATCCTACTGTAAAGCATGTGTGACAGCTGCCCACAGCACTGTCCTGTGATCAACAGGGAAAAGCCAGGAGCATCGCAGAGATGCCCACTGGTATCACTGGGCCCCCGAGACAGCTCCACTGCTGCCGTCAGATTCTTCCTTGCGTGAGAAAAATAAAACTGCTCAGGTCAGTGTAATTGGGTTGTCTATTATGACGGGTAAAAGTAGACCTAAAGCATATGGTGGGAAAACAAACATTTTCACTTCAGTAAACACAGAAAGAGCTGTGAAATCCAAAACCTCAAGTGAGTGTAAGACGTGACTCTGCCTTTGACAGACTCCAGGGTGAGAACATCACCTAACCTATTTCACCACCTGTAAACTCACCATTAGTAAAACACGTGGTGCTGAAATACAAGGTGTCTGATACCTAAAACCCCTCCTTGCTCAGAAACTCTAGGAGTTTCTAATCCTATAAGATGCTCCTATAAAATGTGGGTTGAATGATTTCTTTTTCAGTCTTTTTTTTTTTTTTTTTTTTTTGCGGTACTCGGGCCTCTCACTGTCGTGGCCTCTCCCGTTGTAGAGCACAGGCTCCGGACGCGCAGGCTCAGTGGCCATGGCTCACGGGCGCAGCCGCTCCGCGGCATGTGGGATCCTCCCGGACCGGGGCACGAACCAGCGTCCCCTGCATCGGCAGGCAGCCTCTCAACCACTGCGCCACCAGGGAAGCCCCCTTTTTTTAATTTTTAAAGATTGTTAATATCTTTGGGAAACACTTAGTTGCCGCATAACACCCGAGTAGCATTTTATCCTCTATGATGGGGTGTGACCCTCACAGAGGCAGAGGCAGCGGTGCTGTTGATCTGGGGACCTGTGTGCAGTCAGATTCCCTCAAGGACACACAGCTTGGAGGTTCCCTTCCGCGCAGCCCCACGCTGGCCCTGAGACCTTGTCTATAGGTTTTCCCGTCCTGTGAGTTTGGACACGGAAGTTTCCACCTCTTTTCTAGCTCATTCTCTTCTGGGTTTCAAAGTTCCTTCCCCTCCTCCAAGGCAGTGGTAATCCAAGTGTGCTGCGTGGTCCCCAGGGCCTCTGAGACCTGTTTGTTCGGAGGGTCTGTAAGTGGAAAACCTATTTTCATAATAATGATAGAATGGAGATTGCCGTTTGCACTGTGTTAACATGTGACATACACGCTGCTGACTAACCTGCTTGCTGGTTAGCGTGAGTTAAGTCACTGGCACCAAACTATGTTACTAGTCACAGTAGCCTAACTGCCACACGCTACGGAAATGAAGGGAAAGTCAGGTTCACGGTGAAATATTCTTGAGGATTCAGCAAAAGTGGTCTATTTTATTAAACCTCAATGCTTGCATACACTGAGTTTTAGTATTTAGTGTGAAAACACGCACAGAGCATCTCTGACACGACCCGAAATACCACCCTTTTCTCCAGGAGAAGTGGTCCAGGACTGTCCGGGCTCATCTGGGTTCAGAGCTGAATTAACTGCTTTTTTCATGGAACAAACACGCTGTTTCACTGGAAAGAATGATGGACACGCAAACTAGTTTGAGGCAAATTTGGATTCTTGATGGATATTTTCACAAAAATGGAAAAAGCGAGCCTATCCCATCCAGAAAATCCACCAATAGGTTTGTCTGAGGTTTTGTTTGTTTTTGCTAAATTCAAGCATTTAAGTAAGAGTTAAAATTTTGGAAAACTTGTATCTGCCAGCAGCCAGGTAGCTTCCTGATGTGCAAAGACTTCTGGATGAGATTGGGAATGGTATTACGAAAGTGACTTTGTTTACTGTGATATAATGAAATGTGCCATTATTTGGAACATCTACTTAACCGAGTGAAAGGACAGTTGTTGAAAGATCAATGCACGTACTTGCAAAGCCACGCATGAGTTAAAGGTAGATTCAAACAGCCTTAGAATAATGCATGCTGCGTCCTAACCAGCAAAAAGTTCACTGAAGTGGCTTCAGATTCCATGTTGCTATGAAGGAACTACCACTCGTTGCGTTCAGGGTAGTATTAAAGAAGAAGGGCCACAATTGTCCAAAAAGACTATGAAAATATGCCTCCCTCTTCAAAGTAACATACATCTGTGTGACGTGAGATTGTCTTCACAGACTTCAACCAACCCAACTTAGCACAGAGTTTGCATGCAGAACCCAGCTGCATTCTTTACGCTGTATGCTAAGGATTTATGTGTTCACTGTGTTTTGAAAATGGTTATTATTCTTTGCAGGTATTTTGTTTATATATTTTATTCTTGAAATACTTTATATTAAAGTATTTCAAATATTTGAATTACTTACATTACGTAAGAAGTTCAATATTGCTCTTTTCACTGAATTAACATATAAGTTTTAAAATTTTTAAAAAAATTTTAACTTCTATGAGAAATAGTGATATATACATAACCCACATTAGAAAAAAGCACAATTAGTCCCCCAATAATTTTTAAGAGATGTTAAAATCGCTGAGAAGTATTCTCACACGGAACACCTTTTGTTCTTTTCCTGTGTAAGTCATCCAAAACCGAGTATTAATTACATTTGTCTGTGAAAAGCAAAGTAATGATTATGTTTGGTCATAGGACAAAAATGTTTCCCTTTAGAATATATTAATCTACATTTATAAAATGATTATCCCAACTGTAAGGTCATGAAGTTATTTAACTTTTAAGGCATATATATATAAATGTTTATATATATATGAATGATAAACACACAGATGCATGTATACATGTGGACACATATAGTGTACATATGAACATTAATTTATTTATAAATATTTATGCACATTTTTATATAAATATAAATGTGTGGGTGTGAATGTTTATAGAGGACAAAGATGTGGATGAAATAAAAAGGTATTTGGTTGCAGTAAGCATACTTCATTTTATTCACACTCATTCCAAAGTTATCTTATTCACATACAAAACTGTGAAAGATATTGTAAACAGTCCAATAGGCACACAGACACGTTTCTTATGCTCAGCCAAGTGACATGTAGTTGAATTAGTGTGACAACCTGAAAACAATACAGGTACATTTTACTGCTAGATGAATCTGTAAAGATCATATAACTATACTTTTGCTTGTTAAAGAACTTAAGTGGAAACTCTCGGGTGTATATATGTTATACAATAACTTCACGTTATTCACTGTAACTGACCAAATGAACCTGAGTGTTATACCGTTTGACCAGTATAGCCCTCTACTTGTCTCCCCACTTTTGCTGTTTTGTGACATGCCTTCCTCCAAAACACTTGAAAACAATAAGTTAACCACTTGGCTAATGAAAAACTTGATGGCAGTGAGATTACTCACGGAGGCGTAGGGTTTGATGTCCTAGATTCCTTCAGCCTACCCTTTCCAGTTTTTATTACTATCCTAATCCACTTTTATTGGCTACATTGTTACACCTTTTAAAAATAAAATTGGAAGAAATGATCTAAAAGAAGAGAATAAAAGTGATTTATGAATTAGGGAAATGAGATAGGCGTGTATGACTTTTGTAAAACCCAAGGGAAAAGTAAAACAATTAGGATTACTTCAGTGAGTCAAAGAAAGATTGAACGTTGTCCTATTAACTATCTCTAGGTAGAAAGTATCAGCACCGAGGAGACTGCTCAGCTGTTCCCCACCCGTAATAAGGACAGAACAAGGACAAATCTGTTTATTTCCAGAAGCAGGGATATTGAGTTCGCTAGATACACAGAGGTTTTCGATATGAAGATTTTTAAATGTGTAAGAACTCCTTGAAAGGCTTAGCACAGTAGTATGTGCACCTTGTTTTAGAGTGTATGAAATTTTAAAAGTCCGTTGAATCAGCTATATAACTAAGCAGCAGGCACAAAAGGACGCGGAGGCCTTGGTGGAACAGGGGGCGTGACGTTCCTCAGATGTCTTTTCCTGAACATGACCTGAAACTCGGCCACTCTAGTGAAAAGCCTTCCTTGCCAATCCCAACCCTGGAAGTGGCTTTCTGAAGGACATAGGTGAAAACAGATTGGTGTCTGCTTCTCTATGTTACCTGGTATAAGACTTTGGCTGTTTTCCTTGTTATGTAAAATCCTGTTGTCTTCTAAGGGAGAGAATTGTGTAGACAGAATAGCTTGATATCTTGGAGAATAAAAATTGGAGGGTATAATATATGGAGCTGGGAAGAATCGTTCTGCACAGGGAAGCGGGGAGCGAGCTGGGGGTGTGTGTCTGATTTCAACAGGGAACAAAGAAGACTCGAGGGTTCGTTTTGTTCCACTTTCCGTGTTCTGTCTCTGAGTACCAAAATAAGGAGTTAAAATTCTGAGTGTGGCAGCACGTGCCCCACCCTGCAAAAAGGAATAGAAAAAATGATGTTTTTACCAAAGTTCTGTGAAATCTGCAATGGTAGTAATCACTCCTCCTCCTTTCTTGTGGAAGGTATGAAGATTTTCATTATCCAGTCAAAATGGATGAGTGAAGAACTACTTATGCGGATAAATGTAAAATTCACACATCTACTCTACCTACTTTGTAGTTCTTTACGAAGCTTGAAGAGTAGGAGAGACGTAATATTTTTTGGATAAACAGAGATAATTATATAACATGTAGGTTATTATTCCTAGAAACACGTTACTTCTCAGTTGTGTATTCAATTTAAAAAGAAGAATCTTACATTTAAGCTATATCTATAATTAAGAAATAAGCCATTATATAATAAAAACATTTGAAGGAGAGTCTACTTTATATCTGGAACTGTGGATATAACAATGAAAGACTTCTAATTTTAAATGATAATTGAATATGATAAATGTCATAAAATGACTTTTTTCCAAAGTCTTAATATATTAACCCATTGTGCTAGTACAACCAGCCGGAGCAAAACACCCAGGGAGATCAATTAAGACTGTATTGCAGGCAAGGGAGAGCTTTTATTTTGTATATGAAACCTAGGATGTCTGAGATTCGAATAATCTTTATACATATCTCTAGCAAGTCAAAGATAGAGAGCTAAAATGAGCAAGAAAAATGGAAAGTTGTTTTTTGTTTTGTTTTGTTTTGTTTTGCGGTTATGCGGGCCTCTCACCGTTGTGGCCTCTCCCGTTGCAGAGCACAGGCTCCGGACGCGCAGGCTCAGCGGCCATGGCTCACGGGCCCAGCTGTTCCGCGGCATGTGGGATCTTCCCGGACCGGGGCACGAACCCGTGTCCCCCGCATACGGCAGGTGGACTCCCAACCACTGCGCCACCAGGGAAGCCCCTGGAAAGATTTTTTTGAGGCAAGATTAAAAGACGAAAACTGTGGTAAAGGCTGAGAGATTTGATCGTAGCCTGAAAATGATTAATGCCAGCGAAGGATGAACTTATGTTCTAAAATGTTCACAGACTTTAAATAGTCAAGTTTTTTTTTTTTTTTAAAGTAAAATAGTGATTGACATCAAGGATGATTATTACCCTGAGGTTAAGGGGGTGGGGTGGACTCCATCCAGGTAGGGAAAGAAGACCAAAGCCTTCTAGGTCCCTAGTCAAAGGCAAGTTCAATTTTACAGGGATAAAATCGACATTGTCACCTTCGCCCGTCAGGGAAATATTAAGTGAGATGGAACACAAGCTTTTTATGCTTTAGAGCCTGGTGACACTTGAGGGAATGAAAAAAGGGTAGCTAGCCTGAAGTATCCCCCAAGTCCCCCTAAGAGGAGTGTCAAGGTCTCATTGTAGACAGCACTGCAGCTACTGCTAAGATGACAGATGCAGTGACGCATCCCTAAGAACCTGATGTAAGGGACTTGGGTTTGAGGAAAACAGCCTACAGCTTCAACAATGCAATTTGGTAGAAACAATCAATAGGAATAAAGAATATACATGAACAACTTTAAATGATCTCGTCATCCTCAAGCTAAGAGTTTGGGTTACTCAACAGACTTTTCTAAGACAGATATTACTTCTTTAGTATTTTATAAAGGTAGACTTATTACAAAATACTCATCTTTATTTTTTAATAAAGCACCACTCAAAAAAGTGGAAGTATTAGCTCAGTAATATGCCACTGGAAAACTAATACCAAGTGAATAAAATATATCTACACACAGTACAAGAGAGCAAAAACTGGTGATTCTGATTAGTTACTAACACTTTAAATGGAGTAAAAATGATTTAAAACTCAAATAATCAGCCTGCAATGTTTATGTGTATATTTGCACTATTCCTACATCATAAATGGAGATTTACTGTGCATTTGACATTCCATATTTAAATATGAATATTATTGGTATCATCATCTTTTGAATGTATATATGTCAGCATCTCTCCCGCTACTCATTAACATATGAAATCTAGAGTGGACGGTGTATCTAACAGGAATGAATAGTAAATCATGTTCATACTCGTGAAATATAATTAGCAAATTCTGTCTAGCGTTGTCTTTGGAATCAGGATTAGTAATTTGAAGCCAGACTATTTGCTCTGAGGCTATCGGTTATCAGGGTTATATGTATGTTTGGGAGATTTCTATAACTCTTGAATCACAGGCTACATTTTAATCAAGAACTCAGAACTCAGAAAAAAATTTGTAAATGAACATATTTCTTTCAACATCTATTCTTGACCTGTTATGTATAATTTAGTGGATACCTAAAGCATTGTATGTTAAAAAATAATTTGAATAAAGAGATTTTAGAAGTAATCTTTCATTTTAAAAATGCTTAAGGCAATCTGAAAGTACTAAGCATTGATGTAGAATATATTTTACATCAATATGAGCGTTTTGAACAAGTGTAACCTAAAAGGCACAGCCCCTTAAGAGAGTAGATCTTTAAATTTCTCATTACAAGAACAAAATTCTGTGACTATGTATGGTGACAGATGTTAACTAGAAGTAAGTAATCATTTTCTAATATATACAAATATCAAATCATTATGTTGTACACCTGAAACTAATAATTTTGTATATCAGTTATACCACAATTTTAAAAGTAAATGCTAACACTAATCAAAAGAAAGCAGGGCTAGATATATTAATTTCAGACAGAGCAGACTTCAAAGATAGGAAAATTATCAGAGATAAAGAAGAGCTAAATAAATGGAGAGATGTTCCATATTCGTGACTCAATATTAATATGCCAGTTCTTCCCAAATTTATCTATAGATTCAGTGCAATCCCAATCAAAATCCTAGCAAGATATTTTATGGATGTTGACAAACTGATTCTAAAGTTCATATGGAGAGGCAAAAAAATAAATAAATAAATAAAAGGCACAGCCCTTTCCAGTGTTTCTGTCTCACTTAAGAATGGGTGGGGGGGGGCTTCCCTGGTGGAGCAGTGGTTGAGAGTCCACCTGCTGATTCAGGGGACGCGGGTTCGTGCCCCGGTCCGGGAAGATCCCACATGCTGTGGAGCGGCTGGGCCCGTGAGCCATGGCCGCTGAGCCTGCGCGTCCGGAGCCTGTGCTCCGCAACGGGAGAGTCCACAACGGTGAGAGGCCCGCGTACCGCAAAAAAAAAAGAGTGGGTGAGGGTAAGAAGCACTTGAGAAAGTCACACAGCAGGACACACACCTCTAAAGATTCAGATTTAAGAGTAAAATTATACGGTGCTTGCCCGCTACACCTTAACACCACACAAAGAAGGCCGCAGTGAAATAATGGTGAATTACGGCTGTAAAAGCTCTGTTTGGGAAGGACTTCTCAGAGAAGCCCCAGACAGCAAGACAAAACCACGGACACTTGGGGAATTTGAAGCTCCCACATCTACAGGTAAACAAACATGAAACATAGCACAGAACAAATCCTCACACTAAGGGCCTATTTACCCAGTTACTATCGCCCCCAAATCACGTTCGGCTTAAAACAAAAATTATCAGCCATGCTAAAAGGCAAAAGAAAACGCAGTCAGAAGAGACAAAGCAACAGGCAAAACAGGACTCCGATAGGATACAGGGTTTGGAGTTACAGGAAATTAAAAAAAAACTCTGATTAATACAGTCAGATCTCTAAGGGAGAAAAGCAAACTATATACAGGAATAAGTGTGTAATGTACGCAGAGAGGTGAAAACTCTAAGAAAGAATCAAAGGAAAATGCTTGGGAAAAAAAGCCACCACCGTGAGATAAAAATTGCCTCTGAGGGTCTCGTCAACAGAATGAGCGGATCAAGGAGGATTCAGTGACCTTCGAAGCTCATTCAGTAGGCCGTTTATTCGCTTAGCTAAGTGAGTTCACGCATTCTGACAGTCTCCCTTCCAGTGATTGTTAAAAGGCTAGGAAATACATACGTGATCTCTAAAATGTTCCCTTTTGGACTCTCCCTCTGGCTCTTTCACAGGCCCACAGCTGTAAAGACTCTTTCTTTCTTCCCTTCCCGTTTACAAATCCACCCCCTCTCCCCAGTGTGCTCTCCCTAACCCGGGACACGTGGGCTCTGGTGCACTGCAGTCTTCTTACTTGGAAACACAGGAAATAGTCATGTTTCCGGCCACATGTTTCCCTCTCCCTCTGTTTCTCTTTTCTTCCTGAGGTTGATTACCTTCAGCAGCCAGAAATCTAGGGATCGGCCTCAACTTAGTTCACGAGACCTACTGCCTAACTGGGAGCTGTGAATACACACAGCCAATGTATCTCAGATGATATTTACATGATTCCTTTTAAAAATATACTTTTCTGAGGCTCAGAGTCAGCTTTGAATTCTCTGGTGCACCCTTTTCTATTTTCTGGTTACAGGAGCATTATTTGAGAGAAGCCGACAGACTGAATTGAGTCAATAATCCAGTGAATCAGAAAGGAAGCGCTGAATGTTTGTCCACTCTTCTGAATACATCAAATGTCGTGGAAAAGGCAGAGGTGAATCTCACACGATCAGGCTCTCGCTCTAGGCCTGCTTCTGTTTGCTTCTTATCAAGCCATGGACTCCTAAAGGAATACTTTGACTCTTTTGTACTTGGTGTTCAAAATTGAACAAAAACTTCCTTTGAACTTTCTATCACAGGCAAATCTTTTCCATATTTCAGAAATTCTGTTTTTAAATCGATCTCAGGTTCACAAAAAGAATAATTTACAAAACTCTGAAACAAAATGAAACTCGGTAAAAACTTCTAAGTCAGGAAACGGACAGGATGTGAATAATCTATTCACGCGAGGTAAACATTTCTAGAGAGACGGGGCAGGTAATAGTTAATGAAGAATCCCTTTTAAAGAAAATATATTGGGAATACAGTACTTTACACAGAGTGTACTAAAATTACAATTTTTAAGGTGATTGCTACTGACATTTATGTTTTTGAAAGCTAAATGAATTGTCTTTCACTTTCTCTGTGCACTCATACACACACGTGCCACTGTGCCACGACATTAAAAAATTAGTGAGTTGAGCAATTAATAAAAATTCTTACCCTAGGAGAATATTGGTTGTCCGGGTAGCTGGAGAAGTTCTCGGTTTCTCAGCTTTGCTGCTGGAATAGCTTCCTGTCCTTTATCCCAACCTCCAGACTTTCAAACTCCTGTACAAATCGGGTTCAATTATTGCTGCCTAGATTGCTTCTATATAACAGACAGGATAGTAAACTTCAAAGGAGTTTCTAAGAGGAGAAAGAAAACGGAAGTCTTCAAATGATTAAAATTGGTGTTTTTTTGTGTTTTTTGTTTTTGTTTGTTTTTTTCATCTTAAGCCTGGAGGTAGAGAAAGGAATTTCAAAAGGAAAAGGCAACTTCTGGAAATGTTTGAAAAAACAGAGAAAGGGGAAATGCAATCAGATGAGAAAAAGAAGTTCTTTTTTTAAAATTATATAAGTTTCGGGCTTCCCTGGTGGCGCAGTGGTTGGGAGTCCGCCTGCCGATGCAGGGGACACGGGTTCGTGCCCTGGTCTGGGAGGATCCCACGTGCCGCGGAGCGGCTGGGCCCGTGAGCCATGGTCGCTGAGCCTGCGCGTCTGGAGCCTGTGGTCCGCAGCGGGGGGCCCGAATACCACACACACACAAAAAAGTTATATAAGTTTCAGGTGTACTGCGTTATAATATGATATCTGCATACACCACAGCGTGACCATCACCATGAGAATAACTACCATCCGTCACCACACAGTGGGTCTCCATCGCCCATTTTGCCCGCCCTCCAATCTCCTTCCCCTCAGATTGCTTATATATGTTTGTTTTCGTTTTACTTTGTTTTGTTTTTTAAACTTCTACCTATGGGTGAAGTCACATGGTATTTGTCTTTCACTTGGCACGATCCTTCAATGTCCATCCATGTTGCTGCAAACAGCAGGATCCCATTCTTTTTTTTATGGCTGAGTAATATTTATTGAATATATACACCACGTCTTCTTTATCAGTTCATCCACTGATAGACACTTAAGTTGTTCCTATAGCTTGGCTATAAGTAATGCTGCAATGAACGTAGGGGTGCCTGTGTCATTTCGAATTAGCGTTTTCATGTTCTTTGGATAAATACCCAGAAGTGGAATAGCTGGGCCATATGTTAGTTAGTTCTGTTCTTAACTTTTTGAGGAATCTCCATACCTATGTTCCCTAGTGGCTGCACCAATGTATAATTCTACCAACAGTGCACAAGGGCTCCCTTTTCTCCACTTCCTCTCCAACATTTGTTTCTTGTCTTTTCGATAATAGCCGTCCTAACAGCTGTGAGGTGACACCTCATTATAGTTTTGATTTACATTCTCCCTAATACTTACTGATGTTGAACATCTTTTCACGTGCTTGTTGGACATTTCTATGTCTTCTTTGGAAAATTGTCGATTTAGGTCCTCTGCCCATTTTTTAATCAGATTTTTTGTCACATTCGTATGAATAGTCTTTGCATGTAAGGAAAACTGTATTCTTCATCTATCGTATGACTTGCAAATATTTTCTCTTTTCCCCTTGTTTTAAACTCGACTTACGGTAACTTTCATGTTACAAGCATTTGTAATTATTAGTAGCTGTATTTGTCTTATTTTTCCTTTGCGGTTACATATATTTCTCAGGGAAGACTCCTCCTGTCCCAATATCATAACAAAACTATTTTCTATGATTTTTCTAATGATTTTATTGTTTTTAGAAGCTTTTTTGGTCTGTATTTGATCATTTACAACCTCAGGAAAACAAGTTCTGCATAAAGAACTGTATAAATAGGATCATTTATGACCTGAGTGCCCAGGTATTGCTCATTTCGCCCACCGGTAGAGCCGAGCAGAGAGCGATGGCTCTGGAAAGGCATCCGTTCTTCAGCTCCAGGACTTGTGGGAGAGGCGTGCAGAGATGCTTGTCATAAAGCGAAAGCCACTGTCCCCCTGTGAGACGTGAGCATGCCGGAGGGTGCCCTGTTAGACGCGGTCGTTCTACAGCATCCGGCAGCTACTGGCTTCTTCAGAGTGCACAGCCCATGGAACAGCTGTGCTCCGTCACCTGGAGACATCACGTCCGTACCTGTGAGGGGAGGACGGAGATGAAACCGGGGATGCTCGTGCCCCATAACGGTGAACAGCTGCTTCTCTGCAGCAGTTAAAGCCAGGCCTGGTCTCCTCATTCTGCTCTGCTACTTCGATGCATCAATCACAGTCTCAGACTCTCTAAAATCTGCTCCATTATTCCCTGGAATAAGTCAAGGGCATATGTCTTTTACATGACTGGAAACCCAAATCATCAGCCTCTGATCACAGTCTCGTACGCCAAGCTCCCAAGATGCTGAGTAGCCTCTCAAAGCTACAGAGTGTTTGCCTTACAATTTCTGTCGAGCTCAAGAAAGTTTGAAAAAACAATGACAAAGATTCAGATAAACTCATACACTATGTGATGTTACTAAAACTTATGTGTGTAAAAACTTTGTTCTAAACGAGCATACTTTAAAGCTTCTTTATTAGCAGTTGAGTTAACATTTTAAAATTTAACTTTCAGTCCTTGGAAAACAAAATCTAGATGTCCTGGGAGAAAAGTCTCTCTAGAAGGACGCTTGCTTTTTTTCATTATTAACCTTTTATTCTTTCATATTTTTGACTATAATCCAGGAAATAGGCATAGTTTACAAAGATGATCTATACTGAAGTATTAAAATTTTGTAACACTATAAATTAAAAATTGCAAAATTAACAGATTCCCTGAAGGCAAAGTGCACGTTTAGAATAAATGACCATGTTGGAATCTAGCTAGTTGCCAGTATTCTCTTTGAGTGTTACAGAAGAGGTAATTTAATACATAGGTCTGTGGTACTATAGGTTCAATAAGTATTTGCCCAATTGAAATTAAACAATTTATTTGCTGTATTTACTTTCTGAAATCAAATTCTTTATTTATGAAATTATTATGTGCACTTAGCTCTACAAGGAGACTAAATGCTTGTAAAATGCAAACAGGTAAAGTCATCAGGCTCTCTACCATTTCACTAGCTTCCCTAATGCCCATGCCTGAACATCTCCTATCTTATTCCTGGGGTTGGCAAATCCAGAAGGGAAAATATCTCAGTATAAATGGGGCAGTCCATAACTATTAAGACACTTAAAATCAAGGGCAAATAATAAAGTGGCCACTCAGCTCATTCTATATCATTTAATTTTAGTTCCAGCTGCTGACACCAGGCAATTAAAGATACATGTGTTTTCGACAGCATGGATTACAGTAAAGACAAGGGCACTTTGGATGGATAAAACTAAGAAAAATAAGACAACTCTCACAGTGCCTCTCAGGAAACTTTGAGTGTCTAATTTGTGCAAGAGGCTCTCTTGGGCAGTCTCTGGGAGAAGGATATTCACAGAATAGTATTTAGACACCAAGAGCTTAATAGAGGAGCTCAACAAACGTATTGGGAAATGATCATAAAAATGTGAGTGAAGATTATCACGGGAAATGGTAGTTCTGATAGATGGACACAGTGACTGCATAGGACAGGGAAGGGAGGTGGTCCTTCACTTCCCAGAATGCAATGACCAGTATCCTCACATGTGACCCAAGTAACGGATAGCTATTCCTTTAAAGGGTTAAACTCATAAGGATGCACACAAAGTTCATAAGGACCCAGAAATAATGAATGAAAGGGTTGATATTTCTTCTAAACACACGTTTGTGCTCATATTATTTAAAATTAAACACCTCTTGACAAGCACTTTACAATATATACTGATTTCCGTTTTTTTTAAATATCAACAAATCAGGTTCTTCATAGAATTTTCAATGCATATGCTTACATTTAATTAACAGCTATACACACATATCTAAGGAGCATTAAGCATGTGGGTACACAAACGAAATATATATTTTTAATTTACTTGTTTCTAGAACCTAAATTTGTGTGAACTTACTTTCTACAATGTCTTAAAATAAAAATTAAATCACAAAGTGTTATAAAAAATGCTACCATACTCTTACTTTAATCACAGATATTGGGGCTTCCCTGGTGGTACAGTGGTTGAGAGTCCGCCTGCCAATGCAGGGGACACGGGTTCAAGCCCTGGTCCGAGGAGATCCCACATGCCGCGGAGCAGCTGGGCCCGTGAGCCATGGCCACTGAGCCTGCGCGGCCAGAGCCTGTGCTCTGCAATGGGAGAGGCCACAACAGTGAGAGGCCCGCGTACCGCAAAAAAAACCAAAAAACAAAAAACAAAAAACCAACTCAGAAATGGGCAGTTTGTAGACTCTCTTGACCAATGCTTTCAGTTTTGTTTGCTTTATTCACCATGACTCCAGAGTTTCTCCCATGCAATTTATCTTGGACAAGTAAGATGTGACCATGGCAACCTGTTTTTGGTAATGAGATGTGAGCAGAGGTATTTGTATAGCATCTATTTTCTCTCCACTTTTAAAGTCAGGCCAGTTCTCTTGAAAATTCTCTCTTTTTCCTCCATCCTTTGGGAGTTAAATCTGGATGTGAATCCAAGCATCTTGGATCTTAGCAAGGAAATCACCCAAAAAATAATGAAAGGAAAAGTGGAAAGAATCTGACCAAGCGTGATCCATGTATTCGAGCTGCCTTTCTGCTCTGGGGCATATCCTAACTCCAAACTCTCATTACAGAGAGAAATAAACATTCATCTTTTTAAAGGCACTCTTGGGATCTCTTTATTTTAGCAACATAGTCTATAACCTTGTCAGTGAATCTTCCTGTCTGTAGGAATATTTTTCTTATCTCATTTTACACTTTCAACAGATTAAATCTGTTATCCTCAGGCTTCAGGATATGGATATAACTTCATAACTTCCCCAGGCATTTATTCCTCCCTCCTAAATTAGGTTGTGGTTGGTGAACTCCAAGGTACCTTATTATAGCATTTTAAAACTCTTTAATAGATAGAGTAATAGATTTTCTTATTATTCTTTTCCAGTTTTGACTGATTATCTTTCTTAAAGACATGTAAATTATTTATTAAATATTACCAAATATTGTTAAATACATTATCTCACCACGTATCATGTTCGAGTTAAAACGTCAGAAACAGGGCTTCCCTGGTGGCGCAGTGGTTAAGAATCCACCTGCTGATGCAGGGGACACGGGTTCGAGCCTTGGTCCAGGAAGATCCAACGTGCCGCGGAGCAACTAAGCCTGTGTGCCACAACTACTGAACCCGTGAGTCACAACTACTGAAGCCCGTGCATATAGAGCCCATGCTCTGCAACAAGAGAAGCCACCACAAGGAGAAGCCCACCGCAGCAAAGAGTAGTCCCCCCTCACCGTAACTAGAGAAAGCCGGCGTGCAGCAACAAAGACCCAATGCAGCCAAAAATAAATAAATTTTTTAAAATGTCAGAAATGAAAGCCAATATTCACAACTGTTCTAAAGAATGTTATACAGTGACGCATTAAGGTATAAATTCTGTTGGCTTATAATTCTTAAAAGAATGATAATAGCAAAAGTGATGCAAAGTTCTCAGTGTGAGATTATGATTTAGCTACATTTTACAAAGATATGGCATAAAAGGGTAAAAATCCCATTCACATCCTCAGTTAGATCTTTGCAGAAAGAACTGATCATTTTTAGAGTCAAACATTTACAGATAAAGGCAGTTGAATATGGCCAGTGAGAAGTGCATCTCTTAACATGTATGACTTTCAGTCCACAGTTTTGAAAGTCTGAAGCATCAAGTTTGTTTGATGGATTAGTTAGTGGGCACTAATGAACAGTTTTATTGCCTTGCCACCTTTAAAATATATTTTCAGAGTATCACTGAAATTTTTTAGTTTTATAATGATTTCTTTTTTATTTCTTTTCTTTTCTTTTCTTTGATGATCCAGTACTCTGTGTCTCTGGTATGGATATTTCTTGAAGACATTCACTGTATCAAGAAGTTCTTTTCTTGCACTTTTCATATGCTTGTCTGCAGAAACATCTCTCTGTCATTGCTCTCAGCTTCAGTCTTAGATAATTTGTTTGTGCCTTTTCATGTAGGTCCTGGAATTCTAGCACTGGTAGTTCAGTCATATCCTTTTCTACATCAGCTGCCGTACACAGAAGGGTTTCTGTGAAGTTAACTTCTACACTTTTTTTTCCCTAAAATTTTCACCACACTCTGTTTCTAAGCTTCAGACACACTAACTTTGGAAGAGATGTATATGGCGAGGCGGAAGCATGGAGCTTCCCTGCCCTCTCTAGGTGCACCTCCTCCCAGAACTTCAGTGTATTAGCTAATGTGGAAGCTCTGGTTATCTTTTACTAGAATGAAAAAAAAAAGATAGAGAAAGGGATGTAGCTAAATTTTCACTGAGATGAAACTGACAGTCTTAAACATATGTGCTACTGTCAAGTGGAGATTAGCTGAGAAATGCAAAGCTAGTTCAAAATTTGACAATCCATTAGCGTAATTCACGTATTAACCAATTAAATAAGAAAAAACATATGTGGAAGGCGTCTTTTCATGGTTTCATAGTTTATTTTTTTAGGGTTGAATAATATGACATGGTCTGTACCACAGTTTATTTATTCATTTGCCTACCGAGGGACATCATAGTTGCTTCCAAATTTTGGCCATTATGAATAAAGCTTATAAACATATGGGTGCATGTTTTTCTATGGATGTAAGTTTTCAACTCCTTTGGCTAAATACCAAGTTTCTTTAACTTTTTGTTTTGGAATAATCATAGATTAATCAGAATTTTTTTTTTTGCGGTATGCGGACCTCTCCCTGCTGTGGCCTCTCCCGTTGCGGAGCACAGGATCCGGACGCGCAGGCTCAGCAGCCATGGCTCACGGGCCCAGCCGCTCCGTGGCATGTGGGATCCTCCCGGACTGGGTCACGAACCTGCATCACCTGCATCGGCAGGCGGACTCTCAACCACTGCGCCACCAGGGAAGACCCAATCAGAAATTTTAAAATATGTACATATCGATCCCATGTAAGCTTCAGCCAAGTAGTCTGGCCCTACAGTTTTTGCTCTTAAGACTTTTACTGTCTCAAATATGCAACCTAGAAATGCCTAAACTATTTAAATGTTAAATAAAGAAATAACTGAATGAAATAGAAAATGAAACAGAAAAATATTGCAAGGTATTATAATGATTGTCAAGAACTGTGAAGGCTCTGAAGTTTACCTGAATGTCAGCTCTCAATCTCATGGCTGTTGGCAGAAGACTCCCAGGCATGTGCTGATGGTTAGTTTATTACTCTCAGTGATGGCAACAGGCAGAGCTCCATTAGTTTGGTACTGGATTCCTGACTTTCAGTTCCCATGGAGCCAGCTGATACATGACCAGGGCTGCCTCACCACAGAGAAGCCCAGAGCTGGAAGGACAGTAAGCGTTCCTGAACAGGGCTTCAGTGGGCGCTGTTATCTTATTATACTGAGTAGTAAGCATGCCTGCCCTCTGCTCTGGGGGGAGCCATTATCTCTATTTCCCAAGGCTGAAAGCAAAAACATTATTTGCTATTTAGGGAGCCACTAGTTCTACTGTCCAAGGCACTTGGCTAGAAAAGCATCCTTTCTAATATAATTCAGAAAAAGAGGCAGCCAGTACCTCACTGGCAAGACGTGTGAATCATGGGAGACATAGAGGAAAATTTTCTCCAAAAAATGATCTGAGCAAGAGGGAAGCATTTTATATCTAAAAATAAAAGAAGTCAACAAGACAAAGTCGGTGGTTGTAACTGGGTAATAATCTGAGACATACACATGTCAAACAACAGGCAAATGGCATCTCAAATTATAGGCAAATGTTAAATTGGAAAACAATATAAAATAATTATAAACACTATAAAAGAAATTTTAATATTGTATATTAATGTACATGCAAGACCATATGTAATAAATCAATGGACAAATTGCAAAAAATGCTATAGGCATAAATGGATACTTTAAAAAATAATCAGTGAGTATTTGAAAAGAAACTTCAACCCTTTTAGTTATTAAATCAATAAGCCAATAATACCACAACTCAGTTCTCATCCTATGGATATATATGGCTAAAAGTCATGAAAATTGATAGAATATTTCTGTGGGACATTCATTAAATATGTATGAAGCATTTCAAATTATTTATACCTTTGTTTTTTAATTTATTTTTTATTAAAAAAATTTTTTTAACATCTTTATTAGAGTATAATTGCTTTACAATGGTGTGTTAGTTTCTGCATTATAACAAAGTGAATCAGCTATACGTATACATATATCTCCATATCTCCTCCCTCTTGCGTCTCCCTCCCACCCTCCCTATCCCACCCCTCTAGGTGGTCACAAAGCACCGAGCTGATCTCCCTGTGCTACGCGGCTGCTTCCCACTAGCTATCTATTTCACATTTGGTAGTGTATACATATGTCCATGCCACTCTCTCATTTCGTCCCAGCTTCCCCTTCCCCCTCCCCGTGTCCTCAAGTCCATTCTCTACGTCTGTGTCTTTATTCCTGTCCTGCCCGTAGGTTCGTCAGGACCTTTTTTTTTTTTTTTTTAAGATTCCATATATATGTGTTAGCATACGGTATTTATTTTTCTTTTTATGACTTACTTCACTCCGTATGACAGACTCTAGGTCCATCCACCTCACTACAAATAACTCCATTTCTTTTTATGGCTGAGTAGTATTCCATTGTATATATGTGCCACATCTTCTTTATCCATTCATCTGTAAATGGACACTTAAGTTGCTTCCGTAACCTGGCTATTGTAAATAGAGCTGCTCAAATTATTTATACCTTTGATCTTATGATTCTACTTTCAGGAATTTGTCCAGCTCTGTTATAAGAAATCTTTTTATATGTGGATCCATAATAAGTGAATTTAAAGAGGTTGGTATCAATCCAGGTGGGAAATAATATAATTGTTTTAAAATAATAGACAGATAGAAGGATACCTCAGCCATCAAAAGATATTTATATAAGAAATAAATGAGGGGCTTCCCTGGTGGCGCAGTGGTTGAGAGTCCGCCTGCCGATGCAGGGGACACGGGTTCGTGCCCCGGTCCGGGAAGATCCCACATGCCGCGGAGCGGCTAGGACTGTGAGCCATGGCCGCTGAGCCTGCGCGTCCGGAGCCTGTGCTCCGCAACGGGAGAGGCCACAACAGTGAGAGGCCCGCGTAACGCAAAAAAAAAAAAAAAAAAAAAAAAAAAAAAAAAAAAAAGAAATAAATGAGAAGAAAAAATATCCTCAGTATATTTTCTTTTTTCAAATTTACTTTTTTATATAGCAGATTCTTATTAGCTATCTATTTTATCCACATCAGTGTATACATGTCAATCCCAATCGCCCAATTCATCCCACCCCCACCCCCAACCCCCCACAGCTTTCCCCCCTTGGTGTCCATACATTTGTTCTCTACATCTGTGTCTCTGTCTCTGCCTTATAAACCGGTTCATCTGTACCATTTTTCTAGATTCCACATATGTGCGTTAACATACAATATTTGTTTTTCTCCTCTGTATGACAGTCTCTAGGTCCATCAACGTCTGTACAAATGACCCAGTTTCGTTCCTTTTTATGGCTGAGTAATATTCCATTGTGTATATGTACCACATCTTCTTTATCCATTCATCTGTCAATGGGCATTTAGGTTGCTTTCATGACCTGGCTATTGTAAATAGTGCTGCAATGAACATTGGGGTGCTTGTGTCTTTTTGAATTATGGTTTTCTCTGGGTATATGCCCAGTAGTGGGATTGCTGGGTCATATGGTAGTTCTATTTTTAGTATTTTAAGGAATGTCCATACTGTTCTCCATAGTGGCTATATCAATTTACATTCCCACCAACAGTGCAAGAGGGTCCCCTTTTTTCCACACCCTCTCCAGCATTTATTGTTTGTAGATTTTTTGATGATGGCCATTCTGACCGGCATGAGGTGATACCTCATTGTAGTTTTGATTTGCATTTCTCTAATGATTAGTGATGTTGAGCAGCTTTTCATGTGCTTCTTGGCCATCTGTATGTCTTCTGTAGAGAAATGTCTACTTAGATCTTCTGCCCATTTTTTGATTGGGTTTTTAGCTTTTTTAATATAGAGCTGCATGAGCTCTTTATATATTTTGGAGATTAATCCTTTGTCAGTTGCTTCATTGGCAAGTATTTTCTCCCATTCTGAGGGTTGTCTTTTTGTATTGTTTATAGTTTCTTTTGCTGTGCAAAATCCTTTAAGTTTCATTAGGTCCCATTTTGTTTATTTTTGTTTTTATTTCCATTACTCTAGGAGGTGGGTCAAAAAAATCTTGCCATGATTTATGTCAAAGAGTGTTCTTCCTATGTTTTCCTCTAAGAGTTTTATAATGTCTGGTCTTACATTTAGGTCTTTAATCCATTTTGAGTTTATTTTTGTGTATGGTATTAGGTAGTGTCCTAATTTCATTCTTTTACATGTAGCTGTCCAGTTTTCCCAGCACCACTTATTGAAGAGACTGTCTTTTCTCCATTATATATCCTTGCCTCCTTTGTTTAGATTAGTTGACCACAGGTGTGTGGGTTTATCTCTGGGCTTTCTATCCTCTTCCATTGATCTATATTTCTGTTTTTGTGCCCGTACCATACTGTCTTGATTACTGTAGCTTTATAGTATAGTCTGAAGTCAGGGAGTCTGATCCCCCCAGCTCCATTTTTTTCCCTCAAGACTGCTTTGACTATTCGGGGTCTTTTGTGTCTCCATACATATTTTAAGATTTTTTTGTTCTAGTTCTGTAAAAAATGCCATTGGTAATTTGATAGGGATTGCATTGAATCTGTAGATTGCTTGGGTAGTATAGTCATTTTCACAATATTGATTTTTCCAGTCCAAAAACATGGTATATCTCTCTATCTGTTTGTATCATCTTTAATTTTTTTCATCATTGTCTTATAGTTTTCTGCATACAGGTCTTTTGTCTCCCTAAGTAGGTTTATTCCTAGGTATTTTATTCTTTTTGTTGCAATGGTAAATGGGAGTGTTTCCTTAAATTTTCTTACAGATCTTTCATCATTAGCATAGAGGAGTGCAAGAGATTTCTGTGCATTAACTTTGTATCTTGTTACTTTACCAAATTCATTGATTAGCTCTAATAGTTTTCTGGTGGACTCTTTAGCATTATCTATGTACAGCATCGTGTCATCTGCAAACTGACAGTTTTATTTCTTCTTTTCCAATGTGTTATTTGTATTTCTTTTTCTTTTCTGATTGCTGTGGCTAGGACTTCCAAAACTACGTTGAATAATAGTGGTGAGAGTGGACATCCTTGTCTTGTTCCTGATCTTAGAGGAAATGCTTTCAGTTTTTCACCATTGAGAAAGCTGTTTGCTGTGGGTTTGTCATATATGGCCTTAATTATGTTGAGGTAGGTTCCCTCTATGCCCACTTTCTGTAGAGTTTTTATCATAAATGGGTATTGAATTTTGTCAAAAGCTTTTTATGCATCTATTGAGATGATCATATGGTTTTTATTCTTCAGTTTGTTAATATGGTGTATCACATTGATTAATTTCCATATATGGAAGAATCCTGGCTTCCCTGGGATGGGATAAATCCTACTTGATCATGGTGTATGATCCTTTTAATGTGCTGTTGGATTCTGTTTGCTAGTATTTTGTTGAGGATTTTTGTACCTATATTCATCAGGGATATTGGTCAGTAATTTTCTTTTTCTGTAGTATCTTTGTCTGGTTTTCGTGTCAGGGTGATGGTGGCCTCGTAGAATGAGTTTGGGAGTGTTCCTTCCTCTGAAAACTTTTGGAAGAGTTTGAGAAAGGTGGGTGTTAGCTCTTATCTAGTGTTTGATAGAATTCACCTGTGAAGCCATCTGGTCCTGGACTTTTGTTTGTTGGAAGATTTTTAATCACAGTTTCAATTTCATTATTTGTGATTGGACTGTTTATATTTTCTATTTCTTCCTGGTTCAGCCTTGGAAGGTTATACCTTTCTATGAATTTGTCCATTTCTTCCAAGGTGTCCAGTTTATTGGCATAAAGTTGCTTTAGTAGTCTCTTATGATGCTTTGTATTTCTGCGGTGTCCTTTGTAACTTCTCCTTTTTCATTCCTAATTTTATTGATTTGAGTCCTCTCCCTCATTTTCTTGATGAGTCTGGCTAAAGGTTTATCAATTTTGTTTATCTTCTCAAAGAATCAGCTTTTAGTTTTATTGATCTTTGCTATTGTTTTCTTTGTTTCTATTTCATTTATGTCTGCTCTGATCTTTATGGTTTCTTTCCTTCTACTAACTTTGGGTCTTATTTGCTCTTCTTTCTCTAGTTCCTTAAGATGTAATGTTAGATTGTTTTTGAGTTTTTTCTTATTTCTTGAGGTAGGCTTGTATTGCTATAAATTTCCCTCTTAGAACTGCTTTTGCTGCATCCCATAGGTTTTGGATCATCATGTTTTCAGTGTCATTTGTCTCTAGGTATTTTTTGACTTCCTCTATGATTTCTTCAGTGATCTCTTGGTTATTTAATAATGTATTGTTTAGCCTGCATGTGTTTGTTTGTTTTTTATGCTTTTCCCCCTGTAATTGATTTCTAATCTCATAGCATTGTGGTCGGAAAAGATGCTTAATATGATTTCAATTTTTTTAAACTTACCGAGGTTTGATTTGTGACCCAAGATGTGAACTATTCTGGAGAATGTTCCGTGTGCACTTGGGAAGAAAGTGTAATCTGCTGTTTTCAGATGGAATGTCCTATAAATATCAATTAAATCTATCTGGTCTGTTGTGTCATTTAAAGCTTGTGTTTCCTTATTAATTTTCTGTCTGGATGATCTGTCCATTGGTGTGAGTGAGGTGTTAAAGTCCCCCACTATTACTGTGTTACTGTTGATTTTCTCTTTTATAGCTTTTAACGTTTGCCTTATGTATTGAGGTGCTCCTATGTTGGGTTTATATATAATTGTTATATCTTCTTCTTGGATTGATCCCTTGATCATTATGTAGTGTCCTTCCTTGTCTCTTGTAACATTCTTTATTTTAAAGTCCATTTTAACTGAAATGAGTATAGCTACTCCAGCTTTCTCTTGATTTCCATTTGCATGGAATATCGTTTTCCATCCCCTCACCTTCAGTGTGTATGTGTCCCTAGGTCTGAAGTGGGTCTCTTGTAGACAGCATATATATGGGTCTTGTTTTTGTATCTATTCAGTGAGCCTGTGTCTTTTGGTTGGAGCATTTAATCCAGTAACACCTAAGGTAATTATTGATCTGTATGTTCCTATTACCATTTTCTTAATTGTTTTGGGTTTATTTTTGTAGATCTTTTTCTTCTCTTGTGTTTCCCACTTAGAGAAGTTCCTTTAGCATTTGTTGTAGAGGTGGTTTGGTGGTGCAGAATTCTCTTACCTTTTGCTTGTCTGTAAAGCTTTTGATTTCTCCATCAAATCTGAATGAGATCCTTGCTGGGTAGAGTAATCTTGGTTGTAGGTTCTTCCCTTTCATCACTTTAAATATGTCCTGCCAGCCCCTTCTGACTTGTAGAATTTCTGCTGAGAAATCAGCTGTTAACCTTATGTGGATTCCCTTGATGTTATTTGTTGTTTTTCCCTTGTTGCTTTTAATAGTTTTTCTTTGCCTTTAATTTTTGTCAGTTTGATTACTATGTGTCTCAGCATGTTTCTCCTTGGGTTTATCCTGCCTGGGACTCTTTGCTTTTCCTGTACTTATGTGGCTATCTCTTTTCCCATGTTAGGGAAGTTTTCGACCATAATCTCTTCAAATATTTTCTTAGGTCCTTCCTCTCTCTCTTCTCCTTCTGGGCCCCTATAATGTGAATGTTGGTGCATTTAATGTTGTCCCAGAGGTTTCTTAGGCTGTCTTCATTTCTTTTCATTCTTTTGTCTTTATTCTGTTCTGTGGCAGTAAATTCCACCATTCTGTCTTCCAGGTCACTTATCTGTTCTTCTGTCTCAGTTATTCTGCTATTGATTCCTTCTAGTGTATTTTTCATTTCAGTTATTGTGTTGTTCATCTCTGTTTGTTCTTTAATTCTTCTAGGTCTTTGTTAAACATGTCTTGCATCTTCTCGATCTTTGTCTGCATTCCTTTCCCGAGGTCCAGGATCATCATCACTATCGTTATTCTGAATTCTTTTTCTGGAAGGTTGCCTATCTTCACTTCATTTAGTTGTTTTTCTGGGGTTTTATCTTGCTTCTTCATCTGGTACATAGTTCTCTGCCTTTTAATTTTGTCTTTCTGTGAATGTGGTGTTTGTTCCACAGGCTGCAGGATTGTAGTTCTTCTTGCTTCTGCTGTCTGCCCTCTGGTGGATGGAGGTTATCTAAGAGGCTTGTGCAAGCTTCCTGATGGGAGGGACTGGTGGTGGGTAGAGGTGGCTGTTGCTCTGGTAGGCAGAGCTCAGTAAAACTTTAATCTGCTTGTCTGCTGCTTGGTGAGGCTTGGTTCTCCAATATATATAGTATATATATGCAAAAAATCAAATGCAGCCTAATCCTTACACCTTATACCTTACACAAAAATTAAATCTAAATGGTTTATAGGCTTAAGTGTAAAACGCAGGAGAAAATCTTGAGGACCTAAGGCTTGGTGAGACGTTCTTTGACATGACACCAAAAGCATGAGGCATAAAACAAAACAAAAAATGATAAATTGGAGGTCATCAAAATTAAACCATTTGCCCTGCTAGTTGAGTTTAAAATTTTTCTTTTTACCTGCCACAATGAATTGCTAAGTCATTTGAGGATAAATTTTATGTCCGTTTATATTAAGTGTGTCTATTATAGGTGCCAGAAAATGATGAATTGTGATTGAATAGGCAAGGGCTTCTGTATCTTAGAATATTTACCATATGTTCAGGAATGACTGTTTATTGACTATTTATAGTGCACTGTGCTAAATCTGCACTGTGGAAATTCTCTAGTGCTCAGCACGCATGTAATAAGTGATCATAATATATTCACCAACCAAAAGAATAAATAATCAGAAGGAAAGAGGGGAGGTTAGTGCACTTTCGAAAAAGTAAACAGTATTTGGAGAGACAATATTTACCTATATATAGGTAAATATTTACCTATATATACCTATATACCTATAGGACAATATTTACCTATATACAAAAAATATGCAAAGGAGACAAACTATAGAGTATTATTAAAAAAAGGTGTGTGGGTCAAGACAGGATATAGCAGGAGCTTAGGAAGAAGAAGACAAAGGACACGTCAAGAGACTAGATGGGCTTCCCTGGTGGCGCAGTGGTTGAGAGTACACCTGCCTATGCAGGGGACACGGGTTCGTGCCCCGGTCCGGGAAGATCCCACATGCCGCGGGGCGGCTGGGCCCGTGAGCCATGGCCGCTGAGCCTGCGCGTCCGGAGCCTGTGCTCTGCAACGGGAGAGGCCACAGCAGTGAGAGGCCTGCGTACCGCCAAAAAAAAAAAAAAGACAAACCTTACAGGACGAAAACCCCATTAACAACTCCCTGCTTCTTCCTTGCTTGTTTAGTTTTATTTTTCTGAAAGGGAAAATACTCCTTCCTCTTTCTAAACTCTGTGCCTACCGTTCTTTCTGCTTCTCTTCGCTTTCCCTGGAAAGATAAAACTTCATGACAGAAGGAAGCACATCTAGAACATCAGGGCAAAGACCTCTGACAATCCAGTCCTCCATAAAGAAAAGAGAATACTAGAAAAAATTGTCACAATACACTTATTCAGAGCACAGGAAATTAACCCACAGCTTATAAAAACCCAAAAGTGTTTATCACGAAAGAATGGATGCCTCATGGTAGAGCCAGCAAGGTTTGTGGGGTTTAACCTTGCCCTATATGCCCAACGCCAAGGCAGGCGTGAATATCAACGGCCTTTTAACTATGGTAGGTGTGAAAACAGTCTGGCAGACACCTGAGAGGGCAAGTGGCTTAGAGCTCCTCCAGGAGATCTCCCATCGCCAGAGAATTTTAATAGTTTGAGCTGCCTGGCAGCTCCCTGAAAAGCTCCATCCTCAGGGATTCCCTTTGTTAGACTCACCAGAGCTTGTTCCTTTGTTGCAGCCCTATTCCCACGGCATTTATCACATAAAATCTATGGCGATGTTTTAACACTGCAGCCACCTGAAGTGATGTTAGCCCTAACGGGCACTAGCAAAAGACTCCCCAAAACTTAAGAGGAGAATCTGGGAAATGACATATCCATAGGGGGCTTTGAAAGCTCCAAAATAGCGCTTGGAACCTGGGGGCATGTACGGGCCATGCACAGGACTTGAAAGGGCTGAGCACTAAGGTGTCAGGTCGCTGACCCTCAGGCTCTGTGCAAAAATAGCGCGCGAAGGCTGTAACCTCCAGAAGGACACAGGCATGCCACGACACACACGGACCCCTCGGCCCAAAGCCTTTAAGGAAACCTCTGTCCAGCCATTAGCTGGTCAGTAAGCTAAGCAAGCTGGACTCCAGAGGCTGCTCCTAACACAAAACCCAGGCTTCACCGAACTGTGCGGAGAAACGACTAAGCAAACGAATGCAACAACAGTACAGCCAATGGCAACAACAAACACTCGGAAGGGAGCATCCAACCTCCACAGTTGCCACATTATACAATTTAAAATGTACAATTGTCAACAACAAGAAAATTAAGACACGCAAAAACACAGGAAAGTATGTCCAATACACAGCAATAAAAACAGGCAAAATTGCTGAAGTAGGCCTGGCCGTTGGGGTGAGGAGGCAAAGGTCAACCCTTCCTAAAATGTACAAAGATTTAAATAAAACCCTGTCTAAAGAATTTTTTTTTTTTTTTTTTTGCGGTACGCGGGCCTCTCACCGTTGTGGCCCCTCCTGCTGCGGGGCACAGGCTCCGGACGCACAGGCTCAGCGGCCATGGCTCAGGGGCCCAGCCGCTCCGCAGCATGCGGGATCTTCCCAGACCGGGGCATGAACCCGTGTCCCCCGCATCGGCAGGCGGACTCTCAACCACTGCGCCACCAGGGAAGCCCCTAAAGAATTTTTTAAAGTATGATGGTAGTGTTTTATTAAACAGAGAATATCAACAAAGAGGAATTATAATAAAGAGCAAATAGGTATTTCAGATTTAAAATAAAAATTTTCCTAGAGTGATTTTACTTGCAGAAAATAGAATCAGTGAACTTGAAAACAGGACAATTGAGATTTTCCAGTTTGAGCAACAGAACGGGGAAAGGGGAAAGAAAAAAGGAACAGAAGCTCAGCCACATGTATGACAATATCAAGGATAACATAACAGGAGAACTGAGGAATGGGTAGAGAGAAAAAGATAGGAAATACACTTGCAGAAATAATCGTCCCAAACATCCAAAATTTCATTAAAATTTTTAATTAAAACATTAATCTATAGATTTAAGAACTTAATCGAGAAGAGATCCACACTCAGACATTATTGTCAAACAATCAAAAGTCAAAGGCAAGAGAGAGGTGATTCTTCATGTACAAGAGATTCTAAATAAGATAAAAAGCTCAATCTGGGCTTCCCTGGTGGCGCAGTGGTTGAGAGTCCACCTGCCTATGCAGGGGACGCGGCTTCGTGCCCCGGTCCGGGAAGATCCCACATGCCGCGGAGCATCTGGGCCCGTGAGCCATGGCTGCTGAGCCTGCGCGTCCGGAGCCTGTGCTCCGCAACGGGAGAGGCCACGACAGTGAGAGGCCCGCGTACCGCAAAAAAAAAAAAAAGCTCAATTCACATCAGAAAACCTTAGAGTTCCAGAAATCAGTGAGATAACATTTGCCAAATGAAGAAAGCAAAAGACTGTCAACAAAGAGGTCTTTATTCAGCAAAACTATTCTTCAAAAATTAAGAAAAACTTAAGCTTTCCCAGATAATCAAAAACAGTAAATGTATTGCTAGCAGATCTACCCTGTAAGAAGAACTAAAGGAATCATTCAGGCTGAAAAGAAAGGGCTCTAGGGTGGTAACTTCCATCCACACAAGGAAATCAAGAGCTCTGATAAGGTGGTACACAGGGGAAGTTAAAAATAGTGTGTACAAATTTTTGTTTGCAACTCTTTTCTTCTACTAACTGGTTTAAAAGGCTGCTGCATAAAAGCAATTGCAAAACTGCATTGATCTTTTAATGTACTAAGCTGGAATAAATATGACAGTACCGGCACAAAGGAGGGGAGAAAGAAAGGGGCTATATTGGAGCATATTTTTTTGTATACTATTGAAATTAATTTAGTACTAATCCAAGCTGTATTGTTTCAAGTTAAGACACTAATTTAATCCCAAGAGTACCTACTAAGAAAATGATAAACACATAATAAGAAAAACAACAGGGAGTTTAAAATAAATTTTAAATGGAGGAATGAAATCATGTAAAGTATAATTTCTGAACCCAGTGGAATGAAATTGAAAGTCGATAATGGAAGAAAAGCTGGAAAATGTATTATTATTTGAAAATTAAACCCACTTCTAAATAAAAAATGGCATAAAGACACAGAAAAGAGGTAAGACAGCACTGTGATATGACTGAAAACAAAAACACAACAAACCAAAACCTACTGATGCAATTAAAACAGAGTTCAAAAATTTATAGCAATAAATACCTATATTAAAACCAGAAAGGTCTAAGAAGAATATAAATAAAGGTTAGAGCAGAAATAAATACAACAGATAAAAGAAAAACAATATAGAAAATTGACAAATCCCAAACTTGGTTCCTTGGAAAGATCAACAAAATTGAAAAAGCTTTAGCTAGATTGACCAAAAATAAGAGAGAAGAATCAAATTACTAAAATCAAGAATGAAGGAGCATCTTTAATGCATAAATATGGATTTATCCTAGAAGATAAGGTTGCTTTAACGTTAAAAAAAATTAAGGTAATACACCATATCAGTAGAATAAAGAACCAAAAAATCACAATCGTATCAATCAGATGCAGAACTGGCCAAATCGAAACATCTTTCAAAATAAGAACACTCAGGGCCTCCCTGGTGGCGCAGTGGGTGAGAGTCTGCCTGCGGATGCAGGGGACGCGGGTTCGTGCCCCGGTCCGGGAAGATCCCATGTGCTGCGGAGCGGCTGGGCCTGTGAGCCATGGCCGCTGAGCCTGTGCATCCGGAGCCTGTGCTCCGCAACGGGAGAGGCCACAGCAGTGAGAGGCCCGCCTACCGCAAAAAAAAAAAAAAAAAAAGAACACTCAACAAACTAAAAAAGAGAAGGGAGTTTCTTAATCTGACAATAGACATTTAAAAACACCCACAGCTAACATCATTGTTAATGCTGAAAAATTGAATGATTTCCCTCTAAGATCAGGAAAAAGACAGGGATATCTGCACTTCTGTTCAAAATTTTTGTGGAGGATTTAGCAAGGACAAATAGAAAAGGAAAAAAAGTCATCCAGATTTGAAAGAAAAAAGAATAAAGTTATCCTTACTCACAGATGTTGTGATCTTATAGAACACAAGAAATTCCTGAGGAACCCACAACAGAACCCCCAAACTCTTAGAACTAATAAACAAGTTCAAAAAGGTTTCAGGATACAAGGCCAACATAAAAAATCAAATTTATTTGTAAACACTAGTAATGAAAAATCAAAAGTGAGATCAAGAAAACAATTTTAGTTAAATCAGAGCAATAAAATATTCAGGAATATATTTTTAAGAAAGAGTTGCAAGATTTGCATACAGGAAACAGCAAAACGTTGCTGCAAGAAAGTAAAGAAGACCAGAAAGTAAACAACCACCCAAATGTCCATCAGTTGATGACTAGATAAACCAAATATGTTATCCAGGTAACAGAATATTATTTGACAATAAAAAGAAGTGAAGTACTGATCCATGTCACAGCGTGGGTGAACCTTAGAAACAGAATTACAACTGAAAGAAGACAACCAGAAAGGAGCACATATGGTCTGTTTATAAGTTGCTTAGTTGTCGGAGACTGGGGAAATGGGTCACTTAGTAGGGAGTGTTAATGGGTCTGGAGTTTCTTCCTGTGGTGATGAAAATATTTTGGAATTAGGCAGTGGTGATGGTTACACTACTCTGAGAAGACTAAAAAACCACTGTATTGGACATTTCAGGAGGGTGAATTTTGTATTATTTGAATTATACCCAATAAACCTGTTGTTTAAAAAAAGACCTTCATAATACTTAAAAGCAAATACATGTGTGAAATCAAGCTAAAAATTGCTCAACTAATATAAATTTACATAATTCTTAAAATGTCACCTATTTTATTAGTAATACTGTTTATTGCGTGCCACTAGAATGTTTGCACACTAACATTTATGTGGTAGCAAGTTACGAGTTAGATTGCTGTATTTATAATAAACAGAGACAATGAAAAAGTTATAAAAATGTTCTGTACAGTTTACAGCAAAATAAACATAAGTAATACCGCTGGATATAGCTGTTAAATTTATCACAAAGCTCATAAAATAAGCTCCGTATACTCTTGTATCTGTCTTTGAGTGGTCTTTTTATGCTGGATTCACACATGAAAGAAATGCTCATCAAAGACTAAAGTCTATGACAACAGAACTGATTGCTTCCAAAATTTGATGTATGTTTGGAATTAAAGATGTAATATTGAAAGTTTATGTCAAAACCTTTTCTAGGTCTTATATTAAAATTATCTCTGATAATACTAAATAGAACTTCCTGTTATTTAGATTTATTTTTGTTAAAATTCATTGATTTTTTTAAACATAAATTTAGACAACATATTCCATTTACACTGCCAAGTTAAGTTATAGGAAACTTAAAAATTTTATTTTATGTATCTGTATGTATGTTCAGATGTATGTATGTACGTATCTGTAAAAACAACAAGATTTTAGGTACATGTTAGGTATTTTTCATAATTTTGCTTTTTGCGAGTTTCTTGTGAGTGAAGGAAAAATAGTTTAAAACAGTAACTTCTGGCTTCTTATCGCCCTTTTTTGCCATCTTCAATATATTTGTTTTATCCATTTTGAATGAATTCATCTCTGTATTTAATAAAAGGGCTATTTCTAGCAGTATTTTTATTTGCTTGGTTTTTTTTTTAAAGCTTTTTTGACGTGAACCAGTTTTAAGCGCTTTATTGAATTTGTTACAATCTGTTTTATGTTTTTGGTTTTCTGGCTGTGAGGCCTGTGGGATCTTAGCTCCCTGACCAGGGATCAAACCTGTACGGCCAGAATTGAAAGGCGAAGTCTTAACCACCGGACTGCCAGGGAAGTCCCTGCTTGTTTGTTTATCAGTGTCTTTTACAGAAGGAATAGAACAGGATTTTTTCCTGACCTAATTACTGAAAATAGTTGAGAAGTTTATGAGCAATTGAAAAAATGATCTTGTAGACTCTGTCAATCAATAATAGCTCCTCCTATTAATAACTGGAAAGCTCATAGCAAAATCAGTGGAATGGGAAAATGAGTATATACACTTACACAAAGAAAGGAAAAAAATCTTTGGGGTCTTTGACAGTATAACATAATTGACTAGGCCTATGATTAGAAATGCATAATACAATAATAAAAATAAGTAGAATATAGACACAGTTTTTAGAAAAAATTTTAAAACTTCAGTGTTGGGAAAGAAGCAGTATAGAGAATTAAGCTTTTTATTTACATGTGACAGATACATGTTTTCTTATAATAACACTAAAAATAACATTAAAAATCATCTCAACTCTTCGTGTCATCAAAATATAAAAAATAGCTTTCAACTTTCATTATGCATACATTTAGGAATCAAAATAGGTCAGGCTGAAGAAAATGTGTCCTACAATTTGGAGGTCTTACATATTAGTATCTCAGAGAGGTAGAAAATTAGAAGATATTAATTATTAAACTTTCTTCATTAGAAAAGACATGAACTGAATCTAAATTATAGAAATTAAACTAAAAGAAGCAATAATTTCACACATACACATAATGACTCACACCCACAGAATTAAACAGTGATTCTCCAAATCTTTCACTTAAATGTTGCCATAAGAACATTAGGAATTCCAAAAATTTAGATTTGAACATACCATCTGCTGAAAATATTAATGTCTGAACAAGTACAGCTGTGAGCTCAATTAGCTACACAGTCATTCAAACGAAGCATGCTTAAAAAATGTAACCCTTTTAAAAATAAAAGCTAACATATTTACTTCATACAAATGTTCTCTGGTGTGGATGCCCTTTCCTTAGAGAAGGGGATGGCTGAAAAACGCCTGAATCCACACATGCAGGTTGCAGATACCACCTCAGAACTGCTTTCTCTGGCTATTTTCCCAAGAATCTTGAAGTCCACAGCAGTCTGCCCAGAAGCTGCATGGAGACATACTTCATCTAAATATCGCTCTCCACGGAAACAAGTAACGTCTGTAACATTAGTGAGGCAGAGCCAACTTCTTGATTCTGTAGACTTTTAAGACGTTCTATTTCCTTATAAACCTTTTAGCTCTTGCATATACTCTGGTAAATATGAAACATTTAGCAAAGCTTGTTCATGTCTGTTACTTTTAGCTGCTTCCGAGACATGGGTTGATGAGGTTGAGTCCATGAGTTTGAAGAATATCTGGGTGTGTCATTCAATCAAAGCAGTCTCAGAGAATGTACACGCTTGTCTGAGGTGCTATCATTTCTTTAAATATTTGTTTCCCTTGATAAAAGGCATTTATTAAACTTGATATATTAAAAAAACGTGTTGCTGAGAATTCCATCTTTGTAGCTTTTATATTTATAATTGAACCATACTTGAGTGATGTTTTGATACCATCTGTTCTCAATGAGGTGAAGAAATTATTTCTTCTTGCTCTCACACTTATGGACATTTTATAATGCAACTTTTATAAAATGTATGTAGGGGAAACTATTCATGTGAAAGGACTTATACTGGACAAAGTGATATGAAGGATCCCACATCCTTATTCTGACATTTCATTATTAATTTTTAATTTGCATATAGTATGTATTAAATTACTATTAGACCTCAGGCATTGTTCTTATACTGAGGATACACTGACGGATGCGAAACAGCTCCAGCAGTCTTGCACTCATAGTCTCTGTGGATACTGATAAATAGACAGTTATAAGTATATTCTACAAGCTTCTGAGACGTTACAGAAGTTATCCTGGAAATACAAAAGCAGGGCATGTAAAGGAGCTTTTTGGCTGGAGTTAAGGTACTTTTGTCAAGGTAGACAAAAGTCAGAAGAGCCTCTTCACTATATGAAATAGAAGAAGTAATTCTAAAGGACAAGCTAGAGTAATACAGGTACAGGGGAGGGCGTCCAGGTAAAGAAGATGCATGTGAAAACCCCGTGGAAAACAGATACGACATGGCCAGTTGTCCCCTATAGTTTCGTATGATTAAAATACACACTGTAAAGGGGAAGCGGTGAGAAGGCAGACAGGAGCCAGGTCATCCATTTTTCTCTGTGTCATGTTAACTTATTGAAATTTACAATAAAGGTGTGGGAAGTTCCTGAAAAGTATCGAATAGGGGGTGACACAGTCAGATCTTTGTTTCTGAAAGGTCCCTGTGGCTGCATCATGGTGGGCTTCTAGGACAGGTCCAAACTTTGAGCCCAGAGACCGAACAAACAGGAAGGAGGTGAGTCTCGTCAGCAGGAGATGATGGTGGCCTCAATGTGTGACGTGTAGGAATAATGACAGGCGATGCTTCTCTCAGATCCCATCACGCTCCTTTGAACGTTTCTAGGGGCCCATCTCCTCGCTTCTGCGTTCTTCTGTTCCTAAAGCTCACCCCTAAAATAATTCTGTGCCAACCGAGCCGTGTGCACTAGTTGCGCACTCACCAGTTTGGAAGTATGAAAGTCCACCTCCCTTGACTCCTGGACAAATCAGTACCCTGTGGACTCGATCTAAAGCTGGGATTTGACTGTAATCGGTGTTTGTTTGTCTTTTTCTCTTGACCTGTCCTGCTTTCCTGATTTTTCCATGCATGCAGGTGTACAACTGATCCTGCACCATTTGTTGAAAAGTCTGTCCCTTTTCCATTTAGCCGTCTTGGTTACTGTGTCAAAGGCTGGTGGGTAATATTTGCATGGGTCTATTTCTGGGCATTACATTCAACATCGTTGATTTCTGTGTCTCTTATTTTACCAGTATCACTGGTAATAACCAGCTGCACTGGTTATTATAACCTCAGATTAAATCTTGAACTTGGATAACGTGAGGCATTCAACTTTGTCCTTCTTCTGCAGTATCGTGTTGGCTTTTCTGGGCCTTTTCTTTTTGAAATAAACTGTAAATCAGTTTTTGGTTATCCATAAAATAGCGAGCTGGGGTTTCAGTTGAGGACTGCTTTGAATCTATAGATCAGTTTAGTAAAATTGACAATTTAACAATATTGAGTCTTCCAATCCATTAACACAGAATATCTTTCAATTGCTATATCCACTCTTGCTTACTTTTGCTAATGTTTGCATGACTTCTATTTGTTCTCTCTGTTTCTTTTTCCCGTGTGTGTGTGTGTGTTTTCTCATCCTTTTTTTCTGCCTCACTATAGTTTTCTTTTTTCTTTTTTGCGGTACACGGGCCTTTCACTGTTGTGGCCTCTCCCGTTGCGGAGCACAGGCTCCAGACACGCAGGCTCAGTGGCCATGGTTCATGGGCCCAGCCGCTCTGCGGCGTGTGGGATCTTCCCGGACCGGGGCACGAACCCGTGTCCCCTGCATCGGCAGGCGGACTCTCAACCACTGCGCCACCAGGGAAGCCCCACACTATAGTTTTCTTGAACAATTCGTTTGGAATTCTATTTGGATTTATCTTTGGTGTTCTTAAGTGTGTGTCTGCATAGCTTATTTTCCTTGAGTGTGGTAGGTGAAACGTTGTATCTTCATAACATGTCTATTTCTGTTGTCATTTCCCAGTTACAGTGGAGCATAGCCCTCTTACTTTCCTTTCCATCTGTCTATCCTTCTCCATTTATAATTGTCTTGAGAACTTCATCAACCAGTGTTAATATTTTTGCTTTGACCATTAGTCATAATTTAGAAAACTCAAATGAGAGGCTAAGTCTACTGTCATTAATCGTACGCTGACTTTCTACTGTTCTTTCTTTCCTAACAGCAATTTCTTTTCTGTTTAGAAAATATCCTTCAGCCATTCTTTTGGGGTAAGTGTGCCACCCATACATTTTCTTGGTTTTACCTAATCCAAGAATGTTTGCATTTCTCCCTTACTCTTGAAAGGCATTTCCACTGGATGCAGGACTGTAGGCTGTTAATGCATTTCTTTCAGGGCTTGCAAAGCTTCTGAAGTGAATCAATTATCACTATAACTGTTTTTTTCCTCCTGTGGGGAAGGCGTCCTTTCTCTCTTGTTGCTTTCAGTTTCTTTGCCTTTAGTTTGACAACAGAAGTGTCTTGACTTTGATACAGTTTGACTGTGACATATTTTTGTCATGGATTTCTTTATCAGTTCACTCAGATTCTTGGATTTATGTGTGTATATTGAACATCTGGGCAGTTTTCAGCCATTAGTTCTTCAATGTTGTTTTAACCCCGCCTTCTTTTTCCTCTCCTTTTGGAATCCCCCTGACAAAACTGTTAGATTTTTTGGCTGTAAGCCCACAGATCCCTGGGGCTCTGCTTGTCTCTTTTCAGTCCATTTTCTCTCTCTTGTCCAGTTTTCATAGCGTCCACCATCCTGTCTTCACACCTGTTGAGGACTTCTGTTGTCCACGTGTTTCCCGGCTGGCTGGTTCATCTGTTACCAGCCCCCAGGGTTGCAGAGAACATGCTTTCCGTGGAGCCGTTTTTCTTCTGTGCTCCCTGGTGCTCTGGGCTGTGATTCCTCCAGAAGCCCATCTGGGACCCAGGAGACAACAGGACGCCCTGGGATCCCCTGCCTTTCCCTCGCTCGGGTCCTGACTTTCCAGGGTGCCGTCTGCCGTCCATGCTTCCTGTCACCTCCGGCCTGTCTCGTTCACCCTCTGCTTAGCCTTGTACAAACGAACAGGCAGCCTTTCTCAGTTTCCTTATGTACAAAAAGGAGGTCACAAAATGTGACTCACAGGTCTCGGTGATGGTCGTGGGAAGGAGTGGCACCAGGGAAAGGTGTGTTGAAAGTGACATTTCAAACGAAGTGAAGCTGCGGTGAGTAGAAGTGAGCCATGTGTGTCGGTGGATGAGTCCTGCCAACTGGGAACTGCCACTCACCACCTGCCTCTGCGAGGATTAAATCAGGTGTCGCTGCAGCCGCCGACCTTCAGCACCCCCTGAAGGGAGCTCAGGGTGGAGATCAGGAACGAGGCGCTCTGTGCTCTGGGAAAAACTAGCAGAACACGTCTTCAGATAGTTAGATGTTTTCAGGAGAAGATTTTATGAGCCCAATTCTCGCATCTCCTCGTATCTAGAAAAGCACTAACATCATGAACGGTGGCATCCGCTCCACGTGACGAGCAGCCACACGGCCACCCTCCATTAAAATCCCGTCGTCTATACCGACTCCCCCCGACCACTCTGCATCAGTTCCTCAGAGCTACCTGAGGTGCTGTCTCCTGGGCTCTACTCCTCATTTTGCCCTAAACAAGACAACTCACAACTCTCACGTTGGGCATTGTGTTTCAATCGACAGTCCCCGGCGGAGGCGGGGGGGACCACAGGGCATCAGAGACTTAGAAAAATTCCGGAGAGTGTGGGTCAAGTGGACCTGGCTCAGAGGAGCCCGGGGAGGCCCAGGGGACACACAGGTGAGCCAGCGACGGGGCCGGGGCCAGGTAGGTCCTGCTGTGGTAGCGCCTGCCCGTCTCGGGGCCTCCTGAGTGTCATATGCGGTTATTAAACAACTCACAGCAGGGAGTCTCCGTGTAATCTACTCCCAACTCACAGAGATGGTCTTCGCCGGAGGGATGTTCCTGCCACCCGCTAACGTGGCCAGAGATTCCTCCCCGAATGCGCCGGTTGGAATTCAATGTATTTGAGGCACCAAGCATCCCGCAGAAAACATGTTGAGACGTGAACCCCTCAGGGGGGTCCACGGGCCAAACCTCCAATCACTGGCGGTGTCATTGACCTCTGCTGCCCGGTCTGATCCCAAGCGAAAAGCAAACCAGTAAAAAAGCTTTTACCCATGTGTTTGGTGGTCCTTCTTCTTTCAGTTAATTACTGGAACTAAAGTCACACTCAAGTGCTATCCAAAAATAACGTGAACACTGCTTTACTCATTCTTCTTGCTTTTGTATCTTGCTGGAGGATTTGGGGAAATCTATCTTAACTCTATTCTTGTAATAATAATAATAATAGTACCCACTACAAAGGTTGTGGTGAGGATTACCTGAGTTAATGCACGTAAAGAACTTAGAATCGTGCTGGACGCGTAGTAAGTGTCATCAAAGTGTCACCTGTTGTCATTCATACCCATTCATTTGAACTCACTCAGATTTCCCCCCAATATTTCTTTCAGCTTTTTGGCACTTAGGGAATAAGAAGTTTGATAAACTAGAGATGGAAATATCATAATTTTGGAGCCTGCTAGGCAACAGTAAGACAAGGAGGCTTGAGAAGGCTCGAGCACAAACACCTCATGCAGAACGTGCAAGGAGAAGGGGGGGAAAACTGGCCCGATTTCAAAGACAAATTGCGTTCATTTGTTTGTTTTCCAGTGGCCATTCCGGATCCAGCCATGGACTTAGGGTGCTCCGCTGTATCCTCTGCCCCCAGCACTCGTGTCTACCCTGCCACGGGGACTCGGAGCTCAGGTGAGCAGAATTATTACCTGCCTTCTGGGTGTTTCCTGGGTGGTTGGCTATTCAGCCACGAGGAGGAATGAAGAAGTGATTCACACAACAGCCTAGATGAGCCTGGAGCACACCCAGCTGAGTGACAGGAGCCACAAAAGCCGCAGACTGTATCATTTTACTTATAGGACACCCCAGAGGAGATTAACCCATGGGGACAGGATGCAGACTGATGGCTGTCAAGGGCTGGGGGAGGGGGAGGGAGAAACGGCGCTGGATCAGGGAGTTTACTGTGGAATGATAGAAATTACTTGAATTAGACAGAGTGGTGGTGAGGCTGGTGGCATAGCCCACATTGTGAGGACCCTCAATGTCACTGACTTGTTTACTTTAAAATAGTTAATTTTATGTCGTGTGTCTTTCACCTCAATATGTACTTAACAGAGTAGTCGGTGGTCCTTTACATTTTCTATGGATTCCCATCTACAGAGTCATGAATAATTACCGTACAATACCGTTTAGAACTTAACTGGATCACGGAGCTGAAAGTGCTCTGTATAAAAGGAAAACCAACTTGAAATAAGAAATCAGATCTAGTGTTCCTGATAGAGGTGACCATGCCAACGCAATCATTTTTCAGGAATGATATAATCTTGTTCCACGTAATCATTTGTGGGAAGTGCTGCAAAGCCGATCTGCAGTTCCTATTATTGCATGCTCAAAGTCAATTAGGAATGTCCGCATACCATACCCAGGGTTATTTGACTCTGATTCCTTGGTTTCACTTATTTATTGAATAAAATCGCTAATAAAATCAAGAAGAGAAGAGTGGACGTAGTTTATTTTACCCTGAATATTCTTCAGAAAGCTAGCTGTTTCCTGCTGGGTAGGGAAGAGGAACCTAAACCTCCATGGGAGGGATTCTATAGTTCCATCTTTCAGAGTGCAATTCACAAAGGTAGTAAATTGAGTTCCTCTGTACAATTCCATATCCGTATATATTTTTCATTGTTTACTTTGCAATGCCTTAATTTTGCAGAGTTTTCTTTTACATTTGTTTTTGGAAAAATTCACTTTAAATAAAGAACTTAGTTGTTCTGTAGGGAACAACTAAAATTTGACAATGTTGAACATTTGTTAACACACATGATATATGTTACTGGATGATGCTTTGAACAAAAGGATACTGCAAGACGAGAAACAGCAGACCTAAAAAAAGAAAGAAGAAAAGTATGAAGCAGTAACAATTCTTGTTTTCCTATTTGTCAGGTATTGTTTATACGATTAGCAGTTCCATATGAGGGCAAACTCTCCAACTAAGTGTTTTCTTGGAAAAGTAAGCAATTATGTCACGATAAATTTGTGAAGTCATTCCCTTTAATTCGGAACAAAACGTCCCTTTTAATTATTATTTTTATTAAATCATTTAGCAGTAACACCTTTCACTAAGCACCTTCTGTGTTCTAGGCGTGGAGCTCAGCGGTGAAGGTGCAAAGGTAAGCAAAGTAGCCACAGTCACTGCCTTTGTAGAAACTAAGGCTTGAGAGAGAGAGATGGTGAATTCAGCCAGAGCAATGAAGGTGGCCAAGAGACATGAATACATGTCAGAAAAAAATCAGCTTTTTTGGTGGAAGAGAAGAGGAAAAAAGCTTTCCATTATAGGGGACATTGAAGCTGAAACCTAAAGGACTGTTATGGGTTGAAACGTGCCCCCCCACCCCAGAATTGATAGGATAAAGTTCTAACCCCGGGACATCAGATGCAACCTTATTTGAAATAAGGTTGTTGACAGTACAGTGAGTTAAGATGAGGTCATATTGGAGAATGGCAGACCCCTAATCCAGTTTGACTGGTGTCCTTACAGAAAAGGACACGCACCCAAGGAGAATGCCATGTGAAGAGTGCCATTACACGGACGCGAGCCCAGGACCACCGGGCGCTGGGGCTGTCCGGGAGGAGGTCCTTCCTTAGAGCCCTCAGAGGAGCGCGGCCCCAGGACACCTTGATCCTGGACTTCCCGCCTCCCAAACTGTGAGCTAAGCCATCTCGGTTGTTTAAGCCACTCAGGTTGCAGTACTTTGGGACAGCAGCCTAGCAAACAAAGACTAAGAGGGGTTTCCATTTGAAACAGTTGGGAAGAACAGAAGCTGCCAGACTGAGAATTGAGAATCTTACTCTACTCGTGGTTAAACGCAGACACGACACACCTATGAGAAGAACCAAAATCAGAACGCTGACACCACCAGGCGCCGGGGAGGTGGTGGAGAGCGGGAACTCACGCGTGATTGGCAGGAGAGCGCAACGGCGCTGCCACTTAGAAGACACTTTGGCAGCTTCTCGAAAAACCCAACATATTCCTGCCTGTGATCTGGCAGTCATCCTCCTTGGCATTTCCTCAAATAAGTGGAAAACTTGTGTCTACATAAAAGTGAACTCGTGCATCCCCCCTTAAATTCAAATATTTGGATTGTGGATTTTCCACAATGGAGCTCACTCTGCAAGAATGTGTTTCTCTGCTTCCCTCTGTATTTGCTCATGAGGGGAGCAGCTCCTGACTGATGCCTCAAAAACCCTAAAGCTGGTTGGGGTGTCTCTGACAGAAGACAGCTGGGCTCCTGTGGACAAAGGGCAAAGGTGTTTGTAGAATATTTATGGACACAATGAAAGGGGTCAGGATTGGTATCCTCTTTTGTTTATGTTTATTTTTTAATTTTTTTGTTTGTATATTTCATTTATTCCCTTTTATGTTCTTTTTTTAAAAACATCTTTATTGGAGTATAATTGCTTTACAATGGTGTCTTAGTTTCTGCTGTATAACAAAGTGAACCAATTATACGTGTACATATATCCCCATATCCCCTCCCTCTTGCGTCTCCCTCCCACCCTCCCTATCCCACCCCTCCAGGTGGTCACAAAGCACCGAGCTGATCTCCCTGTGCTATGCGGCTGCTTCCCACTAGCTATCTGTTTTACGTTTGGTAGTGTATATATGTCCATGCCACTCTCTAACTTCATCCCAGCTTACCCTTCCCCCTCCCCGTGTCCTCAAATCCATTCTCTACGTCTGCGTCTTTATTCCTGTCCCACCACTAAGTTCTTCAGAACCATTTTTTTTCTTTTTTCTTTTTTAGATTCCATATATATGTGTTAGCATACGGTATTTGTTTTTCTCTTTCTGACTTACTTCACCGTGTATGACAGACTCTAGGTCCATCCACCTCACTACAAATAACTCAATTTCGTTTCTTTTTATGGCTGAGTAATATTCCATTGTATATATATGCCACATCTTCTGTTTCCATTCATCTGTCGATGGACACTTATGTTGCTTCCATGTCCTGGCTATCGTAAATAGTGCTGCAATGAACATTGTGGTACATGACTCTTTTTGAATTATGGTTTCAAAAACCATATGCCCAGTAGTGGGATTGCTGGGTCGTATGGTAGTTCTATTTTACGTTTTTTAAGGAGCCTCCATACTGTTCTCCACAGTAGCTGTATCAATTTACTTTCCCACCAACAGTGCAAGAGGGTTCCCTTTTCTCCACACCCTCTCCAGCATTTATTGTTTTTAGATTTTTTTGATGATGGCCATTCTGACCGGTGTGAGGTGATACCTCATTGTAGTTTTGGTTTGCATTTCTCTAATGATTAGTGATGCTGAGCATCCTTTCATGTGTTTGTTGACAATCTGTATAGCTTCTTTGGAGAAATGTCTATTTAGGTCTTCTGCCCATCTTTGGATTGGGTTGTTTGTTTTTTTGATATTGAGCTACATGAGCTGCTTGTAAATTTTGGAGATTAATCCTTTGTCAGTTGCTTCACTTGCAAATGTTTCTCCCATTCTGAGTGTTGTCTTTTCATCTTGTTTATGGTTTCCTTTGCTGTGAAAAAGCTTTTAAGTTTCATTAGGTCCCATTTGTTTATTTTTGTTTTTATTTCCATTTCTCTAGAAGGTGGGAGGTGGTTCAAAAAGGATCTTGCTGTGATTTATGTCATAGAGTGTTCTGCCTATGTTTTCCTCTAAGAGTTTGATAGTGTCTGGCCTTACATTTAGGTCTTTCATCCATTTTGAGTTTATTTTTGTGTATGGTATTAGGGGGTGTTCTAATTTCATTCTTTTACATGTAGCTGTCCAGCTTTCCCAGCACCATGTATTGAAGAGGCTGTCTTTTCTCCATTATATAGTCTTGCCTCCTTTATCAAAGATAAGGTGACCATATGTGCGTGGGTTTATCTCTGGGCTTTCTATCCTGTTCCATTGATCTATATTTCTGTTTTTGTGCCAGTACCATACTGTCTTGATTACTGTAGCTTTGTAGTATAGTCTGAAGTCTGGGAGCTTGATTTCTCCAGCTCCGTTTTTCTTTCTCAAGATTGCTTTGGCTATTTGGGGTCTTTTGTGTTTCCATACAAATTTTGAAGTGTTTTGTTCTAGTTCTGTGAAAAATGCCATTGGTAGTTTGATAGGGATTGCATTGAATCAGTAGATTGCTTTGGGTAGTATAGTCATTTTCACAATGTTGATTCTTCCAATCCAACAACATGGTATATCTCTCCATCTGTTTGTATCATCTTTAATTTCTTTCCTCAGTGTCTTATAGTTTTCTGCATAAGGTCTTTTGTCTCCTTAGGTGGGTTTATTCCTAGGTATTTTATCCTTTTTTTGCAATGGTAAATGGGGTGTTTCCTTAATTTCTCTTTCAGATTTTTCATCATTAGTGTATAGGAATGGAAGAGATTTCTGTGTATTAATTTTGTATCCTGCTACTTTAACAAATTCATTGATTAGCTCTAGTAGTTTTCTGGTAGCATCTTTAGGATTCTCTATGTATGGTATCATGTCATCTGCAAACAGTGACAGTTTTACTTCTCTTTTCCAATTTGGATTCCTTTTATTTCTTTTTTCTTCTCTGATTGCTGTGGATAAACTTCCAAACCTATGTTGAATAATAGTGGTGAGAGTGGGCAACCTTGTCTTGTTCCTCATCTTAGAGGAAATGGTTTCAGCTTTTCACTATTGAGAACAATGTTAGCTATGGGTTTTTCATATATGGCCTTTATTATGTTGAGGTATGTTCCCTCTATGTCTACTTTCTGGAGGGTTTTTTTTTAATCATAAATGGGTGTCAAATTTTGTCAAAAGCTTTCTCTGCATCTATTGAGATGATCATATGGTTTTTCTCCTTCAATTCGTTAATATGGTGTATCACATAGATTGATTTGCGTATATTGAAGAATCCTTGCATTCCTGGGATAAACCCCACTTGATCATGGTGTATGATCCTTTTAAAGTGCTGTTGGATTCTGTTTGCTAGTATTTAGTTCAGGTATCCTCTTAAGAGAACATTCCCAGAAAGACTTTCTTGAGAAAAGTGATCCCCAAAAAGAGAATAATCTCAAAAGACAATATCCCATACATTTCAATTTGCAAAGGGAAACCTATGGGACATACAGCAGATCAACAGTTGACAAGGTTCAGGAGTAGCCGAGGGGTTGCCTAGAAAATGACACTGGGGACTTACAGGTGAGAGTGAACTGTTCTGTATTTTGAACTTGATGGTGGTTCCCAATCATACTCATTATTCGGAACTTACAAAACTACACACTGAAAAGTTTGATTTTTTCTTGTAATGTCCAAAATTTGCCTCGATTTATCTTAAAATATTTTTAAAGAGAATATTCTTGAGGTCATGATCCCCTTAAAATATATTCATAATTTCACTTTTTGCTAATATGTAGGTAACTTTCAAGAATTCACATTTTGCTATTCTTGTTCATATATTCCTCCAAGACATAGTAATCTATTTATTTTATGTTGTATTTTTTGCTGGAATATATTTACTTAAGCATTTAAATCTACGTAGTTGTATATCGACTAATTATATTTCTTTTTACCTTTATGTAAACATAGATATATGTATAGAATAAAGTTCATCAAAAATGAATTGTGCTTATTTTTTTGTGGTGGTGAGACTTAATATGATATCTATTTGAATTTTTTGTACTCTTTTTAATTGCTTTAATTACTTATGATGAACATGTGTTAATTTTTCAGCAGTGTTTTTTTCTGAAACTAAAAAATGAGAGAAGGTAAAGATGTGCATTCAACAACTAGAATAATGTAGATATCAGAGTTGCTTTAAAATTATTTCTGTGATCACTCATGCTTATGGCACTGTAATTACCTGAAAGAAAACTGTGGTCTTTTGTGACATTAAGTGATGAGCTTCTTCTCAGGTACAAATGACCAGCAAATGATGCCCAGTCAGACCAGTCCTCTCAGTATAGATTCAGCTCATAATGGACCATTGTGAGGCTATCAAAGTTGTCTTGCTTTCAAATGTTGTAACTCTGATTGCTTAAGTAATTTGGCAAATATCATCTTTGTTCAGTCTTTAAGGCCTTTTAGGGGTCAGGTAGGTAATCTTCATAAATATTGATGGACCAGAAGAAATCATGTCTTAAGAGGTATGCACCCAAGGCAGGCTGCTTACCACTGGCCCTGTTCATGGCAGCTAAGTCTTCCAAGGTCATGCTCTAAATATCTGTAAAACTTACAAATCAAACCCAAGAAGTGAAAATACAGATGTAGAAGAAAGTATCTGTTTTTATTTTCCAGTATGCATCATTAAAAAAGGTACAGTTTTACTAGTAGTACATTAATGAACTTAAAGAACAAAGTGACGAGCTTTTGTCACAGATATTAATTAAAAACACAGGTAATGTTTTTACAAACATCGACCAAAACAATTAAAAATGAAATAAATACATTTCATATTTCTGGCATTTTCATTGCATTTTAATATGTATAAATATATAACATTTATAATATTTTATTTATCTTTAAAAGCAACATCAAATGTGCAAAGAAGTGAATTATGATTTTAAAGTATTCAGGAACAAGAATAAATCATAAACAAGAGTTTTAGAGGAATGAATACAGCATTTCCTTGTAGACAGTCATCAGGACTTCAGCATTAAGGGTAGCAACATGTGTGTTAATATTATCAGAAATCGACACTTACCTTAAAAAGTTAAGCCCAAGATCGTCCTTGTGCTTTCAAAGCTTCCCCACATTGCTGCTTTGTAGTGATAATTCTGAATCATTGTTAGGATGATTATTTTTCCACAGTAATAAATCAAGCATTTCTCAAATCCAGCATGCCATGTAAACAAAGTTGATGACAAGCTTTGCTTTAGAAAATGGGGGAAATCTCTAACTTTAAACTAATGTACAAAAAGAAAGTCTCTCTGTTGACCTAATGAATATGGGATTGACATTTATTTTCAGGGAATTATGTTTCTTCTGCCGAATGAGCTTTGTGATCAAAGGCTTTAAAACGCTTAGTTGGTACCTGCCTGAAAAATGGGCAGGAAATGATACGCTGATTATTTTCCCTTAAAAACAGTGTTGGGTGGTACATGTTGGGGTACACATTATACTTACATTATCTACTAAAGTATTTGAAATAAATACTTGTGGCAATATAACAAATTAAAAATGCCCCTGCTTTAATATACTTCAGCTTAAATGAATTGTTATTCTTTATCAGGCAAAATACATGATTATAGTAGTTAGCAAAGATTTCCCTTCTCTGACCCAAGTACGTATAATGCAATGTTCCCTTCAAGCTTGTACTATGTACACTATCATTATATAACCCTTAGTGTATATATATACATACATATGTATACATATATGTATATATATGTATAAAGTGTATGCACACACACACACACACACACACACACACACACACACACACACACACACACATATACCAAGGCACTGGAGAGGTTAGCACATAATTAAGCATTCTGCTGTTAAAATGTGCCCTAATACAAACTAGGTTATGATGAATAAATCTCATGCATCTAAACCTAAATTACATGAGAAATAGAGACTTATCTGAGTATTTTTGTTCATTTCTAAACTTTCTCATTCAAGTAGTCCAAGTTATAGCAAATGACAGTGTCTACTCATTGCACTGTGAAAGGAAACATTCAACGCTATTTGCTAACTGAGGAAAATCAAAATATTTTTTAGTAGGTGGCTTCTCCACTCATCATGTGAAGTAGCTATTTGGGCCCATGGCTTTTTTTTCAAGAGTATCAAAAATAAACACAATATGGCATTATCATAAATTTTAATTCAGGCTACAATCTACAGTGTAAATTTAAAGTATATTAATATATTTATTTGAAATATATTCTTCTATATAATATGGGATTAGCATTTTATTATATATATACGAGTGTGTGTGTGTGTGTGTGTGTGTGTGTGTGTGTTGTACAAGGAGATATATACCCACACATATCTCATTGTGCACCTTTTCCTTTATTATACACATAAGTACAGCCTAGAAGATTTTTATGACACACAGAAAGGATATTTAATTAAATCACCTTTTTGTATTTTTTAAATGGAGTTTTACAAAACCTGACATTGTTTTTTTAATGATTACATTACACTTGTAGAAAGTTTTAAAACCCTTTTTCTTTCTTTAGAAAGAAAGCAGCCCATTTCATATTGCCTGTAGATCCACTGATTCTCACACCACGGACACACAGACGTCACCCTAACGCGGGGCGGGCTGACACGAAACTCGAGCTGGTAACAGAGGGTCTGTGATGAGCTGGCCACTGCGGCTGCGGATCCTAAGGCAGCTGCCCCCTCCCTCCACTCCACCCCCTGAGCTGCTGGCCTCCTGAAGCCTCTTTTTGGTGGGCTTCTGATTTTACTGGGTCGGCCAAAAAGATCTTACGGACAAGTCCGAACGAATTTTTTGGCCAAACCAATAGACGGACTGCTCTGTTTGATCAAAACACAGTGAGCAATAATTCCATAGTGTTATCCCAATTATGGATATGTATTTAGTTTGATGTTCAGTATAAATTACATTAAACTGTATATTGTCCAGTTTGCCCCAGTTCTTTTTATTTTTTTTATTTTTTGGCTGTGTTGGGTCTTCTTTGCTGTGCAAGGGCTTTCTCTAGTTGTGGCAAGTGGGGGCTACTCTTCGTTGCGGTGCGTGGGCTTCTCTTGCTGCGGAGCACGGGCTCTAGGCTTATGGGTTTCAGTAGTTGTGGTGTGTGGGCTCAGTAGTTGTGGCTCACAGGCTCAGTAGTTGTGGCTCGCGGGCTTAGTTGCTCCACAGCGTGTGGGATCTTCCTGGACCAGGGCTCTAACCTGTGTCCCCTACGTTGGCAGGCGGATTCTTAACCATTGCACCAGGGAAGTCCTGCCCCAGTTCTTTTTAAAAGTCATCCTGGATAGAACTTAACACTTGCCAGGTACAACTGTGAACCTTCACTTTTCCTTTTCAATTTAATGCACTTAAGAGTTAATCAGATGAAAAGTGAATTAATAATTTATAATGATTATGGAAATAGTTTGATGTTTATTTTTTAATTATAATTTTCATGTGTCCTTTTTACAAATAATATTGTTTCCTTCTTGAGTGACTTTTTTCTTTCTTATTAAAAAAAATCAATCCACCTTATTAGATAATTGGTCATTTTCACAAGGAAGGATCCAATGTTTGATTTAGTTGGGAACATGTATTAAAAAAAGCAATTTTTTTCTTAATGGGAAGGTGGTGTTTAAAAGTATATTTCAGTACAGCTGATCTGAAGGAAAGAAAATGTTATTCAAATAGTTATGTAACACCTGGGATCCGAGTTGTGTGCACACAACTTCAGGGCTTTCAAATTCCCAATCTCTTCACACTTACATTCCTAAGACAAGACGCCTAAAATAACTCAAACAGTTTGGCATTACATAATCACTTTTCATGACAAGTCAGAAATTTAAAATTTTATTTTCGTATCTCACCTTATTCTCTCATAAACTCTAACTAAAATGGAAAGATGTCATTCACCCAACATAAGTCATAGCTTTGAGAATGCTTCCTAGGGACATTGTGGTTCAGCATTAACACGTAGGGTCAGGATTACACAGAATTGTTTCTGACACCGCATGGGTTGATATTATTTTCTCTACAAGTTTTTGGGGGTCACTGAAAATTCATGAAATTTTAATTTAATAATAAACCCCAGGTAAAATATAAATCTCCTTAAATGAAGGAAAGAACAAGAGGTTCATGGATGTTCCCTTCATTCATCATTAAAGTGACACATTTTGGCATCTTTGAACGACACTGGCTGCAAATAAAACACTCAGTGTCAGTGACCCAAGGAAGAAATAGTCTGTTTCACATTGTGTCTACCATGGGTAAAATGTAATGATCCTTTTGCAATTCTCAGCAATATTCTACAATAATAACCAAAATTGGAGTGCCAGTGTCAAATCATGGGATGAGGGTACAAGGAGAAGTCCACACCAGTGAGTTAAAGTGCTTTCTTCTTTGACGAGGGTTTTTGCCTGCTGGTCTCTGTGCAACTGACTCCTTTCTGTTGTTCCTGATGCAATGATGGGGCATTTGTTCCTGACCAGGCCCATCATGTAACTGTCATACCAAATAATCTAAAATGCTGAAATGACCATTTAATGGGTATTTTTATTTATAGGTAGCTTACAGTTTTTTATATTATTTACATACTCGAGTCATTCATTCTTTCGTCTTCTCTTCTGATGAAAGCAACACGCTGGCACCGACCCACCGATAGAGAGCAAGCTATCCTGTTCACTCAGGATGATTCCCAGAGGCCTTCAAAACAGAAGTGATTCTGAGATACGTATGACCTTCTTTTCTGCTGAAATTTCAACTCGGCTTCACTGTTGACTATCACGTGATTGCTTCTCCAGGGTCTATAGCGACGAGTATGATTGTTTTTATAAGTCAAGGTAAGAGGGATGCCAAGCTCAGGCCGTCAAGTCATGTACTTGGCTTTGCTCATCATGCCGGAGCTGGGAGCAGCAGAGGCAGTAGCCTGATTGCCTAAAAAGAGAGGGTCCAAACAAGCCACCTTGGCGGCAAAGAACGAGTGAATGCAGTGAAGAACAGCAAATAGGTTCGAAAATTCCAGCTCCTGAAAGGGAGAGAGAGGTGGTCACGTGAAATAGAAACCAGCGTCCTGAAAATAAATGGAGAATAACTACACCACTAGATAATAGCCAGAGCTTTTCTTTCAAGTGCAATAAACTTAACTAGAATCAATGACATCTAACTTATGGAAACTGTAGGCATTATTGTTCAATACGTTACTTTCAAATGCATTGCCAATTTACTTCAAAATACGGTGGCCCGAGAGTCAGAAGAACTAAGCATTCTTATCACCCATGAGCGTCTTTTCAATATTGATAAATGCTGCATATATTTGGCCAGATTAAAATTCTACTTTTGACATAGTGTAAGTAAAGAGAAACAGCAGCTTTAAAAGCACTTTTATCTCTTTACACACAATTCAAATGAAAAATTTGGATTGGAATAATTATTCTTCACTACTATCTAGAATAAGTTGCTGTTTGTCATAGGACAATGAATATGAAATACTGAGAGCAAGGGGATATGAATGTTCAAGGCACCAGAAGCCAAATGGTTCACTTCCAAAATATAATGAATGCATTCATTTTAAATTTAATTAATTCTGATTAACATACTTGGTTGTTAAAAAAATGTTAGCCAGGGCCCACTAACTGTTTGGAGTTTTGGAAATATATTTCCCATTTGGGTACTTAAGGAAATGTAGCACCAACCAGTAGCACCAAATGATATATATATTGAAATGAAAATAGAAAGAAGTTACTTCAAACCACAAATGATATCAGATTAGCTGTAAAATCATGAGTTGGTGCTCAGGATAGGTTTCGAAAACTGATGTCACAAGTATTTTTATGAAAAACCATCAATAGTCCCATAAAAATGATCTAATTCCAAAAGGATTGAGAGAAGAAGAATAAAAATATGTGCTTGATGAGGTCTATTTGATAAACTTGTCACAGAGAGGATAACTAGAGCGTAAGAAGCCATGTGGAATTGCTGACGAAACTGACGCTATATCAATACATAGTAATAAAGGATGCAGAATTGCAAGTAATAGGCACATTGCTGATGGTGTTTTCAATTCATGGTATGTGGCAATGGAAAATAATATAAAGTATTCATTCACTTAGGACATATTGTAATATCTGTCGTGTACCAAGGAACTATTTCAATAAAATAGTTCACTTCATTAGTACTTTCTCAGATATGTAATAGGAGGACAATAGGCCATAATATAGATTCATAGTTCGGTACAACGTAGCTATGCTGTCAGAGTGATTCCCTCCAAAACTTCAGAATATCTTAGTCGGTTTCCCATGGCAAATGTTAAAACAGCAAAGATCTGGTTTAACTATTTTAAATTCCTAAAATGATTGCAACTCAAAATGATTTTACTCAGTCATTATGATTTCAGGAGTCGTATTTTTAGCAATCTGCTTCATGTCACCGCGATGTGTTATTGGTCACCTAGCAGGTTTCCTCTGGCCTTAATTCAACCCCAAATTCGCCCCTTCTTTCTTTATGCAGCTGCTTTATTTCAGGTGCAGACTTTGAATACGTTCAGCGTCAACCCCTAAAAATCCACCAGCTGTAAAAAGGATGGGAAAGTTCTGGAAAGCGTGAGATATGCTTGTATATTATTAAAAAACAAAACAATAAAAAACATACAATTTACACTTGGTGAAGGGGAGAATACTGTTGAGAGTTGCAACTAGGCAAAAATATAACAACTTTTTCTCAAAAATAATTTTGCCATACTTTATTAGATTGGAGATTACATCTTGGTTGTCAAAAAACAAATAGTCTAAATATATAGATATTTGGGGGATGATTAATATTTTCAGTGATTCATACCTTGTCAAGTATATGTCAGTTATTTGATGCAGACTGGCACTTTCAAATTTTTACGCCTTTTTTTGGATGTGGGTAGGCAGGAAATGACAGGTAATTAGAAGATAAAACAAGAGGCAGAGATGTGTTCAAGTTTGGTCCTTGATTCCAGAGTCAACTCATCTTCCCTCGGGCTCAGTAGTCACCTCTGGTCATCACATCCACTCCTAAGGCTTCGATTTGCATTTCTGTATACACTAGTAACACTCTTTCCCTCATTTCTAATGTAAATTCTGACCTGCAGAATTTACCTATCTACGGAGCATCCACAGGTGACGCCACCAAGCTATTTACCATCTCCTTGTAATAAAGCTCTTCTGAACCCCAGGAATCTCACTAAACATAATTCTCCTCAAGATTTAATCATTCATTAATTCAGTGAATATTTATTGAGTGTTTACTATGCATCTAGTCTTTTTTTTTGGTGAAAAGATAAAGTAGTGAGCAGAACAGACAGAAAAAATGGTCTAATGGGAGTTACATTCTTGTGGCAGGAGACAACATATAAGGGCATAAACAAGTTAAATATAATATTTCTGAATATAATAATAAGTATACTCCAGAAAATAAGGCATGGAAGAGAGCAGAGTGTGGGAGGGCATGCAGGACAGGGAAATCCATATTGTCCTGGAGGTGAAACCTAACGGGACAAAGGAGTAAACCACCTGGATATTTGTGAGAGAAACATTCCCGGCAGAAGTCAATTTCAAAGGCCCTGCGATAGAGACATTCTAGGAGAGCTTGAGGAAAGCCAGGGACCATCAGTGCTGGGATGGAGTGAATTATGGAGTAATTAATAGGAAATGAGGTCAAAGATATAACTCCGGCCAGAAAATGTAGTGCAGACGAGCCCTTTATGAGCTTTACTCTGACTGCCACGGAAACCACTGGAGACTTTTCAGCACAGAGTGGCAAGAATTGGTATTGAGTATTAAAATGATAACTCTGGCCACACTGTTGATAATAAACTCTCTGGGAATAAGATTGAAAGAAGGGAAGTTGTAAAGTTTCCAGTTAAAAAATGTGTGGGATTGACAGTAAAATTGAGTCAAGGATGATTCCAAGATCTTTGGTTGAGCATCTGAAAGGAGGATTTTCAAATCATATATCTGATAAGGGCTTACTATCCAAAACGTATAAAGAATTCATATAACTCAACAGCAAAAAAACGAACAATCTGACGAAAGAATGAGCAGAAGATATGAATAGACATTTTTTCAGAGAAGACATGTAGATAGATGGCCAGCACATACATGGAAAGATGATTAGCATCAGTCATGATCAGAGAGATGAAAGTCAAGCCCACCGTGACACAGCACCTCACACCTGTTACAGCAGGAATCACCAGCGCAGTTTGCTGTAGTCTTACAGAAATTGCTGCTAACTGTTTTTAGTACATACCTTGGGATGGGTTTTCCCAATGAACAAGTTCTGAGTCACGTCAAGTAATGACAAGCACTGTAAATATGGGCTTCCCCAGGGAGCTTCCAGATAGATCCAATAATTACTGTTTTCATAATCAAATAGTTAATTTTTCAGGTCAAAATTCAGTTTATTTTTTTCCATTTTCAAATGCTTTCATGACTTCTGTAATTTTCCTTTTTTTTTTTTATTATGAGATGATAACACCAGACCTGGTTATTTTGAGTTACTTTACCTCCTTGGAAAATGCTTTCAAGTGTATCTTTATTCTTAAAATTCTGATTTTCAAACTGTTTTTACTTATATTAAATAAAAATACAATTACATTTCTTCTATAGATAAATGGTGACTTTGGCAAAAAGGAAGAAAAACGCATCATACCATGGACATGTTCCCTTTAAGAGCTACTTGTTTTGGAGGTGGTTAATATATTTGTTTTACCTAAAAAATGCCAGTTTAAGTTTTCTAGTTTTTACCAAGTTAGAGAATAATTTGGATTCTTAACACACATGGGTAAATAAAAGTCAATATCCTTATGGAGAATATAAGAGGCTTGAAAAATAAATTATGTATAAGGAGAAAAAACCTTCTCAGTGAGAAATAAACACGATTCAGAACCCTCATGATTCCCAGGGGTTTAGGAGCTCTTTTAAAGGTAGAGGAATATCTTGTCCAGAGTTCTCCTTTATCACATATTACTTTTCCTAACCCAATCGTTTGAAATAAAATTTTAGATGAAATAAGTGGTATATAACTCACACAGACACACACACAGACACACACACACAATTACTAATTTCCCCGATTTATTTCCAGCTGCTCCAGTTTCTTCTATACTATGAGGCATCACCAAACAGGATTGATGAAGGACCTGCATTACCAAACAGGAGCGTGCCCTGTCCTCACTTTTCTTCCCCATAATCTAAACAGCTGGGGCTCTGGAGAGTTTGCAGTGAAAGCAAAAAGGTCTTGGCGTTTCAGAAAACCTTTGGTTCCAGATGCCAAAAAGAGTCAGAAATTGTGAAAAGCAGGATAAGTAGGAAGCCGATCCTTCATCTTTTATGCCGAGGGAGATCCTTCATCCTCAATACCTGCCCAGTTTTGTGAATATTAAACGTCCTAATTTATGAGACCTCAATTGCCAAATAGGAATTTGCTTAGATGACTGGTTATTTTCTTCCAAAAGGCAAATTTCAGCACATCATGAGTTCTTCAGTGAGATCTTTGACAGATGCTTACTGAGCATACAAAATGTTCCATTCACAGTGTTATATATTCAGTTTTTACCTTCAAACCAGGGAACATACTGTCCCAAGGGCAACCCTTTTAGGCAGACACTTATCCACAATTTATAATGAGAAAATGAAGCTTTATAGAGAATAGCTGGAAAGTAGCCTTACTGGAACTCAATCCTCAATTTCTGATTTAAGTCTTACTAAACCTTATATTGTGCGAGAAGGTCTCTTATGGCAGCTTGAAGTCTCTGAGGCCATGGAGATTGGGGGCAGGAAAGGGTTTTGGGGAAGAAGTCTATTTAGAAATGTTTCCAAACTCTGTATGGTTCCACTAAATAAAAAAGCAATTTTCTTTTTCTTTCTCTTATTGTGCAAAAAGCACTGCCTTGGCTGCCAGACCTCAAATCCAGTAATTTAGGATTAATATGCTGTACACACTCGTTTAGGAAGTATTATAACAGTGTTTTCATGGGGGGAGTGGTCATGAATTTCAATGAATACAGCAACAACAATGCTTTCAGAAGGCAGCCTGTTTTGAAGTCAGGGGATTGTCTAGCCATATTATCAAATTACAATTTTAAAATGGGTATACCTAAAGATAATAAATGTTAAAACTAACAAACAAAAACTGTATTTTTTACCTGGAAAATTTAGCTATGGACACAACTATGAGTATATGGTAGTAATCCTTGATGTACTAGTACCTATACTCACAATATCAATTAAGCACTTTTTTTTTTTTTTTTTTTTTTTTTTTTTTTTATGCGTTACGCGGGCCTCTCACTGTTGTGGCCTCTCCCGTTGCGGAGGACAGGCTCCGGACGCGCAGGCTCAGCGGCCATGGCTCACGGGCCCAGCCGCTCCGCGGCATGTGGGATCTTCCCAGACCGGGGCACGAACCCGTGTCCCCTGCATCGGCAGGCGGACTCTCAACCACTGCGCCACCAGGGAAGCCCTTAAGCACTTTTTAAAAAGTACCCAATACAGTAAAATGAGCTTTTTAATAAATTGTCAAATAACTACAATATTACCCATGATTTCAATTGGGAACCATTCCTCTGTTCTACTAGGAAAGTTCTGGGAAGTTTAATGAGGCTTTGGAAAACAGATGGGAAATGTATTAAGCTTTCTGAGTAACGAAGTGAGAATTTATGAATTTCTACTTTCAGAGAAAAAAAATGTAACAGGCTTTTGTATTATAACATTGTCCTTCTATAGCTATAAAACAACAAAAGCAACAACAAAAACAAAAAAGTCTGTTCCCCCAACTCCCGTCTTTTTTCAGTATTTCTGAGACTTTTCACAACCAAAAATTTAAACGCTACTTAGAACTTTTAATCTTGTAATACATATGGCAACTCAAACACTCATATTCCCCAAACAAACAATATCTCTTGTTAAATAAACTCTGGTTGTAATGTATTTGCCTTGTAACCGGGAATGTATTAATGTACTATTAGAGCGTGTTTTATTTAAAGTTGTCTACTTATCACATACAGCAAGATCTGAGTCCATTTGCTAAATCACTTTATCACTTTAAAAATCATTTTTTAAAAAAAAGAAACGCTGCAACAGTGTCCATATTTAAAACATTGGCTCAAGTTTTCTTTTGTAAAGCTTTATTTTGATATTTTAGACATATACCACTGTATGTATTTAAGGTGCATGACTTGATGTTCTGATACATGTATACGTTGTAAAAAGTGTACCACAGTCAGGCTAATTTACATACCATCACCTCTATAACTACTATAGTGTGTGTTGGGGGTGGTTTATTTACCATCTATCCTCGCTGCAAGTTTCAAGTATTCAGTATTGTTACGTACAATCATCACATTATACGTTAGCTCTCTATTAATCTTATCTAACTGAAGCTTTGTTCCCTTGGACGAACATCACTCCATTTCCCTCCCCCTCCCCCTGAGCCCCTGGCAACCACCATTCTACTCTCTGCTTCTGAACGTGACTATTTCAGATGCTACACGTAAGTGAGATCACGCTGCATTTCTCTTTCTGTGTCTTGCTTATTTTGCTTAGCATAATATACTCCAGCTCCATCCATGTCACAAATAACAAGATGTCCTCTTTCTGTAAGGTTGAATAATATACCTCTATCCCTATGTATCTATCCATCTACCTGATCTATTTTCTTTATCCATTCATCTATTAAAGGACATTTAGGGTTTTTGCCATGTCTTGACTATTGTGAATAGTGCTGTAATGAACATGGGGGTGCAGATATATTTTCAAGATACAGATTTCATTTTATTTGGAAATATACCCAGAAGTAGAATTGCTGGGTAATGTGGCAATCCTATTTAATTATTTTGAGGAATATTCATACTGTTTTCCATAAGAGTTGTACCAATTTACATTCCCGCCAGCAGTACACAGGGTTCCCTTCTTCACATCCTTGCCAACATTGTTATCCTTTGTCCTTTTGATAATAGTCGCCCTAATTGGTGTAAGGTGATATCTCATTGTGGTTTTGATTTGCATTTCCCTGAGAACTAGAAACATTGAGCAACTTCTCGTATATTTGTTAGTTATTTAAGTTTCTTTTTTTGAGAAGTGTCTCTTAGACCCTTTGCTCGTTTTTAACTGAGTTATTTGTAATTTTGGTATTCAGATGTATGAGTTCCTTATATATTTTTGAAATTAACTCTTTATTGGATATATGGCTTGCAAATAATTTTTCCCATTCTGTAGAGTGCCTTTTTATTTTTTAAAAAAATTATTTTCTTTGCTGTGCAAAGCTTTTTAATTTAATATAGTACCACTTGCCCACTTTGGCTTTTGTTGCCTATTCTTTTGGAGTCATATCCAAAATATTATTGACAAGACCAATGTCAAGAAGTTTTTTCCCTATGTTTTCTCCTAGGAGTGTTATGGTATCAGGTATTATATTTAAGTCTTTAATCCATTTTAAGTTGGTTTTTATGTATGGTGTGAGATAGTGGTCCAATTTCCTTCTTTTGCATGTAGCTGTCCAGTTTTTCCAGCATCATTTTTTAGAGACTGTCCTCTCATTGTGTGTTCTTGGAACCTTTGTCAATGATCAGTTGACCATAAATGTGTGGGTTTATTTCTGGAATCTCTATTCTGTTCCATTGGTCTATATGTCTATATTTATACCTGTACCATACTGTTTTGATTACTATAGCTTTGTAATACAATTTTAAGTTAGGAAGTGTGATGCCTCCAGCTTTGTTCTTCTTGCTCAAGATTGCTTTAGCTATTTGGGGTCTTTTGCAATTCCATATGAATTTAGTGTATTTTCTATTTCTGGAAAAATTATCATTATGATAGGTATTTCACTGAATCTATAGATCACCTTGGGTAATGTGGATATTTTAGCAATATTAATTCTTCCATTTCATGAACATGGGCTGTCTTTCCTTTTTTTTGTGTCTTTTAAAATTTCCTTCCTCAATGTTTTATAAACTTCATTGTACAAGTCTTTCACCTTTTCAAGTTAATTCCTAAGTAATTTATTCTTTTTTGTTGCTATTGTGCATGGGATCGTTTTCTTAACTTCCCTTTCAGATAGTTCCTTGTTAGTGCATAGTGATGCCACTGACTTTTATATGTCAATTTTGTATCCTATGACTTTGTAAAATTTGTTTATTAGTTATAACAATTTTTATGGTGTCTTTAGGTTTTTTTAAATATATATATATGATAATGTCATCTGCAAACAGAAATAATTTTACTTCTTTCTTTCCAATTTGGATGCCTTTTATTTCCTTTTCTTGCCAAATTGCTCTGGCTAGCACTTTCAATACTCTGTTGAATAGTAGTGACATGAGTGGGCATCCTTGCCTTGTTCCAGATCTTAGAAGAAAGAGTTTCAGTTTTTTCCTATTGATTATGATGTTAGTTGTGGGTTTTTCAAATATAGCCTTATTGTGTTGAGGGATGTTTCTTCTGTACCTATTTTGTTGAGACTTCTTATCATGAAAGGATATTGAATTTTATCAAATGCTTTTCTGCATTTATTGAAATATATTTTTTAACCTTTTATTCTGTTAATGTGGTGCATCACATTGATTGATTTTTATATGTTGAACCGTACTTATTTCCTGGGCATAAATTCCAGTTGGATATGTTACATAATTCTTTTAATATGCTTTCAAACTTGACTTGTTAATATTTCATCAAGGATTTTTCTATCAGTGTTAATCAGGGATACTGGCCTGTAGTTTTCTTTTCTAATGCTGTCCTTGTCTGGATTTGGAATCAGGGTGATGCTGGCTTCATAACTTCATTTTAGGAGTGTTTTATATATTTTAGAAGGGTTTAAGAAAGTTTGGTATTAACTCTTATTTGAATGTTTTTTAGAGTTGACCTATGCAGCCTTTTGGTCCTGGGCTTTTCTTTTTGGAAAGTTTTGCTTACTATTTGTAATCCTTGTTTGTTATTATTCTGTTCAGACTTTCTATTTCTTCTTGATTCAGTATTTAGTTTTTATGTCTCTAGGAATTTATCAGTTTCTTCCTGGTTATCCAATTTGTTGGTGTATCCTTTTTTATTTCTGTGTTATCCATTGTAGTGTCTCCTCTTTCATTACTGAATTTATTTATTGGAGTATATCTCTTTTTTCTTTATCTAAGAGTTTTTAAATTTTGTTTTTCTTTTAAAAAACTACAACTCTTAGATTTACTGAAAGTGGGATATTGAAGTCTCCTACTATTGTTGTGTTTCTGTCAATTTTTCCCTTCAGATCTGCCAATATTTTTATATATTAGGTGCTCTGATGTTGGATGCATATATATTTACAATCATTGTAACTTTTTGTTGAATTGACCCTAATGCCCTTCTCTATCTTTGGAAAATTTTTGTTTTAAAGTCTATTTTGTCTTATACCAGTATAGTATTTGAGATAAGGTCATATCTTGGACTATAAGAAAAAGAAAAAAAAAGTGAAATCATATGGAGTATGTTCTCTGACTAACTGTATAAGACTAGTAATCGATTCTATAAATATAACAAAAATCCCCAGATACTTAGAACATAGACATCACACTTCTAAAAAGAAAATCCACCTGTCAAAGACGAAGCCTTGAGGGAAATTAAAAACACATTGAATTGAATGAAAACAGAAATACAATATATCAAAATTTGTGGAATGCAGTGAATGCAGTTCTAAGAAGGAAATTATTGAATTAAACGTTTATGTTAGAAACAAGGAAGTTTAAAGTTAACAATTTAAAAATTCCACCATGTGAAATCAGAAACAGAAGAGCAATATAAATCCAAAGCAACCAGAAAGAAGTAAATAAGAAAGATAAGAGCAGAATTCATTAAACTGATCACAGAACTCAATGGAGAAAATAAATGAGAAAGTAATCCTGGTTCTTTGAATAGTCTCTAGCAAGACTGACAGAAAAAGAGAGAGAAGGCATCAATGACTAGTATCAGGAATGACTCAGGGGTGTCATAACAGAATCTGCAGACTTCAAAGTGACAATAAGGGAATACTATGGAAAATTCTACACACACAAATTTGACAACTTAGATAAAATTAATGAAGACCTTGGAAAGTAAAAATTACCACAAATCATCTGATAAGGATAGATAATTTGAATAGCTATTAACTAAGTAAGTTAAATTCTTAATTTTTAAAAATCCCCAAAATGAAATCTCCTGGCCCAGATGGTTCCACTAGAGAGCTCTACTAAACCTTAAGGAAAGAATCAACAATCTGTATATCTTCTTTGGAGAAATGTCTATTTAGGTCTTCTGCCCATTTTTGGATTGGGTTGTTTGTTTTTTTGATACTGAGCTGCATGAGCTGCTTGTAAATTTTGGAGATTAATCCTTTGTCAGTTGCTTCATTCGCAAATATTTTCTCCCATTCTGAGGGTTGTCTTTTGGTCTTGTTTATGGTTTCCTTTGCTGTGCAAAAGCTTTTAAGTTTCATTAGGTCCCATTTGTTTATTTTTGTTTTTATTTCCATTTCTCTAGGAGGTGGGAGGTGGTTCAAAAATGATCTTGCTGTGATTTATGTCATAGAGTGTTCTGCCTATGTTTTCCTCTAAGAGTTTGATAGTGTCTGGCCTTACATTTAAGTCTTTAATCCATTCTGAGTTAGACATTTCTCCAAAGAAGATATACGGATTGCCAAAAAACACATGAAAGAATGCTCAACATCATTAATCATTAGAGAAATGCAAATCAAAACTACAAAGAGATATCTCACACTGGTCAGAACGGCCATCATCAAAAAATCTAGAAACAATAAATGCTGGAGAGGGTGTCGAGAAAAGGGAACACTCTTGCACTGTTGGTGGGAATGTAAATTGATACAGCCACTATGGGGAACTGTATGGAGGTTCTTTAAGAAACTAAAAATAGAACTACCATATGACCCAGCAATCCCACTACTGGGCATATACCTTGAGAAAACCATAATTCAAAAAGAGTCATGTACCAAAATGTTCATTGCAGCTCTATTTACAATAGCCAGGACCTGGAAGCAACCTAAGTGTCCATCAACAGAGGAATGGATAAAGAAGATGTGGCACATATATACAATAGAATATTACTCAGCCATAAAAAGAAACGAAATTGGGCTTCCCTGGTGGCGCAGTGGTTGGGAGTCCGCCTGCCGATGCAGGGGACACGGGTTCGTGCCCCGGTCCGGGAAGATCCCACATGCCGCGGAGCGGCTGGGCCCATGAACCATGGCCACTGAGCCTGCGTGTCTGGAGCCTGAGAGGCCCACGTACCGCAAAATAAAAAAAAAAAAAAAAAAAAAAAAAAAGAAACGAAATTGAGTTATTTGTAGTGAGGTGGATGGACCTAAAGTCTATCATGCAGAGTGAAGTAAGTCAGAAAGAGAAAAACAAATACCATATGCTAACACATGTATATGGAATCTAAGAAAAGAAAAAAAAGGTCATGAAGAACCTAGGGGCAAGATGGGAATAAAGACGCAGACCTACTAGAGAATGGACTTGAGGACACAGGGAGGGGGAAGGGTAAGCTGGGAGGAAGTGAGAGAGTGGCATGGACATATATACACTACAAAATGTGAAATAGATAGCTAGTGGGAAGCAGCTGCATAGCAGAGGGAGATCAGCTCGGTGTTTTGTGACCACCTAGAGGGGTGGGATAGAGAGGGTGGGAGTGAGGGGGACGCAGGAGGGAAGAGATATGGGAACATATGTATATGTATAACTGATTCACTTTGTTATAAAGCAGAAACTAACACATCATTGTAAAGCAATTATACTCCAATAAAGATGTTAAAAAAAAGAAAGAATCAACAAAAATAGTACACAATATCTTCCAGAAAGTAAAAGAGGAGGAATATTTTCAACTCATTTTATAAAGACAGTTTGTCCCAATACCAAAACCAGGCAAAGACAGTACCAAACAAAGCAAAATAAAATAAGCAAAAAACAACAACAAAAGAACCTACAGACCAAATCTCTCATAGATGTAAAAGCAAAAATCCTTAAAATTTTGAGAAATAAAATTCAGCAGTATATATAAAAATTCCACATCACTAAGTACGGTTTATTCCTGAAATGTAAGACAGGGTCAGTATTTGAAAATCAATGAACATAAACCACTACATTAGCAAGCTAAGCAAGAAAACTGACATTGTCGTATTAACTGATACCCATTCATGGTAAAAACTTTCAGAAAAATGGAGATAGAGGGGACCTAACTCAACCTGAGAAAAAAGTTTCTATTAGACCACTAAATTTAACAGCATACTTAATGGTGGAAAGCTAAATGACTTTCCCCTAAAATAAGGGAGAAATGAAGAATGTCTGCACTCATCACTGGTATTCAATATGGTATTTAAATTTGTAGGCAGCAAAATAGGCAAGAAAAAGATCGTAATGTGATACGGATCTGAAAAAAGGAACATATCTCTCCTGATTTGCACATGGCTTAATAATCTGTGTAAATAAATGCAAAGAATTTAAAAAATCGAAAATAGAAACAAAAGACCTAGAACTAAGTGCATATATATATATATATATATATATATATATATATATATATATATACGTGTGTGTGTGTGTGTGTATATATATATATACAGGATTCAGGATGCAATGTAAATATATAAACATTAATTATATTGCTACATAGTAGCATTAATAGTTGAAAAATAAAATTTTCAAAGTATCATTTACATTCCCCCCCAAAAAAGAAGAAATGATTTACCTAAATGCCAATCTAACAAAACATGCATAGGATTTATATGATGAAAACTACACAATACTGAAGAAATAAATCAGAAGGTCAAAAAATAGAAAAATATTCTGTTTTCATTGCTTTAAGAAATCAACATAGTAAAGACATCAGTTCTCCTGAAATTGATATATAGATTATGCCATCCCTACCGAAGGGGCAGTGACATTATTCATAAATACAGAGAAGGTAATTGTAAAATGTCTGTGGAAATACAAAGCAACTAGAACAGCTAACGCATTCTGAAAAATAACAGTATAGTGAACAGAATCATCCATTTCAAGGATTATTATATAGCTACTCTATCCAAGAATGTATAATACTGGCAAAGAGAAAGATGCAAGAAACAGCACCACAGAGGTAGGACCAAGTAATTTTCAATGAAGCTGCTAAAATAATTCAATAGAAGAAGAATGGTCTTTACAACAAATGATGCTGTTGTAACTGGATAACCACAGGCAAAACAGAGAAGGTCAGCTAAGCCCCACAACTTACAGAAGAAAAATGAACTCAGATGTGTCATATATTTAACTGTAAATGGAAGGCTTATAAGACATTTTGAAAATAGCATAGGAGAAAACCTTTGGCACCTGTGACGTGCTGAAGAATTTTTGACATGACACCAAAATTATAATTTTTAAGAGAAAGAGCTGATAAACAGGGTTTGTAAAGTTTTTAAAAATTTTTCTGCAAGATACCCTGTTAAAAAGATGAAAGATAAATTAAAAAATGAAAGAAAATATTTGCAAACAACACATCTAACAAATCCTCATATACAAAATACATAATAACCCATAAAACTCTAAGTAAAACAAATCACAAAATACAATTCGAAAATAGGCAAAAAACGGGAAAAGACATTTCATCAAAGGGAACATATATAGAGAGAAAATAGTCATGTAAAATGTTATTCATCACTGCTAGCCTTCAGGAAAACGCAAATTAAGACTATGATGAGAACTGCTAAAATAAAAAGTAGTGACCATTTCAAATGCTGGTGAGGATGTAGAGAGACTGAGTTTCTCATACATTGCTGGTGGGAATGTAAAATGTCACCACTACTTTGAAAAGCAATTTGGCATTTTCCTTAAAACGAAATAAACATTTTCCATATGACTGAGCAACTGCCCTCCTGGGCATTTATCCCAGAGAAATGAAATGTCATGTCTACCTAGAAGCGTGTACACTATTATTCATAGCAGCAATAACTAAACACTGCAGTCAAATGTCCCTCAGCAGATAAATGGTTAAACAAAATGGGGTCCATATCACGGAATACTACTCAGCAGTAAAAAGGAACAAACGATCAATATGCAGACAGAGGGCATTATGCTCAGCGAAAAACGTCATCTCGGGATTTCACAGTGTACGTTTAATCTATACAATATTCTCAAAATGACAAAATTACAGAAGTGAAAAACAGATCAGTGGCTTCTAGGAACTAAGAACGGTGGGAGTCAGGGGTGTGTATAAAGGGCAGCATGAGGAAGATGGTTGTGTATTTGATTGTGGATATGGGCGCACAAATTTACACATGCTATAACTGATGTGAAATATACACGTATTGTGTCAATGTTAAAATTCCTGCTTTTTATATTATACTATAGTTACATAAGGTTTACCCACTCGGGGAAACTGGATGAAGGGTACAGAGAACATCTAATTTTATAACTTCCTGTGAGTTGGAAGAGTTCACAAACACTTTTACATCCATATGGCCTTTAGCTTTGGCCTTGGTAACTGTGTTTACTTTTCCCAGAAGACATTTTTCTAACATGTTTTAAAATAAATATTTCTGCAGCATTTTATTTATGTTGCAGGAAAGTATAAATAAAACCAAGACTTTAAAAAATGAACGAAAGGAAATAATAATCAGAATAAACGATTCAGCACACCGCTACACAAAGTAAATTCCAGATACTTCTTCCTATCTTCCAACCTCCATCCATTCAGAGTATGACTACCTAATACTTCTTCCTATCTTCCAACCTCCATCCATTCAGAGTATGACTACCTAATACTTCTTCCTATCTTCCAACCTCCATCCATTCAGAGTATGACTACCTAATACTTCTTCCTATCTTCCAACCTCCATCCATTCAGAGTATGACTACCTAATACTTCTTCCTATCTTCCAACCTCCATCCATTCAGAGTATGACTACCTAATACTTCTTCCTATCTTCCAACCTCCATCCATTCAGAGTATGACTACCTAATACTTCTTCCTATCTTCCAATCTCCATCCATTCAGAGTATGACTACCTAATTTTGTTTGCCTAAATGAAAAAGAGACTGTGGAGAGTGACTCAACAACGTACCAGGAAATATTAAATGAAGTGAAACGCAGACAGTTATTACTTGCCTGATCCCAGGCAAGCATCAGGTTAAGCCTGACGATTGTATGTTGTAAGACACACTCCTTGTGCTTAAAAGTTCTTGGTCTAGTGAAGGAGGCACGCTAGTGAAAAATGACCACACAGAGTGGACACCAGTGTTACAACATACATAAATTAAGAGGAGTTATATTATAAATATACAGGAGAAGCTCCTGTCCCTGACTTGGAGACGGAGACACAGGCCAAACTTCCCACATTAAAATTATAAAAATTAATAGAAATGAACAAAACACAGAAACTGTCCAAAGCATGTGAAAAATGACACAAATTTGGGGTATGGTTATAAACTTGAATTTCTTAAATGTGGGAAGGACAAACAGTCTATATATGTTAAGTAATCACCTTTACTAACTTCTCTCCTAATAATAATACTGCTATTTTTTTTAATACTTCCTTAGTTGTTATGCTACATTCTTTAAAGATGAAATCATTCATCAGTGATTTACCGAGTGTCTTCCATACGCCAGGTACCAGGGGTATTTATTCCTTACACTTTCCCTGCAAGGTAGCAGTCATAATTTGGTGATGAATTGCCCCTGGGAATACAGCCAGGAAATGGTAAAGATGAGATTTTTTTTTTTACTCAAGGTTACCTGATCCTAATTTTCTTTCCACTATATCATGTTGCCTACTCTCTCATTAAAAAAAAAAGGGCTGCCCTAAACAGAGAAAACGTTGAATTCTCAAATGACATCAGTTCCAACCATAAGCCATGCTTACGACAGATGGTCGCATGAGTCCTGTGATGTGATACACAAAGCTGGCATTCTCCTTGCTTTCTTCCTGTGACGGTCCTTTTGACTACTGCTCACAAATTGCGGTTATAAGGTTATAGCATAGTTAGCAATTGTACTAGTTTTAATCTAATATAATTTCTATGATATTTGCCCAGGTGATACACACCAGTACGGCTAAACAATTCTATAGAGCTGGCCACTGTTCTGACTGGCGAGTGTCACTTGTTAAACAGTCTCCATATTTAATTTGGTGCTTTCAGTGTTGCCCGTGGAGGTGTTACTCTCTCTCATTTTATAGAAGGAGATGGCGACTTTAAAGAAGTTTGGCAACTCACCAATGGTCAGATTCTCCCACTGGTTTTAAGACTGCTCTTTTCACTATTTAAAAACCACTGCCTTGATATATGTATACATATAGCTGATTCACTTTGTTATACGGCAGAAACTAACACAACATTGTAAAGCAACTATACTCCAATAAAGATGTTAAAAAAAAATCACTGCCTCTAAATTCAAGAAAAACATTCAATAAATATCTTCTGAAACTATTTCTTATTAAATGAATTTATGAAATATTGCTTAAAACATTATAAACAGAAAAAGTAGTATTTAGAAGCTGGCAGACAACTAATGACTAGAAAAGTTAAGGAAGTATAATTAGGTGCATGTATAATAGGCACCACGTTAAACTGAAGCCTAAATACTACAGTTAGTAGTCATTTCACTGCATTTATCTTTTTTGCTTCATGTTGTCAACTAAGGATTTGTTAGCACTCTGAAAGTATCAGAAGAGAAGGAACTTATCAAATCAAACTTATCAACTAGTGGCTGACATGCCACGTTCGCCAGAAGAGTATAGAACTGACAACATTAACACCATTCACCCGTATTAGGATGTGTCCTGTGTGTGAAAGATTGGGAAATCCACCAAAAGCTAAAGATACATACTTTTGGACAACAGTAATGCACTGTTCATAGTGGCACTAAGAACCGGTTTGAAGAGCGGTGTAAGTGACACAGAGTAACGATCCACCCATGGCAGCCGGAGGGGAAAGCAGAGGTGCTGCAGCCCCATAGAAAGGTCTGCGCTTAGGGATGGGCTGTGATGGGGTGTAGATGTGAGAATTAGGAGACAAGCAAATGGACAGAGCGGGTGAAGTTACCCAGGCCTCTGTCCACACTGATGCGAGACAAATATAAGGCAAGACCACTTGGAACAGGGAAGCTTTAAAGAAACGCAGGAGGACAGGAGTCAGCAGAAAGGAGCTGCCTGCACAGCCCCCCTTAAACAGCCTGCAGCCCAGGAGGAGTCAGAGGCAAACATAAGGCAGGGGTGGGTATTCGTAGAGAGATTCAGATCAAGAGCTGAGGGGACTAAGGAGCAAATTCCAGACAAAAGCATGAGCTGATGTATAAGGCCAGAAAGGTATCGTCTTGTTAAAGGGAGAATGAGGGCCTCTGGTCTGGACACAGAGCAGGGCCGCAAGAGACGTGGACGGGAGAGTCAGGTGGGCTCGGTCCCTGGAAGGCTCTGAATGGCAGGCCAAGACTCCCCCTGGATTTAATACATACAGGAATGTAACAGAATTACGGTGATTTTAATCCAGAGTTGAAAATTTATGTCTCAGTTTTCATTTCCATAGAATTGATTTTTCACTTTGGTATTCATTATTTATTCTTTCTTCCCCACTGAAATAATATATTTATAACTCATTCTAACCCAAAGACTATGGCTGTGAATTTCACAGAAGGATAAAGGAAATCACTCAGATTTTGAATATTTACAAATATACATTCATAAGCACAAAAGTAGTGAATCTTTCTGATGAGTTAAAACAACATAGTTAATAAGTTTCAGAATACTGAAAATTTGCATGGAGCAAAGCAAAAAAATCATTCATTTATTCATTTTATTTAACATAGAATAACATGGGGAAAACATAAATTGATTAAAAAAATATTTTTCTTTGGGGATTTGTGTTCATATCTGAAGAGGGAATCAAAAATGATAAACTAGAGTCAGAATATTTTAAATTATTATTTAGAATGTGAAACCATCAAGAAGGTGACTGTTTTAGCTCCCGGAATATTATTTTAGTGTGACACAAATACAGTTCGTAGGGAATTAAAACTAAGGAATGCAACTTGTTGTGTGTAATTTATTTTAAGGTATGCGTTTCAGTGAAAACTTGCCATTAAAATCTTTAAGTGAATTTATTCTTTTGGCCATGCAGTATATTCCAAGGTAAAAACAGAGAACGTGTGTTTTCGCACTTTTGGGTTTCCTAAAGTTTCTCCCCTTTCTTTCTTAATGGCATTAATGTAGCTAGAGGTGATCTTTGTGATGAGTTTCAGTTTACCTTTGCTTCAATCTGTTTAGTATCTGGATTCTGAAACAAAAATTTGATTTTGCTCTTGCCGTCATCCGAAGAACCTTTAAGCTGAGAAAACTTGTACCTCCAAAGTACTGCCTAAAGGGAAAAAAAAAAAAACAAACATAGGCGAGTCAATGCAACTCATAGCTATATTCAAACCAAGAAATTGTTCTTTAACTGGTTAAAGGTAATCATATTGATTTAGTCCTATATCCCAGTATTAAAAAGTAAATGAAAATATACTTATCAAAGGCTTAGTATTCAATATATCCTTTAATTTCCTGAAATAACTTTGGTTCCCATGAAATTGTCATTTTAAACATATATAAGAATAAATCAATTTGCGTATCTGGTTTTACATTATCATGAAATAGAAACAAACTCACTTAAAGCCTAAGTCCATGCCAGTGAATCAGCAAAAGCACCTATTTTCCATTTCTTTTTTTTTCATCCATAGAAGCGATAAGGTGATTTTCAACCGATAATTCTGTAGAACTCTCTCTTGAAGCTCAAACTAATAACCCGTGTCTTTGTCAAGATGAAAGGTCAGCCTGAGTAACCGATCACAACGGAAACTTCCATGGTGCCCTCATGAGACAAACCAGCACGAACATCTCATGGGACCAGCCCCACCCATCCGCGGGGCCTCGGTCTAGAAGATCACGTGGCTAAACGCCATCTTCCCATGTGGCAGCAGCAGGTTTAGACAGTATGAGATCTACATGCTAATTTAAAAAGTTTACACTTTTAAAAGGATAATAAAATAGCAACATCATAAAGTCCTTAAAAATAAGGACGAGGAAATTCTCAGTAACATATAATAATGAGGCAAAATTAAGTTACACAGAATACTGCTCGTTTATTTATTCACCAAACATTTATGCTCTTATATATTAAGCATTTTATTATATATTTAAAAAGACACCGTCAGTTTTCTGAAGATATTAGTCTCTGTATAAAGAAGATGTCTTTGCTTTTGTTCTTACTATGAGGCTACACAATCTATACAGAAGCAATATCCAGTCATTACAAATCCTCTTAAATGTTTGCCTTAAGTCTATCACTATAAAGCATCTTTTAACAATAAAATTATCTGGGGAAATTAACTTTCTGGAAGAAAAATAGAAGAGTTATATCCTTTATCTCACAACTTCCTCTAAATAAAATCCTTTATGTTTTAAAAAGTGAAATAATTTAAACAATCCAGGAGAACTACGCGGTAGTAGGTAAGTGAGTATTTAGTAACTTTTGAAAAGAGGGAGTTCTAGATTTAGGACTAGTAAGAAATTATATATTCATTTGTACAATTAGGGTTAGGGTGAAAGAAAAACAACAAACAGTGGCAATATAGCAGGAAATACGGTAAAGTATAAGGAAAATCCTAACAACATAATAAGTAAAAAGACAGTACTACAGAGAAAAGTCATTGAAGAAAATGGAAAAACCATTACTATTTCTAATAAATACGAGAGCATGTTCAATCTCACTAGAAAAAAAGAGGAGTGTGGTAATATTACAATGACTTCGCTTTTTCCAAACGTTAAATTAGCAAAGATCACTGAAAATTAAAATAACTAAAGCTAGCAAGTTTATCTTGAAATATTTGTATAAAATTCCTGGGAACTGTGTGAGATTCTTTGGGGCAATAATTATAATATATACTAAAGCCATAAAAATGTGGATGTTATGTGATCCAGACATTCCCTTTCAAAAAATTAACTGTAAGGAAATACAATATATGAAAAATAAAGGAAAGTGTTAAACACCTTATTATTAATAAATATAAAAAAATGAAAACTGAACAATTTGCATTAAAATAATGCTCATAAGAGTCATGTATTTACATGGAAAATGCAATAATATGACTTTAAGGGGTACATAAGAACAGGAAAGCAGGTACGTGTGTTAAAACAAAGGAGCTTGTAGAAGGCTGCGGGGGAACGTCTGCCAGAAACATTATCATACACGGCTCAGGTCCTGACATTAACCTACCATGTGGTTTTGCACAAGAAACTATGTCTAGCTTGGCTTAACTGTAAAAGTAAAGGTTGCAAATTCTCAAATTATAATTATAACTTGAAATAATATTTCATATGTAGTCATAAAAGTAAACCAGGAATTTGCTATTTCAACTAGCCGACTTTTCCAAAGGCCAGACTTTAACAGCTGTTAAAGCTCATTATTTTAAAGAGTAACAAAATTAAGAATGCGGATGAGGCAGATACGGGAGGGAAGCCTGGAGACTTTTCGGAATATGGAGCATGGATCCTCGGCTGTGAGTAGATCGCGCCAAAAATGAATAAAGTAGTTAATGAATCTAATGATGGGCTGAAAGATTGGTCAGAGGTAACTCAGAGGTAACTCAGTAAACTAGTAAGACCTAGAACCTTCTAGGTAAACTGTGTGACTTAACATGCCATGAAACCATTAACACCAATTTGGAGGAATCTGAAAATATAATCAGTAAACGTTACACAGGTATAAAAATTGGCTTAATTCAAGAATCTTTGGAAATCCTAGTCTTTATACCTGTATTTTGTTTTTAAGATTCTGATAAACATTATGGCAACTATGTTATGAATATCAATGCTGAAAAAGATGAGCGGACACCACTGTTCTTAGACCATTCTATTTCTGTTGCCATAACGTTGTTGTAATATATTTAGATAAGTACATTTAAAATATCCTTTAAGCATAAATTTTTATGTAGATCAGATGACTCCCTTTCTAAATCAAATTTTGGACTTCAAGTTTTCTTGTTCATGTATCAAAATGAAGCTATTGATATTGATTTGTCTCTATTAGCAGAAGAACTTCACGATTAAATGATGTCATTTGTCTATCAATCTTTCAATTAGAAGATCAGTTAGCTTTAACTTCTTTTCCATTCAATTTTTGGAATCAAAGTAAAACTTCAGAAATTTCATTATGTCAAAATTGAAATATCTCTTACTCTGAATGTTACCATAAATTCAGTTAAAAACTTCAGCGTTGGATATGTTATTTGTTATTGCAACAATAATATGAATTTGTACTGTTGGTAGAGCACAGTGTTATGGTAATATCAGTATTTTCTTAAATTAAGAAACGTATGCAGCTAAAGTGTACTTGCATTGATTTTGGTGAATACGCCAGAAAACATATACTAACGTGAGAACTTATAAAGTGCTGTGAACTTTCCAACAGTAGAAGGGATATGATGTAAGCAAATAGTACATAGTATCTCCTGAACTCTGCAAGCCCAGGGGTCTCTGCCCTCTCTACATAACTTTAACCAAGGGGCGTTGGTTTTGGATTGGAAAATTCCTGCAACCGGTGGTAATCTTAATTTGTTGAACTTGATGGACAGCAAGTCCAAAAGGAGGGAAAGAAAGAAAACAAACAAAAAACTGATAGCAAATGTATGAAAACATTTCTGAGGATTTTTGAAATCTAGAATTCCACCCAAAGTCTTCAGAATAAATGGTCACAGGCCAGATTCTCATTTCCTCAGAAAAAGAAACTCATTTAACTTTGTTCAGCTAGCTTTATCCCATGGAATAGATTTCAAGAAACTATAAAAAAAATTTTCCCTATAAAATATACTATTTAATGGATTTTAGTAATAATGGAGCCAAAATACCTTACTAGTGGTATTTATTAAAACTTTTTTTTTTATTTTTAACAGTCAGAAACAGTGTTCAACTCAACATCCTGTCAGAATGACTATATGAAATGATAAATTTAAAATGTACCTGGCATTTTGAAGATGTCTTTAAATATTTTTAAGTGACTGAAACATGCAAGCAAAGATGCCGTACGTGTGGAGAACACAATAAGTCCCAGCATTTTCAATAGTTGTAAAAAAGTCACTGAAGATGGCTAAGAAACATGGTGGGTAATAGGAAAATATACAGTAAAAGGTTATCACCCAAAGCGCCCTCACAATTAAAGATTACAAAAGAAAATTCTGCAAAAGAAGCATTTGCCTCTGAACCACTCTTCATAATGCGTGCGCCGTCTTTAAATTACGGCAGGCTCTAACAATTTTGGAAAAAATAAAAGGAAATAATGCAGGCAAACAGATAACGCTGAAACCTTTGGATTCAATGCCAATTGGGTTTTATAATTTAAGGTCATCATTCTTAAACCAGTGAGAAATCTTTATAAACTATGCTTACAAACAGTGATTAATCCACTTATGATTGAAGATGAAATGCTCAAATATTATCAAGCAGAATATTCATGTGAATATCATAAGGCACATAGCATGGAACCCATCCCTCGTTCCTGACCTTGAGTCATTTATGGGCGGCCACATGGACTTCACTCAGGGCCTGTGAAGCATTCCATGTGTCCACTGCTGTCCTTCAATGGAATGTCATCTTTCTTACAGTGAGTGTGACGCTGGTCTAGACCCTTTCACATCCTCCCACTAATCCCTGCAATAGCTAGGGTACTGCCATTTTCCAGAGGATGCAATTAAGGAAACATCACGTACATTCATAGTATTTCACAACTATTAAGCGGGAATCAAACCCAAGTCGGCCATGCTCCATGGTTCCTACTTTTCTTTTAGCCCAACCTGCTTCTTTGGTTTTCTACAATTATTTGCCTGACCAAACATCAAAGACCCGTTGATTGAGCACGATTATAACTGAACTTCCATTGCAAATAGTCTGAAAGATCCTTAGAATAGAGGACAGACTCAGAGCCCCATTTGGTACAAGACACGAAACTCAGGAAAGTAATTTGCTGATCTTCTCAAGCATGGTCTGTTCTGAGTCATCATTGCTTCTTCTTTACAATGCTGTTGCTATTATAAGCTTCTTTCACTCTCTCTCTCCAAGTAAAAAGTGTCCCATAAGCTACCCATTTGTTTAAGATTCATGGTTAGAATTGGCTTAAAGTTTAGAAATGCCAGTGATCTAAAGAACTTCAGTGGGAAGGGAAAAGAAAAAGCTTTCCCTTCCTCCATATTTTCGACATTTACCACAGAGATTTTCCGAGCCGGCTGTAATCCCCCAGAGACGGGTGGCAGAGCGGGCTGCAACTGAGGGACTCAGGTTAGCAAATGAATCAAGTGTTTGTATGATATCGTGTTCCTTAGTTGCAGACTATTCAAAAATATAATTCATCAATTGTATGTCTATAAATGGAAAGGGAAGCTGCACAAATGAGATGAAAAACTTACATGCCGAACAAAATAGGCAAACCAATCTCTAGGGCTTCCCTGGTGGTGCAGTGGTTAAGAATCCGCCTGCCAATGCAGGGGACATGGGTTCGAGCCCTGGTCCAGGAAGATCCCACATGCCGTGGAGCAACTAAGCCCGTGCGCCACAACTACTGAGCCTGTGTGCCTAGAGCCCGTGCTCTGCAACAAGAGAAGCCACCGCAATGAGAAGCCCGCGCACCGCAACGAAGAATAGCCCCCGCTCGCCGCAACTAGAGAAAGCCCGCGCGCAGCCACGAAGACCCAACACAGCCAAAAATAAAATAAAATAAAATAAATAAAATAAAATAAAACACGAAAAACTCTAGAGTAGAATAATAATAATAAAAAACCCAAAAAACCTCTAATACATTTATCCGTCTCTTTATCGGTTCACTGTGGGCAGAGCCTAATTTCTCTCGGCCCACAGAAAAATTCCTCTTCCAAAAAATGAAATAACGTCTACATATGAAGGTAATTTAAGCTCTGTGTCATCTATCTTCTGAGGAATCTAAGCCTATTTTGCAACATAGGGGGCAAACACACCAGAAAGCACAATCTATATGGATTACAACTTATTACACAGAAGACGTTAAAAATTACAACAAAATTGCTTTGGAGGCAGAATCTGTTTTTATCTCCCTGTAACACCAGTCGCCTGGTATTTGGCGGTTAACTAGTGTTTGCCCAGCAATAACCACAAACATGCTTTTGCTTTTTCTGCTGCAGGGTGTCTTGATGGGTCTCTTGTTAACCAGAAAATCAAATCTTCCCTCAAAACCCTCTTTCTGCTTTGCCTCCCCCTTCGACTTTGCAAGCAGCCCAGGTACACACCCCCTCTGCTGCCTTCCATCCTCCCCTCCCCACTGAGATGAATTAACAACACATGTTAGAATGCCAGTGTCCCGTAAGCGCGTCCTCTTCCTTCCTTTTTTTTCTGTGGGTGGGTTAGGAGTCCTATTTAGTAGAAAACCATGACAAACCTTTTCTTTAAGAATATTTTTCTTTACACATCTTTATCCTTCTCATTTGCTCTTCATTCATGTCAATTATCCTAATTGATCATGTTTTTGAACTTTATAAATTACATTTTTACTAAAACTAGTACATCAACTGTACAGTAACTTTGTAAATCTTATAAATGTGAATGGAAATGATGAATAAAGGGAGAAAAATAGCAATATGAAAAGAAAGCAGAATTAGATGAGAGCTCATGGCTCCCACGTGTTTCCTTGGCAACATCATTTCATGAGCACACGCCTCACCCGTCCTTAGATTGACTCTGTGTCCTTGGACGGTGCTTGAGTCTGGACTAGGGCAATGTCTCCACCGATCTCAGCTGTCATGTGTGATGATCAGTGCTGCACCAGGGGGTGTCTAGGCCTCCCCTGAGTCTGTGAGGGAAGGCTTTCTGGAGGCAGATCTGCTCTCAAGGTGAACGTAAGCTGTGGAAGTGTCATGTGGAAAAGCATGGGGTACGGCTGGATCCTCAAAAGCTGGAAGACACAGGAGATGATGCCAAATCCAGACAGAGACCAGAACCCTGAGAGGCTTCTATCCTGTGTTGACAGATGTCATAAAGGCAGTAGGAAGCCACTAAAGTAATGTAACAAGGGAGACTGATGACATGGCCGAATTTACATTTTAGAAGCGTCATTAATCTGGCAGTGGCTGGGAACAGGGACAGAAGGGCAGGTATCTATGTCTTTGCAATGCTTTGGCTTCTCCCAGACTTCCTGAAAGCCCCCAGTTCCAGGTGTGTCTCTTTCACTAGACTGTGGACATCTTGAGAGAAGGGAGTGTACCCTTCTCTGTGTTCCTTGTGTCTGCACAGAGACGATACATAGGCGTGTGTTCAATACATATGTACATCGAGAAGGCAGGTTGGGCTGCCGTAACCAGATGAGAAGGGGTTGCCCTACTTCCGTCAGAGTGAACCTTCCAGATTTACGCAAGGGCAGCTGTTGAGGAAGAGGCCCGGGTATAGAACACTATTCAGATTCCTTCTGATAACGGAGAGAGGAACGCAGAGAAGTCAGAATCAGGAAGACGACCAGCTCCGGGGCGGGCCCTGTGCTGAGACGTGTTCGGGACGCAGCCTGAGGGATCCAGGCGTGCGTCTGAGCTCCAGTTAACAGAACCAAAGCTTACCATCCTCAGGCCAGGGGCCTAAAGACTGGATGAAACTTCCTGATCAAACATATTTCATCCTGATCAAACGTATTTCATTTAAATTTATTCCCCCCAAATGGACTCTACACTATCCCTATATGATATGTCTATATGTATAAATATTTTCATCAAATATATGGAACATTCACAGAGGGGTATACAGATGTTCACTTTGACAATTTATTTGGAATCTCTCAAACAGGAAAGAAAAAGAAAACAGAAGAAAAGTGTTTCTAAAATGCAGACCTTGTGCGTTATTTTGTAATAGCTTAAACCCATCAACCTGGTGGGTTGATTGTACAGAGTACTTCTTGTAATCATATCTATGTAAAGATATAGAATAACCAAAATACACGTGGAAAAAGAGGTACTAACATGTTTCCACACACTGCTGGATGTGGTGTGCTATTTGTCATTTGTAACATACTAATTTTATTTTGAGAAACTTTACACGCTGTCTGTGTAATAAAGACTGGCAGAAAATGTGGGTTTTCTCGTATAAATTTCTTGGATCCTTAGGGTTTTGTTTTTGTTTTGTTTATTGTTGTTGCTTCTTTCTGGCAACGTGATAAAATTCAGCCACACTGATAACTCATATTATCGATTCTCTGTAGAAATCAGCTCTTTTCTAGTGATTTCTTTTTAACATATGCACACATCTTTGCCAGCTCAGTGGAGAGTAACAGCTCTAGAGAGAAAAGGAAATGAGTTTACTGGGATAGCTCCATCTAAGTCAATATACCTGTACAACATAATAAGCCATCACTGCTTTATTCTCCTCCAGGTTGTCTGAAGGCTGCTCCACTACAGAGATCAAGCAGTTTATGAAATAACTGCTAAATTAACACATAAGTTCCTGCACATTTTATTTTTGAGGCAGTGCCAATTCTTCACTTTGACTATTTGATCTCTAACATTTAATTACGAACTTTATTACTGTGAGTCAATCATTTTCCTTTTCCCCCTAAGTATAAGAAAAAACTCCCCAATTCAAAGAAATCTATTTTTCTAGAAATTGATTCACATGTAAAAGGCATCACTTGAAAACTATTATGTTCATTAAATTAGCGACATATAACAAATTACCTTGGGATGCATGGTCTTTCTGTGTCGAATCATCCTGATTTGGTTAAAAAGCGGTTAAAGAGGAAAGTCTGAGTCACTCAAGGTGGGTGAGGGCCCCTGTATGTCCAGGGCCTGAGTGGTCTGCAGAGGACGGGTCCCATGTCGGGGGTCCCAGTGGAGCCTAAATTCTGTTCACCCAGTGAACGTGGAATAATTTTCTATCTCGGTTACCTGCTGACACCTGCCTGCCAGAAATCTGTTTGTGTTCCAGACCAAGAAGTGTCCCGGGGGAGAGGCCGTCCTGAGGCTGCGCGGTGCGGGGACCAGCTGCCAGGAATGCACCCGGGCACTGAAGGCCACGACATGCGTTGTCTGTTTATAGTATCTGGGTCCTGTGCTAGAGCACGCGCCACTGGAACGGGTTTTCCAAGAAACTTAGAAAAGTCACTGAACTACTGTGAGACACACAGTATTAGAAAAGTGAGCCCGATCCTTAAACAGAGTAACTACCCAATGACGCCTCTGTGGCTACTTTCGGGAGAATAATTCCCCAGAGCTGCCCGGGTCAGAGGCTCCACCCTTCTCTCCAAGCCCTGCTAAGGGCACCTCGTCCTCCTTGTTACTCAGGTCCCTACAGCTCTGCAAGCTCCCAGGTCTAAGCCACACGCCCAATAACCTCCCCGCCCCCCCTCCACTCTTCTCCCCTCCGAAGCATCCTCCCCAAGGCACCAAGGCCATCACAGACGGCATCCTGCTTCTGCCATCAGGTTCTGGTGGCTTTGGTGGCCCTCGGCACTGTGGCGTGTCAGCCCTGGGTTCATCACCCCAGATCTGTGCTCTGCCACCGTGGGCCGGGCACCCTGCCCTCTGACTTGGTGTGGCCTCAGCCATGTGACCTGCTGTGACCAGTGGGAGCCTGTAGATGTCCTAGCAGCAGGGGCACATGAAGAAGGACTGCAGGTAAGGCTTGCTCTGTCCTGCCTGTGTCACCGGCAAGAAAAGGACATGCTGGGCTGACCTCCTGGCTCCACAGGAATCAGGAGTAAGGGTAGCAGAGCCAGGTGGGGGATGCTTGAGGGAACCAGCCATGTGAGGAGTAAGCACTTACTGCTCTAAGGCAGGGAGGCGCTGTCACTGCACCACCCAGCAGCGTGGGGGCCACATCGGCCATGAAGGCCAAGGCCCCTGCTATCCGGTGCTGACTGCTTCACTCTGAACGTGGCCCCGCGGGTCCTGCCAGCGCTGTCAGCCCCTGCCTGGTCAGCGGGCCGTGACTGTGGACTCCGAGGAGAAGGCAGCTTCCTCTGAGTACCGCCCGGCGCTCTTCCCCTCGTTACACGCTTCCAGCCCGAACAACTCCCTTTGCTAAGAACCAGCAAACCTCAGATGAGCCCTTTTGAGTCCATCCTCTCCACCAGGCGCCGTGAGAACAGGGACCTCTATGAAGCAGAGACCCAGGAGGACTGGAGGGAAAGACACGTGTGCTGAGTGCTACTTTTGTAGGAGATGCATCAAGAAAATGTTCATTCTTAGATTCTCGAATTTTCCTTCTGGATTTTTAACAACTATCTTTGATAGGAAAGAGTTGAAATATTATTGAATAAAAAACATAAATCAAAAAGGAAGGTCTAATTCTATTTTTAGAAGTTTAACCCATGGAATTTATATTATGATTATGTTGTAACTATATAAATGCATTTTAGAAGAAGTCAAATTAAACATATTGTGAACTGTGTGTGTACATGAAGGTCATATGTCCTTGGCAAAAACAGTAGATCGAAGATCCTCAAAATTAGTGCCCTTCAACTTATCCAAGCCACAGAAGAGACTCTCAAAAATGAAAAGTGTGAATATACGCCATATTAATTTCCTTTCAAATTTTACCTTGAAACACTGTAAAAATTAACGTCCACTTAAAGATGTGAATGCATTATGAAGATTAAGTGCCCAATCAGACAGTACAGTCAAGTGTTCACAAGGTGACACTCCCTGGCTTGGGGCCTCCAAACCCTGAAATTCCCCCATCCTATAATTCTAACATATTACCTATACAACTAAAAAAATATCATTTTGATATTGGAGATGTTGACACAGAAAAATAATAAAGGAACACTTTTAAAAAGTTGTTTTGAGAGAAGAAAATTTCCCTTCATTATGAGGCCATACTTTTAGTAAGAGAGAATATATATATATATATATAATATATAGACATATATGTCTATATAGTACATATATATACACTTTTTATAGTTATAATGTTTTCTGGCAACACATTTGTTTTATTAAAATTCAATCTCTTGTTTTTCTATAAACATATTAAGGCATAATTTATCTCCTATTAATAAAAACGAGGACCTTAAATCCAACACCTGATAACCAGTCAGAGTGCTGACAGGAGCTGGAAGCAATTCCAGTCGTCCTTGATTAGGACCCAGGCCGCGCACCCTCGCGCTGACCACGCACAGTACCTTGGTCGCAGCGTCAAAGCAGATGAAGCCCATGCTGAAGTCGATCGTGAGCCCCATCAGGTGGCTTTCCAGCACGCACGCATAGGTCTTGCACTGGGCAGAACAAAACACTGTTACTTTCATGTGACTGACCCAATGTCAGGGTTAATAGTCCACATATATCGGACTGTGTCACATCCGCTGTGATAAGTTCTTCATACAACAGCTAACTTTATTTCAGCAATAACTGTATAAGGAACCTGGTGTTGTCAACATCCTAACGTCAACAAAACACAGGCCGAGTGGTTGTTGACCTGCCCGGGGGCTGCAGGGCTGAGTTTCCAACCCTGCCCTGGTGACCTTGTCTTTACCTGTGTCACACTGATGCCTTTCCCTATCTTGGCAATAAAACTGTATACACATTTTTAGGTGTAGGCAAGATTATGTTAAGTTGTCATATTCTGTAGCTAAATATCACTGCATTTTTATTAAGCTAAAAGTGAATTATTAAATATTAAGGTATTACTTAAATTCTTGGCATATCAATTTCATTGATATTCTTAAAAAGAGAGCTCTCAGGCACACAAACAGATTTAATCATCAGAGCAAGAAATACAAGAAACGTCTTGACCTTAAGAGTCTCTACATGTTCATCAGTGTGGTACAAGTTATGTCCTAAAGACATTTACCCTTCTATTATTTGTGTAAGCCTATTGATTCTTCGAAATCAATAATTAATGATCGTTCACTCTGAGATCAGATTAAATTACAATTTTACTTATATAAATAGTTTGGGAAAACTAGTAAAATATAGATGCTGGAATACAAGAATAACAGATGAGAAATACACACTTGGGGCTTATATGAAACAATGCATTTTTATGTCCACAGGCCAGTTTTATTTGCATTTAATTGCAAACTGGAGTGGGATATTCAAATCAAGAGAAACACCTTTTTTTAAAGCCTTTTTTGATGTGGACCATTTTTAAAGTCTTTATTGAATTTGTTACAATATTGCTTCTGTTTTATGTTCTGTTTTTTTGGCCGAGAGGCATGTGGGATCTTAGCTCCCCAACAAGAGATCGAACCCACACTCCCTGCATTGGATGGTGAAGTCTTAACCACTGGACCACCAGGGAAGTCCCAAGAAAAACATTTGTAATTCACAAAGGGGAGAGAGAGGGAGGGAGAGGGAGAAAGAGAGAAACCTATCTCAGGCAAATGTTCGATACCAATCCTTACGTCATATTTGTGTTTATAATACTGTGTATAAATGTACATTAAGTGAATCTCATTCTGACTAACGATGGCTAAATGCATCACGTTGACGCCACCAAAAAGCTATATTCATGTGTTTAAGCCCAATCTGCACTGGAAAGTTATAACCAGGCCAAATTATTCACTTGGAGTTAAGTTTTTCAAAAAAGCAGATTAGAAAGCAAACTTAATGGGCCTTGTAAGTTTATTTGTGGGTGTAATTTTATTTAATACATGAACACCTTACCTTCCATGCTTGTACCCACCCATTACCACTTTATTAAAACTACTATCAACTTAAGGAATACCCAAGGCCATCTCATTTTCTCCAATTTAGACATAATTGCTTGCTATTTTCAAATGACATTATTTAAACAATACATGTCTGGTGGAAACACCTTCAGTATGGAACACTACAATTTATCTCATTAAGAACAGAATTATGAATTAAATTACATTGTTTCGATAATCATTAAATCGAAACAGATACGATATAACTTGAGATCCGCTGAAGTTTTATTCTATGATTTATAGTCTTCATAAACATATGTAATGAGTATATTTGTATGTTTTAACATTGAAATGTTTATTGTTTAATTTCTATATTTATTTTATAATAAAGTTGAATTATAGTTAGAGAAAAGCAAAAAAATTATCCTTTTTAGGGAATTTCAAGCTAGAAACACTTTGAAAGACTTTTGCACAATTAAATATAATTATTATATATAATTATTATATATTATTTTGCACAATTTTATATATTATTACACAATATTTGAAGATCACACATAAAATGAATTTTTACATGCCCTTTTGGATGACAGCTAACTGTCTATAGCTGGATAAAGCACAATGAAAGAGTCTGAAATAATAACATTAAAAGAAATCAAGTTTTGAATGGGACACACTTATTCACAGAAAGTCTTATTTTAAAAGGGTTGTATTAATTCATATTGAATTAGTGTAAAAAAACAATTATATGTCCCTTACCAGTATTATTCACTTACTCTGGGAAAATTGTTCAGAAATTGGACAAATAAAGGTACTAAAAATACAGTAAATTAATTACGCTTAACTCTGGTACTTTGAATACTAGGTGAATGTAAGATGTAATTCATGCAAATTGTCATATTTCTGTTTCAATGTTCATTACATTTTCTACTGTCACCCTGGGAAGTATGGCTAGATTTTAAGGTGTTAATTGAAATGACAATGTAGGATGTTTAGAAATACCTGCTTTCAGTGAATTATCCTTTAAATAAATATATATTTATATCAATATTAAGTACATTAGAGATCAGAAAATATTTAAATAGATAAAGGAATAGATTAGAAGCTAGAAAATGTTAGGGTGCAGTCCTGTTAATGAAAACTAATTTCAAAATAAAAATAGATTAATTTATTAATTTTTATTGTATTAGTTTATTAATTTCCTACTTTTATGCCTGTTTCACAATAGGAGTATGTCCTCTCTTTATTTTTTTACCAACTTTAGTGGAAGTGGAAATATTAGGAACATAGAAGTAAACCACAAACTTCTTCATGTAAATATATTCACATCTTTGAATTTTGAAAATAACAGAACCACAGTGTTCAGTCGTTGATTACTGATTTCTGGTAGAGTAAACAAGGGGAAATTATAAAATCTATAAAACAACCAAAAGCTAAAAAGACATTAAATATTTTTCTTTTCACTTACCATATGCATCTCAAATTTGTATTGTGAATACGTAAGGTGCTAGTACAAAGAAATGCATTGCTCAGGACATCAGTTTAGAGAATGTGAGGTCCAGATTTTAAAAAATAGTAAAATACAGTGAAACAATATAATTTTATCTCTATCTCACTTCTAAACATCAAGAGACTTAAAATGAAATTTTAACTTGAAACCAGCAGGTAGAAATCACCATGTATTTGTTTCCAAGTGAAGTGTGATATTCTAGGGAAATGATAATTAGGAAAACCCCAAACTATCAAAATAAATAACAAAAACGTCAACTCCTGTACAACTTTATACAATGCTTTAAAATGGTCTTAAGTGTTGATACTTGGAATAAAATAACATTTAAGGTATTTTTCATCTTTCTACTTTGATATTAAAATATCTATTTATTGAATTGAGGTTCTATACAGCTAAATTATTGAAACAACATTTCTCAGTTACTTTAACATTTTTAGGTAATGCAGATCAGCAGAATATGAGAAAATGTCAATTAAGCAATGAAAAAAGTGAAAATAAGTCTTCTCCTGTTCCCCTCCCCTGATGGTTATGTCATACTGGTGTGACCTGATGGGTTGAATATGGAAATTGGTAGTCAGAAGAAAGAAATTAATACATGTCACATATCAGTTCAACCTAACTGAACAACTATGCCTCCAAGTCCCCTGTCGCAGGCAGGAATCCCGGGATAATAGTGCTGTACTGTCATCATACATTTGTTTTCAAAATTGTGTCCGTGTGTCTGTTTAGGTCCCGGCTCTGTGACTCAAGTGCATCACAACTGTCCAGTTTTGCCCTTGGTCTCTGTTAAGGGTCAGTTAGGGGTCAGCTGCAGAGCCTGTTCCCATCCACGGTCCTGTGAATTGTACAGGCTACAGGTTTATGACATTTGGTCTAGATATAACTGCACAGTTAAGAGATAAAGTTTAACAAACTTCTGCCGATTACTCACGATGTACAAAACGCACTTCAGTCGGTAGAGGAAAAAAACAATCCCTGGAAACCCACAACTCAGTGCGGGGATGACAAGCACTCATCACTCCAACACAAGCACAGCATGGGGACACCTAAGGAAACGGATTAGGAGACTGTTCGGCAGGGGCGAGTTTGAACAGGACTCATGTGGAAGGGGCAATGGGGGCAAAGGGCAGGGCTGACTGGGTATTAGCAAAATTGTCCTGGATGATGGGACCTCTGAGAAAAGCTTCAAATTCCCTGTCGTTTTGAAGGGTAGAGATGAAGAGAAGGCTTTCTAGCAAGAAAGAGCCTTGTGAGTGAATGAAGTCGTTCAGGCTGGAAATTAGGCGGCTGTGATTGGAGACCAGGAAATGGCTTTGTAAACGATTAATTAAAATAAGAGCGTTTTCTACTTTAGATTTAAGGTAGAGCAGATTCTAATTAAAGTTAGAAATATGTTTTTGATGAGTGGTAGGAAATAGCCTAGAAAGATCAAATTGTAGGAAAATTAAAACGTTTTTCAGAGCCGTGTTGCACTTCATTTAATAGCAATGGCTAATTATTGAACATTTGAGAAGGTCAGGACTCACAGAACGGCATTTTTATGCTCCTTTGAATTTATATTAGAATTCTAGGGGAGTGGGCATGCATCTTTGGGGGTCACAGGTCCTACAATTCCACAGACTCTCACCTGTATCCGTTCCACCTCCAGAAAGGTTGCTGTTTGGAAGGCTCTTTCCCACTGGGCGAGGTCAGAGTCTAATTCCACGGAGAAGTAGAGGTCCTCCCCAGACTCAGACTGCACGGTGAAGCAGTGTTTCCGCCGGTCCAGCAGGTCGCTGTCCTGATGAAAATCTGGAGTTACACAGGCTGGCACACACCAGTTCTACTCTGATAGGGCCACACCTGGATCAGTGCTGACCAGGGGGTGGCGGGGATGCTGCAGTGACAAAGATTACACTCTATGACAGCACTAATTCTTCATTCAAATGGTCACAGCAGACAATTTCCAGGCCTCAAAGTCTATAACGGAAACACTTCTTCTTTGAATTGACACTGAGGCATGTCCATAAGATAGAAATTAGGATTTCTGGTTTCATCTCTTACTAGCAAGGTAACTACCAAAGCATTGAATGCTTGAGATTCAATTCCTTACTGTACAGATGGATAACACACAATTTCTCTTTTTCCTTACAGAGCTGTGAAGATGATGAAATTAAGCAATACTTATTAATGTATTTGCAAATTTAAAGAGCTTCATAAGCATGGTCTCTTATATTGAGTTGATTTCTATAACCCTTAAACTATCATAGGAATATTCTTCTACATGAGAGATGAAAAAACTGTGTCTAACATGTTTCAGAAATTTTATTGCTTTTAAAAAAATACACATTTACCTTACTTATGTAACTGTATTTCACTAAGTCAAAAAGACTCTGACATGGCAATTTTTTGGTCTTACTAGAAGTTTTCAACTAATGTGTTCACACATCTGTATGTGTAGCAACTTCAGAGATGTTAAAAGGTAAAAAGAATGCAGCTAGGAATTGAGAAAGTTGTAAATTGTAAAAGAGAAAGTTGGGGAAATGACTCAGAATACTAGAAACCTGATTCCATACGTCACAGAATGAAAAGGATATTCATGTCTTATTCAGCCAATATGACCAATGTGGAAAAATAGCTTGCATTTTAAATTATATTAACTCAATAATTACATGACTTTGACTTTTTTGTGCTATATAGAAACACAGGAAAAGTAGGCGAAGGTAATATATATACATGAATGTTAGTATTTCCATTTTTATAGCTATGGCAGATATCAAGATATTAAAATTACTTTTCTAGTAAAATGTCACTGAATACCTCCAGAGTAACTATTTTCAAACTCATCTGGCCTTTAAATTATTACTCATATGTTCACAGGTAAATCTTATGATCTGAAAAGTAAAAATTTCAACTTCTGAAAAAAGTAACTGAAATAAATACTTACAACTATTATTTTTAAATTAATTTAAAAGAAAACTCAAGGCATTTTAGATATTAAAAAATCAATTACAATCAATCCAAGTGAACACGCTGTATAATGTAAGTCAATTCATTTTGGAGGATTTTAGTTGCCTCATCTGGGAAAAGAAGGAATAAAAGTTTAAATTTGCTCCTTTTCCCTGGGAAACTGGAATCCCTGATATAAATGGACATAATGGCAAATTTCAGAGAAAACATGAAGCATATTCCTCAGATACAGTCTCTAAATTAATCTTTACAATAATCCATGAAAATAGGCTATAATCTTCCTTTCCCTGAAGAGGGAAATAGGTCTTGGATGTGTTGGTCCCCATTTTGGAAGCTGCTTGGCCCTAGTGACTCAGATCAGATCATTTGGGAGTCACTCAGCCCAAGTTCAGATGTCAGTTCTACCTCTTATTTCTGCTTCTCCTAGAATCAGTGCAGGTATTTCTTAAAAGAGGATGATATACCTGCCTGAATTTCTTATAAAGATGAAATTAATTGATATATTTATATATTGCTTAGAAAAGTGGCATGTATATTAAGTGCTCCATTAATCACTAATATCACACAGTATCATTATTAATCACAATATCACCATCACTAATATTGACTATTACTAAAAAATTGGATTGGATCAGACTCCAGGTCCAAATTACGTTCCAGTACACACACACACACACACACACACACAAACACACACAAACCTGTGATACCACTTATGGTGGAATGCAGGCTGTAGCAGGAGAGTCAGGAAGGCTCCTTTTCTAATAAAATTAACTAACAGTATTCACATTGAAAAAGAAACATGCTTGTCTGAATGTTTATTATGCAGGCAAGTTTGACTTTTGTGCCCTTCTTTAGGCATTGTGTGTGTGTGTACATGTGTGTGTGCCCAGACGGGTGTGTGAATCCTGTCCCAGCACATCACATATACTACAAAAGGCTCTTACAGACATTAGCCATTATGAATTTTATTTCTGAGAAAATTAAGGCTTACAAAGATCAAGTGACTTAAACAAAAACATATTCTAAAAATTCAGAGATCCTAGAATTAAAGGTAAAATGTGTTAAAAAAATATATATATACCTAAGGGAAAAGCAACAAATAACATATAAGGGAATCCACATAAGGTTAACAGCTGATCTTTCAGCAGAAACTCTGCAAGCCAGAAGGGAGTGGCAGGACATATTTAAAGTGATCAAAGGGAAAAAAACTACAACCAAGATAACTCTACCCAGCAAGGATCTCATTCAGATTAGATGGAGAAATTAAAACCTTTACAGACAAGCAAAAGCTAAGAGAATTCAGCACCACCAAACCAGCTTTACAACAAATGCTATAGGAACTTTACTAGGCAGGAAACACCTGAGAAGAAAAAGACCTACAGTAACAAACCCAAAACAATTAAGAAAATGGTAATAGGAACATACATATCGATAATTACCTTAAATGTAAGTGGATTAAATGCTCCAACCAAAAGACATAGATTGGCTGAATGGATACAAAAGCAAGACCTGTATATATGCTGTCTACAAGAGACCACTTAAGACCTAGGGACACATACAGACTGAAAGTGAGGGTGGAGAAAGATATTCCATGCAAATGGAAATCAAAAGAAAGCTGGAGTAGCAATTATCATAACAGACAAAATTGACTTTAAAATAAAGACTATTACAAGAGACGAAGAAGAACTCTACATAACGATCAAGGGATCAATCCAAGAAAAGCATATAACAATTATAAATATTTATGCACCCAACGTAGGAGTACCTCAATACCTAAAGCAAATGCTAACAGCCATAAAAGGGAAAATTGACAGTAACACAATAATTGTAGGGGACTTTAACACCACACTTTCACCAATGGACAGATCATCCAAAATGAAAATAAATAAGGAAACACGAGCTTTAAATGACACATTAAACAAGATGGATTTAATGAATAGTTATAGGACATTCCATCCAAAAACAGCAGAATACACTTTCTTCTCAAGTGCTCATGGAACATTTTCCAGGATAGATCATATCTTGGGTCACAAATCAAGCCTTGGTAAATTTAAGAAAATTGAAATCATATCAAGTATTTTTTCTGACCCCACCACTATAAGACTAGATATCAATTACAGGAAAATATCTGTCAAAAATACAAACACATGGAGGCTAAACAATACCCTACTAAATAACCAAGAGATCACTAAAGAAATCAAAGAGGAAATCAAAAACTACCTAGAGACAAATGACAATGAAAACACAAAAACCCAAAACCTACGGGATACAGCAAAAGCAGTTCTAAGAAGGAAGTTTATAGCAATACAATCCCACCTCAAGAAATGACAAACATTTCAAATAAACAACCTAACCTTACACCTAAAGCAATTAGAGAAAGAAGAACGAAAAACCCCAAAGTTAGCAGAAGGAAAGAAATCATAAAGAACAGATCAGAAATAAATGAAAAAGAAATGATAGCAAAGATCAATAAAACTAAAAGGTGGTTCTTTAATAAGATAAACGAAATCGATAAACTATTAGCTAGACTCATCAAGGAAAAAAGAGATAAGACTCAAATCAATAGAATTAGAAATGAAAAAGGAGAAGTAACAACTGATACTGCAGAAATAAAAGGATCATGAGAGATTACTACAAGCAACTATATGCCAATAAAATGGACAACCTGGAAGAAATGGAAAAATTCTTAGAAATGCACAACCTTCTAAGACTGAACCAGGAAGAAATAGAAAATATATACAGACCAATCACAAGCACTGAAATTGAGACTGTGATTAAAAATCTTCCAACAAACAAAAGCCCAGTACCAGATGGCTTCATAGGCAAATTCTATCAAACATTTAGCGAAGAGCTAGCACCCATCTTTCTCAAACTCTTCCAAAAAATAGCAGAGGGAGGAACACTCCAAAACTCATTCTACAAGGCTAACATCCCCTGATACCAAAACCAGACAGAGATGTCAGAAAGAAGAAACCTACAGGCCAATATCACTGATGAACATAGATGCAAAAATCCTCAACAAAATACTAGCAAACAGAATCCAACAGCACATTAAAAGGATCATATATCATGATCAAGTGGGGTTTATCCCAGGAATGCAAGGATTCTTCAATATATGCAAATCAATCAATGTGATACACCATATTAACAAATTGAAGAATAAAAAACATGATCAACTCAATAGATGCAGAAAAAGCTTTTTACAAAATTCAACACCCATTTATGATAAAACCCCTCCAGAAGGTAGGCATAGAGGGAAGTTACCTCAACATAATAAAGACCCTATATAACAAACCCACAGGCAACATTGTTCTCAATGGTGAAAAACTGAAACCATTTCCATGAAGATCAGGGACAAGACAAGGCTGCCCACTCTCACCACTATTATTCAACATAGTTTTGGAAGTTTTAGCCATAGCAATCAGAGAAGAAAAAGAAATAGAAGGAATCCAAATCAGAAAGCAAGAAGTAAAACTGTCACTGTTTGAAGATGACATGATACTATACATAAAGGATCCTAAATATGCTACCAGAAAACTACTAGAACTAATCAATGAATTTGGTAAAGTACCAAGATACAAAATTAACACACAGAAATCTCTTGCATTCCTATACACTAATGATGAAAAATCTGAAAGAGAAATTAAGGAAACACTCTCATCTACCACTACAACAAAAAGAATAAAATATCTAGGAATAAACCTACCTAAGGAGACAAAAGACCTGTATGCAGAAAACTATAAGACACTGATGAAAGAAATTAAAGATGATACCAACAGATGGAGAGATATACCATATTCTTGAATTGGAAGAATCAACATTGTGAAAATGACTATACTACCCAAAGCAATCTACTGATGATTCAATGCAATCCCTATCAAACTATCAATGGCATTTTTCACAGAACTAGAACAAAACATCTCACAATTTGTATGGAAGCACAAAAGACCCTGAATAGCCAATGTAATCTTGAGAAAGAAAAACGGAGATGGAGGAATCAGGCTCCCTGACTTCAGACAATACTACAAAGCTACAGTAATCAAGACAGTATGGTACTGGCACAAAAACAGAAATATAGATCAATGGAATAGGATAGAAAGCCAAGAGATAAATCCACGCCCCTAGGGTCAACTAGTCTATGACAAAGGAGGCAAGAATATACACTGGAGAAAAGACAGCATCTTCAATATGTGGCGCTGGGAAAACTGGACAGCTACATGGAAAAGAATGAAATTAGAACACCCCCAACACCATACACAAAAATAAACTCAAAGTGGATGAAAGACCTAAATGTAAGGCCAGACACTATCAAACTCTTAGAGGAAAACATAGGCAGAACACTCTATGACATAAATCACAGCAAGATCCTTTTTGAACCACCTCCCACCTTCTAGAGAAATGGAAATAAAAACAAAAATAAACAAATGAGACCTAATGAAACTTAAAAGCTTTTGCACAGCAAAGGAAACCATAAACAAGACGAAAAGACAGCACTCAGAATGGGAGAAACACTTGCAAGTGAAGCAACTGACAAAGGATTAATCTCCAAAATTTACAAGCAGCTCATTCAGCTCAATATCAAAAAAACAAACAACCCAGTCCAAAAATGGGCAGAAGACCTAAATAGACATTTCTCCAAAGAAGATATACAGATTTCCAACAAACACATGAAAGGATGCTCAGCATCACTAACCTAGGGAAATGCAAATCAAAACTACAATGAGATATCACCTCACACCAGTCAGAATGGCCATCATCAAAAAATCTACAAACAATAAATGCTGGAGAGGGTGTCGGGAAAAGGGAACCCTCTTGCACTGTTGGTGGGAATGTAAATTGATACAGCCACTATGCAGAACAGTATGGAGGTTCCTTAAAAATCTAAAAATAGAACTACCATATGACCCAGCAATCCCACTACTGGGCATATACCCTGAGAAAACCACAATTCAAAAAGAGTCATGTACCACAATGTTCACTGCAGCTCTCTTTACAAAAGCCAGGACCTGGATGCAACCTAAGTGTCCATCAACAGATGAATGGATAAAGAAGATGTGGCACATATATACAGTGGAATATTACTCAGCCATAAAAAGAAACGAAATTGAGTTATTTGTAGTGAGGTGGATGGAGTGAGAGTCTGTCATACAGAGTGAAGTAAGTCAGAAAGAGAAAAACAAATACTGTATGCTAACACATATATATGGAATCAAAAAAAAAAAAAGAAAAAAGTTCTGACGAACCTAGGGGCAGGACAGGAATAAATACACAGATGTAGAGAATGGACTTGAGGACACAGGTAGGGGGAAGGGTAAGCTGGGATGAAGTGAGAGAGTGGCATGGACATATACACACTACCAAATGTAAAGTCGATCGCTAGTGGGAAGCAGCCACATAGCACAGGGAGATCAGCTCCGTGCTTTGTGACCACATAGAGGGGTGGGAGGGAGACACAAGAGGGAGGGGATATGGGGATATATGTATACGTATAGCTGATTCACTTTGTTATAAAGCAGAAACTAACACACCATTATAAAGCAATATACTCCAATAAAGATGTTAAAAAATATATACCTGCCATTCACAATTTTTTTTTACTGTTGGCATTAGAACACATGTTCTAAGATTAGAATTCTTAGTTTCCGAAATCTATGGGGGGAGTGGCTTAGAAAAGTGAGTTTGGAATGCATTCCGCCAGACCAGGACCCTAAGAGAGTGATAGTTTAAGAGAATAACTTTCTCCCAAGCAGTGTCCCATCTGGCATGGAATTTACCTGATTCACACGCAACTACATTAATCTCTGAGCAAAGCCAAGGCTGTTTGTCCAGGGCTCTAGGCGAGGGCTGTGGGATATACTGACCCAGCTGAGGCCCTGTCCTCTAACCCACCCACTGTCACAGCCTTGATAAGGATCCCTGTGTTTCAGTCTATCCACACAGCCTGGCTTACGCTCCTTCACTAGCTTAATATGTGCTAGATTTAGCTTTTGACAGGAAACAGAAAGGAAAACCCTACTTAAGAAAAAGAAGAGTTTCAGTAAAGCCAACCAGGCCATGTGGAAAAATGCTGTGTACCTTCAAAGGGAAAAGTGTTTTCTTATATGAATGCGTTTAAAAAGTATACGGCATATAAACAAAATATAATTATTAAAAGAAACTTTTACCCTTGTATCCGCTTTGCATTTTTGATTTCTTATTTAATAGCCTTTAATCAGTTTTCATTATTGATTGATATCAGCATTTTCCCAAAGACATTATTATTGAAACAAATAGAAGCGTCACTACGATAAATTAGCACAACTAGCACCAGAAAACAAACAAACCAGAGACACGTAAAACAATAACATTAATTTCTTACAATAGTATTCAGGGTTGACTTTCAATATCGCCTATTGAGATTAATGGTTTTTGTTAATAGTTACGAGATTCATCTTTCAGATTTCAATCCCAATATTCTAGTTCTGAGGATAATTACATCGTACTAAAAAAAAAAAAAAATCCTCAAATCCATGCTTTGAAATCCAAAAACCAGACGGCTTTTAGGAGAACAGGCTGTCCAGTGCGGGGCGTCTGAGAAATGTACTAGCTGTTCCTACAGATGTAGACATTAAGGGTCAGTAGGAATTGTGGCTGGTCATTTGGTCCTGCCTTTAAGAAATAATCCAAACAGTCCCACCTGTAAGTATTTCCAAAGAATGAAATGTTAATTCTCAGCCTTTAATACTTGGTATGTGAAGACTGTTCTTCAATCTCCTAATAGTCTTTCCTGAAAACAGGATCCCTCACACTGCAGTGTACACTAATTTATTCTTAATCTCTCTTCAGATGCGATTGAAAACAAGTGGTCACCACTTCTTAAAAAGTAACCTTTTGTATCCTTGAGGACAATTATCAAGCCACCTTTCGGCTTTCTCTTTATGAAACCAAGTGAGGCAAATTATTTTACCTTTCCGCAGGGGTACCGTGCCTTAGCTATTTAATGATCTTAATATCTCTCCACCGAAACTTATCAACTTTTTCCTAATCCCTCGAGTAGTAAAAGATGCCAGCTAGCCAGGATGGACTCGTCTGGATCTAACTAGCATGAGACATAAAGGGAGTTCCTTGTGTCACCTGAAACCACACCTCTGTTTATGTACCCCAGGATCCTGTTTGAGAGCCGTGTCTGTGGAGATTTAAAAAGTGAAGATAATTGTGAGCAGCGGTATCTGGCCAGCAAGCCTCTCATAAAATGTGTTCAATTAATCCTGCACATTTTGTCAGGTGAAGGGGAGGTCTGGGGGCCAAACTGCCCAATTAGTACTCATGATACAGATGGTATCATCTCCAGCCTGGCTCCTGGGCCATTTTCTAAAGAACAACTCAGGATAAAACTGAATGCTGTTTACATCCAGGACCATTAGATGCTGTCTTTTCTTCTCTCTCTCTTTTTTCTAGTGATACTTCTTTTTAAACCAATAATAATAACTTTCAACTGTGGAAACATTTTCGGGCCATGTTCAAGATTGCACATACCCCCTGCAGCCTCAGAAAGTATTTTATCTTGGCCCAGTCCAGTGCCCATGGTGGGTACTCAGTTGATGTTCACCCAGGAAAGTTCTGCACGCCTGCTGTGTGCCAAGCACTGAGCATCTCTGTCTCACGGAGACTTGTTTTGAGCGGGGATGAGACAAATCAGAGCGCAAACAAGGAAATGTTTATTCCTAACAAGTCAGATGTCGGGAAAGCCTGTTAGCGCTTTGGGGGGCGCCAGCCCCAGGGGCCGTGCCATTTATACAGAATGATAAGAAAGGGCTCTTCAAGGAGGTGACATTTGAGGGCAGGCATGAAGGGAGAGAGTAAACTAGTATTTGGGATATCTGGGAGGGCTGCTGTGAGCCAGCGCAGGACGGAGGAAGTGGGGCGGGCGGCGGGTGGCTGTGCAGAGGGTGGTGGTCCGGGCAACGGCCCCCTGCAGGTGCCTGAAAACTCTGGATCTTGCTTTGCTTCGAACTGAACGCTAACGGGGGCAAGTTTTAAGGCAGGAAGATGCGTGAGAAACGGTAAGACTAACGCGGGGAGGCGCGATGGTGATGGCGTCGTGGAGACGGGTGGGATGCATCTGCTGAGGTGCCAGGTGACAGACAGACTGGAGGTCGGTGCCTGAGTTCTTGGACGTGAATGGCGGGTGAGTCAGGCCGCCGGCGAGGGGGTGTCTGGAGCGGGGGCACGTCCCCTGGGAGATGTGGGTCAGACGCCCACATGGAGCGTCCAGCTGGCAATAAAGACATGAGGTGGGATGCAGGGCAGAGCTCTGAATAGATTCATAATTATTAGTGTACAAATGGCATCGAAAGCAATGCGATTGGCAATTGATTGGGAAGAAAGTGAGGTTCCATGAAGGACCGTTAGCTGTACTGGATCCTTCTGAGTCACTTTGGGTCCTCGCCCATTTTTCTACCTAGTAGTACAACCATCAAAACATATTTCAAGGGCTTCCCTGGTGGCACAGTGGTTGAGAGTCCGCCTGCCGATGCAGGGGACACGGGTTCGTGCCCCGGTCCGGGAGGATCCCACATGCCGCGGAGCGGCTGGGCCCGTGAGCCATGGCCACTGAGCCTGCGCGTCCGGAGACTGTGCTCTGCAACGGGAGAGGCCACAACAGTGAGAGGCCCGCATACCGCAAAAAAAAAGAAAAACAAAAAAAAAAAACCCACAAAAAAACCAACATATTTCAAGAATAAGTTTCCTTTCATGCATACAAAAATAAGAGTATTGTCATTTTTACACATTTCTGTTGAATAGAAAATAGGTTATGTGGTATACATAAGTATATATGACAATGAATAATTTAAAACTATATAAAATGCTGCATACATACACACATATATACACTAATGAATATGCTTTAATATACATAACATTGTTGGAAAATAGACATTATAAAAATAATGGAGCACGGTACAACTCAGAGCCATCACTTATAGCTGGAATGAAAACACCCTTCTCTCCTTTTGTATGTAATTCTTTTCCATGACTGACTTTTAAAAACCTATATGCTTTATAATGTTCATTGACTCACTTTATGTTCCTACACAAATAAAATACAATCACAGGACGTTTATAACTCTGATTTTACATAAATACAAAGCATACAGGTACTCTTCTGTCCAAAATAAGTTTAATTTCTGCAATCAAATTTGATGAAATCTTAGTTTACGTGTTACAAGTGATCTATTATACAGCATGTATTGTATTAGCTCCCAAATTATCAGATCAATTAATAAATACATTCTGTGTCAATTTCTCTTTTGTTTAGATGGCTAGCTATGACTTCTGTGTATTTGAAAGCACTTGCCCGGAAAAACAGCAGTATAGGGGAGAAGATAAACCAAACAGAATGACGCTTAAATATGTGTTGAATTTTATCATACTGTGTGTGCACGTCCTGTCCTTAGGGTCCTTCGGACGGAAACCCAGTGCAGATGGGAGGTCTCTCTACTGCAGGGCATCTACTGTCAGGGGGACCGAGCCGGGCGGAGCTGTAAGCACGCGCCTTCAGTCTCCCTGCTGTGTTGCAGCCTTTGCTTCCGTGTGACCAGGGCCCGGGGTGCTGCCCGCGAGGACCAGAGGTCAAATGGGAGGCTGATGAACAAAAGGAGACAGGCCCGAGAGGCGGGCTGGGGGGCGTGGGCGGAAGTGGTGGACAGAGCGACTGCCGTCCTCTGCCCGTGTCCCCCTCTGCCTGCTCTCCCTCACCTTCCAGTGTGCGTGGGCCTCAAGCCTCGCCCAGCAGAGAGTGGCTGGCTCTGGAGCCTCATAAGGGCAACACCTCACAGTCCGGTGAGGAAACTGAGTCTCTTTGCAGTGCTTGGAACACAATCACGTAATTTTACACCGTGTGTTCACCAACCTTCGTTCACCAGCTTTTCGTCCCCAAGTCAAGAAGCCCAAGCCCATTAAGATCTGGTTATACCAGGATCCCTGACATGATGTGCAAATTCTACGTGAGCACATCAGGAGAAGACTGTTGGGTTCATAGTGCTTGAATCGGTAGATTAAGCAAGTCTTTTTTTTTTTAATTTAATTTATTTTATTTATTTATCTATTTTTGGCTGCATTGGGTCTTCGTTGCTGCGCGCGGGCTTTCTCTACTTGCGGCGAGCGGGGGCTACTCTTCATTGTGGTGTGCGGGCTTCTCACTGCGGTGGCTTCTCTTGTTGCAGAGCACGGGCTCTAGGCACGTGGGCTTCAGTAGTTGTGGCTCGCGGGCTCAGTAGTTGTGGCTTGTGGGCTCTAGAGCGCAGGCTCAGTAGTTGTGGCGCACGGGCTTAGTGGCTCGGTGGCGTGTGGGATCTTCCTAGACCAGGGCTCGAACCCGTGTCCCCTGCATTGGCAGGCGGATTCTTAACCACTGCGCCACCAGGGAAGCCCCAGAATAAGCAAGTGTTTAAGATGAAATTGCCTGTTACACAAGCACCCCTTCTGCAGAAGCAGCATGCACGCCTGCCCCCTCCTCCCTCTGGCGCACAGCTAAGCAGGTGGATGGGTGAGTTGTAGGAATTTCAATGATGGAGACGATTATATGCTCAAAGGAAGTCCCCTAATGGAGGGCAGTGGAGAAAGAGAAGCACAGGGGTCAACCAGCCAGGCTGCGTTCCCACCTCTGCTGCTGGCTGTGCAACAAGAGGTGCTGGGAGTGATGCCTCAGAGGCTCCCACCGCTGGGACGGAGGCGTCTGTGCATGGCTTCCACTTGGGACGTGGTACCAGAAAGATTTGCCATTGAATGATAGCCTTGTCTCTGGTCTCTGGGTCCTGAGTTCTCCTTCTGTGATGTGTATGGTTGTCACAGAGCTGATACCACACCAGGGAAAGGTGACCTTGAAGAGTCACAGTGATCTCATCCCAGAGACGTGAGTCCAGTCACTTCATTTCCAGCACTTGCTCAAAAGACTGTCCTCTGATTCCAGGGACGGAAGGGACACATCATTCAATACTTATTTGGACTAAGGAAAAACACATCTAGCCCTTTACATTTGCCAGAAGGTCGTATCATTCACGAAATGGGATAAAAGTAGAGGAACCACCTTGGAGGACATGACCGATGCCACTTTAGGGTGACACACATTTCAAGAGCAATTCAGAGACAGAAATCCCTAACATTTATCCAGCGCTTATGAAGTACCCTTTCTTAGCTTACTTCTTCAAACCAACAGCCCCGAAGGTAGCTATAATTATAATTCCTGACATAATGGTGAGAATTCTGAAATAAAGATAGCTAAGTAATTTATCAGAGATTTCTTGCTGAGAATTATTGGGACTAGAAGTCAAGCCCAGCCAACCTGCTGCTGATTCTTGCTGTACACACGCCTGCTCCTTCCCTCAACCAGCTAACCTGGTAATCACGTTAGTATGGTGTTTAGAAACTGAACAGAAACATGCGGTACGTGACGGATGGCTGAAGTACAAACACACTGTAGGGAAACAAAGATGAAAGTAGTAAAATTATCTAATGGGATAAGAGTAACCATAAATCTATTGCTAAGAATTGTCTTAGTTCCTATTAAGTACATTTGCTCTTCCAAACGAACAATGATACAGGAAGAGAATAACTACAGTAACTCTAAAGCAAAACTGAACTTTATTCCATGTTTTGATAAAGCAAAAATATATCAAAAGGCTAGCTATTACTTCCAAAACATCATAACGAATATTTCCAAATCACAAAACTACACACACACACACACACACACACACACACCTCTGTAACTATAGCTACGTATATCCTCGGAAAAGAAAACATCTCACAGGAGTGCATTATTTTCCTCTCAATGCTATTTTGTTGGCCACGACAAATTGAAACTCGATGAAGATTTTTCTCAATAAATAGTTTTTTTTAAAATTAGGAACACAGTTGATTTTGACAAGATCCAACCGATTGATAGATGTAATCCCAAATGTAAAATTCAACTGTTCTAATTTTGTTATTTAGAAAAATGTGTTAATTGAAAATATTTTGGATATTTCAGAGCCAGAGAGACTCTTTTCCTTACAGATGACATATAACAATTTTAAAGCTCCAAACGAAAAGCGGAAAAAGCAAATAATGAAATCTAATCACATAAGTTAAATTTAATCAATCAGGTTCGTGCATGTATTAAACAACGAGAAAACCTAACCCGCTCCAAAGTCCATCTCTAACAGTGTGTCTTGACACACTCAGTGCAACCATGACAGGCTGGCAGGACGGAGCAGCAAGGTTCCAGGAAGTAGGATCCTTATGTGCAACTTCTACACAGCACTCGAGTAGTTGTCACCTAGAGTTCCTCTAATCTTCACTTTTTGGGATGGTGAGCAATGGGCCTGATCTATTCAACTCTTTAAAATATGCAAAGGATGAGTAAGACGAGGTGGGCAGTGCACAGTGTGTCCTGCTGAGCTTCTGTAAGAAACACTATCAACCACAGAAACTGACGGCATTCTAAAGAAACAACTAGCAAAATAACAAGAACAGTATTTTTCTTGATAAAGTAATGTGTAACAGTAGAAGTATAGTTATTATTAATGAAAACGAAGTGATGTGATTGAAAACTGGTACTGCAAACTCTCTATGCCACTGCATCATTAAAAAAAAAAACGGACTTCACTGGTGGCATGGTCGTTAAGAATCTGCCTGCCAATGCCAGGGACACGGGTTTGAGCCCTGGTCCGGGAAGATCTCACATGCCGCGGAGCAACTAAGTCCGTGTGCCACAACTACCGAGCCTGCAAGCCACAACTACTGAGCCTGCTCGCCACAACTACTGAAGCCTGTGAGCCTGGAGCCCATGCTCTGCAACGAGAGGCCACCGCAATGAGAAGCCGCTCACTGCAACAAAGACCCAATGCAGCCAAAAAGTAAAATAAAATAAATAATTAATTAATTAATTAAGGTATTCTAGACCAGTTTGAAGATTTCAACACTTTTCTTCAAGGGTCTGACATCTGGTTTCCTTCAGTTTTTTTTTAATTTTATTTGTTTTTTTATACAGCAGGCTCTTATTAGTCATCCACTTTATACACATCAGTGTACACATGTCAATCCCAGTCTCCCAGTTCATTCCACCACCACCCCCCAACCACTTTCCCCCCTTGGTGTCCATACGCTTGTTCTCTACATCTGTGTCTCTATTTCTGCCCTGCAAACCAGTTTATCTGTACCATTTTTCTAGGTTTCACATATATGAGTTAATATATGATATGTGTTTTTCTCTTTCTGACTTACTTCACTCTGTATCACAGTCTCTAGGTCCATCCACGTCTCTACAAATGACCTAATTTCGTTCCTTTGTATGGCTGAGTAATATACCATTGATACGTGTACCGTATCTTCTGTATTAAAACTGTATTTTCACTTTTAAAAACAGTAACATAAGCTTTTGGAAGGTCAAACAGTTTTAAGATTTCATACAATTGGAAATTTGCAAGGCAGAAACTTTCTGTAAACAGAAATCCAAAGATATTAAGTCTGAAAAGATTATGGAAAATCTTAAAATAGACCTGAAGGAAGGAATTTAAACTGAGTAGAGGATTACAAGTACTCCTCTTCTTAAGGGATGAATCCTTGAGATTGGCACCAAATTGATTTGGGCAACAAAACTAATTTTCTAGGTTTCTCCTACACAAAGTCTATGTTCTACTAACTGCCCATGCAAAATTTTACTAACCAGACAATTCATATAGAGATAAGTTGTCACTTATTTTAAATGCTTCAAAAATATTCAATTTATTCATATTTTATATGTTATATAACTTTTTATTTAGAATATTCTAGGAAGGTTTTCCTAACACAGTTATACTGTCATATTTTATTAAAATTAGTGGAGTATATTAAAATATTGTGGGGTTTTTTTGGCGGTATGTGGGCCTCTCACCGCTGTGGCCTCTCCTGTTGTGGAGCACAGGCTCTGGACACGCAGGCTCAGCGGCCATGGCTCACGGGCCCAGCCGCTTCGCGGCATGTGGGATCTTCCTGGACTGGGGCACGAACCCGTGTCCCCTGCATCGGCAGGCGGACTCCCAACCACTGCGCCACCAGGGAAGTCTAAAATATTGAGATTTTAAAAAGCATTGCTCCCCAGTGCTTATTTTCAGAATGATAGTCAGGCTGTGCTTCTAACTCAGAATGAAGGGGAAGGAAATTCTGCAACATGAAGTTGTAATAATCCATAAATATCTTTTTTTTTTTTTTGCGGTACGCGGGCTTCTCACTGTTCTGGCCTCTCCCGTTGCGGAGCACAGACTCCGGACGCGCAGGCCCAGCGGCCACGGCTCACGGGCCCAGCCACTCCGCGGCACGTGGGACCCTCCCAGACCGGGGCACGAACCCGTGTCCCCTGCATCGGCAGGCAGACTCTCAACCACTGCGCCACCAGGGAAGCCCCATAAATATCTTGCTCTTAGACCCACTTACATGGGTAAGGAACACCCCCTATACAATTAGATATCGAGAAAGACAGAGAGAGGTTTTTGGTTTATTTGGAAAGCAAGATTAAATATCTTTTGTGCATTAAGTCCTTCATGAGAAGAAGCTACTGAATCCTTTTATTAACACATCCTTTTCCTAAGAGATATTTGTTTGTTTGAAAAAAGGACCTTGAATTGCTTTGGAAGCTTCATGAAAACACTGTAAGGCTGTACTTTTTATAACTAAAAGGACAAACAAACATTTGAGGAATCATCAGATCAGTCACAGAAATCATGTACAATTATTTAAAACATTTGACACATCAGTGTTTTGTTCACACCTGACATAGAAAATGTAATGCAAATGGTATAACTTAAGGAAAAAATAATAATGTAAGAATGACATGGATGTGTGTGTCACTATATAAGGACAAAGGGAAATGGTGAGAACTTCCAAAATGAAAAGAAATGATGCCTTTGAGCTTTCAAGAGTATAAATAGGTCAATAAAACAAATCTTTAAAAATGAGATATAAGTAATTAGCACTCTGGGACTTGAAAGCTGTTTCGGAAAAACAGAAATAAGTACTTTATGTAACAGCTGTGCATTTGTGGAGCCCTAACAGAAGAGTGGGTACGTGCTAGCATATTAATAAATCCAGGAACATGTTATTAAGATAACAAAAATAAAAGATAAAATCACATTTTTATCAATGATGATCATTGTCTTTCATTAAGAAAGGAAGCAGGCTGTGAACAGGGGGCTGGGTGTTCCGGACAAAGTCACTCTTGGCTTTGATCTGCCGCTGGGGCTCCAACAGCCCGAGCTCAGTCAGGGGAGCCTAGGTCCTCACCGAGAGCAGCAGGGCTCCTTGAGTTTGCAGTCGGTGAAGAGACTAAAAGAATCAGGGACATTTAGTTCTATTATTGGAGGAAACAAATTAAAACATATTTTAAGAAGCTTGGATTTTAGGAAGTGATTACACATTTTAAAGCAATACATTAAAAAACCAAGAACTGGAATCATTTAAAAATGAGGTATAAAATGTAAAACAATCAATAAACCTTCTAAGAAAAACTGTTATTCTGCGTTTGTCTCCAGCTATTCAGTGCTTAGCCGATAACCTGGTAAGTAGCAACACTCAACAATTATCTGTTAAATAAATCAAAGAATGACAGTTGTGATATGTGTGACAGAACAAATGCGGAGGTATCTAAATGGCAAAACTCAGGTACTGGCCAAAAAGTATGGCTAAATGATCAGATAGATAAGATAAAACAATAAGTCATATTTCTTTGAAGAATATTAACTGACATAAAAATCTCAAGTCATATTATATGAAAAAGCAGATTCAAACCAAATTCTAACTTTGCACAAATAATTTTTAAAAAGAGAAATAAAATAATGAGTGTTTATATGGAGCCGGGCATAATTCTTAGTCTCTCCTTTAAACTTGTCCTTATAGACTGCATTCTTTTTGAAAGTTCAAAATAAAGACCAGGTAGCTACTTGGAAATAATTTAAGATTAAACAACAATATAGAAATGCAGGCTGGATTAGTATTATGAAAAAGTTAATGTATGGATAGGGTGTGGAGAAATAAACTGTTAGGGTAAGTTCTGGGTTTCTTTATCTTTTCTTTCTCTCCCTCCCTTCTTTCCTTCCTTCCTTCCCTCCTTCCTTCCTTTATCTCTTTCATTCTTTCTTTTTAATTTCACTAGTTCTTTTTTTGGTAAAAAAATAAAATTCCATTAGAAAGCTATCTAATTAGCTATTTTGGTAGTTACTTTGGAGCTGGGTACGATCTCCTTTTCTTCAGATACTGGCACATCTTTTAGGAGTTGCCAGAACTGCTTTGCTGACAATAAACTCAAGGGTATTAGAGTTTTTCCACCACCGATAGTCCCACGATAGAACCAAAACCATCCACAACGAGGTGCAAGCGATGACCTGTTTTTATTTAGCTCTTGTGCTCTTGTGAATGTCAGCTTTAATCTAGGATTCTTCTGGACGGAAGAAAAAATTATGAACACTTTGGAGGTAATCATATTTTCTTTGTCTCCCTGCCTTCAGACACTTTTGATTCTATTCATTATGCTGTAAATGTTCCAGCGTTTTCTACTCCGCTGATTCTTTAACTGGAAGAGAAGTAACTGACGTAAAACACAAGGAACTTAGTTCTCCTTGGTTACACAAACAAGGTCAACCTTAACTCGGATTTAATATTAATCTGTAGTACTTCCAACCCTACAGACCCCAGATTGGAAAGGGACGAGATTATTATTTAGGTTTTATAAATCATTCCCATTTTGATTCTTAAAAATGGCCACAAAAACTGTTTGGAATTTTACAGAATTCTCAATGACTTTCCATTGCAACAATCCCGTGTACAGCACAGAAATTTAATTGATTTATGACAATTATATATTCATTTCCACACCCAGAGAGACAACCTAACCATGGGATTTAAACATATTTTAAACATACCTTTCTTTGCATATACCTTTATATTTTCTGTATTTTCTAATTCCAAGTCTTATCCAAATCTTTCTCTCCTGTACTTTACACAGCAAATGGGACTATGGTAGTAATTGTGGTTTAAACTCAGACTATTTCCAGTTGACTTTCTACTTCATCCTCAAAGGACCCCTGACAAGCTTCCTTCTGTTTCCACTGCCCCCTCCCACATGGAGGAACCTCGGAATCTGCTTCAGAATTATCGAAGCCGAGCATTTCTCTTCACTCTACCTTTTCTCATACGTGTTTTTCTTTTCTTTGTCTTTACCTTGTATTTTCCTTCATATCCATGCATCACTTGTTTTCATGAACTACCTATTAGCCCAGAACCCCTCCTGGCCGAGGAAAAGCCATTATGATCATCAGTGCTTGCTGGTCCTACCTTGAGAACCTTGCACATAATCTCATAAACTGAAAACGTTTTCTCTGCTCGGGTCCAGTCCCACGTGGTCACCTTGAAAAGATGAGAAACTAATACATCATTTGTTTTAGAAAGATGGCCCCTGCTTTTCTCTTTATTATACACTATGGTGGACACATGGAGCTTCACACGTGCTCTAGGCCATCTCTAAGTTGTGAGGTTCTCCTCCTAGACGTCCTTGACCTTCAACAATGTTTGTATCCTTTCTCCTAAGTTTCACACCATTTCTCTCCCTCTTTCAGCAGATGTTTTATATTATAAGCAACAATTTACCTTTGCTCAGTGTCTTGATGTGTTTTAAGTAGTGTGTGCATTCTCTCTACATAAATACTAAGTGTTGTTTTTTGGGGGTGGGATTCATTTTTTCATATGGGGAATATAGCCAATATTTTGGGTAACTGTAAATGGAAAGTACTAAGTGTTCATATTTCACACATTTCATAGTTTTTTCTCCATTTACCACCTGTTACATGCAAAGAACACTAGATACCAGATCCACGCTGGCTTTGATCTTTAAGAAAGATATAGTTTACATCAGGGAGTCACACCGTGTTCTGAACGTCGTGAAACACCAGACACCACAGTGAAGCTGTTTCACTTGTTTGTGTCTGAAACATGTATTAGTCTGTCCAGTCATAAGAAATTATTCAGAGTAGGAATAATGTAAAAGGTATAAATATTTATGTTTTTTTCCCCTGTCTTCCAGGTGATTTGAACTTTGTGTAGACACAGATATTCGAAATTACAGCAAGTCTAACCTGATCCCGCCAAGACCCTATGTAGTATTAGACCTGCAAGTGAGTGGTCTGGCTTTAATATTTATAGTCAATAAATATTCATTGAGAATCTACTGTTGTGTAAAGTACACGTTTCCAAAAGCAAGGCCTTAGGTGCAGTAGATCGCCATACATATTTAACACGAAGCCTGATGACGAGATATGGGATGTAACAGATTATCACAAACACCATTGATTTGATTTAGACAGACCTGTGCCATATAGATAAACATATTCAGCCTGTCATAAATGTCGACACAGAAATGTCTTCTAGGTTTTTCAAGGATTATAAAGCCAGTGTTTAATGCCAGAACTTATATCTTTAGCAAGAAATTCTCAGAAGCATTTGGACTGTTTTCTATCTTTTTCTGTATCTTATTTTCGAAATATATTGGTAATATATCATTTGTTATTGTTAAGCTGATGTCACTCTGTTGTGATAATATGGGAAAAATAAGGAATGTTGAACAGAAACACTTACTGGAGGTGCCAGAAACTTATAAAGGCACGATCCCCTCAGGGCTAGGAACGCCGGCGAGTACGCGCTGTCCTGCAGGGGACCTTGTTCCCGTGTTTCACACCAGCCCATGTAGACAATCTGCAAGGAAACGGAACATGACTACCGGTCAAAAAAGCCTCATTTCAGGTGGCTTATGTGTTTTTTTGGTATCTTTTGTGGTATTTTAATTTTCTCATAAAATTATCAGTTTAATTGATGTAAAAATTATATTAACCAGATTTACCTTCAATAAATGAGTGTGAACCACTCATAAGATTTTACGTTTCCATCAATGTTTATCAAGAAACAAACGTTACCTTCACGGAACCGACAATTACGTTGATAAATGATTTCTCAAGAGAAAGAATGAAAGCCAGAATATCATGGAACATAAACTTCAATGTATAAAATGAGAACAACAACCAGCCTAGAATTTCATATGCAGCAAAATTATTTTTTTCATGAATTAATAGGGCGAACCCAAATTTAGGATAATGTTATGTATCTATATTTATACTGATGGATTAAGTGTGAAAGTCACAGCAACTGGGCACTGCCTTGTTTCAACTGACAAATATATTCAGAGAAGAGAAATATTTTGACTTGTAGTATAGCACTAGTCTAACTTTGTGTTTGCTTTCCATGGGGAAAAAAACCCCCAACAAAACACCTTCCTATTTACACGTAAGTCGTCCTCAACCTGAGAAATATTACAGGGAGGTTAATGCAGTTAAATGTTGTGTTACCGTTAGTTCAGAATCACATATAAAATTATTCGGAAGCAGACTGTACATATCTATTGTGCTGTGCAGCAATTAGGTTGAGATTCTTTTGCTTTAGAAAGTGTGAATGTCTTATTTTACGGTGACAATTAATATATTACATTCGGCCCTGAGTATTTAAGCGTTCCGCACTGACGGATTCAACCAACTGCAGATTGTAAACACAGTACACAATCCGCGGTCGTTTGAATTTGCAAATCGGAACCTGCGGATACGGGAGAGGGGTTTGTGGCACTTGAGCATCTGCCGGTTTTGGTTTTGGAAACAGTCCTCTGCAGGTACCAAGGGACAGCTGTATAATCTGGATAATAAACATAGCAGTTAGATAGGAAGAAGCAAAAATGTTAAATAAACATGTTGTACTGGTCCCTGTTTGCAACATAAAGACAGCTTTGTGGGCATTAATGACTATTAACACTAGACCCAGTAGACATGGTCTATCTTGCTATCGTATTGTAGAGAAACAGTTGCTTTTTTTCTTTTTCCTTCAAAAGCAGATTTAATCCTCAAAGAAACACAATACTGAGCAGATTATTCAAAACATTTGCTAAGATCTTTTATGACAAATATATGGAACACACTAGGTAATGAAATGGAAAAAAACATAGAAATGCTATTTTTAAACTTTGGAAACATTTTACCTGCTTTAAAATGTGATTCAAAGTTTTTCCTTGCTTTCATTTCTTTTTCTTTTTTCTAAATGGATGAGGTTATTAACCCCTTGTTTGTTTTGTTTTTTTATTTTTTTGCGGCATGTGGGCCTCTCTCTGTTGTGGCCTCTCCCGTTGCGGAGCACAGGCTCTGGACGCGCAGGCTCAGCGGCCATGGCTCACGGGCCCAGCCGCTCCGTGGCACGAGGGATCCTCCCGGACCAGGGCACGAACCCGTGTCCCCTGCATCGGCAGGTGGACTCCCAACCACTGCGCCACCAGGGAAGCCCTCATTTCTTTTTAAATTTAGTTATTCCATTACTATCTAGGTTTGCACGTTGGTCCTTAATTCTGTTCCCTTTAGCTATTTTTAACTTTATTTGAAGGAGTTCATTCACAAGTCTTTGAAGGAAATTAAGAAAACAATCTCATTCACAATAACAAGGGGATAAAACACTTAGGAATAAACTTAACCAAAGAGGTGAAAGACTTGTACACTGAAAATTATAAAGCATTAACGAAGGGAACTAAAGATACAGATAAATAGAAAGACATCTGTGTTCATGAACTGGAAGAATTAGTATTTTAAGATATCCATAATATCCAAAGTGACCTACCAATGCAATACAATCCCTATCAAAATCCATAGGGTTTTCTTTACAGAAGTAGGAAGGTCATCCTAAAATTCACAGGGTACCACAAAAGACCCTGAGATCAATACTGAGTAAGAAGAACAACCTGGAGGTATTTCATGTGCTGACTTTAAAATGTATTACAGAATAGCAATCATCAAAGGAGTAAGATACTGGCCTAAAAGCAGATGTAGACCAATGGAAAGAGTAGAAAATACAGAAATAAACCCATGCATACATATATGGTCCACAAATCTTTGACAAAGGTGCCAAGAACACACAATGGGGGATGGATAGTCTCTTCAGTAAATGGTGTTGGGAAAACTTAATATCCACCTGCAGAAGAATGAAATTGGACTTTTATCTTACACAGTATAAAAAAATCAGTTCAAAATGAATTAGATGCTTAAATGGAAGACCTGAAACCATCACAGTTTTAAACCATTATGCATTTCTGACAGCTGGTGAGGCTTTGATCCTTCACTTCTAATATAAACTCAACCCAGTGTGTATACCTGTGCCCCAGGGCACATGGCAAGGATGTTCCTTGTAACATTATTCTTAGTCCCAGCCATGTACAAATGGCTTAAAATAAGCCATGCACCCTACGATACATTCTGTAGATGAATGTAGTAACAAATTGTGATAGCATAAAGGAACAGTATACAGCAAGGAAAATGAGTACGTTATAGTTACATGGAACAACGGAAGTGAACCTCACAGAACACAGCTGAATAAAAGGAGATATATAATCATATATATATATATATATATATATATATATATATATATATATAAAATTTGATTAAGACAAACTATAGTCGTGTTTTGGAATGCATTCTTGGTTGGAATAAAAAGTACTTCAGCAAAGATGACCAACGGTCAGAATAGTAGTTACTCTAGAAGCCTGCAAGCCAGTTGTGCATGGGGGAGAATACAGAGGGGGAGACAGAATCTAAGCTGGAGCAAGCCACTTTTCTTGACCCAGATTGTGGTTACACAGGGGTTTGGCTTTTGAATAATCAAGCTGTGCATCTATGTTTTATGAAATTTCTATACATGTATTATAGTTTATAAAATCCCATTTTAAAAATAGCACACACTGTGTATTATTAATAATGGTTTTATAACAAACTCATATTAAAAATAATAGAGTTTTGTGAGTTTTATAGGAAGAAAGTCTTCCAACGAACGACAGGGTTAAATCGCCCTGTCATTCTGGGGCCATTGCAATGATATAAAATTTTAGTTATGAATTATATCAACTTAATCATTATATTATTTCTCAATTAAGTCAGTCTTTCATTTTAATTCAATTTGATAAAACTTACAGTTTCTCTGTGTTTATGACTTCTCTGCATTGGCAAGAGGAAAAAAGAGATTAAAGTGGTGTACATAATCATGAGAAGGAAATATCTGAGCTTCCTAAGACTGAAATTTGAGTTTGCTGTCTCTTCCCACATCTATAATTTGCTGGAAGCTGAAATATTAAGGATGATATATTGATACGCTTCAGGAATTATCATTAAATACAATTTTATTAGTTTGAACTGAGTGTAGCTTGGAGGAAGGAGCTGAGGATGTAACTAATAAAAATGGGATTATCGGATCTGCAGGGGATATTTCTTCATGCTTGCTCTCCAGGCCAAAGGTCGACCTAATCACTTTCTATGCCAAGGAAGAGGGGTGTTCTCAGTTCTGCAGAAAGACCAGAAGGCACTTGCTTTTCTCATCATTACCTTGACTCCTGTGAAATGATTATATGGTTGAGGAGACGTAATGCATTTTCAGAAAATTCATCCTACACTTGTCACAGCAAATAATAACTCTAAAGAAAAACTGTATCGCTTAATCTTATTTTAAAAAAGGAAACAAATGAGCAATCTAGGCATAAGGATATTTCAAACAGAATATTTTAGAAACAAGTAGAATTAAAAGAAAATCGTTTCCTATACCTATGAAATGACAAGCGAACTGCCAACCATGTATCACACACTTTTCAGATAAATATTTCGAAGACTTGCCTATTTTTTCAGCTTTATTGAGGTATAAGTTGTCAAATAAAAATGTAAAATAAGAACCAGGGCAAGGCAAATGAGACATTCTACTTGAATGCACCAAAAACACTCCGTAACCAAGATAAGTAATATTTTAAAAATTCAAACTGCAAAGTGTCACCAGCAAAGCCCATTAACAATTCCCAGGGAATAAAAATAGAATCTGGGTAATAAAATAATGGTGTTATAATTTAGAGACCCATTGACGGGCCAACTTTCTCCACCTCGCAGCCGGTGTTGGGGCCAGGGTGTACTACGCAGGAAGGTTAAATGTTTTCGGGTTGCGGATGACACCCAGAAAACTTCCAATTCTGCAGAATGCACCCTAACGGTCTACCCCCAAACAAAAGGGGCACTGGAAGGGAGAATCCCTCACAGACCCCGCAGGGGGACGGAAACGGCAGATCCTGGCCACTACCCTCCAAGGCACATGGTTTGAACAGGTGTTGAATTATGGAGCCCAGGGGCTCCTAAGCGGGCGCTCTGACTGACCCTCAAGGAGCCCTGGCTGATGGACATGGGGGGAAGCCTGTAGAGTTCTTAGTCAACACTGATGCCACTTGTTCAGTAATGAACACGAGATCAGGCACACCCAGTCACAAGAGCTGTAAAGTAATGGGGGTAGCAGGGAAGGCCTAAGAATGAGCATTCACAGAGTCATCAGAATACAAATTGAACAAACATACCCTTACCCATTCCTTCCTCTATGTTCCCCAAAGCCCTGTACCCCTGCTAGGAAGGGATATAAAAAAAGGTAAACTGTTAAAGTGATTTAATATACACATGTATTGTCAAAGAATGCTTCCCATCTAGTTAATCAACATATCCATCAACTCCCATATTTACTTATATATGTATGTATATACACATGAAAGTTTGCACCCTCATACCAATCTCTCCCCATTTCCTTCACCCCCCCAGCTGCTGGAAATCATTTTCTACCCTATATTTCTAGGAGCTTGACTTTATTTTTTTTTATTCCACATATAAGTGATACGGTGCATTATTTATCTTTCTCTTTTAGCAATAATGCCCTCAAGCTTCATCCATGGCAGGATTTCCTTCATTTTCATGGCTAAATAATATTCCATATATATGTGTGTACATATGTATATGTGTGTGTGTGTGTGTGTATATATATATATATATAAACTCACATCTCCTTTATCCATTCATCTATTAACAGTTTGTTTCAATACCTCGGCTATTGTAAATAACACCACAATGATATGGGCGGGAAGAGATCTCTTCAAGATCCTGTTTTCATTTCCTTTGAAAATATACCCAGATGTGGCATTGCTGGATCACATGGTAGCTCTATTTTTAGTTTTTTTGAGGAACCTCCATACTGTCTACCAGAGTGGCTGCACCCGTTTACATTCCCACCAACAGTGTAGGAGGGCTCCCTCTTCTCCACACCCTCATCAATACTTACCTCTTATCTTTTGATTCTAGCCATTATGACAAGTGCGAGGTGATATCTCACTGCACGTTTTGATTTGCATAAACTTTTTTAAGCTACTTGTGAAAACACACCCAGTACACAAAGCCTGTGCTGTACAGCAAACTTTTATTCTTTAAATTTGATCGTTTTATTGTACATTATTTTTTCTCGTTTGAAATCGACTTTAATTTTTAGAGCAGTTTTAGGTTCACAGCATTATTGAGTGGACAGGACAGAGACTTCCTGCAGACCTCCTGCCCTGATGCCTACAGCCTCTGTGCCTCCGCCCACTATTGGACGGCACATTTGTTACAACTGCTGATCCTACGTAGACCCACGTTATCGTCCGAAGTCCACGGTTTACATTAAGGTTTGCTCTTGGTGTTGTAGAGTCTGTAGGTTTTAACAATGTGTAGGGACATGTATCTACCACTATGGTGTCGTACAGAATCATTTCACTGCCCTAAAGCTCTTGTGCTCAGACTATTCATCCTTCCCTACTCAACCCCTAGAAACCGATGATCTTTCTACCCTCTCCATAATTTTGCTTTTTCCAGAATGGCATATAGTTAGAATCAAACAGTATGTAGCTTTTTCAGATTGACTTCCTTCACTTGGTGATACACACCTAAGTTTCATCCATGTCTTTCATGGCTGGACGGCTAATTGCAGTTTATCACTGAATAGCAGCCCGCTGTCTGGAGGTAGCACAGGTTACTTACCCTTTCACCCACAGAAGACCAACTTGGTTGCTTTCAAGTTTGGGCCATCATGATAAAAGTGCTGTATACAGCAATGTACAGCTTTTTGTGTGGACATAGGTTTTCAACTAATTTAGGTAAATACCAAGAAGTGTGATTGCTGAAATGTACGGTAAAAGTATACTTAGTTTTGTAAGACACAACCAAACTGTCTTCCGAAGTGGCTGCACCATTTGCATTCCCACCAGCAGTGGATTAGAGTTCCTGTGGCTTCACATCCTCACCAGCATTCGGTGCTGTCGGTGCTCTGGATTTGGCCATTGTAATGGGTGTGTAGTGGTATCTCGTTGTTTTAGTTTGCATTTTCCTGATGACATCTGATGGGGGCCATATTTTCATGTTTACTTGCCATCTGTATATCTTCTTTGGTAAGGTATCTATTAAAGTCTTTGGCCCACTTTTAAGGTAAATTGTTTGTTTTCTTATTGTTGAATTTCAAAAGTTCTTTGTATATTTTGGATAGCAGTCCTATATCAGATACATGTTCTGCAAATATTTTCTCCCAAACTGTGGCATGTCTTCTCATCCTATTGATAGTGTCTTTTGCAGAGCAAAGGTTTTTCTTTTTATGAAGTTCAGTTTAGCAATGATTTATTTCACAGATCCTGCCTTTGGTGCTGCCTCTAAAATGTCATCACCATATCCAAGGTCATCTTGATTTTCTCCTATGTTGTCTTCTAGAGGTTTTCCGGTTTTGCATTTTACATTTGGGTCTGTGATCCATTATGAGTTAATTTTTGTGAAGGATGTAAGGTCTGTGTCTAGGTCCACTTTTTTTGCACGTGGATGTCCAGTTGTTCCAGCACCATTTGTTGAAAAGACTTCTAGTACTGCTGACCCTTGAACAACATGCATTGAACTGTGAAGGTCCACTTACATGTGGATTTTTTTCAACGGTAAATATTACAAAACTACACGATTCTGGTTGCTTGAATCCGCACTTGTGGATCCACGTATATGGAGGCAACTTGGCTACAGAGGGCCGACTGTAGAGCCATATGCAGATTTTCCACGGAGAGGGGGTTGGCACCCCTAATCCCATGTTGTTCAAGGTCAACTGTACTTGAAAGAGAAAAAGAAATGCAGGGTTCTTGGTGAACACGGTATTTCCAAACACAACAGTGGTGGACAAGCTTGTTGAAGACCCATCCCACTCCCAGGAACAGCTGGAATAAAAGATGCAAAAAACCTAAAATGAGGATAAAACCATTTTAGAAGATATGTCAGTGTTATCAAGGCACAAAGATGTAAGCAGCCCAGATCCTAGTGGAAGGAAAGCTCAGATGGGTGAGGACCCTTTTGGGGTCACTTCCCAGCTTCAGGGTCCGTGCCTTGTGAGCTGGCTCCTGGGGGCTGAAATGCTGGGTCTCAGTAGATTCAAGGTTCAAGTCACACGTGTTGGATTTCAGTTCCTTCCAAGAAAAAACTCCGCAGGGTACAACATAAGAGTAAACATAAATGAGTAACAGGCCAGGCCTCATAAGGACGGGAGCCTAGTTCACAAGCACTCAATCCTGATTGGGGTTAAATCGTACTTCTGATTTTATTTTGCCAGAAATAAAAGTAACACTCTCTGAAGGAAGATATCCTCTGGAGCCTCAAGTCACATATATGATTTTTACATGCAACGTCTACTCTTTATGCAATACTGAGAAACCATACAAGGAGGCAAAATTAAATAGAATTCAGAAAACCAGGAGAGAAAAGACAACAGGGGAAGCACACATGCATAGAAGGTTCAGATTCTGGGTGTACCAGGTTCAGAGTTAAAAACTTCTATACTCAGTATCCTCAAAATTTAGATGACTAGTTCAAAATTGTATCAGATAACTGGAAATTACAAAATAATAAGACACATACCTGAGATAAAAATAGAATAGCTGACACTTCAGCTCAGTATCAAGACGTGTGGAAGTTTACATAGAGCTGAAGAGAGGAACACAGAATTAAGTGAATGTAACACTGCATACGAGTCAGCATAACAATCAGTTGCATTTCTGTGCTCAAGGGGTAGAGACCAGTTTTCGACCCCTTGAGTGTGTGTACGTGGGTGTACACAGCTGATTAGCAGAAGTTTAAATGTTACAACTAAGAGCAGGTGGAGTAACAGATGTTTCCCGAGGTCACAGTGATCAAAGATGGATACAGAGGCTAGAGAATAAGAATCCTTGCGGTACTCCTCCCCCTGCAGACCTTCAGAATTCATCTCAAATCCCTGAATCAGGGCTTCCCTGATGGCACAGTGGTTAAGAATCCGCCTGCCAATGCAGGGGACACGGGTTCGAGCCCCGGTCCGGGAAGACCCCACATGCCACGGAGCAACTGAGCTCGTGAGCTACAACTACTGAGCCTGCGCTCTAGAGCCCACGAGCCACAACTACTGAGCCCGCGTGCTGCAACTACTGAAACCCACGCTCCTAGAGCCCGTGCTCCACAACAAAAGAAGCCACCGCAATGAGAAGCCTGTGCACCGTAACGAAGAGTAGCCCTCGCTCGCCGCAACTAGAGAAAGCACGCGCGCAGCAACGAAGACCCAATGCAGCCAAATATAAATAAATAAAATAGATAAATTTATTTTTAAAAAATCCCTGAATCAAAGGAGCAGAGATGCGTGTCTCCCAAATCACAACCACCTCTACGATCCACAGGCCTTTACTGCAGACTGCAGCATCCAGGGCACCTAAGAACCACGTCTGCTTCTGATCTTGTTTCCAAGAGACTGTGACACAAGCGAGTCTGCACTGATGATGCTGTGTGGCCATGGCAACCACGGCGCACCTCACTGGAGTTTTCCCTCAGCACCTTCTGGGGTGGAGCCTGGACTGGGCTCCCCGCATTCTACTATGGGTGCCTCCTGTCTCCTCCGCCCCTTGTTCACCTGGTCAGCGACACCCTCCCAGCACCTGAGGCCATTTTGCTTAAGAAACGTACCAGACTATGTCCCGTCACAGCCTTGACATTATGTGGCCTCAAGGCCACCATCGCCCTGGGAGCCAGGCCGGCCTGCCCTCCCGCAGGGCAACAGCCAGGCCCTCGGGCACTTCTCCCCGGGAAGACCACTCTCCCCGGCCGCACTGCTACGTCAGGCGCCTGCCGTCTGAGGAACATCCCAGCAGGTGATCTTATGTTTGTGGAGGCTCTTACAAAACGTTTGCTGTGTTAATGTTCCTTTAGGAGAAATTTACAAAAATGAATTTCAAGGAGAGCTTTAAATGGAAAAAAAATAAAGTTGCAAAATGAGCTAAATGTCCCCTGAGTGGTCAGGCAGAAGCGGAAAGAAATACTGCTCACCATGGGGAAGGGAACCTGCTTGACCGCGAGTTTACAGGTGAACTTTTGTCACGTTTACATCAGCTGCAAAAACCCGGCTCCTCTCCTGCTTGCAGCCGCTTCCCCGAAAACCTCTGCTGAGCCAGCGATTCTGGGGCAGCGCCGGGCCCCTCACACGGGGACCACGGCCGGCGCTCGGATTTGTCACCGCAAAGCGCTGGCTATGGGGGCTTCTTGCAAGACATGGAGATTTAGCAGCTTGGGGCTCTGCCAGGGTGCTTTGGAGAGAAGCGATCAGGCAAGGGGAAAGGGACCCCAGTGCAGCCCTTACTTTGAAGATGCATTTCCTTCACATGTCACTGGGTCCCTCTGATGCCTGACACAATGATCACTTTTCACTTGAAAATCACGTCTTCCTAGCCTTCATTAGTATAAAATGATTCCTTCCCTTGTCGATTTGTCCAGCCACACACGGTTCTTTTTACCTTGGAAGCTGTCCTACCTTGACCTCCGTTGACGCAAAGCCCCAGCACACACACGTCACAGACAACTTGACTTTATACTCTCCTCTTTGACAATCGCCTACCTGCTTCACTCCACTAAGACCTTGCTTCTCATACTTAACTTTAGAATCCTTAGCTCACCCTCTGTGTTTATGTTTTAGCCCAGTTCTCACTGACAGCTCTTCTCTTCCCCAGCTCTGGTGTCTCAGTAGCGCCTGTCTGACTCAGATGCTTGCAGTCCTCCCACCTGGGACCCAGCTCGGGAGGACAGCTGCCACCCACCTCATTTGGGGCCTGCAACTGAACACAAATGGCATCAGCCTCCGTTTGCTGTAAAACCACGATTTCTTTTTGAATATGACCGTCTTCTTCCTACTTTTAGCTTTGGGTTTGTATATATTTTACTGGTTTTACAATATTTGGCCCTGAGTTATTCATGATAGGAAGAGCACACCAAATATATTTCTCTTAAGCTAATAAAAGATAATAAAGTATAAGACACGATATTTATCATTTTATAACATATTCCCCCATTTCCCAAGCCTACATCTACTTTTTGCAGCTAGAAGGTAACTATAAATATAATTTAATGGACAGTTTTGCATTTTGAGCTGTTTTGTTCTTCAGGTGAAAAATACTGTAATGAAAAATACTGCAAAAGTACACAGCTAAAGAGCGCAGTATTTCTGTTTGAAGTGAGCTTGTTTCGAAGTATTTCTTAATGACGAATCATTTAACATATTAGCCACATCATCTGGCTTATACTCTAAGGCTTCAAAGGCACTAGAAGCGAGTCCAGTAGAACACAGTGGACGGGAGCATTGGGCTAGTGCCTATACCATAAAAACCGGTAGGAAGGGAATTCTGGCAATAAAGCAGGCTTCTGCAGTGCGTGCACTATGGAGCATAGAGTCAATCCATTAAACCCCAAATGGGATGAATGATTCTCTTACGGGAACATTCTTGCTGTGCTTTTCTGCGGCACTAATCACTTAAATCTTCTTTCACGTATCAGGGGAAAAGGATTATACAGTTTGGTCAATTAAGTCACCCTTAAGGAAGTGATAAAGGAAGCAAAATATAGCAGTTGTTCTGTCCACGTATATTTAAAACCAAAAACATTTGCACCTACTGGGCTTGTCTTTACGTATCCTTTGTTAACTTCCCCTTTTAACACGTAATACCCCCTTGAGTACACTTTTTGGTTATGGGATTCAGAGTCACTCATTGTTATAATTTGATGCCATCTACAAAATGTTAGAAACTGTTCCACAATATGGAAAGACTACTGCTTGGGCAACCGTACAAAGCGTGCTCTAGTTAAACTAGACTCACAATACAGTGGGCACCACGATGGGTGATTATGAAGAAAATGACGTTAAAGGAGATGTATTAACTTGCAAAGTGTCTGTGTCCAGTCACTTTACTACAAGGAAATAAAACTCTCTGGATTTCTCAGTGCTCCTGTGAAAAAGCCCTAGCTCCTGAGACAAGGAAACGTCTCCAGAAAAAGTCAAGAATGTTAGAATGCCTGTCTTTACTTTTACTAGAGACATTTTTCTTTTCATATACCTTGAGAATTAGAGCCGGAGCCTTTTGTCTAGTTACTTGTTCTCATCAGAACTGAAAGGATAATAAAACTTGCTTTATCTCCCTGAGAGGCTGAATGGTTACGGCCAGACAGTTGCCGGCTAAGGCCCCGGGTGCCAGGGAGACTGGGTGGCTCTCTCCCTGGACACATTCATTTCAAAGAGAAGGGGGCCCAGAGCTTGGAGACTCTGAGTCATGAAATTCAGAGACACCTGGGTTTATCTGGCCCTTGGAGTGACATTTACATTTTGAAAGGTTAGGTGGAGACCCAGGGCTCTTTCCATCCTGCCTCAAAAGGAAAGGTTGTCTCTGTCTCCTTCTAGCAGTTGGGGGCAGTAGTTTCACGGCCCTGTGTAAGCAGAGAAGCACGTTCTTCCCCATCTGTCTTCCGGGGCGTAGCTGCCACCAGGTGTTCTCATCGCATCCCCCGCAGTCTGGGTGCGGTCACTGACACTGACGTTCCTTTGGCTGAAGAGCTGGTTGTGAGAATCAATGAAGAACTTTTTCCCGTGACCCAGGTGCCTCATGTTTCTGCAATATTCTGTATATATAAAGCACATAACCAAAGCTGGTATATTTACTATGTGCCAGACATAAAGCTGAGCTCTTTACACCTATTAAATCACATCATCCTTTAAAACAACTGGTTTACAGATAAGGCAACTAGAAGACAGGGCTTAGGACAACCACCAAGGACACTCACCCAGTAGGAAGTGTGGAGATAAGAAGTCTGGTCACAGAACCCCAAGCCCTTGGTTAGATACCATGCGGCCCTTACTATCACACATGGTAATGGCCAGGATTCGGAGGCTCAAGGCTGACAACTTCTGTCTTCCGGTGTCCTCTTGAAACCTTAAACTAAGTTAACTCCACCTTTCTCTCCCTTTCAAGGAGATTTAACCTTTGATATTCTTCCTTTATCACCCAAAGATACAGATATAGACATAAATTAAGATCTCAAGCCTCATCTTATATTTACAGTCTTGCATATATTTATTTATCTGAAACTATGTAAATAATCTAAACCTTTCACAAATTCCTAGTTAGCTTTTATCATTTCTGATTTCTCACCGACAACAAGCCTAAGGGAAACTGAATCTTGAAAATAATTACAAAGTTATTCAGATATTAGAGAAAATCAACTGATTTATCGATTGAAAAAACAATCAGCTACTTCCCATGCTTGGGCCCTGGACTGGGTGGTGAGGTCACATGGAATAATAATATCAGAAGAGCTCAGATAGTTGTTTCCTTTGACACGGCAGTGAGGTCCATCAGACAGTATCGCTCCCTGGCATTTTTGGATGATGAAATGTGCCCATTACAGTATAGCATGCTAAAAAGCAGAGAGAGTAAGGAAGCTGCAGTTCCTATGAGCACAGGTGATGGCCAATCAACGCGGCTCTGAAGGCAAAAATGAAGTGCTTGGTGTGGCTCTTACAAGGTGGGGAGAGCAGACCAGGGCTGAGACGAGGCTTCTGTGAGCAGGGAATTCGTTAAGCCTTCAGTCATTCTCTCAGCATACAGAGATGATGCATAGCATTGATGACACAGTTAAATAACTTCCCATCATAAGAGGCACACAGGATTATATTAGCAAACATGGTATCACACACACACACACACACACACACACACACACACACACACACGCACAGAATTTTGCAATGTTTTTCTTTCCCTAACCAGAATGTTGCCTTAACTCTCTGGGTATGGTCAGTAAGGATTTGTTGTGTTACCACTGTTTCAGGAAAGTTTCTGTATGTCTGCTAGAGCTGTTTCCTCTGCTACAGGCTGGACCAGGAAAAATTCCCTTCATTTAAAGGAACACCCATAGTATCTCTTTAAACTTAATAAAAGATAAGGGAGATGATGAACAGACACTCTCATTTCAAGATAAAGAATATGTAATTTGATTGCAATCAAAATTTAAATTGTGATGAAAATTTGCATGAATTAGAGAAATTAAAAAAAAAACCATCTCCCCTGTATAACAAGAAAAGTAGGTAAATCTAAAGACCACAGGGAAGATAGTAAAGCAAGAGGGAGAAAGAAACAGCTGGTTTATCTCAGAAGAGAAATGGAAAAGATATTACTTCACAGAAATGAAGATGGAATTGAAACATACTGTCAAAATAGACACTGCCAACAACTCAACTAGGAGTGGAGGACAGGACTGAGAAAATGAGAGAAATAAAGTAGAAATGGATGAAGAACATAAAAGATTCAGTAGAAAATGGCAAGTATGGAGAAGAAGTAAAGGGCGCTCAATATGGACACCATTAGTGACCCTGAATAAGAGAAGCACAAGCAAGAGGAAAAAATACAAAGATATATTTAAAGAAAAGTTTGCAAAATGTACAATTATTTGAATCTACCAGTTAAATAGACACACTGTGCTCCAGGAATAATTGCACTGGAAGAGTCCATCCTGAGGCCTAAGTTGATAAGCTACTAAACTTCAAAGAAAACGAGAGGATCTTTCAGTCCACTTGGCCAGGTCAGTGAAGAAGTCTTCTTGGGGAGAGAAAAATCAATTTAGCCTCAGTCATCTCGACTGAAAAATTTAACCCAAGAAGACAGTGGAGTAGTGCTCTGACAGAAACAAAAAATGTGAACTTTCTGCCACTACCAACATGCTATTCAAGGATAAAGGGCACAGTTTAAAAATTCTGAACATGTACAAACAAATGGAAAAATTATTCCCCAGAGAGTTTCCTATAGAAAATACAAGAAGGTAACTTTCTGCCTGCCAGAGAAATGAGATGAATAGAAAAAGCAAACATAGGTGGTGCTGGGTAGTAGAAACCATACAGTCTGTAGAAAACCAGACTAAAATGGAATTGGCAGTTATTGTTACAAAAGAGGATTTAAGTGTTGAAAATGAAAAAAATGAAATGAAAATGAATAAGAATAGTTGGCAGTGGTCGGGGAAAGGGGACCACCAGTAGTGTAATTACGCTCATTTCATCATCTGCTATAACCAGTTATCAACACATGTCATTTAGTGCTAAAAATCAAGTACTTACTAAATAAGTATACTAAAAATATAAAGTAATTTACTGAAGAAGGGTCATGAAGAAAAGGAAAAGTAAGACATGTGTATGCATTCTCTTATTTTTCAAATTAGGGGTTATATAGCTCATATCTAGTGAGAGGGACTGTAAATTAGAGGATTATAGTATGGTAGACCTTTCTCAGCTAAAAGTAGGAACATGCAGGGAGTATTAAATAATACAATTTATTTATTAAAACCAATAAAAATATGACTGTAGAATTAAATCTCACATCTCTTATTTTAATTACTATAAATGAAGTAAATTTATCTATTAAAAGAAGATGTCTGCCATATTAGTTCACTAAGCAAAACAACACTATGTAATATGTACAAAAAATATGTAAAAAAGTGATTTAGGAAAGTTGTAAATAAAAAGATGGGCAAAGGCAGACATGCCAGCCAGAAGGAATGAGATATCAGAAACGAAATATAAAATACCTGCTTATATCAGAGAAAAGTGGAAAAGGGGAAAAAGTATCATGTGAGGCTGACAGGCACTTCAGAATAATAAAATGTGTAATCTATCACAAATAACAAATAAGAAAACATCAACATCAATAATGGGAAATAACGGGAACGATGAGAAGAAATAAACTGACGCTTTGATTTACATTTTCTTTCCATGGCAGATCGAGTGGATAAAACCCAAGTAACAACATAGGAGATTGTGTCCTTTCTTCCACTCCAGGAACACGTTTTACTAGATTTCTGTTGTGTAATCTTCACTTGCATTGCTGCCTGTCACCTACTTCGACACGCAGCCAATAACGGCCCATAACTAATACTCTCAGTGAACTTGTGAAATACTTCGACAAATTGACACAGAATGTATATATAGTAAAAGGAGGTTGCTGTGCAAAGGAAATCCGACACACAGAACTCTTGTGAGTGTGGGAATGCTCGGATGTATCTCTAGGAAGTTCCTGAATCTAGAAGAATAACCTGGAACAGTGTGTGCTCACACAGGCAAGCCTGGGTTTGAATTCTGGTATCAGAAGAGACATTGAACAACGAGGTGACCGTCTGAAAATGAGTACCGGCTAAAGGGAGTGTCTGGACTCCACTGCCACGGTGACACTCGGGAGAGGGAAGATAGGAGGCGTCTGTTTTCTAAAAGAAGGTTTAAAAAATAACACACGTACTCCTATCCCCATCCTAGCTATAAGAATCATATCTAAACACATAAGAACACTCTGGTCACTTTTAACAATTTTATGGCTAATCTGGATGAAAGCAGAAAATAGTCTAATCAAAATGCAGTGGCGGAAAGTTGGGAATATCAGCCAATACACTGGAGTGGAGAAGCAGATACAAGTGCTTTCTGTCAGACGGAAACAAACCGATGGAATTTAAGACAATTAAATGTGAAAGTATTCACTCACTCTTAAGATGTTCACTACGTGAGTAAGGGTGGGGTAATCTATGATGGCAACAGTTTTGAAAAAAGTAAGTAGTTGCCTGAAAGATTAATATAAGAGGATGATTTGATGTAAGTGTCAGAAGTGTTGACTTTATTCTCCACCATATTCATTAAATATAATGCTTACAACAAGGGGAGTAACAGACCTCTTGCGATCTATGTGGTCTGCTATATTTGAAACAATGAATGCCGAGTAATTTAGATGGATTCACATTTCTGGGGTCCAGTACTTAGTCATGTCAGTAACTGTAATTCCGCTCAAAATCCTTTACCTCCATGACGTCGGGGGTCCCACCCCCATCTGCAAGGTGGGGTCAGAGAACTTAACACTTACGTGTGACGTGGGATTAAATAGGATAAGTTAAGAGCTTAGGAATAGACCATGGTTATTGTCATTATTCTGGAATCATAGTTTAATAGGGAAATGGATCAATTAAAGTATGCTCCGAAAAGTTCAACACAAATGTTGAAGATTCTGGAAAGCAAGTGGCAAATTAAACAGCTAAAGAAACCGAGTATGTTTAGGTCATAGAAGAAAAGACCTAGAGGAAGAAATATGTCTTTGATTATATGAAAGTCTCCACATGGAAGAGAGAGAAACCTTCGTGTCCTCCAGAGGACACCATGGTGTCACTGAGTAGACAGTGCCTGGAACATGACTTCCTGTCATTTTAAGGAAACTTTTAAATAATGCACTTTGTGAATAGAAAGGGCTAACTTACAAATAAAGGGAGTTAGATGTGAAATAAGTCTCGTTAGCTAGAAATAGAGGATCAGGTTACACAACACGGAAGGTCTCCCTCAGGACTAGAATCCGATAGCTCAATAAAGTGGCATCAATGCTGCTTCGGACGACTTAAGCTCAAAACTATTAAACTGGGCTTTCCTGGTGGCGCAGTGGTTGAGAATCTGCCTGCTAATGCAGGAGACACGGGTTCGAGCCCTGGTCCGGGAGGATCCCACATGCCGCAGAGCAACTAGGCCCGTGAGCCACAACTACTGAGCCTGTGCGTCTGGAGCCTGTGTTCCGCAACAAGAGAGGCCGCGATAGCAAGAGGCCCGCACACCACGATGAAGAGTGGCCCCCGCTTGCCACAACTAGAGAGAGCCCTCGCACAGAAACGAAGACCCAACACAGCAAAAATAAAATAAATAAATAATGAACTCCTACCCCCAACATCTTCTTAAAAAAAAACAAAAAATGATTAAACTTTCTAAGAATAAGTACTACCATGACAACCCTCCTAACCGGCCTTCACCTCATTCTCTGAGAGAATTTCAAGTATCACATTCCCTCTCCCAGACTTAAAATGACCTCCAGGGCCATTTCGCTCATCCTAGAGAAGCTGACCAGTTGATATGTAGCCAGAGTGACCCTGAGAAGAAACAGAAATTCTTGATACATGAGCAGATGATACATTCCTTTAGAGCTGCAAAACAGAGTTATCAAGGCTACTTGCTATTATTGGCGAAGAGAAGTGGTTTCCTGCCAGAGGTGAGGAACTCGATCATCACACAAAAGGAGAGAAAATACATCGATTCTAGTGTGAGGCACTGAAATTCAAATGGCAACAGCTTCCACGCTAACGTGGCTGCAGGGAGATACTTTTATAACAAATGTTGAGGACAGTTCAGTGAGATATAACCATATATATATATACTTATAACCATGAACATCATCGCTGACTCAGTATTTCTACTGTTAGCAATTTTCTAAGGAAATTATCAGAAATTCATATGAACAAGCATACACAAGGCTATTTATTGAATCAATGTTTGGGAGGGTGAAATAGAAAAATTAATTTATATTAATAGAAGATTGCACCTACATACTTTGATAGAACCACTGAAAATGAGATTTTTGAAAGAATATAGGAAAAGCTCACAATAAGGCAACTGACTATAATTTTTAAAGTTATGAGAAAAATAAAATCTCAAGTAAATATTACATAATGTACGATATATACACAAAATGCATATTAATTTTTTAAACATGATAAGATCTGTATGTTGAGATTATGAGACCCATATTTCTTCTTTCTCTTTTGAAGTATTTTTAAATTTCTCATAGTGAAAACATTTATTTTAAAATAATTACATAAAAATTATTTTAAGTATTTCTTTTCATAGAGAGAAAAATTGTGAAAAGCTGGTATATATTTTTATGTTAAAATGATGTGGGGCTTCCCTGGTGGCGCAGTGGTTGGGAGTCCGCCCGCCGATGCAGGGGACACGGGTTCGTGCCCCGGTCCGGGAGGATCCCACATGCCGTGGAGCGGCTAGGCCCGTGAGCCATGGCCACTGAGCCTGCGCGTCCGGAGCCTGTGCTCCGCAACGGGAGAGACCACGACAATGAGCGGCCCGCGTACCGCAAAAAAAAAAAAAAAAAAATGATGTGAAGAAGGGCAGTTTGTGAATATTCTGAAAGAGTTTGCGTGGAGCAGAAGGGGGCAAACCCAGGACACATACAAAGGAAACTGCATTTCTTGATTACTATATTGAATATTTTCTTTTATATTGTGTAACTTCATGCTTATGAGATACTCAGATGTTTTAATACAATTAAATTACATCTAAAGAGGAAATAAGTTATTGTAAGCCTAAAATAATTGTAATTTAATTTTTATTAAAGTTCAGATAGGATTCGATGCTACAAGTTTGAGGATTCGAAAGCATTTTGGGGAATGCAGAGCATTGGGTTAACAAATAACTTTTAACAATGAGATGAAAGTGAATACTTACATATAAGTTATCAAAAATTTTGACTTAAATTTGTACTTATTCTCTATTAGTTCTATTTACTACTAACAACAAAAACCTTGAAATGTTTGATTTAATAATTCTAAGGATTATTGAATTGTAAACCTTGGATTATAAATGTTGTTATAGGAAACTATATTTTTGGGGATTTAAAATATATTGTAGGAACAGTATGTGTTTACTTAAAGTTGTATGTGAAGCTTGCCATTTATTGTCTTGTTAAAACTAACTCACTGACTAGAACCTCACTGTCTTATTTTATGGCACCAAAGAGATGTAAATTACACTGAAGTTGCTCTTAAAATTATGATTATAGGTTATGAAATGCATTCTCTAACAAATATTAAAATTTATACTTTTTTCAATTCCAGTGAAAACAACCTAACCTTACATTTTAAAGAACACACTAAATCACAAATAAGCAGAAGGAAGGAATAATAAAGTTTCGAGCAGAGACAAACAAAATAGAGAACAGAAAAACAACAGAGAAAACCAACAAAGCCTACAGTTGGTTCTTCCAAAAGATCGACATAATTGACAAGTACGTGCTATAGTGATGAAGCAAAAAGAGAGAAGATTCAAATAAGTTAATCAGAAATGAAACGGGGCTGTTACTACCGATTTGACAGAAATAAGAAGTGTTATAACAGAGTGCCATAAATAATTGTAGGCGGGTACATTGGATAACGTAGGTCAAATGGGATAATCCCTAGAAACACACAAACTGCCAACACTGGATCGTGAAGAAACAGAAAATCTGAAGAGACCTGTAAATAGTAAGGAGACTGAATCGGTAATCAAAACCTCCCCAAAGAGACAAGTTCAAGACAAGATGGCTTCACTGGTGAATCCTACGTAAGATTTAAAAACATGAGCACCAATCTCTCTCAAATTCTTCCAAAAATTTGCAGAGGAGGGAATACCTCCATTCTATGACGATAGCATTACTCTGATATGAAAGCCAGATAAAGAACCTATAAAAAAAAGAAAACTAAATACTGATACTTTGATGAATTACAGATGTAAAAATCCTCAACAAACTACTAGCAAACAGAATTCAGCATCGCATCAGACCTACCTATGAGGCTGCTTCCTGCTACCTCCGTGAAAACCGTAGTGATTTTTTTCCACCTTTTCACTCACATGTTTAACACTTGATATCCAGTTAAAATTCTGTACATTAAATCCTCTCTGTTCAAATAACTGGAGTGGCTTCTGCCTCTTGATTGAACTCTACATGATGCTTTCTTGTAAAGACTTTGCTGTTATTCAGAGTGAATGGAAGCTATTGGCGAGTTCTTGTGAAAGGAGGATTTCTCATCTCTCTACCCCCAGTGAGTGATCTGACATACATCAGAAACCACTTTTCAAGTCCCTATAAAAGGTTTAGCAGAAGAGCTTCTCCACATGGAAACCCGAAGAGGTTTTAATTGAACTGCCTTAAATCATCAAAAAAAAAAAAAAAAGCTAACAAGGGTTTATTTCTGTTTTCCTTCTTCCAGCCACAGCTGCATCTGTTCCAGATCCCCTTTCCTTCTAATGTATTATCACAGAATATTGAATATTTATTAACTTATAAATATACTACATCATTTTATCTAGAGGAAAACTTCTCCCCAACATCTCTATTTATCTTTAAACATTACATCACCATAATTCTTTAAGCTTTTTATTAAGTACTAACTTTTTGTTATATTTTGCATATGCTTTGAAACATGTACTGCATTTATTGTTTTGCTCATGGGACAAAATATACTATTATACAGAGTGTAAGAAATACAAATCATTTTCATTTAAAAAACCTTAGTTTCTGTCATTACAACAAATCCATATTAAGCATGTCCATTTTATTTATTCTCCTAAATCTGCCTGCTGTTTAAACTGTGATTAAAATTAACCCATGCCTCAGTAGGTAGGATCATGTAATTAAAATGCAAATTTCAGTATAGGTCATTGCTCATTGCATAGTGAAAAATAACTACATGTGTTGTCATGACATTCTACTATATGTCAATTTGTTAGAATATACTTGGAGGCTGGCTTGACAAACTAATTCTCCCTCTAGATTTATAACTCATTTTTGAGGATGAAATCAAAGTTAATGAACCAGAAAAGTTTCCACATTTGGTGAAAAAAATTTTCTTGATTCCTTGCTATGTAAATGGCATGAGTTTCCTGCTATGAGAATTGTAGGCATTCTAATCTGGAAAGAATGAATCTCCTTCAAATTCAATAATATCAAGTGCTGCTTTTCTGTAGTATTTCAGAAATATATTGGCATTTTTTCAAAACATAATTAAGACAAAATTTACTTAAAACTGTAAGAATTGCTATGTCACAAAAAATCATCTAGATTTTCTTATTTTTGTGTAATAAGTTATATGTGATTATTTTTGTCTTATTTTAAAAATTATTTTTAGAACTTAAAAAAAATTTTTAATTTTATTTTTGGCTGCATTGGGTCTTCATTGCTGTGTGTGGGCTTTCTCTAGTTGTGGTGAGCGGGGGCTACTCTTTGTTGCAGTGCGTGGGCTTCTCATTGTGGTGGCTTCTCTTGTTGAGGAGCACGGGCTCTAGGCACATGGGCTTCAGTAGTTGTGGCACGTGGGCTCAGTAGTTGTGGCACGTGGGCTCAGTAATTGTGGCTTGTGAGCTCTAGAGTGCAGGCTCAGTAGTTGTGGCGCACAGGCTTAGTTGCTCTGTGGCATGTGGGATCTTCCTAGAACAGGGCTCGAACCCGTGTCCCCTGCATTGGCAGGCGGTTTCTTAACCACTGTGCCACCAGGGAAGTCCTTCAAGTTTTTAATGTTAGTAAATAATATCTACTTTTAAGTTAATAAATAATATCTATACAAATGTTCATTAAAAATAAGTCAAACATACAGAATATGTAAAATAAAACATGAAAATTGGATCTTCACTCTCCTCTAGATCTTCACCCTTCTCTGGAGACATTCGGGGGTAACCATCTCGTAGAAATCATCCTAAACCTTTAAAAGAAATGTTTGCACGTAGGCCTAAAAAAGCCCCAACAGATGGATTCATTGTGTGGGTGAGTGTTTTTTTTTTGAAACCTTAATTTCTGTACATGTAGACCTATTTGAGTATAGTGGTATTATAATTACAGAGTGACTGTAAATTTATGTAATCACTTCTATATTGGTGGGACAATTGTCTTTATCTTTCTATTACATGTAAACTTTTTTCTGCTAACACCCTTTAAAAAAGAACTGCTGAGCCCAACGAAACATGCAGTTTAAATTTTGGTCCTTAATATAAAACTGCCCTCCAAAAATTTTGTAACCATTCATACTCTCACCAAGAGTATTATATGAGAATGTCTGAAGATTTAAATGTATTAAAGGTTTTTATAAGCATTAATACACCAATTAAATCTAATTGATGATATCTGTGCTTCACAAAATATCTGTATTCACCAATTCATTAAGATATGGAGAATATAGCTAAAATTTAGCTTTGTACATTTTCTGTCTTCTTATGTATTTTGCCTGACCATAATGAAATCATAAGCAATTGAATTCACACTATTTCACTTGGATTTTCAAATACATATTGCAATTTATCAATGTCCTCTACAAGGGATACATTCTCGATAATGAATACAAGAGCTCAGGGAAGTTATTCCTTTCTTTTGTTGCAAGAGACTCCTTTCGTCTGTTCTAAATCTCAAAATCAAGGCAACATAAACTCAGGACATTGTGAGCCGTCCACACTGCCCTGCAGTTCTGCCCTCACCACAACAGGCTTAGCTTCAGCCAAGCCTTTCTCAATGCTTCCATACTCAGAAAGCACACATTTGAATCACGCTAGACTAACACTTTGAGAGTGGCCTGAGACCTTGCAATGGTTCTCTCATTACCACCAAGCACCCACCCTAGACTCATCTTGCACTTGAATTTTGATGAAGACATTGCTCCCATTTCCCCAGTTTCGAAACAGGCCCCTTCCCTGTATTAAATGCTTAAGAGCAGCCTCGGAAGCCTTAGCAATCTTGCCAGTGTTTTCTTCCTCTGCACCAGGCTTTCTGACATCACGCTGACTGTTGTTTTAACCTCTCCAGAAAGTGAGTTCTGAGCCTACGTCACTTGCATTTATGAGCCACATCTGATCCAAGGTACCTGCATCTCCGTGTACAACTGAGACCCTCACGGGGGCCTGGAGTCACTGACCATGACTCACTGCTCTGATGCCCTGGGAGCTCTGCCCTCCTGGACACCCTTCTGGAGAAGGTTAGGAGTCTTGGCTTCGTACTCAGTTAACACAGAGGACGAGTCCTAGTCATACAACGAGGCGCAGACAACAGATCCCATTCGATGTCACAGACATCCTCACAGACGGTGTGGTGGGCAGTGTCACCGTGTGTCCAACAGACAGACACTTTACCAGGTTCTTGCGCATCTTCTTGAGGTGCTGTATTCTTGTACAATAACGTGTATATTTCACCCTTTATTAAAAATAGTGGCTACTTATTCCCTGCTCTTCACTTTGCCATTGGCACCTAATGAACTTTCGTGGAGAGTCTTCTAGACAGGTGCCAGGTGAGGTAGCTCATCCTCTTGATGGCGGGTCACTATCGCACTGGCCGGATGTGCAGGCTGCTTCGCGTCGCTCGGGGGCGTGGCTCTGGTTGTCCTCATCAGGCTCCCGGGCTGGCGTGGTTCCTTATCTCAAGACGTATGGAAACGCTTAGCCATCGTCTCTCTTCACACGCTGCCTCTCACACGTTGTTTCCAGTCTTTCTGCAGAATGTCCCTTTTTGGGAGCTTCTCATTCTAAACTTCAACTCTTACATTATCTTTCGTAGTTTCACCCCTTTCTGTACGTGCTGCATTCTGATGATACTCTCAGATGTGCTATTTCCAACTACACATTTTATCTTCATTTGTATCTATGCTATTATTCAATTGGTTAATTGATTATAATTTCAAATATACTCATATTTTGTTCATTTTTGAACTTCTGTGGGGTTCTTTTGCAAATCCACATTTTTGGACACCATCTCCTGTTCTTGACTTACAGTTTCCACTCCCTTATTTTTTAAAAAAACACAACACATGATAAGTAAAAATAGTTGTGGACTGTTCTTTAATGTCCACACTATGCTTTCCCTTCTAATGGTTTATTTGCTCATATGGTTTATACGTCTGATTAAAATCTCTTCTTCCGTGAGGTGGTCTTACTGAGAGTCTCATGCCCCCTGGAATGTGAGGGTGTCCCTGAAGAGCTGGTCCCCAGCACTGGCCCCTGCTGTGCACAGTGACTTTTTCCAGTTCCAGGTCCCTTTGTGTTTTGCTTTTATTTTAATTTCTCTGGTTGGGGTACATGTATCACGCGAGCGGCACAAAATCAAAACCAAATCCCATAGGAAGCAGAAGAGTTCTGTTCTAATGTATCTCGGATGATGTCTTTTTGGTTTTGTTTGAGACCTAGAGTATCACAGATATGAGGGGACTTAAATATTTTAACATTATGTCTGAGTTATTTAATAAAAAGCATATGTATAAACATACATATTTATATCAAATCTGAGCTTCAGAGAACACTACATGAAAATTAAGTTAGGAAGAAATTTGAGATGAAAGCAACTAGTCCCAGGTAGGAGTCCTGTCTGAGCGCTAAATCTGGATGAGAAATGAGATTATGTATGATTTTCAATTTTTATTCCTTAACGTGGCTCAGATTTTAAGTAGAGGATGTAGCTTGATCTCCTAATGCATCGCACTATGCAGGGGAGTCTTTCCTGTTATGCATATACATGAATGTCGAACCGTAAACTAATCCAATTTCCTGAAAGACTTCATTAACGTGGTGGGAAGTAGTGAGGGAAAAATCTATTAACTCCCGCTTTCAGTTATTAAAGTGCCAAGAAGAATTCACTCTAATTTCATAATTGTGAGATACAAAGATATGTGAAATAAAATTTCACTATAATAATAAAAACATTAAAAGGCTAGCAAATAAAACCATAAATGCTTATGCTTATCTGTGTTTATTATGTATGAGTTAGAATATTAAACAGGTTTTATTATGATTTGTTCTATATGCAAGCTTTTTCAGATTCTTATGACTTCGCTCCGTGTTATTCAAAACCTAGATACATGCAGAGGTGGCGAGGACTGTCCCAAGTCACTGAAGGGTGTGTGTAGGAAGTGTTCCATGTCGTTGCCATCATAAATAAAGCATAGCTCTGGCGTAGTCAGGGTTATGAAATATTCACAGTAATTAAATTACACTAAATATTAATACTTCAGGGCTTCCCTGGGGGCGCAGTGGTTGACAGTCCGCCTGCCGATGCAGGGGACGCAGGTTCGTGCCCTGGTCCGGGAAGATCCCACGTGCCGCGGAGCGTCTGGGGCCATGAGCCATGGCCGCTGAGCCTGCGCATCCGGAGCCTGTGCTCCGCAATGGGAGAGGCCGCGACAGTGAGAGGCCCGCGAACCGCAAAAAACAAAACAAAACAAAACAAACTTCACATGTTTAGGGTCTAAAGGGCAAGGGAAGTGATAACACAAATATTAGAGTCATTTTTAAGGAAATATTCTTCATTCATATTTTTGGCAAGGATTCCCCAAATGAGTAGGTCTACATTTTCATATATCTGTGACTATGAAACGACCCTGTCTAGTCCTGGGCCTGGCACTCTTCCCTCACGGCTGAGGCTTCTATTTGAATAATTTATCCTTAATGACTTTTTCCCTCTGCTTTAGCCCTGTGAAACTGTTAAAACTGTTTTTCCCAGATGTCACCTGTGCACTCCCAGCCTCAGAATCACCTGGGATGGGATGGGAGCAACAAAGCCAGTTTCCCAGGCATCATCCCGGAGCTAGTGCATCAGATCCTCTGGGCTGGAGCCTGGTCTCTGCGCTGTGAACAAGGCCCCAAACACACCCGTACTGCTGTGTGTCTACCCAGAGCACCGGCTGGCTCAGGCGCGGGGCCCGAGGAGGCGTGCCGGGTACCCGGGGCCACACCAAGGGGAAGACAGGTCAGAGCTGTAGGCGCAGCGCGCTCTCCAAGGCTCTGATCACTCCTAGCTCGGTCACACGTGGCTCTGCGGGCAGCCTGGGCATCGTTAATGATACAACTTATACCAGAACATAAATTCTCTACTGCAAAGAACACACTTAAACACTTAATACACTAATGCAAATAATGTCATATATTAAGAAATTTACATTTGTTATCATTTACTTTTCAAAAATAAACATGTGAGATAGTTAGACTAACACAAATGCTACAGATGAGGGAGCTGAGGCTTAGATAAGAAAAGCAACCTACTTTTGACAAGCTGAAGATTACTTTTAAAATTTTACCATGGAAATTAACTTGCGCTGGGTGTACCATCTATGAATCAATATCGCAGGTGTTTAGATTTTGATCAGCGGTTGCAAACTGAGGTTGATATCAAGTGTCAGACGTCTGTGTCCAGCCATAGGTTCCCTGCCACTGTCACACATGCCAGACAGGGTGACTCTGAGTCCACAAGCTGAACCTGCGCTTCCTTTTCTTATTCTGATTAATGTTTATATTATGTTTACGGAAGCAATAAAAGTTAAGTTTAGTCCAATAAAATTATAAGTGGAATCAGTTATTTTTATAATCAATTATTTTATTCTAACATCAATTATTAGTCCAATAAGTCAACTAAATTCTTAGCTTGATTAATTGGACATTATTTTCATTCCACACATTAATTTAGCCTCATTTTCAACACTACCAGCCAATTTTGAAAATTCCCTTTAACTTTTAGGTCCATTAAACATAGGTCTCCCAAATGTTTAAGATACAGTAAAACTGTCTTAAGTAAACAGCTGTCAAAGTTCTTCAGCACTGCGTTCAGATAAATATAATTGTTTTGTCAAAATAGTTTTGACTTAATTCACTTAGCTCAAAAGCTTTTCTTATTAGTACGATTAGAAAAACCAGGTATATTATATAATATGAAAGAAATCTAATAAATTATGTATTTTCCTGAAGATGGCAAATGACAGTACCAATTATTTCCACATAAAAGTAAATGCAATCAAGATTATCTTCTATTAACGTAATAGATAAAATGAAAGAAACCTACGACTCGGCTTTGCGAGTGTTTCTCCATCTTACCTGCTGGTTTACAGGGAAGTTTCTGTTGATTTTTCTAATCTGTAATAATAAATAAACAATGAAAGTGAGAACACAAGATCCCCCAAATTTTATGAGAATCTATTTCTAGTGAGTTTATGTAAACTGATACTTATGTTGACTTACTAGAATCATTGCATATCTAACACAAATTACGAACTTTTTAAATATTTTGACTCTCAAAATTATCCCAGATTTCATATAGAAACATTTTGGAAAGATTTCCATCTAATAATTTTCTGTTTATGAGAAATGAAAAGCCTATGTTTCCATAAAATGTTAAGTGAGAATCTGCTGAGAATAAGAAGTACCGTTGCCGTGCGGCACGTGGGATCTTTGTTCCCCAACCAGGGATAGAACCTGTACCCCCTGCAGTGGAAGCACAGAGTCTCAACCACTGGACCGCCAGGGAAGGCCCTAGAGTAACTTTTTATAATTTATTTTTTCACTTTGAAATCATATTATACTCTATCTGTTTTAACACTTAAGAGAACAGAAGAAATGGAATATTCAAACACTAAAGGATAATGTACACGTACCGAAATAGCTTTAGTCAGGGCCTCAAATAAAATAAACATTTACTTTAAGACAATTTATTGGCATGTCGTAAGAATTTAAAGTAAGTCTTCAGAGAAAGAGTTTCCTCTGTATTAAGTCATGTAAACAAACTTTAAAAGCCGAATGAAAATGAGTATCAGATTTAGACAAATGACCTTGTAATACAAAAAATCTTTGTTCAACAGAATTTTTACTAATTAAAACCAATTATTATCTTTCATTGGTTTTCTAGAGAAGCTTAAATGATGCTCCCTGTGTGATATACTCTTACATCAGACTAAACACAGACTGTTTTCACTTAGAATATGTTTTGTTGAATTATTTTGGTTTTCCTTTTTTAGTTTTATTTCCCTTTGTCTTACTGATAAACGTGAATTAAGAGGGAATTTGATGAACGTGAGGCACAAAGTTGGAGGCACAAATGGCTCATGTACGAGAACAGACTTACTGGCAGGATATATGTCACTTAAAATGTGAAAGAAAATAAAATTTGAGCATAGGTGTGTGATCTCTGCAGGGTCATGCACAAATATCATATCCTTCTAACATTGCTACAATCATTTCCAAGTAGTTTTCGCTCTGGTGAGGAATCAGTGCAGGAAATCTCTAGAACTATCGGTGCCTTCAGCTAAAATCAGGATAGTCTGGAGATGGGTAGAGAAGAGCAGACCCCTAAGCATGTTTCACCACCAGTCAAAAAATTCATATTGAATACTTTGTGGAACTATGCTTTTTACTAGTTTTTAAGGATTGCTATAAAATCCTACCAGCATTTTATGTGGACCACTGTCTTAGAGTGAGTACTATCTAGCTTTGTATTTTTTAGCTCCCCTAACATGTAATTTTAGTTCTATGAATGACATAAAATGTATGACTGAAGTTAAATAAATGACACTTCTTTGCACTGTATTTACTTAAAATGGCATTCAATGAAAACTGTTTTTCAAGATCAAGCCTCTGCCATCAAATTTGCTTAAGTGGGATCCTCCAGGTTAGTTCAAGAAAATAATATATAGTGCTCCGATCTCTATTTTTTTCTGAATCATACTGGAACATCTCCTTCTAAATAGAAAATCACAGTACCTAAATGAACTAGACAGATATTTTCTGATTTATAGCACAAACACACGTGCACATACCACATTGGTAACATACAGCTCTAGGCTTTTTGGGTGGGAACAATGTAGCTAGTCTGGGTTCATAGAGTCCAACCAGAGGATATGTTGAACAATTTAAAACTGGGATTAAAAACGGTAACCTGAACAAAATTCTTCATTAAAATGGGTGAAAGGATCAAAAGAAAACAAATGAATTCTTTTAAGTTATCATAGTGTGAACAAGAAAGAAAGGAAGTTGAGGTTTCTTCACAACCCTTGCTTAGAGGTAGCAAGGTAGAGATGTCAAGCGGTGCACCGCAATAAATGGTCTTTTTCTGATTTTTCCCTTCTATCACTTAGCATTATCTAATACTGTTTATTTTATTTTAACTTATTTTTGTGTTATGATTCCCCAGAAAACAAGAGCACGAGGTCATAGATTTCTGTTTCATTAAATACATCACTTCTAGCACCTAGACGTCGGCCTGGGTCTTAATAGGGGCAAAATCAATATTTGTTGAACAAGTGAAGAGACAGAATATCTCAGAACAGAGTCAAACTATTGTATTTGACCTCTAGCTTAGTCTTGAATGCAAGTTACTTCTAAAAAAAAAAAATCTAAATTCCTAGCTTTGAATGTCTATAGTAATTGCAATGGCTTCGATACCTAGAGTTTATACCATAATGGGAAGGAAAAGAATGCTGATGATTTAAAAGCAAGTTCTCACCTCAGAGGAAGACTAGCTCCTCGGTGGACACAAAAATACAGAGGGGGAGGGGGGGCGAGGGATCTGGGCTCCTGCAACTTGTCGCCTTAGGTCAAGTCTTGAGGGACTGGACACAGAAAAACACAGTCTGGGGGTCCCAGTGGAGAGAGCTCTGGACTCTTCCCCCGGTGCTCATGGAATCCCCATGTCAAGGGTGGTTTCCAAACGACGGGAGAGCTGAAGGCAGAGGATGTGTTTCCATCTGCAGGAGAGGCTCCGAGATGTCTCCTGCCTGTGAGGCTGGTGAGAAAATCCTAGCAACGCTGGAGGACTAGACGCAGCTTCCTGAGCTGTGAGCTGGAGACGCCAGTGGGACCACACACGTCAGAGCATCAGAGACCACGGTGACGCTTGGCCACCCGGGAGGAACGTCTCCGCAGGGAGTTTACGGGGATGTGGTCTCCGCAGGGTGAGGGGGGGCGGGGTCCCCTCTGTACAGAACTCGGGGTATAGCCTGGCTCTGGCTTGGCTCTCACCAACCCCCCATCCCCTGCCCACCTGCTGGCTCCCTCTCTCCCACCCTCCCTCGCTCCCTCTGTCTCCCTCGCACTTTTTCACCTGGCAAGAGTCTTCTTTCTTTTTTTGTATGTTTACCTGAGGTGCACAGAGGCCTGCATAACCAAGAACCAGGTCTGCCATGAAAACCCAAGCAGAAGTGGCTGGTGACCTTCTCTTGGGCCCTGTGTGTGGGTCCAGCTGTGTTTGCCCTGCCCTTGCTGCAGGACCCTTGACTGCAGAAGGTCTTTTCCACCTCATCTCCCCTCTGTGCCCACGTGACCGACCAGCACTGTCAGTCACAGCCGGCTGTCCCGTGGGGTGTGTCCTGTGCTGGCCCCCACTCCTCCGAAGCCCCGCCCTGAATCACAGCGGGCGGGGGGCGGGGCGCGGAGAGGGGAGGGGGCCTCTGTTCCTTCTGCTGCCACCCTTGCCTGGGGCCCCTGGGATGCCCGCCTTTCTGACCCGGAAATCTACAACTGGCTCAGAGATCCTGATTCTTCTTAACTAGCATCTGATTTAATCCTCTTTCTTAGTATCATCTCAGAGCTTTGTAATTGATTGAAAGAACCCCATTTATCCACTTTGCTAATGATTTCCACGTGAGTAAAATCAACAGAAATGCAAAAATAATGGCAATCATTAGATTAATACATATTTTGGACTAAAGGGAACAGTTGGTACTAAGACCTGACATATTCTTGCTATGCCAAAATATAACACAGTGTTCTACTTTTATCAGAAATTCAATTCTGGAAATTTAATTGTTATGACAAATCTCAGTATGTAAATTTGACATTTACTTTAACTTTCAGAGACAGTGAGAACTAAACACAAAGACATATTTGTGAACCAGACATGATTTATAGAAACACATTATGGGATGGCTATGCTAAGAAGAAAAATGATTTAACCTTACAAAGATATGCAAAACCTTTTCTAAAAATTTAATCCCAAAGTAATAAAAATAATGGTAAAGTAAATGTAATAAGTAAAAGAAAAAATAATGCTTTTTTACATCATATAGAATCAGCATTTATATCAAATTAACAAATACCATGGTTAAAAATTAAACATATAAAATCCATTTAACAAGAGACTATGAGAATTACCCTTATCATTAATGTGTAACAGTGATATTAAAAATTATAGCCAAGGGCTTCCCTGGTGGCTCAGTGGTTGAGAGTCCGCCTGCCGATGCAGGGGACACGGGTTCGTGCCCCGGTCCGGGAAGATCCCGCATGCCTCGGAGCGGCTGGGCCCGTGAGCCATGGCCGCTGGGCCTGTGCGTCCGGAGCCTGTGCTCCGCAAGAGAGAGGCCACAACAGTGAGAGGCCCACGTACCACAAAAAAAAAAAAAAAAAAAAAATTATAGCCAAGATAATATGTAAAAATAGAATGTAAAAGTATTAGAAAGAACAGCTTTGCATGGCATTAATGGAAGAGAGTCTACTTTATAAATACCCAAGACAATTAGATTAAAAATGACTTAGTGATTTCAAGGTGTCTGAATATGAAATATGTTTATCCAAATCAACAATCTTCCTAAATGTGAAAAAAAAATAGAGAAATAAAACAAAATGCTTTTTAATCAACCTAATAAAAATAAAATTCATTAACAATCAACCTAATATGAAATTATAGATCCACTGCTGAATGTCAACTTTCTTCCAAATTAAAATATTATTTGGTGGTGCTCTTCTAAGTGTAACTATTTTTAGACCTTTATGGGCCCATCAAGAATAAAAGGTCAAATACACCCAAAGGTGTTTAAGGTTAATCTCAGGGGGCTATCTGAATGCATTACAGAATTACAATCATTAAAACAGGGTTTTACCCTGCCAAACTAATTGTGACAATGACTTCTGATAGAAACTTAAACACTGAAGCTAAAATATATATTACTGAGTTAATGATAAAGATTGTATTTTAAATTCGAATAGAGAACAAAGCTGGAAAATGTGGTTAATTACTTGAAAACGATGTATCACCCACAAACTCCCAGTGCAACTCATACTTAATGCACACGTATTTAAGACGGGATGGGGTGGCCTGAGGCACATCAACCATCCTACTGAGGGCCACGGAAACGGAAAGAGAAACCTAGTGAAGCACTTTGTTTAAGGACTTCTGAGAGCTCCCGCTGTAACTAGGGTGAGCATGGCTTAGATTCCGGAGATGAGGTGACGAGCTGACAGCTCAGGGCCACTAGGCAGGCTTGGGGACAGACGCCCAGACGGAGAGCATGTGGACAGACAGAGGAGCAGAGCACGTATTTTCTCCTGGGTTTACAGGGGCAACACG